>NC_090320.1:251910028-253397537 GCF_040869045.1 Eurosta solidaginis | reverse complement strand
TATCCAAAAAAATAATTTTCGAGCCTGCGAAATTTCATTAACTTTTTTCGACTTTGATTTTTAACCCATATAATCCCAACTTTTTGAGACTAAAATTTTGAAGTCAATTATACAACATTAGTGTGCTAAGAGCACACAATATCCGAGTGCTTTAGGAAATTCATTCATATCTCTCGCCGATTTTCAGAAAATGACCGCCCCAAAATTGGGGCGCTGGTCATGCCAGAGAGCAATGAGAATGTATTAAGTAGCTGAGTTTAAAACAAATTATGAACTTTGTTTTGTTAAGAAAGATTATAAATTCAGCACAGATTTCACTTAGCAAAAAATGGAGTTAGTTAAATATGATGCCCAGATTCCTTCAGCTTCTTAGCAAAATATGGGCGGACGAGTGCATGCCCGACGGTTGGAATTTAAGTGTTCTTTGCCCAGTTCACAAGAACAGGGATAATGCAAAATGCACCAACTATCGTGGAATCAGCCACGACGACTTTCAAGTATATTGTGCGAAAGATTGAAGCCCACCGTGAACCGGCTGATTGGACCTTATCAGTGCGGCTTCAGACCTGGTAAATCTACCACCGACCAGATTTTCACAATGCGCCAAATCTTGGAAAAAACCCGTGAAAAGAGAATCGACACACATCACCTCTTCGTCGCCTTTAAAGCCGCCTTCGACAACACGAAAGGGAGCTGCCTATATGCCGCTATGTCTGAATTTGGTTTCCCCGCAAAACTTATACGGCTGTCCAAAATGACGTTGAGCAACACCATCAGCTCAGTCAGAATTGGGAAGGACCTCTCCGAGCCGTTCGAAACTAAACGAGGTTTCAGACAGGGTGACCCCCTATCGTGCGATTTCTTTAATTTGTTGCTGGAGAAAATTATACTAGCTGCAGAACTTAATCGCACTGGAACAATATACTATAAAAGCGTGCAATTACTGGCATATGCTGATGACATTGATATCATCGGCCTAAACACCCGCGCTGTTAGTTCTGCTTACTCTAAACTGGCAAAAGAAGCGGTAAAGATGGGTTTGATGGTGAATGAGGACAAAACGAAGTACCTGCTGTCATCCAGCAAAGAGTCAGCGCATACCGCCTTGGCAACCACGCTACTGTTGGCAGCCATAATTTCGAAATAGTAAAAAACTTCGTTTATTTGGGAACCAGCATCAACACTAGGAACAACATCCGAAATGAAATCCAGCGAAGAATCAATCTTGCAAATAAATGCTACTTTGGACTAGGTAGGCAACTGAAAAGTAAATTCCCCTCTCGGCGAACGAAAATCATACTCTGCAAGTCACTTATCGTACCCGTCCTGCTATATGAGGCAGAAGCATGGGCCATGACAACAGCAGATGAAGCGGCTTTGGGAGTGTTCGAGAGAAAAGTTCTTCGAAAGATTTATGGACGTATACGCGTTGGCGATGGCGAGTACCGAAGAAGATTTAATGACGAGCTGTACGAGCTATACGCAGACATCAACATAGTCCAGCGAATTAAAACGCAGCGGCTGCGCTGGGTAGGCCATGTTATGCGAATGAAAGATGATGCTCCGGCCAAGAAAGTATTTCTATCGGAACCCGCTTATGGAAGCAGAGGTAGAGGGCGGCCCCCACTCCGTTGGAAGGACCAGGTGGAAAACGATTTAAACTCCCTTGGTGTGACCAATTGGCGCCGGTTGGCGGAGCGAAGGAGCGACTGGCGCGCCTTGTTGGACGGCCACAACCGTTTAGACGGTTAAGCGCCAATTAAGTAAGAAAGTAGATTCCTTCAACGCCGCTAGCAAACGGGGAGACGTAAAAAAGTTATCGATATAAACGTGAATTCGTCTGGTAGTTTGGAAATTAAATTTCTAACGACGGACCCACCCACTCCTAGGTCGGGATTATTATTATCAGTTGAGGCTCCTTTATAAGGTTCAGTTTGAACCAGATATCCAAGTCGGGTTGTCATTAACCAAATCGAATCGGGTTTCCATGGATATGCTGTTTAACACAATGGTGCCCGTAATATGGTATCATAGATTCATCGTTAGGTACTTATATCCGCAAAACACGATAAGTATGTAATCCAAGTGGTATTTAGTTTATCGCACAATGGGCGAATCTTTGTAAACTGGATCTAATGGACTATTGTCGCTTTCGTGCATATATCTTAGAATTTGCTCGAGCCGCGGTCTAGGCATAGAACTAGCAACACCAGGATGATATGTATCAGCACCGGTATCCTAAAACATTCGATATTTTGAATAAGAACAATACCCACTTCTAGAATCGTTGAGAATATCAGGCTTCCTCCAAACTTGCTGTTCATATCTAGGAAGGTCTTTGTTTTGCCATGCCCTCTCTATAGGCGGTTTTTTCTTTAGCTTTCTTGGCCTTGATAGTACAGCTTCAGTTATGATAAAGGAACGATATCATCACTATCATCCGAATCTGATTCATCTTGCCGTCCAAAAGATTCTCTTTTCAATTCAATGCCACTTATCTTTTTATCTGTAACTGTCCTTCAGCTCGCAATTGATTTCCTGGAAGATGGTTCAAATGTGCTTCAACAGCGTCGTCTTCGTCACTATCCCCATCACTTAACAATTGATTTTCGGGAGGGTAAATGTAGACAGAAATATCCAAAATATCGTCTTTATTGTCTAATATGTCAATTACATCATTAACAGTTAATCTGAGTTATCGATTATGGAATCCGCATACAATTTTGAAAAATTCGAACGAAAGAAAGCGAAAATGAATGGATATCTCCTATAAATCTGAACAAATTTTCTTAAAAAGTTTGTACAAAATCATGTGTGTAGCTGTGCTCAGCGCTCCAAAAATGGGGCGTCGCAAATCATCGCTCACAAAACTTCACAGAAACAATATGCACATTTGTTTATTTTAGGTTATCATTTTACATAGATAAAACTATTAGCATAAACCACAATATATCACATTTATAAAAAAAAGAACCACACAAATTTACTTATTATTTCGCGACATGGTAAATCGTACAAAACACCAATCACTCTTCACTACTTTGATAAATAAACTAAGGTTACATTGAAAACAATGCACGTGCTGGTGTTACCCCTTATTACAATAATACCATACTGAACTATTTACTGATAATGCTTCGCTAGCTTTTTAAATAACTTATATATACAAGGCGTTTTAAAAATGGGGCGCTGGGCATATATGAGTTAAAGTTTTTATCATGACCTACTAAAAAGTTTCATTTGATTGTAGAATTTTCACGTATACCCTGTCGGACCCAAATATGTGCACTAAAAACGTTTGCGATAACAGTTTTTGAAAAAAAAAAAAAATACAGCGTATACATATGAAAATTTTTTTAGTAGTTCATGAAAAAAGCCTTAAAAATCAAAGTCGAAAGAAAGTCAAAAAAATAAAATTTTCTAGGCTCGAAAATTATTTTTTTGGGTATGCGTAGTGGACCTTTTTTCCTGAGCCCAAATTCTAGCCAAAAAATCGGTGGCGCGATATCGGCTAACTTTCGTCCATACAAATCGACCCACCCTACTGCACAATGATGGCGACAGGCCCAGGCCCACAGATCGATGAGCTTTGTAACAAAATAAACAGCTGTCTCCCTGATCTCTCCAGTTTTTTCGCCTCGCGAAACCTGACATTGTCACCAACTAAATCATGGGCGACTTTATCTACAACAAATGTTGACCATATTGAACATCCACGTCGATGGCACCACGCTACCGACTGCCTTACTAAAAATCTTGGGTGTGACGTTCGATTAGGATCTACATTTTGGATAGCATGCAGCCACAATTGTACCGAAAATTCAGAGCCATAATAAAACCCTCAAATCTCTTGCCGGCAGCACTTGGGGTAAAGATAAAGAAACGCACATTACCACTTACAAAGCAATTGACCGGCCGATTTCATGCTACGCGTCCCCGATATGGTCGCCAAGCCTAAAGGTTACTCACTGGAAGAAAAAAGAGGCCTGCCGGAATACTGCCCTCAGAACCGCTACGAGTTGTCTTCTTATGTCCCCAGAATACTATCTATATAATGAGGCGAGAGTACTCGCAATTACGGAGAGAAATTAAATACTAACCAAATAGTTTCTGTTGAATACCAATCTGGTTGATGAGGCTATACCGACCAGGAGCTAAAGGGGTCATCTCCGTAAGCATTATGAGGAAACATGGCACCTGAGAACAGAGCAGAGGAGGAACACACTTTCTCTAGGGAAACGCGTGTCACTCTAGCTCAACATCTGTCTGGGTACTGTAACAGGCTAAGCTCTTTCCTATCCAGAATCAACCCCGACATTCAAAATGTATGTCTTGTTTGCCATGTGTCTCTACATGACACCAACCATCTCCTCAATTGTATTGTGGAACCAACGCCTCTATTGGATAGGGCGAAACATTACTACAACAACAACTTTCAATAAAACTTCTTTGACAAAAAAAAATGTATGTTGTATGTAATTTGATACCTTTGGAGACATATTTTCATTTGAATTGAGTTACACATTAATTGATTTGACTATAGCCTGTACTAAAAAAACTTCAAAAAATTCAATGAAAAACTTCGACACAGTCTCGCATTTGAAAACGTTAGCTTGCATAGATTGAGTTACAAAATTTGTGGTATTTTTTAACCCTTACCGAAACACTGTTTCATCTATCTCCTAAGATCATTATAGGTTTAATCATCATCATTAATTGGCGGTTATTCGCCTAAGCGGTTTTGGTTGTTCCTTAACAGTTACGTCCCCCCTTTCGCTATAACTGGCGCAAATTGGAAGCACCAGAAGAGGTCAAGTATTTCTCCACCTGCCGCTTCCAACTCAGTGCATGTAATACCTCTTCCTCTGCTTCCAAACTTCGGTGTCGTCTAAAGTTCTTTCTTGCCCGGAACACCTTCGTACATTCGCAAACTATGACCCTCACAGCAAAGAATTTAGGTTTTTTTTGCTATACTATCTTCATATTAGCCTAAACTCATAGAGGTCATCCCATCTTCTCCCATCCCATCTTCTCTTTACACGGTCCATGATTCCGATTCATACATTAGCATGCGTATAAAAAGGACTTGTAAAACATGATTTCTGTTCGCCGAGAAATGACTTTACTTTTCAATTGCCTACTCAGTCCACGTTATCACTTGTTGGCAAGGGTGATTCTTCGCTTGATTTCTAGACTAAAGTTGTTGTTTATGTTAATAATGGTTCCAAAATTAAATATTTGGGCTATTATAGCTGCCAACAGTGACGTAATTACCAACGAGAGAAGTTCGCTGACTCTGATTAATGACACCTGGTACTTCATTTTTTCCTCGTTCGCCATCAAACCCATCTCCTGCGCTTCTTTTAACAGTTTTGAAAAATCAAGATGTACGGTGCGCGTCTTCAGGTCGATGATAATGATATCACTGCCATCAGCATACGGGAGTAACTGCCCGCTTTTGTACAATATTGTTCCAGCACGGTCAAGCTCTGCAGTAAGTATAATTTTATCCAACATCAAATTTAAGAAATCACACGATGTAACCCCCAAACGCGTTTAATTTCGGACGGCTCTGAGAGGTGCTTGCCAATTCTGACTAAGCTGATGGTGTTGCTCAATATTTTAATATCAGTTTGCAAAGACGTATAATTTTTTCGGGAAACAAAATTAACACATAGCGGCACATAGATGACTTATTTTCGAAATGCCCAAACCGGCTTAAATATCGCCGATGAGGTGATGTGTCTCCATTTTTTATCGCGCATTTTTTCCAAGCTTTGGCGCCTAGTGAAAATACGGTCGATGGTAGATTTATCAAGTCTGATATCGCACTGATACGGTCCAGTAAGCCGAAAGTGGACTTCAATATTTGGAACAATTCGCTTGGAAGGACCTTATTGCGACACTTAGAACTCAGAATCCCCTTCTGAACTGAGCAAAGATAAATTAGATGTTAGTTGATGCATTTACCTTAACAACTCTTCGCTCTCGTGTTTCTAGAGCGCTGCAGATAATTCATCAGCGTCCGCGGCCCAGTTGTGGTTCTAATATAATTATCTTTATTAGTTCATCGTCTCTCTACACAGAAGCACCCTCTGGAAATCGGCTACCGATCGTCTTTTTTGGTTTAACAGGAGTTTGCTCATATCTGGAAACCTTGTGTCTGCCGCAAAAATGTTTGGTGAAATTTGGCTTGAGATATATGAACGACAAAGTTCATAAAATCAATATCGAGGTCAAGCAAATTTCAAACGTATTGTAAATTCTTCAAACAAAAATCTATCTGTCGGTGACAAAAAGTAATAACAAGCAAATTTAATGCTTTGAACAAATATAAAAATCTATTATCAAATAGCAACAGAAGTCAGCTGTTCCATCAATCAAACAGCTATATACTTACATGCGTTTGTGCTGCCATATGGCGAATGTCAGCAACTGCCGGTAATGCAGTGTTAGTTCTAATCAAATATTCACAATAGTATCATAATACAAGTAGATTTCTTTATGTGCTCACAATCGTTAATTTTTAACAAACTATTTTAATAAAATATAGCTAAACAAAAGCACTAGGGCTAATAATGCCCAAAGCTTGCTAATAGCGTGAATATCTATCTTTACAACCACAACTTTATTTACAGATTTGGATTCCAAATAAGAGCGAAAACGAGAACTGGGAGGGATCATAGATTTTCCCCTTATCTTGTAGCAAAAGCCACGCAAATTGTATGCTTACTGATAAAATATATTGTTGGTCACATCTCGATTTCAACATAAATAAATAAACTTTTGCTGTTAGTATTTACTTTTTTTGAAATTTTAGCACACCAAATATGCCATTGCAAAAATTAAATAGAGATGCAAAAATAACATAAAAATTAAAACAAACACAAATTTGTACAAAATAATTGTTGGAAAATTTATTCGTTTGTTATACTAAACATTTTTTATACCAGCATACCATAAATCAGCGCAAACTATAAATCTCTAGTTGAATGCAGCTGCATAAATCCCACGATTGCAGCAATCAACAATAACAAATTTGATAGCATTGCAAACTATCTGATTAATTTCAATTGTGCTACGTTGGAACTTTGTGCATAAACAAAAAAAAATTGTTTTAAATTTTATGTTGCATAGTTTTGTTATTGTTTGTTATTTAGTTTTGCTAAATATTCCACTTGTTTGCTGTAGAATTTACTGGCATTGTTTAATTTTTATTTTTGATATATTTAAATTTTTATTATTTTTTTGTATTTTTGTTTGGTTTTAAATTAAAGCAACAACAAATATTTTATTGGTATTAGTTCTGCTAGAAATGTAATAACTTCTAGGTTTTGTATAATATTTTTTTTTTCTATACCAAGCAGCACAAATACACGGAGCATTGTAATTATATTGCACAAGAATGGTTTGTAGTATAACAGGTCCAAAGACTCGTTTCCTTAAAGCCATATTTATATTGGTATGATAATTTCTTTCTTGTCGACGAATTTTGGGTTCGTTATCGAGGAAATATACCCCAGTTATCGACGAAGTATACACAAGTTGTCGAATTGTTATTAAAGTCTTATAAACGTTATCGATTTATTAAAAGTTGTCGATTTATTATCGAATAATAGCAAATAATTTATCGAAAATTGATTATATGTTAAAAATTATCAATTTGTTACCAAAAAAGTATGAAATTTTCAACGGATTTGTACCTGTTTTTAATCGAAAATTACCGATACATTTACGAAAAGTTATCGATAATGTACCAAAAAGATTTTATCGGCGTTCTATCTATAATTTATCGAACAGTTATAGATATTTTAACGAAAATTTATAGATTTGGTATCCAACCCGGAAAATAAATACAAGGATTTCAATTCAACTGCATCTGACAAGCAGGCAAGAAAGTACTTCGCACATACTGTCATTTGTGGCAATATATTGTAGTAAACTTGAGAAAATTTTAGATAATTCTGAACCTTCCGCTATCGTTCGAATCACTGAAATGTCACATCGATAAATTGAAATGTGCAGTATAGCAAAATATCCTCAATTTATATCACTGTAGAACTTCACAAGAAAAATTATTCGTGTACTTTACTTACAACGTTTTAAAATATAACTGATTGACCATCACTTGGTCCGCGCCGTTTTTATAACCTCAGCTGCCTCGTTTACATATTTCTCCCAGGATCTAGAATTCTCGCGAATAGCTTTCTCGATTGCTTGTTTATTTACTCCTCTCATCTGCTGAATCTTATATTTGCTGTTTGTTCTATGTACGAGTAAACGTGAAAGAAATATCATACGCTTTCTTTGTTGCCGCGTACATGTGTATATAATATTGTGACGAACATTAGCAACATTTAGGGATACTATCATCTCTAAGCCGATGATAAGCAGTGACTTGTATGCACATCATTAAATCAATCATTATGTCTACCCATATGTCTATACGAGCAGCGGAGGAGAGACGCACAAACACATGCATATATCTTATCTGAGATGCTCACAAAAGAAGGCAATAATTTGTGCAAGTATCACTCATATAACTAACTAATAAATTCTAGCATAGAAAAGCCTAGAATATGCAACGAGGAAACCAGACAGTACAAAATGCAGCAACAGTAGAGGCACGACAATCAGTTTGGTTTAAGTAAGCTATCGGTTGCGAATTATAAGTGAAGTACCATAAGGCCATTTTAGCATTATTCAATATTGTATTTATTTATTCAACAGTTAGTGATTCAAACGTTAGCAGAAGATATGGATTAAGCGGAATTTCAGTAAATTCGTTACAATATCGTTTAAGTTCTTAGCTGCTGTGCACATGCATACGTAGAAATTCGTTGTTTCATCTACTTCGATTGCTTTAGTAGTTTTGCAAGTTTTATTTAATAGCGAAATAGCGCCATGTCGAGATCGCTTATTTTGGCACAATACGTGTATACACACATACAATCTAAGGAAAGCAAGAACTGCATGAAACTTTTCCAGGGTATACGCTTAAAGTTGGATTTAAGCGAAAATCTTGGCTTATATTTAGTGAGATATTGGATACAGTTTGCAACAAACCGTTGGGCTGCCTGAAAAAAACTAATCATGCTCGGAATAATTCTTTTTAACAAAAGTTGAATACATATAGTTCAGACGATAAGGCCTTAAAGAGCACACGTGTATCAAAAAAAACCAATATTAGTTTCTTATATAAGAAATAAGAAAAAGTTGATTCGATAGTTTATCTCCCAATGTCAAATCAATATTTGAGAACATTGCCAGAGATTTTTAATTAACTTGATAATGTAACGGTGTTTGTAACATTTATTAGGCGTGAAAAGAGGAAGTAACCTTTAGAAAAATGTCACAGTGAGGAGTCAATTTTGTTTTTACTATGCCAAAAGTACACGCATTCTTACTATTATATGTCTGTTCGGACACCATTAAAGATGCATCTCGTTGTTGTAAAACGCATTCTCAATTGCCTTCTGCTCCGTATTTGAAAGCAATATATTTTTTGTGTTTTCGATAGTTAGGTCATGCTATGCGAATTTAGGACGACGCTCCGGCCAAGAAATAATTTCCATCGACAACGCAGGGAAAATAAATCGTTTTCTACCTGGTCCCTCCAGCGGAGTGGGGGCCGCCCTTTTCCTTTGCTTCCACAAGCGGTTCCTATAAAAATACTTTCTTAGAAAAATCATCATCTTTCATTCGCATAACCAGGCCTAGCCAGCGTAGTCGCTGCGTTTCAACTCGCTGGGCTATATTTATGTATGCGTACACCTCGTACAGCTCATCATTGAATCTTCTTCGGTACTTGCCTTTGGAAAAGCGAAGAGGTTCATAAATCTTTCGAATAACTTTCCTTTCAAACACCAACAGTGGCGTGGTTGCAAAGTCTGATGAAAGCAGGTATTTCACATTGTCCTCATTCACAATCATCTTTTAAGTTTTTTTTTAACAGTGTGGAGTAAGCGGCACCTACTTTGCAGATGTTCAAACCAATGATATTGTAACGAATATTAGCAGCACTAAGCGATAATATCATCTCTAAGTCGATACTGAGTAGCGACTTGTATGCACATAAACAAAATAATCATTATGTCCATACAAGCAGCGGAGAGAAACGCACAAACGCATGCATATATCTAAGTTACTCCCAAAAGTAGGCAATAATCGATGCAAGTATAACTCACATATACACGCGCATATGGCTATGCGAGAAGCTATAATAGTGCATTTATAGTTATAGCTGGTGAGTTTATAGCCGGTAAACAAATAGTAAATTCTAGAAACGCCTAGAAATATGCAATTAAGGAAAATATATTCCCAAGATTTTAAATACAATTTGGACATGGCAAAGTTGAGTGAATTAAGGATCCAGAAATTGAAAACGGAGTTGGAGAACCCTGGGTTGAGTAAACCCGGCAATAAGATCGAACCTCAAGCACGGATACGAGACGCTATGGAGTAAGAAGGAATTATTGTTGAATAGTACGTCTTTCATCTTCATAGCGACGAGACAACAACACAAATTGTAGAGACAGTTACACAGAAAGTTACGAGCACAGACTTGAACACGATTTTGGCTGCAATACGTATTCCAGAAATGACGTCGCAAGTGTCATCTCAACTGGGTTGATGGAACGAATGGGCCAAACAAAGCAAAATCAAAGATACCTGCGGGAGAAACATTAGCACTGACAAACCGAAATGGATGCACTAAAACGAAGGAAAGAATTTCACAGAATGAATGCAAGTTTGATTTCAATCCAGGGAACACTAATACTGTGAAGCGTCGGAATGATGCTGATTATGCAAAGCCAATCCTTCAAACGCAAGCTCTACGAAGTAGTTCATTGGCCAAACAACAGAGTGTGAGGGAACGAACCAGGGTAATGAGTAGTAAGATGAAACACGGGTTTGACAAGAACAACAATTCGAAAGGTTTCTTGGAGGGAGATTTGGTGCGGTTATACAACCCACAACGGAAAAAAGGTTTGTCTCCGAAATTGCAGTGTAACTGGGAAGGCCCATACAAAGTTGTAAAATGGATCAACGATGTAGTTTACCGCATACAAATCATTGGTAAACCACGAACCAAAATGAAAGTGGTTCATCTGGAAAGGCTGGTGGCATTTAAATCGGGAAATTTGTCTGATGGAAGGAAGTGTGACGAATATTAGCAACACTAAGGGGTACTATCATCTCTAAGCCGATACTGAGCAATGACTTGTATGCACATAAACAAATCAATTATTATGCCCATACAAGCAGCGGAGAGAAACGCACAAACACATGCATATATCTGAGATACTTCCAAAAGCAGGCAATCATCGATGGAAGTATCACTCACATATACACGAGCATATGGCTATGCGAGAAGCTATAATAGTGCATCTGTAGTTATAGCTGGTGAGTTTATAGCTGGTAAACAAATAGTAAATTCTAGAAACGCCTAGAAATATGCAAACGAGGAAACCGAAGAATATAGAACAGCGCCAGATGAGGCATGACAATCAGTTTGATTTAAGCACGCTATCTGTTGAGAAATAGAAGTGTGAAAGTGGTCTAATAAAGACCATTTTGCATTATTGAATATTGGAGAACCTTATTCAACTGTTTAGTGATTCGATCATTAGCAGAAGGTTGCAAATAAGCGGAATTGCACTAAATTCGTTACAATATCAATATCGTTATCATACGCAGTTCTCCTTACTATGTCTAAAACTGTTTGCTGTTGATATGACATATGAAATCAATTATTTTAACAAAAAAGCAGATAAATTGTGAATCTGTTATTTTGACAGTTTATTGAGAACTTGAGATCTATAGATTTTCTTCTGTTGAATAAAACAAATTTCTTTTCTTGAAAAATAGGTTGAATCAAATATATTTGTTAATTCGAAAGCAACATACTTGCTTAAATGCTTTTCCGAGCCTCATGTCTTTCGGTGTATATAAAATTTAGGTTCTACGAAGCTTAGGTTTTTTGCTTGCTTTTCCCAAATAAATAAATTTATTTTATCCATCGCCTGCATACTGCGTGTGGTTGCGATTATTTTGCGACAAAAATTTTTTTTGTTTTAGTTCATAATTTTTTATTCTTTTTTAGTTGCGACATTTCTTTTATTAATCTATGAACGCACTTGGCACTTGCACTTTTTTAACTATGCAACGTTTTTTTTTTGCTATATATTTTTTTAAATTTCATTTGCAGGCTTTTCTGCTGCTGTTGACAATTTTTAATCCTTTTTGTTGCGCGACCGCTTAATTTATGTACAACGTTCTTTTTGCAATGTTGCGCGCTTACTTTTGTATTATTTTAAATAATTTTAATTGTGTTTGTATTAAATTAAAAAAAAAATAGCTTAATGTTTTTTTTTTTATTATTTATATTTCCTGGATCCTCACTATGGTTTGCCACCACCACAATTCATTCAATTCGCCAACATTTTATTCATTTGCGCTTTGTCTGCTCTAATTAAATTTTGTTGTTGGTTTTTTACTTGTGTGTATGTTTGTTTCCATTAGTTTTTTCCGTCATAACGCAAATAAACGCAGCCATTATTTACGTTAACAATTAGTAGCAAAAATTATATTTTTATGAGTTACGTGAAAATGCTAAAAAGTGTTATTTTATGAACTTTTTTTTTCGATTTTAATGCATACTTCACTAGATTTTATTGAATAATAATAGTCAATATGTAGTCAACAGGATTTTTTGGCTTTAAATGTAACCTTCTGATTAATTTTCAGTGGAAAAACTGACAGGGTTTTAACGAATTAATGGCCCGAGGATATAACTGTGATTTATGGTAATAATTAAACAAAAATGATAAATAATTTAAAATATACTAGAAGACCCGGCGGACGTTGTTCTACCCTAAATTAGGCCTATCTGCATATATTTCAATAAGCAATTTCCGTCTCACTCTGCCCTCCCCCCCTCTTCACTTTTTCCTAATCCTTTTATTCACTCGTCCTTCCGTCTTTTTCGCTTCATCTATCTCCATCTTCGTCACATTCTATCGCTTTCTCAATCTCCTTCTCCCTTTTCTCTTCTCTCAATTTCTTCTCATTCTTCTGCATCCCTTATTCCCTGTCGCAGAGGGTGGTATGTATTTTATTCCAGTCCCAGTCGCAGTCCCACGCCGAGCCTCAGTCCCAGTCCCACTCCGAGTCTCAGTCCTAGTCCTAGTCTTAATCCCAGTCCCAGGCCGTCTCTGGATAATATATTACTCTGTACTAAAGCACTCATCAACAGCTTTCATTTGATATCCATATTGTATAAACACTGCCTAGGCATTCACTGGCCCACGTTTTGGCCTATATCTTGAGATCCTAGTCAACCAGGTGTATGAAAATTATCCTCTACTAAAGCACTCATCAACAGCTTTCATTTGTTATCCATATTCTATAGACACATTCTAGGGGTACTCGGGTCCACGTTTCGGCCTATATCTCGAGACCCTGTACGTCGATCGCAACCAAGCCTATTCAGTGACTACCGCGTGAGGTTTGCGCAACTTTTGTGAAAGTTTGAATAAAATCGACCGACGCAACTCTTCAACACCGGTGACAAACTAACACACATTTTAGCCTTTCTTTTTATATATATATAGATTTTTATTTTTCACACTTCACTATAATATTAAAACGAAATGCAGATTTTCGTTGCTTTTGAAATTGGGCTTAAAAATTGCACATGGAACAACCCTCTCCCCCCTCCGCCCACCTTCTAGGTGGGCCTGGTGATGTGTTATACTTGATATCATTCGCTATAACATTTTTTATTGATAAGCACGTTGTTTAATTAAACACCAACCAATTACACGGAAGTACCACCTGAAAATGTGAGTGCCGGTGCGTATACGTAACATTTTATTATTACGTATAAACAAATACAAAAATTTGCAATAAAATAATATTCCGACTATAAACTGAGATATAAGCTATCCTATATTTCAAACTACATACGGGGGGCAAAACAAATTCAAAGGCGGTTCAGAAGTTTAGGAGTCCATCGGGAACAAACATAGTGATACGTGATTTTTATATAATAAGATTTTGAGCTTTTCACTGATATTAAAATATTTTAAATAAAGATTATTATTAATTATGTTTATTTTAACCTTCTTGTCGAACAGAAAAGAAACAGTTTTCATATATGTGTAGTAGACTGGGTCGATTTATTAACCGATATCGCGCCATCGACTTTTCGATAGGATTCCGGCGCAGGAAAAAAATTACATGGCGAAAAAACACTCCCCAAAATCTAAAAAATATTTTTTGTTTCAAAAAACTGTTATCGCCAACGTTTTTACTACAGTTTTTTTGAAAAAAAAAATATAAATTTTTTGGGTTTTGGGGAGTTTTTTGTTAGAAAAATTTACCCTTTCGCTATTTTTTTTCGCAGGCTCGAAAATTATTTTTTTGGGTATGCGTAGTGGAACTTTTTTTTTCCTGAGTCCAAATCCTATTGAAAAATCGATAGCGCGATATCGTTTAACTTTAGTCCATACAGATCGATGTGTAGGTTAGGTTAGATGGAACTTTCCGGTCAATAAAGCCCTAGAATGTGTATAACAACCAAATGCGCAGGTCCCATATGGTGAAAGTACTAGTGTTGTAGAATAACTTCGTTCTCTTCACAAGTATTATAAGTTTTGAAGCTTTATTGATTTCACAAGACTTGCCATATCTGCCGGCCCTGGTAGCTGGAACTTTGACCTTGCGAGCGCAGGACATGAACACAGAACGTTCTGAACCGCATCTTCCTGTATCACTCACTTCCAATATCTTCTTTTACTGACAAGGCCTATGTTTAGTGAGAATGCCCATAGTGAGCCTTAAGTCCTACCTATTTGGAGTTTCAAGCAGCTTTGTGAGTCTAAATTAGTAGGATTTGCATATAAACTTGCAGCCCTGCGCCTCTGTCTATGCCTCTCCTTCCATGTGCAACTCCTGTCTAATTTTGTTTTCTCTCTGCACCGCCTTTTGCCAACTGTTGTTGCTGTTGTTCTTGTAGCAGTATTTCCCTCCATCTAATGCGTGTGACCGATCACAAATTGTCATCAATGTCCTCTAAGGCGAATCCAAGAAAACTTGCTGTTTCGACGGGGGTGGACCATAATGAAAGGGATGTTAGAGGCGTTCCATAATAAATTGGATTCACCCTGCAATTCCTGGCATATAGGTCCAACGCATGTCAGTGGATACCACTGAGGGTCTGCTTGTGCTTTCTTCATAATGCTTACGGAGATTACCCCTTAAGCCCCTGGACGGTGTAGCGTCATCAATCATATGTCTGTTGGGATGCCAAGTTTTCTTGGTATTCAACAGAAACTGTTTGATTAGCATTTCATTTCTCTCCCTAATGGGGAGTATCTTCGCCTCATTATGTAGACAGTGTTCTGGGGATATAAGAAGATAGCACCTAGCGTTTCTGAGGGCGGTATTTTGGCAGGCCTGTAACTTCTTCCAGTGAGTAGCCTTTAGGCTTTCCGATCATATCGGGGACCCGTAGCATGCAACAGGCTGGCCAATGGCTTTGTAATTGGTTATGAGCGTTTCTTTGTCTTTACCCCAAGTACAGCCGGCAAGATATTTGAGGATTTTATTACGGCTCTGGATTTCTGGTACAATTGCGGTTGCGTGCTCTCCAAAATGTAGATCCCGATCGAACGTCACACCAAAAATTTTTGGGTGTAATGCAGTCGGTAGCGCAATGCCATAAACGTGGATGCTCAATATGGTCGATATTTTGTAAATAAGGTCGCCTATGGTTTAGTCGGTGATAATGTCAGGATTTGCGAGGCGAAAAACTGGAAAGATGAGGGAGATAGCTGTTTATTTTGTTATAAAGCTCATCGATTTGTGGGCCCGGGCCTGTGGCCATTATTGTGCCGTCATCGAAAACGACGATTGGGGATAGAAGACCACCCTGTGGCACTCCAACTCATCAACCTTTGTGATCAGAAACCAGAATGAATTCATGGCCTGGCCTGAGATTAATCTCTTGAAATGCTTCTTTACACTCCAAAACATTCCTTGATGTAGTACTTTGCGCTAAGCGACTGCAGCATACGGCACTTACTTCAGAATTTCTGCTGCTTTCTTTATAATAATTTAAATTTTCACTTTTTTTCTAGCTGGCTTGAGGTCTGAGTTGAAATAAAAACACAAGGGTTTTTTATATATTACCAATATATTTCGATTACACACGGTAATCGTCTTCAGGGTGAACACTACAAAACATAAAAACAACAAAATAAATAAATAAATAACAAATTTCCTAACATACAAATTTAAAAAAATTATAACATACATTTTTTACACGTGTGTATCACTTGACGTGGAGTTTATCACTGATCGTTTGTTTGTCAACAAATATCTATAGAAGCTAGCAGAGTTATCTACGTCCGTTTTATAGTTCATTCGTTTACTGGTTGGTGTGTTAATAATGTGAAGCATTTCCAGAGTAAATCGTTTTCTGTAATGTTGTTCTTGTTGAAGAATAGTAGCTTTGTCAAAATTTGGTGAGTGGGGGTTTTCAGTACAGTGGGTCATAAGTGCAGTTTTTTGGTTTGCAGTATGTTGGCAATATTTGTAATCCGATTTGTGTTGCGCTAGTCTAGTTTTAAGTTTGCCTTTTGTTGTTCCAATATATACGCTGTGGCATGGTTGGTTGTTTTTTCCATTGCAAGGAATTTCGTAAACTATATTGCTTTTTTCTGTATGTGGAATTTTTGATTTTGTTTGATTATATATGTTTTTTAATGTATTTATTATATATATGTATTTATTACATTAAACGACTTGACAATGTATAGGGTTCAAAGACAGGGCCCTACATCGAGACTACAAAGCAAAAATAACAGTCTGGTCGACAAACTTTATAAATTGGATTTAATTTCAAAAATAGAGAAAAATAAATTATCTACAACAACAGCTTTACCTCCGAGGATATATGGACTACCAAAACTACATAAGGAAGGAACACCGCTCAGGCCAATCTGTTCGGCCACTGGATCACCAGCACATAGCCTATGCAAATATATAGCAGATATATTAAAAAACGCAACAGCAAACTCGGCATACAACATTAAAAATACACTTGAGTTTAAAACAAAAATTAAAAACACCTACATTTCTGACAATGAAAAGCTAATATCTTTCGACGTAATTTCCCTGTTTCCCAGCATTCCCACACAATTAGCCCTTGAGATCATAAGAGACAATTGGATGAAAATAGAAGAACACACAAATATACCAAAAAAACTGTTTATGGAAATACTTACGTTTTGCATCGAAGAAAATAGGTATTTCAAATTCAATGATATATTGTATACATAGCTAAAAGGATTGCCGATGGGATCCCCAACATCACCAGTAATTGCCGATATAGTGATGGAAAAACTATTAGAGAACACAACAACGAAATTAGCAAGAGTACCCAGATTACTCACAAAATATGTCGACGATCTATTTGCTATAATACACGAAGATGATGTAAAAAGTACGCTAGACTCACTAAACTCTTTCAATAAATATATAAATTTTACAACGGAACTTGAAGAAGACGGAAAACTACCATATCTTGACTCAGTTGTTATTAGAAGCAAAAACGAATTGAAGTTAAAGTGGTATAAGAAATCAACATCAACAGGACGAATCATCAACTTTTACTCAAAGCATCCAAAGACGATGATAATGAATACAGCAATGGGCTGTATAAGAAGAATGTTAGAAATTACGGACGACACTTACCACGAGGAAATTAAAAATGAAATAAAACTTTTGTTAAGAAGAAATGATTTTCCTGAAAACATAATTAAAATACTTTTAAATAAATATCAAGAAGAAAAGAATCAAGAAAAAGGAAAAGAAAAACCGCAGAAAATATTTAAGTCAGTAGCTTATGTGCCAAAATTGTCGGAACGATTGGCCAAATCAGACTGCTACAACAAAGATGAAGTAAAAATAGCCCATAAGCCGATAAATACATTAAAAAACATATATAATCAAACAAAATCAAAAATTCCACATACAGAAAAAAGCAATATAGTTTACGAAATTCCTTGCAATGGAAAAAAAAACCAACCATGCCACAGCGTATATATTGGAACAACAAAAGGCAAACTTAAAACTAGACTAGCGCAACACAAATCGGATTACAAATATTGCCAACATACTGCAAACCAAAAAACTGCACTTATGACCCACTGTACTGAAAACTCCCACTCACCAAATTTTGACAAAGCTACTATTCTTCAACAAGAACAACATTACAGAAAACGATTTACTCTGGAAATGCTTCACATTATTAACACACCAACCAGTAAACGAATGAACTATAAAACGGACGTAGATAACTCTGCTAGCTTCTATAGATATTTGTTGACAAACAAACGATCAGTGATAAACTCCACGTCAAGTGATACACACGTGTAAAAAATGTATGTTATAATTTTTTTAAATTTGTATGTTAGGAAATTTGTTATTTATTTATTTATTTTGTTGTTTTTATATTTTGTAGTGTTCACCCTGAAGACGATTACCGTGTGTAATCGAAATATATTGGTAATATATAAAAAACCCTTGTGTTTTTATTTCAACTCAGACCTCAAGCCAGCTAGAAAAAAAGTGATTAGTTAACAAAAAGGTCGCCAAAATCAAAACTTAAATTTTCATGAAAATGGAATTGTGTATAAAGTTTGTCACGAATCTGAAAATTGTAGCTTTTTAAAGGAGAAGAGATAGACCCACCAATATGTAAAAAACTGATCAACTTGACTATCTGAATTGATTAAGCCAGTTCCGTCTGTTCGTCTATTTTTATTAAGGCAAACTAGTGCCCCACTTTTTGAAATACCTTCATGAAATTTTGTGAGCGGGTATACATATTTTGATTTTGGATTAGACATTTGTCGAAACCAAACGGATCGGACCACTATCGCATATATATCCATACAATCTGTTTTTCAGAAAAGAGGTTTTTTGTAATATCTTCCTCAATTTATCAGTTAGAAGCTTAATATAAACCAAATGCGCACATTGTAGCCTAAAAAAGTTTTAGACATCTATGGCATAAGTAGCAAATTTTCAAACAACCGTTTTTTAAGATAATAAGCTAATCCTCATTTCTACCATATTTTAAAAGCTAGAAGCTAAAAATTTCGAAAAAATACTTAATATAAGTCATATATTGTTCAGATAAGTGATTCATGCTCATAGCTATCTCATGCAGACTATAAGAGACGCAAAAATTTGTACTCTCCCACAAAGTGCCGATATATTCTACAAATATCCTTTAAATCGAATTGTGTGGAATATTTTAAGACGCGTTCGACAGAACTTTAATGTTAACATTGAATATTTACCAGTGCTTTAAAATAAAATTATTTGAATATATTTAATTAGCAATACTTACTCATATTACTTCATATAATTTTTTTGTTATTGACATTAAAAAAAAATAAAAAAAATTACACATGGCGATAATTACTAGGACGTATTTCTGGATTTTAATTCTAAATAAGCTTGCTTATCGAAAGCTCACTTTTGAACTCGAAAGCTCACTTTTGAGCTCGAAATCTCCTGCATTCATACTAGTGTAAAGGCGGAGGTCCCTATCAACTCTGCTCTATAATTGTACCGCTGCACGCTTTGAAGTTTGTCTTTAAATATTGCCTTTTTGGTTGCCATTAATTTTCTGTGGTTCAGTGATATGAAAAAACTAATCCTTGAAAGACCAACAACCTTAAGTTGTTATCAAACACAAGCAACCACACTGCTTGCGAGCATAAAAGTGGAAAGCGGTATATAGCACGCACTCCATTATTGCAGTATAAAATATTCCTGGAAAATAACGCCTTCTTCTTTGTAAATACCTTAAGCTTTCTAGGGCCTATACCACTTGCTGCTCCTAGATCTGACAGTTGTATCACTCCTAATAGGTGGACTCTTAGCCTGGTAAGCGCAGGGCACAAGCACATAACGTGCTCAACCATTTCCTCCTCAAACGCGCACTTCCTACATATAATATCACTCACTAAGCTTAAATTTTTGTGGCCACCGTGGTGTGATGGTAGCGTGCTCCGCCTACCACACCGTATGCCCTGGGTTCACACCCCGGGCAAAGCAACATCAAAATTTTAGAAATAAGGTTTTTCAATTAGAAGAAATTTTTTCTAAGCGGGGTCGCCCCTCTGCAGTGTTTGGAAAGCGCTCCGGGTGTATTTCTGCCATGAAAAGCTCTCAGTGAAAACTAATCTGCCTTGCAGATGCCGTTCGGAGTCAGCATAAAACATGTAGGTGCCGTTCGGCCGATTTGTAGGGAAAATCAATAGAAGCACGACCCAAATTGGAAGATAAGCTCGGCCTTAGATCTCTTCGGAGGTTATCGCGCCTTACATTTATTTATTTTTTTTTTTTTAGCTTAAATTAAAGCATTGTGACGCCAAAAAGCAATGTCCAGTCAGAATATCCGTCATGAGTCTACAGTCCTCGCTTTTTAATGTTAGAAGTAACTCTGTTAATCTAAGTTGTAGGACCTACACATAATCTTTGACATTTTACAGCCTCGCTCTTGAGTCCACGCCTTTCCCGCTTGGTCGACAATGTGCAGTTCTCGCCTTCTTTTAATCTCGCTCAATCTTATTGGGACGTTTACGGAGCAAGCTGCAAGTGATGCGCCCTTTTTAGCTAATTCATACGCTTTTTCAATCCCATATGTTCCCATATGATCTGGAACCCAATATGGATGTATGCTTTTCCCTGTCCCAATTCTTTCCAGGAATTGCTTACACTCTAACACACTTTTGGATGCTGCGCTGTGCGAAATGTTTCCCTTATTTGCTGCTTGGCTGCCAATACAAAAGTAGACCAGACTGCAGTTTAAGTTTTTTCTTTCATTGTTTCTACTGATTTGTTTACTGCTACTACTTTCGCCTGAGAAACACAACATTGATTTTGCAGCTTGTAAGATATGTTTATTTTGAAATCAGCACTATATACCGCAGACCCTACTAATTCCAACATTGTTTACACGTTTTTCGCCCGCCCACCATTTGGGAAACTTTGCGCCAATAATTCACCTCTATTGAGGGCCACTTTCAAGTGCAGATCCAGAATCAGATAGTCAGGCCTGTTCTGAATTCCGACTCGTAATGAAAAGTAAAACGACTTTGATTTCGACTCGGTTTCTATTTGGTGTTCTCAATTCTGATTGTAAAAAATCGATTCGAAGTCGATTCCGAATCGTTTTCATTCTGATTCGGTAACCAGTTTAATCAGTTGTTTTTGTTTATGTGTTTTGGTTTAAGTATCATAAAATTTTATTTTAATTAAAAAATGCCTGCAGATATGGTTTTTGATGAGCAGACGCAATAATACGTGCTATTGTGCATGCGAATCGTAAAAATGCGCTGGATCGGAATTCAGAACAGGTCCACTTCATTTCGATCAGCATCGATTTATTTGCCTAATAGATTTCTTGATAGAAGTTTTTAAAGAAAGATTTATTATGCCAATTTAACTCAAACTTAAACAAAAAATACACACAACTCTTCCAAATAAAATGAAGAATTTAAAAAAAATTATTTGAAAGACAAATATCGCAACATTTGTGTATAATCTGCCAATTAATTTTCATTCCGACAGCTCAGAGGCAATACTTTTCAAACCGATAATTTTTGGTCGGAATCGAAATTGAAAGCACCAATCCATTTGATTCCGAAAAAATTGATCGGAATCGGAATCCAGAACAGGCCTGAGTATGTTTGTTTTGTAATTGATGACGCTAAAATAGTAGGCCATATTGTCCACGATCAAGCTGCCCCTAGGTAAAATGGACGCATTTGACGTTGTATGATATGGTCAATTCTGTGATCAAATTTGACCTGATGAAAACCAATAAGAAGGCATTATATAGTGTCTTCCTCCTTTATCGACAGTTTAATTTACACAGCTGTAAATCTGATTGGATTTCGCGTGTGTGAGTCTTATATTGAAGAATCTTGAATGGACTTCCAGCCTCATTAAAATTTGCACACTTGCACACATATTCAGTTTACACACCAAATAAGGAACTTATACGTATATGAATAAAGAAAGTAACTATATACCACTTTTTATATTTAATCGGCTTGCCCTTAGGTTCAAACGTATTCCGGTTCGCTATTTTACCGTCCAGAAAAGAAAAGCCCTGATACTTGTATATGTAAAATTTTCAATCAATCACAAAAGATTTAGGGGTTGCGGAAGGAACTTGAAATTGTGAAAAGGACGAATTTTTACACTTTTTTGGTTATTTCCTCTTCATTTGCTGGAATCGCCTCTCAACTGACATCAATAATACCTACGGAATTGGCCCTAAAACATATCTAAAATTTAAAAAATTTTATTATTTGACCAATTTTTTTAAATTTTCATATGTTCGAATCCGAAGTCTGTAGATATTATTGATTTAGAAATAAAGTTATAATATAGAAAAGCTGTCAAGATGTCAACCATGGGCAAAATTAAAATTTTTTTTTTATAATATTTTAGAGATTATTCGAATACGCAGTTTTGTAGCTTATTCAATTTGATTTCAACGAAGTGCAAGTTTCAAAACGTTATCGATTTCCTTTTAATTTTGAGAATTTTATTGATATTGGAGAGAAATGGCAAAGTTTGCAAACGGTGATGGTTACTAGGACATGTTTCTGAATTTCATTTCTTCATCAGTTAGCTTCTCGGGAGACGAGTATTGAACTCAAAATCTCGAAAATTCATACTTTATACTAGGGTAAAGCCATATGAATGCCCCGTTGCTCGCTTTGCAATTGGTATCTAGGTATTGAATTTTTGTTGCTATTCCTTTATTCACCATTTAGGTACATACTAATTCTATATGCTTTTTATACTCAGTTGAGCAGAGCTCACAGAGTATATTAAGTTTGATTGGATAACGGTTGGTTGTACATATATAAAGGAATCGAGATAGATATAGACTTCCATATATCAAAATAATCTGGATCGAAAAAAAAATTGATTGAGCCATGTCCGTCCGTCCGTCCGTCCGTCCGTCCGTTAACACGATAACTTGAGTAAATTTTGAAGTATCTTGATGAAATTTGGTATGTAGGTTCCTGAGCACTCATCTCAGATCGCTATTTAAAATGAACGATATCGGACTACACCCACGCCCACTTTTTCGATATCGAAATTTTCGAAAAACCGAAAAAGTGCGATAATTCATTACCAAAGACAGATAAAGGGACGAAACTTAGTAGATGAGTAGCATATATAACGCAGAATAGAAAATTAGTAAAATTTTGGACAATGGACGTGGCACCGCCCACTTTTAAAAGAAGGTAATTTAAAAGTTTGCAAGCTGTAATTTGTCAGTCGTTGAAGATATCATAATGAAATTTTGCAGGGACATTACTCCTATTACTATATGTACGCCTAATATAAATTAGCAAAATCGGAGAAGGACCACGCCCACTTTTAAAAAAAAAATTTTTTAAAGTAAAATTTTAACAAAAAATTTAATATCTTTACAGTATATAAGTAAATTATGTCAACATTCAACTCCAGTAATGATGTGGTGCAACAAAATACAAAAAAAAAAAATTTCAAAATGGGCGTAGCTCCGCCCCTTTTTCATTTAATTTGTCTAGGATACTTTTAACGCCATAAGTCGAACAAAAATTAACCAATCCTTTTGAAATTTGGTAGGACATAGATTTTATGATGTTAACTGTTCTCTGTGAAAACGGGTGAAATCGGTTGATGCCACGCCCAGTTTTTATACACAGTCGTTCGTCTGTCCTTCCGCATGGTCGTTAACACGATAACTTGAGCAAAAATCGACATATCTTTAATGAACTTAGTTCACCTACTTACTTGAACTCAATTTATCTTGGTATGAAAAATTAACGAAATCTGACAATGACCACGCCCACTTTTTCGATATCGAAAATTACGGAAAATGAAAAAAATGCCATAATTCTATACCAAATACGAAAAAAGGGATGAAACATGGTGAGGTAGTTGGATTGGTTTATTGACGCGAAATATAACTTTAGAAAAAACTTTATAAAATGGTTGTGACACCTACCATATTAAATAGAAGAAAGTGAAAAAGTTCTGCAGGGCGCAATAAAAAACCCTTAAAATCTTGGCAGGTATTACATATATAAATAAATTAGCTGTATCCAACAGATGATGTTCTGGGTCACCCTGGTCCACATTTTGTTTGATATCTGGGAAACGCCTTCACATATACAACTACCACCACTCCCTTTTAAAACTCTCATTAATAACTTTAACTTGATACCCATATCGTACAAACACATTCTAGAGTCACCCCTGGTCCACCTTTATGGCTATATTTCGAAACGGCGTTCACCTATAGAACTAAGGCCCACTCCCTTTTAAAATAATCATTAACACCTTTCGTTTGATGCCCATATTGTACAAACAAGTCTAGGGTCAGCCCTGGTCCACCTTTATGGCGATATCTCGAAACGGCGTCCACATATGGAACTAAGGATCACTCCCTTTTAAAATAATCATTAACACCTTTCGTTTGATGCCCATATTGTACAAACAAGTCTAGGGTCAGCCCTGGTCCACCTTTATGGCGATATCTCGAAACGGCGTCCACCTATGGAACTAAGGATTACTCCCTTTTAAAATACTCATTAGCACCTTTCATTTGATACCCATATCGTACAAACGCATTCTAGAGTCACCCCTGGTCCACCTTTAAGGCGATATCTCGAAAAGGTGACCACCTATACAACTACCACCACTCCCTTTTAAAACCCTCACTAATACCTTTAATTTGATACCCATATCGTACAAACAAATTCTAGGGTCACACCTGGTCCACCTTTATGGCGATATCTCGAAACGGCGTCCACCTGTGGAACTAAGCATCACTCCCTTTTAAAATACTCGTTAACACCTTTCATTTGATACCCATATCGTACAAACGCATTCTAGAGTCACCCCTGGTCCACCTTTATGGCGATATCTCGAAAAGGCGACCACCTATACAACTACCACCACTCCCTTATAAAACCCTCATTAATACCTTTAATTTGATACCCATATCGTACAAACAAATTCTAGGGTCACACCTGGTCCACCTTTATGGCGATATCTCGAAACGGCGTCCACCTGTGGAACTAAGCATCACTCCCTTTTAAAATACTCATTAACACCTTTCTTTTGATACCCATATTATACAAAAAAATTCTAGGGTCACCCCTGGTCCACCTTTATGGCGATATTTCGAAACGGCGTCCACCTATGGAACTAAAGATTACTCCCTTTTAAAATACTCATTAACACCTTTCTTTTGATACCCATATCGTACAAACGCATTCTAGGGTCACACCTAGTCCACCTTTATAGCGATATCTCGAAACGGCGTCCACCTGTGGAACTAAGCATCGCTCCCTTTTAAAATACTCATTAACACCTTTCATTTGATACCCATATCGTACAAACGCATTCTAGTGTCAACCCTGATCCACCTTTATGGCTATATCCCTAAATGGCGTCCACCTATAGAACTATGGCCCACTCCCTCATAAAATACTCTTTAACACCTTTAATTTGATACCCATATTGTACAAACAAATTCTAGGGTCACCCCTGGTCCACCTTTATGGCGATATCTCAAAACTGCGTCCACCTATGGAACTAAGGATTACTCCCTTTTAAAATACTCATAGGCACCTTTCGTTTGATACCCATATCGTACAAACGCATTCTAGAGTCGCACCTGTTCCACCTTTATGGCGATATCTCAAAACTGCGTCCACCTATGGAACTAAGGATTATTCCCTTTTAAAATACTCATTAACACCTATCATTTGATACCCATATCGTACAAACGCATTCTAGAGTCAACCCTTATCCACCTTTATGGATATATCCCTAAATGGCGTCCACCTATAGAACTATGGCCCACTCCCTCATAAAATACTCTTTAATGCCTTTCATTTGATACACATGTCATACAAACACATTCAAGGGTTTCCCTCGCTTCATTTTCCTACATGGTTATTTTCCCTTATGTTGTCACCATAGCTCTCAACTGAGTATGTAATGTTCGGTTACACCCGAACTTAACCTTCCTTACTTGTTAATCCTAATTGTGTGGGATAATTATAGGCGCGCTTAAGAACTTAGTAACATTGGATTTTTATAGTAGTGCTAGCGAGCATCGGGGCATCCATATGGCTGAATGGTTAGATGCATCTGCCTTTACACTAGTATAAAGTATGAATGTTGGAGATTTCGAGTTCAATACTCAGCTCCCGAGAAGCTAGCTGATGAAGAAATGAAATTCAGAAACATGTCCTAGTAACCATCACCGTTTGCAAACTTTGCCATTTCTCTCCAATATCAATAACAAAACCAATTTTATGAAAGCAACATGAGCATGTCTCGCTAATTAAATTCGGATAATAATTTTGAGTATTTTATTTTATGACGGGTGTTTGGCCATTTTGTTCTATGCAATGAGTTAAAAAAAAAGTTTGTTTATATTTAAAATATAATATTTTGCTCTGTAGTTCTTGTTACTTCCAAAAAACCAAGGAAGTAAACATATAAAAAGCGCTTTGAAAAGGAGTAAAATATGATAAATTAATATGGACACATGAATTTCTAGAGGCTGAGCCCGAAAACACAAACATTTCTTTTCCCCCATGCAACTAAAGGCAACCCTAATGTACATATGCACATAAAATCAGCGCATATCTTTCTTTCGCAAACCATTTGCTCACCTGTCACATGAGTACTTCTGCAGCGCATTAAAATTATTTGACAGTTGACAGTTAGCAGCAACGTTAAGTGAGCATGAAGTACATACTGTGCGACGTTTGTATGAATGTGTATATATATATGTATTTTCTAAGACCACCCAAAGAGCTTACACAAATTAAATTACAAAAATTATTTTGCAAGAACATCTTCCACTTGCTATGTGGCTCACTGCAACACAATGTACTGTTAAACTACTCGCTGGGACTTCATATTACACATATTAATACTTTGTAAAATCTGTCAATCAAAATCAATCATAATTTTAAAAATGTGTCAAAGTTGCATTAGTAAACATTTAATTTAACAGTACGGATGTGATATTTGCTAGTGAATTGGGTGGTCTGCGTTTTAAACCGACAGTAGATAAGTGTGCGAGTTGGTGGGGTTACAAGTGAATTTGCGGTCTGAGATACTGCTATTCATTATGTGAAAACAAATTTTAAAGAGCAAATTAAAAAAGTAAAAAAAGAAATAAATAAATTGAAATAGAAATTTTGCTAACTTTTAAATTATTCGGACATTTTAAGTTTTGTTAAAAGAATTTTTCTTATAAGCGATGCCATAGTACAATGATGCAATAAACCAGACAGGTGAAATCAGTATCACAAAATTGCATCGCATTTGACAAAACTCCCCCTCATAAATTGTTTCTTCTTGGCTTAACTGCAGTATTGATTTTATCCGCATTATAAAAAAAAATTATATTTCTTCAATGCCTTTCTGAAATATGAGTTACGTTTAGGAAATTAACGCCTGTGATCCGCATTTCCTTTTGTGGGAGAGAGCTAATTCTCTTTCCTGAGAATAAATGGAAAAGTTTTAGCGAAAGAATGTGAATGGCTAAATCTCCAGGGTATTACATTGTCCACAACTAAGGAATATGGAAACATAATGTTGACGTCAATGAAATGACGATCTGAAACAATATAAAGAAGTTACATATGATTATGTGTGCGGCTTGTAATACGGAAACTCGGGATTGACGGTCCAAAGACCCATAATTTATATATGTAATGTAAACCCAGCATTAAGAAGTAGGTTCACTGAGCAAAAGGAGGAGTCTGGTGAAAAAATATAACGGCTGAAATACTTTCAGTCGTATGATCAAGCCCCACAGACATTATTCTGACTTTATTTATTCACCTGTCTCCAATCTGTCTAACCCTCTTTCTCTCTTATTTCAGATTACCTTAATCGTATCATTCATGTTTTCTCTTCTTTTTACTTTAATGTCCCCATTTCCAATGTGAAGATATATAGAGTTAGGCTTTTTTTCCGCATATTATATTACTATGGTAGTCAAAAAGTAGCAAAATAGTACCAAACATTTTCGCTTCCTACTACTTTAAAATTCATGACCGGATTATGAGCAACCGTCAAATTTTTGTTGTTGTACAAGTGACTTCACTTCTCTGGTTTAATTGCGTCATAATTCCACAGGTTTGTTCTCTAATAATGTCAGAGTTTTGATATTCCCAAATTAAAAATCAGGACGGGTTGCTTTTACAAAGCAAGTATAGCCAGGACTAATTCAATCCTTTCAGCGGAAAATGTAGTAGAAAAGTAATTTAATTAGTATCTTAGAAGTAATAGTAGTTTTGCAAAAGCCAACCGGTTTTTCGAAAATTATTCCCTATTTACTAAATATTTCGTGACATGGTAAGGAGTTATATTGCTTTTATCGTTTTTTTTTTTTTAGAATTTGTTTGAAGAACGCCGTGCTTGAAAATTTTATTCAAAAACACACTATCTCAGTATTTGACTAAAATCCGCCCCGTCTGAGAAGAAATGCAATAATTTTGACATGAGATAAGAGATATATGAAAAGAAATCTGAGATAGAACGTTCTTCAACCTAATACTGGGGCAGGGTGCCTTTGAAACCAATCTGATATAGGGAATTTTTGAAAAATACTTCGATATTTACCGTTAATTTGGAGTATTTGGAAAATGGTCGTTTGATATTACCTCATTCGGTTAGAATATTCCAAATATATAAATAATATTTCAAATATATAAAATGATTCCATGAATATCTAAATGTAACCGAATTTTCTGAACATATGGGATAAATAATTTAACACATATTCAAGTATTTGCTGATGACATTTTTACACGCATCGATATTCGTATGTTCGTGGGTTTACGGAAGTGCACGGTTCATAGTTTTTAAAAAAATTTCCTTTGTTTGTCCCCACTAGTGCAAGATATACTACCACAAAATCAGTAAAATACTAAGGAAGTTTTCCTTACATTTTTTTTTTTTTATTCAACCACATAAATTTATGGTGAAAGTCTAGAACAGCGGTCGACTGCAAATACGCCTTCATAAATATCGGGAGCAGTATCAAATGACGCGTTTTGATCTCAGTATCAATAACCCTGTGCACAACAAAATTATAACAACCGCATGAAAATTGACAATTTCAACTACAAACACAGATATCAATTCCATTTGGGAGCAAGATGGCTGCAATTGTCAAAAATATTGTCAGCCGAGCAAACCACTTGATGATCATGCTTCTACACAAGAGTATTATAACTGTAGTACGTAAAGGCATAAAGTCATTTAGTTATATATAGACTTACTTATAAAAAACTATCAGCATTAAAAAGGATTCAAGGGGTTGAAAAGCGCAATACAAAGCTTTATAGCTCAAAAGCTTCCGCAACCCAATTGTTAACCTCACCCACGCGAGGGGAATCGTGTTACAAATATGAACGTATCATACATATTTAGCAGACGAGACTCTGGCAACCTTAAGTTTCTCATGGAACTAGGGGGTTTGAGGGCGGGATTGCCTAGAAGGTTTATTATGGTCATATAAATATTATATCTTTGAGAAAAAAAAAATAGCTTTATATCAATGTTGTTTCATTTCTCAATTAAAATTATAACAAGCAATAGGAAAAAATTTCAATTTTTTAAAATGGGCGTTGCACCGCCCCTTTTATGACCAAGCAGTTTTCTATGTTTCGGTAGCCATAACTCGAAGAAAAACTTACGGATAATAATAAGATTGTGTGCACATATTTTCTTTATTGCGTGTAATATTTCTAGTAAAAATGGACGGGATCGGTTAAAGACCACACCCACTTTTATATAAAAGGGCTATTTAAAGAGTCGTAGACTAAAACAATAAGCTATAACTTAGCGAAAAGTAGGTTTATATCAACGATATTTCACTTACCAAGTTCTATTGTAAGAGGAAATTTGGACATATTTTTTTTAATGGGCATTGCAACGCCACTATTCCGATCTAGCATTACACAAAATTTCCAGAGCCTCAAAAAAAAAAAATAAATCACTTGTAACAAAATTAGAAAAAGTAGTTTATCAGAAATGAACTGTACAATTGAAACTCGCGCTAAGTATACGAGGTTGGGTTACTCCCAAAATTAGACACGCTTACTTGTTATATATAAGATATAGATGGATAAGTTGTCCGCTCTTCTTCCCGATAATATTCCTCCCTGAGATGATGCTACTCTTCCAATAAACAGAGGAAATTATCAAATTTTAGCTCTGCAAAAAAAAAATGGTATCTTCTTGTCTATATATATTCGATAACTTCCACTTTCTTTCCTCCTCATTTAACTCCTTTTAGTTTTATTCATTATTCCCTCACAATTTGTTCATGTTTACAGCCATTTCCTACTCACACTTCTTTTCTCCCTCGTCCTTCTTTCTTTTTTTCTTCTCGCCGATTCCAACTCCTAGCTCCTATGTTCCTTTTTTGAAAGGCTGCCCAAACAATACATTTCAAACAAATCGCATCATCATAAGAATTTTGGAAAAATGGCAGTCACTAGTCCACTTACCATAAAGAAAATTTCTGAAATAGTAAGTTTATCAAAGAAATCGAAAAATAAAATAAATAAATAAAATTGCTAAGTTAAACGGTTTTGTTGAAAGCAATACTTACATTAAGTAATAATAATACTAAAAGATAGAAAATAATTAGGTAGGTTCTAGGTACTAGTCATCACATCTAGGACGTTGATCAGACAATTATATAAAAGTAGAGTTGGGTCGTTTCGTTCTGAACTTGTTCAATTGACCGGGTCTCTCAACTGAACAAGTGAACTAGATCTTCGATTTCGGTTCTATTTGTTCTTTTAGTTCATTTGTTCTTTTAGTTCGTTTTATCTAATGTTATTCTTTCTCTCTTCTCGTTCACGAATATTGTAAATTCATACATACAAACGCAGAAATTCACAGTGAGCGCGAATGTCGATGATGCCACTTACACTAAAGATATATCTGGTCATCTTTGTGTGTGGCACTGCTACAAAAATATATGCATGGTCTATTTATGAAAAACATGTTTTGTAATTATTACATTTATTAAACTCGAAAAGTTCATATTTACAATTTGCGTCTGTACTCTTTCAATTTGATGGATCTTCCGAAATTTGTAACTTTTTTTGAAGTTAATTATACATATATATATTAACTTATTTATTCATAACACATTTAAATATTCCTACACAAAGCATAGCTGCATACACACCATCATCTATACTTGTTGGCTTTTTTCGCGGGTGCAAGCAGCAGTGAACAAATTTGCTTGAAAAAAAAAAGAACAGATGAACAAAAAGAACAACTTGTTCGTTCATCAGAAAAAGAACGAAGGATTCGAATCTCTGAAATGAACGAAAAAGCACAACTCTAAATAAAAGTGTTGGGCGCGTGAAATTTCTATTGATAGTCAACCGCTTACATCTTTATAAGTGATATTTTCATATATGCATAAGTAAAATCAACTAAACCTTAATTCAGTTATGCTACGCCTCATATTTTTAGGAACTTTACGCGCGCAATGCTTTTATTTATTTTCCTGAACAACGCCCTAGATTGATGAGGAGTGTGACGAGTAGTACCTAGGACGTTCCTAATTATTTTCTATCTTTTAGTATTATTATTACTTAATGTAAGTATTGTTTTCAGTAAAACCGTTTAACTTAAAATTATTTTTTTAATGATTTTATTTTCTATCTTTTAGTATTATTATTATTTAATGTAAGCATTGCTTTCAATAAAATCATTTAACTTAAAAACTTTTATTTATTTATTTTACTTTCAAATTTGTAGTTTTAAGATCGTGCTTGTAGTTTTTATTTAATGCCTATTATTTCTCATTATATTTAGTTCATTCTTAGTTCGTTTTTGTGCCTCATTAATGCAATGACTGTTTCCTGACAATTTATTACAATCTAACTCCTCAATACATAATCCTTCCAAGAAATTATGTGCTCCAAAATGTTTTGACGTCACTTCTATGAAATGAATTTTTTTACTGAAATTTGACTAACAACACTTTTGACGTCTCTTCTATCGGGAAATAAATTTTTTTACTGAAATTTCACGAACAAAATTTGAACTTATGTGCTCCAAAGTATTTTGACGTCACTTCTAACGGGACTTGAATTTTTTACTGAAATTTCACTAACAACACTTTTGACGTCTCTTCTATCGGGAAATGAATTTTTTTACTGAAATTTCACGAACAAAATTTGAACTTATGTGCTCCAAAGTATTTTGACGTCACTTCTAACGGGACTTGAATTTTTTACTAAAATTTCACTAGCAACACTTTTGACGTCTCTCCTACCGGGAAATGAATTTTTTTACTGAAATTTCACGAACAAAATTTGAACTTATGTGCTCCAAAGTATTTTGACGTCACTTCTACCGGACTGTATATAATATTAGTACAATGAGCCAAATCGGACAGACAAGTACGAGTTTTATTAATAAATATTTCGATCCACGCGGCGCCCCTCGGAGTTTTTTCTTATTATTACAAGTTCGAAGCTTGTAGCTTATCTGGAAGTTACCTAAATTTTAATTACAAAATTCGTTTCGGCCGGCCGACCTATCAAGTCAGGCTAAATAAACCCGTTTAATATAAAATGTGTATACCTTTCATGAAAACTAAATGCTATATACAGTTTTTCACGAATCTCAAAATTTGAAATCCTTCGGCACAGCCAAAGACAGTCTCGTCCTCACTTGTTTTTATTTACAATATTTCGGCCCCTGGTTCACTTCCCGGAAAAGGTAAAACAAGAAAACGAACCAAATTGTGAAACTTAGATGGCTTTCAAAAAATGTGTTTTTCCTTTCGCATACTTAATGACAGCAAAATTTTTCTATGAAGGGCAGACCCTTGAAATAAGCCATTCTCAAATTCCCTTGCACACATGCATAGACCATATTCGGTGCAGTCGTTTAGAAGGAGTTCAGTTACAAACACATGTACAGTAAAAAAAAAACAACAAAAAAAAAAAAACATATTAAAATAGAATAAAGCCATGCCGCTTATGACAGTGAGTTTGGCGCCCGCTATTTAACGGTCTTCAAACAACGCTAACGCTTTTCCATAAACCTAAGCCTTTAGGGAATAAAAGAAAGAATATCGACATTTCTTACCTTAATTCAATTTATCTCTAATTATTTTCATTTAGCTAATCTCTTTTTAAAGGTATAACATCAGCACGATCTTAGAATTATGTCAAAAGATTTTTTTGTTGCCGTATATGGCAGCTTTTGTTTCACTTCACACGCGCGTCTGAATATTCGTTTGTTAAAAGTAATTTTTTTTTTAATTTTTTTTTTTTAATTATATATAATATTTAATTTTTTACTTCACTTTCTTGTATCAAAACATTCAGAGACACTATTTTTATAAATTTTTTAAAACTATTTTAAGCTTTCTGTTCAAAATATTTTTCTTACTAAAGTTGTATGGCTTTATACAATTTTTTATTCGTATTTTCCTTACAACCAATACAAATGGTTTTTATTTTACCACTCCACTAAACACAATTACACATTTTTTTAAATTTATTATTTTTTTTTTTTTTTCAGAAAACGTGTCTTCTTTCCAGAACTACGTTTGTTGTTTTCGCTTGTGTGCTTTTTTTTTGCTTCGTTAGCTTTCGTCAAAATTTGCAGAACACAAACAAATTTGCCTTAACATTTTTCCGCATCAATAATCATTTGCTGCTATTTCTGAACATTCGAAAATCAAATTAATCTTGCATCAAATTGGTGAATATTTTCGGTATTTGTAAGTGAATTTTTTACGCCCTCACTCCACATTAAATGTAACTTGTTATTGTGACTTTCGCTTAATAGCAAACAAATCGTTTCACATTCGCTTGCCATTTGGGCGTGTTTCCAGCACTATTTGAATGAAAAACACAGCTGATGTCATAAAGATGTTCACACCTACGAGCATCTCATTTTGTTGACGCTTTTCATTTCACTTGTACAAATTTTGAAATTTATATTAATTTTTACACAATTTTCCCTTATTCAGTTGCATAATAAATTAGCAGCACTACACAATTCACTGCAGCAAACAAGCAATAGTCTGTATTTAAATTGCTTTAATTAAATTGGAAATCCTTTTTTTTACCAACCCACTCAACACTGATTTAGCGACGACGATGTTACGACGCGTCAGCGTTGTGTCATTTACGAACGACGCTGTTAGACTAGTTTCGAAATCACGCCGTTGCCTATGCATTCATTTTTTTTTTGTGTGCTACCTTCACAGCCTTATTTTCTCACTCACATTTCACCACCCTCCGCATGGGTTAATGTTGTTTGCTGTCTGATATGGACGCCACACTGGCTATAGCAAGACACTTTCTTCGTAACCCAAAAGTTATCGTTGTCGGCTGCCAGATATGGCTTAGCTTATTCGTTGTTGATGTTCGTGTACATTTCGCTTTTGTGTTACTCTCAAATTTGCTCTTGTTTTTCGTTAAATGGGTGTGTGTTACTTGTATAACTGTTATATGCATATCCTGGTCATAACTGGGTCAGAGCTCATATGAGTATCAACTCTTTATTAAAATCTCTCATGGTTCTCCCACTCGCAGTTCATTAGCAGCACATTTACCACAGTCAATGTCCTCTAAGAAATGTGTTGTATTCAAAGCATTGAACAGCCGCCCACTCAAATTTCATTATAACCTAAATTTTTTCGTAGTGTGTAGTGTCTAACGCTAAGCAGCATCAGCTGTTCGTTACTGTTATAGAATTTGAGTGTGAAGTTTCTCTTGTTGTTGTGCGAGTATATGTTTTGATATTCTGCCGAAATAAAGCTGTACTTTGCTACGCCTTGAATAATGAAAGTCTCTCTTTAGATTGTATCGCTCCAAAGCCTGCAATACGTTTTTAGCTTAAAATGCCGAGTTCAGAATTGGAGAGGCTAGCAATTGAATTATATTTTTTTTTTTTTTATATGTTTTGAGTAATACCAAGCCAAACAAAATTTACTGATTTACTGATTTATTGCCCTTATAACATTTTACTTGTATAAGAGAAAATTTCCCTCGTGCTGAATGGAGTGTTTTGAAAAGTGACTATTTCTTTATTTCACTTTTGTTTGAGACTAAGTGAAGGTCACAAGAAACAGTAAGAAACTTTTCCCATTTCAAAGCTCGTTTAAGAAAAGAGTTAGTTCAGGAAATATTTTTTTCATAAGAGGAAAGGTATAATTTTTGTATTTATTTTTATTTTTAAAGGTATAATTTCTAATTCAATTTGCTAAGTTTCTTACGGAGAAGTTTGGGCCAGGTTGTAATAGCTTGCATGGAGCTACCACTCAATGCTGGGGAAAAGCGGATGCGGTCGAGGCTCGTGCAAACCCATGCCTTCACTGCTTGTATACCCGCCGCCTCTTTCGTCACCCATATGACCGAACGACTTTCTCGCAGCTACGGCTTCTGCCATTTACGAGTGCGTTAGCAGAGGATCTTCTGTTGTGCGTTTAGGTTGCACTTTCCCTCCGCCCACTGTTTGTTCTACGGGGTCTCGACTGGTACAACACCGCCCTTTATTAATACTTTATATATAGCGTGCAGATATTAGAGCAAGAGAACCCAGCGAGAGAGCCAGAACAAACGCGGGTCTTTGCATTCGTTTTATTGGTCATTAAGCTATCCAATGCCGTCTCTACCGCCGACGACTATCTCTGGAGAAGAGATCGGTCCACAAGATTAAGCCAAAATAGATCTTTGCCACCACTTCGTAATTATCGACGATTCCGTCAACATTTGCCAGGGCTAGGACGTTCTCTGTTGTTTTTTGCAGCTATTTTTCGCCCCGCTATCCTACTGGTGTCGCCGTTTTCGTACCGTAATCAATATGTTTCTACAGTGCCGACGCCCATGTGTTGCCGCAACAATTCGCCGCCCAGCTGCCACCTTCCTGATACTCCGTCACTGCAACGACTGTTGACCGCCCGCTATCGTACTGGCGCCCAGAAAGCCCTTTGATCCACGTAAATAAGGCATATTGATTCGATGGTTTTGTGAGACCTCTTACCTAAGCCAACTTTAATTTCTGCAGTTGTGGCTGGCTTTCCATTAAGTGTTCTTCACACTGATTTTATACCTTGATTTGTAGATATTTCGGTCTGCAGATGTTGGAGGTCTAGCGCACCGAGTACTGCTTTGTCTTGGGTTTCATGGTTGAATCCTCAATGTATTTGTGTATTGATGTCATTTAGCTTGTTAGCGGTGCTTTGTTATTTTCAAAAGCCATGCTGATGTTACGCAATTTGTGGTTAACGTTGAAATAAAGCAGCTGAACGGCTTGAGATGGCCTTTGCGGTTGAGAGGGTCTTTGCGGTTGGACATAGAGTACCAGCAACGGCACATAATTCTGCCAAATCAACTGCTTGTATTTACCCACAAGCTATCTCATAAGCAAGTTTATGTCCCTGAATTGAGGGTCAACAAGATCTTGCCCTCTCAGAAGGTCACGCTTTCTCGCTAAAGTTGCGGTCTTTATTGGAAAATTTGTCGCGATTTCAAGAATTCTTTAAGTTGGAATTTAGCGGACCTAAGAGGATTCCATGACGGTTCAAAAAGCACCTTCCCTTCTTATAAAAATCATAACCATGTGTGTAATCCGCCAACATTTCAGCCCTTCCGTAAGATGGCAGATCAGGGTGCCATTAAATTCGCCTAGAACATGCGAATTTCAATAGTGAGAGGAGGATATAAGGGGAACAACCACTGAGACAGCAAGTTAACAGGGAGACGTATATGTTTGTTATTTCAAGATTTGCATCGCCTGATTGGGAAGATAAGTCTTGACGAATGTTGTTGACTAAAATGAAGATTACAGAAAACCTTCTTTGCATTCCATCTACTTCTATTTTTTCCATTCTTTTTTCACCCTTTTCTTCTTTTCTTATCTTTATTTATATTTTATTTTATTTATTTTCCGGCCAAGGAAGTGTTTTTAACCGAACCCGCCTATGGAAGCAGAGGTAGAGGGCGGCACCCACTACGCTGGAAGGACCAGGTGGAAAACGCTTTAAACTCCCTTGGTGTGACCAATTGGCGCCGGTTGGCAGAGAAAGGAAGCAACTGGTGCGCCTTGTTGGACGGCCATAACCGTTTAAACGGTTTAGCGCCAATTAAATAAGCAAGTAATTTTATTATTTTTTTCCTTGTCTTACCTAGAGGATATAGGTTTATTTGTTTCCATATTATGCTTTGCACCACTTATAATAAAAAAACTATCTTCTGGTCTGTAAACATTTCACTGTTACGCTCTCCTTACCAAACTGTTATATTCTCCAAGTGGTAAATAAAAAAAAATATGCGCGCTCTCTCAAAAAACTATTTACCTACACATATTTGAAGCATACCGGAAATTTCCGAAAGCTTATCGTCAAATTCACGCCCCATCGATGAAATTTATACCGCCACTTAACTAATTCACCAAAATTAAATTTATTTGCTTGTCTTTGCGTTGAATGAAATTTCTGTAACGACATATTTTTCTTGTGTATGTAACTTTCAATGTGTGCGAATGTAAAGAAGGTGTAGCAGAAGGATAACATAACGCTGTTAAATTAAATTGTTTTATCTTAGGGACCAAAGGAGCCAGCTAACCAGCAATGGTAGCAATGAATCAGCACTTGGATATTTATTTGTTATGCAAATAATATAAGCAAACAATTGAAGCATTATATGTACTGGTGTGTGCTTTTTATATATATGCCAATACAACAACAAAATGCCCTCTTCTATTTATATGTAAACAACAGATATGACCTTTCCGGCTAATGTTTAAAATAAATTTATTCATGTATGGAATGGTACTAATTAAAAGAAATGTATGTGTATGTATGTATATAGGGGTCTTTCATATGTCCACAGATGTGGTTTTAACACAATTTTGCTTATGCATACGCAATATTACAATTAGGCCCGGTTTTTCAGTACAAGTTCAACTAAGTTGGTGAGTTAAACAGCGCTTAAACTTATTCTGCAGTTTTTATATCTACTTTAACTGAAGCTTAAGCTGAGCTTAAGCGGCCGATCTGGTCTCTAGTTAACCTACCAGTTATTTGCGTCGTTCGAAATGGCGTCGAATATATACAACAAGCATTTGGGCTTGAGTACCATTAGAGCTCATGTTGATAACTAGGCATACTTCTAAAATCTCAAGAGTTGTTTCGAAACAGTGGTTCAACTCGAGAATCATATAGTACTCAGCAAAAAAGGGAATTTTTTTAAAGTAAAAATTATATTACTTAAGTTGAAAAAATTTAATTCCCAACTTGTGGTTCTCTAACCATACACAAAACAAAGTATTTTGGCGAAAATAAAATAAAATATATATAAATTATTTTTGATTAAATATGCTTCATTACTACTATCAACCAGGTATTTATTTCTCACAATAATCAGTAAGTAAATATAATCATGTTGGGTAAACAAAATCCAGTTCATTGCACCGGGATTCGAACCGTGAATCACATGGTGAAACTGCAGTAGCCCTTAACCACTAGGCCATCCTGCTGGTATTTGTTTTCATGCTTAATTCAGTTTTTCTCATTTCTACACTAACAACACAATTGAGACCGTGAATCACATGGTGAAACCTTTGATAACATTACAAAATTGCCTTATGATGATTACGTTGGCGGTTTTCGAAATGGATCCATCGCAATATGCCAGTAAATGTTTCTTTCTTTTCAGTTTCTCTTAGAAAAACATAAGAATTGAAATTCAATTATTATAAGCCGGTGTTAAGCTAATGAATTCTTAAATATAAGTATAAACTGAACACACCATTAAACAAACATACATAAATATGTACAACTGAGCCCGAGTTTACAAAGCTTCTCATTCGCAACGAAGAAGAACTTTACAAAAACAAATCTACATGGCACACATTTTAATATAGAGACAAAATGTTTCAATTGTGTTGTTAGTGTAGAAATGAGAAAAACTGAATTAAGCATGAAAACAAATACCAGCAGGATGTCCTAGTGGTTAAAGGCTACTGCAGTTTCACCATGTGATTCACGTTTCGAATCCCGGTGAAACCTTTGATAACATTACAAAATTGCCTGATGATGATTACGTTGGCGGTTTTCGAAATGGGTCCATCGCAATATTCGAGCAAATATTTCTTTCTTTTCAGTTTCTCTTAGAAATACATGATAATTGAAATTTTATTATTATATGCCGGTGTTAAGCTCATGAATTCTTAAATATAAGTATAAACTGAACACATCAGCTTACTATTATAGGTGGAGACATTTAATATTTTTAAATACGTCTTCAGGTTTTTTTATTCCACATCACAACGACATTTAGAGTAACGCCACCTAGGTTACCTAACCTAGCGCCACCAAGATTAGAGATTGCGTTGCCAGAGCGACGTCTTTTCAGCGATTGTGAGCTATCGTGCGCAGAAGCGACATATTTGGTAGTGGGATAGACTCAACTTACTCAGGTTATATTATAGCCTTAAGTGTGCCGTATAGTACTTAGTGAAAGTTGGTATCTTTTCTCCGCTTAAATAAACGATTTTGAGTAATATTCTCGTTGCTAGGAATATGAAGAGTCTTTTCCTTAAGCTTTAAATCGAGTGTTATTTGAGCTGCTTTGTTTCCTAGTCACACCTTCAAAGAGAAATAAGTCCGAGCTTCTCTTCAAATTTGCGTCGTGCTCCTTTTCAATTTTTCATAAAAATTGACGGGTCTAGAACTTCATGTTCTGCAAGGTAGATGAGTTTTCACTGAGAACATTTTCATTACAGAAATACACACGGAGAGTTTGGCAAATCACTGCTGAGGGGCGACCCCGCTTAGAAAATCTATTTTCTAATTGATAAAATTTATTCTTAAATTTTTGAAGTTGCTTTGCCCTGGAGCTGAACCTATGATCTTCTGTTTGGTAGGCGGAGCACGTCACCACTACATTGCAGCGTTTTCCGCATGGATTTAAGACTGGAAAATGGTAGGGTAGTATCGGTAGCTGTAATGCGGTACATATATGCTGGAACGCTTTTTTCTGCCATCAAATTTTGATCCATCCATGAACCAGACCTCTGAGTCAGAGTCAGTTTATGGATTATTTTCTCAATAAAGAAATCTGTCCACAAGGGATTGGATACCTCGAAATTCCGTGGGATTTTAAGTGTGGGGACATTGGATCACGTAGTTACAATACGGAATTTCCTATACATTTACTTATTACTTTCATATGCCCGTCATGCTTCTACTCTTTAGCTCAGATATATTTTGAAGTCTTAGTGTAGCAAATATTGCGTCTTTCTACATGAGAATTAGTAAGCGAGGTATTCACACTTAGGCACTTATTGCATCAGCATGGGACGTTCTCATTGCACCCGTTAAACCAATAAAAATATTCGATGCAGTTTGCTTAATTTTGCTATTGTTGTTCTTTCCGTGGTCTTTGGCCACCAAACTATGGAAGCGTAGGTAAAAATAAATAAAATGTAGCCCCTTGATATTTGCCTTCCATATAAAATCTTATTTTGGGGCCATAAAGAGATATTTCTGGCTTAGATAGTTTTATTCTCTTGGAAAAAAACACAAGAACGATTTTGTTAAGATTGATAGATAGTCTTTGGGTATTACATACGCACCTTTCTATGAGTTACAGGGCTTGTTGCATGTGATTGGATATTGTTTCCTCGTGTATCCCTTTTATGCACGTAATTTATCCACTTACTCACTTGCGTACTTTCTTTGATGAGGACTACTTTCACCAGAAAGGAGTGGGGGCATTCCCCAAAACCTAATTTTTGCTCGGCTGTATGTCCCAGCTAAATACTGTTTTTTCTACACTTTAGCATGAACAGCAACCAGTGAATGATAATTGGGCTTATATTCTTGCCAATCTTAACTTGTTCCATAGCTGGATATGTCATGTAATCGAGGGCACCTCAGATGTTAAATGAAGCACAAGGATATTTTTATTTAGACTCCAAAGCCTTTTCAATTTTTGACGTAAGGCTCTGCATATCCTTCTCCGTGGTGCTTCCTGGCTGATATGCAAGTATATTCCTACAAACAGGGAGTGTATTAAAGTTAATCCCTTTAGGTGCTGATCCAAAATGTTCTCTATAGCTTTTAGGAAGGACGTACTGAGGCTAAATGGTCGATATGACGAGTGCAGTTTTTCGATTTGCCCTGGCTTTGGTATTCAATTTGTCTTAACCTCTGTCCAACTATTCGGAATGTAGCCAATCAGTAGAGGTGCCTTATATTGGTTTAACAAGGCTGGGGCTATATGGTTTATACTCTGCTGTAACAGGTTCTGATAGACCCCATGCAGTGCTGGTACCTTGAATGGGCTCACACTTAGCAAAGACCATTGCACTCTCTGGACAGTGTTGAGCTTCGGTGCTAATCTTTTTGCTCTGCAACTAATGGCCGTCAAAGTCTCATATAGTATGAAAAGTGAGTTTTAAGAAAGAGCTTACATGTCTCTTCCGGTCGCTTAATGTGACAGAAATCAGTTTTTCTCAGAATTGCTATTGAATTCTGTGATCTATAGAGAAGGTTTTTTGGAGTCACATCACTATTGGAAGATCACTAAATCTTTCGCAATGTTCTCTCTAGATAGCCTCATTAGGTAACCTAAGTTCTTTGTTGTATGATGTTAGCGCGATTCTATATCGACCCCAATCTTGGTTGTTGTTTTATGAAAGATCTTCCTATATTGTCATTTAATCTGCTAAGTGTTAAATTCCACCGCAGCAAATCACGCTGTATACGTATCTTTACTTGGGGATAAGTCTCATTTAAAGCAGTTTTAGAGTTTGAGTGGAGCTGTTCAGCTTCCTTCTTAAGCTTTGGTTATGAACGTCTGTGAACAATTTCCGCATTTCTCAATACCTTTATATATAAAAATCACGTGTCACAATGTTTGTCCGCGATGGACTCCTAAACTACTAATCCGATTTTGAATTTGTATTGCACCCCGTGTGTAGTTTGATCTAACTTGAAATATAGGGTAGGTTATATCTCAGTCTTTAGTCGCAATATTATTTTATTGCAATTTTTTTAATTTTTATATGTATTAATAAATTGTTACGTATACACACCAGCACTCATATTTTCAGGTGTTACTTCCGTGTAATTTGTTGGTGTTTAATTAAACAACGTGCCTATCAATGAAAAATATTATTGCGAATGATATCAATAGCACATCACCAGGCCCATCGAGTCGGAGGGGGGGGTCTTAGAGGAACTAAGAATTTTTTTTTAATTCAGGAGAGTCTTTACTTGTTCCATGTGCAATTTTTAAGCCGAATTTCAAAAGAAACGAATATCTGCATTTCGTTTTAATATTATAGTGAAGTGTGAAAAATAAAAATCTATATATATAAAAAGAAAGGCTAAAACGTGCGTTAGTTGGTCATCGGTGCTTGAATATATGCATCATGGTTGCGATCGACGTACATGGTCTAGAGATATAGGCCGACAAATTTACTCGGGTACCCCTAGAATGTGTGGGTAATATGGACATCTAATGAAAACCGTTGCTGAGAGCTCTAAAGTAATTGTCATTGTGATATTCGATTTAGTCGCATCAACCTGGCAAAAATGATAAATATGCATGCGAAGCCGAAATAAGGACGTGAATTAATAATACCCACATACCTATTTACATACGTCCTATGCGATTCGCCTGCAATTTGAAATATCGATGTGCCTATATTAGTATTTACGCCGCTTTATTCCGGGAAGTAGACCGGAAACGGACTGGGACTGGGACTAGAACAAAATAAATACCCACCTCTGGCACAGGCAATAAGGGATGAAGAAGAATGAGAAGAACTTGAGAGAAGAGAATAGAGAGAAGGAGGAGACTGAGAAAGAGATAGAAAGAGACGAAGATGGAGAGAGATGAAGCAAAAAATACGGAGGGAGGAGTGAACAAAAGGATTAGGAAAAAGTGAGGGGGGGGGGGGGGGAGGGTAGAGTTAGACGGAAAAAGCTTATTAAAATGAATGCATATAGGCCAAATTTAGCGCAATCAACGTCTGCCGGTTCTGCTAGTAAAGATATATAATTCCAAGTTTGTTTTCCTAAGTTATTTAAAGTCAAGCCTGTGCTCAAAACTCATCAGTGTGTCCTAAATTGTAAACGATCCTCTTAGCATATATATCTTTTAAATATCTCAGACTCGAAGCATACACAAATTTTCGAAAGTTTTGTACTTGTTTTCCGGTTCCTCTTTCAGGCCCGGTTTAATTCCCGGTTCCAGTGCCCGGTTTTAGTGTTGGCTTTAGTCCCGGTTTCAGTCCTGGTTCCTTATTCGTTTGTTTTTTATACTCAGCGTGCTTTGCACACAGAGTATATTAAATTTGATTGGATAACGTTTGGTTGTACAGGTATACAGGAATCGAGATAGATATAGACTTCCATATATCAAAATCATCAGTATCGAAAAAAAATTTGATTGAGCCATGCCCGTCCGTCCGTCTGTCCGTTAACACGATAACTTCAGTAAGTTTTGATGTATCTTGATGAAATTGGGCATGTAGCTTCCAGGGCACTCATCTCAGATCGATATTTAAAATGAATTATATCGGACTATAACCACGCCCACTTTTTCGACATCGAATATTTCGGAAACCGAAAAAGTGCGATAATTCATTACAAAAGATGGATAAAGCGATGAAACGTGTCAGGTGGGTTGAACTTATGACGCAAAATAGAAAATTGGTAAAATTTTGGACAAAGGGCGTGGCACCGCCCACTTTTAAAAGAAGGTAATTTGCAAGTTTTGTAAGCTGTAATTCGGCAGTCGTTGAAGATATCATGACGAAATTTTGCAGGAACGTTACCACTATTAATGTATGTGTGCTGAATAAAAATTAGCAAAATCGGATTGAGAAAACGCCCACTTTAAAAAAAATAAAAATTTTTGTCAACGTCTGCCGGTTCTGCTAGTAAAGATATATAATTCCAAGTTTGTTTTCCTAAGTAATTAAAGTCAAACCTGTGCTCAAAACTCATCAGTGTGTCCTAAATTGTAAAGGATCCTCTTAGCATATATATCTTTTATCTATCGAAGCATACACAAATTTTCGAAAGTTTTGTACTTGTTTTTGCCATAAGAAATCAGTTAACCTAATGTTAACATTTAAACGTTAATACGCGTCTTTGTTGCCACTATTGTAAACTTCCCTTTTTTTACATAACTGTCACTTTCGGTTTTGAATTTTCCTGGTTTCGACTTATCCTACTTCTACTTTCACACTTCCACAACAAAAACGTTTTGTCCTCTTTTCGTCAAATAAACCAAAATCAAGCCAAATATTAAACACATCTTGGTCGATTTTCATATCAAAACGATTAGGCAATCATCAATATTGTTGTTGTTTTTATATCAGCTCTCACGAGTTACAGTTTTATAGCCCTTTGTGTATTTTTTTTTTTTTTGTCTGTCGGTTCATGCGTACAGTCGATTGTTTATATGCCCTTGTATCCCTTGGCAGCAACATTCTTCATTTACAAAAATATCTTTTGCTTATAAACTGTAAACTTAAGCTTGGACAGGATAATAAGCCGTTGGTTGTCGCCTGTCCACAATGTATGATGATTTACTGAAACATCCAAGCCATAGGCAATCAACAGCGATTTCGTGGATAAAAATCAACATGAGGTAAATTGTCAAAAGCTGAAGGCCGATAACAGTCAATAAAAGCAATGTCACCGGCAGCAGCCTTGCCGGTAGTAGCAGCAGCATCGGCAATATAACAAATACTTCTTTAGGAAATATCGATTTATTTTGATTGACAAAATTTGTGCGTAACCACATACATACACACTGCTACACAGCAACCCTAAATAATTATTTGGCAAAACGAAAGCTCATACTGTCCAACATCTGTTTCTTTTATCTTTGATAACGTTGCATAAGGCAATCAACATTTTGCTAGTCATTTTACTCAAAGCCATAAAAATAAAAATTGCAAGCAGCAATGTAGCTGAGGTTTATGGGCTATGCCACAGGCACTGCCATTAAATTGAAACGCATCTTAGGTCCTTCTACGCATTACTTCTCCATTGTTCCATTTCAATGTCAACGGAAGCTTAGTAAAGCGTTTTATGCGACGTATGTTTGTTGGTCACATAATAACAAATTGCGCCTTTAAGGATTCCGCAACTAGACGTACATTAAGGAGAATATCCTTCTATTTGAATATTCTGACTCAAAAAACAAAGAATGTTAGTGAAATGACTGGCCTGTAGAAGCAATATATTAATCGCGTGACCGTATGTTTTCTAAACGACGAACGTTTCAATACCGGTCCAGTTTAATTTCCAATTTTAGTCAGAGATTTGATTCCGCATTCGTTCAAGGTTTGATTTTGTTATGTTAGAAGCTTTCGGTTCTGGTTTCCGTTGTGGCTGCAATTCTAAAATCATTAATAGAGTCAAATCGGCATCCCATTTTGGTATAGTTTCACGGGCTCGGCGATGGAATAATTCCAGGTTCAATCCCAAATCTTTTTTCGGCTTGTTTTTCTTCAAGTTTGGGTTCGGCACAGGAGGTTTGCTGAAATAATTGGGTTCACTAAGGCTCACCTATCAAAGGTCATTGGGGTTTTGACAGTGCACTGTCCCATGGGTATCCATGCGGTACGTCTCAATATACTGGAAATTCCATCCTGCTGCAGGTGTATGGAAGATGATGAGGTGGAATCACCAAATCACTTTATGCTTGATTGCCCAGATTTTGCCAGAACTAGGCGAAAGTACCTCGATCGCGACTCACTTGGATCTCCCGAGGATCGGTATCATTCGGAGCTTTATCATTGCTGCCCAACGATTCTCTAAGTAGCTAGATCTAAGTCACCGTTATTTTTGGTGTATGTGGTATCACAACGGACCTTCGTGTTGTCCAAGTGAGCTATCCTTACCAGAGCAGCTACCGCCTAACCTATCCTATCCTATCCTTGGGTTCGGCCCGGTTTTCTTTAAGTTTTGGTTCTCATACCCGGTTTAAGTGTTGGTCTGAGTTCTTGTGTTAGACTCGGTTTCAGTCCTGGTTCATTAAGCAGTTTGTTTTTCTTCAAGTTTCGGTCTCTCTTTCGGTCCCGGGTAACTCCCAGTTTCAGTCACGGTCAAGTCCCAGTTTCGGTCTCGTTTAAGTCCCGGTTGCAATCCTGTTTTCAGTACTGGTTTAAGATCTGGTTTGAGTCCCAATTAACTATTCCTTTAATTTTTCATAAATTTTTTGTTCGCCCCGGTTCCTCTTTCAGGCCCGGTTTAATTCCCGGTTCCATTACCCGGTTTTAGTATTGGTTTTAGTCCCGGTTTCAGTCCTGCTTCCTTACTCGTTTTTTTTGCACACAGAGTATATTAACTTTGATTGGATAACGGTTTGTTGTACAGGTATAAAGGAATCGAGATAGATATAGACTTCCATATATCCATCAAAATCATCAGTATCGAAAAAAAATTTGATTGAGTCATGCCCGTTCGTCCGTCGGTCCGTCTGTCCGTCAACACAATAACTTGAGTAAGTTTTGATGTATCTTGATGAAATTTGGTATGTAGGTTCCAGGGCACTCATCTAAGATCGATATTTAAAATGAACGATATTTCGAAAACGTAAAAAGAGCGATAATTCATTACCAAAGATGGATAAAGCGATGAAACTTGGCAGGTGGGTTGAACTTATAACGCAAAATAGAAAATTGGTAAAATTTTGGACAATGGGCGTGCCACCGCCCACTTTTAAAAGAAGGTAATTTGCAAGTTTTGTAAGCTGTAATGTGACAGTCGTTGAAGATATAATGACGAAATTTTGCATGAACGTTACACCTATTAATGTATGTGTGCTGAATAAAAATTAGTAAAATCGGATTGAGAACACGCCCACTTAAAAAAAAAAAATTTTAGTCAAATTTTAACAAAACATTGAATATCTTTACAGTATATAAGTAAATTATGCCAACATTCAACTCCAGTAATGATATGGTGCAACAAAATACAAAAATAAAAGAAAATTTCAAAATGGGAGTGGCTCCGCTCTTTTCCATTTAGTTTGTCTAGAATACTTTTAATGCCATATCACGGTAACTGTTTTCTGTGAAAATGGGCGAAATCGGTTGAAGCCACGCCCAGTTTTATACACAGTCGACCGTCTGTCCTTCCGCACGGCCGTTAACATGATTACTTTAGCAAAATGCGATGTATCTTTACTAAACTTAGTTCACGTACTTACCTGAACTTACTTTATCTTGGTATAAAAAATGGCCGATATACGAATATGACCACGCCCACTTTTTCGATATCAAAAATTGAGAAAAATGAAAAAAAAATGCCATAAATCTATACCAAATACGAAAAAAGGGATGAAACATGGAAATTGGATTAGTCTATGACGCAAAATATAACTTTAGAAAAAAACTTTGTAAAATGGGTGTGACACTTACCATATTAAGTTGAATAAAATGAAAAAGTTCTGCAGGGCGAAATCAAAAGCCCTTGGAAACTTGGCAGGAATACTGTTCGTGGTATTACATATATAAATAAATTAGCGGTACACGACAGATGATTTTCTGGTTCACCCTGGTCCACATTTTGTTCGATATGTCGAAAACGCCTTCACATATACAAATAAGGGCCATTCCCTTTTAAAACCCTCATTAATAATTTTAATTTGATCACCCCTGGTCCACCTTTATTGCGATAACTCGATAAGGCGACCACCTATAGAACTAAGACCCACTCCCTTTTAAATAATCATTATCACCCTTCATTTGATACCCATATCGTACAAACGCATTCTAGAGTCACCACTGGTCCACCTTTATGGCGATACCTCGAAAAGGCGTCCACTTATAGAACTAAGGCCCACTACCATTTAAATAATCATTAACACCTTTCATTTGGTTCCCATGTCGTACAAAACAAATTCTATAGTCACCCCTGGTCCACCTTTATGACGATATCCCGAAATGGCGTCCACCTATAGAACTATGGCCACTCCCTTTTAAAACACCCTTTAATACCTTCCATTTGATACCCATGTCATACAAACACATTCCAGGGTTACCCTAGGTTCATTTTCCTACATGGTGATTTTCCCTTATTTTGTCTCTAAAGCTCTCAGCTGAGTATGTAATTTTCACTTACACCCGAACTTAGCCTTCCTTACTTATTTATCTTTCGATTCTGCCCGGTTTCTCTTTCAGTCCCGTTTTATGTACCGGGTTTAGTATTAGTTTCAGTCCGGGTAAATTATGTGATGCGGCCCGGCTTTAGTCCCGATTTAAGTTCTGGTTCAGTATTCGGTCACAGGTTTAGTTAAGGTTTTGATCCTGGGTTTGGTCTTAAATTTGTTTTAGGATTAAGTAAAATTTTCGGTTTGGGCTCCGCTTTTTTATAATCATGGTTTTTTGCACACAGAGTGTACTAACTTTGGTAACATAACGGCTTATCGTAACGGATTAAAACGAATCGAGATAAATATAGACTTCCATATATTAAAATGCTCATGATGAAAAAAGGAATTAATTTAGCCATGTCCGCCCGTCCGTTCGTCTGTTATCACGATAACTTGAATAACTATTGTGATATCTTATTGAAATTTGGTATATGGGTTCTTTGGCACTTATCAACACCTGCTGTTTAAAATTATGTGTTTTACGTTTTCGGTTTGATTCCGGTTTTGGATCCGCATTTGGTCATATTTTACAACTTACTCGTTTCTTGTTTTTGTGCCTTTTTCCTTACTGGTTTTTATTCCAAATTCAGTTCCTATTTCAGTACAAATTTTGGAGAGAATAAAAAAATTTCATCTAAATTAGTAAAATTTGTCTGATGTAATTTGGTCAAAAGTTTAGTGGACAACCAAACATCCAAACAATCACATTTACAATATGCTTTAAGAGTGCCGAAAGGGGCACATCAATTCTAACTCGGTACCAGTGTAAACAATTTTTCGTATCGAAAAAATTCGTGTATTCAATTGTAGCCTATGATATTCTTTAATGACCATTTTACGTAAAAAAATTTCCTAAATGCCAACGTAAAATAAAAAAATTATGTCTTATTAGTATGTATGGAATAAATCAACCCAAGACCATTTGGACAACAAATAAATAGCAAAAAAAAAGTAAATAAAGTCGTAGCAAAATAACTATTGCAATGCTTCGATTTGTATGATACGGTTTTGTGAGTAATTCGCCAGTAAAATTTAGTTGTTTATATTTGTTTTCTGTTATCCTTTTCTTAAAGCCGGAGGGACAATTTAATCGTTTTTCCTTGATGGTTTTTTTTATAATGTTCGTTTCTTGTGAATAGAAAAAATAATTCTTACGTCATAGTATTTGGAATAAATTCCAGCTTATCTTCTCTTTTTAAATGAAATAGGTACAACAGTACAAGAAAATAAATACTAATATTTGCTTAAAAAAAAATATTAGAGGGTTTCTTAAACAATAATTAAAACAAGTAAGGAAGGTTAAGTTCGGGTGTAACCGAACATTACATACTCAGTTGAGAGCTATGGTGACAATATAAGGGAAAATAACCATGTAGGAAAATGAACCGAGGGAAACCCTGGAATGTGTTTGTATGACATTTGTATCAAATGAAAGGCATTAAAGAATATTTTATGAGGGAGTGGGCCATAATTCTATAGGTGGACGCCATTTAGGGATATAGCCATAAAGGTGTATCAGGGTTGACTCTAGAATGCGTTTGTACGATATGGGTATCAAATGAAAGGTATTAATGAGTATTTTAAAAGGGCGTGGACCTAAATTCTATAGATGGATGCCTTTTCAAGATATCGCCGTAAAGATGGACCAAGGGTGACTCTAGAATGCGTATGTACGATATGGGTATCAAATGAAAGGTGTTAATGAGCATTTTAAAAGGGAGTAATCCTTAGTTCCATAGGTGGACGCCGTTTCGAGATATCGCCATAAAGGTGGGCCAGGGGTGACTCTAGAATTTGTTTGTGCAATATGGGTATCAAACGAAAGGAGTTAATGAGTATTTTAAGAAGGAGTGGGCCTTAGTTCTATAGGTGGACGCATTTTCGAGGTATCGCAATAAAGGTGGACAAGGGGTGACTCTAGCCTTTGTTTGTACGAAATGGGTATCAAATGAAAGGTGTTAATGAGTATTTTTAAAAGGGAGTGGGCCTTCGTTTTACAGGTGTTCGCCTTTTCGAGATATCGCCATAAAGGTGGACCAGGGGTGACTTTAGAATTTGTTTGTATGATATGGGTATCAAATGAAAGGTGTTAATGATTATTTTAAAAGGGCGTGGGCTTAGTTCTATAGGTGGACCCCTTTTAGAGATATCGCCATAAAGGTGGACCAGGGGTGACTCTAGAATTCGTTTGTTCAATATGGGTATCAAACGAAAGGAGTTAATGAGTATTTTAAGAGGGAGTGGGCCTTAGTTCTATAGGTGGACGCCTTTTCGAGATATTGCCATAAAGATGGACCGGGTGTGACTCTAGAATGCGTTTGTACGATATGGGTATAAAATGAAAGGTATTTATGAGTATTTTAAAAGGGAGTAATCCTTAGTTCCATAGGTGGACGCCGTTTCGAGATATCGCCATAAAGGTGGACCAGGGGTGACTCTAGAATTCGTTTGTGCAACATGGGTATCAAACGAAAGGAGTTAATGAGTATTTTAAGAGGGAGTGGGCCTTTCTGGAGCAGGGTTGACTCTAGACTTTGTTTGTACGATATGGGTATCAAATGAAAGGTGTTAATGAGTATTTTTAAAAGGGAGTGGCCTTCGTTCTATAGGTGTTCGCCTTTTCGAAATATCGCCATAAAGGTGGACCAGGGGTGACTCTAGAATGAGTTTGTACGATATGGGTATCAAATTAAAGGTATTAATGAGAGTTTGAAAAGGGAGTGGTGGTAGTTGTATATGTGAAGGCGTTTTCCAGATATCGACCAAAATGTGGACCAGGGTGATTTAGAACATCATCTGTTGGATACCGCAAATTTATTTATATATGTAATACCTGCCAAGATTTTAAGGGTTTTTTATTTCGCCCTGCAGAACTTTTTCATTTTCTTCTACTTAATATGGTAGGTGTCACAACCATTTTATAAAGTTTTTTCTTAAGTTATATTTCGCGTCAATAAAACAATCCAATTACCTTACCATATTTCATCCCTTTTTTCGTATTTGGTATAGAATTATGGCATTTTTTTCATTTTTCGTAATTTTCGATATCGAAAAAGTGGGCGTGGTCATAGTCGGATTTCGTTCATTTTTCATACCAAGATAAAGTGAGTTCAGATAAGTACGTGAACTGAGTTTAGTAAAGATATATTGATTTTTGCTCAAGTTATCGTGTTAACGGCCACGCGGAAGGACAGACGGACGACTGTGTATAAAAACTGGGCGTGACATCAACTGATTTCGCCCATTTTCACAGAAAACAGTTAACGCCATTGAATCTATGCCCCTACCAAATTTCAAAAGGATTGGTTAATTTTTGTTCGACTTATGGCGTTAAAAGTATCCTAGACAAATTAAATGAAAAAGGGCGGAGCTACGCCCATTTTTAAATTTTCTTTTATTTTTGTATTTTGTTGCACCATATCATTACTGGAGTTGAATCTTGACATAATTTACTTATATACTGTAAAGATATTAAATTTTTTGTTAAAATTTTACTTTAAAAAAAATTTTTTTTAAAAGTGGGCGTTGTCCTTCTCCGATTTTGCTAATTTTTATTAAGCGTACATATAGTAATAAGAGTAACGTTCCTCCCAAATTTCATCATGATATCTTCAACGACTGCCAAATTACAGCTTGCAAAATTTTAAATTACCTTCTTTTAAAAGTGGGCGGTGCCACGCCCATTGTCCAAAATTTTACAAATTTTCTATTTTGCGTCATAAGTTCAACTCATCTACCAAGTTTCGTCGCTTTATCGGTCTTTTGTAATGAATTATCGCACTTTTTCGGTTTTTCGAAATTTTCGATATCGAAAAAGTGGGCGTGGTTATAGTCCGATATCGTTCATTTTAAATAGCGATCTGAGATGAGTGCTCAGGAGCCAACATACCAAATTTCATCAAGATACCTCAAAATTTACTCAAGTTATCGTGTTAACGGACGGACGGACGGACGGACGGACGGACGGACATGACTCAATCAAATTTTTTTTTCGATCCTGATTATTTTGATATATGGAAGATATCTATCTCGATTCCTTTATATATGTACAACCAACCGTTATCCAATCAAAATTAATATACTCTGTGAGCTCTGCTCAACTGAGTATAAAAAGGTTTCGAAATTGTTCCCAAACTAAATATGACTGTCTCATATTTGAATCTGTAGCTTCGCCTTTATGTTCTCGTTCGTTGTTTATAAAACTATAATTTTGAGGAATTTACTTAGAATATCCACAATCTTAGGCGTATCTGGCTGACGTTATCTTGAATACGTAAACTGGCATCACAGAAAATGTGATCGGCGTGCCATGATAATAAATATAGTGAGCCTTTGCGACATCTAACCCAGTAACCAGAAGGATGAAAACACTAGATCCATTTAAAAATGTTGTAACTTCTTTTTATTTTAGGATTGTATTTCATTTTCTCGGTGATATTTCATGTTAATAGCTCAATGACCAATCTCTTTAAAATTGATAACAAGATTCTCAACGCCTTCTTTTCGTAGTATTTTTCTAAATACTTAGAGCTGTGCGCCCCATAGATGATCTGGTTTGAAAAATTTTGCACTTCCTTTGGCTTTTGAAGTAAATTTATAATTCAAGTCTCTAGCTTTCAAAGAACTTACATAAGACCCGATCAAAAAATTTAAAATGTTAAATGAAATTTCAAATTATTCCTACCCGCAAGGTTGCGACTAAAAAAAATTTTTCTTTCTTTGGTGCATGAATTTGAGTTGTTGTACATTTGTAGCTCATTATGGAGTTTCTTGAAACTTAATCGCAATTTTCCCCGGTTGATAGGAAATATCTAAATGTCTCGCATCGGACGCATTTCGTAAATGGAGCTGAACAATTTATCTGATAAAACTTAAAAAAATCATAAAATCAAAACAATTAGTAGTATTGGATTTATGCTATAAATACGACCGATCTGTAGAATTTTTTAGACAATAATGCAAGATTTATATATGGGGTATTCCATCCCATTTCGACAAATTTTGAACCCGACCCCTTTAGAATTGGCTGAAAGTTTTTCTTCTTTTTCTAGCTTACGAAAGACGTTTTTCAGAAGTTTTTCAAATTTTTTCATCCAACTCAAAAAAAGTTATGAATTTTTAAAAAAACACCGTTTCTGTTTTCAAAATGCTATAACTTTTTCAAAAATTGACCGTTTGGTATCTTTTTTTTAATTTGTTTTTAAATGTACTTTTCGGAAAAAATACAAAAAAATTTTTAAAGTTTAGAAACTTATTTTGAGTTGGAAAACGGTGTTTTTTTCAAAATGCTATAACTTTTTCAAAAATTGACAGTTTGGGATCACTTTATTTTTAAAAAAATATGTTAAATGTAAAATTTTAAAGTTTTTTTTTCAATTAAATAAAAAAAAAAAAATCTCGGCCCACTCCGGGATTAGTGGGGATGATTGCAGAATTGATTGAAGTTTTTTATGAGAAAAAAGGCAAAATTCGAAAAATCTCGAACAACTGAAAAATTACAAAAAAACTTTAAACATTTTTTTGAATTTTTTCCGAAAAGTACATTTAAAAACAAATTAAGTTATAGCATTTTGAAAACAAAAACGGTTTTTTTTTTTAAATTCCATAAATTTTTTTGAGTTGGATGAAAAAATTTGAAAAACTTCTGAAAAACGTCTCTCGTAAGCTAGAAAAAGAAGAAACATTTTCAGCCAATTTTAAAGGGGTCGGGTACAAAATTGGTCGAAATGGGATGGAATACCCCATATATAAGCATTCCGTCAAACTTCAAGATTTTAGTTAATCAAATGAGGAAGAAGTGTCGAAAATCCTCTCATCGGTGGTATAAGAGATATATATATCTGATCGAGTAATTTTCGATAAGTGATCAATATTGCATATAAATATATACGCCCACCAACTTTCAAGAATATGTCCAAAAAATTGAGGGACTAGTTTGCATACAATCAGAAAGAGGGACAGAAGGATAGGCGGACAGACAGAAAGACGGACATGGCTAAATAAACTCAGCTCATCCTGTTTATATCGGTAAAGTTATTGCTGGGTCTAGGACTTAAGGACTTAAAATTTTCGAGTTTCGTAGCAAACTAAATAAAACAAAGAAAAGTGAAATATATTTGAGAAAACGGAATGTATTTGAGCAGCTGGCAAATAAATTGATAAAAAGGCAATCGTGTTTGAAAATGGGAAAATGAATTTGAGAAAAAATCAAATGAATTTGACATAAGGGCATATTTATTTGAGAAAAAACGAATTAATTTTAGAAAGTGGTTAATAGACCTGAGAGTTTTGCAAATGAATTTCAGAACAAATTAAAAGCATTGAAGAAATGTTTCTGCAAATTAGTTTAACCTGTTTTCGAATAAATTTACTCTTTTCTCAAATTATTTAAATTAATTTACCCGCTCCTTAAAAACTTTTACATTCATTTTATTTTTCAAATCAGATTGTGAAATTTGTAATTCCTAATAGATCTTAAGAAATTTTAAAATGATCTCAATAAAATTCCGAAACAGTCCGAATATTATATTAAAATGTGTGTGGAATACCGGCGAATACCGTGGAATACCGTAAATGGTCATAAATTAATGCCTAAAAATCTTGAAAAAACACCACATATCTCCGAACGATGCTGAAACCGTTTATGAATTATACAAAAAGGATACCAAATTATATTGAACTCAACTAGGCATAAAATTAATACAGTATTATACAAATTGACCAGCGAATGTCTGGCCCATGAAACTTTGTAGTTGTATGAAACTATTTTATAAATACTTATATGAAATTATTTAGTAGTATTTCGTTATTTAGTACTTATATGAATTTTTGGACTTGTATGAAAGTATTTAGTACTTAAATGAAACTTTGATGTACTTTTATGAAACTTCTTGCTTGTATGAAAATATTTAGTACTTATATGAAATTTTTTACTTGTATGAAATATTGTACTTGTACGAGACTATTTAGTACTTATATGAAAATATTTAGTAGTATATGAACTCTTGGACTTGTATGAGAGTATTTAGTATTTATATGAAACTGTTTACTACTTACATGAAACTTTTAAGTACTTTTATGACACTTCTTGCTTGTTTGAAAATATTTAGTACTTATATGAAGATGGCTGTAGGGATTTCGGAATTCCGCTGGCAACCTGTGGATTGCTCCTCCATAGCTTGGCCTCGAGTCAGCTCAGCAAACGTTGGTTGGACACCACGTCTTCCAGGGCAGCAATAACTTTCTGGCCGAAAGTGGATAGCAGGAGGTCTGCTGAAACAATTGAGTTCACTAAGGCTCACCTATCAATGGTCATTGGTGTTTTGACAGGGCACTGTCCGATGGGTATCCATGCGGTACGTCTCAATATACTGGAAACTCCATCGTGCTGCAGCTGTATGGAGAATGATGAGATGGAATCACCAAATCGCTTTATGCTTTATTGCCCAGCTTTTGCCAGAACTAGGCGAAAGTACTTCGGTCGCGACTCACTTGGATCTCCCGAGGATTTACCCAAAGTTCATATCAGTATCATTCGGAGCTTTATCGTTGCTACTCAACGATTCTCTTCGTAGCTGGATCTAAGTCACCGTTATTTTTGGTGTATGTGGTATCACAACGGACCTTCGTGTTGTCCAACTGAACTATCCTTATCAGGGCAGCTACCACCTAACCTAACCTAACCTAACCTAACCTATATGAAATTTCTTACTTGCATGACATTTTTTAATTGTATGAAACTATTTACTACCTATATAAAACTATTTAGTACTTATAAGAAATTTTGGGCTTGTATGAAACTATGAAGCACTTAGATGAAATTTTGCACTTGAATAAATCTAAGTATCTGTATAAAATTTTGCAGCTTCCACCTTAAGCTTATTAAATAACCAATCCTATCAAACCACCACAGATCTTACATTTCAGTCTCTATATAGTGACGAGGTGGCCACTTACAAACAGCTACATATTGCAATCGAACCTGCTTTTCAAATAACAGAGTCGATACTGATTTAGGTATCCCTCATTTGTTTTTGGTATGTGATATATCACGTAATAGTATTTTTACCTACAGTTTCAAAAGCGGCGAGTTCCTATACCAAAGAAAAAAAGAGTAAGGTTTAAAAGAGCAAAGGAGTTAAGTCGTTTGTAAAAAAATTATTTCGTTCAGATGAAATTCTGATTGAATATTCTATCGAAATCATTACAGAGAGCAAGATTGGACGTAAAATATATGCGTATAGAAACGCAGAATAAAGTCAGTATTACGTAATTGTAGATCAATTTCAAAGCAAAATTTGTACAGCATTCAACTCCATTTTGATAGATGAAGGCCTTAACCAAGGCAAAGGGTGACCACGTCGAGCTAAAACAAATATGTGCGATGGAAAACGTAAACGCGTAAAGTTGCGAAAGGTGAGTTACGACCATAAAAGTGCCAAAAATGCTTTGCACCTTGCAACAATAAAGTTTATTATCAAAAATAGCATAAATATTGAAATTTAATTAGTTTTAGACATCAATTAATTTTGTGTCTAGACAGTGCATGACACATTCTAGGAAATCTTAACAACTTTTTGGCAGATTTAATTAAGCTTTATGTAACTATATGAGTAAGACCATACAAGTATTAACAAAAGATTTACTAACAGCATGTGCTTATTTCTAATAATACACATGCTTGTTATTATATAAGTAAAGCAACATCAAACAAATAAACAAACCAAAGCTAAGGAAAAAGAAAAATGCAAATTTTCACAAAACTTTAACATAATCAGTTTGTTTTAATTCAATAAATAAATAAGTTATCTATAGCAGTGTATATTTATTTGAATACTTATAAAACAAATGTATCTACATATTTGTTCCAATAAGTATTTCTGTAGCAGATAAATTTTAATTATAAACTAAATCAAAACCAGCAAGCAACAGCCTTTTTAAGCCTTAAATTTAAGCTATAACTTTCGACTTTAAATACGTTCAAATACATGTTCTTTGTAGAGCCTAAATATTATCTCCAATGTGTTCATAAAATTATCACATCATATCATCATATCATAGCGTACACCAGTGCGTATACGTAACTTGGAACATAAAATGTCTACATATTTGGCATACTGATTGTATTTAAAGATAATATTGAATACTTAAATTAAATACATAAACATGCTTTGTTTGTTTTGTTTTGTTTTTTATATAGGTATGACAATATGTACGTTCGCCTACTCAAGTACGTACATACATATGTATATATAAAATCTCTTTGTACTCAGCTCGAATAATTGTCATCAGATTAATTATTCATATTTATATTGTTGATCGGACAAAATGCATACATAATATAACAGAAATAACCAAGTTAGACGACAACACGAACAATAGCGTGCTGAAAGTATGTTTATACATAATAGATACCATAATAGGACATAACATACAATCATGCATATACATACATATTCATGTATGTAGTATATCTACGTTAATTGCCTTGGAAATTGTTAACTAAATCGTTGCATATTAACTCATATGATTGTAGACTGAAGCAGTTGGCGTCAAAATTTTCTTAAAAGCAGCAGAATCTTACATAATAATAACACAAATACATATTAAAGATTTGAAACACGTAACATAACTTATTATAAGAAAGTAAAAGTAGCAAAACATAACAAAACATAACATAAAACATCATTACATAATATAAATAACATAATATAAAAGAACATAAAATAACATAATAGAACATGACTTAACATAACGTAACAAAACACAACATATCGTAACATAACACCACATAACATAACTTAATATAAAATAACATAACATAACATAGTATCACATAACATAATTTAACCACAACATAACTTTTCATAACACAACATAAAATACCATAACATAAAAGCATACCATAACGTAATATGTATACCAAAACATAACATAATATACCATTCTCGAAAAAAGATCATTCCGCGCCATATGGAAGATAGCATCGCTTGTTCTTATTTCAAAGAAAAATGAGACTACAACTCCCAGTCGTCTTATCGCCCACTGCGCATGTTGAACAATGCAAGAAAATTGCTGGAGAGCCTCTTGGAGCAATGCCTCAAAAGAGCATTAGAGGACGGTGGAGTTATGGTTACCGAAAAGGAACTCTACAATAGCAGATAGTGGTTACGTTAAACGTCAAAACTGTCTTAAATAAGCTAGGTGAGACCACATGCACGAGACACTAGAAAGCACATTCAAGGTACCGCAATATTTGCTAGAAATTTTAAGGGAATACCTGTCAGACAGGCATCTAATGTATGGGACAAATCACAGTAGAATAAAATAAAAAAATAAATGTAAGGCGCGATAACCTCCGAAGAGATCTAAGGCCGAGCTTCTCTTCCAATTTGCGTCGTGCTCCTCTTGATTTTCCCTACAAATTGGCCGGACGGGACCTACATGTTTTATGCCGACTCCGAACGGCATCTGCAAGGCAGATGAGTTTTCACTGAGACCTTTTCATGGCAGAAATACACCCGGAGCGCTCTCCAAACACTGCCGAGGGGCGACCCCGCTTAGAAAAATTTTTTTGTAATTGAAAAACCTTATTTCTAAAATTTTGATGTTGCTTTGCCCGGGGTGCGAACCCAGGCCATACGGTGTGATAGGCGGAGCACGCTACCATCACACCACGGTGGCCGCTACTGACTCAAATCACAGTAGAAGAAAGGTGAAAATAACAGGCGGAACAGCCCAGGGTTCGGTACTTGGCCCCGCTCTCTGGAATATTACTTACGACAGTCTTCTTCGATTCGACCTTCCAGAGAGCACCTTTCCTGCCGCTTTGCAGATTTTTAGGCAACTGTCATAACATCTAGCACAGCTGAAACTAAACCAGTTCGAGCGTAGTGTGATACGGTTGATCGCTGACCACGGTCTTCAGCTAGGAACAGATCTCATCATGCTCACAAAGAGACGTACTCCCACTATCAGGAATATGATGTTTGTTGACCAGTCAATAGATAAACGCACTGCTATGAAATATCTGTAGGTGAAGCTTAACAAGAAGCTCAACTTCTCGGATTTTCTATGAGCAGCATGCGAAAGGGCGACACAAATAATAGTAAATTCGAGTAGATTAGTTGCAAGCGGGTGCGGTTCAAAGCCATCTACAAGATATTTGCATCAGCCTTCATTGTATACTAATATACAGAGCAGAATTCTGGTCAGACGGAAAAACATATAGGAAAACTCAAAATGCGCTCATCTTGCTCCAATGTAGAGGGACACTGCGAATAGGTTCGGCTTACCGCAAGGTCTCGGCCGTAGCTGCCCTGGTCATTGCGGGAACCAAACCGATATTTCTTTTCGATAAGCAATATACAACAGTGGATCGTAAACGAGTACAGCTGCAGTTGCCATACAGGTGCGATAAAACATATTAGATGCTGGCAAGAACAGTGGAGCAACAGCACAGTAGGAAAGTGAATCAGGGCACGATTACTTCCGCAAATATCTGCACATAATGGGCAAGATTGAAAATTCGAACTGTCCGTACAGTGGAAAACAATTTACCCACACCTTTTTCGAATGCGTGCACTTCACCGAACAACAAAGGAGGGTAAACAAGATACTTGGCAACCTATGCCATGCTACAGCGACAGGTGGGATACGGTCAACATATATGTGAGGCATGTACTACTCAGCAAACGAGAAGTTGGATGACTAGCTTATTAGCTTGAGAGTAGCCATGGAGCTCACGTAGCGGGCACACGTACCTGAAGTAATGCTAAACGCTGTTCCAGGTACGAGGAAATGCGCTTGCCGTGGGAAGTTAGCTTTAAGTGAGTAGTCCTTCATGGAAGAAGGTCATCCTGCACTGGAAGAGAAAATAAAAAAAAATTTAACATAACCTATTAAGCGTTACATTATAACATAACATAGCATGACATAACATCATAACATAACATAACATAACATAACCTAACATAACATAACATAAAACAACATAACATAACATAACATAACATAACATAAAACAACATAAAATAACATAATATAACATAACATTACATAACATATTAATTTTGCACAATATAATTATTAAGATATTAATATCATTTACTTATTGCATTTCTTTAAAAGTAGCCCCTTCCTCACACAAATTATTTGAGAACCACTGGCTATTGTTTCTATTGCATTCACCAAGTTTACTTGAGAATGAAGTTTTCTGAATGCATGGAATTCTATACGTGTAAGTCTGGGTTAAAGTGTGTGTATGCAAACGGAAAGAGCCAGAAAATTAATTAAGGCAAGAGGCGCATGCAAAAACAACTCTATCATCACCTCATACACACATAACACTTTGCAAATTAAAGAGAAGAAGGAAAAATAACAAACAATAGCATAAAAGGGCTTTCTAGCAGTAAAGCGAAATTATATATAACCAGTTGTGTATTTAGTATATATTACATTGGCAAATTTATTTATTATCGTGTATGAAACAATGCACTATTAAGTTTGTGTGCATTAACCCTTTTATATTCTACGTCCCTCCCTCTTCCTCTCCCTCGCTCATGCCCTGGATCTCTCTTCCCTTTCATTTTCCCCCTCCCTCTCTCTTGCAGTTCTTTCCAACTCCGTTTCGCTCCTCCGCTTCCTCTTCTTTATCCTCATTTTCACGATGTTCGTCTTTATCTACTGCTCCGTCTCCATTTTCCTGTTGCTCTTTTTCTTTCTCTCCCTCTCCTTCACTCTATCTCTACTTCTATTCCTTTCCCTCTCGCTATCCATCACTCTCTCACTCTCCTACCCATCTCTCCCTCATAATCTCCAAATTCCTCTCCCTCTCCCTCCGTACATCAACCTGCTTTACTACAACAACTGGGTATAAAAAATTCTCGTAGGTCCCCATCCATGTTTCTCCACCTTCATTTGTTTATTTTCGCACAGGCATTGTTTAAACCTAATATCCTTTCGTTTGCATTGTTATTGTCTTTAGCTTCCGTCCAATGTTTCCGTGCTACAATACTGTTAAAATTATTGTTTCTCTTACAGTTGATGTTGCTATTTTGCTTACCACTTTTTTGTTGGTGTATTGTTATCACTTTGGATTGGTTGTTTGGCTGCGCGGGTGTGTTTGGTTGTTTGAGTATTTGCAATTTTTTTCCTTATTTCCTTTGTTGTTCTCTTTTCAGCACTTTCTCTTATCACTAGGCGCCTTCCTTGAGACTCTTTAGCTAAACACACATTTTATTGTATGCTGTAGTTGTTTTCGTTTTTATTGTTAGACTTATTGCTGGCCAGTTTGTGTGTGGTATGTCATTGAATATGTGTTGACGGGTATATTTGTATGTGTATGGAAACAAACATACATACATACTTACTTATTTTCAAGAAATACAAGCTGGTTTGTACTGTTTTGTACCATCGTACTGGTTAATACACTGGGCTTTGTATTTTGTTATGTTTTTCACCATTGTCATCTTCCACAGTGTTTCCTGTCTTGCTTTGTTTTTGCTTTTTTGTCACTACTGGCTCTCTCCCTCTCCCTACTTTTCGTATTGCTGCACTGTTGGTTTGCTTTAGGTGTTATTGTTTTTAGTACTCAACGCTCATGCAAAAGTCTCTAGGATCCCAATGCCCTTCCCATACACTTACGCCTTTTATTTTTAGCATGCCTCGATAATAGACAAAAATCTCTTATTTTTGTATACCCTGCTGTAGTAAACTATGAGCGAAACTACAATAGAGCTAACTAACATCAAGTAATTGTAGACTTTTGAGAATAAGTTCGTCGGCTTCTTATCGGCAACAACCGATACCAACAAGTTTCTGCTTTGCCTTTTTGGTAATTAGCAACAACGAATTACTGTCGTCGAGTTATCGGTTTGTTATCGGCTAGTCATCGACGTTTTATTAGTTTCTTATCAGATTCTTAAAGTGCGGGTTGCCGATGTTTCATAGATTGTACGTAAAAGTCTCATCGGTATCTTTTTCATAGCAAGGCAATGGGTCGTCCTTAACATATATATGTATGTTTATAAGGAATCGATGATTTTGTGATAACATATCGACACATTTTCGATAAATAATCTATAATTGTTCAATAGTAAATAAATTTCGATAACACATTGAAAATTTTTGAAAACAAATCGTTAACTTTTTCATAAAATATCGATAAATTTTCAGTAACAAATCGGTAGCTCTTAGATAATAAATCGTCAACCATTTTATGTTCGATAGTAAATTGATATGTTTTCAATAAAAACTAGAGCTTACGATTTGTCGATCTTGTTCGGGAAGAGATTTTTCGCGAGTCTCGCCTTCTCGCGAAATTCTCGAATCTCCAATTAATCGTAAGACTCGCGAGCTACTCGACATGCAAATAAATCGATTTATTGGTTGTTTTTTATAGAGCTTACGATTTCTTTTGGAGCACAAGCGAGAATGTCCACAAAACCACAAGTAAAAAACACCGAAATGTAAAGAATACTGCCCATGCAGCGGCTGAAGTGAAAGTCGAGAAGCTCGCGAGTATTATGAGTATTTCGGAATTCGAAAATCTCGCGAGAAGCCGTGTTCTCGATGTCTCGTTAAAAAAAAAAAAATATTGTGAACAATTATATGTATAATAAATATGTTTAGGGTTAAGTGGCATTCGAAAGCAAAATAAACAACAAAATAAATGACAAGTAAAAAAACCAAGTGCATAAAAACTGTCCATACAGCGATTAAGTTTATGTCGAGAAGCTCGTGAGATTTACGAATACTTCGGGACACGAGAATCTCGCGGAAAGTCTAGTTCTCGATTTCTCGTGTCACGAAAATCTCACGTGTGTTCGAGAAGAAATCGTAAGCTCTAATAAAAACTGATAGCTCATTATTTAGAAATCGATACTTATTTATAACATTTGCTCTTTTCGACAAACAGTTTTTACCTCGTCTACAACACGCCTATAAAAACAAGAACTTGCCAATATCAAATGGATGACATACCCATTAAATTCTGTATCCCCATGCAACATAACACTCCCACTGCGCTTACACGTACATTTACCTTGAGTAAAGATGTTCCACAAAGGTATCCTATGGGGCAGATTATTCCGAAGCTCAAACATATTCTTCACATCCCTTGATATTTGTTTTTAAACTGTGGAATTATTTCATGTACTTGGCTGTGTGTTAGGGTAGGGGACATAGAGTTGTTTCGTCGATCATGCAATTAGATCCGAGCGTTTAATAACGTGCTGTTGAACCAAAAAGGCAGGTATTCACGTTAAAAAAATATATTATAATATCTGTTAGCTTTTTGCCAATCCGCAGCTGGGTATAGAGTTACCCCATTTAAGTTCAATTTATGCTATGTTGAATATTTTGTTTTCCCTTAATAACCAGCTACGGAATTAACTCTGGCACACTTCAACACACTGGCGACATACTACACTCAAGTCAAGGGAGTCATTCAGCATCAACACGTAGTGTCAGCCGTCTTTGGCGGTTCGCAGTCTGGCTTAATGTCTATACTGTTGAAGTTGGTAGTACATTGTACTTTTTCTTCCTACTTCCTTTCGATTGTTGTTCATATTTACAAAAGTGCAGCAAGCAAGAGTAATAAAGTAACAACAACAACAACAATGCACTAATACCAGCAGCAGCAATAGTCAAAAAAATGTGTTGACAAGCTTTTGTGTGCGTCTTTCTTTGGTGGTTCATTAGTGTTTTAACTTTTTTGGCTTTTTCTTAATTTCTTTGCGTATAAAAAGGGGTAGACAGTAATACTTAAACGTATGTTTAGTTGTATGTATGTTTGCTTTTAAGTCTATTTGCTCTATTTGACCGCAAACCCTCTACTTTACTGCATCTCTCAAAATGGAGTGCTGCGACACAATTTATGAGCCAATAATCCGCATTGAATTAGCTGATGACTCTTGGCGGTTGTTGGCTAAAGTATTCTATGAAACAAATTATCCATTTTTTTTTTTTTTTTGTAAAGTGATTTGTTTCATGAATAATAATTAAAACAGCAAAAAAAAAATGTATACAAAAAGAGCACTGAAAATTTCAATGTACTTTTTACTTTTGAAATTTGTTAAGGTTTTTGTAATCCGTTATTTTGAGTATCAGGAATAGTTTGCAAATAGGTTCCTTGTATGTCAGTGCAGTTTATTAAAATTAGAGGGATAACAAATAACGGAAAAACAGGTAGAACAAATAAATTTTGTTATTCAGCATGCAAATTGAAATAATCACTTGTAAAATTGGTTGCATACTTTTAGGGCTTCAATAAACGTAAGAGCTTGACTAACATAATAATTATTGCAATGGATTGTGCTAAATAGACGTTTACTATATTATTTTAAGACAGATATATCGTCCACTTAGATTAATATGTTTGGCTTGGTTTGAACACATCCCATCTCCTCGACCCTCAGTCTTACTTTGCACAGCAGTCTTTTCAGTTCCCATTCAGCACATAATAATATCCAACAAATTAACAAGCTACTCAAAGCTACTACCAGTCACAAAGTTCTGAGATAAGGTAAGATCGAACTGACTGTTCGATAAAAACCTTACATAGACTGAATGTACCCATTAGGTAGGTAGGTGAAATGGCTGCGACCCTGGTCGCCCAAGTAGCTATTTAAAGTCGTTTTGATGTCATGTAACTCGTCTAAAAACTTACGGAATATTACGGTCAATGTCATACAACCAGCCAGAGTTGTTGATAAAATTAAGAATATTCGGGATTGCTATCACAGATAACCCCCTGAGCTCTTCTAGAAAAGGGGTTCCAAGCAAGCTTAGCCGGGCTCTAGCTAGAGCTGGGAATTTACACATAAAGTGTTCTACTGTCTCCTTGGCCTTTGGCTCTTTGCAGCTGCTGTACCCATAATGTCACCAAAAATTTGTTTTATGACCATAAGGAAAAACACCAACTAGGTACCAGGCCTTGTGTTATAAAATAGCTCGATCCTCTTGGCAAATACAAAAGTTAACTCGGAGCTAGCTTAAAAGCTGCCTCGATATCTGACAACTCTAACGCTCATAATAGCTGGAGCCTTGACCTAGCGAGCGCAGGACACGAACACAGAACGCGCTCATGCGCTGAGTTCCTGCAGCTCGCATTTCCTAAATTTACTACTACTGACGAAGCCAAACATAAAAGCATGTGACGCCAGAAGGAGGTGTCAAGTTAAAATGCCCCATATGTGAGCCTTTAGTCTCCTCTGCTTAGAGATATAAGCTACTTTGTCAGTCGAACTTCGTGGGATTGGCACATGATGTTATGGGAATTTTGCAGCACCGAACTTCTGTCCACGCCTTTTCTGCTTGATGGATCATATCCAACACCTGCATTCATTTTAATTTGTTCTAACCAGATTGGGACTTTCACCGTAGATTGATCTAGTGCTGCACCCTACTTTGCAAACTCGTCGGCCTTTTAGTTATCTTCAATCCCTTTACGGCCACGAACGCAGTTCAGATGTCTGGTCAGGTCTGAGCGAAGTCTCTTTAACGCTTCTTTGCGTCCCAGGACATTTGTTGAGCAAAGACTGTGTGCGATTATTGCTTTGAGCATACCTTCTTCAGTTGCTGGATCTTCAATTTACACCACTTTGCCATATCCTTGTTGTATTCGAATTCTTGGGAATTTATTCAATAATTCCTCTTCTGACACCAATTGTTCACATCTTCTACTAACGTTCGTATCGCTAAGTTGTTGAAATAACTCCAATATTCAATAATATAAAATGGTCTTTATTATACTACTTTGAAAGTACTTCACAATAACATTTATACTTCGCAACCAATAGCGCGCTTAAATCAAACTGAACTGATTACTCAGCTTGTAATACTTTTATACTCTCTGCCCCAAATATCTAGATGTTTCTTCTTCTAGAATTTTATACTTGGTTACCAGCTATAGGCGTGTGTATTTGTAGTTTATAGCTTCTCGCATAGGCATATGCGTATGTATATGTGAGTACTACTTCGACGGATGACTACAAATGTATGTGAGTTATCTCTTCGTTGCCTTGAATGTATGCAGGTAAATGATGACCAATGTGATTATGTAGCTTGCTTTAATGTTTCTGTTGTTGTGCATTTACTTAATAACAGCTTAGAGATGGTAATATTCGTCACATTATATAATACTATTGTACCAAGTAGACAATTTTAGATTCTAACAGCCTGATTCTAATGTGGTAACAACTTTCTTCATGTGGTAAATTTTGTACCCTTTTGGAATTCTGCCCACGAAAGTAGCCGGATAATTGTGTACCCACTAAAATAGGTGGTAACATCGATGTAACCACACAAAAGCTGTTGTTTAGAAAAGGCAATACTGAAAAATAAAGAATTATGAGCGCAAATAAGTAAACATAATAGTAAAAGGTGTTGCCTCTTGCCATACATATTTGTTTCCATGTACTTTCACAGTATATATTACAATATAGCTATGTAAAAACGTATGCATGTGTGCACATATGTATATACACAACGTCCCGTTTATTCGTTAACATCGTATCTACGAGTGACACATTTTCGGTAAAGCCATGGCGGAACCATACACGGTGGCAGCATGGTGACATACCTACAAACATAAATAAAAATTCCATGTACTTCGTTTTTGTAAATTCGATGGACAAATGTCAAAATCGCACTGCGCCGGAAGTTAATGTATCAAATTAAATAAAAAAGTTTATATTCAGCTGTCCCATGCTGCCACCTTGTATAGTTCCGCCATGGGTAAAGCGAAGAAAACCAACTTTTAAATTTCACCATACACTGGTGAGTTTTTCGGTGATGACAGCGTTACCACTTTGGCCAGAATCCCGAATAAAACAACTTGTAACGATTTTCGGTTACATAATGTTCTGGGTACTATTTTACCGGTAACGCTAAGAATCGGACCGTTAATCGCACTTAAGTGGTATCATCTAAAATTTCGGGAGTTAGTTTATATATTTTAGCATATCAAGCTATTTGGCGGTGGCTACTATTAGAATCGAACTGACACGTATCATCTACAAAGCGTGTTTCAGATGTGATCTTTTCTGGTTAAGACCTTGAAACCCACAACATCTTGACTATTTTGAATAATGTTTTTTCAGGCTAGTCTTGCTCATTTTCTATACAAATCGATTGCTTGAACCATATTAGCAAACTTCTCATCAAAATTTAATTGTAACTTTTGGTGTTCTTGCTGATTTGTGTTGCTGCTTTTCATAATTTTTTCTAAAATTCGTTGTCCGTTGTCACTTGCTGAACTTTCGTCATTGTTGCAATATTGCTTGAACAATAGAACAACATTTTTAGACAAATATTACAGCGCAACATAATTTCAAATTATGATTCAACCATATAAGCGCTTTAATAAACGTAGTTCAATAAACTGACTATTTTGTCTTACAAATTAAATGAGAAAGAATTCAATTCTAGAGCACGTAGCGCTATGCTATAGTAATGTTAGTGCTTTGTATTACGACGCACAAAAGAAGTAAGTCTTCCCTACAAAATATCCAGTGCAATCTCTCATTACATTCGAGCTTTGCTTTCGAGGCCAATTTTTTCTATTCGATGCACGCACTACAAAAAGTACGAGCACCATTAAAGCATTAAAAACTTAACGACTACTAATGCGAGCAGCATTCGCGCATGCATACGAGAAATAAATACAGTAAAAAGGACTAAAAAAAATAACAATAACAACAATAGTATAATCACAATAATAATGGTGCTGGTAACATAGGTAATCTGTCTAACACCGCAAGCGCCAGGCCACCAAGTAACATCAACGAATGCAGTTCATTCAATGAGGATCAAATAGACGGTGTTGTAGTCATACACAGCGAACTGCAGTCGTAGCAATGTTTGTAAGTATATAGAAATAATATGATTTGGGATGTAGATATGTATGTGTGTGAATCTATTTTAACCTGTATTTGTTTATAATACACATGTTGCACTCACAATAACCCAATAGTAAATAAATTTTAGGTACTAAAACTTATATATCACTGGAAATGTGCAGCACTGCTTTGATGTTTCAACCAGAGAAGGGGTATCGGACATTGGAAGGGTAACTCTGCAGACAACAGTACAATATGTGGCCCATTCCGCTAGTAAAGATTTTAAATTTGGTGGGCCGCTTAGAACATATGTATATAGAGCGACGTCCGTCACCACCTCGTGTTGTCCATACTATAATGTGGCGATATTAGGCATGTTTTCAATACCTCATTTTCAGCCGCTGGGTCCACCCGGCTGACCAGTGTATAAATATTATAATCCCCTTTATTAAACATAAAACTGCGTCTTGTACTACTGCCATTAGTGAAAAATCCTTTGGAATCATTGCCATGTCCACTTAACCGTATTCAGCAAAGAAAAGCCATACAAACCAAAGTACCAGACAATGCGACAAACGATCTTCAGAGTAAGAGTTGTCAAAATATAGAGAAATGAATTTATTTCGTTGAATTTTTTAACACAATAAAAGGAAAGCGCTTAGCGCATTCGTAAATTTAATGTTTTTTGGTCCTTCTTTACAATAAAGGATATAGTTTACGGCATACAGGGTCACTTCACTTACAGGAGAATTGTTATGTTAACATTTCGACAAGTCGTATTTAACAATATCAAGATCGGCACGAGGAAAACGTTCATAATTTTACTAGTCCAATGGTGTTCCAGCATCATAAGTAGACGTAACGTGAAAGTGATGAGTACTGAACAATTCTTCAATGTGTGCCATTTAAATCAGGCTTATGGAAGCTAAGACCGCTTTCGAACGCCGAACTAAAGAGTTAAGGGTATCCGGTAGGAGTAAGATTCGGTACATAGATATTAAACAAAAGTTTTATGGTTTCAATTTTTTCTCCTCTACCGAAAAGATAGATATTGCACGATATGATTCTCTTTGAATAGCTTATTTCTTAGGTTTTTTTGGCGGTACCAACCCTGCCTGTTTCAATTTTTAACGAAGAAGTACAGATGTTAAACTTATGCGTAAGGTAGCTGGAACCCCTCACAGCCAAGGGCTATTAGCATCGGAATGAATATGCTATCAGGGCCAAGGGCCTTCAAGTCTTTTACTTTTTCGAAAGCTTCGACAATCTCTTTGGTGGTTAAAGTCATTGGCCCAACATTGCTTTTATATATTTGTTTTAAGCATTTGATAATGACTTCACTGGTTGACCATAGCCTACTCGCACAACCAATGAAGTTTGCAGTTCCAAAGGTACATTTCCTCGGCTTTGTTATATAAATCTACCAGTGGTGTGATTTTCATGAGGAGGTTTTTTATTTTGAGATCTCCTGGTGTGGTTGGTGGAGGTGTTCTGACGTAACGAAGCCAGCTTAACGATCAATTGAGAGGAATAGAGAAAGATGGTCTGCTGCTGGTGTAGGCATCAGCCGCTTGTTATAATTTTCGATCACACATGTTGGGGCCCTCACTTTCTGTACTTCATAAACATCTGTTTTTGTTTTGCCAACCGCCACGGGATAGCTGATACTGGCTGTCATGGTGTTCAAAAAAATCGTCGCAAATTTTTAAATTTTTGGCCTGAGCACTAGTGTAGGAGCGTGAACCGCTTGAATCTGTTTCATAATAAACCGATGAGTGATCGATAACAAATCGACAACACATCGTTAACAAATTGGTATCGTTCCGATAACAAATCGGTAAGTTTTTGATATCAAATTGATAACTTTTTGATAACAAGAAATATTTTTCCGATAATATTTTAATAACAAGAAATATCTTTCCGATAATATATCGATACTGTTTTCATGTCAAAGTGATAACATTTCGAAAAAATGGTTATTGAATGTATAAATCGATAACTTTTTGAAGAGAAATCGATTACACGCCGATAACAAAATATCAACGCTTCGATAACAAAGTCTAAGCATTCCGATACCAATTTATAACTTTATCGATAGCAAAAACATTACATTTTATATCAATTGATAACTTTTTGATAAAAAAGTGATAACGTTTCGATTGAAAATTGGAAAATTTTTGAAAAAATCGATAATTTTTACTAACTAGTCGATATCATGATATTTTTTTGATAACATATCGATAAATCTTCGATAAATGGTATTTAAATAATTTTTAGATGGTGAAGCTGTCAATGGTATGAAAAATATTTGTTTTGCAGACAAGTTGGATAAAGTTTTCATGCCAGTTTTAGAATAGATTAGAATTACCTCTCTCAGTGACATGGTTTTTTCGCATATCATTTTCGCGTTGCAAATATTGTCTGCATTATAAAACCGCATGCGTATTTCTAGGAGAATTTAACTCTATATACATATATATCCATGGGTGCATGTTGTTTCCTTATTGTGCCACCTACCACAACAAACAATAAATCAGCAACTAAAGCTTAGCTACTTTAGCATGCACACCGAAACGCATGGCTGTTACGATGAACGAATACTAAGCAAGAAAATAAAAAAAGGAAGTAAATAAAATAGATAAAAAGAAGTACACGTATGTGCGGAAGCATAATATTATATAACCAATATTTGAAGAAAAGCTTGAACGATATAATTTCAGTCGGGGGTGCTAGTATAATTAGGCTCTCTATAACAAAAGCTCGGCAGTGTTTGGCAAGCGCTCCGGGTGTATTTCTAACATGAGAAGCTCTCAGTGAAAACTCATCTGCCTTGCAGATGCCGTTCGGAGTCGGCATAAAACATGTAGGTCCCGTCCGGCCAAATTGTAGGGAAAATCAAGAGAAGCACGACGCAAATTGGAAGAGAAGCTCGGCCTTAGATCCCTTCGGAGGTTATCGCGCCTTACATTTATTTTTTTATAACAAAAGCTCAGATAAGGTTTACCTTTACCATCTCCTTTTGATATTTATACATCTTGGCTCACGATATGCAGGAATTCAGAGTGTAAGCGTAAGTGTAGCTAATATAGTGTAGCTTAATTCGGAACAATGCACGTGGTAGAGTGAACATGATTGAGATAAGACAGCAAATTAAGAAAACGCATGTTATCGAAGTGTAAGGTGTTTGTTTGGGTTGTTATCGAAGTGTTATATTTGCGATCGATAGCAAAGATTGTTGTGTGATAATAACGTGCTCCGCCTACCACACCGAAGATCCTGGGTTCACGCCCCGGGCAAAGCAACATCAAAATTATAGAAAGAATATTTTCCAATAAGAAGAAAATTTTTCTAAGCGGGGTCGCCCCTCGGCAGTGTTTGGCAAGCACTCGGAGTGTATTTCTGCCATAAAAACCTCTCTGTGAAAACTCCTCTGCCTTGCAGATGCCGTTCGGAGTCGGCATAAAACAAGTAGGTTCCGTCATGTAGAAAAAATTAAAAGGAGCACGACGCAAATTGGAAGAGAAGATTGGCCTAAGATCTCTTCGGAGGTTAACGGGCCTTACATTTATTTAGTCTTTTTTTATAACAAAAATTGTAAAGGATTTTTTTGGCGACAATTTATTGGTTTTGTTACCGAAATGTTATAAATTTATTTATCTTATATATAAATAGACAAGATGAAAAAATGTGGAACCGTTTTCTGCTAAACTATAATTCTAAGGTATACAAATTATATATGTATTGATAGGAAATTTTGAGCTGCACTGTTATCCAGTGTGCCGAATAAAAATTAGCGAAATCGAATGACGAACACGCCCACTTTTAAAAAAAATTTTTTTTAAGTCAATTTTTAACAAAAAATTTAATATCGTTACAATATAAAAGTAAATTATGTCAACATTCGACTCTAGTAATGATATGGTGCAACAAAATACAAAGATAAAAGAAAATTTCAAAACGGGCGTAAATCCGCCCTTTTTCATTTAATTCATCTAAAATACTTTTAACGCCATAAGTCGAACAAAAATTTACCAATCCTTGTGATGGTAGGGACGTAGACTCTATGACGATAACTGTTTTCTGTGAAAATGGGCGAAATCGGTTGAAGCCACGCCCAGTTTTTATACACAGTCAGCCGTCTGTCCTTCCGCTCGGCCGTTAACACGATAACTTTCGCAAAAACGATATATCTTAACTAAACTTAGTTCACGTACTTATTGACGCAAAATATAACTTTAGAAAAAACTTTGTAAAATGGGTGTGACACCTACCATATTAAGTAGAAGAAAATGAAAAAGTTCTGCAGGGCGAAATCAAAAGCCCTTGGAATCTTGGCAGGAATACTGTACGTGGTATGATATATATAAATAAATTAGCCGTACCCGACGGAAGATGTTCTGGGTCACCATGGTCCACATTTTGGTTGATATCTCGAAAACGCCTTCACATATACAACTAAGGGCTACTCCCTTTTAAAACCCTCATTAATAATTTTAGTTTGATACCCATATCGTTCAAACATATTCTAGAGTCACCCCTGGTCCGCCCTTATTGCGATATCTCGAAAAGGCGTCCACCTATAGAACTAAGGCCCACTACGTTTTAAATAACCATTAACACCTTTCATTTCATACACAATTCATACAAACACATTTCAGGGTTACCTTAGTTTCATTTTGCTAAATGGTGATTTTCCCGTATTTTGTCCCCAAAGCTCTCAGCTGAGTATGTAATGTTCGGTTACACTCGAACTTAGCCTTCCTTACTTGTTCTATCTACAAAGAAATCCAGGCTGATATTCTCCTTTAATTTGTGAGGTCTACTTTTTACCGACGAAAAAAGTCAATGATGATCTAGTCAAGCAGAATGGCAGCTTAAAATAATTTTTGGAAATATTGGTGTCAAGGAGGAATTCCAGTTCTGACTTCCACTTAAAAACGGCTTTCTTGTAGGTCTTTAATATGGGTTCTTCAAAAATGTAAAGAGATTATCCTTTCGCAAACGCAATGAGTGCACAATTGTTCTATGTAATGCAGACCCCGGTTAACAACTAGTTTTGACTGGCAAGCTTCATCGAATTTAATACATAAGTTTCTGGTCCACGCGATTTTTTCTGCTAATATATTTCTCGAAGAGTTTTTTTTTAATCTTTCTGAAATAATATTTTTTTTATTTCATAAAGCACTCCTTCTTCTTCAGCGTCGCTTCATTGTCACTTTGAAATTGACTTTAATTATCTTTGGTTTAGCTCTTCAGTATTTTGGAGTTCGTTATAATAATTGTCCATTGCACCGAGTCACTTCTATTTTGTTTAGTTTCTTCTTCGCTTCTGAGCTTTTTTAGTTTGGCTCCCCTTTACTAAGCACCAAATTATACCATATTGATATCAGTATTACTGGGTATACAAATTTAGAAAAATATCAAGAACAATACGAAACACAAATAGCAAAAAGTAAAAAACAGTAAAAGCAGATAACAATTTTCTCGTCACGTTCACCTATGCAAGCTCTGTCACCAACCGAAATAACAAAATATGCAACAATGCACCTGCAAACTACACTCACTTCCTCTGCATCCTTCAGTACCCTGATAGCCGGTACACATATCTTCTTATTAGATATCTTCCAATCTGGTTTGACATGCCACTTCAACTCACTCTCCCCCCCTCCCCCCCCTACTTCCACCCCTGTAAAACAACATTGCGCAGCGCCATTTCCGCTCTATGGCAGCCACTTCAGTCACACCGCATGTTGAGTTATCGTTGAGTTGTTGAGGTTACACCTGAAGCAGTGCACTATAGATGAAGCTTGAGGGTTGAAGCTGTGATGCTGATGCGTGATGCTGACAGGAATGCATAATCTTTCATTCATTTTAAAATGTTTAAATTTTTTTCATATTTCTTCTGGTTATATTCAACGAAGGACAAAACAAAGCACATTGCTCGTGCGCTTAAACACGCTTTGTGCATATTTTGTTAGACAGTTTAGTTTTCGATGGATAGATGGTAAAAGTTGGAGGTTGGGTATGTATTACAGTGAGTTGGATGGAAGGATGTATGATTGCGCTGTAGTTAAGTGGCCGTTTGCCGGTTATTGCTTGAGTAGCGGATCATCTTGCTGTGTCAGTGATAAGAAGAAAGAAACGTGTTTTGACGGCTGGACGTGCAGCACTTCAAAGATGTTCAAATTCGCTAATGCTGAGGTGGTAAATCAGGTGTATTGCTCAAGGATTTTTCGAGTTAAATGATATTGCATTATTTTTATTTGTGTTTCCTTTTTTTATGGTATTTTTATTTTATTTTATATAACTGTTTTAACTTCCAAAAGTTTATGACTACATTTTTTTTATGTTAAATTGCGAAATTTCATTACGTTCTTTGAACTATTTATAAATTTGGGAGGTCAATTGGTTACGTACAATTCGGTGGAAAACGTAATTGTAATTCGAACATTAACTCTCTCATTTGTTTTAGATGCGGGTAAACCAAAATCTATTTATGCTACATGAGTGTCGTTTACGTCGTTTGATTGATGTGATAATGAGATTAAAATGGGCTATGTGGAAAAGTCTTACAGTACAACGCCCTTGAAAGTCTAGCTTTATAAAAATTAGGAAAATAGTAGTAAATATGAGGAAAAATGGTAAATGATATATTGACATAGAAATCCTTCCCTAAATCTTGAAAAGCTATTTTTACTTCATTTATTAGGTCGGTTGAATGTTTGTCCGCTTTTCATACAAATTTTGCTATCGATTTTTACGTAACTTCTCATTGAACTACAAACTTGATACTTTACACATAGGTAAGAACACCGTGACAAAGGAACAAAAGGAAAAAGAAAATCCATTAGGTGGCGCACGGATCGAAATAATTAGATAAGAATTTTAAAATGTTCAAACCAGCTTTTAGGTAACTTCTCGATGAGCTGGAAACTTGAAATTTCAAACTTAATTAAGAGGTCGATAACAGACGATGACGCGATACAAAAAGTTTCGCTAGAGGCGCACGGGATGAGATATTCAGAAAAATCGTACGAAAGGGAGGGAATTTTGGAATTGATTTTTATGTAAGTTTTCATTTTGCTACAACTGTAAACCTTCACGGATAGGATAAGACGCCGAGAAAATGTAAGAAAAGGAGGAAACAATTCCGTTAGGTGGCGCACGTATCTAAATATTTAGATAAACATTTGGAAATTTGGTGTTTTAGATCGATTTAAAGTAACTTCTCATTGAGAGATTGATTTTTATGTAAGTTCTCATTGTGCTACAACTGTAAACCTTCACAGATAGGATAAGACGCCCAGAAAATTTAAGAAACGGAGGAAAAAATTCCGTTAGGTGGCGCACGGATCGAAATATTTAGATAAGAATTTGGAAATTTCGTGTTTTAGATCGATTTATAGTAACTTCTTATTGAGCTACAAACATGAAACCCCAGAGACAGGTTAAGAGACCATGACAAAGGAACAAAAGGAGAAAAAAATTCGTTAAGTGGAGCACGGATCGAAATAATTAGATAAGAATTTTAAAATTTTCAAACTAGCTTTTAGGTAACTTCTCGATGAGCTAGAGACTTGAAATTTCAAACTTAATTCAGAGGTCGATGACAGCCGATGACACGACACAAAAAGATTCGCTAGGGGCGCACGGGATGAGATATTTAGAAAAATCGTACGAAACGAAGGGATTCTTGGGATTGATTTCTTTGTAAGTTCTCATTGAGCTACAACTGCAAACCTTCACAGGGTGAACAAGACGCCGAGAAAATGTGAGAAAAGGAGAAAAAATTCCGTTAGGTGGAGCACGAATCGAAATATTTAGATAAGAATTTAAAAATTTGGTGTTTTAGATCGATTTAAAGTAACTTCTCATTGATCTACAAACATGAAACTTCACATATAGGTTAAGACGCCGTAACAAAGGACCAAAAGGAGAAAATAAAAATAAAATGAAAAAATCTAAAGAACTTCCTTTATGTAAATGGACAAAAATCAGCGAAAAATTTCTCCTTATATAAAGACATATTCTTGCTAAACTTTGATTTTTAAATTTTGACATCGAAATTGCAAAAATAATTATGAGAAATAAAAACATAAAGGTGGCGTGCAATTGATTGACTAATAATATCCCCCTTTCCTACCAACTTTCCAATCCAAGTAATGTGCGCCCATTTTTTATATTTTTACTTCTCATAAGTATTTTCGCAATTTCTATGTCAAAATTTAAAACTCAAAGTTTAGCAAGAATATATAAGGAAGCATTTTTTGCTGATTTTTGTCCATTTATATAAAGGAAGTGCTTAACAATATATTTAATTTTATTTTTATTTATTTTGTCTAGGGAATAATTATCTTAAAAATGGAAACATGCAGTGTCAACAAGGATGGACCACAGTGAGAGGGGTGCTAGAGGCACTTATTCCACATTGTAATTGAAGAGATGGTTGGTGTCATGTGGGAACACATTGCAAGCTGGACATGCATTATGAACATCGGGGTTGATTCTGGAGAAGAAAGACTTTAACCTGATTATTATTATTATTATTATTATTACTAGGCCTGGAAGCTATGCGACCTTTGTGCAGAAATATTGTGAATGACATTTCAGCCTAATTTTGTATCTGGAAGCTTTTGATATATCTAAGTACCTCTTCAGGCTTTACACTCCACATCAAATAGGGAATAATAGCCACACCATCTAGATAGGAGAGTCTCCGCCTAACCAGGGCGACGTATTCGCAGAGAATGTGAACCGCCATTTCATCCTCCAGCCCACAGAAAAGAAAATTGGGTTATGGGATATATTTAATTTACTTATGACTCATAGACTACAGTGTCCCGTATAGTACCCAGTGAGAGTTCTTAGGTCCTCGCTGCTTAGATTAGTGAGTTTGGCTGATATTTTTGTTGCGGGAAATATAGACAGTTTGGTCTGTCTTTGCCCTGGGCAGTCAATCCAGTGACGTCTGGATTGTTTAGTTTCTACTGTGTGCGCTTTTGTAAGTACACAAAAGGGCTCTGGACCATAGTATGCTGATGTAGCACCCTGCTTTGCTAGGTAATCTGAATGTTCATTACCTTTATGTCCCTGATGTCTGGGAACTCGTCCTAACAAAACCTTGTTTTTGCCTCCCAAGTCATTAGGATTTCAGTCAATCATCCACTAGATGTAACTGTGTAGGATTACAAGGCACGCAGGGCCGCCTGGCTGTCGGACATAATGTAGATGCTCATCGATGTTGAGCCTCTCCGCATACATTCTCTACCACATACTCCTATTGCATGGATTTCTGCCTGAAATATGGGTCCCATCCCATCCCATTGGTATCGATTTCTGGAAGTTTGGCCCACAGATCCCAGCTCCCGTTCTTCCGTCATCGAATTTCGATCCATCCGTGAACCAGACCTCTGAGTGGTCATAGTAGGGATTCCGTGTTTTCCAGTGGGTCCCGTCCACAATGGACACTTCAAAGTTCCGTGAGATTCTGAGTTTAGGGGACATTACTTCACGCGGCTGTAATGTGGGATTTCCTTTAAATTTTCTTATTACTTTCATATACCCTATCATGTTTCCTATCAAATCCGAAATATTTTGAAGTCTTAGTGCGCCTAGTGTTGCCTCTTTTTCTATCAGAATAGGAAAGGGAGGTATTCCCACTAAAGCACTAAGTGCATCAGCAGGGGCCCGCATCGCACCCGTTATGCCAACGCAAACTAGGCAGTTTGCTTCAATTAAAATTAAAAAACAGTTTTTCCAAGTGGCGTCAAGGTCAAACAAAAGAAACTAGTTAGTAACAAAAAACCAACTTCTATACTGAAGCGACCAATTTAAAGACAACAATTTTAAGCGAAAATATATGAAGCAACTCGAAGACTATTCAGACTGCAGTTCATTATAAAACCTTCGATGAAAGCTCCAGTCCACGAAGTTAATGCTCTTAGTATACGTAATGAACTTGATGCCTTTAATATTCCTGGAATATATAGAATGAGTAAAATGTTATATATATGAAGCAGTAGTGAGGAATCGGAAGAGCGCTCCAAACTTATTTCGCACAACACAGTTTGAATTAAGTTACATCCTCAGAGTTTCAATTAAACCAATCTCATTTGAAATTCAGTTTTCCTTTTCATTATTCTGCAAGGATTTTTTCCCCAATTCGTTTTTGCCAAATTGGAGTAAAAATTAAATTACAAAGCACTTACCAAGCAAATCTAGAAGCGTTGCCATTGCCACAAAATCACAAAAAGATAAGAAGGCATTGACGAATGAGGATAAGAAGTTAACGAATTGGTTGAAATAACAAAACAAAAATTGCATATATAATCAAAATTGATAAATACAAAACAAGTAGTAGCACAAAAATGGCAGATGCAACAAAAACAAGTAAAGGTGTCTAAACGCGGGTGTAACCGAACATTATATACTCAGCGTGAGCTTCAATGACACATTTCATTTCAGATAAATTACTTTTCTACATAACACGTGGCACCGGCCGTTTAAAAGAAATATGTCTCCCCATTTCCTCCTACAGTAAAACTTGATAAGTGAAATATCATTGATTCAAAACTATTTCTTGCTAAGCTATAGCTTATTGATCTAGTCTACGACCCTTTTAAACTTGTTTTATATCTTAGTTGCCGTGGTCTTTAATCGATTCCGTCCATTTTTACTAGAAATATGTCCTGCTATAGGGAAAATTTGTGTAAGCGATTTTAATACGATCCGTTAATTTTTCTTCGAGTTATAGCTCCCGAAACGTAGAAAATTGCTTAGTCATAAAAGGAGCGGTGCCGCAAACATTTTCAAAAATTTTAGGTTTTCCAATTTAATGTTATAACTCAATTTAGAAAGTAAAATTCTATTGATACAAAGCTCTTTTTTGCTAAGGTACAGCTTATTGTTTTCGCCTACTACCCTTTTAAAAATCTTTTGTATAAAAGTGGGCGTGGTCTTTAACCCATCTCGTCCATTTTTTCTAGAAATATCTCCTGCTATAGGGAAAATTTTTGTACCAAATTTTATTACGATCCGTTAATTTTTCTTCGAGTTATGGCTCCCGAAATATAGAAAATTCCTTAGCCATAAAAGGGGCGGTGTCACTCCCATTTTTTTAAATTTAAGTTTTTCCTATTTTCTATCATAATGAAATACCATTGACATAAAACTCTTTTTTGCAAAGATATAAAAAAAATAAATGTAAGGCGCGATAACCTCCGAAGAGATCTAAGGCCGAGCTTCTCTTCCAATTTGCGACGTGCTCCTCTTGATTTTCCCTACAAATTGGCCGGACGGGACCTACATGTTTTATGCCGACTCCGAACGGCATCTGCAAAGCAGATGAGTTTTCACTGAGAGCTTTTCATGGCAGAAATACACCCGGAGTGCTTGCCAAACACTGCCGAGGGGCGACCCCGCTTAGAAAAATTTTCTTCTAATTGAAAAATCTTATTTCTAAAATTTTGATGTTGCTTTGCCCGGGAGTTGAACCCAGGGCATACGGTGTGATAGGCGGAGCACGCTACCCATCACACCACGGTTGCAAAGATATAGCTTATTTTATTCGTCCACGACCCTTTTAAAAATCTTTTATATAAAAGTGGGCGTGGCCCTTAACCGATTTCGTTAATTTTTCTTCAAAACATTCCTTATAGTACCGAATTTTGTTACGATAGGTTTAACCATTTTTGACTTATGATTAATAATATTTGTAAAATTTGTTTTATCACAAGTGGGCGGTGCCACGCCCATATTAAAAAAATTTTTATCAAGAGTCTCAATATCAGTCCACATGTCAAATTTTAACATTCTAGGTGTATTATTTACTAAATAACCAGGTTTTCTGTGTTTTCCAAAATGTTATATATATAAAAAGTGGGCGTGGTTATCAACCGATTTCGCTCATTTTCAATACCAATCTATTCTGGGTCCAGATAAGCTCGTGTATCAAATTTGGTGAATATATCTCAATATTTACTCAAGTTATCGTGTTAACGGGCAGACGGTCGGACGGACGGACATGGCTCAACCAAATTTTTTTTTTTTCGATACTGATGATTTTGATATATGGAAGTCTATATCTATATCGATTCCCTTATACCTGTACAACCAACTGTTATCTAATCAAAGTGCTTTGCACACAGAGTATAAAAATATATATATATATATATTCAAAACTTTTCACTTCAATACCAACAAACATTTTCACAAAGCTTTATTTATGTTTAAGCTATAACTTTAATGTTAGCTTAACAAACAACAACAAGTATTTCGAATGCAAGACGTTGCAGCAACTATCTTTATGCAAGTCGAACACAACAAAAAAAAAAATTCAGCATTGCATTGTTAATGTTATCGCAAGTTTTTTCGTCAAAGTTTGCTGTCATTTTATTTGCCGTTGTTGTTATCTACTTTGTCTAATGTGCGAAGCTGTTGAGCTGTCACCTCCTACGTTTGAGTGTATTCAATGCGATGGTTGCCACTTTTTAAAATAAATTAAACTAACCAGAATTTAAATAAATATAAGGAGTTGAAAAAACGAAACACTCTTTTTATTGCTACATTGTCTTCCATCATGACGCCTATAAATGAAAACAAGTAAGGAAGGCTAAGTTCAGGTGTTACTCAGCTACCAAATTACACCTTGCAAAACTTTTAAATTACCTTCTTTTAAAAGTAGGCGGTGCCACGCTCATTGTCCAAAATTTTACTAATTTTCTATTCTGCATCATAAATTCAACGCACCTACCAAGTTTCATCGCTTTATCCGTATTTGGTAATGAATTATCGCACTTTTTCGGTTTTTCGAAATTTTCGATATCGAAATAGTGGGCGTGGTTATAATCCAATGTCGTTCACCTTAAATAACTATCTGAGATGAGTGCCCGGGAACTTACATAAAAATTTCATTGAGATACCTCAAAATTTACTTAAGTTATCGTGCTTACGGACAGACGGACCGACGGACATGCCTAAAGAATTTCTTTTTTCGCCCAGATCATTTTGATATATAGAAGTCTATATCAATCTCGATTAATTTATGCCGTTACGGGTTACCGTTATGCGAACAATATTAATATACTCTGAGACTTTGTTCAGCTGAGTATAAAAAATAAAAATAAATAAAATGGCTCCTGTCGCAACCAGTCAGTCTCTAATTGAAATATCAATTTTATGAAGTTATAATACTGTTTTCACACAGAAACTTAATGATCTCATTTCACCTTCTAATGAAGTCGTAAATTTTTTGCTTTCACACATAAGTAACTGCTCGATTAGTATGAAGGATGAAATGTCAAGCGAATAAAATGGCAATGCTATATGACAGACAATGACATTTACTTTAACAGATTACATTTTTAACCACGGAGCACACCGAAAACTAAGAAATTGAACGCTCCCAAGAAAGTTGCATTGGGCTTTTGATTTCATTAGGCATTCGATTAGTCACTAATGAAATAATTGTAGATTCGAATCTTGTATGGAAGATTGAGCTCAATAGTCGTCTTAGTGTAGAAAACTGAATTTATTATTCAATAAGCCGTGTGTGTGAAAATAGTATAACTCTTTAATGTTTTTCTCTCATTTACTATCAACTTTTTTCAACCACCTTTTCTACCCAATTTTTCTTTCACTACTTCCCATTCTTTCCTTTCCCTTATAAATCTGTATACCTCTTAATTGGCCTTCAACTCCCACTCTGTCTCTCCCCCTATTTTCCTTCTCTTCTCTCTTTGAACTTCTCTGTCCACACCACTATCTCCGATCCTACCTCCTCCTTCCTCGCATTCTAAACTAATTTTCCTTTTCTGCCCTTCTCTTCATGACAGTGTGCTTCCATTCCCATTCACGTGGATGCTCCTTTCCTTTTACCGCTCCGCCTCTCTCTTATGGTGCTGCTCCCTTACTCAGACTTTCACTCCCAAACTCTCTATCGAAAAACGACTTTTTCAAAAGGGCCGAGCTTCGCCTAATTCTTAAAATAAGTATACCAAATATCAACATAGATATAAATTGGTGGGTCCAGTCGGTTAGTTCTAGTTAACAAAATGTTCAAGTTTTTCCAGTTCCGGTAATGAGAATTCGGCACGTCTAGAGAAGACGCTGTTAAACGTTACGCAAGCGCTGGGTTAAAGCATTGCGAGTAATGAAATTCAATATGATTAAAGAAATGAGATGCGCAATGGAAGGTTGTTTTGTAAACAGTGGAGGTTTTCTGAGGTAACCTAAAGTCAACCACCGAAAAGATGTAAGCGGGACGACGTAGTGCCACAGGAATGTGTACACTCAACGAAGCTTTAGATTTGGATACACAGTGTCGATGATAAGCTAGTATAACATGACATTATACTCGGATAATATGTTATAATCAATTGCAAAATAACGATGAAGTTATACAACGTTGTTATGGTTTTAAAAATTAAGCGAACAACATAACTCGCTGCTGTTGTGGTTGTAGAAATAATGAAACGCCCTGAAAGGTTTTGGGCTAGTGTTGTTGACATTGATGGTCGTTTGCTGGATGCAGATCCGGTACGTTCGGTAAAAAGCACCATTAAGGTGCTAGCCCGACCATGAAACCTTTTAGGCTATACCAACCTTCCACCCACTAGGTCCGTGAGGAAATTGGGGTCGGCACAGCCTCAGCTGCTAAAAAAGCAGGATTCGCCACGGATAGGTAAGATTGACAATTGGTTTGGGGAAGCTATAAATTGCACTTGCAAACCCTTGAAAGGGTTACGCTACATAATATCTTGAATAAATTCGGTTTTTTAGTGGTCTCTTAGGACAGGCTGGTATATTCTAAGCCCCCTAACTCTAATTTCAGCGTTGACAAATGCAGGGTCTTTTAGAGAATTTCGCTCACGTTTTTTACCGAATTGGAGGGAATTGGAAAGGCCTACATAACACTGGAAAGCCTACATGATACAGCTCTGTTATCAATAACGGTTTTGGGTCATGAGTTCCATTCGTCCGGTTTTAGTCCCAATAAAAGTAAACCAATTGCTAATTTGCCTCATCCTAAGAAATTCAAGTATTACATCCAGTCGAGTGTGACATGTGCTTTTAATAAATCAAGCGATGGATGACGGAAAGGGCAATACCACTACGATCCGTATCGAGAAACGCCCTCGAGTTCGAGCTTTCCAAATGCTTCGCAAAGAAGATAAATTGAAGGGAAGAAACATTAAACATTTTTCTTAAAACAATGAAAACTGGCAACCATGCCTCGTGTGTTATTTGAAGCGTAACTATTGGTAAGTGTGAATGCGAGAGGGAGTGTTTTTATATATTTATGTTCTAAACTTTTCACATTCAACATCGGCAAATAACTTTTAGTTAATTTCGTTTATCTTTACAACTGAGCATTTCACTTTTCTTCAATTCTAATAAGCTCATCTATTTAGTGTTTTTGTTGCTTTAGTTGGTTGCCTGATGTTTAGCAGATTTATTTACTAAGTTTATTTTTATATGCAATTTTGTTAAGATTTTCGTTCGTTGCATGTTTTTTTTTTAATTCTTATTTCCTTAACTTTTCAAAAAAAGCGCAAGTCGTTGCTTAGCATTAATAAGTGCACGATATTACTTTGTTTTCTATCAAAATATATATCCGCAAATATGTTGTATTCTAGATTTTGAAAGAAACTTGTGCTCTAAATTGAAAGAACTTAAGTTGCAGTTGCTTTTTCAAGTGAATCTAATCGATTAAGTATCAAATAAAATTTTCGTATTTGCTCTCAATATGTTACTGAGATATGTATGTTACCCATATCTTATCGAAAAGCTATCGAATTTTTATCAAAAAATTTCCGATTTTTTATCAAAATGTTATAGAATTGCTATTTGTATGTGTGTTACAAATATGGTATTGTAAAGTTATCTATTTTTTAACACAAATTTATCGATTTTTATAAAAGTGTTATCGATTTCTGTATGTGTGTTACCATATTTTATAGATTTGTTATCAAAAATTTATAGATTTTTTATCAAAATGTTACCGATTATCTTTACGTATGCATGTTACCAATATGGTGTGGTTCTAAATTAAAGGAAGGGGTCGGGTTGGTAAGTTTAAGATTATCGCAATTTAAGTAATTTAGTCGTTGAAAAGTTATCGATTTGTTAACACAAATTTATCAATTTTTTATAAAAGTGTTATCGATTTTCTGTATGCGTGTTACAATATGTTATAGATTTGTTGTTGAAAATGTATCGACTTTTTATCAAAATATTATCGATTTGCTATTCTTGTGTTATCAATATATTATCGTAACGTTATATGTGTATTACCAATATGTTATCGAAAAGTTATGGATTTATTCTTAAAAAGATAATGATTTTTTAACTACAAATTTCGATTTCCTCACGGATTATTACCAAAGTTTATCGACATATTATCAATTCGTTAACAACGACTCACAGGACTGTTATGATATAACTTCTTTAAACCGCTGATAACATACGGATAAGGAAATAATAAGAAGCCTGTGGCTCTGCGATATCAAGCAAATAATGCATCGATTACTGGACGATAATAGTTCGCTATCGATAATAGGCCGATAGTAAAATGCACACTACAAATATCGATTGTTATCAAAATGATTTGTCTCTGATAAAGCTACCTCCGTTTAACTTTAATCCCTCACCCAAGAGGGCCTTCGTTTTCAACAGGTACACCTGCATGCTTACACATTTAATATGAACATACGTAAGTCCAATATGCATTGCCTTGATGAGTGTGAGATGTCCTGAGCTATATTGTACGTAAAGAATATGAGTTTTCTTGTCAGCATGGTTGCCAAAGCGTGAATTTGCTGACTCTTTGCTCGATGACAGCAGGTATTTCGATTTGTTCTCATTCACCATCAAACTCATATTTTCCGTTTCACAGTTTGGAGTAAACAGTATCTACTAACGGCGCGGGTGTGCAGGCCGTTGATTGTCGGCTCGGCTTCATTTCCTTCCCGGGCCGTTTCGTCGTTTTCTCCATTTAGGAGCACTTAGAAGTGTTCCCCCCATAATCGTAAGCCGATTGGCCAAATGCTTATTCATACATACACTGGGAGAAAAGGTAAGCATGTGTTCAAACGTACGCTCCTTGTCTTTAAATAAGTAAGTAGTTCGAAAAATATTTGACATAATTAGGAATCAGGAAGTGCTAGAAAATGTTGACAATAATAAATCCTAACACTATAATTATTTTAATTACTTCCTAATAAGCATTTCAATGATGCTCCTCTTATACACAATCCTCGTGCTTGAGATTTATTTTTTGAAAAATTTTATCTAAATAGAAACTAACTCTTTACTTTAAAATGCCAATTAAAATAATTTATTTTATGTTGGAATAAAGCTGTAAATTTTACATAGTAACACACAATATATTGCTAAACATACTTCCGGAAGTTTTTGAGAGTGTTATCGATGTTGATAGTCGTTTGCCGTACAAAGATCCGGTACGCTCCGACATCAAGTACCATTAAGTTATAAGCTCAACCATCTCGGGAATAATGTGACCACATTGAAAATTGGGTCGGAGAACCTATAAATTGTGCACACATCTCCTTAAAACTATTGAGCTACACAACCCTCTAATTAATTGGGTGTTTAATTTGGATTCTAGGGTCACCCCTGGCCCACCTTTATGGCGATATCTCGAAACGGCGTCCACCTATGGAACTAAGGATTACTCCCTTTTAAAATTCTCATTAACACCTTTCATTTGATACCCATATCGTACAAACGCATTCTAGAGTCACCCCTGGTCCACTTTTATGGCGATATTTCGAAACGGCATCCACCTATAGAACTAAGGCCCACTCCCTTTTAAGATACTCATTAACACCATTCGTTTGACGCCCATATTGTACAAACAAATTCTAGGGTCACCCCTGGTCCGCCTTTATGGCGATATCTCGAAACGGCGTCCACCTATGGAACTAAGGATTACTCTCTTTTAAAATTCTCATTAACACCTTTCATTTGATACCCATATCGTACAAACGCATTCTAGAGTCAACCCTGATCCACCTTTATGACTATATCCCTAAATGGCGTCCACCTGTAGAACTATGGCCCACTTCCTCATAAAATACTCTTTAATGCCTTTCATTTGATACGCATGTCATACAAACACATTCCAGGGTTTCCCTCGGTTCATTTTCCTACATGGTTATTTTCCCTTATGTTGTCACCATAGCTCTCAACTGAGTATATAATGTTCGGTAACACCCGAACATAACCTTCCTTACTTGTTTTATACTCAGTTAAGCAGAGCTCACAGAGTATATTAAGTTTGATTGGATAACGGTTGGTTGTACATATATAAAGGAATCGAGATAGATATTGACTTCCATGTATCAAAATAATCAGGATCGAAAAAAAATTTGATTGAGTCATGTCCGTCCGTTAACACGATAACTTGAGTAAATTTTGAGGTATCTTGATGAAATTTGGTATGTATGTTCCTGAGCACTCATCTCAGATCGTTATTTAAAATGAACGATATCGGACTATAACCACGCCCACTTTTTCGATATCGAAAATTTCGAAAAACCGAAAAAGTGCGATAATTCATTACAAAAGAGAGATAAAGCGACGAAACTGGGTGGATGAGTTGAACTTATGACGCAGAATAGAAAATTAGTAAAATTTTGGACAATGGACGTGGCACCGCCCACTTTTAAAAGAAGGTAATTTAAAATTTTGCAAGCTGTAATTTGGCAGTCGTTCAAGATATCATAATGAAATTTTGCAGGAACGTTACTCCTATTACTATATGTACGCTTAATAAAAATTAGCAAAATCGGAGAAGGACCACGCCCACTTTTAAAAAAAAAATTTTTTTTAAGTAAAATTTTAACAAAAAATTTAATATCTTTACAGTATATAAGTAAATTATGTCAACATTCAACTCCAGTAATGATATGGTGCAACAAAATACAAAAATAAAGGAAAATTTCAAAATGGGCGTGGCTCCGCCCTCTTTCATTTAATTTGTCTAGGATACTTTTAATGCCATAAGTCGAACAAAAATTTACCAATCCTTTTGAAATTTGGTAGGGGCATAGATTTTATGACTATAACTGTTTTCTGTGAAAATGGGCGAAATCGGTTGATGCCACGCCCAGTTTTTATACACAGTCGTCCGTCTGTCCTTCCGCATGGCCGTTAACACGATAACTTGAGCAAAAATCGACATATCTTTAATGAACTTAGTTCACGTGCTTACTTGAACTCATTTTATCTTGGTATGAAAAATGAACGAAATCCGACTATGACCACGCCCACTTTTTTGATATCGAAAATTACGAAAAATGAAAAAAATGCCATAATTCTATAACAAATACGAAAAAGGGGATGAAACATGGTAAGGTAATTGGATTGTTTTATTGACGCGAAATATAAATTTAGAAAAACTTTATAAAATAGTTGTGACACCTACCATATTAAGTGTAAGAAAATGAAAAAGTTCTGCAGGGCGAAATAAAAAACCCTTAAAATCTTGGCAGGTATTACATATATAAATAAATTAGCGGTATCCAACAGATGATGTTCTAGGTCACCCTGGTCCACGTTTTGGTCGATATCTGGAAAACGCCTTCACATATACAACTACCACCACTCCCTTTTAAAACCCTCATTAATACCTTTAATTTGATACCCATATCGTACAAACACATTCTAGAGTCACCCCTGGTCCACCTTTATGGCGATATTTCGAAACGGCATCCACCTATAGTACTAAGGCCCACTCCCTTTTAAAATACTCATTAACACCATTCGTTTGACGCCCATATTGTACAAACAAATTCTAGGGTCGCCCCTGGTCCACCTTTGTGGCGATATCTCGAAACGGCGTCCACCTATGGAACTAAGGATTACTCCCTTTTAAAATACTCATTAACACCTTTCATTTGATACCCATATCGTACAAACGCATTCTAGAGTCACCCTTGGTCCACCTTTATGGCGATATCTCGAAAAGGCGACCACCTATACAACAACCACCACTCCCTTTTATAACCCTCATTAATACCTTTAATTTGATACCCATATCGTACAAACACATTCGAAAGTCACCCCTGGTCCACCTTTATGGCGATATTTCGAAACGGCTTCCACCTATAGAACTAAGGCTCACTCCCTTTTAAAATACTCATTAACACCATTCGTTTGATGCCCATATTGTACAAACAAATTCTAGGGTCGCCCCTGGTCCACCTTTGTGGCGATATCTCGAAACGGCGTCCACCTATGGAACTAAGGATTACTCCCTTTTAAAATACTCACTAACACCTTTCATTTGATACCCATATCGTACAAACGCATTCTAGAGTCAACACTGATCCACCTTATGGCTATATCCCGAAATGGCGTCCACCTATAGAACTATGGCGCAGTCCCTCATAAAATACCCTTTAATGCCTTTCATTTGATACACATGTCATACACACACATTCCAGGGTTTTCCTCAGTTCATTTTCCTACCTGGTAATTTTCCCTTATGTTGTCACCATAGCTCTCAACTGCGTATATAATGTTCTGTTACACCCGAACTTAACCTTCTTTTCTTGTTTAATGATAATTTTATAAATTTTTTTTCATAACATCCAGCAATTAAAAATTTGTATTAACAAGTAAGGAAAGATAAGTTCGGGTGTAACCGAACATTACATACTCAGCTGAGAGCTTTGGAGACAAAATAATGGAAAATCACCAATTAGCAAAATGAACCTAGGGTAACCCTGGAATGTGTTTGTATGACATGTGTATCAAATGAAAGGTATTAATGATTATTTAAAACTTAGTGGGCCTTAGTTCCATAGGTGGACGCCTTTTCGACATATCGCAATAAGGGTGGACCAGGGGTGACTCTAGAATGTGTTTGTACGATATGGGTATCAAATTAAAAGTATTAATGAGGGTTTTAAAAGGAAGTAGCTAGTTAGAAGTAGTTAGTTGTATATGTGAAGGCGTTTTCGAGATATCGACCAAAATGTGGACCAGGGTGACCCAGAACATCTTCTGTCGGGTACCGCTACGAACAGTATTCCTGACAAGATTCCAAGGGCTTTTGATTTCGCCCTGCATAACTTTTTCATTTTCTTCTACTTAATATGGTAGGTGTCACAACCATTTTACAAAGATTTTTCAAAAGTTATATTTTGCGTCAAAAACCCAATCCAATTACCATGTTTCATCACTTTTTTCAAATTTGGTACAGAATTATGGCATTTTTTTTCATTTTTCGTAATTTTCGATATCGGAAAAGTGGGCTTCAGATAAGTACGTGAACTAAGTTTAGTTAAGTTATATCGTTTTTTGCGCAAGTTATCGTGTTAACGGCCGAGCGGAAGGACAGACGACCAACTGTGTATAAAAAATGGGCGTGGCTTCAACCGGTTTCGCCCATTTTCACAGAAAACAGTTATGTCACAGAAAACAGTTATGTCCCTACCAAATGTCACAAGGATTGGTAAATTTTTGTTCGACTTATGGCATTAAAAATATTCTAGACGAATTAAATGAAAAAGGGCGGAGTTACGCACATTTTGAAATTTTCTTTTATCTATGTATTTTGTTGCACCATATTAGTACTCGAGTCGAATGTTTTCATTTTTTTAAAGTGGGCGTGTTCGTCATCCGACTTCGCTAATTTTTATTTACCACACATAGAAACCTACATCCCAAATTTCATCAAGAAATTTACTCAAGTTATCGTGTTTAAAGACGGACGGACGGACGGACATGGCTAAATGAATTTCTTTTTTCACCCAGATCATTTTGATATATAGAAATCTATATCTATCTCGATTATTTTATGCCGTTACGGATTACCGTTATGCGAACAAAGTTAATATACTCTGTGAGCTCTGCTCAGCTGAGTATAAAAACGAATCAAAATTAATCATGATGATTGACCATTAAAAAATCAAAATTATGTAAGTTTTCATATTTCGTTTAGCTTAATTGTTTACATACAATTTACTATGGAGATGTCTATTCAAACCTTACTCAAACAAATTACTAGGAAACGTTAACTAACTAATAGAAATTCTACCTTAGATAAAAGTGCAAAGCTATCTATGCATTTCTGCGCACTACCTTGAAATAGAGGAAAATTTTAATATCTCTCTTGTATATATTTTTGTAGGCAGCTGCGTGTGTATGCATTTCTGTTCATATAAAACAAATGCATTCAAATTGTATAGTTCCATGAAACAATACATACACGGAGGAAGTTGATGTAGAAATATGTAGCACTTCAAAAGCTTGTAAGACAAAACTTTTCGAGTACTGTTTTAATACAAGGTGCACCAAATTAGTTCCTGGCTGCTTTCTTTGGAGCTGATAGTAAAAGTTTCCGACGACTTTTTAAAATAACAATTTCTTTTATTTTATCTCCAGGCTCTCATTATCATACTGTCCATCCGAGTTGATCTATGATCTACTACGATTTCAATGGCTCTCTTAAATTTTTAAACAAACCACTATGTTTTTTATACTCAGTTGAGCAGAGCTCACAGAGTATATTAAGTTTGATTGGATAACGGTTGGTTGTACATATATAAAGGAATCGAGATAGATATAGACTTCCATATATCAAAATAATCAGGATCGAAAAAAAATTTGATTGAGCCATGTCCGTCCGTCCGTCCGTCCGTCCGTCCGTCCGTCCGTTAACACGATAACTTGAGTAAATTTTGAGGTATCTTGATGAAATTTGGTATGTAGGTTCCTGAGCACTCATCTCAGATCGCTATTTAAAATGAACGATATCGGACTATAACCACGCCCACTTTTTCGATATCGAAAATTTCGAAAAACCGAAAAAGTGCGATAACTCATTACAAAAGACAGATAAAGCGACGAAACTTGGTAGATGGGTTAACGTTATGACGCAGAATAGAAAATTAGTAAGATTTTGGACAATGGGCGTGGCACCGCCCACTTTTACAAGAAGGTAATTTAAAAGTTTTGCAAGCTGTAATTTGGCAGTCGTTGAAGATATCATGATGAAATTTGGCAGGAACTTTACCACTATTACTTTATATACGCTAAATAAAAATTAGCAAAATTGGATGAAGAACACGCCCACTTTTTAAAAAAAAAATTTTTTAAATTCAAATTTTAACAAAAAATTTAATATCTTTACTGTATATAAGTAAATTAAGTCAAAATTCAACTCCAGTAATGATATGATGCAACAAAATACAAAAATAAAAGAAAATTTCAAAATGGGCGTGGCTCCGCCCATTTTCATTTAGTTTGTCTAGAATACTTTTATTGCCATAAGTCGAACAAAAATTTACCAATCCTTCTCAAATTTGGTAGGAGCATAGATTCTATGACGGTAACTGTTCTCTGTGAAAATGGGCGAAATCGGTGGAAGCCACGCCCAGTTTTTATACACAGTCCACCGTCTGTCCTTCCGCTCGGCCATTAACACAATAACTTGAGCAAAATCCGATATATCTTCACTAAACTTAGCCCACGTACTTACCTGAGCTCACTTTTTCTTGGTATAAAAAATGGGCGAAATCTGACCATAACCACGCCCACTTTATCGATATCGAAAATTACGAAAAATGAAAAAAATGCCATAATTCTATACCAAATACGAAAAAAGTGATGAAACATGGTAACTGGATTGGTTTATTGACGCAAAATATAACTTTGGAAAAAACTTTGTAAAATGGGTGTGACACCTACCATATTAAGTAGAAGAAAATGAAAAAGTTCTACAAGGCGAAATCAACAGCCCTTGGAATCTTGGCAGGAATACTGTTAGTGGTATTGCATGTATAAATAAATTAGCAGTACCCGACAGATGATTTTCTGGATCACCTGGTCCACATTTTGGTCGATATCGCGAGAACGCCTTCACATATACATCTAAGGGCTACTCGCTTTTAAAACCCTCATTAATACCTTTAATTTGATATCCATATCGTACAAAAACATACCAGAGTCACCCCTGTCCCACCCTAATGGCGATATCTCGAAAAGGCGTCCACCTATAGACCTAGTGTCCACTCCCTCTTAAAATGCTCAGTAACACCTTTCGTTTGATACCCATATCGTACAAACATTCTAGAGTCACCCCTGGCCCACCCTAATGGCGATATCTCGAAAAGGCGTCCACCTATAGACCTAATGCCCACTCCCTCTTAAAATGCTCAGTAACAGCTTTCGTTTGATACCCATATCGTACAAACATTCTAGAGTCACCCCTGGCCCACCCTAATGGCGATATCTCGAAAAGGCGTCCACCTATAGACCTAGTGTCCACTCCCTCTTAAAATGCTCAGTAACACCTTTCGTTTGATACCCATATCGTACAAACACATTCTAGAGTCACCCTGGCCCACCCTAATGGCGATATCTCGAAAAGGCGTCCACCTATAGACATAATGTCCACTCCCTCTTAAAATGCTCAGTAACACCTTTCGTTTGATACCCATATCGTACAAACATTCTAGAGTCACCCCTGGCCCACCCTAATGGCGATATCTCGAAAAGGCGTCCACCTATAGACCTAATGTCCACTCCCTCTTAAAATGCTCAGTAACACTTTTCGTTTGATACCCATATCGTACAAACATTCTAGAGTCACCCCTGTCCCACCCTAATGGCGATATCTCGAAAAGGCGTCCACCTATAGACATAATGTCCACTCCCTCTTAAAATGCTCAGTAACACCTTTCGTTTGATACCCATATCGTACAAACATTCTAGAGTCACACCTGGCCCACCCTAATGGCGATATCTCGAAAAGGCGTCCACCTATAGAACTAAGGATTACTCCCTTTTAAAATACTCATTACCACCTTTCATTTGATACCCATATCGTACAAACACATTCTAGAGTCACCCTGGCCCACCCTAATGGCGATATCTCGAAAAGGCGTCCACCTATAGACCTAATGCCCACTCCCCTTAAAATGCTCAGTAACACCTTTCGTTTGATACCCATACCGTACAAACATTCTAGAGTCACCCTTGGTCCAGCTTTATGGCGATATCTCGAAAAGGCGTCCACCTATAGAACTAAGGATTACTCCCTTTTAAAATACTCTTTACCACCTTTCATTTGATACCCATATCGTACAAACACATTCTAGAGTCACCCTGGCCCACCCTAATGGCGATATCTCGAAAAGGCGTCCACCTATAGACCTAATGCCCACTCCCTCTTAAAATGCTCAGTAACACCTTTCGTTTGATACCCATATCGTACAAACATTCTAGAGTCACCCTTGGTCCACCTTTATGGCGATATCTCGAAAAGGCTTCCACCTATAGAACTAAGGATTACTCCCTTTTAAAATACTCCTTACCACCTTTCATTTGATACCCATATCGTACAAACACATTCTAGAGTCACCCCTGGCCCACCCTAATGGCGATATCTCGAAAAGGCGTCCATCTATAGACCTAATGCCCACTCCCTCTTAAAATGCTCAGTAACACCTTTCGTTTGATACCCATATCGAACAAACATTCTAGAGTCACCCCTGGCCCACCCTAATGGCGATATCGCGAAAGGGCGTCCACCTATAGACCTAATGCCCACTCCCTCTTAAAATGCTCAGTAACACCTTTCGTTTGATGCACATATCTTACAAACACATTCTAGAGTCACCCCTGGCCCACCCTAATGACGATATCTCGAAAAGGCGTCCACCTATAGACCTCATGCCCACTCCCTCTTAAAATGCTCAGTAACACCTTTCGTTTGATACCCATACCGTACAAACATTCTAGAGTCACCCCTGGCCCACCCTAATGGCGATATCTCGAAAAGGCGTCCACCTATAGACCTAATGCCCACTCCCTCTTAAAATGCTCAGTAACACCTTTCATTTGATTCCCATATCGTACAAACACATTCTAGAGACACCCCTGGTCCACCTTTATGGCGATATCTCGAAACGGCGTCCACCTATGGAACTAAGGATCACTCCTTTTCAAAATACTCATTAACAGCTTTCATTTGATACCCATATCGTACAAACACATTATAGAATCACCCCTGGTCCACCTTAATGGGGACATCTCGAAAAGGCGTCCACCTATAGACCTCATGCCCACTCCCTCTTAAAATGCTCAGTAACACCTTTCATTTGATACCCATATCGTACAAACAAATTCTAGAGTCAGCCCTGGTCTACCTTTATGGCGATATCCCTAAATGGCGTTCATCCATAGAACTATGGCCTACTCTCTCTTAAAATACTCTTTAATACCTTTCATTTGATACACATGTTATACAACCACATTCCAGGGTTACCCCAGATTGATTTTCCTTATTTTGTCTCCATAGCTCTCAACTGAGTATGTTATGTTCGGTTACACCCGAACTTAGCCTTCCTTACTTGTTTTTCTCTAATTTTCACCTCAAACCCTGCGTTAGCCTCAAGTTAGTTATTATGAGGTTCTATCCTCACACCAGTTAAATAATGATACAAAATTTCAAGGATTATTAATTAAATTGTTCAACGGTTAACTGCCGGTAAGACACAAACTAATTAATTAATTGAGTTTAATTGACCAGTTAATACAACTTTACGATTCTTTTATTTATTTTGATTATTTTTAATTACAAAATAAATATCAATTTGATGAGATTCAGTTAATTTTGATTAATTTGATTATACAATAAATACTGTTAAACCAATTGTATATTTCAAATAAATAATTTTAAATAACAAAATTATTACATTTAATTGATTAATTGTTTTGTTACTATTAATTACACAACTCTACAAAAAAATTTTGTTCTTTGTCCTAAAGTTTGATTCATGATTTTCTGTTTTATTATAAACGAAAAGAAAATACTCTTTTCTGTATAAAATTTGCCTTCGTAATAGTTATAGTAACAATACTCATGGCGCTAGAGTGATAAGCAATGATCAGTTGTTTTGTACAAATCTAGAATAACCTAAAATGACGTCGTGAAAGTGTAAATATGAAGCTGATGCATCTTGTTATATATGTAGGTAATTTATTATGGTTCGAGATGTGAAATATGAATTGAATACATCTTTCATCCTCTGTGAAGCCTACGAAGCATATTTTGGCTTTTCTGTTTGGAATAAAGACAAGACATGGGCTCCACATATTGCTGTTAGTTATTGTAAAAGATGTTTGGAAGGTAAGCAAATTTTATTTAAATAGTAAATTAAATAAAGTAGACATATTGATTTCTCTTCCTATATTTTAGGGTGGTATCGAGGTGAGAAAAGATCTATGAAATTTGCAATGCCAAAAATCTGGCCAAAACCAAAATACCACGGTAAAGACTACTACTTTTGCATTGTTAATCGGAGTAAAAGACGTAGAGGTAAAAATGCAAAACCTGCCGAATATCCTGATCTTGAATCTTCTTCTGCTCCAGTGGCACACGGTCTGACACGACCAGTACCAGAGCCATCGAAAAAATTCCCGCAAAGAAGTGGCTCATCTCTTAGTTCTTATAAAAGCAATGTTGATTAGGAGTTTTTTGCCGACACCAGAACAACCAAAACATCACTTAATCACTACTGAAGATTTTAATGAATTGATTATAGATTTCAGTTTACCAAAGGGTAAAGCAGAGCTTTTAGGCTGTCGCTTAAAACAGTGGAATTTGCTTGATGATGTTAATATCACGGATCAGCGAACTAGGCATGAAACATTCTCAACATATTTCACAAAAGAAGATGGCCTTTATTTCGTAATGACATTATAGGAATTGCCGAAGAAATTGGCACACCTTGTGTTCCTAGCGAATGGCGCTTATTCATTAAAAGATCAAGAAAATGCTTAAAAACTGTTTTATTACACAAGGGAAATAAATTTCCATTTCTTCCAATTGCTCACTCAGTACATCTTAAAGAAAATTATGAAAGTGTCAAAATTTTGCTTGAATGTGTAAAATGTCGCGAGTTCAACTGACAGCTAATTGAATTTTTGATAGGACTTCAAAGCGGTTATACAAAGAATCACTGTTGCTTGTGCTTATGGGAGTGTAGAGCGGATGCTAAGCATTATACTCAACGGTCGTGCCCTGTAAGAACAGAACTTTGTTTCGGGAAAGAAAAAGTAAGATTTGAGGCAATTATTAAAGAGGAAAAATTTTTATGCCGCCTCTGCACATTAAATTAGTGTTGAGGAAACAATTTGTCAAAGAACTGGATCAAACTTCAGAAGCATTTGTGTACTTGAGCAAATTTTTTCCAAAGTTATCGGAAGCAAAAATTAATTCTGGTGTTTTTATTGGTCCACAAATCAGAAAGATTTTCGCCGATGATAAATTTCCTACATTGCTGAATCGTACTCAAGGAGCGAGTTGGAAATGTCTCAAAGTAGTCGGCTCTGTTTTTTTTTGGAAATAACAAAGCTGAAAAATACGAAAAGCTAGTTGAAATTATGCTAAAAAATGTTAAGGCGATGAGATGCAGGATGTTATTAAAAGTACATGTACAGCACGCTCATTGAGATAAATTTAAAAACAACATGGGAGCATATTCAGAAGAGCAAGGAGAATGTTTTTTCCTGGACATTATGAGCTCCGAACAACGTTATCAAGGCTAATATAACGAAAACATGATGGGAGACTGACTATATTTGGGGCTTATTGAGGGATAGTACATATGAACATAAAACAAAAAGGAAAAGTGTAAACTTTTAAACCGTTATCCACTTTTCTGTAAGTTATTTCGATATTAAAACTTAATAAAAAAATTTAATTGAATTGTTTCATTTTCAAGTAAAAGTTAAAACCACAGATTTTGAAAAATATCGTTCAAGCGGTTTCCTAATAGGAAAGCAAACTTTTTCATGCCATATATTTTTTTTTCTTTAAAATTAGTAATAAAATAGTAATTTAAGGAAATCTACCCAGTATATCTTAAAGTCTGCAATATGTGGCAGAATGTTTTGCTGTAAGGGAAAGGGCTTCATACCTCTTAAGGCCTTTAGTTCGTTATTGATATCTCCAACATTCATACTTTTTTAAACAGGTGTAAAGGCCATATCAATGTTCCGTTGTTCAATTAGCAATCGATCTCTAAGTCTTTAGTTTGTTACGTGTGACCAGACAATAGCTCCAGCGGCATGCTTATGTTAAAGGAACCTAACTTGTGTATGAGCGGGAGTTGTCCCTCTAATAACAGATATAAATACTCTCATGTTTAGAGGCAGACATGCAAAAGTATGGGGTACGTACTCCGATTTACAGATATCTTAGCAGTAGTTTTCAACTTTTTTAATAAGCGACCCAAAATTTATTTCCAAAAAATAAGACAACATATCAGGGGTGTCAAGTTTCTACGATGATTCCTGCAAAGAAACCTGGTCACGTCCTGGAGAAAGTCAGCAAAAAGTTGGCTATCTTACGAGATTTCGGAAAGCAATTCACTTCCAACTTAAGTATACGAATTCAAAAATGTATGCAATGGAGAGTAAGTTGAAAAAGGAGTTTTTATAGAATTCTATAAAAAATACACTAAAAACTCTAACAGATTTTTTTTTTTTCAAAGAGATTCTTTCACAAAACAAAACATTTTTATCCCGCGACCCTTGACACAGAGCGCCGTAACCTACTACGGTTTTTGTTGTTGTTGTAACCATAAGGAAACTCCTCGAAGGCCTTGGGGAGTATTATCGATGTTGATGGTCCTTTTCCGGATTCAGATCCGGACGTCCCGGTAACAAGCACCATAGAGGTACTAGCCCGACCATTTCGGGAACGATTTAGTATAACCACATGACTGGCCATAATGTCCTTCCACCCCCTAGATCCATCAGGGGTTCGGAGTCGCCAGAGCCTCGGCTCTTAATGAAACAGGGTTCGCCACGGGTAGGTGAGGTTGACAATTGGGTTGGAGAATTGGGCTGGCAATTCCTTGATAGAGGTTGCGCTACATAACCCCCTGAATCAATTTGGTATTTTACTCGCCCCTTACGACAGGCATACCTACCGTGGGTATATTCCTAAGCCCCCTAACCCGCTGGGTTCACGAACCACAATTTGAAAGTTACTGGTCTATAATTCTTGATTAAAGAAAGTTGCTCATACGCAATGGTGTACATAACAGTGGCCCTATCTCATAAAAGATACTCCACATATCATATAAGAGGTCTTCCTTTTTTATTTCAATAAGAAATACAAAATATATGGTGGTGCGATTGGATTCATCCTCTTTTTTTGCATTAAAAACCCTAGTTTATAAGCATATCATGCTCTAGCCAGTGTAGCCGCTGCATGTTTATCCGCTGAACGAAATACTTATATGTGGCATCGCACACACTTTTGATGTGTTAACAACTTTGCTCATGGTATGGGGGAATCATGAACCGTTATCAACTAGTTATCGAATTATTATCGATAATATAGGGGTTTATTTTCATTTTTTTTTTGCTTTTGTTAACGAATTGTTGTCGCATTGTTATCTACGAGTTTGGAAAGAGTTATCACCTTTTATCGAAGTGTTATACATTTTCTGTCCACAACAAACGTTAGCAATGTGTTATAAGTTCTTTGTCGACTGTTTTTCGATTTTTCATTGACAACCTATGGGTTTGTTATCCATTTGTTTTACAGAGAAGTTACAAGTTGGTTGTCGGTTTGTATTCAGCGTGTAATCGAATTGTTATCAACACGTTATTGGTTTTGTATCCAAATAATATTAATCCATTATTGATAACAAATTGATGAATTATAGATTTCGTATCAACGAGTTATTGTTATTCATAAACAATAAGCGAATTTTTCGCTATCGAAAGTTTAACGATTTGTTATCTTAGTGCTACTGATTTGTTATTGGTTTGTTATCGATTAGTTATCGGTTTGTTAAAGAAATATTATACATTTGTTGTCAATAACAAAAGTTATCGATGAGTTATAGATTTTGTATCGAAGAGTTATCGGTTTTTTATCGAGTTGTTTTTGTTTATAACAGCAAAACTCAATTATTGACAGAACTGCTAACTCAGAAAAACTATGATCATTTTTTATGAAATTTTAAAATTTTACTAAAAATTCGAGTCTTGAGTTAGATTCTCGCGACTTTTGCATTAGATCTTGAACGTTATTTAATACTGACTTGATCAAGTTTTTAGATACAAGTAGTGAAAATAATTTTGCATAAACAAAACTAGGTGAAGCCTCCCAAAAACCTTTGAGTCAATACTTTTTTCGCAAGTCAACATATATTCTTATTTATATTTGGTCAATTTAACATGAATGAGTTTTTGTGCTTAACTAGTTACTTTTTTTAACTAACACATTGCATCACATGAATATTTATTTAAGTACTAGCATAAAATAAATAAATGCATAACTACAAAACTATCAAAGAAGGTACTATCAATTCAAACCAAAAGGCGAATGCACTCAAATAAAATCCTTTTGCATGCAACTTTACATTCATTTGCAACTGCCATAAAAGAAAATAATTTTGCTCCTCTGGTATTTTTGCAGGCAAAATATTAGTTTGTAAAAAAAAAAAAACCAAACTTTTGATACTAAAACTTTGCGCAATTTTTCACGTAAAAAGAGACTTAAAAAAGTGCGATAACACACAAATATATCCATGACTAGTTAGTTATCTAACTTTGAATCTAAATATTAGCTGTAAACATGTTTTGCATAAGTGCAATAAATACTTTATAGATGTTCGATAAATTTATTTGCTTTTAATTTCTTGTTTTGAGCACACATTTTAACATGTGCTGCTTCAGTATGTAGCCCTTTCCTATGCATTTGAAAATTTTTTAATTTGAAAAACTTTTGCATAGAACAAAATATAACAAGAAAATCAGCTAAAAAATGCAGAAGTACAAAGTTTTGAAATAGCTTATGTATAAACTTGTATAGCTAAACGTAATATTTACTTAAGAGTTTGCACCTGCATTAAGGTGTTTGCATACGTATAGTGTTACGAGAGGGCACTAAATATCTCTATAAAGGTAAGTCCCAGGTTAAAGACGCGACACTCGCATTCATTAAATCCTGCAAAATAAGGAACTTGTAGACAAGGCCTTGACGTTTTGGGCAACTTAAAGGTTAATTCATGTATATTCTTCCGATGCCACAAGAATGGGAAATACTCTTTGAAAAACGCCGTCGGTTGCTAGATTAAAAAAAAAAATGCACAAAACCCCCAATTAAAAAATAAGATAAAATAATGTCAAACAATATAAAAAAAAATGAAAAAAAAAAAATAAAAAAATATATCAAATAAAATAATATAAAATTAAACAAAATGAAATTTAATTAAAAGGACAAAAAAAACTTAATAAAATGAATTAAAATATAATAACAAAGAGTAAAATAAAATGAAATAAACAAAATATAAACAAAACAAAGTAGTATAAAAATAAAATAAAATAAAATTTAATAAAGTAAAATAAAATAAAATAACATAAAATAAAATAAATTTAATTAAAATAACAAAAATTAAATAAAATAAATTTAATTAAAATAACAAAATTTAAATAAAATAAAATGAAGAAAACTAAATAAAAAAACAAGGTAGTATATAAATAAAATAAGTAAAATAAAAGAAATTTAATTAAAAGAACAAAAACTATATACAACAAAATGAAGCAAACTAAATTAGAAAAAAAAACAAAGTAGCATAAAAATAAAATAAAATAAAATAAAATAAAAAAAATAAAATTAAATAAATAAAATATAATAAATAAAATAAAATAAATAATATAAAATAAAATAAAATAAAATAAAAAAAATTAAATAAAATAAATAAAATAAAATAAAATAAAGTAAAATAAAATAAATAAAATAAAATAAAATAAAATAAAATAAATAAAATAAAATAAAATAAAACAAATAAAATAAAATGAAATAAAGTAAAATAAATTTAAATAAATAAAATAAAATAAAATAATATAAAATAAAACTGAGAAACTTCAACTCACCGAAAAGCGACGAGCGATACAGAAGGCTGTGATTTTATCGACAAGCTCTATAGTTAGGCGATTCTTAAGCATACGCTAATCTACGATGAATTATATAAATTTAAAAACCTGATACATATGTATTTATTTATAGAAAATCTTACTAATAGCTGTATAACAAAGCCAATGTAACTAGTTAATAGAATTAAATAGCACTAAGTATCTTGTTATTTATAACCATTATTTAATGTAAACCCTCAAAGGAGAAAATTTTAAGTAAATAAATAAAATAAAACAAAATAAAATTAAATTAAACAGAATAAAATAAAAAAATAAAATTAAAAAAAAATTAAATAAAATAAAAAAATAAAAAAAATAAAATAAAATAAAATAGTTGTGATTTTGGCGACCTCTTAGATAATTAGAAACAGAAAAAAATATTTGTATTACTAAGGAATAACGATTTCCCCGATAAAACTATTAAATAAATCAAAGCACCAAAGCCAAAACCAAAAATCCGAAAATCCAGTAATTTTCAAATCAGTTAGTTATGTATCTCAACTCTCTGAACGACACGCGACGTCAGATTGTTACAATAAAAAAAATATTAAAATATCACATAAACCTATAAATACTTTGAAAAACTTTTTCAAAAAAACAAAATCGAAAATATCCGAAATGGTAAAAAGTAACGTAGTTTATGAAATTGCATGCAAACAATGAGCTTTGCACTAGTGTTTATGTAGGAACAAGCAAACAAAAATTGAAAAGTAGACTGATCCAACACAAGTCGGATTTAAAACAGTTCCATAATGTTATCAATCAAAAAACAACACTCACGATGCACTATAAAATGAGAGCACATATACCAAATTTTGAAGAAACAAAGATTCTCCAGCAAGAACCACAATATAGTAAACGTTTCACTCTAGAAATGTTACATATCGTCGAAAAAGATACAAACATTAGGCTCAATTATAAGACAGACATAGCGAACTGCGCGCGCAGCTACAAATATTTACTTTCCAACAAGACAGTACAGACGTGTAAATAATTGCAATGTATGTACATATATTTTGTTCAATGTTATAATTTTTAATATGTACAATTGTCAATGTTTTATTTTATTTTGTTTTGATTTTGTCAATAGTTACGCCCTGAAGACGGTTACCGGAAGAGTAACCAAAATATATTGGTAGTAAAATTTAGCCTTATTATGTTTTACTCAATTTGACCTGAAGCCAGCTTTAAACAAAATAAAATAAATTAAAAAAAGAAATTTAAAAGAAATAACAAAAATTACGTAAACTAAATTAAAACAAAAAATAAAGTAGTATAAAATAAAATAAAATAGATTAAAATAACATAAAATAAAATGAAATAAAAGAAAGTAAAATAAAATAAAATAAAATAAAATAAAATAAAATAAAATAAAATGAAATAAAATAAAATAATAGAAAATAAATTAAAATAAAATAAAATTAAGTGAAATAAAACAATAAAATAAAATAAAATAAAATAAAATAAAATAAAGTAAAATAAATTAAAATAAAATAAAGGATAATAAAATAAAATAAAATAGAATAAAATAAAATAAATTAAAATAAAATTAAATTGAATTAAATTAAATTAATTTAATTTAACTAAAATAAATTAAAATGAAATAAAATGAAGTGAAATATAATACAATAAAATAACAAAAAATAAAATAAAATAAAATGAATAAAGATTAAATAAAATAAAATTAATAGAAAAAAAAAATTTAATTAAATAAAAATGTATTAAACTAACATAAATTAAATCAAATTAGTTTGTCCAAAACGCTCACTTAACTCGCAGGTACAAATTACAATACATGTTTGCGTTCAGATATAAAACAACACCAAATTGGTAATACTACGAAACGAGTAATCTGTTATCGGAAGATACGAATCAGACCCCGATTTTATGCATTCCAAATAAAAGCCATGTATTGTTGAATTTTTGTTGGATTCGATGCTTCCCAGATCGGCATTGCTTTTAAGTATAATAGTTTCATATAGCAGCTGGAATAGCTAACTGTATTTCAAAAAAAAAAATTCTTTGTTGAAAAGTCGGGAAAAGTAACCACCTTTGATTTTTTCGGCTATTGCCTTACAAAAGTGAGCTTTTTTCAAAGAAAATAAACAGATAATAGGGCACATCGGTTTTCTTAAAACCAGGTTGTAGTTAGCTCGTAGTTATCTTTCCTTCCTGCTGGAAGGTTTAGCTTTGAAGTCTATATTTGAAGACTCAACTCAGGTCAAAAGTTTATATGGTATATATTGGGTTGGCCCCCATATAAAAAAGTTGCTACTGTCCGCCCCTAAATTTGAAAATTATGTTGAGAGGGTTTCGGAAAATTTTATTTTTTATTTTATTTTTTTTTTTTTGATCCTTCGAAATACAGCCGAAACGGTTTTTTCGTTGTAACTTGGTTATTTCACGTCAGATTTTTAAAATTGATATGTCATTATTTTCGCATTGAGAAGCTTCACATTTCCGTTATGAAGTCCTTTTCAAAAAATTTGTTCAGCTAACAAAATTTGACCCCCCTAAGGTATGTTTTTTCCTTACCAAACGAAAGTATTTAAAAATTCAAGAAAATATTGCTTTGAAATCATATTACTAAAATAATAAACAAAGAAGCTATAGTACTTTCAATATTTATTGCAACTGTTATTTTATCTGATTCTTATTATACTTAGACCTGAAAATCATGATATTTTTGGTGGAAAAATTGCAGGGTTTGCATTGAAGAGTTAATACAGATATGGAAAATATCAAATAAATGAGTCAAACCTGTTGTTTCGTATTTATAATAACACTATGTGACAAAATCAACTTTTTTTCTGGGTATTGGACAAAACCCACCTTTTCGTAGAGATTGGGGCTTAAGTAAACAAAGTATTATATCCGTTTTTCGAACTTAGCCTCCAAAAATAGATATCGGCTTACGAAGTTCAAAGTTCGAAATTCTACATTTCGAAATTTTATTTTATTTTTTTGTTAACGCGTTCAGCAAATTGAAAAAGTAAAAATGTGGGCGTGGTCCGCTCTTTTCCCTTACTAGAAAGGCTGGATTCTTTTTTTGAGAAATTCAGTACAACAGCTGTTATACGAAGTGAAAAGTCAGACTCTGACTTCTGAATACAGTCAGACTCTGACTTCTGACCTTTCACCTCGTATAACAGCTGTTATACTAAGTTTCTCAAAAAAAAGAATCCAGCCTTTCTAATAAGGTAAAAGAGCTGACCGCGCCCACATTTTTACTTTTTCAATTTGCTGAACGCGTTAACAAAAAAATAAAATAAATTTTCGAAATCTGGAATTTCGAACTTCGTAAGCCGATATCTATTTTTTGGAGGCTAACTTCGAAAAACGGAGATAATACTTTGTTTACTTAAGCCTCAATCTCTACAAAAAAGTGGGGTTTCTCCAATACCCAGAAAAAAAGTTGATTTTGTCTCATAGTGTTATTATTAGAAATACGAAACAACAGGTTTGACTCACTTATTTACTTTGACTTCCCCTATTCATGATATTTGGCATATCTTTATTAACTTTTCAAGGCCAACCCTAATAATAATTTTTCCTCCAAAAATATCATGAGTTTCAGGTCTAAGTATAATAAGAATCAGGTAAAATAACAGTTGTAATATATATTGAAAGTGCTATAACTTCTTTGTTTATTATTTTAGTAATATAGTTTCAATGCAACGTTTTCTTGAACTTTTAAGTACTTTCGTTTGGTAGGGAAAAAACATACATTAGGGGAGGGGTCAAATTTTGTCAGCTGACCTAATCATGTGAAAAAGACTTCATAGCTTAAAAGGGCATTAAACGGAAATGTGAAGTTCAAGGCCAAAATAATGACATATCAATTTTAAAAATCGGACGTCAAATAACCAAGTTACAACGAAAAAACCATTTCGGCTGTATTTCGAAGGATCAAAAAAAAAATTTAAATAAATTTTTCCGGAACACTCTCAACATAATCTTCAAATTTAGGGGCGGACAGTAGCAACTTTTTTTTTTCGACTCAGTCTAAAAGTAGTGTCCCATTGGATACTAAGCCCAGTTATAAAAAAAGCGTATAAAATCTTTTCGACAAAGCAGCAAAATATGTATATCCTAAACCGACAATTTTAGAAGCTACAAAAAGTATTATACACATTTTCCCATTTATTTGCCCACAAATATTATGTACTTACAAAGTGAAATTACACGAAACTAAATAAAGTAGTTCAAAATACTGCATCACTACAGTCGATTAACAAACAGATTTTTTTTTGCCCACTTCAAACACAAATATTTGTTTTTTATGCTAAATTTGCATTCTATTCACCGCATAAAAGCCTTGATAAAAGAAAAAAGGCGAAACTACAAAATAATGTAAATAAAAATTCAACTGAAAGTGGCTCAAAAATGTAACATTAAATATGAAAACTTTTGTAGTAAAAATAATAATAAAATGGCAAAAACTGTCGAAATGGCTTATCAACCGTAAAAGAAACACAATTTTTTAAAATGAAAATTAACACAAACAAAATTTCGCACAATATATAACAGTACTTATATACTAGGTAGGTAGATAAGAAGCTGGTGGATTGTTATAGTGATTGCGATTTTGATAGCCAATACATTTTGTGGTTTGTGCTGGTGAATGAGAGTTTTGTTGAAGTTATCTACGAGTATTGTTTGTTGTTGGTAGTCAAAAATGTTATTTTAGAACTATGTATATTGTTGCCCTCATGACTGCTGGTGGTGCAGGCAGTGGATATTTGGCAATTGTGCTGCAGATTATTCCTTATATGTATGTTATATTGAAAATACACTTACACAAACACATGCACTTAACTTTTAATAAAACACAATCCACACATACTTATTACTTATACATATATTCCAGTAGAACGAAGAGAGAGTTTTTTAAAAACAATGGCACTACTTTTATTTCCTCTCATACATAACTTTTCTATATTCTCACATTTACTTACTTACTTACTTAATTGGCGCTTAACCGTCTAAACGGTTATGGCCGTCCAACAAGGCGCGCCAGTCGCTCCTTCGCTCCGCCAACCGGCGCCAATTGGTCACACCAAGGGAGTTTAGATCGTTTTCCACCTGGTCCTTCCAACGGAGTGGGGGCCGCCCTCTACCTCTGCTTCCATAGGCGGGTTCCGATAGAAACACTTTCTTGGCCGGAGCATCATCTTTCATTCGCATAACATGGCCTAGCCAGCGCAGCCGCTGCGTTTTAATTCGCTGGACTATGTTGATGTCTGCGTATAGCTCGTACAGCTCATCATTAAATTTTCTTCGGTACTCGCCATCGCCAACGCGTAGAGGTCCATAAATCTTTCGAAGAACTTTTCTCTCGAACACTCCCAAAGCCGCTTCATCTGCTGTTGTCATGGTCCATGCTTCTGCCCCATATAGCAGGACGGGTACGATAAGTGACTTCTAGAGTATGATTTTCGTTCGCCGAGAGAGGATTTTACTTTTCAATTGCCTACCTAGTCCAAAGTAGCATTTATTGGCAATATTGATTCTTCGCTGGATTTCAGTGCTGATGTTGTTGCTAGTGTTGATGCTGGTTCCCAAATAAACGAAGTCTTTTACTATTTCGAAATTATGGCTGCCAACAGTAGCGTGGTTGCCAAGGCGCATGTGCGCTGACTCTTTGCTCGATGACAGCAGGTACTTCGTTTTGTCCTCATTCACCATCAAACCAATCTTTACCGCTTCTTTTTCCAGCTTGGAGTAAGCAGAACTAACAGCGCGGGTGTTTAGGCCGATGATATCAATGTCATCAGCATATGCCAGTAATTGCACGCTTTTATAGTATATTGTTCCAGTGCGGTTAAGTTCTGCAGCTAGTATAATTTTCTCCAGCATCAAATTAAAGAAATCGCACAATACGGGGTCACCCTGTCTGAAACCTCGTTTAGTTTCGAACGGCTCGGAGAGGTACTTCCCAATTCTGACTGAGCTGATGGTGTTGCTCAACGTCATTTTGCACAGCCGTATAAGTTTTCCGGGGAAACCAAATTCAGACATAGCGGCATATAGGCAGCTCCTTTTCGTGCTGTCGAAGGCGGCTTTAAAGTCGACGAAGAGGTGATGTGTGTCGATTCTCTTTTCACGCATTCTCACATTTACTTGCACGCCTTTTTGAGTGAAATGAAGCAATTTCCAAAAGCTTGAATATGATCATCAAATAGAACAATCTTGCTTGAAGTGCCTTCATATGTATTTGTTGTTTTCACTTCTAAAACTAACAATGCCATTGAGTGTAATGAACACCAATACACATGTCTCAAAGGTGAGAATCGGGGTTAGATTATATTACGATAGTAGTATACTAAGCATACAGAAACCTACTATTCCAACAGGGATGAGCCATAAGATATTACGATTTTTTTATATCGCATGAGTTTTTAAAATGATCCCACCAGCTACCATATAAAGAATTCTCCTTACGCTGAGAATCGAATCGAATACGCTAGCATTAATTAGGAAGCTGTTGAGGGAAAAAACGGTCACAGCTAAGTGGGCGGCACAGGGAAAAGTGATATAGCTCTTCAGAACTTAAACTGTGACTATGTTGGTAGGAGAATTATGACCGTAGTGATTGTGGTATAGTCGTTGGTCACCGAAGAATAAAGCAAGATGAATGTACGCACTGTTTGCGTAAGATTGAACTGGCCGGTCCATGAGGAGCTCACATAGACTGAATAAGTCAGTAGGGCTACCAGAAGTTTGCTTAACGACCCGAATGAAAAATCCTTTCAAAAACCACAACTTTGTCCTCCTGGCAAATACTAGAAGATTTCTAGGATCTATGCCACTTGTTGCTTCTAGATCTGACAGCTGCATCATTTCTAACACCTTATTCGATTATTTTCCCCTACAACCTGCACTTACTGCATTTTCTATCATTTAACAAGCTTTACTCAAGGGCTGTGTCCAGTCAGAATACCCATCATGAGCCTATAGTCCTCTCTTACGCCATATGGACACCCCTTTAATTTTTTGAGGAAGGTTCTTTTTGTGTGTGGCTGTACACCAAATAACGACTCCATATTATAGGATGGGCTTACAATCGACGTAAATATTTAATGAGAAAAAGAGACTGATAAAGCCCACGTACACCCCTGCATTAAAATTCTAGGGGTTGATAAGCGTAACATAAAGATTTATAGCTTCAGAACTTCCGCAACCCAATTGTCAACCTCACCTACGCATGGGGAATCCTTTTAAAAAAATAAATGTATCATACACATATTTAGCAGGCGAGGCTCTGGCGACCCCAAGTTCCTCATGAAACTAGGAGGTAGGGGATGACCTTGATGTTTCAATGTGGTAATTTTAATCGTTCCCGAGATGGCCGATGGTGCTTTGCAGCATTCGCGCACGAGAGTAAGCACTGACAAGTGGTGCTTTTGTACAGTGATCGGGAGATCTGAATCTCACGGATAAACAAGTTACCACGTGAAGTTCGATGTCTAAACAAACTTGCGTATGTATAGAATACAAATGATTTTAAACTAGCTCACCCAACGTTTGAAGGTCAACCACAATACAGGTAATTTTTAAAGAAACAGATAACAAAATTTTTTGGTTGAGCTCAAGGCCGGGTTTTCTTAAATAAAACACTTGGATGTCTATTTTATTTTTGGTTTTATTTTTTAATATTTCGACTTCAGTCTGAAGTCAGTGAAAAATAAAACCAAAAACAAATTACACATCCAAGTGTTTTATTAAAGAAAACCCGGCCTTTAGCTCAACCAAAAAATTTTAGTTTTTCTAAATACTAACTGCCAATAACGAAACAAATAATGTTGAAACGGAGAAACAATTAACTTTAAGCTTTTTGAAAGATATCGACAAGTAATTATTTTATTATCGACTACTTATCAATAGCGAATTACTATCGCTGTGTTATCGATTTGTTTTGACTTGTTAGCGCTGAGCCAACGGCTTATTATTTGTTTCATGTGGGCTTGCAATCGACGTGTTACAAATATTTCATCAGATTTTATATCGAATTTTTGTCAGTATCTGTTTCATAAGAAACCGGTGTCGCTAATAAATCGATAACACATTTCTAAAGTTCTAATTAGAATTTCATAACTTTTCGATAGTAAAACGGTAATTTTTTGATAACAAATCTTAAACTTTTTGTGACAAGCATTTAACGCGCCGTTGACAAATTGGTAACATTACTTTACAAAATCAATATTTTTTTGTTAATAAATCAATAAGTTTTCAATAACAAATCAATGATTTTTCAATAATAAATGGGTAACGCGCCAAGAAGGAATTGGTAACACTCTGATTACACACGATAATTTTTCTGTAATAAATCGATAAAAATCGATAAATTTTTGATAAGAAATATATAAAAAAATAAATATAAGGCGCGATAAACTCGAAAAGACTTTAGGCCGAGCTTCTTTTCCAATTTGCGTCGTTGTCCTTTTTTAATTTTCCCTACAAATTGGCGGGATGGGACCTACTTGTTTTTATGCCGACTCCGAATGGCATCTGAAAAAATGAGAAGCTTAGGTAGCTTTACTTCGTTTCTTTATTTACGCCATGAATAAATTGTGAATGGAAAATATTCTGGGTAATGCTTGTACTTTTTGGAAAATTTAACAATTTAATTAAAAACAAAAAAAAAAAAAAAAAGTATTAGTATCACCATTAAAATACTTTTGTGTAAATCTGGTCCAGACGTATGTTTTTTTCTGAGCTTGCGTTAGTAAATCAGACTAGTAGTTCGCCGGTTTTGCCCAAAGGAAGATACCGCCTCCAATTTTATATTTGCAGCTCAACGGATTTGAGTCTTAACTCTACCCTTAGCCCAAATGAGAAAAACAATATTTGGACCTGCAGCGATGTGTATCGGTCTTATATTGTTTGAAGATGTGTCATATTAACATCTCTAGTTTATCAGAGAAGGACTCGTGATAATTTAGTGGAAAAAATTTTAACTATTTTTTTTTTTATTTTTAACACGCTTATACATGTGCGCTACTTAATGTAGCTTATAAAATATTGGATCATTTTCATCATCCCGTTTTGTTTAGAAACTTTTAATTAGTGTAGCAGAAACTTTTTCAATTAACACCACCTGCAAACTATTTATTTTCCCTTTAATTTACTACGCTGGCATTTAGTAAGAATAATAACAACGCTTACCTCAACGTACACATTCTACAGCAAGATGTATGCTTACACACTGTAGAGTTTAACTGGACAAGAATGCTGAAGCTTTCATTAACGCAAAAGTGCGTTGCTTAGTTATTGTACATTAATATATACTCTGCTTCATAGCGAAGGTCAAATGAGCTTTTATACTTACATATATGTGTGTATATGTACATATATTGATACTTAAATCTAAGCAGCTAATTTGGTCCAAGGCTTTGATTATTATCGCTCCTACCGTAGCCATCAACGTCAATTTCAGTTCATAGCAGGTGTGAACGCTAAATTAGTAGAATAGAATTTTGCGTGTAGATTGTACGCCAACCCACACTCCCTAGCTCTTAATTTTGCGCTCACTCCTTTCCACGTCTCTATTGCCCACCCAGTCTGTTATTTATAAAAACGCATTAGCGTTCGATTTACAATCGCTAATGTGGATGTGGTGAACTTCGGATAATTTCTGCTGCTTGCACGAATATCTCCTTTTTCAAAACTTACCTTGAAACCAAATGAATATGTATGGTTTAAATTTTCGTACATAGCTAAGCAAGTACAACAGCGAACACGAAAATAGCAGTTGACATTTTCTCGAATTTCGTCAATAAAATTTTTTTTTGTTATTTTCAACAAAACTAAAACTATGCAAAAAAATCTTAAAATTAAAAGTTTTTGAATTATTTTGAGTATGCAGTTTTGTAGCCCAGTCCATTTTAGTCTAACAAATAGGCTTTGGCGGCCACCGTGGTGTGATGGTAGCGTGCTCCGCCTACCACACCGTATGCCCTGGGTTCACACACCGGGCAAAGCAACATCAAAATTTTGAAATAAGATTTTTCAATTAGAAGAAAACTTTTCTAAGCTTTGGCAAGCGCTCCCAGTGTATTTCTGCCATGAAAAGCTCTCAGTGAAATCCCATCTGCCTTGCAGATCAGAGAACTGCAAAAATCACAATTTTATTGGTTTAATCAAACACTAAAACTTGCATTAACATTTAATCATGCGAATAAAATCATATTGAATAAACTCATAATTGAGTAAACTCGTAATTGAATAAACTCAGCATCTATCTTTACAAGACTCTGTTAGCATGTAAAGTTTATAATGGTTAGCAGGTTTTGCGTACGATTGTATTGAACAAACGAAGGCAAGGGGAGAATAAAATCAAAGCACGAGAATTAGTATCGTTTAGTTCTGCAAAAAAACCATTGTTTACGATATAGTTTGGCAGCTTAAATTTCGGTTATGTTGCGAATAGAGTGGAATGCAGTGGACAATGAAATAAACAGAATCGTAAGCAATGTTTATATATATGTTTATATGTACATTTATATGTAGTTTGTCGTCGTGACGTAAGGGCAGAAGAATCATGCAAATATTCAGACGCATGGAGTTTTCATATTTCCCTTTTCATTCCGATGAATGTAATCGCCGTTGAGGCTAACGAGCAAGCGCCTGAATTGATTATATTCACGCATGCAATAAGTTGGTTGATTTTAAATCAATGTCGATTATGTTCGTTTTAGCAAGTTGGATCATTGAACACGATCATGTCACCGAATGTAATAGAACGTTGTTGTGTTCGATTTTTGCAGTTCATTGTTGCAGATGCCGTTCGGAGTCGGCAAAAAACATGTAGGTCCAGTCCGGCCAATTTGTAGGGAAAATAAAGAGGAGCACGACGCAAATTGAAAGAGAAGCTCGACCTTAGATCTCTTCGGAGGTTATCGCGCCTTATATTTTTTTTAAAATAGGTTTTTAGAATTTTGCAGATTTCTGACAGGAGGGTCATTTACTGGTTATTTAAATACATTTGGAATTTCTTATTCCTTTTTTTAAAATATACTAGCTTATACCCATGGGTTTCACTTCACGTTGCTATAAAAATATGGAAAAAACATAATGCACCTCCTTTAAAATACTTCTTGTTTCATATTTATCAGCGATATATGCATATATATTTAATATTTGTGTTAACATTTTCTGATGAATAGTTAAATACTGAATTTAATGAAACCAAATTTTGGACTGGTATCCGACCACAAAAGGAAAATATCTAAGAAAATTCCCAAAAAAAAAAAAAAAAAAAAAAAATAAGCAAATAATTTTCGTAGGTATGTTGTATGGAACGAACAAAGTGACGTTAGCTACTGTGCTTATAACTGAAGAACACCTAGACTGAAGTCGATGACTCACACCAATTGTTAATGATTATGACCAAAAGAATGAATCAGAAAAAAAAATATCATAAATGAGCGAACATACTAAAAGAAAACTTAAAATTTGTTTGAGTTCTCTTTCCAAGAATTTCAAAGAAATAATTTCCATTTCTGATGACAATGAATGGCAAATGTGAAAATAGTATGCAATTCTTGCGGTATGACATTAGAGTTTAGCGAATCCAATTTTCAATTCTCCTAGCTTTCATCATCACAATCAATAAATAATAGAACCAATCGTTGAGCGTGGTCTGAATACGGGAAATTAATGTTTTTCACACGGTCAACTATATTTGTCATGTTCTTATGTCGGAAAAAAATGTATTTTGATAGTTTTAAGAACTAAGGAAATAGTGAAAAATATCGCTTATAACATGCATATTGCTTTATTATGAAAAAAATTACAAAATCGACACGGCCGCAAACCTACACTGAAATTATCTTGAACGTTGGTATATATTTGTCTCTTAATATATAGGTATCTTCAAACGAAGTCATTCGGAAACTTATATTGTACATTTGTATATTGTCTAGAAAATGTCTTGATTCAGCTGTTGAACCAGAAATTAGTGTTGCTAATGGTTCTGGTGGGCATTGCAATTCCCCTATCCGAACTTTTACTGAGGCGCAACACATTCCAGGCGTTTCGCTTTTAAATTTTTGTGCACAGCAAAATGGACATACATTGTTCGTAATGCCAATTACCACAAATTTATGGAAACTATAATCGATGTCGTTGTTATAATGAAACACGGCACCACTCAAAGCAATATTAATGTTGCGTCGACCTGGACGTGACCTGGCATATCGTCATTGTGATGTACCCGTTGTTCGTCTGATCGACGTTCTCTTTCGTTGGATATATTTTGTGTTCTCCGTGACCGACGTCCAATAGTGCTACTTGCCCTGGAAGGCATTTTGTAATTCAGTACACTTTTCAGGAAAACTAACAGCCCAAAGCTTTAAAAAAAAGATTGGTCAACTAAATGTTGTTTGTTATCACACCACTAAAAGAAACTCATTTGTAGCAGCACAAAAACTTTAAGAGTGACCTCGTATATAAATTCTATTTTTTATCACACCACTTTTCACCAAAATAAACACGATTGTAGAAGCAGGAAAACTTTAAGAGTGACTTCCTGAAATAAATTTTATTTACTATTGCAAAAAGTAAAGCGCATTTAAAAATTTGTAATTTTAAATATTTCTATGTACATATGTATGTATGTCTTTGAATGAGTTTTCTTAATTTCAAATCGCAGGCGGCTACCTGCTGAACAGATAGAACCGGAAATATTCATACAACAAAATTGTTTGGAAACAGTTTTTAAATTTGAAATATTTTATGTATATATACATAAGTTATTTGTAGGAAATTTCATTTTGTAAATTAATAAAATAAAAATGCGGAAAAGACAAAAAATATGTTTTTTCAATAGGGAAATGTATAGGGATAGGGATGGGGATAGGGATTTATATTATATAACGCCTTACCAATTTTCAATAGTCTAACATTAATACTTCCATAGATATTGAGTATGAAAGATCCCATTTATGTGGAGATGCCACGCCCCCTTTTCCGATTTAAAAAACAAAGTACATAAAAACTATAAGGGGCCATGTATCTGACCTGTGTGTAAGTGTGGTTAAAATCCGTCCACCCGTTTGAGCCTCAAGCGGCGACAGAAAAAAAGTGTTTACTTTTTATAATATGTATAGATACATACATAAATGATATACAGGAAATTTCTTATTGTAAATTAAGTATACGGAATAAAAAAAGTGCGGAAAAGGCAAAAAATATGTTTGCGCAATAGGGAAATGGTTCACTTCGAACAGCTGATGCTCTATTGCAAATTGGCAGTGAACAAATAATTTACTTACAATTGTGTAAATTTTGAAACCAAGCATATATTTCCTTAAAATACAACAAAAATAGAAATAAAAAATTTATAAAATCATGTTTAATATTGCATTTAGGTTGGGATTGATTGAGCGTGAGGAGAATATACATAAATGTGAAAGCGGTTCGGAGGCAACTAAAGGACAGTTCTAACCCTTTGGAGCTAAATGATTCACTGTAAGCTAAATATTACTATTTTCAGCACTTTTGAATAAAAAGTCAATTTTTTTCAATTAATTTTCGCCAACATTATAGGCTAAACAAGTCCGCATTCTAATATCTGCTAGTTATTCTTATCACTCTTTGCCACCATTGAAGCAAAAATTTGAAGTTCCAGCAATTGTAAAATTGTGTACATGTCTTCGTTTTTTCGCATAGGGAAAAGGCGTCGGAAAGGACCATGAAGTAGGACTTAGCCAATCTTGTTTCAGTGAGGTGCTAAACATTTTGACACCATTGCTTTGCCCACAATGGATAACTTAGCCGACTGATATGTTGTCTTAAAAATAGAATTTACAGCAATACAGGAATTTCACTTCTTCCACTTATCTTCCGATTGTGTATTATTTATTGATTTATTTCTAATAATAAAAGAACATATAATTATAAGAGTATCAAATTTCAAAATAAAAAATTACTTAAATTTTGTTTTCCTCTCGTTCGCCTGTAAAATATAAGTGAACAAATTTGCGTTTCCCCGCTGTTCATTTTGCCCGAACAAAGAGTTGCCGATAAGGTGAAATCTTTTTCGAACACGAACAATTTATCGCCACCCTCTGCGTTAGGGTGAACAAAATCTGTGAATATTTTCGGGTGAAAATAAAACTCGCGATAAGGGTGAATATATTCATTGGCTGTTTTATATAGAGCTCACGATTTCTTTTGGAGCAAAACCGAAAATTTCCACAAAATCACAACTAAAAAACACCGAAATGTATCGAATACTGCCAATGCAGCCACTGAATTGAAAATCGAGAAGCTCGCGAATATTACGAGTATTTTGAGATTCGAGAATCGCGCGAGAAGCTGTGTTCTCGATGTCTCGTTAAAAGAATAAAATATTTTGAACAAAATTATATCTATAATAAATACGTTTTGAGTTAAATGTCATTGAAAAGCAATATCATAAAAAAAAATAAAAATTTACAAGTAAAAAAAACCAAGTGTATAAATACTGTACATACAGCAATTAAGTTTATGTCGAGAAGCTCTCGAGATTTACGAGTACTTCGAGACACGAGAATCTCGCGATAAGTCGAGTTCTCGATTTCTCGGGTCTCGAAAATCTCGCTTGTGTTCGAGAAGGAATCGAAAGCTCTACTAAGTACGCAAAGCTTCTGAAGGTGCGAAATCTTTGTAAATTTTTTTGGAAATTTCGATTTTTTTTCGAAAATAATTTTGAGATTGATTCGTAGAGTTTTAGGAATGAAATTCATATAACGGCTTTCCTAAAAAATATGCAAAAAAATTTTTCTTAAACTAAATTCAAAAAGAAATTTAACCGTCCGTTATGTGAAAGTTTTATATCCTTTCGTTGTTTAAAATGGCCTGGCCAGGCCACTTATGAGAAAATGTGCTTTGTTTATAGGGTGGTGTGAAAATTATGTCTGTAATCAATATATTTGTTATACTAATAAAAAACAGAAGTTTGTTGAAGAATCGCAGACCCACCAAATTTTTATTCCGTACTTTGCCGGCTTAGAGGAATATACTGCGTAAACCTAGTTCGCCCACGGTAAGGAAATAGGCCTCATCTATTGTTATTGCTGCGTTAGGGGTATATGCTTCTTGAAGATTGTAATTCATCATATTCAAAATGTCGGCAATTGGTGCAGATTTACTCAACACCATACGTTCAGTACGAGTGTTAGCTTCATCAAAAGGAACAAACCGAAGCAACATTTTGAATCTATCTAACGTTGCATTATAAATATCAGAATGCAGAGAACGCCATAGTCCCATTGCTTCCATATTATTACAGTGGAGCACACCGAAAAATAATAGCAATCCAAACCAAGCACATATTCGTCTTTTGGCTTACCTGTTGGATTAGATTTATTCTAGGCCTTCATCATTTCTACTGCTTCCCTATTCGTCTGACGGACAATTATATCCACTACTTCAGGTGACATTATGTCACGAAAAGTAGACACTGCAATCGACAGAAATCTATGAGGAGGTCACACTGTTCTGGTGGGAGTATTGGTAAACCGGTTCCAATGGCGTGCTCTAGGTGCTGGCGGTGCTTTTTTCCAAAACATGTTGTCAATTTCGCACTTGTTATATTGCACTTTTTCACATAGTAATCGATTCACTCCACTGGCAAGAATTAAGACACTAGGCTCTTTTTCGATTACTTCATCTCATCCAACGTCATAAATGTCTTCGTTTTTAGGCAATTCTTCTTTGACCTCAAGTTCATTCTCAATATCAAACACCACTCCGTCATCAAGAGGAACATAATCCTCATCATCAACGTCGTCGGTGACATACGGATTATTTTTCTCATCCTCCGCTGCAGTAAATTTGCTCAGCACTTTCTCGTGATGCCTCACTGGCTCACTTGATAGATGATCACTTCTTCTACAGATAGCTAATAGAACCATATCTACTTCGTCTAAAAGTGATATTTCTGTTCCGGAACAACATACGAGAAAACTCTTTACGAATAATATAGATCACTATTTCTCTTGTAAATAAATACTAACTTGTCTCCACTCAAACAAAAATTATTGCAAAAAGCGAAATCAATCATACACAGCGAAAAGCAACCAAATTTAATTAAAACACAACTGCAGATATTTGGCGCCTATTCTCGTGCTTTTTTTACTAAATCTAGTAAAACTGTCGAAAAGTACGGTATATGACTACACCAAAATTGCAGTGGTGGCCTGTGCAGGCCATTTACTCTAGCATATGAAGTTTTTGTGTAAAATATATTTTTATACTCAGTTCAGCAGAGCTCACAGAGTATTTTAAGTTTGATTGGATAACGGTTGGTTGTACAGGTATAAAGGAATCGAGATAGATATAGACTTCCATATATCAAAATAATCAGGATCGAAAAAAAATTTGATTGAGTCATGTCCGTCCGTCCGTCCGTCCGTGCGTCCGTCCGTCCCTTAACACGATAACTTGAGTAAATTTTGAGGTATCTTGATGAAAATTGGTATGTAGGTTCCTGAGCACTCATCTCAGATCGCTATTTAAAATGAACGAAATCGGACTATAACCACGCCCACTTTTTCGATAAAGTGCGATAATTCATTACCAAATAAAGCTAAAACGATGAAACTTGGTAGATGGGTTGACCTTATGACACAGAATAGAAAACTAGTAAAATTTTGGACAATGGGCGTGGCACCGCCCACTTTTAAAAGAAGGTAATTTAAAAGTTTTGCAAGCTGTAATTTGGCAGTCGATGAAGGTATTATGATGAAATTTGGCAGGAACGTTACTCCTATTACTATATGTACGCTTAATAAAAATTAGCAAAATCGGAGAAGGATCACGCCCAGTTTTAAAAAAAAAAATTTTTTAAAGTAAAATTTTAACAAAAAATTTAATATTTTTACAGTATATAAGTAAATTATGTCAAGATTCAACTCCAGTAATGATATGGTGCAACAAAATACAAAAATAAAAGAAAATTTCAAAATGGGCGTGGCTCCGCCTTTTTTCATTTATTTTGTCTAGGGTACTTTTAATGCCATAAGTCGAACAAAAGCTTACCAATCCTTTTGAAATTTGGTAGGGGCATAGATATTATGACGTTAACTGTTTTCTGTGAAAATGGGTGAAATCGGTTGAAGCCACGCCCAGTTTTATACACAGTCGTCCGTCTGTCCTTCCGCATGGCCGTTAACATGATAACTAGAGCAAAAATCGACATATCTTTACTGAACTTAGTTCACGTACTTATCTGAATTCACTTTATCTTGGTATAAAAAATGAACGAAATCTGACTATGACCACGGCCACTTTTTCGATATCGAAAATTACGAAAAATGAAAAAAATTCCATAATTCTATACGAAATACGAAAAGAGGGATGAAATATGGTAATTGGATTGGTTTATTGACGCGAAATATAACTTTAGAAAAACCTTTGTAAAATGGTTGTGACACCTATCATATTAAGTAGAAGAAAATAAAAAAGTTCTGCAGGGTGAAATAAAGAACCCCTGAAATCTTGGCAGGTATTACATATATAAATAAATTAGCGGTATCCAATAGATTATGTTCTGGGTCACCCTGGTCCACATTTTGGTCGATATCTGGAAAACGCCTTCACATATACAACTGCCACCACTCCCTTTTAAAGCTCTCATTAATACCTTTAATTTGATACCAATATCGTACAAACACATTCTAGAGTCACCCCTGGTCCACCTTTATGGCGATATCTCGAAAAGGCGTCCACCTATAGAACTAAGCCCCACGCTCTTTTAAAATACTCATTAACACCTTTCATTTGATACCCATATCGTACAAACATATTCTAGAGTCACCCCTGGTCCACCTTTATGGCGATAACTCGAAAAGGCGACCACCTATAAAACGAGGGCCCACTCCCTTTTAAAAATACTCATTAACACCTTTCATTTGATACCCATATCGTACAAACAAAGTCTAGAGTCACCCCTGGCCCACCTTTATTGCAATACCTCGAAAAGGCGTCCACCTATAGAACTAAGGCTCACTCCCTTTTAAAATACTCATTAACACTTTTCGTTTGATACCATATTATACAAACGTATTCTAGAGTCACCCCTGGTCCATCTTAATGGCGATATCTCGAAAAGGCGACCACCTATACAACTACCACCACTTTATTTGATACCCATATTGTACAAACAAATTCTAGAGTCACCCCTGTTCCACCTTTATGGCGATATCTTGAAAAGGCGTCCACCTATAGAACTAAGGCCCACGCCCTTTTAAAATACTCATTAACACCTTTTATTTGATACCCATATTGTACAAACAAGAGTCAGGCCTGGTCCACCTTTATGGCTATATCCCTAAATGGCGTCCATCTATAGAACTATGGCCCGCTTCCTCTTAAAATACTCTTTAATACCTCCCATTTGATACACATATCATACAAATACATTCCAGGGTTACCCTAGGTTCTTTTTACAACATGGTGATTTTCCCTTACTTTGTTTCCACAGCTCTCAACTGAGTATGTAATGTTCGGTTACACCCGAACTTAGCCTTCCTTACTTGTTTCATAATCACTTCACTAGAAATGGTTATAAAATTTTCAGGAGCTTCAGCTAACAGACCTGTATGGTATATTTATTATAAATTTTTCTTTTTCACACAGTGTCACTTACTTCAATAAAGAACATCCCTTAGTATCCTCAAACAAATTTTACGATTTCGAGAAAAAATAGTTAAAACGTGTGATAGACATTTCCTTTTGAACTTTTAAAACAAACAAACTTAATACATTTGTAATTGTTTGTAAATTTTAGGTTAAGTTGAACTGACTTGTCAATAAAAACCCCAAATAGACTGAAGGTGTCCATAGTGTTACTTGAATTTTTTTGACGACCAAACGGAAAAAACGCAATTACGTACCAGAACCATTTCTAAAAATAACTCCGTCCTATTTCCAATACTTAAAGTTTTATAGGACCTAGTTTTCTGCCTCACTTTCTTGCTGGAGCCATATGGATATGGTCTTGTTTACAAAGAAGTACAAGGTCCCAAATTGAATCAGACCTAAGTTAGGAGGGATGACCCTACAGGAGAAACCTTGCACAAAATATCTAGGAATCATCCTAGAAAGTAAATTGTGATGGAAGCTCAACGTGGAGGAGCAGGTGAAGAAGGCCTCAACGGCATTTTATGCATGTAGAAAAATGCTGGGGTGTAGGTGGGGCTTATCGCCCTATCTTTCACATTGGGTTTTTCATCGATCGTAATCCCTATTCTATACAATGCAGTTCTTGTTTGTTGGAAAGCCACACAAAAAACAACCTACCTCAAAAAATTAGAGGGAGTATGCAGACTATCAATGCTTAGCATTACGGGAGCCCTGAAAACAACCCCAACGGCTGCACTGTATGCCATTCTTCACATTCCACCTATAGACCTGGTAGCAAAGAACATAGTGTTAACAACTGTGGTGGATGGTTGGCGCAAGTGTGCTCAAATAGCGGACGAGGAGATGCATGTGTATACAGATGGTTCCAAAGTAGTGGAAGGAGTGGGGCCTGCGGTATAATGTACTGATCCGGTAATAGACAGATCCTACAGGCTGCCGTATTATTGTAGCGTTTTCCAAGCGAAAATATTAGCAGTAACCAAAGCAGTAGAAACACTGGAAGAGAATAGCTTAAGATGCAACCGAGTTAATTTTATACTGACAGTGAAGCAGCAATTAAGGCAATAGTCTGGCATAGCACAGCACCTAAATGCGTGTTAGAGTGTAAGCAGTCTTTGGAGAGAATCGAAACAGGGAGAAGTATACATCTATAATGGGTGCCAGTGGATATGGGAATAGATGGGAATGAAAAAGCAGGTGAACTAGCTAAAAAGGGCGCAGACTGAGCGAGATAAAGCGACGGCGAGAGGTGCATATGGTCGACCAGGCGGGAAAGGCGTGGGTTTAAGCACGGGGCTGTAAAGTGTCGATGATTATGTGTAGGTCTTACAACCTTAGACTAACAAAGTTGCTTCTATAATTAAAAAGAGAGGACTGTAGACTCATGACGGGTATTATGACTGGACAATGCCTTCTGGCGTCACATGCTTTTAAATTAGGTTTCGTCAATGATAGCAGATGTATGAAGTGCGCGTTGTAGGGAGGAGACGATCAAGCACGTTCTGTGCTCGTGCCCTGCACTTGTCAGGCTAGGACTTCATTTATTATTCTTAGTATTTGCCAAGAGGAAACGGAGTTCTTTTATAGAGTTTTCAGTTTGGTCGTTAACACAAACTTCTGGTAACACTGCGGACTCATTCAGTGTGTGTGAGGTCCTAATGGACCGGCCAGTTCAACCTAACCTATTGCTGGAGCCTTGACCACACTAACGCAGCCCAATAAGCCGGGGATTCAAGTGTTGTGTAGCGCAACGCTCTCAAGGGGTTGCCAGCCAGACGGCACTCTAGAGTTTTGGTATGAGATATAAGCAACTTTTTCAGTCTAACATCGTAGATTTGGCACAAAATTTTAGAAACTTTGCAGCCACGCGCTTCCTGCTTGATGGATCATATGAAAAATATGTCCCCTTTTCATCCCTCTCAAATGGGTTGGGACGTTCGACCGTTGAATCATCGGATGCTTCTACTTATTGGCCTTTTCTTTAGGTTTTTATGCCCGAGAAACAAGTAAATAGTACTAAGTAGATTTTTTCGGCGTTGGTGGTTAACTTTACTCCATGTGTCCAGCCATGTACCGAATAGTCCGATCCATCATAGATCACATGCTGTGAGTTTGACTGGTCTTCTCTCAAACCGCTTCAGCAATGACTAGCGTCCGTTATAACACCCTACCTGAAGCATTCCGTGGTTTGAACAATTTTGTGGCTTCACAAATGTAGGTTGCACTGCGAATTTATCATCCTTAGCTCCTTCAATCGAGTTAAGACTGTACACGATTGCTCTTTAGTAACACTGACAATAAAATATGAAACACCGATTTAAACCGACTGGATTGCTGACTCCATTCAGCATGCAGAAAATCAGAAATGATATTTATGTATTTTTGTTTGTTGCGGCTGCCGTGGTGTGATGGTAGCGTGCTCGGCCTACCACACCGAAGATCTTGGGTTCACGCCCCAGTTAAAGCAAGATAAAAATTTTAGAAAAACGTTTTTTTTTCAATCAGAAGAAAATCTTTCTAATGGGGTCGCCCTCGGCAGTGTTTGACACTCGGAATCGAGTGTATTTCTGCCATGAAAAGCGCTTAATGAAAACTCATCTGCCCTGCGATGCCGAAGTCCATTTATTTGGTTTTATATTTGTTTTTAAGATTAAGTGCGTTAAGGTATTTAATTTAGAAAACTAGATTAACTATTTCATTATCCCTCTGTATGAAGTTATTATATTTGACGAGATCTAATAATAATTTTCACTGCTATTTTTGTGTTCGCTGCTGTATACTCAATTTTAGAACTTACCTCCTCCTAACATTACAAATTGATGCTGCCATTTATTATAAAAACGAGCAACTTAAAATGATTTGTAACTTTAACTAACTCAATAGAACCCTAATTTCTTACTCGTGTACTGGAATATACCTTTCACATACATTGCTCGCCTTTGCTTCTTTAATTGAATCAAAATCTCCAAGCCCTTGTCCTCTGCTGTGGATAGATTGTATGAATTGAAATCTTAGTAAATAATTTGATTAGTTAACTGTACCATTATCGAAATTTCTGAAATTTCTAATTTAACAACTGGCAAAATATTTTAATCAGCCGGTTTGGTTGCTTTAAACCAACAACACAAAGATTTTCATGAGTGTGATATAAAGAGTGAGTTAACTCTCATAAGACGTGAAACTAATGGACTAATGTATTTCTAAGATAAGGAGTATTGAAATACGTGTTAGTTTGATTATCCACCGTAGCGAAAATGTAGGCTCAAATATCGAGACAATTTTATCAAAAATTAGAAACAGATCCTTCTTTTGCGGATAACTAGGAAGAGTAATTTGATTTATCTTACATGCAACAACTGTACTTCCACCACAAAAAACCCTTTCTCAAAGAGTCCAGTTTAATATGATTTTTTAAAGCACTTACTTTGTTACCGAAATAGCTTATGGGAATGGCAAACCTTTCGTCAGTTTTGTGGGAATTAATATTATGTAAACTTTACATTATATTATAACAATAAAGGTTTTAGAGGTAATATGTAACCCTCTCCCAATAGAACTGTATCGTAAGCTCTAGGCGAGTTGTAATTCGTTTAGACTGACTGTAGTAGTGCCCTGAAGTGCCATCAGATTAGACAATACCACTATTCTGTGAAACATCCCGAAAAGCTTTAGACAACTAGATCATACTACTCGTACACTTGCACTTGAAAACAAATTCTCTATCATAATCACAATGATACACGAATGCAATGATTTCTCCTCTTCATACCCAGGAACCTCAGCCGTCTTCACGGCAGGCTCCAAAATTGATTTGCAGTATCACTCGCAAGATCTTTGACTGTTTTTAGTATTAAGTTACCGAGCCATTACAGAGTCAATCAGGCAGAATAAAGTGCCATAAATGAGGCTGCCTGATGGGTACTTTCTAAAAGGGTCACTTTCTTTTCAACCTACTCCAACACTAAATTGCAGACAGTCGTTAAACGACCCAGCCTCTCGGGGCGCCGCAATGGTGACGTATGTATCAAATCACAGTGGTGTACTTAGGAACTATTATGCTGATGAATTAATTATAAAATCCCTTGATCAGATCTATGTAATTGAGCTAAGGTCAATTACTCATCTTTTTGCACACACTCTCTCGTGTTTCTGTTTACCGATAAAACCAATACCAGATTAAAAATGAAACCAACCGATGAGGTGTTTCCATAGACTTGGCCTCAATAGTTACTCCTTAGGTCTATTGATCGGGCTATTAACTGGGCACTATCTGATGGGAGTACCTGGCGAACGCATTGTTATTCGAACTAATGAATTTTGTCGAAACTGTAGGGTAGAGGAAGAGATAGAAAATGCTGAACATTTCCTCTTCAGATGCCCGAATCTATATAGGATATGCCTTGAATATCAGAATAAGCACTTCATCGATGGTTTATCAGAGCTTGGCCCTGCCGAATTTAAAGGCAGTCGGCGTTACATTATATGGAGAAATCGGTTCCAATTCTTAGATACGCACATAAAGCAAGGAAGGTATTAGTTCACTCTGTGGCATCACAATAGGTTATCATGGATTGCAAATAATTTTTACTTCTCTTAATTTAAACCAAGTCAGTCATTTTACCTCGCCATTTTATATTTTTAGAGTAACGCAGGTTTCACCATTTTGAAATCATATAAGGACTGTTTAGTGACAGTTTTGGGATCCTTTCGAGACTTGTTTATAGTTATGTTGATATCATTCTAGGGTATTTATTGATAATTTCAGGCTTATTTTGGATTTCTTCGGGATTTTTAAGGTACATTTCTCGATTACTTGTACGAATATTTCGTTTTAATTTAGGGACTTTTTTGGCACTATTTCTCGATCATTATAAAATCTTAGCATCATTCTGGAGCCACATCGACATAACTTCGGCATTATATTAGCGAATATTTTGGGACTCTATCGGCATTAGTTTTTGAAATTACCATGGAAACATTCCGGAGCCATTTCGAAATAATTTCAGGCCAGGAAAATTTTCCTCAGAAATCCGAAGCGTGCCGAGGGCTGGATGGCCAGCGGGTGGATATTGAGTAGCTGGCCTCGAACGGTACCCTCCGGTGCCCGGGCAAGGTCGCAAGTGCCTTATCTACGCATGCCGGATCTGCGGACGAGTGACCTACCCTTTCCGTGCATACTCATGGGACCAAAATTATGACAATATGACAATATGACTAAGACGGTAACGACAACGACGTCACTGACTTTAACAAGGACGGACTCTAGAACGGATGTAGGGGACAGAAAAATTGACGGACTTAGACTCGGAGAGAGGGACTCCTCGGATATGGAGTTCCTATCTTTAAGTCAAGAGACTGACGCAACACGTAGCGGAAACAGTACTGTGAGAAACGGTACTCCGCCACGCAATCAACAATTTCCGACAGCTGCTATGAAGCAGCGGGAAACAGCCAGCAAGGCATGGTCGAAGGCATTACTTGGGAGAAGGCGGTATTAGCTAGCTCTGTCTGTCCTGGATAGGATAAAGCGGAACAGGGCAAACGGTACCGTCCATCCCAAGGATGCGGAGGACCGTGTTACTTTCCAAGCGGTGGTGGACGGGTACAGGGCGTACTTGGAAGCCGAAAACAGAACTACCGCCGGTAAGAGAAACCGGTCTCTGGAAGAGGCCCCTAGCACCTCAAAGAGGAACCGGTCCAAGTACCCCCAAGAGGGGGGGCTAAGATACTTGGCTTGGATATCATAAGTGGTTTCAGGCTCTGGATCAGGGACTGATATCAGTCTTAGACCGGCCATAGTGACGAATGTCACGCGTGATTAGTTATCACGTCCTGCACGAGGTGCCCCTGCTTCTACTGATAATGGCGGATCTAGAGAGGACAACTCGATAAAACCCGCACCCCTTGAGTCATTGTGCCGAGCTCAGGGGAAGGAGAGTCAAGATCGGTACACAACGGTGACGAACTGGACTGTTTTAGGACTTTGATTTCACAATACATTTTGACTTGATGACATTGGGCTGGTAGGTGCGGTATTCTGCCACTTTAGTAGGTCGGGGTGAAACCCTACCAAAATGGCTGGTAGGCTAATGCTGCACCTGCCCACGTCCCGTTAAAACCGTGGCGGGCCTCAAGGTACGTTCCGGCTCCGTCGCCGTTAAGTTGGTGGTGTAGGTGCGGTTGAAGATTTTCCCGCTTCGCGTCCGGTCTGGCTCTGAACGCATTACTCATAAGGTAATGCGTCAACCCTCGCGTGGCCTCCCTGCGTAGCATAGATAACCACGAGATCGTTAAAGGGCGACTACACAATCGGCTCCGGATAGCGGCCTTGAGGGGGGACTTTTTTAGAATGGACAATACTAATACGAATCCGCCAAGGATGGGGTGCGGAAGAAGAGCGCTTTTGATGGAAATCCGTCAAATCAATCTTCAGCACTCTAAGGCGGCTTCCGCAAATTTGTTGCTCTGCCTTGAAAAAGGCGGAGTGGATATAGTCCTTGCCCAGGAGCCGTGGCTGAGTAGTAACGGCAGTAAGATTTCTGGATTAAGGACTGGAAAATTCAACACCTTGGTGCATGGGGAGGCAAGTAGGCCTAGATCCTGTGTGCTTGTTAAAAAAGAGATTAAAGCTTTTATTCTCTCTAATTTCAGCAATGCTGACGTAACCACGGTCTGCCTCGAGCGAGGAAGTAATGAAATGTGGGTGGTCTCAGCGTACATGCCCCACGGAGACGTAGTGGGACCACCACCTGCGATACTGGGTGAAATCACCGCTGAAGCAAGGCGGAGAGGTGTTGGCGTGATCATCGGTGCCGATGCAAATGCCCATCATAGCATTTGGGGAAGCTCGGATACCAACACTAGAGGTGAGTCTTTATTTACTTTTATTGTAGATGAGGGACTTTGTATATGTAATAGGGGGAATGACCCGACTTTTATTACTGCGTTAAGGGAGGAGGTCCTGGACCTCACCCTGGTTAGTAGAGAACTGGAAGGTCGGATATCTGGATGGAGGGTTCTCAACGAACACTCCTTCTCTGATCACCGATATATTCAGTTCTCAGTGAACGAAGAACGTCCCGGTAAAATATCTTTTAGGAACCCTAAAAGTACTAACTGGGACTTGTATTGTAATAAGCTGGGAGAGCTACTGCCTGCGGTGCCTATCTTTAGTTCGGGCCTGTCCGAATCTGAGATAGACGTTCTGGTGGAAAACTTCACCTCGGCAAGCAATAGCGCCTTTCAGCTGTCCTGCCCATTGAAAACTTACAGGGGGAAGGGCAAGCCGCCCTGGTGGTCGGATTCTCTTGACGACCTAAGAGCGTCCAGTCGGCGGCTCTTCAACAGAGCCAGGAGGAGTAAATTACCCTCGGACTGGGAGCTCTATAAGGTGAGTCTGGGGATTTATAAATATGAAATAAGGATAGCCAAGCGAGATGCATGGCGAAGCTTCTGCGAAAACGTAGAAGGCTGCAATGAATCCGCGAGATTTAGAAAAATACTCTCTAGGAACCCCGCTCCTCTGGGGTATCTGAGAGATGATGCTGGGGACTGGTCGATGAGTAGCGAGGAGTCCCTAAGGCTTTTACTGGACAATCATTTTCCCGATGTCCCAGTTGCGCAGGGATCTTCGAATGCATGGTCGGCGGTCGTTGGCCATGCAGAAGTGCCAGCCATTCCAATACGGGAAAGTCAGATAACCTGGGCTATAGGGTCGTTCAAGCCCTATAAGTCTCCGGGCCCGGATGGAATCATTCCTGCCCAGCTTCAAAGGTCTTTGGGGATTTCCTGCCGCTGGTTGGCCATCATATATACTAACTGCCTCAGGCTTAACTATATCCCGAAGTCTTGGCACACGGTTAGGGTTATTTTCATTCCGAAGGCCGGCAGAAGCTCTCATGTATCACCTAAGGATTTCAGGCCAATCAGTCTCTCGTCGTTTCTTCTTAAGACGTTTGAGCGGTTGATTGACCTGTACCTGCGGGAAAGGATACCTCGGGGGTTACTGTCGGCTTCACAACATGCGTACTGCAAGGGCAGATCGACGGAAACGGCTCTCCATTCGATTGTAAAGCAAATAGAGGGGTCCCTAGAACACAAAGAGTATGCTCTGGGTGCCTTTCTAGACATCGAGGGAGCTTTTAACAATGTCTTACCGGGGTCAATCGAAAGAGCTCTGGTGGGTTTAGGAGTCGAGGCGGCTCTGGTTGAATTTATTAGCAAACTTCTATGCGGCAGAATTGTCGCAGCGGAGTGGGGAGGGGCCATAATTAAGAGGAAGGTGTGCAGGGGCACGCCACAGGGGGGTGTCCTATCTCCTCTCCTCTGGGTTGTGGTAGTCAACGAGCTTCTTGTGGAGCTGGAAGCCAATAGTTGTCGGGTTGTTGCCTATGCAGATGACCTCGCTATCTTAGTCAGAGGCAAATTTCTGGGCGCCCTGCGCGATGTTCTTCAGGGCTACCTGGATACTGTGGCTAGGTGGGCTGAATCATGTGGATTGGCGGTCAACCCGGGAAAAACGGAATTGGTCCTTTTCACAAGAAGATATAAGGTGCCCGATTTCAGAACTCCCTCGATTGGAGGGGTACCGTTGGTACTTTCTGATAGGGTTAAATATTTGGGGATTGTTTTGGACAAGAAACTGTCCTGGAGACCCAATGTGGAAGATCGGGCCAGGAAGGCCGCCATTGCCTTGTACTGCTGCAGAGGAGCTATCGGAAAGAGATGGGGACTCTCGCCAAGAATAGTACACTGGCTTTATGAGATGGTGGTCAAACCGATTCTGCTATATGGGGTGCTGGTCTGGTGGAAAGCACTGGACACGCCGAGCACCTCCAAAATGTTAGTATCAGTGCAACGGACGGCGCTGATCGGTATCAGTGGCGCTCTCAGAACAACGCATACCTTGGCACTGAACGTCATGCTGAACATATACCCAGTAGATATTGCGGGAAAGGCGGCCGCGGCAAGGTCGTTGGTCAGGCTTCGTGATATGGGATATAGACTTTCTGACCGCGGACACTCTAGCCTTCTTACCAGTTTCGACTTCATCCCGGACAGAACGGACTACTGTATGCCGATAACAGCTCCCTATACAACCTTCACCCCAGTTATTCCAGAGAGAGAGGATTGGGGAAGAGGAATTATCTGGGGCATGGGACCGGTTAACTTGTTCACGGATGGGTCAAAGCTGGATGGAAAGGTTGGTGGGGGGGTCTTTTGTCAAGAGCTAAATTTAAGCCGCAAGTTTAAGTTGGCTGATCACTGCAGTGTATTCCAAGCGGAAATTGCTGCGATTAAGGATGCGGTGAATGGAATGCTATCCAGTGCTACCACTGTTAGGGAATTTAACATCTACTCTGATAGCCAATCGGCTATCAAGGCCTTGAGCTCAACTACAGTGCGATCGAGGGTGGTCTGGGAGTGCCTGACCTCGCTTGCGATTGCATCGAATTATTTTACAATTAAGATTATCTGGGTCCCGGGCCATAGTGATATCCCGGGTAACTGTCAAGCAGATCTCTTAGCCCGCATCGGTACAACTGAACCGGATGAAGATGGCTGTAGGGACTTCGGGATCCCGCTGGCCACTTGTGGATTGCTCCTCCATAGCTGGGCCTCGAATCAGCTCAGCAAACGTTGGGCGGATAATACGTCTTGCAGGGTAGCAAGATCTTTCTGGCCGAAAGTGGATGGCAGGAGGTCTGCTGAAATTATTGGGTTCACTAAGGCTCACCTATCAATGGTCATTGGGGTTTTGACAGGGCACTGTCCCATGGGTATCCATGCGGTACGTCTCAATATACTGGAAACTCCATCCTGCTGCAGCTGTATGGAGGATGATGAGGTGGAATCACCAAATCACTTTATGCTTGATTGTCCAGCTTTTGCCAGAATTAGGCGAAAGTACTTCGGTCGCGACTCACTTGGATCTCCCGAGGATATATCCAAAGTTGAGATCGGTATCATTCGGAGCTTTATCGTTGCTACCCAACGATTCTCTAAGTAGCTGGATCTAGGTCACCGTTATTTTTGGTGTATGTGGTATCACAACGGACCTTCGTGTTGTCCAAGTGAGCTATCCTTATCAGGGCAGCTACCACCTAACCTATCCTATCCTACCTCCAAGAGGAGCAAAATTACCTGTGGTAACGCCTCGGTATCAGCCGGAGTGCTGGAAAAGGCCAAAACTTTTCCAGAAATGGTTCGGAGTAACCTTCAAGTTGCGCTAGTGGATGCTACCACCAACAGCGGAAAGCCCGTCTTGGAGAAGAGGGGGGAGGGGAGCTAGAGGCAAGGCTGAGGCTGGTCATGACCAACCCGGAGGGTAATCTCCCATCCTTCGACTCAGCGTAGGTTGTTCGCGGGTACCGGGTAGTCAAATGCGAAGACCAGCAATATAAGGACTTCTTGGAGAAGTGCGTGCTGGCCCTACGGGAGGCCTGGGAGGGCTTAAGGATTAAGCTCATCCTGGCCGCCGATATACCAAAAAGACCCCGAGCTCGGGTATTGATCCCGAGAATGAAAATAGACAGCGGGACGCGGGCTGACAACCGCGATGTGCCAATGGAGGACTAGCTAGTCATCAAGGTAGAGGAATCGCGACGGAACAACCTCTCTCTTTCGTGCTCCTCATATCAGAGGATAGCATTACTCCGCTCGAAAAAGCGGACTTCACCCTCAGTTTCGGCGTGTGGCGCGCCATATTGAAAATCCTCCGGTCCCCTCAGGAGAAGGAGGAAGAACCGGATAAGGTCAACGATGCTAATAAGCGCCTGGAGGGCTTGCAGCTCGCCGACCAAGAACCTGGAACCTAATAATTCCAACGGGTCTAAAGGTTGTCCAAATTAACCTCCAGCACTCTAGGGTGGCCTCGGACAACCTTGCCGTTTTCCTACTGGAGGAAGACGTTGATGTAGCCCTTGTTCAGGACCCGTGGGTGAAAGGGCTCTCAATAAAGGGATAATCTACGTTTTGCAAGCGCGAGGACCGTAAGCCTAGAACATGTGTTTTGGTAAAATCTAACTACAATATATTTCTTGTTTCTCACAGCTCTTCGGATCTGACAACGATTTCGCTAGAGACAGCTTCTTGCTACATGCCGCATGACAAAAACGTTCCACCGGAGGAGGTCCGAGCCTTGATGCAGGACTGGAGATCTACAAACATTGTGCTGGGATGTGATACCAATTCCAGGCACTCCCTATGGGGAAGTAAGGAAATCAACAATCGCAGTGAGTCACTTTTCGATTTTATCATTAACTAACAGACCCGGCAGACGTTGTTCTGCCCTAAATTTGGTCTATCTGTATACGTTTTAATAAGCTTATTCCGTCTAACTCTTCCCTCGCCCCTCTACTTTTTCTTAATCTTTGTATTCACACCTCCCTCCGTATTTTTCGCTTCATCTATCTCAATCTTCCTCTCATTCTACCTCTTTCTCAGTCTCCTTCTCTCTTTTCTCTTCTCTCAAGTTTTTCTCATTCTTCTTCATATCTTATTGCCAGTCCCAGAGGGTGGTATGTATTTTGTTCCAGTCCCATTCCTAGTCTCAGTCCCAGTCCCACTCCGAGTCTCAGTCTCAGTCCCAGTCCTAGTCCTAATCCCAGTCCCAGTACCGTGCGTTCAGTAGGCATATTTTATAAACGAATTTTACGATTGCCCCTCTTCACATCTCCGAAATAATTTGAGATATTGAAATAGATCTCACATCACAATGTAGTACTCATTTCTACATTTCGTTTGACACCCATGTTGGAAAAACTAATTTTGGGTCACATTTGGGTCAATAACTCTGGAACCGGATAAGACATCCTGATGAAAGGTGTCTTAAATTTTAGGATAGACGTCTAGTAATATAATAGTGGAGAAGGTTTTGTGTGTGGTAGGCATAATGATAAAAAAATAACATTTTTGGTCAACCTGGGTCCACATTTTGTGCAACAACTCGGGAACTGGGTGAGATATCCAAATGAAGGTTATCCTAAGTTTTAAGTTAGACGTCAAGTGACAGAATAGTGAAGTTTCATGCAATTCTAACCAGTAGGTTTTACGTGATGCCGGGAAAATCATACAGACAGACAGACAGACAAAAATTCTAAAAATTGTAGATTTGGGTTCCGTTGGTTCAATAATGACCTCTCCTCTCAGTTTTTCTTGAATATCTTCAATGTGCAGACATCAACCTGTGACAATTTTATTATATGTAGAGATACTGACCTAGTAGTATGCAATCGGGGAAACACACCCACCTTTGTATTTCCAACCACGGACACATTCAACGGGGTGGGAAATTTCATCAGCGGAGGACCCTGGTTGTAACAGTAGGAAGATGGAGGAGGGCTTAGGGTCTGCCTTCCGGATAGCTTGTCCAACTAGTTTTAGTAAAAATGAATACCACCCTTGTGGAATTCCAACCTTTCTACGCTCAGGAAAGAGACTCGCAAACTATTCAACCTGAGACGGTTAAACGGAAACTAGAAACCATATAAAGATAGTCTCAGGTGCTACAAAAAAGCTGTTCACAAGGCAAAGACGGAATGCTGGAAAGAATTTTGCTCTTCTATTTAGTCAACTAGAAAACCTTCGATAATTGGTAAGATTCTCTCGAAGGAAAAATCTTGCCCATCCTTCTTGAGGAAAGAAGATGGATCACGTACAGGGAGCTCCCCTGAAACAGTGGAGCTGCTGGTAAAAACACACTTTCCAGGCTATAGTTCCAGCCAAATGTAACCGAGGGAGTATACAGGGATAATACCCTCCCTCCGGTTCATAAATGAAATTATAACGGAAAAAAGATAGAATGGGCTATCAAAAGTTTTTCGCCATACAAATCCCCAGGACCGGATGGCATTTTTTCAGCGATGCTACAAAAAACTAGCTGTCTGGTAATTCCCTGGATGGTACGCATCTTTAAAGCCTGCATTTGACTTAATCATGTGCCCCTGAATTGGAGAGGGACCAGGGTGGTCTTTATTCCAATGGTCAGTAAGAGGGGACATAAAAGACCCATAAGTCTTTCGTTCTTTTGTCTTATTCGCGGTAGGTTGGATACCTCGGGGCTGTCAACAGCCCAATACGCCTATCTCAAGGGCCACTCAACAAACGCCGCTCTTCATGAAGTGGTCCACAAGGTAGATTCGTCCTTCGAAAACAAACAATTTACCCTGGCTTCATTCATGGACATAGACGGAGCTTTCAATAATGTCCGGCTGGAAGCAATATAAGGCGCCCTTCATGTACTCGGAATAGAGGACCCTATCGTAAACTGGATAGGGACGGCTCTGCGGTCCAGAATGATAAGCACTAAACTGGGGGCTAGTGAGGTCACGGCACATCCCTGGAAAGGGACCCCTCAGGGCGGGGTTTTGTCGCCACTGCTCTGGCTTTGCGTTATAGATAACATACTTCGTCAACTCAACAAGGATGGGGTTAAAGTGATGGCCTACGCGGATGATGTAGTAATATTGGTAGCTTATCTGTATCCCAATGTGATTAGTGGGATCATGCAGGGATCACTTTGGAAGCTGAGCAGTTGGGCGGAGACCGCCGGTATAATCGTTAACCCCTCAAAGACGAAACTAGTGCTCTTCAAAGACGAACTAGTGCGCTTCGCTAGGACGAAAATCCCAAGTTTTAACCTTCCCACTCTTGATGGCCAGGAGTTAAGTCTGTCTGATAGGGCCAAATATCTAGAAGTCTTTTTAACACCAAAGCTGAACTGGAGGCTTAACACAGAGCACAGAGTCAAACGAGCCTACGGGGCTATGTATGCCTGCAAAGGAATGCTAGGTAAAAAGTGTGGTCTGAGGACAGACCTCATGGCCTGGATGTATAAGGCAGTTATTCGACCAATTCTGACATATGGGGCACTCGTATGGTGGAAGGCGGTAGAAGTGAAATACATAACTAACATGCTAGGGAAAGTTCAACGATCTGCCTGCGGAGCATTCACGGCGGCATTTAGGTCGTGTTCCTCGGAAGCTTTAAACGTGATTTGAATGTTCCACCGTTAGATCTATTTGTCAAGGAAACGGCATAACAAGGGACCCTAAGGCTTCGGGAGTTGGGCCTTTTGAGGGAGCATACATACGGGCACGGCCGCATCCTGCTCAATATTAACGACTCCCGAATCTTGGTAAAAACGGACTACATATGTCCAAAGAAAGTCTTCGACACAAACTGCACAATTCTCTTCCCCACAAGGAAAGATTGGAAAGATGGGAGGATCACTCAGAGGTTCGACATCTCGGTTTTCACGGACGGATGCAAAATGACTTGCGGAGTGGGAGCGGGAGTATTTGCGACTGTCCCACCAATGTCCGTATGTATGCGGCTTCCCGACTCGGCAAGTGTGTTTCAAGCTGAGATTTTCGCTATCCAAAAGGCGTGAAGAGCGTTAATGTATATCAAAGGTAACGGTAACAGGGTAGCCATTTCCTCCGATAGCCAGACGGCTCTTGGGGCACTCGGGTCAGAGACGATATCATCAAACCTGGTTGGGTAGTGTAGGGAGAGCGCCATGATTCTGACGAGCCGGCAGATCGTTACCCTGATATGGGTGCTGGAGCATCGAAACATACAGGGTAACGAGATGGCAGATGAGCTGGCACGGCGTGGAGCGGCTCTTAATGTCTCAGGAGCGAAGGAGGTCCTTGCACCCCTGGGACTCATCAAGGGTCGCATCTCCCAGCACTGTTGAGGGAGGCCAACAATAGTTGGAATCGGCTGCGCACCTGTAGAGTTTCCAATAGCATGTGGCCACTATATAACGAAAAACGATCAGGAGCTTTCCTTAAAATGAACAGAAGGGATATATCCAGAGTAGTTGCGGTGCTCACGGGGCATTTGACAATTGGGGTACATGCGGCATGGATGGGAGTGGAACACAATACCTCCTGTCGCAGCTGCAAGCGTCCGGAGGCGGAGGAAATGGTTGAGTATCTGATATGCGAATGCCCTGCACACCGTCGAAGCAGAATAAAGTTTCTTGTAAGGCCCTTTTTCAAAAGCCTCCCAAAAATTCAAGGATGTTAGGGCGGGAGAGCTTCTCATATTCATAAAATCTACGGGATGGACATAAGGGGATGGGTTTTTCCCCGAGGCACGTGAAAATGTTCATTAGTATTCTTACAACACCCTTTCATTGACTAACTCACGAGCTTGTGATATCAAAACGGCACATGAGCGCTAATTGGAGTCAATTGGGACTCGCCACTCGAACCAACCAACCAACCTATTGGTTTGTTGTCAACGTTTTATCAGCTTGTTATCGATACTGAGTGTTACTGGAGAGTTATCGGTTTACTATCGAAAAAATATGTTTTTGTTGTAAAATTTATCGGTTTGTTATCGAAGTGCTATTATAACGGTAAAAAGTCGATAATAAACCGATAACTTTTCGGTTAAAATTGACGTGGTTCGATAAAAAAAATCGCTACGTTGTTGTTAGTGTAATAATCAGGAATATGACGCAAGCATGTTGTTGTTGTTGTATCAATAAAAGCTTATCTGTCAATAGAGACGCCAGTTCCACATCACTAAGGCAAAGATGGTTGCTGCAGGAATTACCTTGTGTATGCCGATAGGGATTCTAGATTTATCGAAGTTGAGACAAACTTAACAACCGATTTCCTACCAAACTGAATCTTTACCTTCTTCCTCTTTAGTACTTTACTATGAGAACGGTGAGTGAACTTATAGATTTTGTTAAGATTAAACTGTGAACTTCTCTTATTCAGTGGGAGGTTGGGCGGCCACAAAGAACAAAATACTAGCTTATACCTGCGTCCCCTTTCACAAAAAAAAATATATAACACTAGATAATTTTGATATAGTCCCGGTATGATCCTGTTAAATATTTGGAGACAGTAAAGGGAATCAGCTTGAAGGAGTTCTTAAAAGGTCCTAAAATTATAAGCAAACAATCGTGAAAAATTATGGAATTAAACCCAAATGATCCATAGATGGATACAAAATGATCTCAAATATTCAGAAATTATTCGGAAAACAACGCTAAAATTAACCGGTTATAGTCCTGAAAAATTGCCAGACTGGCGCCATAAACTATCGCTAATTGGTCCCAGAATTCCTAAAAAAAAACAGCTAAAAATATTTCATTATGATATTAATAATCCGAAGAAGAGCCTAAACCGTTTTAAGATATTCCCGAAATCAACTCCAATCGTCCCGAAATGATATCATAATCAGCTAAGAATCACACCGCTACTGTTACAATGACAATGGAAATATTATCCCAAAATGGTTAAAACTGATGTCGATCTAGGTAGTCTCGTTTTGTTGCTAAAGTAGATTTTACTCCAAAGAGAGACCCCTTAGTTACCGTTTGATAAAGATAGACCCTTAGCCTATCCCTTATAACCCGGAAATAGTTATATACCAAATATTTTTAAACATTAATTAATAAAAATTAATCGAAGGGCGATAACCGCCGAAGAGATTTTAGATCAAGCTTCTTCCAATATACGTCGGGTTTCTTTTAATTTTTCCTACAAACTGGCGCAACGGGACCTACATGTTTTTTCGCGGACTCCAAATGACATCTGCTAGGCAGAGTGTTTGCCAAAAAAAGACTTTCTCTTACTGACAAAACTGTGTAATATTTTGATATTGCTTTGTCAGGGAATCGAACCCAAGATTTTCGGTGTGGTAGGTGGAGCATGCTACCACCACACCATGGTGGCCGCCATTATGACCTATTTATGAAAAGAGTTCAAGGAAGAAGTTGACAGTTTTACTTGTTCACTTTTTCAAAATTGCTCGACCCTGATTCATTTGAACGGATACAAAATAACATTCGTCTAAGTCAAATGGACCAAAAGTTGGTGACGAATTATAAAAGTGGATAAGGTGTTGGGTCGAGAAGGATAGGAGTTCACTTTACACAAGTTTCTAGACCTAGATGAGTGTGGCCCTTCAAATAAACACAGTTTTGCCGTCCTATCGACCCGGCTATGTTAGGTTGAACTGGCCGGCCAACAAAGGTTTCATATATGGGGACTGAATGTGTCCCTAGTGTAACCAGAATTTGTTTGAAGACCAAACGCGGAAAAATCTCAATTAGGTATCAGGAATTATATTTTAAAATAAGTCCATCTTCTTGGCAAATACTAGAAGATTTATTTGTCCTTTCTTTATTGCTGCTTCGAGTTGTGGCAACTCAGCCGCTCCTTCATATTAAAGCTTTGACGCCACGAGCGCAGGAAACGAACACAGAACATGCTTAACCGTTTCTTAGTGCAGCTCGCACTTCCAACACCTGCTGTTACAGATGAGGCCTAACTTTTAAGCATGTGGGGTGAATAAATTTTTTTTTTTCGAAATCGCTTTTGGCTGACCTCCAGAAAGTTGTCTTTCTAGACCAGAAATAAGTTAGAAAATTTGTATTTCAGTCATCACCCAACGCAACAAAACTTTGAAAAAGACGGTAGGTAAAATGTTTTATTTTTTTTTTTTTTGTCATTGATTTACTTTCGCTTGTTGTTATTGAGTTCATTGATTTCAAAGCCTACTGATTTTCATGCCTGTCAAACACTTACTCATATACTTGATTAGAAACATAATATTATGAACAAAAATGTAAAACAACATTTAGGATTTGTCGTTTTTAGTTATAATATGTAATTTTACTATAGTTATGTATATTAAAAAAGAAATAACATAAATATGTAAATAATGAGCTTTGCAAAATCGCGATTGATTTGCTCTGGCTGCCGAGAGCTTTGGTGACAAAATAAGGGAAAATCAGCATGTAGGAAAATTAACCTAGGGTGAATCTAGAATGTGTTTGTACGATATGGGTATCAAATGAAAGGCGTTCATGAGTATTTTAAAAGGAAGTGAGTCTCAGTGTTATAGGTGGACGCCTTTTCGAGATTTTGGCATAAAGGTGGACCAGGGTGACCCAGAACATCATCTGTCAGGTACCACTAATTTATTTGTATATGTAATACCACGAACAGTATTCCTGCCATGATTCCAAGGGCTTGTGATTTCGCCCTGCAGAAAATTTTCATTTTCTCTACTTAATATGATAGGTACCACACCCATTTTACAAAGTTTTTTCTAAAGTTATGTATACTTTATGTCAAAAAATCACTCGAATCTCCATGTTTAATCCCTCCTTTCGTATTTGGTATAGAATTATTGCATATTTTTCATTTTTCGAAATTTTCGATATCGAAAAAGCGGTCGTGGTCATAGTTGGATTTCGCCCATTTTTAACACCAAGAAAAAGTGAGTTCAGATAAGTATGTGAACTAAGTTTAGAAAAGATATATCGATTTTTGTTCAAGTTTTAGTGTTAACGGCCGAGCAGAAGAACCGAGGGTCGACTGTGTATAAAAACTGGGCGTGACTTCAACCGATTTCGGCCATTTTCACAGAAAACAGTTATCATCATAGAAACAACGCCCTTACCAAATTTCACATGGATTAGTAAATTTTTGTTCGACTTATTGCACTAAAAGTATTTTAGACAAATTAAATGAAAAAGGGCGGAGCGCCGCCCATTTTGAAATTTTCTTTTATTTTTGTATTTTGTTGCACCATATCATTACTGGAGTTGAATTTTGACATAATTTACCTATATACTGTAAAGATATTAAATTTTTGGTTAAAATTTTACTTTTAAATATTTTTTTTCTTTTAAAGTGGGCGTGTTGTCATCCAATTTTGCTAATTTTTATTTGGCACACATACATTAATAGGGGTAACATTCCTACTAAATTTCATCTTGATATGTTTCACTACTGCCAGCTTGCAAAACTTCTAAATTACCTTCTTTAAAAAGTGGGCGGTGCCACGCCCGTTGTCCAAAATTTTACTAATTTTCTATTCTGCGTCATAAGGTCAACCTACCTACCAAGTTTCACCGCTCTATCCGCCTTTGGTAATGAATTATCGCGCTTTTTTCGTTTTTTGAAATTTTCGATATCGAAAAAGTGGACGTGGTTACAGTCCGATTTCTTTCGTTTTAAATAGCGATCTGAGATGAATGCCAAGGAACATACATACCAAATTTCATCAAGATACCTCAAAATTTACTTAAGTTATCGTGTTTATGGACAAGCAGACGGATCATTTTGATATATAGAATTCTACAGCTATCTCGATTAGTATATGCCGTTACGGTGTACTGTTATGCAAACAAAATTAATATCATCTGTGAGCTCTGCTCAGCTGAGTATAGAAAAAATCCATATAGTATCACTCCACCCTAATGTGGGTATTGTCTTTGTTAAGAGATATACATATCTTCCACTATCAAAATTCATTAGTTAGTTTGTAGATTTTCCTACGCGACTGCTTGATATGCGTTTTTTATTTTTATTTTATTTGGTTTTATATTCGTTAAAATTTCTTTGTAAATTGATTTCTTTAATGTTTAAAATTTTCCTTTTAATAAAATTTTATTTGAATACGAAAATATATAGACTCGTAAGCATTTGAACATCAAAATAGTCCACAAAAGTAAGGTAGCCATCGCAAAAAAAAAAAAAAACAAAAAAAACCAACATTTCCACCTTTAATTTCAACTTTAATTTTTGGCTCTCAACAAATAGAATAAGAAATTTTTTCTTCATTTGGTTATCATAAAATTTTTCTCTGTCTATTTTATTAAGCTTTCACTTTAAGTTTGCATTTAATGCAAAATCTTTGTTCTTCAAAGCATTAACAACAACATCAGGGAGAATAAAACAAACGTCACAACAAATCAAGTCTGCAGCCAAATGCTAAGTATGGGGTGAGAGCTTTTATGCCCCCTCTTGGTTTTTTGAGGCTGCTGTCAGGAATAAGATTGAATAAATAGGCGAAGATTATTTTATTATTATTTTTCCTGTTGTTTCTTTCTTTCTGATTTGAATAAAATGAGAAATAGATGGCGAGCGGAAATTTCATTTCCTTCAACAATCTGGCTCTATATGATAAACTTTTAAAAGAATTACAGGTAATTGCATATTTGAAAATTTTGATGATAAGAATAGATAAACAAAGACTGAAGGATATAAGCAACTTGAGGAGTTTTATAATTTAAAAAGGATAGTTCATCTAAAATAATACTAGAAAAAAAGGAGCTTATAAAATAAATAACATTTTCTTTTAGAGTTCAGGTATCAAGTATCTGGTCTTAAAGAAATTAAGTTGCTAAAATACGTGTTTAAGAATCTTACATTCTTGACGGTTAATACGTCAAGCGAACAAATCCCCAATGCTTCTTCATTTATTTGAAAATTATCAGTGCAAACATTTTAGATTATTGTGATAACAAGCACAAGGATAAGTTAAAAAGTAAAGAAGTTTATGAGCTGGCATTCGGAGGAGTTAGTGTGCCACAAACTACTGTCCTTCGCACTTCTTGTTATTTTTCTTAAATTAGTTAAGCCCTTTCCCGAAGCTTTAATGTAATCAAAGCCTGCAATCACTCTTTTTTTTTTTGAGAATTTTGAAAATAATCCCAACCCTTGACTTTTAAAAAACGAAATAGCCAATAGCAAATTTGAACGCATAGCGTGGCAGGGGTTTTACCTCAGAGACTTTAATGCGAAATCTTGGCAATTTAAAAGTGACATATCTTGATGAGAAGAGGCTCTCTTAAGTACGTGGTTCGTATATTGAAATATCTTTTAACTCGATGCTTCTTTTTAATTTTTTGTGGAAACCCCCAAGCCCTTGAATTGCACTTATGTATAGCAATTCTCTTGTTTAAACACTGATGCTTGACTACAGCCAAACCTCTTGGTAGACAGACGATGAAATACCCTGAAGTTGGAGTGTTCTTTCAATGTTATCACTTTTCTTTCTTTAAACCCTCTTGCAAAACATTCCCAGAGGTTTCTCAGACCTAACGCTCGGAAACCGAATGCATGGACCGAGCAAATAAAGGTTGAAAATAGCTTGATTTCCCAGAGACAGATGGAAATAATTAAACGACAGTGATGATAACTTGAATCAAGATATAATGGTTTAATTTATCCGAGAGCTAAAGCAGAGAGCTCGAATAGTGACAATTTAAGTACTAATGGCAATGTTGTACTGGTTCAATCGTCCTCAATGGTCCTCGCAATTGACGTTCAGATTATTAAAACTAAGTAGGGAACAGTTATTTGTATGCCCGGTGAAAGTCGTTATTAGAGACTAGTACCAAGTACTAACATAAAAGAAAAACTAAGCTACCGTGGGGACACATGTACCTCCAATTAAACCCCGGTGTGGATATTACATTTTAAATTCGTGTTCAGTCTCAATTTTTATATTAGCAATGTATAAATGCCTATTTGCAATGTGCGCCACAGCCTCTTACCTCACTTTGCAATCGCTACGAGATGATATGACAGACTAAGTGTTAAGTTCTTCGAAAATTCAATTCATTGTTAAAGCATGTGCATCATGTCATATGCAGAATATTGTGGGTCAACTGCCGAATCTACGATAAAGTCAATTCGATTGATGTGATGAAACTTATTCCAAAGTGCTGGATATTATCTCTTTAGAAATTTAGGTTTTTTTTCTAAGAATACTTATAATAACGGAGACCACCGTGGTGTTGTGGTATTGTGCTACGCTTACCACACCGAGGCTCCTGGGTTCATGCCCCGGGTAAAGCAACATAACAATTTTAGAAACAAGGTCTTACAATTAGAAGAATGTTATTCGAAGCGGGGTCACCCTTCGACAGTGATTTAGCCGAGTGTATTTCTGTCATGAAAAGCTTCTCAGTGAAAACTCATCTGCCATGCAGATGCCGTTCAAAGTCGGCATAAAGCATTTTGGTCCCGTTCCGCCAGTTTGCAGGAAAAACTAAAAGGAGCACGACGAAAATTGGAAGAGAAGTTCGGCCTAAAATCTCTTTTTTCAAGTTTGTGTTCCAGTATTGCTTGTCACTTATATTCATTCGTCCCAGCCAATGAAATACAAAATAAACACGGCGAAAAATTTGATAAAGAAAGTACTAACTATAAGTGACAAGCAATACTGGAACACAAACTTGCAAACAATTGATAAAATGCTTAAAAGCAATAACTACCCACACACCCTAATTAAAAATCTAATAGAACAAATAATAGGAGAAATAAATAACGCACAAAACAACACAACGGCACATAAGGAAAATAAGTCAAAACAATACTTCAGTGTAACCTATGTACCTAAACTTACCCAAAACCTCAGCAAAACTATATTCCACGACAAACAAAACATATCTTTATCATATAAATTAAACTATACACTAGCAAGTATATTTACTAATACAAAAAGCCCAACCGAAAAATTAGAACAGAATAATGTGGTATATGAAATAACGTGTAAAGGTAAAGAAAATGAAAACTGCAGCAGGATATATATAGGGACTACCAAACGTGCACTGGGAATCCGACTGAAAGAGCACGAAGCTGATATACAAAACAAAAAACCACCACCGCCTTAGCGCAGCATATCACAACAAGTGGACACTCAGCTGATCTGGCTAATACAAAAATAATAGATAGGAACAAACACGGGAGAGCCAGATATACATTGGAAAGTCTGAGAATATTGGAAAATCGGGCAAATACGATAAACAAGAAAGAGGACACACAAAATATAGCAGCTGTTTACCTTTTATGTTTATAGTTAAGAATCAGTATGACAATGATACCAATGTTAAATGGTACTAATGCTTTTAGTATTAATATTTAAACAATAAATATATTACGTAAGCGTTGTCTATGTTTGTACGTATGTAAATCAATGTTAGTGTTGTTCTCGTTACATATATAAAGAAAATTTATATATATAAATTAATGCAATCTTTATACCATAAATTATGTAAATATTTTATCTTTATTGTTGTTAATAAATTAGATCACCTCTGATGATGCTAGGAAGTCTGGCGAAACGTTAGGTGGAAAAATTGAAATAAATATCCTTATTTGCATTAAGAAACGATTGGTCAAAATAGCCTATTACCAACAAAAATCTATATTAGTTTAGTTTAAAACATATTTTTATACTCCGCTGAGCAGAGCTCAAAGAGCATATTAATTTTGTTCGCAAAACGGTACCCTGTAGCGGCACAAACTCATAGAGATAGATACAGACTTCTATATATCAAAAAAGAAATTCATTTAGTCATGTCCGTCCGTCCGTCCGTCTGTCCGTAAACACGATAACTTTAGTAAATTTTGAGGTATCTTAATGAAATTTGGCACGTATGTTCCTGGACATTTATCTCAGACTCCTATTTAAAATGAACGAAATCGGACTATAACCAAGCCCACTATTTCGATATGGAAAATTTCGAAAAACCGAAAAACCGCGATAATTCAATATCAAAGACGGATAAAGCGATGAAACTTGCTAGGAGGGTTGACCTTATGACGCAGGATATAAAATTAATAAACATTTGGAGAATGGGCGTGGCACCGCCCACTTTTAAAAGAAGGTAATTTAAAAGTTGTGTAAGCTGTAATTTGACTGCTGAGTATGTAATGTTTGGTTACACCCGAACTCAGCCTTCCTTATTTGTTGGAGCTATGCTTTATCGAGATTGCTATTAAGTGAAAACTTAATACGAAATCTTTCATATTTAACCCTCCGATTAGCGGTGAATAAATTCAACACATCTTAGCGTTGTCGTCTGGCCAAGCGAAATTTGACATTTTGAACTTTATCCAAAAATTTTTAAATTTTGAAGAAAACTCGTCGCATACTGTGATAACCCAGAAATAAATTTGAATTTTTATTGTTAAATTTTGAAATTTATACGAACTGTAAGGTCTTATAGGCTTAAAAATATGTTTGTCTTTCCAGACGACAACGTTAAAATGTGACATAATCAACATAATCAAAAAAGGGGGAAAATAAAAAGAAAACAAGTAAGGCAGGCTAAGTTCGGGTGTAACCGAACATTACATACTCAGCTGAGAGCTGCGGAGACAAAATAAGGGAAAATCACCATGTCGGAAAATGAACTTAGTGTAACCTTGGAATGTTTTTATATGATATGTGTATCAAATGGAAGGTATTAAAGAGTAGTTTAAGAGGGAGTGGGCCATAGTTCTATAGGTGGGCGCCATTTAGGGATATCGCCATAAAGGTGGACCAGGGCTGACTTTGGAATTTGTTTGTACGAAATGGGTAACAAATGAAAGATGATAATGAGAATTTTAAAAGCCGTGGGCTTAGTTCTATAGCTGGACGCCGTTTCGAGATATCGCTATAAAGGTGGAACAGGGGTGACTCTAGAATTTGTTTGTACGATATGGATGTCAAATGAAAGATGATAATGAGTATTCTAAAAGGAAGTGGGCTTTAGTTATATAGGTGGACGCCTTTTCGAGATATCGACATAAAGGTGGACCAGGAGTGACTCCAGAATTTGTTTGTACAATATGGGTATCAAATGAAAAGCGTTATGAGTATTTTAAAAGGGATTGGGCCTTAGTTCCATAGGTGGACGCCTTTTCGATATATCTCCATAAAGGTGGACCAGGCTTGACTCTAGAATGCGTTTGTACGATATGCGTATCAAATGAAAGGTGTTAATGATTATTTAAAAGGGAGTGGGCCTTAGTTCTATAGGTGGACGCCTTTTCGAAATATAACAAAAAAGGTTGACGAGGGGTTACTCTATAATGTGTTTATACGATATGGGTATCAAACTAAAGGTATTAATGACGGTTTTAAAAGGGACTGGCCCTTAGGTGTATGTGTGGAAGAGTTTTCGAAATATCGACCAAAATGTGGACAAGGGTGACCCAGAATATCTTCTTTCGGGTATCGCTAATTTATTTTTATATGTAATACCATGAATAGCATTCCTGCCAAGATTCCAAAGGCTTTTGTTTCGCCCTGCAGAAATTTTTCATTTTCTTCTACTTAATATAGTAGGTGTCACACCCATTTTAAAAAAGTTTTTTCAAAAGTTATACTTTGCGTCAATAAACCAATCCGATTACCATGTTTCATCCCTATTTTCATATTTGGTATAGAATTATGGCATTTTTTCGGCCATTTTTTATACCAAGATAAAGTGAGTTCAGATAAGTACGTGAACTGAGTTTAGTAAAGATATATCGATGTTTGCCCAACTTATCGTGTTACCGGCCGAGCGGAAGGACAGGCGGTCGACTATGTATAAAAACTATGCGTGGTTTCAACCGATTTCGCCCATTTCGCCCCAAAAAACAGTTATCGTGATACAGTCTATGCCCGTACCAAATTTCACAAGGATTGCTAAATTTTTGTTCGACTTATGGCATTAAAAGTATTCAAGACAAATTGAATGAAAAAGGGCGGAACCAAGCACATTTTGAAATTTTTTTTTATTTTTGTATTTTGTTGCACCATATCATTACTAGAGTTGAATGTTAACATGAGTTACTTATATACTGTAAAGGTATTACATTTTTTGTTAAAATTTGACTTAAAATTTTTATTTTTTTTTTAAAGTGGGCGTAATTCGTGATTCGATTTTGCTAATTTTTACTTAGCACACACATAGTAATAGGAGTAACGTTTCTGCCAAATTTCATCATGATATCTTCAACGAATGACGGATTACAGCTTGCAAAACTTTGAAATTACCTTCTTTGAAAAGTGGGCGGTGCCACGCCGGTTGTCCAAACTTTTACTAGTTTTCTATTCTGCGTCATAAGCACAACACACCTACCATGTTTCATCGCTTTAGCCCTCTTTGGTAATGAATTATCGCAATTTTTCGGTTTTTCGAAATTTTCGATATCGAAAAAGTGGGCGTGGTTATAGTCCGATTTCGTTCATTTTAAAGAGCAATCTGAGATGAGTGCCCAGAAACCTACATACGAAATTTTATCAAGATACCTCAAAATTTACTCAAGTTATCGTGTTTACGGACGGACGGACGGACATGGCTAAATGAATTTCTTTTTTCGCCCAGATCATTTTGATATATAGAAGTCTATCGGGCCTGTTATGGATTTCGATTCCGACCAGTTTATTCGGGATCGAAATGGATTGGTGTTCTGAATATCGATTCCGACCAGGCTTGGTCGATTTGAAAAGTTTTGCCTCTGAACAGTCGGAATCGAAAGTAATTAGCCTTTTAAGCACAGATAATTACATTATTTTTCCAACAAATAAGTTTTATTAAATTATTAATTTTTTTGGAAGATTTATAACAACTTTTTGCTGGACTATTTGTTTATTTAGTATAACAAATCTAAATTTGAAAATTCCTATAAAAAATTTTCCAAGCTAAACAAAGCGATTCTGGTCGAAAGGAGACCGACGTGTTCTCAATTTCGGTCGATCAATTTTTGCGATTTTTATGCACAATTGCACGTCTTCTTGCCTCTGCATTTCTGAAAACCATTGGTGCAGGCATTTTGTTCAAATTTTTGCACAATTTTAATTTAGCTAAAACCAAAATTAATAAAAACAGCTGTTTCACTTGATTATCGATTCGAAATGAAAACGATTCCAAATCGACTTCGAATCGATTTGTTTCAATCGGGATTGAGAACACCAAAAATAAATCGACTCGGAATCAGCCTCGTTTTACTTTTCAAAACGAGTCGGAATTCAGAACAGGCCTGTATATCTATCTCGATTAGTTTATGCCGTTACAGATCACCGTTATGCGAACAAAGTTAATGTACTCTGTGAGCTCTTCTCAACTCACACAAATATGGTGCCGTTTTAGTACCTACAATCCACTTAGATATTTGATGTTGATAGCACCGTAGCATAGAGGTTCGTGTCTCCGCTATAAAGCACAACTCGTTTTGTGGCGAGCAATTTAACCACTGCCTGCAAGTCTTCAATAATTTCCGGTAGATGGGTCCAAGTCTCCTTTGTGCGCCTAGCCTAGAGAGTTACAAACAAGCATACATACAAGTGAAGCTAATATAAGCTTGTTAAAAAGTGCTATTGGAACTTAAAACCAAGAGAGAACAGTCTTAAAGTGTTGGGTTTTCGGTCAATCAAAGCTTCAGTTTTTGGGAAAATTTTTCTGACAAAATATCTTAGCTTGACTTATGCTTAAATCGTCTCTGCCATTACACCCTATCTCGGTAGGGAAAATATCTTATCCTGGTGCATTCGTAAGTGTTACTAGTTCTCGCTCAATATCTTTTATATGCTTTCAACCGAGGAGTGTACATTGCGATGTTCTAGGCAATGGAAAATGTCCTCCGGAACTAGTGAAAATATAGCTTATATCGAAAAAATTCTTCTTTGGTTCTTAAAATTAGTTCTGAATCAGAAATTTGTACCACAATTACTAACTTCCCTTCAAATATGCTATTTACAACTGTTACGAAAGGGGTAGTAAAAGTTTATATTGGGCGTTTTTTTTACTTGTCGTACATTTTTGTCGCTATTTTTTATCACACCCATTTTAAACACTCGAAAAGCTTAACATCTATTGCTTGTACAGTAATAGACATATTTTATTTTTTTTTCTTCAATACATTTTCTTATATGCACATCTTGTTTTCTGTCATTTTTAATCTTCATTCCCGGCTATTTCCATATATTAATCATTTTTAATTAACTTGTCATTTAGCAAGCAATTATCCAAAAAAGAAAAAACAATATTATTCATGTACAACATATGTATGTATATTCACATACATAAATATGTCAACCTACATACTATATTATATATTTAATTTTCAATGAATATAAAGGACTTGTAAAGTAATTGTAAATTGTTTTTGCGTTACCTCAGATTTAAGATATTGTGACGCATAATAGCAAAACTAAGGGATAATATCATCTCTAAGCCGATGCTAAGCAGTGACTTGTATGCACATCATTAAATCAATCATTATGTCTACCCATATTTACGTACACGCAGCGATGCAATGGTTGTGCAAGTGTACGTCACATATACACGCCCATGGGGTATGAGAGAAGCTATAAAATCATGCATCTGTAGTTACAGCCGAGTAATTTTATAGCTGATAACTAACTAGTAAGTTCTGGAAATGGAAGCGCCTAGAAATATGTGAAAGAGGAACCCGTACAATATAAAAGCAGCAACAGTAGAGGCGCGACGGTCAATTTGATTTAAGATGCCATTTGGCGAGCAATAGTAGTGTTATTCTGAAGTTCTTTAATAAAGACCATTTTGCATTATTGAATAGTGGAGTTATTTATTCAACAGTTTAGTGATTCGAACATTAGCAGAAGGTTGCAAATAAGGGAACTGCAGTAAATTCGTTACAATATGATATAAAAGAAATTCCTTATACCTCCGAAAGCACACGAATTCAAGCGTTTGGTAAGAGCAGTTTATAGCTTCCGCAACCCAATTGTCAACCTCACCTACGCCAAGCGAAATCTGTTACAAATATGCATAAATAATACACATATTTAGGAGGCAAGGCTTTGGCGACCTCAAGATTCTTATGGAACTAGGGTTTGGGGGAAGGGATGGCCTAAAACTCAATTTGGTAATAACGTGCCGGATCTACATCTGGCATAGAACCATAAACATCGGTAACACTACCCAATAACCTACAGGAAGTTTTTTTTTTATCGCTACAACAACAACAACAACAACAACAACATACGCTTACAGATGCACAGACCAACCAATCGACCAACGATCTTCAATATACGATTTGTCAAAATATTTAATTTTTTTCATTCACAGTATTTGCTGTTATTCAGCGCTGCTCAACACCTATACACATGACATCAGGACGGACAAGGCGACAGCTGCAACTAAACGGTTTTGGCCTTCCAACAAGACGCGCCAGTCGCTCCGCCAACCGGCGCCAATTGGTCACACCAAGGGAGTTTAAATCGTTTTCCACCTGGTCCTTCCAACGGAGTGGGGGCCGCCCTCTACCTCTGCTTCATAGGCGGGTTCCGATAGAAACACTTTCTTGGCCGGAGCATCATCTTTCATTCGCATAACATGACCTAGCCAGCGCAGCCGCTGCGTTTTAATTCGCTGGACTATGTGGATATCTGCGTATAGCTCCTACAGCTCATCATTAAATCTTCTTCGGTACTCGTCATCGCCAAAGCGTATATGTCCATAAATCTTTCGAAGAACCTTTCTCTCGAACGTTCCCAAAGCCGCTTCATCTGCTGTTGTCATGGTCCATGCTTCTGCCGCATATAGCAGGACGGACACGATAAGTGACTTGTAGAGTATGATTTTCGTTCGCCAAGAGAGGACTTTACTTTTCAGTTTCCTACCTAGCCCAAAGAAGCATTTATTGGCAAGATTGATTCTTCGCTGGATTTTAGTGCTGATGTGGTTGCTAGTGTTTATGCTGGTTCCCAAATAAATGAAGTCTTTTACTATTTCGAAATTATGGCTGCCAACAGTAGCATGGTTGCCAAGGCGCTGACTCTTTGCTCGATAACAGCAGGTATGCGCTTACCCTTTGCTCGATGACAGCAGGTTCTTCGTTATGTCCTCATTCACCATCAAACCGATCTTTACCGCTTTTTTTTGTAGTTTGGAGTAAGCAGAACTAACAGCGCGGGTGTTTAGGCCAAGATTTTCAATGTCATCACCATATGCCAGTAATTGCGAGCTTTTATAGAATATTATTCCAGAGCGGTTAAGTTCCGCAGCTATTACAATTTTCTGCAGCATCAAATTAAAGAAGTCTCACGATAGGTGGTCACCTTATCTGAAATCTCATTTAGTTTAGAACGGCTCGGAGAGGTCCTTCCCAATTCTGCCCGAGCTGATGGTGTTGCTCAACGTCATTTTGCACAGCCGTATAAGTTTTGCGAGGAAACCAAATTCAGACATAGCGGCATATAAGCAGTTCCTTTTCGTGCTGTCGAAGGCGGAGAGCTGATGTGTGTCGATTCTTTTTTCACGGGCTTTTTCCAATATTTGGCGCTTTGTGAAAATCTGGTCGATTGTAGATTTGTTAGGTCTGAAGCCGCACTTATAAGGTCCAATCAGCCCGTTCACGGTGGGCTTCAATCTTTCACAGAATATACTCGAAAGGACCTTATATGCGATATTAAGAAGGCTGATTCCACGATAGTTGGTGCGTTTTGCAGTATCCCCCTTCTTATAGACTGCGCAAAGAAGACTTAGATTCCAATCGTCGAACATGCACTCGTCCTCCCATATTTTGCGAAGAAGCTGCTGCTTGCGCCTTACCAACTCCTCGCCGCCGTACTTGAATGGCTCCGCAGGTAATCCATCAGCGCCCACGGCCTTTTTGTTTTTCAATCTGGTTATTGCTATTCTAACTTCATCATAATCGGGCGGGGGGGATACTGCTTCGATTATTCCTAGTAGATATCTTCAAAACTTTTTCCCCGGGATGTGGGACTCAAACCAGGAATCCTACGATGGTTGAACTGTTACAAACATATTCAGTCACGTCATGCCTCAGTTGTTGTAAGCTTATCCCTTAAACAGTACATACTTCGTATATTATCAGATGTCAAAATTATATATTTTGTTGTTGGTGGTTTTAATTGGGATAAGTTAACAACAACTAAGGCATAGCGTGGCTGAATGTGTTTGTACCAGTTCAACTATCGTATGAGTGTGGGTTCAAACTCCATTTCCTTCTCAAATTTGGCGATGGCAAAGTGAATTAGACCCAATTCGCTCTGCAGAATTATGTCAAGTCAAAAGAAAATTTCCATTGATTTTGATTAACTGACATCTTCTTGTACCTAGACGTTGCTTGGAAATTATCAAGAAGAAGCAATCAGCTGATGCTTGTTTTCTTTACATAACATTTTTTTTGCCATAATTTTCAATTCTTTAAAGCTTTAGCAATTTAGTGTTATTAAAAAAAAAAACTTTTAACAAATTTTAACCTCAAGAGTACGTCTGCGTCTGAATTTTACTGCTGCACGCATATTTCTTTTTCGCTATATTATTTGTAATTATCGTCAGTTTTTGTGTTATGATTCTTAGCTAATTAAATACACATATCTGGTATTACATTCATAGTATCAAAGAGCAAAATTTTAATTAACCTCAAGCTTCAAATATAATGCATAATATAAACGCAAAAACGAGTATGCAATAACCGCAAGCGCCATTTATAATGTTCAGAGTTATGAGCTTCTCCTTCTGGTAAAATATTTTATCGATATTGCACTAAGTTTACGTTAACTCACTATCTTGGCTGGCAACAAATTTCAGTGCAAAATTGGGGTGATTGCGCGTGGTCCATTTGGTAGTAACTTTATGGTGACCTAGTGACTAAAAACTTACCTTATAAGGAAGCCTGTTACAGCCCAGATTGAAGGAAAAATCCGTGACATGTGGCAAAGAAAAAAACCAATAAAATCGCGATATACCCCCTCTGAGGTTAAGGCCGAGCTTATCTGCTACTTTGTCATTTTTATTACAAATTGCCGGAACAGGACCTACGTACATGCTTTATGCCGCTTCCGAGCAGATACCCTTTTAATGTATGTCAGAAATACATTAAGAGTGTTTGCCAAACAATCACCTAAAGGCGGTTATGCTTAAAATAATTATTTTCTAATTAAAAAACCTTTTGTAATGATTTTGATGTTGTTCTACCCGGACTCAGAACCCAGGGTTTTTAATAGGCTCAATTGGCCAGTAAGTAAAGATCTCTCATAGACTATATATGCCCAATATAACTGTTTTTGCCGCGGAACCCAATCGAGCTTAGTACATTTATTAAAGAAGGAAAGATCTGGCTAAATTACTAATTTAAGACCTAGTTACCGCGAGGAATGGACACGAACTCAAAACGTACCCAACCGTTTACTCCCGCAACCAGCTCTTCATATATGAGCTGTATTTTAAATGCCTTAGTTATAAGAATGAGATGCCTGTACGAAATGTCCTCTTTGCAAGCGACTCATGAGTCTCAAATATCTCCGCTTTAAAAATAGCTGCAATTTTTTTTAAGTCCAATATTGGCAAAGGTTTTTTCCTTAGCACAGTTGCAATGGAGTATTGAGTGTTTAAGGGTCAGGGTGTTGGATGAAACTAATGGTATTGGAATTTAATCGATATTACCGTAATATCTTCGATATTGCACTTATATTGGTACTAATTTTTTCTTGAACTTCAATCTCTTAAAATCCAATTGCACTTCTTCTACTTTTGGCGTCTTAAAACCGTTGTCCTTGAGGACTCTTCTTTCAAATTCGGGGTTCTAAATGTATTTCATCTCCTTTTTTCTTTGGAGCTTGTACATGTGCAGAGATCAGATATGCGGGTTTAAACGAAGTAGTAGGCCCTTCGCTTCTTTCGAATTCATGACATGGTATTTTGCAGATCAATGCACAATCAACCACTTTTAGCCGCGTATTTATGTCCGACCTTAGAATGCTGGGAATCGCTCGTTTTAGATCACGCGAAATAAGGATATCGTTGCATTATTGAACTCCTCTGAATCGAAATATTTAAGAAATTAAGTTGGCTTGTGCCAAAACATCCCCATGTCGAAGTTTTAAAGCTTTCTTTTTTCTTTTTAATCCAAGCAATTGCCACATCCCCTGGTCAGGGATTGTTTGTTGGAAAACTTTGCCTTATAACCCACACCTTTTCTCTGTATTCCTTATTCGAGCTCTACATGAGATCCTGACGAACCAGCCAATTCAATGCCTTTGGGTCCCTGTGTATTTAAGGTTTACACATATTGTCGTTGTGACTATCCTGTTTGACTTGAGGCTTCCTAATTTATGCCTTCCAAAAGTCTTCTTATTGCCTTCAGATTTAAGCTTCCTCTTTATTTCACCCAAAGCTTATTCCAGTTTTAACTAGTTGCAGAACTGAAAGTTTTTTCCGGAAATTGCTTTCAACCAACTTATACAGTCTCATGGACCAATTCGAAGCCTTCGGTCTACCAGCCACTTTGAACCATCACAGTTGAACAATTTTTAATGCTGCTCAGTATGATGAGAGGGCTGTTATACTCTCTCTGCTTTGTAATCTAATTCTTCTCTGTCCTGAAAAGATCCATCACGCCTCTTCGTAGTAAATGCATTTTAGCTTTCCGAATTGGTCTGGTAAATTTCAATTTACAGCTGAATATACCTCCGCCCTGATTAATATTCATCAAACAGGCAAGATTCGCATAAGAACCAAGATTAAGAGACCGCCATTTCTCCTTTTTTCCGCCGCTCTCATATAACGTCGAGAAACTTAAAGAAGTTCTGCTTTTCTAATTGGAGTCGTCCCTCGATTGTGACATTCCCGATGTCGCAGAGACTTTTTGTGATACGAAAAGTTTCTAAGCAAAAACTCATCTAACTTCTTCGTGCCAATCGAAGTTTGCACAAAAACATATATTTGTCCCACCAATTTATGAAGTTCGTTAAGAGTGATTATACACCCACAATCCCTTCTCTGCTGCAAAGTCATAAAAAAAAGATGTCTCCTTATTGTGTGGCTGTCGCAATTTCAATTAGATAAGGTGATTTAAAAGTTGCGCCTAGACAAAAGTGACTCACAATCTCAACTACTCACTATGACACTAAGCACTCTATGGCCTACAAATATGTGCATATGTAGAGGTGAACATGCATATGTAGAAACATACATACAAGCATGTGTATATTCTTGTATATTTTTATATGCACCAAAGTCACCTTAGATAATACCAGTATTTATATCACCTGATTTGTATAGCTTGTCTACTCTGTTTACTTTATATTCTTGCTTTAATATATTTGTGTGCGTACACTTGCATAGGTACAGTGTTTCCTCGCGTATGAAGATACTTTGTAACTCTGACATTAACAATTAAAAATAACGATTAAAAATATATTAATTTCTACAAAGCCCCGATGAGATGGCAAAGAAGGGTTACGAAGTGATCATAAGCGAGGCAGACAACTTCGTGCTACCACCACTGGGATATCTTTAGGGGAAAGATGTGGAATATGAGATTGGAGCATTGAACTTGCTGTGGACCAACCGGGTTTATTCCTAGTTCTCAAAGTCGTTATTGCCACGTTTGGATAGGAAAGGCACAAACTTCGCTCTCAAGCTAAACAAATCTGCAATGAGAGAAATCACGGGTGTCATTACGGGTCATTGCGATATTGCACCGATGCTCCGGCGGCGGCTGCCCCTGCAGCAGCTGACAGGACGAGTTCATTACTTTCTCTACCGATGCTGAAAACTGCAGAGTACTAGAAAAAAAAATGTTTCTTTTACGTTAGGGCAGCACACTCTCCTAAAGCGGCTATATGTAATCACACTCCGTGGGATCCTCGTTAGGCAAAACATCACTGAAAGGAAAGGCGATTTAAGCGCCGTTGTTTTGCATGCGAATCTCTCTGCTCTCCCTTTCAACATGCATCATTCGCGTTATAACTAGAAAGGCCATTTTTCTCACAGCTGTCCAATAATCTCTTTGCCCACTCATAATGAGAAATAAGTTCTCCTCCACTAAAATTCTGTATACAGAGCATCTTCCGATAAAGCAATAGTAATAAAACATTGCGTATTTTGTGTTTTCTAATTCGATGGGACAGTGCATCAAAATGGATCCCCCTCTATCCTACGCTTATGTATATACTACTTGCAACCACAGTGGCCACTCAATATTTTCGTGATGTGCTGGTTTGATTTACCATGCTTCCGCTCATACAAAATATCGTGAAGATCCAGCTTCCTTTCCTCCAGCTTTCTTTCCTCGATTTTCTGGTATATTCCGAGGTAAAACAAGGATAGCGTCAACTGACGTCGTCAATAATTTGTGTTAGTATATCTTTTTGGGGGGTAATTTTAGATACGTGCTACTCTGGTGCAGCTTACAATACTTACAGGTAGCTTTACCTAGGGCGCTGATTTTGGGTGTAAACTTTGAGTCAATGTTTACTAATAAATATTGCAAGTAAAGCTTTGAATCATTTTGATAACCTGGTTGGGACTAACCCAAAAATTTGCATGTCATCGGTAAGGTTGATTTGTAGCAAACCGTCATACATGTTGTTGTGGTGTTGACAATGCTTCGCCCAATTCAACGGGCACGACCACTCACATTGTATAGCGTTGGCCCTAGAACAGATACCTGAGGGACGTCGCCGGTGATGTTGTGCTTTCTTGGTCCCTCATTCATATCACAGAGGAGTACTCTGTCGCTAAATAACTACCAATTATTATGTGGAGGTAAGCAGTTGTGCCAAAGTTTCTTTGCGCTGTCATTGTCTGCATCCAGTTCGCAGTGTTAAAAGCATTTTTATCAACAGGCCTATAAGTCAAGCTGCGACTTAAGCAACGTTAGACGCTGCATATTTATATTAAAGCTCTGAGCATAAATATTTTTCCCTAAACTCGAGACTAGCTCTCTCCAACTTTTTAATAATCGCATGCTATGGGAATCCCCTTAGAAATTTCGGAGATCCATTTTGAACTTGTTTTGAGGATCCAATGCAAACTTATCCTGACACCAAATACGACATCGTAGAGATCGTCTTACTGCTAAGATTGCTGAAAAGTTAATTTGTAAAAAGAATATCCCGGTAGAAGTGTATTTATACATATATACTTAAATGTGTGGGTAGATGATTGAGTTACCTTAGTAGCTTGCTACTTGGAAGTTAAAAAAACCTTAATTTCGCTGCAACATAACTCACAAATCCGATATACAGCCTTGCCATTAATAATTCTCCCACTCACTTACCTATATCTCTCTTTCTTTCACCTGAACTCCTTTTATCTCTGCTGCAGCTCTGCTTCTATGTTATTATACCTACTACTCACTGTTGGGAGTATTTAAATTTTCATGCAAATCCAAGCTATTCGGCACTTAGGCTACAAGGATATACCAATGCATTCTGATGTGTGTGGGTTGAACGTAAAATGTTCACCTATGTATGTGTGTAAGTGTATGTGTGTGTTATAGAAGCATGTCATAGCCGGCTTAGCCTCGTTTGACATGTGAATAAATGAATGAATTTGTGACGCGCCCTGTGGCAATCGGATGAATTTAGGGCACACATTTACATGACAGCAAATAGAAGTTTTTAATTTTGAAGCACAACGGAAGGAAGGAAGGAAACAAGGTAGGTGTAAAAAGGTTAGGTTTGGGATATAATATGAAAATTTTGTGTGATTTTTTTAAAGGTTTTTAAGCTTTTTGCTAACAGTTTTACAGATTGAACAATTCGTGGGCAGATAGCATGCTAATGTAAAGCTTAATTAAAATAGATATTGAACAAAAAATTTGTAAAAAAAAAAATAAGGGAAGAAAAATAGCTATATATAGTATATATGGGGTATTCCATCCCATTTCGACCAATTTTGAACGCGACCCCTTTAGAATTGGCTGAAAGTTTTTCTTCTTTTTCTAGCTTATGAAAGACGTTTTTCAGAATTTTTTCAAATTTTTTCATCCAACTCAAAAAAAGTTATGAATTTAAAAAAAAACACCGTTTTTGTTTTCAAAATGCTATAACTTTTTCAAAAATTGACCGTTTGGGATCTTTTTTTTACATTTTTTTTAAATGTACTTTTCGGAAAAAATACAAAAACAATTTTAAAGTTTTTTTTTTTTTGTAATTTTTCAGTTTTTCTTTTTTTTCTCATAAAAAACTTCAATCAATTCTGCAATCATCCCCTCTAATCCAGGAGTGGGCCGATAATTTTATTTTTTTTTTTTTTATTTAATTGAAAAAAAACTTGAAAAATTGTTTTGTATTTTATCCGAAAAGTACATTTAAAAACAAATTTAAAAAAAGATCCCAAATGGTCAACTTTTGAAAAAGTTATAGCATTCTGAAAAAAAAACACCGTTTTTTTTTTTAAATTCATAACTTAATTTGTTTTTAAATGCACAAAAAAAAAAAAATTATCGGCCTACTCCGGGATTAGTGGGGATGATTGCAGAATTGATTGGAGTTTTCTATAAGAAAAAAAAAAAAAAAAAATTGCGAAATTCGAAAAATCTCGAAAAACTGAAAAATTACAAAAAACAAACTTTAAAATTTTTTTTTGTATTTTTCCGAAAAGTACATTTAAAAACAAATTTAAAAAAAAAAAGATCCCAAACGGTCAATTTTTGAAAAAGTTATAGCATTCTGAAAACAAAAACGGGCTTTTTTTTTAAATTCATAACTTTTTTTGAGTTGGCTGAAAAAATTTGAAAAAATTCTGAAAAACGTCTTTCCTAAGCTAGAAAAAGAAGAAAAACTTTCAGCCAATTCTAAAGGGGTTGGGTTCAAAATTGGTCGAAATGGGATGGAATACCCCATATATATAGTATGTGGAAATTCATTCATTTAAATTCTTGAAATTGCATGCTTCATTTTCTTGAATTAGCATGAATACAGTTAAGCAATATACTTAAAAGTTATTACAAAGTTCTTTGGTTATGCATCAGTTCTTCATGAGAAATAACGGAGGTAAAAAAAATATGTCGGAAAATTAATTTCGAGCGAAAATGAAGTTGATATTCCTAGATTTGTGCTTTGTTAATTATAATCATGACCATTAATTTTTGCTTAACTGACAGGGCGATTTTTTCCAGGCTTAGTTACGCTTGGTGGCCGCCGCGGTGTGATGGTAGGGTATCTACCTACCACCAAAATCCAAAGATCCTAGGTTCACGCCTCAGGCAAAGCAACATCAACATTTTATAAACAAGCTTTTTCAAAAAAAAAAAAATCTAAAAAAATTAGAATACAATTTTTCTAAGCTTGGTCGCCCCTCGACAGTGTTTGCCAAGCACTCCGAGTGAATTTGTACCATGAAAAGCTCTCAGTGAAAACTCATATGCATATGAGATAGTGACTCCTTCAAGCTCGAGGGAAGTATCCAATTACCGTTTCAACTTTTATTTGAGGTGTAATTAAATGGCATTTGAAACACACAGCAATGAATGCAAGGGTCATTTTTATGAAATTTCTTCAGTTAATTCTTCCTTTTTTTATTTCGGTAACTAAAGCAAAAATTTCCTATAATTTCGTAATTTAAATTATTTATAACTGTCTCAAAAACATTCACGAAATATTCAAAAAATTCACGAAGATTGTGCGAAAACTTCGAGATTTTTTTTTACAGTTTTGTTATTTTTTTTTTTTTTTGAGTGTGTGGTTTTGTAACCGAATTAAATTTTGTCGAAGAGTACAAGATATAGGTCTCTCAAATCCTTCGTTGCTTTCTGAAAGGCTTTGGTTTTCGGAATGCTCATTAGATTTTCTTATATATAAAAAACTATGTGCCCTTTGCATGGAAGAAAATTAAACAAATTGGCAAATATCAGCACGAATTATGAGAAGCCTTAGGCTAAATCTAGAGAAGACTGATCTATTGCTCTTGACAAGGAAATACAAACCACTCATTTTTAAACTAGCAAGGTTAAACGGACCAGCAATTAATCTTATCAAGTAGTATCAAATATGTGGAACAAACCATCGATGTTAAACTCAACTGAGTAGCGAGCATCGAGGAATGGGTACCAAAGACTTCCGTCGCTTTCTACACCTGCAAAGCAATGTTCAGTAATAAAAGCGGTGTTAGGCCAAATACAGTGCTATAACTGTATTAGGCAGTGGTGTCACCAATACTGATGTATGGCTCTATATGGTGGAGGGAAGCTCTAAGTAAAAGCGACAATGTTGCCAGTCCACAAAAAGTTCGGCGCAGAACATGCCTTGGTACTACCGAAGCCTGACTCTGCTGCCCCACCGCGTCCTTAAGCCGAAACCTAAAACGGGTTCCGACATGCCTACTGAGACTGAAGGAATCTGGATGCTGGAAAGATACTCAGAAAAGGCATAGCAACATCATTTCATTGAAGTTTGATGGCACTTTTACTAATATCATTCCAAGTAGGAGTGATTGGAAGAGGGGAACAACTCCACCTAATAATGACATTATTTCATATTGGCATATTTTCTCGTTCCTTAGAGATTTCTACGCCATTGAAACTGCCGCCATATTGTAATGTATTTCAAGCATAAGTTCTCGTAAACTGGCAGGCCCGGCATTAACTCCAGGTGCAAAACATAACTGGCAAAAATCTCAATTTTTTGAAAATCAAGTAGCTGCACCAAACACAAAAACAAACTTATTAGCAGTATACATGCAACATATAGCTGTGCCAACCGACACTCTGGAAATATCCATCATATAGGTTCAGGGACATAAAGGAATCGAAAGAAATAAGATAGCTGATGAGCTAGCACGTAGGAACCAAGCGAAAATAGGTGAGAGAATAAGCAGCGTCGAAGTTGGCATACCTATGGAGGTAGCCTGGGGGAAATTCGAAATTTTTACATGAAAAAAGCTTAGAGCTACATGGCCAGACTACAGTTAAAGGAGAACAAGAAGTCTTTTTGGTAGATTTTGGGCCGACATCCATAAACTTATAGCCGTCAGAATCGGTTTGGGCATGCATGCGAAAAAGAGGAAAATTTTGAATAATTACCACTGCAGAAATTGTTAAGGTTTAGATAACTGCAAAAGAGACTGTTGAGAATTTTCTGGGTAAATGCCTAGCTCTAGCCAAAACACGTTTAAGATCCTTAGAAATTCCATTTTTGTAAAATCGGGCTAGTTTTAAGTATATCAAACGTGTTTTGTCTCATCAAAACTGCTTTATATTTGATACTTGTGCGACCTGGATCGCAGCCATTATACTGACATTCATAGTTTCTATACATGTTAGATTTAAATTGACTAAGCTATAAACCTGCTTCGTACTTCACAATCTTCTAAGATTTTCGGAATTTGTCGAAAACCTTTTTTGAATGGTGTGCATAGTTTCCGTTGCATAGTTTCCTTTTTTGTCTTCTACCAGTAAACTATTTTGTGAACTTGGGAGTCACGATAGATGCTAAACTTAGTTTCAACCTTCATATGAATGCTACTGTCAATATGGCTAGTGGTATTCTTTCATTCGTGAAACGGTGGTCCAAAGAATTTTGTGACCCTTATGAAACTAAAGCACTTTTCACCACTTTAGTTAGACCGATACTAGAATACGGATCAATAATCTGTAACCAAAAATATCGAGTTCATTCAGATAGACTTGAATCAATACAAAATCAATTTCTACTTTTCTCTTTAAGATATTTTCAGTGGGACTCAGCGTATAATCTTCCCCTTATACTAGTCGGTTGAAGCTTATCAGTCTTCCATCTCTTGCAAGTCGTAGAGAAACGCTAGGCGTAATATATATGGCTAAACTACTGAATGGATTGATAGCTAGCCCAATTCTCTTGAACGAAGTTAACTTTAACGTCCCCTGACGAGTATCATGACATTAAAAATCTCTACTTTTGAGGCAGTGTAGAACTAGTTTCGAATTAAATGAACCTTTTCGGTGTTTATGTCATCATTTTAACATCCATTTGATATAACGAATTAAATAATTTCTAACTGTTATATATAATAACCAGCTGATGATTTTTATTATGTAGCTGAATAATTTAGATCTCGACGCTTAACAAACCTCCGCCTATCAACAACTCGGCAAAAACAAATCCGTGCGTCATGCAAATGCGCCCCTCGCGTCGCACAGTGTTTCGTGTAGAACAAGCTAGCTGGACAAAAACAAAGTTCTTATTCCAAGAAAAGTGTAATGAGAAATGAAAGAAAACAAACAAGATAACGAGATTTTTGCTTTTTTTTATTTTTGCTCATATATATTGAGTAATTGAAGTAAGAAGGCAGGAGTGCATTGATTAATTTGCAAAATTCTTGTTGAATATTAAGCTTCATATTTCTTTTAAGTGAACACTTTTATATAATTTTTTTGATGAATTCTAAGCTCGAAGGTAAGTAAAATTTTTTAATAGTAATTCTTTCGCAATTAGAGTATTTTCGATATATTTAACATTCCGTTATTAAGAAGAAAAGTATTTTTTCTCTATATTTTTAACTTAGGGACAAAAAAGTTACATACATCCGCGGATATCCGGGAAATAAACGTGCAAGGTCAACAAGAGCACACCAAATGCAAAAAGGCGAAGATCACTCACTTCAACCTACCGCGCCAGTCACCAAGGCATAAAAACAGGTACATACAAAGCAATCCTAATGCAGATATAACCACACAGGAACGCTACACAAAACAACCCCATTTGGTAGCATCTACACCAATACCTGAATGTTAGATAAATACTGCACAACTGATAACAAATCAGAACGATCAACGACACTTAAAATGGCAGCACAACACTCATCAACTATTCACCCTGTCGGAAAATCAACATCACAAAGCAGTTTAGTTATAACCATACCAAGAACGGAGTTTTTTGATATTTGGGTTCAACATTCGAAGGAAACCAGATATAAAGAATTATTGAGTTTTGTTTTACTTAAGTGCGATTTAAGCGAAGCAGCCTAGTATTCGATAAAAAGTTTAAGCTTACAAATATCGGCATATTCGTCGAAGCTGGATCAAAAGTGGGACACTTCTGGAAGACATAAGGAGCGATTTTTGAATAAAAACTCGGAGTGGCTTTCGGGTCCAGACGTCACATTTACAATAACGGTGGATTCAAAGTTGCCATCAGACCAACCAACCACTTCTTCAGGTATCCCCGGCCCCGGGAGACGAAAGAAGGACTTTGTTAGCTGCAGTAAAAAAACCAAGCGGCGTCGAGTGGATGACCTCTTGTAATCTAGAAGTCCTGGTGAGTTACTTAATGCGGAAGAAGTATCAACGCGTATGTCCGGCAACAGAAATATTGCTAACATTATAAAAAATCACAGGAAACCACTCAAATATCCGGCAAAAAATGACATGTGAGCCAGATGCAATATACTTGAGCAATGTAGAAGCTTTAGCATACTACGTAGATAGCAAGTCGACGACTCATGGGTACAAAACGAATCGGAAGTGGAGCATCAAGGCAGGCCATAAGGTTTATCCATCATTTTATAGTCTAAAAAGCTAAGGCAGAATGCTATCCAAATGCTACTGATGTGGGTGAAACACGTGCGGAAATTAAAGTCCAGTCCGTATTAGATAAAACTGTTGAGCGTTTAGTTTTAGCAAATCAAGAAGTTTTTGTTAGTTTATTACCTACAAACTTGACGTATACTTTAATCAGCAATTGGGGTTGCGATCGAAACTCTGGCCGTAGCACATATAAGCAAAAGTTTACATGCAGTTCTGACACTGATGAGTTTCTGTTTATATTTTCTTTCGTTCCTCTTCAATTACAGGATGAAAAAGATAACATTGTTTGGCAGAATCCTCGACCTTCTTCTACCATGTATTGTCGTCCAATTAAATTTATTTTTTCTAAAGAAACAAAAGATTTTATTGTTTTTGAAACGAACAAAGTTTTAGAGGAGATAAATGCGTTGTTGCCAACAAAGTACATGCTCGAAGAATACGAAGTTTCCGTAAATCGCAATATGCTTCTAACAATGACTGACGGAAAAGTTTGCAATGCTTTGACTGAAACTTTTTCCGCACAAAATTGTTATATTTGTGGTGCCACTCCAAAAGATATGAATAATGAGTTACGGGACTTTATGCATAACCGAGATAATCTTGGTTTTGGTTTGTCTACTCTCCATGCATGGATAAGATGCTTTGAATGCTTGCTTCACATAAGTTATCGCCTCGAAGTAAAAAAATGGCAGCTTAGGAATGAGGCAGATAAAGAGAGTGTAAAGCTACGTTCCAACGAAATCCAGAAAAAATTTAAAAGTGTACTTGGATTGATAGTAGATAAACCAAAACCAGGTTTCGGCAATACCAATGACGGCAACACTGCTCGTAGGTTTTTCGAAAATTCTGAAGCTAGAGCTGAGAACTCAAATAAATACAAAATATTTATGTACATATGTACAGTGACTCACATAAATAAGTAGACACTCCTTTTTGGACAATTCTTCCAATTTTCGCTTTCGCAAATTTATTTTAACTAATTTCCCATAAGAAAATTTGTCACGATATATAACAAAAACTAAATTATATTAAAATAATTGATGTTGTTTTTATTTTTAATTTATTTATTTAAAAAATGTTTGAAAAATTCGACGAATTTTCATAAAAAATTAAAATTTTTTTTTTTCGGAATTTTTAGAATTTTTTAGAGTATTGAGATTCGTAGTCCATTCAATTTAAGTACAATAAAGTAATATTCTTACGTCCTTTAAATTTTTTTGGATCTATGTCACTTATTCACATGAGTTACTGTATATGAAATAAACAAATGTATGCATATGAAGTAAGATTTTGGAAAAAAATAAAAAAGGACATATGGCTGAAAAAAATGACGTAGTTGTAATAAATGACTGCATATAAAACGGAAAATCTCTTAAAATAATTTTGTCCAGCTAGCTTGTTCTACACGAAACACTGTGCGTCGGTTGGGCGGGCTTTGGAGGGTATTAATCTATCGGCCACCGTGGTGTGATGGCAGCGTGCTCCGCCTGCCACACCGTATGCCCTGGGTTCGCACCCCGGGCAAGGCAACATCAAAATTTTAGAAATAAGTTTTTTCAATTAGAAGAAATTTTTCTAAGCGGGGTCGCCCCTCGGCAGTGTTCGCAAACGCTCCTGGTGTATTTCTGCCATGAAAAGCTCGCAGTGAAAAGTCATCTGCCTTGCAGATGCCGTTCGGAGTCGGCATAAAGCATGTATGTCCCGTCCGGCGAATTTGTAGGGAAAATCAAGAGGAGCACGACGCAAATTGGAAGAGAAGCTCGGCCTTAGATCTCTTCGGAGGTTATCGCGCCTTACATTTATTTATTTATTTATTATTATTATTATTATTGTTATTATTATTATTATTATTATTACAAAAGTCATGGAAGATTTTTCTTCAATGATCGAAATTAAAAAAAGGAAGTAAAAAAATTTAACTAATTTCACAAAAATTGCCACTGCTATCTTCATGGTTGCAGCTTAGCTTATATATCTAGAAAAAATTAATTATATAAGAAAATATATTTGGAATTTATTTAGATCACCTGGTTATAAAAACTGAAACCGTGCGAACCTTCTTGTAAAGATGCATCCTCTTTCCCCTTTACTATATTCTCGCTCACTCAGAACTCGATGAAAGCTGCAACATTTACCACATAAAAAATCTCAACTCATCCTGAGTTGATCAATAGCTGTGCTTGAAAGTTCAATAGCTCATTGAAATTCAATATGCAATATCCTATTGTATGGTATTCGACACTAACTATGCGTAAACCGTTTGTTTGAGCGGAATGATGGGAGTTTGAGTTAGTTGCGATTTGGGAGTAGAGCGAAACGGTTATGCCATTGAAAGCGCACACGGCTTTAATAAAATAAAGAAATTAAAACATAAAATAAATGTGTATTATTTAAAATAGGCGAAAACATTTGGTCCATCGAGCCGAAGGGTGAAGGATTTACAATCCATTTTTTAAAAAATATCAGCGAAAACAGTGTTAATTTAATGCAAATTATAAAACGTGCTAAAGCAAGCAAATTTTGCTTTCGTATATACATATGTATATACTGCGCAGTTGCCTAATCGTGAAAAATTGTGTATAAAGTGAGAATGTCATGCATGGCTATGTGCGTGCACATATGTACATATGCTAAATTGTGGAAATGTGTTGCGCATGAGTTTCAAATATGTGGCTGGCCGGAGCTAAACTTTATGTGTGTTTTGGTTTTGTGCGCAGTTCCTCGACTTTGCTCAGATTGCGGCGTATGGCGAAAAGTGGAATTGGCGACAGTAGAGAAGAAGCATAAGGAAATATAGTTCAGACGTAACGGTTCTGTTCTGCATGTACGAGAGAAATAGTAGAGAGCACTCAATACAGAACCAAGACCGAAAAGAAGCACTGTCAGCGCATTGCATTGTGATGCGCGAAGAGTAAATACGTGAATATGTTAACGTCGAATTACTGCGTCTTGTGTTATTTCTAAGGGAGGTTTACACTGACTGAGCTATAGCATTGCAGCGTCTCGTATTTGACTTCATGCGAATGGGAGCAGATGTGTAGCGTCGGCGTTGTACAATTGCTGCTCCTTGTCCCTTGAGTTGTTTCATGCGAATAAAAAAAAAAAAAAAAATATATATATATATATATACTATGTACATAGATTGATATCTTCGGCGTAAAACATGACCCAATAAACAGTCCCGCAATAAAATTGAGAGAGAAAAAGTATCATAGCTGGCTGCGAAATGAGTTTTCTCGGCATGACGTCACGCTTTTGACAACATATTTCATTGCTGACGCAGTGTTCAGACCTTTTCCAATCGGAGTATTTTGGTCCGCTCTTACATTTTTTATATCAAAGGTTTATTTTGGTCCAGCTCAAAAGTAAATAGTATTACTACCTAATATCTTTTGGTTGAAGTTTACATTGCACACATATGAAAAGCTGACAGTTTACAAGTGACGATTAAATGAAATGACACGAATTCATTGTTTGTGTTTTAACACATGTTTGTTCTCATTTTACTCACAATTTTGTACTTTTTTCGTACGGAATGAGCACAGAAGAAGTGAAATGTGAGCAATGTACGGATGCGATCTGTAAATCGTGCCAAATTCAACATACAGCACTTCTTGAAGTTTTATATAAAAATGAAGTACGTTGAGTGAATGAGGTCAGCTAACCCTGTTTTGCGATAACAGTCGCCAATTGGGGGCAACAAGCGAGGTCAAAGCTTCCTCCAACTCTCCAACTCAGTGAAGGTCCTCTCTTTCCTCTGTCTACAATTTGTCCGGAGCATATTCGTTCATACGCATAACGTGACCAGCTAGCGAAGATTTCTGTTTTTATGCGCTGCATTATCGTCATATCTGCGAAAAGCTCATATAGCTCATTATTATACCTCCTTCGATACTCGCCGTCGACATCACGGATAGGACTATAAATCTTTCGGAGAACTTTTCTCTCGAATACTCTCCAAGAGCCATATCATCTTATCCCTACACGTCTTAGGCCGACTCCATCTGCATGTGATAAGACAGATAACTTTTTTGTTGAGAAACATTTCATGGCAAAAACACAATCGAAGCGATTTGATGTGAGTTGTTCGCCCGATTTCAAAAGGAAGAAAAATAAAAATATACTCCGAAAATTTAATTTGTACTCCGGCGTAGTCGTTTATTCAGGTAATAGTTTTAAATACTCCGAACACTGGTAGCGAAATATGAGAGAAATGTAATAAATCGAAAAACTATAAAAGGGCTACGTGATCAAACTTTTTTTTTCCAAACTCGGTTACAAATACAACAATTGCGGAATGCTAGATCTGGGCTCATTTGTTTATGGCTTCGTATTGTACTTTTAGTAGTTCCAAGCGAATATAAATATGTATGTATGTTGATGTCGTCGGCGTTGTGGCACTGCTGCGTATTGTGCATTGAGTTATTTCATTCTAACCTGAGTATGTTTGTTGATGGCTTCGGCGTAATAAATATTGAGTTTTTTTCTCATAAGCATATATGTGTGTATATATGTATATCGATATCGACGGCTTTATAGCACTCCTGCGATTTGTGATCGATGTCGTTTTCTGCGTATATTTATTAATATGTTTGCTGGTGTCGTCGGCGTAATAGCACTGCTGCGCATTGTGCTTTGCGTTGTTTCATGTGTATATGAATATGTAAGTAGGTTTCTTGATGTCATCGGCGTAATAGCACTGCTGCGTATTGTGCTTGGAGTTGCTTTCTGCGAATATAAATGTATATATTGGCGTCGTCACGTAGCATTGCGTTTGGATTGTTTCATATATATATATGCATATGTAAGTATGTTTGTTGAGGTCTTCGGCGTAAGAGAACTGCTGCGTATTTGCTTCGAGTTGTTTCATGCGTATATACTATATAGGGACCTTTGTTGAAGTCGTCGGCGTATTAGCACTGCTGCGCATTGTGCTTTGGGTTGCTTCATGTGTATATGAATATTTAAGTATGTTTTTTGATGTCGTCGGCGTAATAGCACTGCTGCGTATTGTGCTCGGAGTTGCTTTCTGCGAATATAAATGTGTATGTTGACGTCGTCGGCGTAACAGCACTGCTGCGCATTGTGCTTTGCGTTGTTTCATGTGTATATGAATATGTTAGTAGGTTTTTTGATGTCGTCGGCGTAATAGCACTGCTGCGTATTGTGCTCGGAGTTGCTTTCTGCGAATATAAATGTGTATGTTGACGTCGTCGGCGTAACAGCACTGCTGCGCATTGTGCTTTGGATTGTTTCATGTATATATGTATATGCAAGTATGTTTGGGGATGTATTCGGCGTAAGAGAACTGCTACGTATTGTGTTTTGAGGTGTTTCATGCGTTGATGTCATCGGCTTAATAGCACTGCTGCGTCTTCTGCTTGAAACTGTTTGGTAAATATGTGCGTTAAGTAATAGCGTCCGTGTTGTATGCACCGCTGTTCGGGATTGTTTCATGTGAACATGAGTATATTTTCTGCGTCGCCATTGTAAAACTACTACAGGCTTTATGCTTGAGGTATCTCAGGCGCATATTAGAAGTTTTGTACTGCCGTGCTATTGTAGTTATTAAAAGACAGCGCATTATTGAGTGGATACTATGTATAAAAAGTAAATAGGTGGCAAGAATACTTGCAAATGACAGCATTAGAAACCAGCAGAATCCATCTAGGCATACATATATAGATACACATGATTGAATAGTTGTTGGCAGCGCCACAGGGGAAAGACTTTTCCACTACAAAATTAATTTGTTAGTTGTCGTGAAAGCAAAGAAAATTCAAGGCGTAGCGTGTAGTTTTTTTGGTCGTAACAAATACAATTTACATTCGTTAGGAATTCTCGTAGCCTTATTTGCGTTCGCGGTTGTATTGGAAAAATTAATTGCATAATTTTCCGTCGAACTTCTGTATTCTTTGACGATGCCATGGAAAGGTGAAGGATATCGAATATTCAGTTTGAAATAGCAAGACAGGAGGAGAAGCGAGGTCTGATAGGCCAAACAATAAAAGCAGGGAAATTGTGCATGTCTTTTCGTGCTGAAATTAATAAATATATACATATGTAGGTACATTATGTGCGAATTATCGGCCAGATAAGGTGTTAATTTATGTTTATAAGAAGTTATTGGCGGATACAGTGCTGCGAGGAAAAGGCTGTATGCATGCCTGAGAAGTGATTTATTTGTTGTTTAATAACATATCGCTAATAAATAATTGCGGCTATGGTGCATCGATGCTGTGGCATTTTGCGAAAATTATCGGCGACATAAGGTGTTCTGTGAAATCTTTGACACACATGGAATCTTGGATAGTTCCAACTATCTCTGCGAATAGAGCTTGTGTTTTTTGTTGAATTTGCGAATTGATGCATTCCTTGTTGTGGCAAGGGCATATCACTATTAAATATGAATAAATATAGAAATATTGAAAATCAAATACTTGCATATTGTTTTGCGTTTTTTTTTTTTGTTCTTATATTTTCAGTACGTGAACAAGAGGTTATGGCGCAAGCAGTTGGTGAGTGGTTTTCAGAACTGACCGCGGAAATCGCAGTAATTCAGACGACGTAAATAATATCCAGGCAGAGTTAGATTCTATTTTGGCGTAAATCCAGCGCCAATCAAATTAGTTGGGTGCGGCCAATCATCATGAAATAAGCACTGAACTTCCGAAAATGCCTTTAGATGTCCTAAGTAGGGCTTGAGATATTTTTGAAGGTGAAATGTTGTGAACTTAAGCATGGAACTTGGGAAAAATTGAGCAGATGGAAAGCCAGCAGTTGGTTGAGGATGTCTAGGCCAGGTCGATTGTTGCCGTATCTAAACTGCCATTGGCGAAACGTCTTTAAATGATATCATCCTGAGGGGGTACAATTTCGAGACATATTTGCAGCGGAAGTTCTCCAAAACCCACCCCTCATATATCTAAAGAGGTTTCGTAGGCTCCAAACTGTGTTCAAGGTGATGCCTCCAGGCATTAGGGTATTGGCCCAGGGAAACCACAGTTTTGCTGGTGCATGGCGAACGTTTCGTTTGGCATATGATAACGAATACTTATGTTGTGCAGCTCACTGTTCCGCAACATACAACCTGCCACCTTGACCAAAGGCGACGTAATCCGTAATATGCTTGATGTTACCCGTCATAGTATGGGTAGGATAGCTAGACAATTGGGACTCAGAGAGCGACTTGTTTACATTAAACCTTTTGGAGTCAAGGTAAGATAGCTCCTCGCGTTTGCATTGGGAAATGGTTCGGCCTATAGATCGCATTCCAAATTAACAAAACGATTTTTTACATGGTTCGAGTATCGAAGTAGTGGGCTACTAAGTCATGCGTTTCGTGTTACTGACAACAGAAATAATCAAACTACCGATTGTCGAAATAATCTACCAATAGGAGTGAACATTTCATCAAATCTGAACTATAATGCTTGTCCAAGATGTACTGGGGATCATGCACTAGAAGGATGTCCTATGTTGGTCGTCGAATTCGCGAGCGGGGAATAAAACATATTTTGGAATTGGTGCTGTGTCAGCACCGATTTCGAAAGGGTCACATCGCCAAAAATTGCTTATCCAGTCGTTGTACCAGGTGCGAAAGGTCACTTCATAATAGTATTATTTGCTCAAAGCTAGGCACCAGCTCTCAAGAGGAGATTGCTCAAGCATATTTGCTACCAACTTTAGCTGGTGACCAAGTTGAAGTCCATTAGAAATCTTTTCCCAAAATGGAAGCCGGTCTCGGCGTTTCCAGCACCATGGTTCCTCTTTTCCCAGATGATTATTTCTGCCATGATGAGTGGGCAGTAGTTCAACCTCTTGCCAATATCAGCGTATTTTTATTAAAGATCAGTAATTAGTGCGTCGTTATTCGTTCTGTTTTGCTAACTTCGATTAACGATATGGATTCGCAATGGTTCACAAACACTGTCAAACAACATCAGTAAGCAAACCTATTATATGTATTTATCAAACAATGAACTCTCCAGTACCAAGTGAACGGCCGGAGAGTCGGTTCAGCTATTGTCATATCTGTAGCTCATAACTAAGATTTCCCAAAACTTGACAGAATATGAGGACAGGTAACCTGATTCTTGTTAAATATTTAGTCACACCATTAACTGTTGGAAAATGAGGCGAGTCACTGCAACTTATGCTGGTAGTGATATGTACAATATTCCCATTTGGACTAAGCCAAAATACTACGCCCCGATCGGAAACGTTTTTATATTACCGATGGAAGCGATTGAGCCTCGAGATGCATCGAGTCTCAAGGCCGGAGGATGTTTGAGCGGAATGATGGGAGTTTGAGTTAGTTGCGATTTGGGAGTAGAGCGAAACGGTTATGCCATTGAAAGCGCACACGGCTTTAATAAAATAAAGAAATTAAAACATAAAATAAATGTGTATTATTTAAAATAGGCGAAAACACCGTTAAACCATGGAGTAATGTATTCAAAGGGTGTGGTGTATTCCAAAAAACTCGTAGACTATATCTTTATAATATTGGCCAAAAAATTTATTTGAGTTTTATATGATGTGGTAAATGAAATTGATTTATGCTGTGCGCATTAAATTCATCAGATATATGAGAATTTTGCTTGTGTGTGTTTCTATCAATGTACTACAACATGTGCCATGAGTTGCATGCACAGCTTTTCATTATGCATTTAATAGTGAGCTCAACCATTCGTGTTATGTTTAACTGGTGCAGATAAACATTAACTACAAAAAAGATAAAGGTATCTACAGTAGAGTGTAAAATTAGAGCAGACGTTTTTTCTTTGTTGAGGTAATATTAGAATTTGTGATTAATTTATTAAGTAAATTAATGGCGTTTTCTTTTCTGGCAAAAGTGTTACGCTTTTTGTACCCCGCGCAAGGGTTTTAATATATTTTGTTCTATTCTAAAAAGCAGGTAACGCCTTTACGGGGTATTTAGTTCTTTGTGAAAATAGTTGCCTGCTCGCAACGTAAAAGAGTTACACTTTTACACTGCATAAAATGGTGGTGTGGCAGTTCAATTCTGCTAAACCAGCTAATCGTTACAATTTATTTTCGTAACTTTACAAATTTTTAGCGAAGAAAATTGAAATAAATGAAACAATTGCTAATGAATTTTTATTATCATTGACAGTGCGTTTGTGAAAGTCAGCTAATACACGGGGTAGCAATTTATGTTCTTTGCATGCACTATAAATGTTGACAATTTTCTGGAGTAGTGTAGTGTAAACAGCCAACAATTTCAATGCCAAATGAGTAAACCAGTTAATATGCTACCCTGTAACAAAAAGTGTCTAAATTTTAATCAACACAAAAGGGGCATTTGATAATTGTTGCTGACAAAGCAATTCACACGATTTAATACAGGTGCGTACAACGCACGGCTAAACCAAATTTGCATTAAGGCGAATTTGCTGACATTGCCTTTTCCACAGACGTCATAACTCAACACAAATATGTTGGTACATATTTGTGTCGATTTGTATGTAGCTATGTAAGTATGTATAATTAAAGTAAATATGTACGTAAAAATATGTTTAGAATAATTTAGTATAAATAAGCTAACAATATTTGAATAAAGACTCATTCACTCATTCGCACTTACACCTCCCAAAACAGACAATTCATTCTCCACATTTTATAGTAGGAGTAACTCTACTAAGGCTTTACCATTTACTTTGGCAACAATTTATTTCAGAAAAGAAAACGCTAAGAGTAGAACAAGTTGGACATAAATATGGCGGAATGCCGTTTTCACACGCAAATATCATGAATTCGCAGTTGATGAGAGCAACCTCACCAGGAAGACGCGCGTCCCTCAAGTTCTATTTCAATCTGGATATTGTAATAGGTTAAACTCTGACTTAACCAGAATCAGCTCCGACATACTCAATTTATGTCCTGATTGTAATTTGTCACCACATAACAGAGACCATCTTTACAATTCATATAAGAAAAAACGCCTCTAAAACCTTTATTTTATTGGTCTTACCCTGTTTAAACGGCAATCTTCCGCGATCTCCAGCTAAAGGATATTGATGGCAATTTGGCAGTAATTGCACCATTGGAATACCGAAAGTACTGCTATAATAACAACAACAACAACATAAGATCTTATATTGAAAACTTCCTGTACAAAACTTTATTTTATCTCGGCTGCTCACGGTGAAAGGTTTGAGCCCAAAATGAAAACCATTCATCGGTTCAAGTAATTTGTTTAACTTTTTTGACCTAAGTTGGAAACTACTCGAAAAAATGTTAACTTGGGAATCGATATATTAAGGCTGCTGACAGAGAGCTCGCTTTAAGCTATGCTAGAAGCAATTTTTATTTTTACATACTTTACATGATTCAAACGTGGCACTCTGACGTTATTAAAAATTTTCCATTAGAAACAGTTTTCTTAGCTTTCTATCTTTATATTATACCTCCGCTTCTCGCTTCCACTGTGTTGTCAGCTCTACTGTAAACTTAATGTAACGCACCAGAATCTACAGTCAGTAAACGTTCCTTATCATCCACTTTTCCTCCGACTATAAGATTGTTCAACCTTCTTCCAATTTTTGATACAGACATTACGAGGCATTCTATCGCGATAGCCAGCTGTCTGCCCTTGCAGCTGGCTCGCTTTAATTAAACGCTTGATTGGTTTTGAAGATTTGCTTATCTTCTACAGCTTTACGTTTACGGTGACCTGGCTTTCCGCACTTGGAGCATTTAAGTAATCTGTAATTTCCGCAATCGCCAAATGAGCCAGTCTTTCGAAATCTGACGCAAACTTCTACAATGTCTCATAACCTTTTTGGTAGCGGTTTGGTATGCAATATATCGTCTACTGGGTCCCTGTATTGCTGATTTTGTCTTCTATATTGCAGTCATTAACTGCTGTTTTCTTCTCAAATTCTATTTTAAAGACCAGAAAAGGAACAGAACTGTTAATGGATGTGGTTTTTAACTTAAAATTGGTCGCTGAATCAGATTAGTGATTAAGTTGCAAGGCCTCGATTTGACATTTAAAAGCATATAACCTTTCGCTACTTTATCCTAATGACCACTAAAGCCTTCATGAAACTCCGTTAATTTCTCAACCATACGTGCCTAAAGCCTCCAAGATACACAGACTTCCTGCTACTTCATTTCAGCAGATATCTACGATGATAACTGTGCTGAATTTAGTGTTAACAATTCGGATATACGTGCCCTTTGTGCTTCCAATTTATATGATATGCGAGTCTCACGGACTTCCAGTTGAGATGACGCAACTGTGAATATTTGTGAAGACATTTGCTTTGCTACTGATAATACCCTGTTTATGTCTGCAATTTCTGCTAGATTCTGAATCACCACCTTCCCCTCCGTTCTAGTACCTGCACCTTTCAAATCGGGATAAAAGTTGTCTTTATAACACTACTATTTTAGAAAAACTTCACAATTCAAATTATTTGCCTACTAACAATATTTTAAAATCAAACTGATTCGTCATTTCTAAGGCTTCGTTTCTTATACACTTCTTAGTTGGCTCGTCATTATTTTTTATACTCAGCGTGCTTTGCACACAGAGTATATTAACTTTGATTGGATAACGGATGGTTGTACAGGTATAAAGGAATCCAGATAGATATAGACTTCCATATATCAAAATCATCAGTATAGAAAACAAGTAAGGAAGGTTAAGTCCTGGTGTAACCGAACATTACATACTCAGTTGAGAGCTATGGTGACAACATAAGGGAAAATAACCATGTAGGAAAATGAACCGAGGGAAACCCTGGAATGTGTTTGTATGACATGTGTATAAAATGGAAGGTATTAAAGAGTATTTTAAGAGGAAGTGGGCCGTAGTTCTATAGATGGACGCCATTTAGGGATATCGCCATAAAGTTGGATCAGGGTTGACTCTAGAATTTGTTTGTACGATATGGGTATCAAATGAAAGGTGTTAATGAGTATTTTAAAAGGGAGTAATCCTTAGTTCCATAGGTGGACGCCGTTTCGAGATATCGCCATAAAGGTGGACCAGGGGTGACCCTAGAATTTGTTTGTACAATATGGGCATCAAACGAAAGGTGTTAATGAGTATTTTAAAAGGGAGTGCCTTAGTTCTATAGGTGGACGCCGTTTCGAAATATCGCCACAAAGGTGGACCAGGGGTGACTCTAGAATGTGTTTGTACGATATGGGTATCAAATTAAAGGTATTAATGAGGGTTTTAAAACGGAGTGGTGGTTGTTGTATAGGTGGTCGCCTTTTCGAGATATCGCCATAAAGGTGGACCAGAGGTGACCCTAGAATTTGTTTGTACAATATGGGTATCAAAAGAAAGGTGTTAATGAGTATTTTAAAAGGGAGTAATCCTTAGTTCCATAGGTAGACGCCGTTTCGAGATATCGCCATAAAGGTGGACCAGGGGTGACCCTAGAATTTGTTTGTACAATATGGGCATCAAACGAAAGGTGTTAATGAGTATTTTAAAAGGGAGTGCCTTAGTTCTATAGGTGGACGCCGTTTCGAAATATCGCCACAAAGGTGGACCAGGGGTGACTCTAGAATGTGTTTGTACGATATGGGTATCAAATTAAAGGTATTAATGAGGGTTTTAAAACGGAGTGGTGGTTGTTGTATAGGTGGTCGCCTTTTCGAGATATCGCCATAAAGGTGGACCAGGGGTGACTCTAGAATGCGTTTGTACGATATGGGTATTAAATGAAAGGTGTTAATGAGTATTTTAAAAGGGAGTAATCCTTAGTTCCATAGGTGGACGCCGTTTCGAGATATCGCCATAAAGGTGGACCAGAGGTGACCCTAGAATTTGTTTGTACAATATGGGTATCAAAAGAAAGGTGTTAATGAGTATTTTAAAAGGGAGTAATCCTTAGTTCCATAGGTGGACGCCGTTTCGAGATATCGCCATAAAAGTGGACCAGGGGTGACTCTAGAATGTGTTTGTACGATATGGGTATCAAATTAAAGGTATTAATGAGGGTTTTAAAAGGGAGTGGTGGTTGTTGTATAGGTGGTCGCCTTTTCGAGATATCGCCATAAAGGTGGACCAGGGGTGACTCTAGAATGCGTTTGTACGATATGGGTATTAAATGAAAGGTGTTAATGAGTATTTTAAAAGGGAGTAATCCTTAGTTCCATAGGTGGACGCCGTTTCGAGATATCGCCATAAAGGTGGACCAGGGGTGACCCTAGAATTTGTTTGTACAATATGGGTATCAAAAGAAAGGTGTTAATGAGTATTTTAAAAGGGAGTAATCCTTAGTTCCATAGGTGGACGCCGTTTCGAGTTATCGCCATAAAGGTGGACCAGGGGTGACCCTAGAATTTGTTTGTACAATATGGGCATCAACCGAAAGGTGTTATTGAGTATTTTAAAAGGGAGTGGGCCTTAGTTCTATGGGTGGACGCCGTTTCGAAATGTCGCCACAAAGGTGGACCAGGGGTGACTCTAGAATGTGTTTGTACGATATGGGTATCAAATTAAAGGTATTAATGAGGGTTTTAAAAGGGAGTGGTGGTTGTTGTATATGTGGTCGCATTTTCGAGATATCGCCATAAGGGTGGACCAGGGCTGACCCTAGAATTTTTTGTATAATATGGGTATCAAAAGAAAGGTGTTAATGAGTATTTTAAAAGGGATTAATCCTTAGTTCCATAGGTGGACGCCGTTTCGAGATATCGCCATAAAGGTGGAGCAGGGGTGACCCTAGAATTGGTTTGTACAATATGGGCATCAAACGATAGGTGTTAATGAGTATTTTAAAAGGGAGTGGGCCTTAGTTCTATAGGTGGACGCCGTTTCGAAATATCGCCACAAAGGTGGACCGGGGGTGACTCTAGAATGTGTTTGTACGATATGGGTATCAAGTTAAAGGTATTAATGAGGGTTTTAAAAGGGAGTGGTGGTTGTTGTATAGGTGCTTGCATTTTCGAGATATCGCCATAAAGGTAGACCAGGGCTGACCCTAGAATTTGTTTGTACAATATGGGTATCAAATTAAAGGTATTAATGAGAGTTTTAATAGGGAGTGGTGGTAGTTGTATATGTGAAGGCGTTTTCCAGATATCGACCAAAATATGGACCAGGGTGACCCAGAACATTATCTGTTGGATACCGCTAATTTATTTATATATGTAATACCTGCCAAGATTTTAAGGGTTTTTTATTTCGCCCTGCAGAACTTTTTCATTTTCTTCTACTTAATATGGTAGGTGTCACAACCATTTTATAAAGTTTTTTTCTAAATTTATATTTCGCGTCAATAAAACAATCCAATTATCTTACCATGTTTCATCCCTTTTTTCGTATTTGGTATAGAATTATGGTATATTTTTCATTTTTCGTAATTTTCGATATCGAAAAAGTGGGCGTGGTCATAGTCGGATTTCGTTCATTTTTATACCAAGATAAAGTGAGTTCAAGTAAGCACGTGAACTAAGTTCATTAAAGATATGTTAATTTTTGCTCAAGTTATCGTGTTAACGGCCATGCGGAAGGACATACGGACGACTATGTATAAAAACTGGGCGTGGCATCAACCGATTCCGCCCATTTTCACAGAAAACAGTTAGCGTCATCAAATCTATGCCCCTACCAAATTTCAAAAGGATTGGTTAATTTTTGTTCGACTTATGGCATTAGAAGTATCCTAGACAAATTAAATTAAAAAGGGCGGAGCCACGCCCATTTTGAAATTTTCTTTTATCTTTGTATTTTGCTGCACCACATCATAACTGGAGTTGAATGTTGACATAATTTACTTATATACTGTAAAGATATTAAATTTTTTGTTAAAATTTTACTTTAAAACAATTTCTTTTAAAAGTGGGCGTGGTCCTTCTCTGGTTTTGCTAAATTTATTAAGCGTATATATAGTAATAGGAGTAACGTTCCTGCCAAATTTCATCATGATATCTTCAACGACTGCCAAATTACAGCTTGCAAAATTTTAAATTACCTTCTTTTAAAAGTGGGCGGTGCCACGCCCATTGTCCAAAATTTTACTCATTTTCTATTCTGCCTCATAAGCTAAACTCATCTACTAAGTTTCGTCGCTTTATCTGTCTTTTGTAATGAATTATCGCACTTTTTCGGTTTTTCGAAATTTTCGATATCGAAAAAGTGGGCGTGGTTATAGTCCGATATCGTTCATTTTAAACAGCGATCTGAGATGAGTACGCAGGAACCTACATACCAAGTTTCATCAAGATACCTCAAAATTTACTCAAGTTATCGTGTTAACGGGCGGACGGACGGACATGGCTCAATCAAATTTTTTTTCGATCCTGATTATTTTGATATATGGAAGTCTATATCTATCTCGATTCCGTTATATATGTACAACCAACCGTTATCCAATCAAACTTAATATACTCTGTGAGCTTTGCTCAACTGAGTATAAAAATTTGATTGAGTCATATCCGTCCGTCTGCCCGTTAACATGATAACTTGAGTAAATTTTGAGGTATCTTGATGAAAATTGGTATGTAGATCGCAATTTAAAATGAACGATATCGGACTATAACCACGCCCACTTTTTCGATATCGAAAATTTCGAAAAACCGAAAAAATGCGATAATTCATACCAAAGACGGATAAAGCGATGAAGCTTGATGGACGGGTTGACCATATGACGCAGATTAGAAAATTAGTAAAATTTTGGACAATGGGAGTAGCACCGCCCACTTTTAAAAAAAGGTAATGTAAAAGTTTTGCAAGCTGTAATTTGGCAGTCGTTGAATATATCATGGTGAAATTTGGCAGGAGCGTTACCCTTATTACTATATATGTGGTAAATAAAAATTAGCAAAATCGGATGAAGAACACACCCACTTAAAAAAAAAATATAAGTTAAATTTTAACAAAAAATTTAATATATTTACAGTATATAAGTAAATTTTGTCAACATTCAACTACAGTATTGATTTGGTACAACAAAATACAAAAATAAACGAAAATTTCATAATGGGCGTGGCTCCGCCTTTTTCATTTAATTTGTCTAGAACACTTTAATGCCATATGTCGAACAAAAACTTACCAATCCTTATGAAATTTGGTAGGGAAGAAAACTTTTTTCTATGAAAATGGGCGAAATCGGTTGAAGCTACGCCCAGTTTTTATACACAGTCGTCGGTCTGTCCTTCCGCTCGGCCGTTAACAGGATAACTTGAGCAAAAATCGATATATCTTTACTAAACTTATTTCACGTACTTAACTGAAATCAATTTATCTTGGCACTAAAAACGGGCGAAATCCTGCTATGACCACGCCCACTTTTCCGATATCGAAAATTTTTAAAAATGAAAAAATGCCACAATTCTATACCAAATACGAAAAAAGGGATGAAACATGGTGATTGGATTGGTTTATTGACGCAAAATATAACTTTAGAAAAAACTTTGTAAAATAGGTGTGATACCTACCATATTAGGTAGAAGAAAATGAAAAAGTTCTGCAGGGCGAAATCAAAAGCCTTTGGAATCTTGTGTGTGGTATTACATATATAAATAAATTAGCGTTACCCGACAGCTGATGTTCTTGGTCACCCTGGTCCACATTTTCGTCAATATCTCGAAAACGCCTTTAGATATACAACTAAGCCCCACTCCCTTTTAAAACCCTCAATAGTACCTTTAATTTTATACCCATATCGTACAAACACATTATAGAGTCACCCCTGGTCCACCTTTATGGCTTTATCTAGAAAAGGCGTCCACCTATAGAACTAAGGCCCACTGCTTTATAAATAATCATTAACACCTTTCATTTCATACCCATATCGTACAATCGCATTCTAAAGTCACCCCTAGTCCACCTTAATGGCAATATCTCGGAAAGGCGTCCGCCTGTATAACTAAGGCCCACTCCCTTTAAAAAAACTCATAAACACCTTTCATTTGATTCCAATATCATACAAATACAATCTAGAATCACCCCTGGTTCACCTTTATGGCGGTATATCGAAAAGGCATCCACCTATAGAACTATGGCCCACTGCCTTTTAAACTACTCTTTAATACCTTCCATTTGATACACATATCATACAAACACATTCTAGGTTTACCCTAATTTCATTTTCCTACATGGTGATTTTCCCTTATTTTTTCTCCAAAGCTCTCAGCTGAGTTTGTAATATTCGGTTACACCCGAAGTTAGCCTTCCTTACTTGTTATTATTTACTTCTTCTTCCTGCATCTCATATTCGCTCTTTCATTCTATACAACAAAAGCAAAACCAACGGCTTCCCAACTTCAATATGAAAGATAGGTGTCTCTTCTTATGTCTCGAATAAAGAGCCGCCTTAATTATGGCGTGTGGAGTCCCTGGTTTTCCTCTAATTTCAACAAAACTAAAGAAGTAGCTCAAAGAACCTTTTCTTAGTTTGAACTGTTCATATTTAAAGGACCAACCCGTGTGTTGGTCCACAATTGTAGCAGGATCGGATATGTAGAAGACCCGATAGCTACATAAATTTACGCTATAAATATTGATTAACCCATTACCGGCCAAATCAAATGTGCCGGTAGGAAATATTTTTCATTCCCATTTGTTAGTTCATTCATGACCAAAACAGATGTTTAACAGAAAAAACTAGATTTGTTTTTTATTTCTCGATAAAATGCCTGTCCTCATTTGGGTACAATGGGTAGTTTCAGAATGGAACTGAGAAAAGCACTTGCTTTCGACAAAAAGTGTTTTTTACACAATTCACATTTCCAGTGGCACTTAGAGTGACAAACTACGCACCGCAGTTAATTAGTCAAGCGTTCATGATTGGCACCATTTGTTTTTGATACAGCACCAACTACATTAGATGAAAGACGAGGTTTTCGGGATGAAGTAGGTTCTAAATGCGTTCGCACAATGCGTCGACTGAATAAAAATTCATCCACTGGGGATGTACAGTCAATTTTGCATAGTAAAACGTGTATCCAAGCATCGTTTTTGAGTGGAGTGATATTCGACATTATAATTAGGTGAAATTCGAGTCAATACTGGTGTACTGAAATTATCTGCATTAACTTCTTTTAAATTTGGCAAAGCATGCATGCTCACCATCACATCCATCCCAATCGGAATCATCTTGACGACGTGGCACTGCTTCAATTCTGTCAGTTACACTATTTGGTATGGTAGTGCATACCAAGCCATCTTCATTTACGTCCTCTTCATCATTTACAATGACAGGGTCAAGAGGGATAACTAATATATCATACTCACAGTCGTCGTCTTCATTTTCCATTCCCCAATCAACAGCCTCCTATAACTTTAATCGCATAATGTCTTTTAAAAACCCCTGTTAAATGTTAAAAAAAATTAATGGTTATACCCATTGTCTCCAAGTGGAGACATACGAAACCAGCATGCTCCTAGCTAGTAAGCTGATTGACATAGTTATCATATGCTTCCCAAACCGAACTGCTATAATGAGAATGTTATGACTTTATAGTCGAAAGTATTTAAAGTTAATTCAATTGATAAGTCCATTAAAATTTTCGATATGTTTTGAATAGCTCTTCTTTTAAAATAAAATCCAGCAATGTGCGCTGCTATATTTTTAACAGCTAGTGTACATAAAGTTATATTCACGCTTATTCCTACTCATATATATTTCCACATGTACTATGTACAATTCCTTATATGAATATTTATGTAAATGAGATTGATGTATCTTATTTATGTATATCTTTTAATATTTTCCATAAAGGCAGCACTTAGATGTACAGCGACCTACACTATTTCATGTTTGTGCGTTTTCATCAAATGTTTATCCATTCAAATCAATAAATATCAACCAATTAATAAAAGGAGGTTATTGAACCTTTATTAAGGCTTGTACTAAAATCACTGCTGCTTAACAGATTAACACAAAATTAAAAACAAGTATGGAAGGCTATGTTCGGGTGTAACCGAACATTACATACTCAGCTGAGAGCTTTGGAGACAAAATAGGGGAAAATCACCATGTAGGAAAATGAACTTAGGGTTACCCTGGAATGAGTTTGTATGACATGGATATGAAACAGTGAGCTGCACTTATTCATCTTTTAAGGTTATTAGTGGACTAACCAAAAAATGAGTATTAGTGCGTATGCAAACAAAGAATATCAAGCACTTATATGCAACTAGCAGACCCGTCAGACGTTGTTCTGCCCTAAATTTGGCCTATCTTCATACATTTTAATAAACTTTTTCCGTCTAACTCTGCACCCCCCCCCCCCCCCCCTTCCATAACTTTTTCTTTATCCTTTTATGCACTCCACACTCCGTCTTTTCGCTTCATCTATCTCTATTTTCGTCTCACTCTATCTCTTTCTCAGTCTCCTTCCCTCTTTTCTCTTCTCTAAAGTTTTTCCCATTCTTCTTCATCCCTTATTACCAGGCAAATCGAATAGGACGTATGTAAATAGTTATGTGGGTATTATTAATTCCTGTCTTTATTTCGGATTCGCATGCACATTGATCAGTTTTGCCAGGTTAATGCAACTAAATTGAATATCACAATGAAAATTACTTTAAAGCTCTCAGCAACCACTTTCATTTGATATCCATATTACGCACATATTCTAGGGGTATCTGTGTCCAGGTTTTGCCCATATCTTGAGACCCTAGTCACCCAGCGGTATAAAAATTACTATGTACTAAAGCACTCATCAACAGCTCCAATTTGATACCCATAAAGTAAAAACATATCCTAGTGTTACCCTGATGCACGTTTTGCCTATATCTCGAAACCAGTGAGCTGCAATTATTCGTCTTTTAAGGTTATTAGTGGACTAACCAAAAAATGAGTATTAGTGTGTACACAAACAAAGAATATCAAGCACTTATATCCACTAAAACACATTTACATAGTCATGCTTCGTAAAATGAATAACCGCTCATAAGCCACGAAGCAGTTCAGTACTCAATTGCCTTATTGAGCAAGAAAGTCAACTGTGTTATACGAAAACACTAATTTGAATCAGTATGACTAACAGTACAATAAAATGAATATAGTCATATCAGTCTTCTAACGCTAGCAGCACAACGATGTACACGAAACTAAACTGAATACAGCGCTAAAGAAAAACCGATAATAAACGAAGTATACAGTGTATTACTTACGAAACCAACATGCTACTGAGTTAAAGCGACTATGATTTCAGTTTATGCTCGCCAATGTCACATATGTATGGGACATATGTGTTGCGGGGCACTCATATGTATTTTCTATTTTATGTGCTAGTCACACATAGTATTGGTCTGTACTTAACTAAGTACACATTAACGGCCCTATTCTACAGTGGTAACTACTTCATTTTTACCGGTTACGAAATCTGCTGGCAACTTTTACACCTTTTTGGTATTCTGAAGGCAAAAGTTGCCGGATAACACCGTAACCATTAAAATAGGTGGTAACATCGACGTAACCACATAAATCAGCTGTTGTTTACTCTGAAAAATAAAAAAGCGAGAGTGAAAATTAAATCGAGCTTTTTAAAAATATATAAACAAATACAACAAAAAGTAAAAATTACTCAAAACCTTTCAAGCGCCAATAATTAGTTTAATATAATAAAAATGTCCAATTTACTATTATTGCTGCTTGCTGAAGATGAAGAATATGGTGAAATTTTGGAACAGAAACATAACTTAAAGAGTCTTCGGGACAGTAGTGATCCATTGAACCTTCCTTGTAGTACCTTCAAAGATCATTTTCTTTTACCGAAAGAAGCCTTTAAATACTTATAGAAGAGTTGTGGCCCAAGGATGACCAACCTACTTCTCTGCCCTTTGGAGTACGATTTTTTTGTTGTCTCACATTTTTAGCACATGGATCGTATCAAAAATATGTTGCTAATAATTTATATGCGCGCCAGGCTATCTTCTACATCACGAGCTATCAAATACATTACAAATTTGATTGTGAAAGAAAAAGCATCTGAAGTAAGTTTTCTTACCACAAACGATAAGCAGTTGGCTATAAAAGCAAGGTAACGGTGAACGTGGAAACTTACAGATAGTACATGGGCTAATATTTTTTGTTTCTACTTGTTTAGGTTCTACACAAAGTTTGGTTTGAAGGGTGTTATCGGTGCAATCGATTGCACACATGCGGCGCTCATTTGCTCACCAATAAGTTTTCCGGCCAGACCGTGTAGCCTCTACATGAATCGCAAGAGATACTACAGCGTCAATTTTGAAGCTGTTTGCGACGACAACTTAAAGTTTCTGGCAATTGATGCAACTTTTCCTGGGTCATATATGGACAACATCAAATGTGCGTGCGTTTATGAGCGGGCAGAGAGGAAGCTTACTACTAGGTGATCAGGGTTACCCCCTAGAGCCTTGGATTATCACACCCTTGACTCAGCCCGCAAATCGTCGGGAACAAAAAATCAATAAAGTACATTGTATAGCAAGAAATGTTATTGAAAGAGGATCTGAAGTGGTCAAGTCACGTTTTCGATGCTTGGCACAATATCGCACTTTAAATTATAGTACTAAAGTAAAGAGTAAATATAATTGTAAACGCCTTATTTATTCTTCGCAATGTTGTAAGAAAAAAAATTTTTAGAGCGACGAAGTGGAGCCAGACGAGGAAACGACTGCGCCAGAAAATGCCACCAACACCCATCTTCACCGCCAAGGCGAAAGGATTCGCCAGCAGTTAATTAACCATATACCCTGACTGTGCCTCGAATATGCAAAAATTACTGCACTATATTGATAAATTTAAAATTAAAAGTAATTCGTTTTAAATGAAATAAAAATTCAATAATATAAAACAAATACAAATTAATTCAGTCTTTTTTTTAATTTCTTAAATTACTTAATACTTAAAAAAGGAAGTCAATGTTATATACTGGACTTAGAATCACTCAACCCTGCCTTTATTTTATATGAATTAGGGGTTTATTCCTAACTCACTTTTAACGCTGAATTCATACGAGCTTAGTCAAGATGTTGTCTTTGCAATTCCACCATCTCCTGAATTGCCGCAGCGAACGACATCAACCCATTTCCCAAATTGTCTAGGGATTCAGCCAGTTTTGACTGATCATGACGTCTGTTCCTCATGTCCTGTTGCACCAATTCCAAAATTTCTTCCCTAGCGCTTCTTCTTCTGTTGCGTGACGTTGGCAATAAAACTTGGCTGGGCGTATCAGCAGTCGGCGGCGCAGAATTGCTCGCATGAGAATTACGTGGCACGGGATTTAGAGTAACAAGACATGAGGAAGTTCGACTGGGCGATTCACTTACCACTAAGAAAAACGAGGCAAACTCGTTCGGATCTTCCGGAAAAGCAGGTGGTGGAATTTCCACTGGTAATTCCTCTGGCGTTGGAGGAACATTTTCGGCATTGTTGGCATTCTATTAATAAAACAAATTATTATAATCAAACATTTTTTTTATAATATAAAAATGTAATACTGCAATATCGGTAGTATATTTTAAGTATATGAAAACATATTTCAATTCTTAAATAAAAATGTAAGAAATGCATATGGGCATAACGATTTCACACATACACTACCAGCGGTTATTATTGTATTACAAAAGTTTATTGCAAATATATTTACCTGGAAGCCGAGCCTTGAGGTTGAGTGGCCCTCCACAGCAGCAAACCGAAACACCTCTAACGCTTGCTGCTCGAAGTCAGTCAGATCTGCCACAGGATTTTGTCCACCACCTGTCTTTCTCCTCTAGGCAGAAAATTTTCGGGCCCGGGAACCCAACTGTTTTCGCCAGTTTCGCAAACTCTCAAATTATAAATAAAGACAAACAATCAGTACTTACCCTCTTTCCAATAATAATATAGTAGTATATAGTTATATATGGTATTATTCTGGTGTTTGTGGCGTTCATGCCTGCTTTGTTATACCAAGTACAAATTTCAACAACTAATAACTTATAAATAAGGATTTTAGTATACAATTACACAGGTGCGCTTAATTACACAGGTGATACAGAAATCCCGCATATTACATAACTCCGGCTACGTGTTTGAACGCACAATCACGCTGTTGCCGGAGTAAATTTTTAGCACACAATAAAATACAAAACTCTTAATTATATAAAAATCAATTTGCTTACCTCTCTCCAAATATCACATTTTCTTAATGGACCCACCATCACATTCAATTTGCATGTGAGCTCCTCCCACATCCTTTGAATTTGATTTGGCGATGTGGGGCACTTTTTGCCCAGCAGGAGCTCGGGATCATCCCTACAATACGCCACATATAATCGCAACTGGGACGCGGTGGTGCGTGCATTTTTTCTATATTTGAAATAAACAATTAGTAATGAATTAAAAAAAATATTTACCAAAATTTACTTAGTTCTTGATTTCCATTTTCCTTTTTTCTTCTTTTGATTGCAAAAACATATGTTTTTCAATTCCACCATACACACTGGTGAGTTTTTTCGTCATGACACAGTTACCATCTGCTCAGAATCGCGGTTACATCTGGGGGTTACGACTTTTGGTAATTTTGTTTGCCGATAACAATTTTACCGGTTACGCGCAGCATAGGGCCGTTAGGCACAATTTTTTGGCTCATTACTAAGTGCTCTAATTTTATTAGTACTCAAAGCAGACCTCTGCTCGAGACACTTCACAAATAGGTATGAAAACTACCCTGTACTAAAGCAGACATCAACAGCTTTCATTTGTTATCCATATTGTATAAACACATTCTAGGGGTACCACGTCCACGTTTTCGCTTATATCTCGAGACCCTAGTTACGCGCGGGTACGAAGAATACCCCGTATCAAAGTACTCATAAACAGCTTACATTCGATACCCATATTGTACAAACATATCCCAGGATTACCCAGGTCCACGGTTGATCTCAGGACCCTATCCAGAACGGGATAAAAATAAGCCTATGTCTGTCTCCTGGTTCTAAGCTACCCCTCCACCAATTTTCAGCCAAATATGTTCATCCGTTACTTCCTCTTCAATCACTCTTTATCTATTAAAAAAAGCGCATCAAAATCTGTTGCGTATTTTTAAACGTTTAAGCATTCAAAAGGACATAGGGACAGAAAAAGCGACCTTATTTTATACTATGTAGTGACGTACATCCATACATACCTGTTAACCTACGCCCGAAGTTAAATAACGCAGCGAATGCTATATATGTACGTTTGTACGTGTCGCATCAAGCCTCACTCAAAAGCAATTAGCGCGGACAGTTCACAGCGAACAAACACACATACGCATTTTTTGATAAAAATTTTACTTTTGTTAAAAGAATTTGGCTGATATAAGAAAGGAATGAAGTATTTTTTTTGGTGCAGATCGAAGGTAAATATTTCAAAGTTTTACTGAAAAGTAGAATTTTTTAAATCCATCCATCCGTTTATGATTTATAGCTGTGTAAACAAAAATGTTATGATCTTTTACTACATTTTGGCAATTTGCCACGCCCCTATAATATATACCTTCAAATTATATTAACTGTACCATCTCACGTAGCTAAGCTTTCAAATGAAAAAACCCGTTTTAAAATCGGAGCATTCTGTGTGAAGTTATGTGCATACATGTCATTTAGCGACTTTATTTTATAAGATTTATAGATAACATACATTTACATAGTCATGCTTCGTAAAATAAATAACCGCTCATAAGCCACGAAGCAGTTCAGTACTCAATTACCTTATTGAACAAGGAAATCAACTATGTTATACGAAAACACTAATTGGAATAAGTAAGACTAATAGTGCAATAAAATGGATAAAGTCATATCAGTCATCTGACGCTAGCAACACAACGATGTACACGAAACTAAAGTGAATACAGTGCCAAAGTAACACCGATGATAAACGAAGTGTATACAGTGTATTACACACAAAATCATCGTGCTACTGAGTTAAAGCGACTATGACATCAGTTTATACTTAACACTGTCACATATGTATGATACATATGTGTTACGGGGCACTCATATGTATTTTCTATTTTATGTGTTAATCACTCATAGTATTTGTCCGTACTTGACTAAGTACACATTTAGACACAATTTTTTGGCTCATGACTAAGAGCACTAATATTATTAGTACTCAAAGCAGATATCTGGTATGAAACGAAAGGTGTTAAAGATTATTTTAAAAGGGAGTAGGCCATAGTTCTATAGGTGGACGCTATTTCGAGAAATCGCCGTAAAGGTGGACCAAGGGTGACTGTAGAATGTGTTTGTCCGCTTTGGGTATCAAATGGAAGGTATTAACGAGTAATTTAAAAGCGAGTGGGCCATACTTCTATAGGTGGAGGCCATTTCGGGATATCGCCATAAACGTGGACCAGGGGTGACTCTGGAATGTATTTGTACGATATGGGTATCAAATAAAAAGTGGTAATGAGTATTTTAAAAGGGAATGATCCCTAGTTCTATAGGAGGACGCCTTTTCGAAATATCGCCATAAAGGTGGACCAGGGGTGACTCTGATGTGGACGCCTTTTCAGAATATCGTTATAAAAGTGGACCAGGGGCGACTCTAGAATTTGTCTGTACGGTATGGGTATCAAATGAAAGGTGTTAATGAGTATTTTAAAAGGGCGTGGGTCTTAGTTCTATAGGTGGACGCCTTTTCAAGATATCGCCATAAAGGTGGATCAGGGGTGACTCTAGAATTTGTTTGTACGATATGGGTATCAAATTAAAGGTATTAATGAGGGTTTTAAAAGGGAGTGGCCTTAGTTGTATATGTGAAGGCGTTTTCGAGATATCGGCCAAAATGCGGACCAGGGTGATCCAAAACATCATCTGTCGGGTACCGCTAATTTATTTATATATGTAATACCACGAACAGTATTCCTTCCAAGATTCCAGGGGCTTTTGATTTCGCCCTGCAAAACTTTTCCATTTTTTTCTACTTAATATGGTAGGTGTCACACCCATTTTACGAAGTTTTTTTCTAAAGTTATATTTCGCGTCAATATACCAATCCAATTACCATGTTTCATCCCTTTTTTCGTATTTGGTATATAATTATGGCATTTTTTTCATTTTTCGTAATTTTCGATATCGAAAAAGTGGGCGTGGTCATAGTCGGATTTCGGCCATTTTTTACACCAATACAAAGTGAGTTCAGATAAGTACGTGAACTGAGTTTAGTAAAGATATATCGATTTTTGCTCAGCTATCGTGTTAACGGCCGAGCGGAAGGACAGACGGTCGACTGTGTATAAAAACTGGGCGTGGCTTCAACCGATGTCGCCCTTTTTCACAGAAAACAGTTATCGTACTAGAATCTAAGCGTCTACCAAATTTCACAAGGATTGGTAAATTTTTGTTCGACTTATGGCATTAAAAGTATCCTAGAAAATATAAATGAAAAAGGGCGGAGCCACGCCCATTTTGAAATTTTCTTTTATTTTTGTATTTTGTTGCAACATATCATTACTGGAGTTAAATGTTGACATACTTTACTTATATACTGTAAAGATATTAACTTTTTTTTTAAAATTTGAATTTAAAAAAAATTTTTTTTAAAAAGTGGGCGTTGTCGTTCTCCAATTTTGCTAATTTTTATTAAGCAGACATATAGTAATAAGAGTAACGTTCCTGCCAAATTTCATCTTTCATCTTCAACGACTGCCAAATTACAGCTTGCAAAACTTCTAAATTACCTTCTTTTAAAAGTGGGCGGTGCCACGCCCATTGTCCAAAATTTTACCAGTTTTCTATTCTGCGTCATAAGTTCAACTCACCTACCAAGTTTCATCGCTTAATCCGTATTTGGTAATGAATTATAGCACTTTTTCGATTTTTCGAAATTTTCGATATCGAAAAAGTGGGCGTGGTTATTGTCCGATATCGTTCATTTTTAATAGCTATCTATAGCTATCTGAGATGAGTGCCCAGGAATCTACATACCAAATTTCATCAAGATACCTCAAAATTTACTCAAGTTATCGTGTTAACGGACGGACGGACATGACTTAATCAAATTTTTTTTCGATACTGATGATTTTGATATATGGAAGTCTATATCTATCTCGATTCCTTTATACCTGTGCAACCAACCGTTATCCAATCAAAGTTAATATACTCTGTGAGCTCTGCTCAACTGAGTATAACAATAAATAGGAAAAACTTCAAATTTAAAAAATGGGCGTGGCACCGCCCCTTTTATGAATAAGGAATTTTCTATGTTTCGGGAGCCATAACTCGAAGAAAAATTAGTTCAAAATAGAACCATATGTTTATGTATTATTGCGCAGACTTGTAACACTATTAAGAACACAAAACAAACAACAACAGCATTTCAAGTATACAGTGGTTTCACCCGAACTTAGACTTCGTTACTTGGTTTTTTTAATCTCGAACCAAATTAACAAATTTTGATTGAATAAGGGAATTTTTCCACAACAAAACATATGAACAAGGATATGCGCTGATGAAGGAGAGTCGACAAAGACCACACAATCCGAAGGTAGTGGAACAGGCAAATATAATAGAAAAAATGGGACAAACAGTCCAAAACCGAAGGTACTTGAGGGAAAACACTTTCCAAATGCAAGGTTGGTGTTAAGCCAGGACGAAGTATTGTTTTGAAACATTGATGATGCAATGCCAAACCGTCAAGCTCTTCGAAGTATTCTATGGGGCAAACAAAAGAGTGTGAAACAGCTCATTAGGAAAATGAGTAATAAAATTAAAGACAGCTTTTAGCCTTAATTTCTTCTCCTTTTTTTTAATCGAGCGTCTCCCTTCACTTCTAAAGTCACTTTAGGTTTCTTTTACCCCGCGCGTTTAGTTTATGCAAATTGGTTTTATATACGAAACGTACTCTTTTTATCGAAGCAACACAATACTTACCATAATACCACTTACTTATTCTGGGTCGCTGTATCCGGTCCATAACAGTATTGATGTCACTATTAAGTTGTAAACCTTAAGGATGCTCGAGCTCTGCATGCCGGAATCACGTTTTTTGGGATGGTTTTGATAAAAAAAAGAAATGTGGCTTAAGTAATATTTTAATGCTAAAACCCTGCTTCATTGTTGATGGTAGTTCGACCATTCGCGAAGTCTACTCTTGTTGTTGTTGTTGTTGCCCAACTTCCCGAATGTACGACCATTAATTCCATCGTGGCCCACTCTGTCCCAAACTATACCAAGAAAGATTTTGATGTCAACAAGAAAGCAGATTGTCGAGGCGCAGCCTCTTTCCCACCCAAAATGTAGCAAGTACGTGGGATTGCCCACAACAAGTTTAGCATCCCAACAGATATTAGCATACGGCAAAATAAAAGCAAATTTCTTTTAACAATCGCTTGTCTATTACACTCTTTTTGGCATCAAAGCACAACAATCATATGCACATGTAAGCAATCAATAAGCGAAAAGTCACAACTGCAACTAATTTCCACTTATTGCCATTTGCTTTGCCAAATGCATTTGTTACTTTGAAATGTTTAACATTATATAAACGAGAAATTGTATAAGCGACGACTTGCATAGATCTTCTACATTCCATTGCAGCTTTTGTAGCATCTGTTATTTTACGTTAAATTTACTTTTGGCTTTTGAACCAACATTCAAGGTTGTAAATTTATTGCATAGAAAAGTGCACAGCTGTTTGGATTTGCTTTCATAAGCACATCAGCAGCAATCGATGGTAATTGAAATATGACACCCCACCCGCTACCCACTAAGCATTGAGTTGTCAACCTAGAGAGAGCTGGCTTTTTGTTACTCTCATGGTCTATTTTATTGTGCGCTATTACCTTTTCTTCTTACAATAAAAGTTGTCTGTGTAAGCGTCTAAAATATTACGTAGAAAATTTTTCGAAGGAGGATATAGCGAACTTTTTAGATTGCAGAGAACAGCAGGTAAACACACTCAAGCGAAGCGAGTTGATACAAACGGTTTTCGGTAATATCAGCTCCTCAGGAAGCAGTGAACATCATTTTTCACGTGGTGCCTCTGCATAACTGAGTCCCAGAGAATATTTTCTAAGAATCGGGCTCTTATTTGGTACAATTTTCGAATGCTGATACGTCTTAAAAACATAATTCTGGTTCGGATACCTTTAAGAAAAAGGTAGTTTTTCAGAACCAGATCCTTTTTCGGATCTGTGCACTTTTTAGAACCAGGTACCTTTTCGGAACCGAGTACTTATATTGGACCGGGTATTTCTTTAGTACCGGGTATTATTTTATGACCGGTTACTTTTTGGATCCGGATGTATTTTAAATCCGGTTAATTTTAGGAAACCGCGTACGAATGCACTTAAAGTGGAGTATTTACTAATAAGCCACTTAATTTTAGTCTAAAGCGAAGTTATGTATTAACAAGCATTGTGCATGTGTCTGTGATCGGTAGAAAAGACTTCTCAGAGGCTCCTCACCATCGCAGGCAGTATCGCAACAGCGGCGCTCAACGATATAAGTCCGATCATAATTTGACTTCCCACATTTTTTCCAACTAGTGGATGGGCGTGATGTGCCACGGAGAGCATGACGACTGATAGAGAGAGTTTTTGAGGAATGGATTTCCTTGGCTTAAACTTCGCCAAGGAAAGTAAGTAACTCATTATTTTTGGTTGGTTCCAAATATCTTACCCCGGGCACAATCAATGGGAATCCTTTCCAAGTATAAGCAACTTTTTAGTAAACTAAATGAGCCCTTCTGTTGTCGTTCAGTCGCAGGGGCAATATCTAATTACTAAGACATCCAGATATCTAAACATTACAACTTGAACATTTTTGAACCATTTCAGGATAAGTTCGGAACTACATAGGCTAGTTCGAGACTGTGCACGGAATCAGGTCGAGGCTATTTCCAAATTACTTCACGATATTTCGGTAATGTTCCAGATTTGTATTCAGAATGGTGTTCGCAATTTTTCGTGGTTATATCCAGATTTTTTGGGTATTATTTTTTCGGGTTTATTTCGGATACTTCAGCACCGCGTGTGTCCCAAATCCTCTCGCGGCTGCTTCGGATCAATTTCTTGGCTGTATTCGTTTTATAATCAATGAAACCATTAGTGACTATTTCGGGATTATCTTATATATGTTTCGAGCGTGTTTTCCTGAGTATTTCAGGACTATTCCGAACCAATTCTGGAATATTTGCGAATTCTTTAGGAAGCCGTGCGAGTATAATTTTGGAAGGAGCATTTTTCAACTATCGCCAGATAAATTGGAGATTGTTTTCTGAAATATATCAAAAACATATAGGGACCACTTCATGAAAAAGTATTTCATGGGAAATATTGGACCAAATTTTATTAAGAAACTAGCAGGGTACCCAGCGTTGCTCGGCTTGGGCAAATACTAATTTAAATAAGAAGGTATATTTTAATGCATTCCTTCCCGTTACTCAAACTCAAGTAATCAGTATTTAAGATTTTATTGATCTTCTTCAAAATGTATCTCCCAACTTATCTCTCCCTCTTCCTCTCTCCTTCTTTTCTGCACAATTTTTGTCTATCATCTCATATAGACAGATATTTTTACAATGAAATGCTTAAATTTAATAAAAACTTTTATATCACTCAATGCAACCGCTTCAACTTTTTGTAATTCAATGCTATGACCAAACAAAAGTTCTGCACTTAGGTACATACATGGTGTATGAGTAACTTTTGCTGACATACAAAATTTGTTGCATCACCCAGTGGCGCACGTGAAATTGAAAAAATACATAAATTTAAGATTCTTAGTTCTGAGATATGAGAAACCTTCGTATTTATCGAAGGAACCTATAGCAAAATGTGGTGATAATTGAAGTGTGGGAAATACGTTTCCGTAGGGAACACACACACACACAGAATTTAATTTTTTTATATTTAGATTTAGTGAATCCTTTTTCTCACTGGAGTACTTCGCAATTGTGTGGGCTGCAATTTCGTTATTTACTCGGGATATTTTCAAGATAATTTTTTGTACTATTTCCGAACTGTTTTCAGGCTCATATCTGAGTGTATCGCAATAATTTAATGATGCATTTTCTTCATGTGGACTGTGCCGCTAGTAAAAGCTACTTCGTTTGTTCTTATTTTGGTCACCCTGAAAGCACTCTGGTCCTATCATCCTCAACCATACGTATATCTGAAGTACGATTTACCCGAATACTTTGGGCGCTCATAGTATGATTCCTTCTCTACAAGCATGTATCAATATCCATTTATATATGTGTTTTTGCGCTTAAAATTTGTAGCATCGTATGCACTCAATTGACATAATAATATACTGAGGTTGATTGGCATTCATCGCTTTGTACTGCCCCCTTAAACGTTTTGTCACTACTCGCTTTTTTGACTGACTGACTTCCTGTTTGGTCATGTAAATTTTCTTTTTTTGCTCAATAAGTCTAAGACTTTACATACGTACACACACATGCATACACATCCGCAACGCGTATTAAGTGTACTCACAATACTGTAGAGACAACAGTCATTTAGTCAGTCGATTTATCTTCAATCTAAAGTTAATGCGCTTTGTAAATTGATGCCATTTCAACAACACCTGCTGTACCTCAACCTCTTCATGCGCTTGCGTTGTTGGTGTGAGTTTGATTATTGCAACTGAAAACTTATATTGATGTGCACGAATACATCCAAGAAAATGAAAATTTCTTCTTCGAAATTGTGACATTGAAATTTTTTGCAATTGTTTTTTTTTTTTTTTTTTGATTTAAATATGTTTCTATTTTTGTTTTTTTTAGGGCTTGGAGGACGCATATGCAGGAAGGTTATCAAAAAGTATTCCTCAAATTCAATAAAGGTCTTTATCATGCGTAGTTGACCTTGGATAACGTGAGACCAGGACTTGGAAGCTTAACGAATTAAAGACGTGGTGGTGTGGCAGAAGCATGCTGGTCTAGCACACAAAAGGTCCTGTGTACAAGAACCAGTAAAATGAGTACCAAAATCTTCAAAAAAAACAGTTAACTAAGTATAAACAAAGCTTTATAAGCGAGACGCCCCTCATAAGTGGTTTGGTAAACACTCCGAGTATGTTTTTTCCATGTAAACTTTCTCAACCAAAACTCATCTGCTTATAGATACCGTCTGGAGATGGGATAAAATAAATAGGGCCCTATGGAATAATTAAATAGAATTACAAAGGAAATTATAAAATAATTTCGGCTTAAAACTCCACTGGGATGTATCGCGATTAGTACGATTTTTTAAAAGTTTCAACTTCCTAGTCCAATTTTAATTGTAGAAATCGGTCCTTTATTACAGCCTTCATCGCCAACATATTGCGTATCACCTTCATGCCTATGTAGGATATGATTAAATTACCGCTGTGGTCACACTAAAGGCATATCTTAAAAAAATCTTTCATTATGTTTCATCTCGTACTCCGAAATGTAAAAGAATGGTTTTCCAAAAAAGTACCGGGCTCTATAAAGTTCAAGGTTTTAAATACGTAAAAAAATCCGAAAAAGATCCCAGTTGTGAGAAGGTCCGGTCATAAAAAATATGCGAGTCATCAAAAAGTGTCCCAATATTAAGCATAAATAAGTAGTATTTCAGACAGCACTCGATGGAATGACCAGGGTAAAAGCAGACCAAATTGTTTATACTCCCAGCAACGAGTGTATCAACCAAACTCATTGATATAAACCAAGAATGCTTAGTTGCTCTCACTGGGTACTATTCGGCTGGAGAATCAAACGCCGCACCGGTTCACATGCTCTGCGAGTATGTCGCTCTGGATCCTGAAGAGGTACTTAAATACATTTATAACCTCCACGTACAGTGATAGGCTTAAAGATAAAGATCTAAATAAAGTCGCAATGCATCGTGGACTAATAATAATAAATGATTACACGGACTCCAAAATTATTTACATGGCTTTTACGGCTGAAAAGTAACCCGGTTCAAAATAAGAGCCAGGTTCTAAGAGTACCAGGTTTTGAAAAAGTGCTAAATTCTTAACAAAAAGTTTCTTTAAAAAACTCGATTCCGAGAAGTAACCGGTTTCAACGAAAAGACCTGGTTCTTAAGAATTATTCGGTTTCCATAAAGTAGTCGTATCCAAAAAGTAACGGGTTCCAAAAAAGTACCTGGTTCAAAAATGTTAGCCGGTTCAAAAAAATTTCCTGGTTCTTAAAAATTAACCGGTTTCAAAATAGTACCTGCATCCGGAAATGCAAACCGTTCCAAAAAATATCCAGTTTTTGATATTTTCCGGTTTCGAAAATGTAAAAAGAATTACCCGGTTCTAAAAAATACCCATACCAAAATAGTTAGCGGTTCCAAAAAAGACCTAGCTAAGAAATTACCTGGTTTTAAAAAAGGGCCTGGTTCTAAAGGACTACCTGGTTCCAATACAGTACTCGTATCCAAAAAAGCAACCCATTCAAAAAAACTACCTCGTTCCATAAAGCTTCAAAAAACGTTCCTGGTTCTAAAAAATTACCCGGTTTCAAAATAATACCTGCATCCGAAAATGCAACCAGTTCAAAAAAAAGAAACAGTTTTTGAAATTGCGCGGTTTCATAAAATTAAAAAGGTTCAAAAAAGTACCCGTATTTGATAAAGTACCCGGTTCTGAAACATCTTCCGAAACGCTTATCTTAAAACTCAAAGAAATTTAAATTGAAATTTAAATGAAGTCAGTATGCCTCGCTTCACTAACAAACTTTCAATTGCTGAACATAAGGCATTCATTGAGGCGTTTTCGAAGACAGAAAGATTTATCTTCTGCCATACATAAGTAGGTATTAACTAAGCTTGAAAATAGCTCATCAGGGAAAAATATCAAATAATGCCGTTCATTAAAACCATTTATTTTGAGACATGGACTTACATTAATTTTCCAAAATTATATTAATTTGGAGAATAGTATAAGCTTAAGTTGTATTTCAAAATGTGTTTTATGAAGGCTAAAGATTCAGTTCTGCCTAATTATACACACACACATACAAAATACTACAAGGGCAACGTACATTTGTGACAATTGTTCAAGTTTTAGAGTATAACTAATAAAAAGTAAGTCTACTAATTCTGACAGCTCAAATGGTGTATGAATCTAACATTTTGTTTGTTGCTACCCATATTAATATAATTAAGCAGATATAATTGCAAATATACGTAAGGAGGTAGTAAATAGTTATTCAGGTTGTCCTACTTTGGGATGTCCAAAAATTTCAATGACTATAACTCATTGTATAAACGTTGATGTGTGTTACAACTTGTATGTATGTGGGTGGCATTGATATTCGTAAGTACCAGATATCACCGTTATTGTTAATCCCTTGAACATCATTGAGTCATTTATTTGAATTGTCTGTTCATATTAATAAGCGTCTTTGACAAAGTAATTTTTCATTTGCCAGCGGCTGGGTGGCACCCGTTGGGATGGTGCTTGAACAATTTCAGTTTAATTCAATTCAAGATGTAGGAATAAGCTAAAGTGAAAAGGAAGACAAATCTGCAAAGATGCAAAGAAATGTGAATAGTTAGAATTGAATATATATCCACGTATGTATAAAGATAAATGATATGAATATGTATTATAGGGATTAGTAAAAGTTTGATATTTACAATGCCTTGCTGACAGGCACTAGGCAAGCAATGCTTTTGACATATCATAGAACAGAAGAAGAAATCCTTCAAAAAGCGACAAAGTTTATGTTGCATGCATAAGTAGTAGTTTTAACTATTGTGTGCTTTTACTTAGAGCAGTGGTGCACTCGAGAGCTTCGTAGTGCTTCCGACAACTATTTGGCATTCGCCTAAATGTCGCAGCGACAGAGATTAGGTAGTGCAAGCTATCAATTAGTTTTAGTTTGTAATTCAAGCAATGAACATATTCTGCATGAATTATATGTGTGCTTCTCCATAAAAACACATAAAAAAAAAAAATAAATGTAAGGCGCGATAACCTCCGAAGAGATCTAAGGCCGAGCTTCTCTTCCAATTTGCGTCGTGCTCCTCTTGATTTTCCCTACAAATTGGCCGGACGGGACCTACATGTTTTATGCCGACTCCGAACGGCATCTGCAAAGAAGATGAGTTTTCACTGAGAGCTTTTCATGGCAGAAATACACCCGGAGTGCTTGCCAAACACAGCCGAGGGGCGACCCCGCTTAGAAAAATTTTCTTCTAATTGAAAAATCTTATTTCTAAAATTTTGATGTTGCTTTGCCCGGGAGTTGAACCCAGGGCATACGGTGTGATAGGCGGAGCACGCCACTATAAAAAATTTGAGTTGGTACTCGAAGCTCTGGCTACGTTGTGCACCACTGATGTAGATTTAGATGAATATCATTGTTTTCTGATCAGATGTGTTCTGCGTAGTCATGCAAAACGTGCTAATTTGTTGGGCTATATTCGATAGAGGCGGCTCCTTATAAGAATAAGCTAAGTTAATTCCAAGCATTGTATTGTTTGCATCCATTTATCGTAATTTGTTAAGGCAACTTTACTCAGAGAAGTGGAATGTAATACAATCTGGGCCCTACTACGGCACTTAACTACCAAAACATGCCAGTATTCAAGGAATTGTGTAGCGCAATTCATGCAAGGCGTCACCAATGCAATTTATAGCTTCTCCAACTCAATTGTCAAACTCACATGCCCGTGACAGATTCTGTTTTCTTTGCAGGTTAAGCTATGGCAATCTCAACTTCCTCGTAAAACTAGCGGGTGGGTGGGGTGGTATGGCCTTGACGATTCAATGTGATCATATTAAATCATTCCAGATTTTGTCGCGTTTGTACCTTAACCTTGAAACATAGCGGATATATGTATACCAGACAAAGGATCATCAACAACGATAACACTCCCCAAAACTTTCGAGGAGTGTCTTTATCGCTACAAGAAAAATAATCAACAGATACATGTCAAAAACGTATATATTTTCGATTTTCAATAAACTATTTAATACAATTACCTTGTTTCAATTTGTTACACTGGTTTACAGCCAAAATACACCAGAGACGCCATTATGAAATTCCTATGTAAAATCACCCCCTGATTTCGAAAATCAAGGTTACTTTTAATGCCGGGGTAATGTTTTTGAGATATCTACGAATAACGGTTTTTTCAATAAAGAAAAATTGGGTCCACTTAATCACATATATCTCAAGAACGAAGTGAGCAATTTCAAACTGGTTAAAGCTTTTAAAAGGTAATAAAATTTGCTATAAACTGAGCATACAACACTTTTTGCTAGGCCCTGAGTATTCAAAGATAACGAACAATCATTACGGATTTTTTCCATTTTTTTTGTAAAAATATAAAAAATGTGTACTTGCGAGGAAGGATCTCGAAAACTTATTATTTTTTTTGCAGATTTGTTTTTTTCTCTCTAAGTTCTGTTTTATTTTAAAAAAATAGGCTTTCATTCAACAAACTCGATGGAATAATACAAAAGTTATATGCATTCATGTAAATATATCCATTTAATACTTAAGTACCCTACTGGTACATAAGTTTTAGTATTCGTATATCAGTTAGTTAGCGAATATTAAAACATATGTACCAGTAGGGTACTTAAGTATTAAATGGATATGTTTACTTGAATGCTTATAACTTTTGTATTAGTCCATCGATTTGTTGAATGGAAGCTTATTTTTTTTTTTTTGTAATAAAACAGAGCTTCGAGAGACGAAAGCAAATCTGCAAAAAAAATAAAAAGTTTTCGAGATCCTTCCTCGTAATATACAATTTTTTTAAATTTTTACAAAAAAAATGGAAAAAATCCATAATGATTGTTCGTTATCTTTGAATCTGCAGGCCCTAGCAAAAAGTGTTTTATGCACAGTTTGTATAGCAAATTTTATTACCTTTTAAAAGCTTCAACCGTTTTGAAATTGCTCAATTCGTTCTTGAGATATATATGATTAAGTGGACCCAATTTTTTTTTTTTTTTTTTTTTTTTTGGAAAAAACCGTTATTCGTAAATATCTCAAAAACGTTACCATAGAGTTAAAAATAACCTTGATTTTCGAAATCAGGGGGTGATTTTACATAGGAATTTCATAATGGTAGTATCTGGTGCAGAAAAACCTTGGAATTTGTAATCCAGTGTTATCAACGGCATATGGGCGTGTTGGCCATTTCTTGTCGATGAGCTATCGGTTTGTTATCGATTGTTATGGAAGTTTCAGTAACTAGTCATCGACAAAAAAGTCTTTCGATGATTTATCAATTTTTTTCGACGAAATGTCGGTTTGTTAACAGGCATTTATCGATTTATTTTCGAAAAAATATAGATTTACCATCGAAAATTATCACTTTATTTTCCAAAAGTTTATAGTTTTTCTAGAATATTTATCGGTTTATTTTCGAAAATCTATCGATTTTTATAGAAATGTATAGATTTGTTTTTTTTTTTTTACAAAAATTTAATGATCTTAATCGAAAAGTTATAATTTATTATCGAAAAGCTTTCGATTATATACAGACATTTTATTAAAAAGGGTTTGAAAAATAACAATTTTTACAGGAGTGTTATCAACTTGTTATAGGCGCACTATCGATTTCATATCGAAAAGTTATGGATTTGTAACCGAAACGCTATGGACTATTTGGCGGAGTGTTACTAATTTCTTTTCGACTCATGGATTTTCACGAAACAGATACCAATAAAAGTTCAATAAAAAATCAATGATACATCTCTAACCCGTTGCTAACAAGTCAATAAGCAATCATTACGAAGTCAATGTTTGCCGACATGACGATAATTCCGATATCGATCGTAAACCGATTAGAAAACCAAAACTCGTTGGTATCAGTTGTTTACGTTTGTAAGCTTTTCTTTGATAGCCCGTAATAATTTGTTCATGTTAAAATTATATCTGTTGTTGTTTTACTTCAATCCCTGGACGAGCTCTAGTTAATTTAAAACCATTATCATCGACATTGACGAGTACTTGTTACTTACACATGCCTTTTTTCTGCTTGTATTAAGCGATAAAGAACATAAAATAAACAAGAGATCGCCCTCTATTTCTGTAGGTCTGCCACTAGCTTTTACAGCAAGCGCGTCCCGCCAAATACTGCAGACTCAGGCTTATACTTTTTCTCAACACCTTCCACATTGTAAACTAAATGCCTAGAGAAATATCCACAGCAGATACTTGATAATGGACATGGTATAGGTACATGAGATAGTGTCTCTCGAATTTGGTATCTTGATACTGCTGGAGCAGAGTGGTGTTTTTAAAAAAAAAATGTTAGAAAACAGCCATAACTTTAGGGTATTCTTCTTCATGAAGTTATCCACAAAACATAACTTATAGGTTCGTGGTCAAACGAAATATTGGGGCGAATATTAGCATCACTATGCTGTTGGTAAATAATCACAACAACTAATACAGTAAGCAGCCAAACTTATGTCCCCATAACCATAACCAGCAGCTCGAAGTGAAGAGATATCTCAAATACACATATGTAGTCATCAGCTAAGAGCAGAAGTTTTTACTCACACATACACACGCATATAGCTAAATAACCAAGTATGCTATAGAACTATTCCATCTTCGTGAAAAGTCTAGACCTTAGGAGGAATACGCGAACGAAGCAACAGAAAGTATAAAAGCAACGCAAGCTGTGGAATAACTAATCAGTTTGATTTAAACACGCTTTTGTGAAGTACGTGATATTGAAGTATAAATAAAGACCATTTTGCAATACTGAATATTTGAGTTATTTATTCGGCAGTTCAGCGATTCGAACATTAGCAGAAGGTGCATAATTATCGGAACTTCCAAAAGTTCGTTACAATATGTTAGTTTCTCTTTACCCGGATTTGTTTGCTGTTAAATACTTCAAGATATAGTATTGGGCGAGAGGGCAGTGCATCTCTGTGTGGGCAGAGTCTTCATAAGCACTGAGTGCTCTAACTTAGTGATTTTGGGAGAGATCTTCTCAAAGGGCCCAGACTTGCAACTATCTTTCATATCTCTAGCTATTTTAGTGTTTTCCGACAAAGAACGTTTAGATAGCTCACATGCAATTGTGTTTCTGGGTAATAACGCCAGGTTGTGGAATCGGATATAAGAACTTGGCTGCCTCTATCAAGTCCTTAAGATTATGCGAAAAGAAGGAAAATGGTGTTGTTGCTGTTGATGAAGCAAAATGGTTTATTTTCGTTCTATAACGACTGCCTTCCGTATGAGTCCTGAGCCCAAACTCATAGACAGTCAGTTGAGATTCGTCGCTCCAACCAAATGATTAGCGTTGTCACAATGTTATAAATTTTCGAATGATTACAAATGCTATGAGCAATGAGTTTTTTTTCGACAAGCTACAGGATTATTAGTGGAAATGTTATCGATTTATTTTTCGAAAAATAGCGATTATTTATAGAAAAGTTAAAGACATATTCACAAAAAGGTATAGATTTGCTATCTAAAAATTATCGACTAGTTATCAGAGAACTGACAATTTCTTATCAATAAGTAATTGAAAAATTATCGATATTTTATAGAAAATTCATCGATTATTTATCGAAAATTTATTGATTTCTCGAATATTTATGCAATATTTATAGAAAATGTATCAGTGTGTAATCACAAAATTATTGATTCCTTCTCGACAATCTATCAACTTGTTATCGAAGTGAGACAATCTGTTATTGGCTATTAATCGATTTTTGATCGAAAAGATACCGATTTGCTATCGAAAAGTTATCGATCATTTTCAAAAAATAAAAAATTTTTTTACCGGAGGCTTACCAGTTTTAAATCGTGGTTTTGTCGATTTATTATCAATGACACATCTGTAACCCGTTGCTAACAAGCTGTTAAGATGGCAGTTCAAAGGAATTGAGATGTATTTATTTTACAATAATGGTTTTTTTTTTTCAAGTACTTAGCAAACCCCAAAAAGGTGTTCGCGTTGAATAAATTTGAACGAATAATAAGTATTAAACTATAAATTTCAAATTTTTATAATGTTTTACTGCCATGAAGTATTTTCAAGACTGCCGACTCAACGATGAGTCAAACTTCTATCAGGCTATAGACAAAAATTCGCGGGTCCGTTTTTTAAATTTTTTATAAGAATTTTCAAAAAAGGGTTACATGGTCTTCTATTATTTAAACTGAATAATTTACTTAATCAAGAATTTTTCGAAACACTTGTTTTTGTGGAATTATCCATAGGCAAATAAAATTTCCTTATCGTATTATTAATCATAAGCAAATAAGTATATATTGTGTCCAATATTAGCAACACTAAGGGATACTATCATCTCTAAACCGATACTAAGCAGTCACTGGTATGTACATAAACAAATGAATAATTATGTCTACACATATGTACATACAACCAGCGGAGAGAAACGCACAAATACATGCATATATCTGAGATATTCACAAAAGTATGCAATAATCGGTGCAATTATCACTTACATATACACACGCATATGACTATGCGAGAAGCTATAAACGTGTATATGTAGTTTATAGCTGGTAAGTTTATAACTGGTAACTAAATAGTAAATTCTAGAAGAGGAAACGCCTAGAATTATGCGAATAAGTATGCAGAAAGTACAAAAGGAGCGAAAGCTGAGTAAGCATAGGAAACAATTATACCAAATTGAGTTACAAAACCGCTAACAAAAACCGAATGAGACTTTGCTGGAGTTTGCGTCGGATGCTGAAAGGCTGGCCTATCTAGCAAATGCAGACGCACCCGTGGAATACACCGAGAGGGTAAAAATCCAGAGTTTTATAAATTGCCTACGGGACGTCGAAACGAAGCGAGCTACATACGCAAACGCAAAGCAAACATTTGTTGAAACTGTATCCCTTGCACTGACTCATGAAACTGCCTCACTTTTGAGTAGGCCAGCGTACAAACCCATCGTGTGGAAGTAGAAAAGCCAGATTGGTTGGACACAATTTTGGAAGCTTTGAAAGGAGCTCAGCAGAAAAAAATGATACCATCAAATGTTTTAAGTGTGGTAAGCCAGGGCATATTGCCCTAAGAGTTCCAACAATGTGGGTGGCCGTAAACGTAAAGCTGGAGGAGATAAGCAAGAGCGAGTCAGATGTGAAGATCAAGAACTTGCCACCGCTATTGAATGTCCTGTGATATCTGTCTCGCAAATTGGAAGAAAATCAGGTAGTCTTACCGTCAGAAGAAATGTAAGTGTACTGCCTGTCGATACGGGGGCATCTTATTCCCTGATCCGATCTGATTTGGTCAAGAGGAGAGTAAAGCTATTACCTGAAGCAAGGTTGCGTACGGTCATTGGCGAGTATAACCAAGTCCAGTGAGAAGTGATCTGTGAAGTCTTAATTGGGAAGATCATCGTTCTACACAAATCCTTTGTGGTTGGGATTGTTGAGGAAGTCATATTGGGAGAGGATTTCTCAGTTGACCATGATATCAGGATCGATATACAGATAAGGATTATGTGTTATAAGAACCAGTATGTACCACTCAACTTCAGTTTTGAGAAAGGGTTCAGCAGTAAGCGGGGGCTGGTGGAGGTGTTTCGAAAAAGACCACTAAAGTCAAAGGCAGTAGATCGGGCAACTTTTGATGGATAGAATGGGCCAAGTAAAGCGAAATAAAAAGTACCTGCGAGAGAAACGCTGGCATTGGCAAAACCAAATGGACGCACAAACAAGAGGGAAAGAATTTCCCAGAAAGAACGCGAGGGTAGTTTCAAGCCAGGACGTACTACTGTTATGAAACATGGGAACGATACTGATTATGCGAAGCCAATCCATCAAGCGCAAGCTCTACGATGTAGTTCATTGGCCAAACAACAGAGTGTGAGGGAACGAATCAAGATAATGAGTACTAGGATGAAACACAGGTACGACAAAAACAATAATTCGGAAGGTCTACGGGAGGGATATTTGGTACTGCTATACAACCCTCACCGGCGGAAAGGTGTTCCATCCAAATTTTGGTGCAGTTAGGAAGTCCCGTACAAAATTGTGAAGAAAATCAATGATACCATCTACCGCATACAAACCATTGGGAAACCACGAAATAGAGTGGTTCATTTGCAGATACTAGCAGCGGTTAGATCGAGAGATTTGTCTGATCGGTACGATCAGACTTAGGTTAAGGGCAGTGTGATGAATACTAGCAACACTAAGAGGTACTGTCATCTCTAAGCCGATACTAAGCAGTCACTGGTATGTACATAAGCAAATCAATCATTAGGTCTACACATATGTACATACAACCAGCGGAGAGAAACGTACAAACACATGCATATATCTGAGATACTTACAAAAGTATGCAATCATCGGTGGAAGTATCACTCACATATACACACGCATATGGCTATGCGAGTAAGTTTATAGCTGGTAACTAAGTATGAAATTCTAGAAGAAGAAACACCTAGAATTATGAGAACGACACAACAGAGAGTATAAAATGAGCGAAAGCTGAGTAAGCAGGAATCAGTTTGATTTAAGCACGCTATCAGTTGCGAAGTATTTTCAGAGTTATCTAATAAAGACCATTTTGCATTATTAAATATTGGAGTTATTTATTCAAAAGTTTAGCGATACGAACATTAGTGAAAGGTTGCAAATAAGCGGAATTGCACTAAGTTCGTTACAATATGTATGTAGGTGTACCAAAATATGATACATTATTTAAGACCATTTTGTTGAAGGTTTATTTTTTAAAAATAAAAATTAAAAAACAGCACTGAATTTTTATCTAACGCTTTGATGATAGACAATATAACAATGGTAATTTTTCTAACTAAGCTAATCTAGGCCGTGTGCAAAATTGAAGTCATATTGGCAAGAGCTCCGGGTGTATTTCTGCCATGAAAAGCTCTCAGTGAAAACTCATCTGCCTTGCACATGCCGTTCGGAGTCAGCATAAAGCATGTAGGTCCCGTCCGGCCAATTTGTAGGGAAATTCAAGAGAAACTCGGCCTTAGATCTCTTCAGAGGTTATCGCGCCTTACATTTATTTATTTTTTTTTTTAATATTTCAATGCACTCGTTTTAAACAAGATTTTGAAATATGAATTAAGAACGAGCAGAGTCGCATACTACAGATTAGGAATTAATTTATATTTTCGAAAAATTCCTATTTCATTAATTTGACAACTCTTACACTCTTCCGTATAACGTTTCACAGTATGCATTAAAAATTTTTTAGTTTCCTCTGAACAGTAGTAAGTACGATGTAACCAAGGGCTGCATGAGCTTTACGCAGATATAGCGATAGTGCAGCCAAAAAAAATCCAAAGGCTTCGATGGCTAGGTCATGTTATGTGAATGGACGAATATTCTCTGACCAAGAAAGTAATTCAATCGACGCCGTAATTTGGAAGTAGATGAAGGGGAAGATCTTCACTGAGTTGAGAGAGGTTGGTGGAGGAAGACTTCTCCTACGTTTCTGCTACCAATGGGCTTTAGTTATCGCAAAATAGGGGTAGCTGGCGTGATTTATTTCAACAGGTGTGGACCAGAGAGAGAGAGGGGTATTAAAGGCTTTAGTTCAGCATTGCAATGGAAAAAATATTTGGTTTTATGTGGGGACACGGTGCAAGCAGAACAAATATTTTGTATGTCGGGGTTGATGCTGGATAGGTTAGAGTTTAATCTGTAACATGATACAGATCGAAGTTGGGCCAAAGTGACACATAGATAGCGTAGAAGTCCAACACCTTTTTGTGAATGTCACCGAGCATCTCTTTGTGATTTCCTTCAAAACGTTTGAGTTCTCAGATTATTTCTTAACTCTATGGAAGGCGGTGCATTTTCAATCATATGTCTATTGGGATGCCCGGCTTCTGCTTATTCTACTGTTTGTCCAGCATTTCATTTCTCTTACTAATGGGGAGTACTCTCCCTTGACTGTGTAAATGGTGTTCTGGGGACATAAAAAGGCAGCCCGCAGTGCTTCTGATATTTGTGTTTTGATAGGCCTGTATTTTCATCCAGGGAGTAATCTTAACACTAGGCAACCATATTGGGGACACGTAGCATGCAATCGGCTGGCCATGCTCGCCAAAATGTAGATCTTGTTGAACGACACACTCAGTATTTTTGGATGAACAGTCGGTAGCGTAATTGAATCTATACATTTTTATACGCTGTTACAGTGGTGTAGTAACTATATGAATGTGAGATAGTGATGCTGCTGATAGCTGCATTACAGTTTAATCTCATAAGTTAAAGATTATTTTAATCGTCGGTTTTAATATAAAACTTAAATCCTAATAACGAGCGCAAAGCTTGCCAAAGTACTTAAAACCTCAATGACATCCCTCACGCCACATCATTTATTACCCATCATGAAGGAAAATCGTTTTACAAAGTATTCTAAGAGCCAAATGCAATTTCGTGCCAAATTCATAGTATTTTAAGTGTTCAGCTTTGCCACGTAAGATATCTAAAATTCTATAGTCAACAAGCTCATAAAACTACACCTAATTACTACAACTTGCATACATTATTATGTAGATTGACTCAAATAAAATATAAGACAATTCGCTTAAAAGTGAACCATTAACATTTTACGGGCATGAATTTACCTCAAATGAGTTTGCTGACATTTTCACAAAAAGGTCCACATGCCTACAACGAATCACTAACCCAATTAAAATTTAAGTGTGAAGTGATGATACCACAGAAATTAGAAAAAGCACAAAAAATATGTAATAAAAATTGATTCTATCAAATCGAACCCAGAATAAAAATGTTCAAGCGATTTTCTTTATAAGGCATTAAGCGCAAAAAAACATCTAAATAAGAGCAGTGCATAATTGTGCAGCGGTTCATTCGGTCAGGGCCGCCGAGAGAAAATTTAGGCCCGGGGACAAAAAATACGGGCCCCATACTAAAATGAACAAATTCTCAAAATCAAAACGACCATTCTTTGCATATTTATATGCATTTGTATATACATGTACATATATTTAAGCGTATACATTAACCTGGGTCGATTTGTTTGGACGACAGTTAACCGATATCGCGCCATCGATTTTTCAATAGAATTTGGGTTCAGGAAAAAAATTCCACTACGCATACCCAAAAAAAAAATTTTTGAGCCTGCGAAAAAAAAAATGGCGAAAGGGTAAATTTTTCGACCAAAATACTCCCCAAAATCCAAATAAAATTTTTATTTTTTTCAAAAAAACTGATGTAAAAACGTGGGCGATAACAGTTTTTTGAAAACAAATATTTTTCCGGTTTTGGGGAGTGTTTTGGTCGAAAAATTGACCGTTTTGCCATATTTTTTTTCGCAGGCTCGAAAATTATTTTCCTGAGCCCAAATCCTATCGAAAAATCGATGACGCGATATCGGTTAATAAATCGACTCAGTCTAGTATACATGCATACATGTATATTATATTCAATGAATATGTCGTTACGAAATTTATCTACACATTCATACAGATCAACATATGAGTAAATATGTTTACATATAAATATACATATTCTTCATAAAGTTATAATATATTTGTAGAAAATAAATTATTATATTGATTGCGAGAAACATTACACTTTAAAAATCGATGAATAGAGGTGTGAAAACTAATGAAAAACAAGTAAGGAAGGCTAAGTTCGGGTGTAACCGAACATAACATACTCAGTTGAGAGCTATGGAGACAAAATAAGGAAAATCAATCTGGGGTAACCCTGGAATGTGGTTGTATAACATGTGTATCAAATGAAAGGTATTAAAGAGTATTTTAAGAGAGAGTAGGCCATAGTTCTATGGATGAACGCCATTTAGGGATATCGCCATAAAGGTAGACCAGGGCTGACTCTAGAATTTGTTTGTACGATATGGGTATCAAATGAAAGGTGTTACTGAGCATTTTAAGAGGGAGTGGGCCTTAGGCCTATCGGTGGACGCCTTTTCGAGATGTCCCCATTAAGGTGGACCAGGGGTGATTCTATAATGTGTTTGTACGATATGGGTATCAAATGAAAGCTGTTAATGAGTATTTTGAAAAGAGTGATCCTTAGTTCCATAGGTGGACGCCGTTTCGAGATATCGCCATAAAGGTGGACCAGGGGTGTCTCTAGAATGTGTTTGTACGATATGGGAATCAAATGAAAGGTGTTACTGAGCATTTTAAGAGGGAGTGGGCATTAGGTCTATAGGTGGACGTCTTTTCGAGATATCGCCATTAGGGTGGGCCAGGGGTGACTCTAGAATGTTTGTACGGTATGGGTATCAAACGAAAGGTGTTACTGAGCATTTTAAGAGGGAGTGGGCATGAGGTCTATAGGTGGACGCCTTTTCGGGATATCGTCATTAGGGTGGGCCAGGGGTGACTCTAGAATGTGTTTGTACGATATGTGCATCAAACGAAAGGTGTTACTGAGCATTTTAAGAGGGAGTGGGCATTAGGTCTATAGGTGGACGCCCTTTCGAGATATCGCCATTAGGGTGGGCCAGGGGTGACTCTAGAATGTTTGTACGATATGGGTATCAAACGAAAGGTGTTACTGAGCATTTTAAGAGGGAGTGGGCATTAGGTCTATAGGTGGACGCCTTTTCGAGATATCGCCATTAGGGTGGGCCAGGGGTGACTCTAGAATGTGTTTGTACGATATGGGTATCAAATGAAAGGTGGTAAGGAGTATTTTAAAAGGGAGTAATCCTTAGTTCTATAGGTGGACGCCTTTTCGAGATATCGCCATAAAGGTGGACCAAGGGTGACTCTAGAATGTTTGTACGATATGGGTATCAAACGAAAGGTGTTACTGAGCATTTTAAGAGGGAGTGGGCATTAGGTCTATAGGTGGACGCCTTTTCGAGATATCGCCATTAGGGTGGGCCAGGGTGACTCTAGAATGTGTTTGTACGATATGGGTATCAAATGAAAGGTGGTAAAGAGTATTTTAAAAGGGAGTAATCCTTAGTTCTATAGGTGGACGCCTTTTCGAGATATCGCCATAAAGCTGGACCAAGGGTGACTCTAGAATGTTTGTACGGTATGGGTATCAAACGAAAGGTGTTACTGAGCATTTTAAGAGGGAGTGGGCATTAGGTCTATAGGTGGACGCCTTTTCGAGATATCGCCATTAGGGTGGGACAGGGTGACTCTAGAATGTGTTTGTACGATATGGGTATCAAATGAAAGGTGGTAATGAGTATTTTAAAAGGGAGTAATCCTTAGTTCTATAGGTGGACGCCTTTTCGAGATATCGCCATTAGGGTGGGCCAGGTGTGACTCTAGAATGTTTGTACGATATGGGTATCAAACGAAAGGTGTTACTGAGCATTTTAAGAGGGAGTGGGCATTAGGTCTATAGGTGGACGCCTCTTCGAGATATCGCCATTAGGGTGGGACAGGGGTGACTCTAGAATGTTTGTACGATATGGGTATCAAACGAAAGGTGTTACTGAGCATTTTAAGAGGGAGTGGACATTAGGTCTATAGGTGGACGCCTTTTCGAGATATCGCCATTAGGGTGGGCCAGGGGTGACTCTAGAATGTTTGTACGATATGGGTATCAAACGAAAGGTGTTACTGAGCATTTTAAGAGGGAGTGGACATTAGGTCTATAGGTGGACGCCTTTTCGAGATATCGCCATTAGGGTGGGCCAGGGTGACTCTAGAATGTGTTTGTACGATATGGGTATCAAATGAAAGGTGGTAATGAGTATTTTAAAAGGGAGTAATCCTTAGTTCTATAGGTGGACGCCTTTTCGAAATATCGCCATTAGGGTGGGCCAGGTGTGACTCTAGAATGTTTGTACGATATGGGTATCAAACGAAAGCTGTTACTGAGCATTTTAAGAGGGAGTGGGCATTAAGTCTATAGGTGGACGCCTTTTCGAGATATCGCCATTAGGGTGGGCCAGGGGTGACTCTAGAATGTTTGTACGATATGGGTATCAAACGAAAGGTGTTACTGAGCATTTTAAGAGGGAGTGGACAACACTAGGTCTATAGGTGGACGCCTTTTCGAGATATCGCCATTAGGGTGGGCAAGGGGTGACTCTAGAATGTTTGTACGATATGGGTATCAAACGAATGGTGTTACTGAGCATTTTAAGAGGGAGGGGGCATTAGGTCTATAGGTGGACGCCTTTTCGAGATATCGCCATTAGGGTGGGACAGGGGTGACTCTGGTATGTTTTTGTACGATATGGATATCAAATTAAAGGTATTAATGAGGGTTTTAAAAGCGAGTGGCCCTTAGATGTATATGTGAAGGCGTTCTCGCGATATCGACCAAAATGTGGACCAGGTGACAGAAAATCATCTGTCGGGTACTGCTAATTTATTTATACATGCAATACCACTAACAGTATTCCTGCCAAGATTCCAAGGGCTGTTGATTTCGCCTTGTAGAACTTTTTCATTTTCTTCTACCTTATATGGTAGGTGTCACACCCATTTTACAAAGTTTTTTCCAAAGTTATATTTTGCGTCAATAAACCAATCCAGGTACCATGTTTCATCACTTTTTTCGTATTTGGTATAGAATTATGGCATTTTTTTCATTTTTCGTAATTTTCGATATCGATAAAGTGGGCGTGGTTATGGTCAGATTTCGCCCATTTTTTATACCAAGAAAAAGTGAGCTCAGGTAAGTACGTGGGCTAAGTTTAGTAAAGATATATCGGATTTTGCTCAAGTTATTGTGTTAACGGCCATGCGGAAGGACAGACGAACAACTGTGTATAAAAACTGGGCGTGGCATCAATCGATTTCGCCCATTTTCACAGAGAACAGTTACCGTCATAGAATCTATGCTCCTACCAAATTTGAGAAGGATTGGTAAATTTTTGTTCGACTTATGGCAATAAAAGTATTCTAGACAAACTAAATGAAAATGGGCGGAGCCACGCTCATTTTGAAATTTTCTTTCATTTTTGTATTTTGTTGCATCATATCATTACTGGAGTTGAATTTTGACTTAATTTACTTATATACAGTAAAGATATTAAATTTTTTGTTAAAATTTGACTAACCTAGGCGCGGTCGTTCTCCGATTTTGCTAATTTTTATTAAGCATACATATAGTAATAGGAGTAACGCTCCTGCCGAATTTCATCATGATATCTTCAACGACTGCCAAATTACAGCTTGCAAAACTTTTAAATTACCTTCTTGTAAAAGTGGGCGGTGCCACGCCCATTGTCCAAAATCTTACTAATTTTCTATTCTGCGTCATAACGTCAACCCATCTACCAAGTTTCGTCGCTTTATCTGTCTTTTGTAATGAGTTATCGCACTTTTTCGGTTTTTCGAAATTTTCGATATCGAAAAAGTGGGCGTGGTTATAGTCCGATATCGTTCATTTTAAACAGCGATCTGAGATGAGTGCTCAGGAACCTACATACCAAATTTCATCAAGATACCTCAAAATTTACTCAAGTTATCGTGTTAACGAACGGACGGACGGACGGACGGACGGACATGGCTCAATCAAATTTTTTTTCGATCCTGATTATTTTGATATATGGAAGTCTATATCTATCTCGATTCCTTTATATATGTACAACCAACCGTTATCCAATCAAACTTAATATACTCTGTGAGCTCTGCTCAACTGAGTATAAAGAAGTGAGGACGGGACTGTCTTCGGCTGTGCCCAAGACTTCATACCTTTCATGAATGGGGCTGAGCCATAATTTTATCCCGTTCGTAATCTCCAAATAGTCGGATATATAAGACTCGAAATATATAGTGAATAGATGTAAACGATTTTTAAGATAAATCTTAATATATAAAAAACACGTGTCACAGGTTTGCGGCCAATGGACTCCTACAATACTGAACCGATTTTGAATTTGTTTCGCACCCCGTGTGTAGTTTGATCCAACTTGAAATATAGGATAGGTTATATCTCAGTTTATCGTCGCAATATTAATTTATAGCAAATTTTTTTATTTGTTTACACGTAATAATAAAATGTTACGTATACGCAGTGGTGCACCTCTTTTCATTTGGTATGGATATATTTGTGCACGTGCTTATTTAACTTTACATACATATAATGTATATATATATATATATATATATATATATATATATATATATATATATATATATATATATATCTAATATATAATATTTTTCTGTCACGGTTTTAGAGGCTGAACTCCTCCGAAACGGCTGAACCGATTCTCATGAAATTTTGTGAACATATTGGGTAGGTCTGAGAATCGGTCAACGTCTATCTTTTTTTTGCTACGTGCCTAGGGTCTTGAGATGAAAACGTGGACCCGGGTACCCCTAGAATGCGTTTATACATTATGGATATCAAATGAAAGCTGTTGATGAGTGCTATAGTACAGGATAATTTTCATACCCCTGAGTGACTAGGGTCTCGAGATATAGGCCAAAACGTGGACCCGGGTACCCCTAGAATGTGTTTATACAATATGGATATCAAATGAAAGCTGTTGATGAGTGCTTTAGTACAGGATAATTTTCATACAACTGGGAGGCTATGGTCTCGAGATATAGCCCAAAACGTGGACCCGGGTACCCCTAGAATGTGTTTATACGTTATGGATATCAAATGAAAGCTGTTGATGAGTACTATAGTACAGGATAATTTTCATACAACTGGGAGGCTATGATCTCGAGATATAGGCCAAAATGTTGACCCGGGTACCCCTAGAATGTGTTTATACAATATGGATATCAAATGAAACCTGTTGATGAGTGCTATAGGACAGGATAATTTTCATACAACTGGGATGCTAGGGTCTCGAGATATAGGCCAAAAAGTGGACCCGGGTACCCCTAGAATGTGCTTATACAATATGGATATCAAATGAAAGCTGTTGATGAGTGCTATAGTACAGGATAATTTTCATACAACTGGGAGGCTAGGGTCTCGAAATATAGGCCAAATCGTGGACACGGGTACCCCTAGAATGTGTTTATACAATATGGATACCAAATGAAAACTGTTGATGAGTGCTATAGTACAGGATAATTTTCATACAACTAGAACGTTAGGGTCGCGAGATATAGCCCAAAACGTGGACCCGGGTAGGTACCCCTAGAATGTGATTATACAATATGGACATCAAATGAAAGCTGTTTATTAGTGCTATAGTACAGGATTATTTTCATGCAACTGGGAGGCTAGGGTCTCGAGATATAGCCCAAAACGTGGACCCGGGTACGCCTAGAATGTGTTTATACAATATGGATATCAAATGAAAACTGTTGATGAGTGCTATAGTACAGGATAATTTTCATACCACTAAGAGGTTAGGGTCGCGATATATAGCCCAAAACGTGGACCCGGGTACCCCTAGAATGTGATTATACAATATGGATATCAAATGAAAGCTGTTTATTAATGCTATAGTACAGGATTATTTCCATACAACTGGGAGGTTATGGTCTCGAGATATAGCCCAAAACGTGGACCAGGGTACCCATAGAATGTGATTATACAATATGGATATCAAATGAAAGCTGTTTATTAGTGCTATAGTATAGGATTATTTTCATACAACTGGGAGGCTAGGGTCTCGAGAATAGCCCAAAACGTGGAAAATGGTACCCCTAGAATGTGTTTATATAATATGGATATCAAATGAAAGCTGTTTATTAGTGCTATAGTATAGGATTATTTTCATACAACTGGGAGGCTAGGGTCTTAAAATAGAGCCCAAAACGTGGAAAAGGGTACCCCTAGAGTGTGTTTATACAATATGGATATCAAATGAAAGCTGTTGATGAGTGCTATAGTACAGGATAATTTTCATAGAACTGGGAGGCTAGGGTCTCGAGATATAGCCCAAAACGTGGACCTGGATACACCCAGAATGTGTTTATACATTATGGGTATCAAATTGAAGCTGTTGATGTATGCTTTAGTACAGAGTAAGTTTTATGGCGCTGAGTGACTAGGGTCTCGAGATATAGGCCAAAACAATATGGATATCAAATATCCCTAGAATGAGTTTGTATTATGGATATTAAATTAAATCTGTTGCTGAGAGCTCTAAAGTTCAATTTGATATTCGATTTAGTCGCATCAACCTGGCAAAACTGATAAATATGCATGCGAAGCCGAAATAAAGACAAGAATTATTAATACCCACATACCTATTTACATACGTCCTAATCGATTTGCCTGAAATTTCGTATTCAAATTTCCTATATTAGTATTTACGATGCTTTTTTCCGGGAAGTATACCAGAGACGGACTGGGACTGGGATTAGAACTAGGACTGGGGATGAGACTGAGACTCGGAACGGGACTGGAACAAAATACGTACCACCCTCTGGGACTGGCAATAAGAGAAAAAGAAGAACGAGAAAAACTTGAGAGAAGAGAAAAGAGAGAAGGAGACTGAGAAATAGATAGAATGAGACGAAGATGCAGATGAAGCGAAAAAGACGGAAGGAGGAGTGAATAAAAAGATTAGGAAAAAGTGTAGAGGGGTAGGGCAGTGTTAGACGGAAATAGCTTATTAAAATATATGCAGATAGACCAAATTTAGGGCAGAACAACGTCTGCCGGGTCTGCTAGTATATATATATATCATTAGCTGCTGAAATAAATGGGCTGCATTCTGTTGTTGGTGAATTGCATAAGCTCTTCACTGAGTATGCCCTTAGTGTAAACAAAATTGAAGAGATCACCGAAAATTCTAATTCGTCTCTTCGATCTCCTACAAATCTACATACGAATGATATTCAAAGTACTGAAGGTGTTACTGTTGTTGCTGCTTCCGCTGTCGCTAGCACAGTAGATAAACGGTCAACTGCTTCTTATATAGATATCGCTTCAAGTGCTGAGACAACAATTGTTTCTCCTACCGCGCTGTGTCCGCATGATAATGCGAATGCTAATGTGAATGCTAATAATAATAATACAGGCGCTAAAGGTTTGCTTACATCTAATGGTACCTTGTCTCTAATCTCTAATGATGTTAATAATGAGGGTTCATTGATGATTCTACAAAAGACCAAGCGTGCAAAGATATCTAAATTTAAAAATGCTAACCAAGCGAATGAGCCAGTGAATCCTCCTGCTTCTTCAAAGGCTCCATCTATAATTTCTGTTCAAGCTCAACCTGCCACCCCGTCTGCTAGCTCCGGTACTAGATTGATTGTAATGATGGGAATGGCGCTAACCTAAGCAGAGTTCCAGGGTCTAAACAGAAAGTAAAGAGTTATCGCATAAATCTACATAAGCCATTAGCTTTTGGTGTGAGCAATAATGTTGAACTAGGTGTTGCCGTTAAGCGTAAATGGTTGCATGTCTCATCTTTCCAGCCTAGTGTAACTGAAGAAGATATTGTGAACTGCGTCTCGAAGTATGCTGGCATAACCAAGATTTATTTGAAATGCGATAAACTTGTAAGAAAAAGTACTGAGTTGTCTGACCTTAGGAAAATTACTTTCAAACTGGGCGTAACTGAATCAGTTTATAATAAAGTAGTTGATGCGAGTATCTGGCCCATCAATGTAATTATACGACCATTCCAGTTTTTTCAAATGAGCGGTTCAGCACAACAGGTTCCGTAACACCACAAGCCTATGACAGGCCTCTTAGTATTTATTATGAAAATTCATCGGGTCTTAGAACTAAATTTAAGAAGCTTTATGAATTCACTTCAGATTTGAACTACGATGCTCTAGTTTTTGTGGAAACCTGGCTTAATAGTGCATTTTATGACTCCGAATTTTTTAATCCTAACCTCTACAATGTCTATCGCAAAGACCGCTCGATAAAAACTGGCGCTACTCGGGGTGATGGAATTTTAATCGCCGTTCAAAGGAAATATGGTTCGTCAATTATATCGCTGCAGAATGGAGACTCACTGTTGGATCAACTATGTGTTTGCATATATGGCTCTTTGTCTCTTTTTTATGTGCCTCATACATTCCACCAGGAAGTGAAGATCATGTGTACATGGCGCATGTAGATAATATTGTAGATTTAGTATCTAAGCGACATGAGAATAATGTTTGTATTTTAGGTGATTTCAACTCAGGGAATGTAGGCTGGGCAGCCGTGGATGATACTTCAGTTTTGTATCCGAATAACGTTAATAGTGTTTCTGAAGCATATGTCGTTGATAACTTATTGAAAGCGAATCTTGCCCAGGTAAACACCTTTATTAAAAACTTGTCTAGGACATTGGATCTAATTTTTATTAGTGATAACATGACTTTTTCACTATCCGAATGTCTTGATCCTCTCTCTTGCCCTGGCTTACATCATGTTCCATTAGTTTTGGAATTAGAATTTTATGAGTTTAAAAAAATTCGATTAGATATGAACTCAGGAAACTATAATTTTAGAAACTGTGATTTTGATGCTATCAACGCCAAAATAAGCATAATTGATTGGGATAGTATATTCTCAGGTGTTGGTGTCAGTGAGTGCTTTGATATTTTCAAAGGTAAACTCAACCAAATTTATAGTAATTTGATCCCTCGAATGCGGAAAAATTGCCATAAAATTCCTTGATATACGAAGGAGTTAAAAAAAACTTAAGAATTTACGAAACAAATTCTTTAAAAAGTACAAGTTGTCTAACTCGCCTGCTTTTAAGGAAAGCAATCTAAATCCCTAAGAAATCGGCTTCATAAAAAATATGTTGAGAAATTTGAATGCGACATTAAGTCGAATCCGAAATCTTTCTGGCGCTACGTTAGAGCTAAAAAGTCATGCTCTAGCATCCCATCTCATGTTTTTTATAATGAAACCTCTGCATACTCTCTTACTGATGCCGTCAATCTTTTTGCAGATTTCTTCCGCTCTAACTTTGTGCCTGATACTGTTTTGCCTGATGTGGTTGAGCATATTGATGTTAATACTCAAATAAATTTTGGTGAACTTTCCATATCACTTGATGATGTTATTCGGGGAATTTCGGTGTTAAAGTCCTCAACACAATCTGATGTGGATGGACTGTGTTCACCTTTGCTTAAAAATACTGTTGCAATTGCTTATCCGATTTTATTAGTTTTCAATAAATCTCTAAAGCGGGAAGATTTTATAAATGCCTGGAAAGGAACTTCCATTACTCCTATTTTCAAAAGTGGCAATAAGAGCAATATTGCCAACTACCGCGCAATATCAAAACTTTCCAAAATATCGAAATTTTTCGAGATTATAATTAAGGAAAAGATATCATTTGCGGTAAAAAGTATTATTTTATCCAACCAGCATGGTTTTATGTCCGGTAGGTCGACTGTGACTAATCTCGCTGTTTTTACTGAATATTGTCTCTCTGTCTTTAATAATAGAGCACAAGTAGATACCATCTACACTGATTTTTCTAAGGCTTTCGATAAAGTTAGCCATAAATTACTACATTAAAACTTGCTGATCTGGAACTTCACTCCAATATTCTATCATGGGTGAAGTCTTACCTGGCGGATCGGAGTTGTACTGTTGTGGTTGATGGTGTCAGTTCTCGTTCTTTTACCGAGACCTCTGGTGTTCCTCAAGGAAGTGTCCTAGGACCTCTCCTATTCGTAATTTTTATTAATGACATACGCCATTGCTTCATTTACTCAAATTTTTTGTTGTACACAGATGACTTGAAAATTTTTAAATCAGTTACAAATCAGGCAGATTCCCTACGGCTGCAGTCAGATTTTGACAGAGTAATAGATTGGTGTAGTAGGAATTGCTTACATTTAAATATTAATAAGTGCTTTTACATCTCATTTTCAAAATCCCGTAATGGTATTAACACCTCGTATCACATCGGTCTTTCTGTTTTGAAAACTGTTGATGAAATATTAGATCTTGGAGTTGTCTTCGATGCTAAATTTCTCTTTCAGAGACAACTTAACTGTGTTATTGCTAAGTTATATTCAATGCTTGCGTTCATTCGCCGCTTTAGCTCGGACTTCCATGATCCCTATACGTTAGAGCTACTATATACATCACTTGTACGGTCTAAACTGGAATATGCTTCCTTCGTTTGGAGACCATACCACGCTTTTCATATACAGCGACTTGAAATGATCCAGAAAAAATTTTTACGTTTTGGGCTCCGGTCATTACGTTTTCAGGATCCTTTACCATCTTACTACTCTAGATGTCTACTTATAAGACTAAAGCCTCTGGATAGTAGAAGATCTATTTTAGCGCTAATATTTATTTATGATTTGATAGGGGGCACGATTGACTCATCGTTTCTTTTGGAACGTATTCGCTTTAATATACCATCTAGAACACTTCGAAATCATGATATTTTTTTATTGGATAGGTCCAGAACGACATATGTCGCTAATTCGCCTATTGCTAGGGCATTGAAGGAATTCAATCTTCTTACTAATGCCAGGGAAATTGATTTTTCAGTAAATAAATCAAAGTTTAAGCTTATACTAAATGACTTGATATGGTAGATAATATTTAAGCTAATAATTTGTAAATAGTCTGTAAGGATATTTTAATTTGTCCTAGATTTACTTTGAAATAAATAAATAAATAAATAAATATATTGCACATCACCAGGGCCGGCTAGAGGGAGGCCCGGGATTTCTGAGGGGTCCCGCGATTTGAGGTACTAAGAAAAATTTTTAATTCAGGAGAGTCTTTAGTTTTTCTATGTGCAATTTTTAAGACGAATTTCAAAAGCAACGAATATCTGCATTTCGTTTTAATATTATAGTGAAGTGAGAAAAATAAAAATCTATATATATTAACTTGACTCGGAGTGGGACTGAGACTGGGACTGGAATAAAATACATACCAACTTAAGGGATGCAGAAAAATGATAAGGAATTGAGATTGAGAAAGAGATAGAATGAGACGAAGATGGAGATAGATGAAGCGAAAAAGACGGAGAGAGGAGTGAATAAAATGATTAGGAAAAAATGAAGAGGGGGCAGGGCAGTGTCAGACGGAAAAAGCTTATTAAAATGTAGGCAGAAAGTTACTGATGGCGTGTGATAATCTGATGACGGGGGCACACCGCGAAGCCTTTTGAGGGTGTTACTATGGCCATACTACCTCGAGTTCCAACAATCAAAACCCACGAAGTCTTACTGCCGAACTCGTTGCAAGTTCACGTAGGTAAAAGTCCAGAGCTGGCTTGCTTAGAAGCACACTTAGTGCATCAGTTGTATAGGATCTAAGGGCATCTTCTACCCCTCCGAAGGCTTTCCTCTGTACTATTTTCATATTTTTGCTATTTTATTGTTTGTCCTTGGCTGATCATCATGCTTGAGAACCATTTATTAATAAGGCCCTATACATCCACAATAAAGATGTCGGTTTCTGTGGACGACTCTCTTTCACGATTAGAAAGCTATGTAGGCTTTTTTGACCCTATGTTCGAAACCAGAGTTCCAGCTAAGCTTTCTGTACTTATTTTCGCCCAAATACTTGGCCCTTATAGACGCAAAATAGTTCCATTTAGAGAGGGTAGTCGAAGGTGTTGTATTTTGTTCTTGTTAGTATACACTATCAGCTCTGTCTTATCAGGGTTTACTTAAAAGCCGCTTTCGGCTATCCAGATGTTAAGCCTTCGAAGCGCCTTCTTCGTATTTCACACAAAGTCAAACGAAAAGAATCTGATGCAGCGATTTCGACATCGTCTGCGTATGCGACTACCTTTATTCAACTTTTATTGAGCTCCAGTAGAGTTTCGTCCAGCACAACAGAAGCGGTGAAATAACTACTCCCTAGGTAGTTCCTCTGTTCACAAGGCGGTTAGTTTTAAATGAACCCATTTTGGCTTGTCCATTCTCTAGCGTCGATTTCGTCCGTTGGCAGATAAGGATGTGTATACCAGCCCTATCCACAGCATAGGCTACCGCGCTGATTTCTATATGGTTAAAGGTTCCTCTTTATCTAAGAAGGGAGCTAGAGTGTATTCTTGTAATTTAGAGTGCTTGACTTTTAGAAAAGTGAGTTGGAAAGTGAGAAGCTATACTCTTGAAAGCGGAACCCTATAGTAATATAATCACGAAATTGTTAATTGTTAAATATTATAAATGAAACCATCCACGTTGTAGCGACCTCTAGTATTTTGAAAAAAGCTTCTGTAAATAGATCCTACTTCCTTCTCATTACCACTGGGAAGCTTTAATAATCGCAAAGCTGTAGGTGACAGTTGGTCATTAATGCTTTACCAGTGACTGAATAAAGAAGGAAGTGCAACTGAATGAATAGTGAGTCTAATGCTTATAGACCAAAAATCATCATCCAGACAGGTTTTAGTGAATGTGCAATTCAAGCGCGGTGATAGCACAAAGCGTGCGGAATAGTGCACCAAATTTGGGGGAGGGTCGAATAGACCACTGTTCGGCTCTGATTTGATCAAATATATGTATGTAGATATTCCTTTGTATGAGTGTGTGTCTGTGAAAGTACCCAAGTACGTAATCCATTTAATTGCATTAGTGTGCAATGAGCATAACGGTATACGTTCGCTTTAGGTGGTTGAATGGCTCTACACGGGGACATGCAAGTGCGCTTAGCCAACTGAGCTACCATGCACTGTGTACAATTTTGAGGTTTCTTCTGAATAAATTTCGGCCTAGTTTTAAAATAAAACAAGTAAGGACGGTTAAGTTCGGTTGTAACCGAACATAACATACTCAGCTGCCAACTTACAGCTTGCAAGACTTTTCAATTACCTTCTTTTAAAAGTTGGCCATGCCACGCCCATTGTCCAAAATTTTCTATTCTGTATCATAAGTTCAACCCAACTACCAAGTTTCACCGCTTTAGCCGTCTTTGGTAATGATTTATCGCACTTTTTCGCTTTTTCGAAATTTTCGATATCGAAAAAGTTGGCGTGGTAATAGTCTGATTTCATTAATTTTAAATAGCAATCTGAGATGAGTGCCCAGGAAATTACATACCAAATTTCATTAAGGTACCTCAAAATTTATTGAAGTTATCGTATATATGGACAGACGGATAGACGGACGGACATGGCTAATGAATTTCTTTTTTCACCAAGATTTTTTTGATATATAGAAGTCTATATCTATCTCGATTAGTTTATGCCGTTACGGGGTACCCTTTGCGAACAAAATTAATATACTCTGTGAGCTCTGCTCAGCTGAGTATAACAATATTTAAATTTACAACAAACCTAACTGTTGGTTTTGAAATTAAAACTCCAGTTAAAGTTGACCAGACTAGATGGTAAAACCGTCATATATAAGTGGCTACCCCTTTAAGGTTTAGCACGCAATATCAAGATAGGTATACCGTGTCGTAAAATTAGTGACATGCCATTCGACGGCTGATATGAGGCTCCTTACGATTTTCTTCAAAATAGGAACCCGGCTCTTAATGCATTTTGGGAAATAAGTAAGCAAAGTTGGATGGACAAGAGGACTCTCACGACAAGGAAACAGTTAGTAGTGTCGAACTTAAACTCCGTAATCTGATATTCATTGTATACACATTTCGAGTGAATGATGCTAAAGTCGTACTTCTCTTTCAATATGTGGAAAGAGGTCACAAGAAAACCACTAACGGTCTTTCTCTTTAGGATAAGATGAATTTGGCTTTGTGGTAAGTTGATGAAATATTTCTTCGACCCAAAATATGTAAACATATTAACTTCAGATGAGAAATTAATAGTACTATATGGAAGATATATATTTAGTTTAAACTAAACTAATATTCCTGATATCGCTGTCATTGGAAAACGCTGTCTCACGTGAAGAATAATTTGCAATCTCTTTGAGAACCGGTTTGATGTGGCGGATAGCAAACACAATGGACAACTTATGCCAGTTGGTTTTATAACTATTTACTACCAAATGGAAACATGTAATTTAATTGAGAGATGTAGTTTGGCCCATTGAGTCCCTACTCATTTTCCGCATCTAGTGCATTTATAGGTTTTTCAAGCAACCCATATTATTAATACTACTCAAGTGAGCACTGGACTAAATGAGCTGGATACGAGGTAGTACAGTAAGCTAAAAAATAGACATCCTTGATAGCCAAGGAAGGCTTATACAGACCTATATATTTTAAACTTAGGACAAGACGAAGTAATTTTTGTTTTCCGAGGAAGAGTCCCGGCGTATTCGCACTTTGGCAGCCACGTCACTATTGACAGATATAAACTCGAGACTTTGAAGGGTTTCGTCTCTTTGCTAGTTGCATTACCAGCAAAAACAATGTCAGCTAAGAAATCAAACTGAGAACAGGGCTGATTACATCCACGATTTTTTTACACATTTTTACACATGTTCTTATGCGTGTCGTTTCGGTGTGACAGAGCAACACGACAATCAATCACGAAAGCCGTTGCAGCCTGATTCAACCCAATTATAGTTTTGGGGGAGCGACAGTGAGTGGCGTCCTTTTTTTTTGTCAATAAAAGCTAAAATAGAAATGAATAAAAGATAATAAAAGCTCAAATAATTCTTTTTAAATATAATTAATATTGTTTTCTAATTTTTCGCTACTGTTTGCTATAATTTATATTAATGGCTGCCAATTTCAAAGTAATTAAGAAGCCAATGCTAGGCTATGGTTGTCGTCAAGCTTTGCTTTATTTTGGTATTGGTCTGTAGACGCCGTGTTGAATGTAATCATCTCTAATAGCTTTTGCAATAGTGATACTTTGAACTAATTAGGCAATTTTCCTCTCTTGAGGAGAAAAGTCACGCTCTACATGCCACTCATCATAACTGTCCTGATGTATGGCGCAGAATCATGAAGGGTGTCGAAGGAAGGTGACACGCCTGAAAAATTTCGTTCAAAATTCACGAAAACTTTCGAATGTTGTGGTAGTTACAAGACTTGATGCCTTAAGGTATTACAAGCTCGTAGCCTAAAGTTTCTTGGACTCTCACGAACAGACCATATAAAGCCATTTTTATACTCAGTTGAGCAGAGCTCACAGAGTGTATTAAGTTTGATTGGATAACGGTTGGTTGTACATATATAAAGGAATCGAGATAGATATAGACTTCCATATATCAAAATAATCAGGATCCAAAAAAAATTTGATTGAGCCATGTCCGTCCGTCCGTCCGTCCGTTAACACGATAACTTGAGTAAATTTTGAGGTATCTTGATGAAATTTGGTACGTAGGTTCCTGAGCACTCATTTCAGATCACTATTTAAAATGAACGATATCGGACTATAACCACGCCCACTTTTTCGATATCGAAAATTTCGAAAAACCGAAAAAATGCGATAATTCATTGCCAAAGGCGGTTAAAGCGATGAAACTTGGTAGATGGGTTGGCGTTATGACGCAGAATAGAAAATTGGTAAGATTTTGGACAATGGGCGTGGCACCGCCCACTTTTACAAGAAGGTAATTTAAAAGTTTTGCAAGCTGTAATTTGGCAGTCGTTGAAGATATCATGATGAAATTTGGCAGAAACGTTACTACTATTACTATATATGTGCTAAATAAAAATTAGCAAAATTGGATGAAGAACACGGCCACTTTTTAAAAAAAAATTTTTTTAAATTCAAATTTTAACAAAAAATTTAATATCTTTACTGTATATAAGTAAATTAAGTCAAAATTCAACTCCAGTAATGATATGATGCAACAAAATACAAAAATTAAAGAAAATTTCAAAATGGGCGTGGCTCCGCCCATTTTCATTTAGTGTGTCTAGAATACTTTTAATGCCATAAGTCGAACAAAAATTTACCAATCCTTTTGAAATTTGGTAAGAGCATAGATTCTATGACGTTAACTGTTCTATGGGAAAATGGGCGAAATCGGTGGAAGCCACGCCCAGTTTTTATACACAGTCCACCGTCTGTCCTTCCGCTCGGCCGATAACACAATAACTTGAGCAAAAACCGATATATCTTTACTAAACTTAGCCCACGTACTTATCTGAACTCACTTTATCTTGGTATAAAAAATGGCCGAAATCCGACCATAACCACGCCCACTTTATCGATATCGAAAATTACGAAAAATTAAAAAAATGCCATAATTCTATACCAAATACGAAAAAAGGGATGAAACATGGTAACTGGATTGGTTTATTGACGCAAAATATAACTTTGGAAAAAACTTTGTAAAATGGGTGTGACACCTACCATATTAAGTAGAAGAAAATGAAAAAGTTCTACAAGGCGAAATCAACAGCCCTTGGAATCTTGGCAGGAATACTGTTAGTGTTATTGAATATATAAATAAATTAGCAGTACCCGACAGATGATTTTCTGGATCACCTGATCCACATTTGGTCGATATCGCGAGAACGCCTTCACATATACATCTAAGGGCCACTCGCTTTTAAAACCCTCATTAATACCTTTAATTTGATATCCATATCGTACAAACACATTCTAGAGTCAACCGCGGCCCACCCTAGTGGCGATATCTCGAAAAGGCGTGCACCTATAGACCTAATGCCCACTCCCTCTTAAAATGCTCAGTAACACCTTTCGTTTGATACCCATATCGTAAAAACATTCTAGAGTCACCCCTGGCCCACCCTAATGGCGATATCTCGAAAGGGCGTCCACCTATAGACCTAATGTCCACTCCCTCTTAAAATGCACAGTAACACCTTTCCTTTGATACCCATATCGTACAAACATACTAGAGTCACCCCTGGCCCACCCTAATGGCGATATCTCGAAAAGGCGTCCACCTATAGACCTAATGCTCACTCCCTCTTAAAATGCTCAGTAACACCTTTCTTTTGATACCCATATCGTACAAACATTCTAGAGTCACCCTTGGTCAACCTTTATGGCGATATCTCGAAAAGGCGTCCACCTATAGAACTGAGGATTACTCCCTTTTAAAATAATCATTACCACCTTTCATTTGATACCCATATCGTACAAACACATTCTAGAGTCACCCTGGCCCACCCTAATGGCGATATCTCGAAAAGGCGCCCACCTATAGACCTAATGCCCACTTTCTCTTAAAATGCTCAGTAACACCTTTCGTTTGATACCCATATCGTACAAACATTCTAGAGTCACCCCTGGCCCACCCTAATGGCGATATCTCGAAAAGGCGTCCACCTATAGACCTAGTGCCCACTCCCTCTTAAAATGCTCAGTAACACCTTTCGTTTGATACCCATATCGTACAAACATTCTAGAGTCACCCTTGGTCCACCTTTATGGCGATATCTCGAAAAGGCGTCCACCTATAGAACTAAGGATTACTCCCTTTTAAAATACTCATTACCACCTTTCATTTGATACCCATATCGTACAAACATTCTAGAGTCACCCCTGGCCCACCCTAATGGCGATATCTCGAAAAGGCGTCCACCTATAGACCTAATGCCCACTCCCTCTTAAAATGCTCAGTAACACCTTTCGTTTGATACCCATATCGTACAAACATTCTAGTCACCCCTGGCCCACCCTAATGGCGATATCTCGAAAAGCCGTCCACCTATGGACCTAATGCCCACTCCCTCTTAAAATGCTCAGTAACACCTTTCGTTTGATACCCATATCGTACAAACACATTCTAGAGTCACCCCTGGCCCACCCTAATGGCGACATTTCGAAAAGGCGTCCACCTATAGACCTAATGCCCACTCCCTCTTAAAACGCTCAGTAACACCTTTCATTTGATTCCCATATCGTACAACTAGAGACACTCCTGGTCCACCTTTATGGCGATATCTCGAAACGGCGTCCACCTAGGAAACTAAGGATCACTCCTTTTCAAAATACTCATTAACAGCTTTCATTTGATACCCATATCCTACAAACACATTCTAGAGTCAGCCCTGGTCCACCTTTATGGCGATATCCCTAAATGGCGTCCATCCATAGAACTATGGCCTACTCTCTCTTAAAATACTCTTTAATACCTTCCATTTGATACACATGTCATACAACCACATTCCAGGGTTACCCTCGGTTCATTTTCCTACATGGCGATTTTCCTTATTTTGTATCCATAGCTCTCAACTGAGTATGTGATGTTCGGTTACACCCGAACTTAGCCTTCCTTACTTGTTATCTTTACATAACTTTAAAATATTCGAATTCTTCAGTAAGTTGTATACTAAACTTCCGTAAAAAGTTATATTACTTTCTGTTTCGAAATTTGAGCCTCTCTATCCTAAATTTCGATTAAATTCTTCCTAAACCATTGCTCGAGCCACTCAGGCATTTGTTTAACACTACTTTTAAATCTTCTTAGCTGGTTCCCCTGGAAGAACTCAAATCGTTTGAGCTTATTTACTGGAAAATGTAATAAAGTAAAATTTTACTGTCGCGAGATATGAGAGCCACTGTGATTATTTTATGATGTAGCTGCCACGAGTTCTGGAAGTTCTGTCTGGAAGTTCTGTCTGTCAGACTACGGCGTTAGTTGCAGAGGAATATACCGGGTCACTCTGCATTTATTTTCAAAACTATATTAAAATGTTACTGATAAAAAGCAGGCATAAGAAATATGGTTACTTATCCCAGCTTGTCGGAAATCTAGAAACATATGGCTAAAATTAAGTCTGTAACTTTATAGAAGTGTATACATATACCCTTCATCAAGCGGGAGATCAACACTAGAGATGCAGTTGTTGTTGTTGTAGCGTTAAGGACACTCCCCGAAGGCATTGAGGAGTGTGGAGTGCTATCGATATGAAGATGCAGATCCGGTACGTTCCGGTAACAATCACCATTAAGGCACTAGCCCGACCATCTGGGGAACGATTTGTTATGACTGCATGAAACCTTAAGGAACTTGAGGTCGCCAGAGCCCAATTGGGTTGGAGAATCTATATATTGCGCTGGCAACCCCTTGAATTAGTTTGGTACTTTAGTGGCCTCTTACGGCAGGCGTACCTGCCGCGGGTATATTCTAAGCCCCTTGGGGGAGACGCAGTCTTATCGGACAGCGCATGCAATAGCTATGTGTGGTAATAAAATTATATTCTAGTCCATTTAGCCTAGCCTTTGCAGGAACAATTTAATGTTTTTTATGCTGTTTTTGTTGTGTTATAATTTTCGAATAATAATTTTTAAGTTATATTTTTCTTTCTTTCGCATCCTTAATTGTCCACGGTGCAACGAAAGGCAATTTAATGAAAATCGAAATTTTACTGAGTGAAATAGGTCTGTAAATGAGTTTCTAACGGAAGCTACTAACGATATTAAAATCAGTTGACCAAATGTATGTGTTGATAATAGTTGGACAGGTGGTTGACTAAATATTTTAAATTCTCTTGCCTTCTTTTCTTGTCACTGTTTTTTTCCACCCAGTCTGAATCGTTTGCTTACGTCTAGTAACTGCCAGCCTCCCAACGATTTTTCGACCAAATCAAACACCACACTTATTCTATAAATATTGATGGTGTTTAAAATTATCGAAACAGTTAAAAATGCTGGCTTAATCTACTACAACAACGCTATTGAACAGCAGGTACTGAAATATGTGTGATAGAGCTCATATACACATAGTGGGTGTACACGGCGTATGAGTATTGAGATCGCTATGTGAAAACAAGGTATGATTATTCTGTGTACGATATATTCAATTTCATTATCTTATGACGTAGAATATATCATACTCCAACTGTAACACACCCATATCTTTTCTTGAGAGTTAAAACTAGCAATTTTTTTTATACCAGTATTGACACTGAAACTGCTCAGCCATTAAGGAAATTTCCGATTGCAGCTCCGATTGCCGGATATAGAAATATCCATTCAGAACTCACCCTGGACAATAGGCAACCGTCTCATTTTCAAAGACTCAATTATGGTTCGGTACTCAGAGTATAATAGGTTAGACTAGTTAGGTTAGGTTAGGCTATGAGCGGTTTGGTAAGCTTAAGTTAAGTTAGTTTAGGCTGGCGGGCAGATGTTCAGTTTAGCAACAGCTCATTTAGACAAATTTATGTTGGTCTGCTCTTTTTTGACATATTCTAAGAGTGGAACCGGCTCGCAGTTATTTAGAAAATCGCTGCATGGCAACGGAAAAGCTATTAATAAGGCAAACGCCGCTCTTAGAAAGTCCCTACCTGAGCGTTAAACATGTTTCGAGCGAGATATTTACGCCTCGTTCTCGCTAAGGATATACCGCTGAGCATAAAGTGACTGAATGATTCCACACAATGGCACTATACACATTTAACAGATAGATAAGCTTGTGAAAGGTTTTGAGTGAAAAATGGACCAGAAAGACCTGGGCACAAAACAAGAGGTGGTTTCAGCCTAGTATTTGCCTAGCTGGCTCGATGCCCACTTGCTTAGAATCTGTGAGCAAATTGCCAGGAGAGTCCCAAAGTCTCAACGGGCAAATACACTTAGTTCGCTTATGTCTGCCTGTATAATATTAGTCTTAAAACCGCCAGGGATGTGTTATGCCCAGGCTTCCAGATAATTCTCATAAAGAGAAGCTAATTGCCGCTGCAAGCGAGGTCAAGCATCCTATCTGCACAAATTTTAAATTCCCCAAAAGTTACAGCGGTGGATAGCTTTCCATGTACCGTAACCTTTAAGGCGACGACTTTCGCATGGAAGATGCTGCAGTGATCAGTTGGCCTAAATTTGCAGCTAGCACCGAGCTCATGACAGGATACTCCATTTCCAGCCCACCCTTTCAACTACGATCCAATCGTGACCAGATTCACCAGACTCCCGTTGCATATTGATTCCTTACGTCTTTGCTCTCTTGCGCGGTGTATATAGAAGAGAGAGGAAGCTGACGCCCCGGAGGTTGGCTCAGGATATAAACCTGATACATATTCAGCATTCCGTTTAGTGCCATTATATGTATAGAACAAAGTCCTCACCTATTCCAATTATCGCCAAACGGTACACTGCTTCCCAATTTTGATCGCAGAGGAAGTGTCTAGTGCTTTTCACCACACCTGAATGTATAAGCAGAGAACCAGCTAGACTACCACAGCATTAGTCCGATGTGGGACCCATGCAGAAGGCCCAAGAATTTTGCTAAGTGGCTCTCGACAGCAGTACAAAGCAACCGCAGCTTTCCCAGCCATATTCTGCACATGAAGCTTCTATAACAGCTTGCTGAAATAAACGCCAACGGACGAGATCATAGCCCTGTGGTAGATTTTTGGGAAGCTGACAAACGGCTCAAGGGTGCTGTAAGTCTTAAAAATAAACATAATATTCTAAGAGGTGTGGAGGTATAAACGGACCTCGATAGTCTATAAGTAGCCACAAATGACGAGGGTATAACCTTAGAGGAGGAGATGCTGAAAGTGGACAAGCAGTTCAATGATGCTGCGAACAGGGAAGAGAGAAATTGACCTCCCGGACCTGAAAATCAGCAGCAAAAATTCATATCGTGAACGCAGTAGCGAAAGGGAATTGGTGAGGGGTAAACAGGTCAATGAAACATGCTAGAGCTTCATTTGCGTCAGTATATGCATATATTTATTTGTCAGGCAGCGATTAAGGCATCCATATCTCACAGTACTTCACCAAGAAGTGCTCTGGAATGAAAACAATCGTTGGGAAGACTTTGTTCAAGCCGGACGACATATAAGTACTGGGTTCTCGGTCAAAAAGGGATAAAAGGAAATGAAAAAATTCGGTGAGTTGGCAACCGAGGTCTCTGCGCTCGATGATTCTAAGGTAGGCGTCCAATCCACAATGGGTGAGATCAAAAGTAGGCAGAAGTTTCATATTACTCAACATAGAGCAATGACGTAGTAAGTAGCGCGAGACTGACGAGTTTCCTAATTCATGTGCAAGTCCTACGATATTAACTGGACACTGCCTTCTAGCGTCACATGCATATAAACTGAGCCTCGTTAGTAACAACAGATGTAGAATATGCGGGCTGCATGAAGATGTGGTTGAGCACATGCTGTATTCGTGTCCTGCGCTTACGAGTTCATGGCTGCAGATAAAAGATGTGGCAGGGTTGTCAGATCTCAAGGCAGCTATGAAGCTAGGTTCTCAAAACTTCTAGCATTTGTCAAGAGGAATAAATTATTTTATAACATGAGACATGGCACCTAGCTGTCATTTTTTTCATTCGGTCGTCAAACAAATTCCGGTATCATTTGGAGAAATTCAGTCTATGCGAGGTCTTAGTTGAGCAGTCAGTTCAATCTAGTGAAATGTTTGATTTAGAGTAAAAAGATGTGAAGGGTTTGGTAGTCAAATATTAATTCTTTTTATTAAATAAATTCTTTCTCTTTTATAGTTATTTACTTAACCTACACATTCATAATTATCTTAATACTAATAAACAAAAAAATATGTACATTGGTAATGGGGTATACATAGATGTAGGTTTGTATGCCTGCTTGCATACATGTAGATTTGTATGCATGCTTGCACAGTCAGCAGATCAATGTGAGTATTTGGTTAATTCACATTATTGGTTGTATGTAAGTAATAAGCAGAATTTATTAGCTGTGAACGGACAAGGGTTTCATATTCGGCATTCCATTGATGTTAGCCAACCGCATTGTTAGTTCAATAATTTATGTTGAATAATATTGTAATGGCCTTAGCAGTTATGATTTTGCAATTTTGCCATAGTGTGAATTGTGTTTATCTAAGCTTTGGTTATTCAACGGGCGAATAGTTTTTTTATAATTATATTAATTGCTATTTTAGTGGACTATGCGTTATTTTAGAGAGGGTTCGCTATGCACCTGTTACACCTTGTATGTATTCATTGGGGGAGAGCACTGGGGGCTCTTAGTTATTGGCTGCGCGTTGAGCCACCTTATTTTGCTTTGAAAAACCTCGCTTTGGGATATAAGTTTTAAACTATGTCTTTAGAATATGTCACTAACCAGTTGATAATTAGAAGCGCACTCAATGGCCAATGAAACAAACGTAAGAAAATGCTCATAATTTAAGTCTCTTACACAACGTTCTTTTTCAAAGTGAAATATTTATGCCTTACGTCATTAGGCTGCTGTTATATTCCTTGTGATATCATAAACAATATCATTTGAAATTCCAAAAAATTTTTTGGAAAAAGTAACATTTTGTGTTTGCCGTAAAATTAGAAATGCTTCAACGAACTAAGCTATTCACTTTCAGTATAACTTTAAAACTAAGCAGTCAAGAATCCTTTTAACTCACAGGGAGAACAAGTTATCTGATCGATTCTCAATGTTGCCTGCCCTTCTGGCTAAGTTGTGCATGCCTGACTCGCTAACTGTTTCCTCAATGGTTGACTCTATCTATTTTAGTTTTTTTTAATGCTTCATCAATGCAATGGTATCTGTACTTAATACGTACAAAACCCACCGACTAACTTAGCCTGTCCACTGACTTGATTTGACTGCACATCATCAATGCAACATCAATTTCATTGACTTTTCTCATCGTTACGCTCGATTGATTGCACAGTTTCATTAAGCATTTTGTGTAGTGGCAGATAAATGTACATAGATCTAGAGCTTTAGCAGCATTCATCAGTTATCACTCGACAGCTGTGGCGCATTGCTGTTTTGGCCACAATGTCACCTTTGCGACAAGCATGAACGTTTTCGCAGCGCTAAAATGGCGCTAACAGGAATTTAGTTTTGCTAAAACTGGTGAAAGGAATAAGAACATTTTGTTAATTTTTTTACTACCTTTTCATTTTCTAATGCACAACATATTGCAGCTGTAAGTCAGCTAGTGCCTTGTGCGCCCCAAAAAAACATTAAGCTTAACTTAAAGTAGGAGCTCACTGACATTTTTGGTCATATTTATAATGGTATTTTATTCGATTTCTTCTGTTAGTGAACTGCGCTATTACATACATATCTATTAGTGACGACAGTGTTTTTTTTTTCTTTGTGCAAATCTCCTTAAGAGTCAATTGAAATTCTTGCTGGGATTTTTGATAAGATAATACCATTCAGATGTGAATAAAAAAAGAATTTTGTGAATTCGGATTTTATGATTAGTGGTTGACGGTGACCGGTTTTACTGTTTCTTTTGTTTTATAGCTCTCTATTGCCAACTGGTGATTTTTTCATGTCACAATCTAAATACACCCATTGGTTCATATTTCTTTACTCAAAAACTGTTGAATTTTAAAATAACTTTCCGACTTCTATAAAAATACTTTCTTAGCTGGAGTATCACCTTTAGTTCGCATAATATAGCCCTCGCTGTGCTATGCTGATATCTTCGTAAAGCCCATGTTGTGTTAACACAACACCAACAGCTCATCATTAAACTTCTTCGGTACTCACTGTCACCAATGCGTAGAAGTCCTTATAAATTTGAAGAACTTTTTTCATGAGCCATTCCGAAGCCGTCTCAATTGATGTTGAGACTTGTAGAGAATGATGGGATTTTACTTTACAACTGCCTTCTAAACCAAGTAGCATTTATTCGGTGAATTCCAAGGACAATGTGGTAGTTTGTGTTAAGGCTGTTTCCATAACGAAGTTTTTACTATTTCGGCCGCCGTGGTGTGATGGTAGCGTGCTCCGCCTACCACACTGTATGCCCTAGGTTCACAGCCCGGGCAAAGTAACATCAAAATTTTAGAAATAAGGATTTTCAATTAGAAAAAAAATTTTCTAAGCGGGGTCGCCCCTCGGCAGTGTCTGGCACGCGCTCTGAATGTATTTCTGCCATGAAAAGCTCTCAGTGAAAACTCATCTGCATTGCAGATGCCGTTCGGAGTCGGCATAAAACACGTAGGTCCCATCCGGCCAATTTGGAGGGAAAATCGAGAGGAGCACGACGCAAATTGGAAGAGAAGCTCGGCCTTAGATCTCTTCGGAGGTTATCGCGTCTTACACTTTTTTTTACTATTTCGATATTAAAGCTGGCAACACTGGTATGATTACCGAGGCAAAAATGCACCGACTATTTGCACGATGAACGCAGGTACTTCGTTTTGTCTTCATATACCCATTTTTTCGCTTCTTGTTACAGATTGGAGTAAGCAGAACTTACGACGCGTGTGTTCAGGCTGAGCATCAAATTAAAGAAACGGACGATAGGGGGTCACCCTGTCTGAAACCTCGCTAAGTTTTGCACGGCTCGAGAGGTCTTTTCTATTCTGACAAAGCTGGTGGTGCTATTTCGCACAGCCTTATAAGGTTTGCGGGGTAGCCATATTCAAGATAGCAGCATACAGGCAGCTATCAGAAGCGACTTTAAAATCGAGGATGAGGTGATGTATATCAATTATTTTTTCATCAGTTTTTTCCAATGTCCTTTTATGCGATATTGAGCAGGCTGATTCCGCGGTAGTTTGGCAGACTGTAGGATCTCCCTTCTTGTGTACTGGGCAAAGGACAGCTAGATTCCCATCGTTAGGCATGCACTCGTACGACCATATTTTGCAAAGAAGCTGATGTATACGCCTTACCAACTCCTCGCGCCCTCGGCATAGTCCTTTTTTAATCTGGGTATTGCTATTCTGGCTTCATCATAATTGGGTGCAAAACATTTACTCCGTTATCAGAGAAGAGCAGATAAGTATTCCCTCCATAACTTAGTACTCTCTGGACATCGGTTAGAAGGTTGCCATTTTCGTTCTTACATAAGTTTTCCACGGAGTTGAAACCTTCAGTCTGTCGCCGCTTTCTTTACAGCTGTAATTTCTGCCTAAAAGACGCTGCAGTAATCTGGAAGCCTGTAGGATCTACTTGTTTCTGTATCGATACAGTACACATCAGACCCGACCCTTTCCGTTAATTTGGAACCATCGCTATACATGTGTGTAGAATGTTCTGCAGTTTCTGCACCCAAAAACGAACCATTCGTCTTATTTGTGGCCCAAGATCTCTTTCGAAGCTCAGACTCGGGACGATATATTCCGCTAGCGAAACTGAATGTGAGTGACAACCGAATGCAAACAGTTACTAGAAATCAACGAATGCAGATGATACCTAAAAGAGATATATATACAGTTTGTCGATTTGACTTGAAAAGTTATCGGTTTTTTTATCGTAAAGTAGCTTTGTTATCGAGGAACTACCAATTTTCTATCGGAGTGCTATCTGTTTTTTTGAAACAGATACCGATAAAACTTCAATGTATAACCGCCGATACATCTGCAATCCATCGATAACAAACCGATAAGAAACCAATAAAAAACTGGTGACTCGGAAATAATATGCCAATACAAAATAAAAACCCCAGAAATGATTTGCTTTCGACAATTAACTGATAACAAAACAATAACTTATCGATAGCAGTTGCTCTCGATAAGACTCCGATGAAACTCTACTCAAAAACCACGACATTATTTGTTTTAAATAAAATTGCCTCTTTTGTGACTTAACTTCAACATCTGGTCGAGCTCTAGTTATGCTCAGTTATTCCAAAAACATCATACCTTACATGAATTTCTCATCCCAATCGTTATATTGGAATAATCGTTTTTGTACAATTGTTTGTATGGAATGTATGCTATATATTCAACTGATCTCTACGATCTTTTCATACAATTGTACTTTCCATATACGAAAGTATTTGGTGAAATTTGGGGCTTCAATCTGGTAAATTGAGGAAGATATGTCAACATACTTCTTTTCTAATAATTCTGTTATATGTGGAATATATGCTATAGTGGTTCAGTCCATTCGGTTCTGAAAAATATCTAATCGTACACCAAAATATACACGCTCAACAAAAGTGATCAAGATATCAAAAAAAAAATTGAGTGAATAATCTGTGTTCAAACAGACACACGGTCAAACAAAAAGACGGACAACTCAGATCGTCATTCTAATCACTTTGCTATATTTATTTGTGCGTCTATTCCTTCTCCTTTAAGGACTAACAATTTTCAGATCTGTGACAAACTTAATATACCATATCATTTTTACGAATGGTATAATGATATTGGCAAAGTTGATATTTGTTCAACCGTTTAAATAGTTGGCATTCGCGTTCGCTTATAATCAAAGCAAATTCTGAAATTAAAATGATCAAATGAGCAAAGCTGTACATTAAATAATACTAGTAATATTTGTTGGTATAAAATATTTTTATTTTAAGATTTATTTGTCGAAACACATACACATATGTACATACATATATCGGCATAAATATTGTGAAAAATCATTTGCAAATGTTTTTTAACCCTTCTTTTGTAGCAAAACAAAAATATCGTTATGAAAATGAAATTCTCCTTTAACTTGTCAAAGTAACTCTTATTTTATTACGAACAGCATACCAATACATCACCATTCGCCTGAATCTATATTCTACATATATTTCGCACATAGCACACCTTACGCTTTTATTCAGGATTCTACCATACCATGAGCAAAAATGCTTGCTCATCAAAAAAAAATACTTAGAATAAAAGCTAGCTCATTTCCATTCCTTAGATACTTAAGAATTTTACAAAAGGTGCAGTATTGTAACGGCAAGAAGTGCCCATGTGTGAGTCGCAAACCAACTGCTCTTCGTATATTTAGCTATCGAATTGGTTTGTCGTGTAAGTTATTGAGTTAATTATACATTGAGTGCCTTACAAAAAAACCTTTCTGCCACAAATTATTTGCAGCATTTGAAGTATGTAAATTTTTCTTCTTTGACTTTAGGAAATATATCCGTTGTGTGTCTATATTGTTCCGCTCCAAAATTCTAGGATGGAAAAAAACAAAGATGTTGCTCAAAACGTGAAAATGAATGATATTTTACTGACTTGCGAATACTTAAAATCGCTTCTAACTTTTGGTCACCCAAAAAATTAAATTTTTTTCGGCAGATGAGATCTGTAGTGGGTACTCAGAGTGTAAGAGGAGCCTTAGCCCAAAAAGCTGAAGTTAACCACGAACGTACGTACACAAAAGTGTCAGCTATCTTATGAATTTGCAATGTAAACGAAAACTCTCCGACAAACAATTTTGATATTTCTCGTAAGAACGTATCAGCTGATCGCTCTCTCACTATAAAAAGAGTTGCCTAGTAAACTTTTGCGCACTAAGTTTGGACCGTTCGCAGTTTTATGCAAAAACACCTAGTTAAAGTTAGAAATATTGTGGAAATAATTGGGTAAAAGTGCAGATTATAGATATGTATTTATACTTATTTAATATTAATTCCAGCATTTTACAGGATCAAAAATTAAAATAGAAAGAATTGATGTTTCCATAAACATACACTCAAACAGGTCAATTGCAACATTTTATCGTTGCCACTACGGGCACAAATTTCGCTCAAACGTATGTTCGTACGGCATACGTATACGTACGTTACACACGTCCGCAGCTTTACTTCACCATGTTAGCTACTTTTAAAATTGACCATATAGTAGTTATAAAATAGTAAAACTTAAGAAATTAAGAATAAAATGTCCATAGCATACTTTTCTGATGTTGATGCGCTTACATAACTTCGGAAAGTTAAAATGGTACAATCAAACACCTTGTCTCAACCGAAGTGTTAAAACCGTTATGTCCAAATAATATTGCAACGAAAGCAATATTTACATCCAATTATTTAACTATATGTTATCGTACGCTCCATGGCGCTAATTAAAAATGTCGCACTCGTTTCCGTTACGGTAATTAAAAAGAAGTTGAATTGCAATTGTACATATGTACGTATTTGTTTGTAGGAAATAAAAAAATTAAGCACTTAATCGTATTAAAACCAAGTAAAGGTGTCTAAGTTCGGATGTAACAGAACATTATATACTCAGCATGAGCTTCAGCTGCACACTTCATTTCAGATAAATTACTTTTCTACATAACACGTGGCACCGCCCGTTTAAAAAAAATGTCTCCCCATTTCCTCTTACAATAAAACTTGATACATGAAATATCATTGATTCAAAACTATTTTTTGCTAAGTTATAGCTTATTATTCTAGTCCACGACCCTTTTATGTTTTATATCTAAATTGCCGTGTTCTTTAACCAATCTCGTCCATCTTTACCAGAAATATTTTCTACTATACGGAAAATTTGTGTACCCAATTTTATTAAGATCCGTTAACCTTCTTTGAGTTGTGGCTCTCGAAATATAGAAAATTTCTTAGTCATAAAAGGGGCGGTGCCAAGCCCATTTTTTTAAAGTTGTTCCTATTTATTGTTATAAATCCACTTGGTAAATAAAATAATATTGATACAAAGCTATTTTTCGCAAAGATATAGCTTATTTTATTCGTCCACGACCTTTTTAAAAATCTTTTATATAAAATAAATCCTTAACCGATCCTTAACCGTTTTCGTTAATTTTTCTTCAAAGCATTCGTCATAGTTAAGGCAACCTCTCTGCTGGATTTTGTTACGATAGGTTTAGTGATTTTTGATTATTTATATTTGTAAAATTGATTTTGTCACAAGTGGGCGCTGCCACGCCATTTAAAAATTTTTTTTTCAAATTTCAATATCAGTCCACACGTAAAATTTCAACATTCTAGGTGTATTATTTACTAAATAATCAGGTTTTCTTTTTTTTCCAAAATGTTATATATATAAAAAGTAGACGTGGCTATCATCCGCTTTCGCTCATTTTCAATACCAACCTATTGTGGGTGCAGAGAAGGTCGTGTACCAAATTTGGTGAAGATACCTCAAAATTTGCTCAAGTTATCCTGGTAACGGACAGACGGACGGATCGACGGACGGAAGGACATGGCTCAATCAAATTTGGTTTCGACGCTGCTGATTTTAATTTATGGAAGTCTATATCTATCTCGATTTCTTTATACCTGTACAACCAACCGTTATCCAATCAAAGTTAATATACTCTGTGCAAAGCACGCTGACGGTGTGTGTCTTTGTGAGAAAAAGATGTTCTGATGTGTGAAGCTATTGATCTGATGTTGACAGTTGATTTGGTGTGATGTTCCTTGTGTGTGTAACTGATCGATCTGTTTATTTTTCTGTCAACTTAATCGGATCACTGTATGTTTGATGTGATGTTAGTTACTATTGATCTGATATGTTGTTGTTGTTTGTGTGAGCGTGTATGTGATGTATTTGTGTTGCTGCCAACACGTTCTGATTACAATTGATCTTATATGATGTGGCCAGGTTGAGTGCGTATCTGATTATGTTGCTGTTTACTGATGTTGACATTGGATTTGGTGTGAAGTTGCTTATGTGTGTGTTTATGTAATGTGATAGTGTTGCTGTCAACTCGTTCCGATCGCTCGTTGTACCAGCATGTGAGTATTTGATGTTATGCTATTGGTGGCAGTTGATTTTATGTCCCGGTAAAAGCAACACCAAAATTTTAGAAACAATGTTTTTCAATCAGAATAAAACTTTTCTAAGCGGAGTCGCCCCTCGGCAGTGTTAGGCAAGCACTCCGAGTGTATTTCTGCAATGAAAAGCTCTCAGTGAAAACTCTTCTGCCGTGCAGATGCCGTTCGGAGGCGGCATAAAATAAGTACGTCCCGTCCCGCAAATTAGGAAAAATTAAGGAAGGAGCATGACGCCAATTGGAAGAGAAGCTTGGCCTAAAATCTTTTCGGAGGTTATCGCGCCTTACATTTGTTTTTTTTTATTTTATTTATTTGCTGTATGTGATTACGTTGCTGTCTACTGATTTGACAGTTGATCTGATGTGATGTTGCTTGTGTGTGTGTTTATGTGATGGGACTATGTAGCCGTCAACTCGTTCTGATCCCCCGTTATACCAGCATGTGAGGTATTTGATGTGATGCAATTGGCCTGATGTTTACAATTGATCTGATGTGATGCTGCTTGTATGTTTGAATATGATGTGGTCCTCTCACCAATTGGTCGACTGTGTTGTTGCATACTCGTTCTAATTACTCATTTTACCAAGACGTGAGGTGTTTCATATGGCTGTGTGTTTCTTTTCGGTGTGTGAATGTTATGTAACTGTGTTGCTGTTAACTCATTGTGAACACTCTTAGCTATCTTAATGTGACGTGTGATGATGTCGATCTGATGTTAACAGTAAATTTGATATTATGTTGCTCTTCACTCGTTCCGATCACTCTTTGGACTGGCATTTATGGTGTTTCATTGGGTTAATATTTTGTTTGCTTGACGGAATACAGCTCGGAAACAAACTAATAGACACAGCCATTATCTATAATCTGCCAAAATTGTCTAATGAGGTAGGTCCTCCGCAGTGGTTTGGCAAGCATTTCGACTATAATTTTATCATGAAATGAATAATAGCAAAATTAATCTGCCTGGACAGAGTGGATATATAGAAACTTAAAAAAAACAATAAATGTAAGGCGCGATAACCTCCGAAGAGATCTAAGGCCGAGCTTCTCTTCCAATTTTCGTCGTGCTCCTCTTGATTTTTCCCTACAAATTGGTCGGACGGGACCTACATGTTTTATGCCGACTCCGAACGGCATCTGCAAGGCAGATGAGTTTTCACTGAGAGCTTTTCATGGCAGAAATACAATCGGAGCGCTTGCCAGACACTGCCGAGGGGCGACCCCGCTTAGAAAAATTTTCTTCTAATTGAAAAATCTTATTTCTAAAATTTTGATGTTGCTTTGCCCGGGAGTTGAACCCAGGGCATACGGTGTGATAGGCGGAGCACGTTACCATCACACCACGGTGGCCGCCACACACCCAACTTACACACCCAAATAATAAGCGATGCTCGATTTTCATGTCTTCAAAGGAATATCGCGCGAAGTAATTTTTTTTGCATTATTACTAGAGTTTTTGTCAAAATTTATAAGCTGGGAGAGTATTTCAAAACTTCCAAAATAAAAAAGTTTTCTTCGTATTTTGATGGTATACGTCGTCTTAAGCTCTTCCACATAATATTCTTATGCGAAATTTGTATCGTGAAACGTCTAAAGTACCTTTTACTGCTACATGACGTATCCTTTTTTATTGGTGCCTAACAGATTCCCTTAGTTGTACTAGAACGTAAGTAGCTTCTGAATAATGTCATGATTTTAAATCTCCCTGTCTACTAACAAGCATTAGGCCCTTTCACGCCACGACTTTTGATTTTAGTCACCTTTTACGACAGGCATATCTACCGTGGGAATATTCTAAGCTCCATACACCGCAGGGGAGGCTTCAGACAAGGCGACTCTCTTTCGTGTGATTTCTTTAACATAATGCTGGACATTTCCGCAGATGCATTATTAACTCTTTTTATTCCTGTGAACAGTGCGAAGTCCGATGTAACGAAGGGCTTGCCGTCATCCAAGAAAGGATCGCCGCATTCCCTCCTTGCCAGGAACGTCACTGTTGACGGATATAAATTCGAGACTTGGAAGGATTTCGTATATATGGCAACCAACATCAACAGCAAAAACAATTGCAGCTTGGAAATCAAACGGAGAATAACTCTTGCCAAAAAGTGCAGTTTGGACTGAGTAGGCGATTAAAAGTAAAATCCTCTCTCGACGAAGAAAAATCATGTTCTTCAAGTCGCTCATCATACCTGTCCGGATGTATGACTCGGAATCATGGACGGTGTCGGGAAAAGATGAGAGGGCTTTTGGCGTGGAGAAGTTATCCAGAAGATTTTCTGTCCAGTACGTAATTCCGACAGCGAGTATCGAAGGAGCGGTATGAGCTTTACGTAGATATGATGATAGTGTAGTGAATAAAAAAGGCCAAAGCTTCACTGGCTAGGTCATGTTATGCGAATGGATGAAGACGCTTTGGCCAAGAAAGTATTTCAATCGACATTGCAGTTTGGAAGCAGAGGCCTCTACTCCACTGAGTTAGTAGAGGCAGTTGGAGGAAGACTTGAACTCTCTTGCTGCTCCCAATTAACGCCAGTTTTCACAAAACAGGGATAGCTGGCGTGTTTTGTTACGAAAGGGCCAAAATAGCTTAAGCAGTTGAGCGCAAATAATAATGGAAATGTATGCCCCCGAGTAGCCAATTCAAGGTAACCTTATCTAATTTGAAGGCATAACAATTTGCTAACAAAGCTAAATATGGAGATTTCTAATATTCAGACTAATTATTCACTGCGTCTTACCAGGAGATTTTTTTTTCTGAACTCCTCTCTTAAACTTTTTGTTATCCTGTTCACTTTTCTTTAAATTCGCACCATAAAGGTTATAATGTTGTTTAAAGTTCACTTATAAATACAATGAAATTAGTGCTAAATACACACACTTGACTTCATCGTCAGTATCATCTTTACAAGCACAGAAAAATATATCACATTGTATACAAATCTTAATTTACCTAGTACAACAACACTCCTCCCCTTACTTATCACAAGCAAACAAAGTTAAGCTTGATTTATTTGTTATAATTTGTTTATCTCTCAAATGCCAACGGTAAAGCCTGCAGCTTTTCAAAAATTATTGTTTAATACTTATGTAAAATTAATAGCTTCATTTATTTGCAACTGCCGCAGTAGCCAAAGATCATAGGAAAAAAACTTAATGTATGCAGTCCATAAAATTTATTGAAGACATTGTTAAACAGCTCGACACAGTTCTTCCAACCAAAATCCAAAAAAAAAAAAAAAGCGCCATAAAAATATCTTGCTAACGCTTTATACACTCTAACTTTAGCTGATTCCAAGAGCACCCACAGTCAAACAAATTCTTATACACTCATAGTCATAAACATATTATAAAGCATTTATTCACACACACGCTCTAATGCTTCAATAGGTACGCTGACGCTCATCTGGTATGCAACGTGTACTAAAATACTAAATGGCAATATTTGTCTTTGGCTTGTTTGATTTACTATCTATTGAAGCACTTGAAACTTAGAACATTATAAGCTAACAAGGAAGAGAGCAGTGAAGCTAGCAAGAACTGGTGGCAATAGACGATGTGGTGTAAGATAATAACGACATCGATAAACTTTAGGCCGTAAAACAGCAGCGAGTTGGTTAAACAATATGCGAGTGACAAACGGCAGAGTGCGACAGCAAATTAACTGTTAATATTCCCATGAAGATAGCAATATGGGTGCCTGGCTGTAACAGAAATGCAAACAAACTTCTTCAAAAGGCAGCAGCGCACCCCATCCAGGGCATAAACGAGGACGTAGCAAAACATTGTATAACAAAGCCGGATGCGTGAGGGCCTGAAGCGCTTGAGCAAAAAAAAAAAAAGTGTGGGATAGAGGAAGTGAAAGTATTACATTATTATCGACGTCTCATACACTTTCAAACAAAACAAGCATTGGACGGAAACAACAGAATGGCAGCAAGCCATGCTGTTGCCCTTACTATTGTTTTTTTTTTTTTTTTGTTACCTTACCCGTCGTCATCACCATTTTGCCTGAGGTCGGAGTTGTTGGTCGTTATAAACATATAAAGCTAGGCATTTGCTTTTGTTTCTACTTGCATTATTACAAGAGTCATTATGTAGTACGCACAAGTTCGACATCAGTAGGTTCATGTTTGAGTGATGAAAATTTTTTTTGTTTGCTGATAAGTTAGCTAAGTACTTAATGGATGGGATACTCAGTGGAAAATAATTCGCACGATGGATGTTGGTGTTATTGCTCTTGCTACTAGTATGGCAGAGTTCAGAATGTAAAACGTAAGGTAAGTGTAGGTGTGACTGTAAGCATTAAGGTGAGTGTATATGTAAGTTTAAGTGTAAAATTAAATTTTGGTGTAATATGTAGTAAGGTATGCGTAAGTTTAAGTGTAAGTGCTAGTGTAAATTTTAATGTAATTGTAAGTGTAGATGTAGGTGTAAGTGTAAGTGTAAGTGCAACTGTAAGTTTCAGTTTAAGCGGCATCTGCAAGGCAGATGAGTTTTCACTGAGAGCTTTTCATGGCAGAAATACACTCGGAGCGCTTTCCAAACACTGCCGAGGGGCGACCCCGCTTAGAAAAATTTTCTTCTAATTGAAAAACCTTATTTCTAAAATTTTGATGTTGCTTTGCCCGGGGTGTGAACCCAGGGCACACGGTGTGGTAGTCGGAGCACGCTACCATCACACCACGGTGGCCGCAGTTTAAGTGTTAGTGTTGGTATAAGTATAAAATGACTAAATGCAAGTGTAAGAGTAAGTTTAGGTGTAAATGTAAGTGTAAGTGTGAATGCAAGTATAAGCGTAAGTGTAAAAGCAAGTGTAAGTTTATATATAGGTATAAGCATTAGTGTACATATAAGTATAAGTGTAAGTGTTATTGTAAAGGTAGGTGTAAGCGTATGCTTAGTGAAAGTGTTAATGTAAGTTTTAGAATAAGAGTAAGTGAAAATGTAAGTTTAAGTGTAAATGTATGTGTGAGTGTAGGAACTGTAACTTTAAGCGCAAGTGTAAGTGTAAGTAAGTGTAAGTGTTAATGTAAGTTTAAGTAAGTGTAAGTGTTAATGTAAGTTTTAGAATAAGAGTAAGTGAAAATGTTAGTGCAAGTTTAAGCATAAATGAAAGTATTAGTATTAGAATACATATAAATATAAGTGTAAGTGTAAGTATAAATGTAAAGATAAGTATAAGTGTATGTGTTATTTTAAGAGTAAGTGCAAGAGACATTTTAAAAGTAAGAGTAATTTAAGTGCAAGAATAAATGTAAGAGTAGCTGTTTATGTAAATGAGACGTCGGCAAAATGAAAATGCAGCTGTGTTAGTGAGAGTCGCACAAATCACTTGATGCATCGCTTTGTGGTTTGTGAACAGTGGCCGGCAAATAGTGAAACATGGACAACATTCGCCAATATTTCGAGCAGCGCACACAATCGATGTTGCTGTGCCAAATGGTAAGCGACTACTAAACTAAAGATAATAAGAATACGTGTGAATTGAGTGCGCACAATTGGTCCACTATTTGCCGACGTCTGATGTAAATGGAAGTGTAAATGAAGAAGTAAAATTGTAAGATTAATTGTATTTGTAAGAGTTAGTCTATGAGTTAATGTCAGTGTAAATGCAAAAGTAAATGTAAGGAATACAGAATATAATTGCAGGTGTAAGAGTAATTATGCTGTAAGGTGGATTACAGAATGCAGTTGTATGGTAAGTTTGCGCATTATGTGTGGGAGCGCTGGGTTGAGAAAAAAAGGAAAGGCAAGAAAAAACAACGGCCGCTGTGGTGTGATTGTAGTATGCTCCCCCTACCATCACTTCACGGGAAAAGCAACATCAAAATTTTAGAAACAAGCTTTTTGAATTAGAAAACAATTTTTCTAAGCGGGGTTGCCCTTCGGCAGTGTTTGGCAGGCACACCGATTGTATTTCTACCATGAAAAGCTCTCAGTGAAAACTCATCTTCATTGCAGATGCCGTTCGGAGTCGTCATAAAACAATTTGTAGGAAATATTAAAAGCAGCACGACGTAAATTGAAACAGAAGCTCTGCCTTAAATCTGTTCGAGGTTATCGCGCCTTTAATTTGTTTTATTTATTAAAAAAAAACAGGGGAGAAAAAGGAAATATTAGAACTAAAAATCGAAACCAGATGTCTTGTATTCGAAGTGTTATCGGTTTGTTATCGACGAGTTATCAGATTAATATCAATTTGTCATAGGTTTGTTATCGACGTGTTTTTGAAGATATTAGAACGAGTTAAGGAAGGCTATCGTAGTGTTATAATTTATTATTGATTAAACCAATTTTTCGGCAGGATATCAGTTCTCTGTCGATGATTTATCAATTTTTTCTAGACAATTTATAGAAATATTATCGGTTTGCTATCGCACTATTGCGTGTTTGTTATCGAAGTGTTATCGAAATACATCAATCTTTTATTGAAGGATTATCGGCATGTCATCGATTTTTAATCGGCGAGTTTTATCGTAATAAAACAAGTTTTTTACCAGTGTGTTACTGAGTTGTTATCGATGGATCATTGGCGTGCTATCGATTTGTTATTCAAGAGTAGTATTTGCTATCAAAGTGTAATTGGTGTGCTATTGACGATTTATCAATTTATTAAATATTGCTCAAACCTAACTGATGAGGGCTTCTGAGGTCGTGAATAGTACTGTAAGGTACTACTTGGGCCTAATCCGGGCCGTTCTTTTCCCTTAAGTCACCTCTACGTAGCTTGCGTTACATAAACGCCTTCATATGTAACGGCTCTAGTCTTTTAGTGATTAAAAACGTAATACGAGGACATGCTTGTTGCATGCCTATAGGGGAGTCGTATCAACACAAAAAGTGCGGTAAAAGTATACTTGTATTTCAGCTGATCTTAATAGGAAATTATAGTTCCAGCGCTGAGCTGACATGACTACTATTTCCTCCGAAGTGGGTTTAGGGGTATCTTCAGAAAGCTCAAGGTGTTCGAATGTTTAAATAACGACGAGATTGCCAAATTTTGCTTTAACGAATAACTTATTCGGTCCACTTCTGTAGTACTCTTCAAATATTCTATATCTAAGTATGTTCTCTGATTAAACGATTGTTAAAACCATAATTAAACTCAGTTGAGCAGAGCTCACAGAGTATATTGACCATGATTGGATAACGGTTGGTTGTACAATTATAAAGGAATCGAAATAGATATATACTTCCATACATCAAAATCATCAGTATCCAAAAAAAATTTGAGCCATGTCCGTCCGTCCGTAGATTAACACGATAACTTGAGTAAATTTTGAGGTTCCTGGGCACTCATCTCAGATCGCTATATAAAATGAACGATAACGGCAAAATTAGTAAAAGCAGAGAAAAGGTATAAGTACCTATGGATTCGAAATTTCACTATACTTCTAAAAAAGATTGATAATGGTGATGTCTATGTTACAAGGTCTTTTGAGGATCTCAACAAAATAAAAAACTAAATATATTTGTTGCCTATTAGCCTTATGTTTAATAACTTAAATAATAATATTGATCTTATAACTGAAGAGCCCCCCATAACAACCATTAGAAGTATTTCTGATTTGAATACTCATTCGAATTCTTATCAATTTTAATCTGTTTATGCTGTACATCAAAATATACGTAGTTTGCGTCGTAATTTCGATCTATTGGCAACAAATCTTGCTGCTTTCCTGAACCTACCTAGCTTTATTTTTATATCAGAAATCTGGATATATTCTTTTGAGATTGATGAATATAATTTACCTAATTATAAATTCTATGCAAGTGCTAATGATTCGTATCCAGCTGGGGTGAAGGGGTTTTTGTTCATGATTCGTTTGACTGTAGCAAAATTGAACGACTTAGTCTCATTAGTGCTGACGCTATAAAGGTTTCGTGCTGCATTTGCAAAATAAACTTTGTATTTGACCTGCTCAATTATTTATCGATGAGTTCAATTCATTATTAAGTAGTGTATCAACGACGAATCTTGTAATTTTGGGCGATTTTAATTTGGATCTATTAAGTACAAGCCTTTTACTTAATAATTATAACATGGTGTTGTCTGATCATGGGTTATATTCACTTATAAACGAAGCTACTAGACCAGTGGCAGGTACGTGTCTTGATCACGTACTGTGCCGCTTCTTTGGTTCTTCTTGGTCTGCCTGTTCCGCTATTAACTCGGACCTGGGTATCGCGGATCACTGTATGAGTGGTATTCTCTTTAAAAACACAATGGTTGAGAAAGACGTTAGAAAAAGAAATAGGCAGGGATTTTCCCAGAACAATTAAAATTAGGAATTGTAATACCGATTCTCAAAAAAGGTAATAAAAAAGATATGGCTAACTATAGGCCGATTTCACTTTTGTCATCAATTACTAAAATTTTTGAAAAAATTGTAAAGGTAAGGATGCTATCCTACTTTGAAAAAATAAATTTTCTTAGTCCTTTGCAATTTGGTTTCAGGGATGGTCTTTCTACGGAAGATGCTCTTTTGGACTTCTGTTCAACTATATACAAGGGTATTGATTCAAAAAAAGATTGTGCTGGGCTTTTTGTGGACATTACAAGAGCATACGATATGGTTGATCAAGGCCGTCTTTTAAATAAGCTTTATAATTTGGGAATTCGTGGCTTGTTATACAATTGGTTTGTTTCTTATTTAGAAAATCGAACCCAAAGAGTGAAAATAGGCAACACTCTTAGTGAGACCAAAGTCATAAACTCTGGTGTACCAAAAGGATCGGTGGTGGGTCCCATATTATTCCTTATCTATGTGAACTCACAATTTATTCAATCTTTTAAGGGCTAAGTCGAAGCATTTGCGGATGACCTAGGAATTGCATATAACTCAACGGATCCTTTAAATTTCATAGCGGATCTGAACCACGACATACACATACTTCGGTCATAGTTTGCGGAACATAAACTGGTTGTCAGCAATAAAACCAAATAAATGTGCTTTAGTCCAAAACTTCAAGAAGCACAAGATCTTAATATAACTTTTCACAGTGCAATATGCAAACGTAATATCCCATATAGTAACAAGTGCTCCAACCATCGTTATGAGTATTCTTTTCAAAATAATACAGCATGTGACTCTAACTGCTTTGATATTGAAAAAGTGAATAGCTTCAAATACCTAGGAGTCACAATTGACCGTAATCTATACTGGAATGAGCAAATCGCAACTGTAAGAAAATACTTACTTTCAACCAATCGTATACTTTACCGTCTCAGAAAATACGTTCCAAACCATACACTGAAAACAGTGTATTTCATTCAAAATTAGAATATGGAATAAGTTGCTGGGGTGGTGCTCACTCCAATAAAATAAATCAATTAACTGTACTGCAAAAATGTGCAGTAAGAACAATTTTTAATTGTCCACGTCGGACTCACTCCTTTGACTTATTTAGAAGATCAAAAATATTCCCAGTTCGGCATTTGTTCTATTAAAAGTTTTAAAAATTTTTTACATGAGAGGTGGCTATTTGCAAAATCCAACACGAGGAATGTACAGCCTGCGTAGTAACCATAGTATACTTGTTTCTTTGCCAGTTTTTCGAACAACATTGTTTAGAAATTCCTACACTGTCTTATCCTGCAAACTTTTTAATTCCCTTCCAGAAAACATACGAGACGTTAGATCCCGATCTGTGTTTTTAAAAAAAATAAAAACTTGGCTTCTTGAGTTTGATGCCAACCAGATAGAAATTTTGACGCACTACGTTGTATAATATAGTCTTTACTTTTATATAAGCATTGTGTAGTTTTGAATTTTATTTTTACTGTTTTCTTATGAGGAATTCTGTAAACTTAGCTTTTGTATTCTTTCTTCAAATTGTTTCATGACTTAATTTAGTCAATTTATTTTTGAAATATCTTATTCTCATTTTAAATAAATTTTTTTATATATATCTTGTATTCTTTTTTTTGTTCACCCCACTACAACTATTTATACAACGGAATTTGTTAAAACATGATGTGACATACAACACTATTTTTATTATATAAAAAAAGATGTCACTAACTATTCTCTAAGTAATGATATTTTAGACATGTAAAATTAAGCTATCGAATATGTACATACGCATATGAGAATAATGAAATAAATAATAATCTAATATAATCTAATCTAATATATAACCACGCTCACTATTTCGATATCGAAAATTTCGAAAAAATCGAAAAAGTGCGATAATTCATTACCAAACCAGATAAAGCGATAGAACTTGGTAGGTGAGTTGAACTTATGACGCAGAATAGAAAACTGGTAAAATTTTGGACAATGGGCGTGGCACCGCCCACTTTTAAAAGAAGGTAATTTAGAAGTTTTGCAAGCTGTAATTTGGCAGTCGTTGAAGATATAATGATAAAATTTGGCAGGAACGTTACTGCTATTACTATGTATATGCTTAATAAAAATTAGCAAAATCGGAGAACGACCACGCCCACTTTAAAAAAAATTTTTTTTAAAGACAAATTAAAAAAAAAACGTTAATATCTTTACAATATATAAGTAATTTATGTCAACGTTCACCTCCAGTAATGATATGGTGCAACCAAATACAAAAATAAAACGAAATTTCAAAATTGGCGTGGCTCCGCCCTTTTTCAATTAATTTGTCTAGGATAATTTTAATGCAATAAGTCGAACAAAAATTTACCAATTCTGGGGAAATATTTTAGGGGATTAGATTCTAGGACGATAACTGTTTTCAGTGAAAAAGGGCGAAATCGGTTGAAGCCACGCCCAGTTTTTATACACATTCGACCGTCTGTCCTTCCGCTTGGCCGTTAACACGATAACTTGAGCAAAAATCGATATATCTTTACATCAAGAAGAATTTCCGAGCTCTAAGCCACACATATATATTAATAATAAAAATGCAATTAATTATACCATATATTTTGTATTGCATTTTTATTAATTATACCATATATGCTGTATTGCATTTTTATTATTAATATATATGTGTGGCCTAGAGCTCGAAAATTCTTCTTGATATAACTTTTGAAAGGCCGAAAATAAAAATAAAAACAACATCGATATATCTTTACTAAACTCAGTTCACGTAATTATCTGAACTCACTTTGTATTGGTATAAAAAATGGCAGAAATCCGACTATGACCACGCCCACTTTTTCGATATCGAAAATTACGAAAAATTAAAAAAATACCATAATTCTATACCAAACGAAAAAAGGGATGACACATGGGAATTGAATTGGTTTATTGACGCAAAATATAAGTTTAGAAAAAAACTTTGTAAAATGGGTGTGACAACTACCATATTAAGTAGAAGAAAATTAAAAGGTTCTGCAAGGCGAAATCAAAAGCCCTTGGAATCTTGGCAGGAATACTGTTCGTGGTATGACATATATCAATAAATTTGCGGTTCCCGACAGCTGATATTCTGGGTCACCCTGGTCCACATTTTGGTCGATATCTCGAAAACGCTTTCACATATACAACTACCACCACTCCGTTTGAGAACCGTCATAAATACCTTTAATTTGATACCCATATCGCACAAACACATTATAGAATCACCCCCGGTCCACCTTTACGGCGATATTTCGAAAAGGCGTCCACCTATAGAACTAAGGCCCACTCCCTTTTAAAATACTCATTATCACCTTTCGTTTGATATGGGTATCGTACAAACGCATTCTAGATTCAACCCTAGCCCACCTTTATAACGATATCCCGAAAACGCGTCCACCTATAGAACTAAGGCCCACTCCCTTTTAAAATATTCATTAACACCTTTCAGTTGATACCCATATCGTACACACAAATTCTGGAGTCACCTCTGGTCCACCTTTATGGCGATATCTCGGAAAGGCGTCCACCTATAGAACTAAGGCCCACTCCTTTTAAAATCGTCATTACCGCCGTTCGTTTGATAATCATCTCTTAGAATCAAATTCAAGAGTCACCCCTGGTCCACCTTTATGGCCATATCTCGAAAAGGCGTCCACCTGTAGAACTAAGGCCCACTCCCTTTTAAAATCCTCATTAAGAGCTTTCATTTGATACCCATATCGTACAAGCAAATTCTAGAGTCACCCCTGGTCCACCTTTATGGCCATATCTCTAAAAGGCGTCCACCTATAGAACTAAGGCCCACTCCCTTTTAAAATCCTCATTTACACCTTTCATTTGATACCCATATTGTGCAAACAAATTCTAGAGTCACCTCTGATCCACCTTTTTTGGCGATATCTCGAACAGGAGTCCACCCATAGAACTAAGGCCCACTCCATTTTAAAATCCTCATTAACATCTTTCATTTGATACCCATATCGTACAAATTCTAGAGTAACGCCTGGTCAACCTTTATGGCCATATCTCGAAAAGGCGTCCACATATAGAACTAAGGCCCACTCCTTTTAAAATACTCATTAACACCTTTCATTTGATACCAATATCGTACAAACAAATTCTAGAATCACCCCTGGGCCACCTTTATGGCATATCTCGAAAAGGTGTCCACCTATAAAACTAAGGCCCTTTTAAAAAACTCATTAACACCTTTCGTTTGATACCCATATAATACAAACAAGTTCTAGAGTCAGCCCTGGTCCACCTTTATGGAGATATCCCCAAATGGCGTCCACCTAGAGAACTATAGCCTACTCCCTCTTAAAATACTCTTTAATGCCTTCCATTTGATACACATGTCATATAAACACATTCCAGGGTTACCCTAGGTTAATTTTCCTACATGGCGATTTTCCCTTATTTTGTCTCCATAGCTCTCAACTGAGTATGTAATGTTCGGTTACACCCGAACTTAGCCTTCCTTACTTGTTTTAGATGTAATGAGTCGTGGTTCAAAGGAAATTAATATTCTAAATAAGTTAAAAGTTTTAATAAATTATTCTCAGTGCAATAATAGACTGTAATCAATATAAAGAGCTATTAAAAAAATGCAGATGAGGCTGCCCTTACCTCTGATGGTACTATTTTACTTTCACTGTTATTTGCCTGCAATGACTAACGCCGACAAATTTTGAAGTGAGAAATTTGGGTTTTTTTGTATCTCTTTTTTCTTCCTTTTGTTATTCATAATGGCCTAGTGTTCAACTGATGGAAAATTAAGCCGGCAGCACTTTTTCAACAACTTTGAATGACGCAAGGCGTGCGCAAATGCACACTCGAATAGAAAGAAACAAATTCGAACACTCCAACATAATTATCAACCACCCAAAGGAGCAATTTTCGTAGAAGAAGACATCACTGCCACCATCATTACCACCCTACATCGTTTAACAAATATTTAAAAACAGCAAAGTACACAAACACACGTACATAATTGTTGTCGCAAGACAATTACAATGCCGATCCATTGTTGCCATTTACTTAATTTTTTTGGAAAAAATCGTACACAAAATGCAATCAAACATTTATATTAGGTATGACACTTTATGATATCATATCGTATGAAAATGATGTTATATAATTTGGCTTGAACTGTTAAGTGATATGGTCCAACGATATAATTTTCTAGAACATATCAATCCTTAACTTTTTAAAAGATTATTTGATGTATGGCATGTTAAGAGAAGACTTTAGACTTACGATGGGCATCCTAATTGGTTATTGCCTTCTGGCGTCACATGCTTATAAGTTAGGCCTCGTCAGAGGAAAAAACGGTTGAGCACGTTCTTTGTTTGTGTCCTGTGCTCGCAAGGACAAGGCTGCAGCTATTAGGCGCGGTGGAGTTGCGTACGATGAAGCGCGTCGCTTCTAACCAAAAAAAAGGACGTTGGTTGAGATTTTCCGTTTTGTTCTCAAAAAATTCTGGACACTTAATAGACATATTCATTATTTTTTTTTTTTTTTTTGCAGTGTATTTTATACCTATTAAACAGTTATACTTCAACTGGTTCAAGGGCAGAAATAGACTTTTTTTCTCGACCAACAGATTTGCATGTGATTTCACCTAATATAATGCTGTAGAATAATAAATATTATGGCGTTATTTCGATTTTTTCGTATATTATGATGCATATATACGATCTTGTTTGACGACTTAACTCTTACTAATTTGATGCCTTATTTTGGAGTATTTGATCGGTTTTTGTAGAGAATAATCTCTTCGAGTTTTTTACGTCTATCTTCAATCTCGAAAAAACTTCACAGGGTTCAGTTAAAGCAATTCAGTTTCCATTATCAGATCATTGCATGGCCAATTCAATGTCAAGTTTGCTTCATTGAGAGCTCTTTTGATGTAATGCGATGTGATTGCCATTCTCATTATATGATCTTATTCTTCCAACGTGCGATATGACTAAAAATTACCCATATTGAAAAGATATCACTCTATTTATATAATCACGAATGAAAAGCCATTTTCACTCAAATGTTAAATACGAAAATGTCAAACTATTTTTAAAAATAATAACAAATTATGCATATAATATTTACGCATCATCGCTAGCTCAAAAATGTAATTAATCCGATTCACCATTTAAGAGCTATTGAGATTAAAAGCTGTTGACGGGCCAATTCAGCGAAAAAGACACCTCGAACAAAAATTGGAATAAAGAGATTGCCTTTAAATTCATGAAAAAGATGAAACGGACATACTCATCCTCTGAGAATTCAATATTACTCAGCTCTTTTGCTATACCAAAGATAAAATAATTCTTTATATCAAAATAGCAATTCGAAATTTACTCACTCAATGTAGCTTGTACCTTTCGTCACAAGCTAAAATGAGCTCACATTTTTTCCTATATAAAAAAGTTAGATTTTAGTTTCGTAATAAAACGCATGGCTTAGTAGAATTTAAAAATATTCTTATAGTTTTTCTGAAATTGGGAAGATAAATCATAGGCGGGTGTTTTTGTAGTCACACCCGTCACTTTAAGAAAATTATAGTTTGTTTGTGCTACCCTGAAGGGAAGTCAGTATCAAATGTTCACAATTTCTGGTTATGAACTGGACTTTAGAAACCAAATAAGTACTAGTTCGTTGAAACACGTAAGAGATTTTAAGTCCAGCTTCTCTTACAATTTGCGTTGTGCTTCTTTTAAACTTTTCCTACAAATTTGCGGGATGGGACCTACATGTTTTATGCTGCCTCCGAAGGGCTCTAAATCAAATGAGTTTTCATTGGAAAGGTTTTCATGGCAGAAATACACTCTGAGGACTTGCTAAACCACTGCCGAAGGTCGACTACACTTAGGAAAAATATTTTCTTATTGCAAAGACTTCTTCTTCTTTCTAAAATTTTTGTATGACTTTGTCCGCTGCGTGAATCTAGGTTCTTCAGTGTGGTGCCCGTGGCCGCGTCCAAAAAAATCCTTCTTCTATATTTAAAAAGCTTTTAATTTGAGTACGTTTTCTTTCCCTACACTTAAAAATGATTCGTACTGACTCGCCAACTGTTTCGAAACTATCAAAAATAGTTCTAGCTGCAGTATGTAGAACTTCGGTCCGTTTCGATAACAATGCAACAGAATGCACTGTGAAGTTTTAGTCTTATTTTTACACTAGTTCGGAGGTATAGAAATAGTTTCAGTAAACCAAATAGTTATAGGAAGTATGTTTCTCGTTTGGAGCTATAGAGCAGATAATGCAACGGGGATAATTACCACGACAGAGAACATTGAGATGTTAAATTCGCCAGTGCAGAGCATGTAAAAGAGATAAAGGGGAACTAGTACTGGTTCTGCATGTACTAGAAAGACGCCAGTTTTGAACTAGAGATTTTTTACTTCATGGTATTTTCATAACAAGAAAATATGCAACTTTTAGTAATTAAACTTTAAAACTTCGTAAATTAGTAGCAAGGGAGAATTACCGAAATTGTGTGTCTAAGCCAAGTCAAAATGTCCCACCCGTCACTTTGGAATACCTCTAAAATTCCTTTTATAGTTACGCATACTTTTATACTCAGCGTGCTTTGCACACAGAGTATATTAACCTTGATTGTATAACGGTTGGTTGTACAGGTATAAAGGAATCGATATAGATATGGACTTCATGGATATATCAAAATCATCAGTATCGAAAAAAAATTTGAATGAGCCATATCCGTCCATCCGTCTGCCCGTTAACACGATAACTTGAGTGAATTTTGAGGTATCTTGAAGAAATTTGGTATGTAGGTTCCTGGGCGCTCATCTCAGACCTTTATTTAAAATTAACGAAGTCGGACTACAACGACTCCAATTTTTCGATATCGAAAATTTCGAAAAACCGAAAAAGTGCAATAATTCATTACCAAAGACGGATGAAACTTGATAGGTGGGTTCACCTTATGACGGAAAATAGAAAATTAGTAAAACTTTTGACAATGGGCGTGGCAACGCCCCCTTTTAAAAGAAGGTAATTTAAAAGTTTTGCAAACTGTAATAATATGTGAAGATATGATGAAATTTGGCAAGAACGTTACTCTTATTACTATATATGTGCTAAATTAAAATTAGTAAATTTGGAATGACGAACACGCCCAATTTAAAAAAAAAAATTTAAAAGTCAAATTTTAACAAAAAGTTTAATATCTTTACAGTATATAAGTAAATTATGTCAACATTCAACTCCAGTAATTATTTGCCTAGAATACTTTTAATGAAAAAAATGGCCGAAATCCGACTATGACCACGCCCACTTTTTCGATATCGAAAATTACGAAAAATGAAAAAAATGCCATAATTCTATACCAAATATGAACAAGTAAGGAAGGTTAAGTTCGGGTGTAACCGAACATTACATACTCAGTTGAGAGCTATGGAGACAAAATAAGGGAAAATCACCTCGTAGTAAAATGAACAGAGGGAAACCCTGGAATGTGTTTGTATGACATGTGTATCAAATGAAAGGCGTTAAAGAGTATTTTATGAGGGAGTGCGCCATAGTTCTATAGGTGGACGCCATTTAGGGATATAGCCATAAAGGTGGATCAGGGTTGACTCTAGAATGCGTTTGTACGATATGGGTATCAAATGAAAGGTATTAATGAGTATTTTAAAAGGGCGTGGACCTAAGTTCTATAGATGGACGCCTTTTCGAGATATCGCCGTAAAGATGGACCAGGGGTGACTCCAGAATGCGTTTGTACGATATGGGTATCAAATGAAAGGTGTTAATGAGCATGTTAAAAGGGAGTAATCCTTAGTTCCATAGGTGGACGCCGTTTCGAGATATCGCCATAAAGGTGGACCAGGGGTGACCCTAGAATTTGTTTGCACAATATGGGCATCAAACGAAAGGTGTTAATGAGTATTTTAAAAGGGAGTGGGCCTTAGTTCTATAGGTGGACGCCGTTTCGAGATATTGCCATAAAGGTGGGCCAGGGGTGACTCTATAATTCGTTTGTGCAATATGGGTATCAAACGAAAGGAGTTAATGAGTATTTTAAGAGGGAGTGGGCCTTAGTTCTAATGGTGGATGGATTTTCGAGGTATCGCAATAAAGGTGGACCAGGGGTGGCTCTAGACTTTGTTTGTATGATATGTGTATCAAATGAAAGGTGTTAATGATTATTTTAAAAGGGCGTGGGGCTTAGTTCTATAGGTGGACCCCTTTTCGAGATATCGCCATAAAGGTGGACCAGGGGTGACTCTATAATTCGTTTGTGCAATATGGGTATCAAACGAAAGGAGTTAATGAGTATTTTAAGAGGGAGGGGGCCTTTCTGGACCAGGGGTGACTCTAGAATTTGTTTGTACGATATGGGTATCAAATGAAAGGTGTTAATGAGTATTTTTAAAAGGGAGTGGGCCTTCGTTCTATAGGTGTTCGCCTTTTCGAAATATCGCCATAAAGGTGGACCAGGGGTGACTCTAGAATGAGTTTGTACGATATGGGTATCAAATTAAAGGTATTAATGAGAGTTTTAAAAGGGAGTGGTGGTAGTTGTATATGTGAAGGCGTTTTCCAGATATCGACCAAAATGTGGACCAGGGTGACCCAGAACATCATCTGTTGGATACCGCTAATTTATTTATATATGTAATACCTGCCAATATTTTAAGGGTTTTTTATTTCACCCTGCAGAACTTTTTCATTTTCTTCTACTTAATATGGTAGGTGTCACAACCATTTTATAAAGTTTTTTCTAAAGTTATATTTCGCGTCAATAAAACAATCAAATTATCATGTTTCATCCCTTTTTTCGTATTTGGTATAGAATTATGGCATTTTTTTCATTTTTCGCAATTTCGATATCGAAAAAGTGGGCGTGGTCATAGTCGGATTTCGTTCATTTTTCATACCAAGATAAAGTGGGTTCAGGTAAGTACGTGAACTGAGTTTAGTAAAGATATATCGATTTTTGCTCAAGTTATCGTGTTAACGGCCATGCGGAAGGACAGACGGACGACTGTGTATAAAAACTGGGCGTGGCATCAACCGATTTCGCCCATTTTCACAAAAAACAGCTAACGCCATAAAATCTATGCCCCTACCAAATTTCAAAAGGATTGGTTAATTTTTGTTCGACTTATGGCATTAAAAGTATCCTAGACAAATTAAATGAAAAAGGGCGGAGCCACGCCCATTTTTAAATTTTCTTTTATTTTTGTATTTTGTTGCACCATATCATTACTGGAGTTGAATCTTGACATAATTTACTTATATACTGTAAAGATATTAAATTTTTTGTTAAAATTTTACTTTAAAAAAAATTTTTTTAAAAGTGGGCGTGGTCCTTCTCCGATTTTGCTAATTTTTATTAAGCGTACATACAGTAATAAGAGTAACGTTCCTGCCAACTTTCATCATGATATCTTCAACGACTGCCAAATTACAGCTTGCAAAAATTTTAAATTACCTTCTTTAAAAAGTGGGCGGTGCCACGCCCATTGTCCAAAATTTTACTAATTTTCTATTTTGCGTCATAAGTTCAACTCATCTACCAAGTTTCGTCGCTTTATCGGTCTTTTGTAATGAATTATCGCACTTTTTCGGTTTTTCGAAATTTTCGATATCGAAAAAGTTGGCGTGGTTATAGTCCTATATCGTTCATTTTAAATAGCGATCTGAGATGAGTGCTCAGGAACCTACATACCAAATTTCATCAAGATACCTCAAAATTTACTCAAGTTATCGTGTTAACGGACGGACGGACGGACGGACGGACGGACGGACGGACATGGCTCAATCAATTTTTTTTTCGATCCTGATAATTTTGATATATGGAAGTCTATATCTATCTCGATTCCTTTATATATGTACAACCAACCGTTATCCAATCAAACTTAATATACTCTGTGAGCTCTGCTCAACTGAGTACAAAAAAGGGATTAAACATGGTAATTGGATTGGTTTATTGACGCAAAATATAACTTTAGAAAAAACTTTGTAAAATGGGTGTGACACATACCATATTAAGTAGAAGAAAATGAAAAACTTTTGCAGGTCGAAATCAAAAACCCTTGGAATTTTGGCAAGAATACTGTTCGTTAGCGGTACCCGAGAGATGATGTTCTGGGTCGCCCTGGTCCACATGTTGATAGATATCTCGAAAATGCCTTCACATATACAACTAAGGGCCACTCCCTTTTAAAACCCTCATTGTTACCTTTAATTTGATACCCATATCGTACAAACACATTATAGAGTCACCACTGGTCCACCTTTATGGCGATATCTCGAAAAACCCGTCCACCTATTGAACTAAGGCCCACTCCCTTTTAAAATACTCATTAACACCTTTCATGTCATACCCATATCATACAAACACATTCTAGAGTTACCCTTGCTCCACCTTTATGGCCATATCTCGAAAATTCGTCCACCCATAGAACTAAGGCCCCCTCCCTTTTAAAATACTCATTAACACCTTTCATTTGATACCCATATCGTACAAACGTATTCTAGAGTCACCCCTGGTCCACCTTTATGGCGATATCCCTAAATGGCGTCCACCTATAGATCTATGGCCCACTCCCTTTTAAAATACTCTTTAATACCTTCCATGAGTATCAACGTCGTATAAACACATTCCAGGGTTACCCTAGGTTAATTTTCCTACATGGTGATTTTCCCTTATTTTGTTTCCAAAGCTCTTAGCTGAGTATGTAATGTTCGGCTACACCCTAACTTAGCCTTCCTTACTTGTTAAATAAAAGTTTCACTATGCAGGCTATAATTTCTAAAAAGATATATCCCAGCGCCAAACAAAAATAAATGTACCAGTTTTGAATTCATTGCACTCTAGTGACAACTCAGAAATGAGTTTTGCATGCTCATCTAGCGGGAATTATAATGTACGCCTGGCAAGGCAATACCGCTGCGTCGCGCGGTTTGACAGCACAATAAAGCGAGAGGCGGGTTGTTGATGAAGTGGAAATGAGAAAAAGAAAAAAAGCAGAGGGTGCAAAGGTAATAAATAGGAAGTTTCAAAAGTACTGAGGCGTATAAAAAATTGGAAGCAGGAAGCATTAAGCTAGGTATTTTGAGATGCTGCTTTTATGGTGGGGCACGTGGCGTTGCGCATTGTGTTGCGTTAATTTTGCCGATGGCACTGATTGAATGGAAAATGAGAAAATAAATGTCAGCTGACATTTTGTGATGAAAATATACGCATCTATATAGATTACGGTAATGATAGCGTCAGTCAAAATAAGAATAACACCAACGGGCAAATAATACTTTCACAAATAACAAGAACAACAAAGACATTGAGAGGAGGATTTTTGTGTATGCAATTATATGGAAAAGCAACCTATGTTTATTACTAATATAAGAAAAATAGAAAAAATATGAATTAAAGAAAGTAAGATAAAGTAAATTAAACAGAAATATAAGGCAGGTTATCATTGGTGTATTGAAAGTAAAAACGACAAGAAAAGACCTTGCGTGAGCCTAAACTGCGTACTTTACACCCTGTAGGGAATCACTACCATCATTTTATTGGTCTTGAAATCCTTTGATTTTCTTAAGTTCTGTCCAAAAAAGTTTGTGGTTCTTATCTTGGACTTATCTCAAATTGCACGGAAAGTTATTATCCATATATGATGTAAATAATATACAACAGGTTTTCGAAATACTTCTTAACTAAGTCGAATAGTCAGAAGTTTGGTTAAAACACAATCATTGACACAACCAAAGAATATGAAATTCGACTTCATAGGGATCGTGAAATTCAAGTCCAAAGTTCATATGAACATTAAAGAAGAACTAGAAATCTCATGGTCACAATGTGTTCTATGCGAGGCTACAAAATCTATAAACAAAGGAACTCTGCATGTAGGGTTTTATCACCAATGCTGTACATGCTGGTCAGCAATCAATAGATTAGAAGTTTTGATGCGGGATCAGTCTAACTCACGACGTATGCGAATGAGATTTCAGCCATCATAATCGCCAGATGTCTTCCTACAATCAGTTCCATGATAGATGGGGCGCTTTGCTATGTACATGCACGGGCACTTGGAGTTATACGCAACGTGTAAAAAAAACAGAGCAGTAATATTTAAGAGATAATAGTATGTCCCGAAATAGACTGGACCTTAGTTTCGAGGAGTAAGCCTAAACGAAAAATACAGCACAATTAGAAATTTAGAAATTTTAGTGGACAGTAAATTGTCGTGGAAACTCTAAGTGGAAGAGAAAGCGAATTTTTCCAGACCATACTTTGTAATCCGGTCCTTTTTTGAAGGGCAGCCACTTAAAAAAGTATCTTTGCAAAAAAACTGGAAGGGATATCTATGATACAGGAGTTACATATGATCCATCAAGCAAGAAACACACATGATCCATCCAAAGCAGAAGTGCGCGGCTGCAAAACTTCTAAGATCATGAGCAAATTTTACGATATTAGACTCACATATTTATTCACATCTCTAAGGAAAGTATCACTTAAGGCACATTATGGGCATACTGAATTGACACGGCAGATGGCGAGCACGTTCTGTGTTCATGTCCTGCATTCGCAAGGTCACCATGTTCAAAAACACGACCACTAGCGATACTCCCCTAAACAGTACGTTCTGACCTCCCAATACTCCCCAATCATAGAGAAAATGTTTGATAATTTATCAGCCGAATAACCGGGCCAATGTAATGCAAGCTCCTACCGTCCCCTACTATATTAAGGCAATATTTTGCCTGGATTTTTACATCTTAATTCGTCTTTAATTTTTCGTTATTATTACGTACTGGTCAGAATCCCCGCTTACTACTGGCCCACTTCAGCAGCCTGAGATGGTTCGCACAAATCGAGGATACATTTTTTCATCACACTCTCCAAAGAAATCTCATCCAGATGTCAATAGATTTCCTATGCTGGTAGGCTCTGACTTAAAAACGCCATTGCCGACTGCTATGCAAGAATAGTGACTCCGGTTGCTAATAGCAATCGCATTATTCTCCGAACTACAGCAAGTTTGTTCACCTTAATTGCAACAATGATGGACCAGAACTTCGCGTAATTCCACTGTGAAACGTTTTAGTTGATTAACTTGCACACAGTGACTGCGGTGTGGCAGTACATTCGCCCAACCAGTTTACATCGTAGTTGTCATCGACGAACCACTTATTTCCTCTCTAACAAAAAGGTCCTTCTCAACCTCTGTCAGACTGTAAAAAAACTGTGCGCCAAGAAATCGAAGTCATCTAGTCTGCAGTCCTGCACATCGGTGCATAAAGTGATGAATCGACCTCTTTTCCTCCTACACCTGACACGCAAGTTCTGCCCACACTCGTTTCTTTCATTGCGTTTTTTTTATGTTTTTATTGTTATGTCCTTTCTAGATAAGTTCTTACTCAACCTGTTATCTAACACTAATATTCGATGTCACTTTCCAATGTTCATGTGGTAGTATGCGCTAAGCAAAGAGTCTGAGCTCCAACTCTCTGAGAACATTTTTACTTCTGCCCATTAACTTCCACTGTGAAAACACAATTTTCCAGTTTCAGCTCAGGAATTTACAAATCAAGTTCAGAATTTCCAATCAAGTTCAGAAAATTACAACGAGGTTGGGAAATATAAAACTTACCTTCAGAAAATTACAATTTCCAATTCTATTTCAGAATTTTTATTTTAAATTCAAAAATTTACAGCTCCAGTTTACAAAATTACTAATTAAGCTCAGAACTTTCAATTCAAGTTCAGAAATTTACAAATAAATCTCAGAAAATATCAGTCGGGTTTCAGAAATTTCAACCCGAGTTCTGAAAGTGATGTCTTAAGTTCAGAAAATTCATTTTGTAATGTCTTGTGCATGCTATGAAGCTTATGTGGACCTTCAAGTCATGGATAGAAAAAATGTTGCAATTTAGTATGCAGAACAACTAATTATTTGGAAACAGTATGAGTGCCGAAAGCCGACTACTCACTTTTTCGTCATATTAGCAATAACTTTTCGCACGGACGATTTATGATATGCCAATTGAAAGATTTCGAAAAAAAATATAACATTACATGAACAAAGTCAAGAATATTTCACTACAGGGTATAAAACTATATGAGAAATCACACGAGAAAGCTAACAATCTTCCACGTTATTGTATAAGTGATGCCGATATCGAAAGTTAAAATCACACTCACATACACCATAAGGATGGCATTTGCTTGATGTGAAAATAAAAGGGAAAAAATCGGTATTTTATAAATTATTGTGTATGTAAACCATTGTATAAGGTGAAAAAATGTGCAGTCTCATTCCTCAAGCCTTCATTAAGTATATAAACAACCATTCAAGGTTCGAAGCGAGCTCAAGGCCTTGAATGATTATCAATAGGCCGATAAAAACAAAAACAATTGTATATAAACAACTTTTATTCACTTGCCTTTTTTGGCCTTCCGCTAACTGTCGCAGTCATTCTGCTGCCTTGTGGTTTATATAAACTTCTCTAAATTTCAGTTGTTTGCAGAAATGACAGCCAAGACACAGATGGCAAAAATTATATTATCTTAGTAAAGTTACCTATAATTTCTACTTATCTTTTACTCTTTTGATTTGTTTCTTGTTCTTATTTATGTGTGTTGTATGGTCCCGATTTCTGTGTTTATTATCAATGAACACCTGTGGGGTATTTTATGATTTCCGTGCTTCGTGATAAATGTGTGCAATGACTATTAAAGTTATTCTATCTATAGTTATATACTTACATAGATATACATATATATATGTAAGCAAATTAAACATATATTATGGAAATTATATGAAATTATTGAAACCCTTCAAATCGGTGGAAACGGATGATCATATTCTCGAAGACTGGAGCTTTGGCTGTTAAAGAAACAAGATTCACCACAAATAGGTGTGGCTGAAAATTGGACTGAAGAAGCTATTATTGCGCTGGCAACCCCTTGAAAGGGTTGCGCTTATATCAATTTGCTATTTTAGTCGCCTCCTACGACAAGCATACCTACCGCGGGTATATTCTTTAATTTAATTTAATTTAATTTAATTTAATTTAATTTAATTTTAATTTAATTTAATTTATTTTTTCGAAAAGTCAAAAACAACAATGGTTCTTATTGACTAAATCTAATAACTAAGCCTAGCTACAAAACAGAGTTAAGTAAATTAAGAAAAATAGACTTTGTATAAGAAAAATCAAGCATAATAGAATTCGAGATCTCATTAAGTTCTCGTAGAGAGCGCGACAATGGAGCATTTAACGCATAGTTAGTAGACTTATGTTTAATAAAAAAGGGGTTATGAGAACGAAGAGACCTCGTTGGAATAAGAAAATGAATCGCCTGCAGTAAACGGGAGCAATCAATATCTCCATTAACAACTCCGAAAATGAAAGAAAAGGAAAGGGTTGACCTCCTTAGCTCTAATGGTTTCAAATTAATTAGCAGAAAGCGGGAATGATAAGAAGGGACTGGGTCTGAGAAATGTAAGTATCTTAGGCAGAATTTTAGGAATAACTTTTGTACTTGCTCAATCTTGTCGATTGCAAACTTGTGGCAAGGTCTGCAAATAAATACAGCATATTCCAGTTTGGAACGAACAAACGATGAGTATAGCAATTTCAAGGTATAGGGATCTGAGAAGTTGGTGCTATTACGCCTCATAAACCTAAGGAAGCATACGCGCTTGAAATTACATAGTTAATATGGTTACTGAAAGAGAACGAGGAGTCAAAGATAACCCCTAAGTCTTTAATCTTAGCAAGGAAGTGAAGGGGAGTACCCGAGATAGTATATATCGTTGGCAAAACACTGCGAATTTTGGAAAATGTGACATGAAAGCACTTTTTGAGATTGAGAAATAGACGAGAATTACGGCACCAAATTGCTAATCTATCTAAGTCTTCTTGGAGACGCTGAGCGTCATCACAATTTTTAATACTGGAGAAAACTTTTAGGTCATCAGCGAAAGTAAGAACTCCGATGACACAAAACAATTTCCTATATCATTGATGAATAAAATGAAAAGAAGAGGACCTAATATGCTCGCTTGGGGTACCCTATAGGTGGCAATAAAAGAGTTGGAAGATACGCCCTTAATAGAGACCATGTAGCGTCTGTTTACGTAGTAGCATATTGTGAGATACCTTGTCAAAAGCTTTAGAGAAGTCGGTATAAATGCAATCAATGCAACATTCACTAAACAAGGCTAAGTTTGTGACGGTAGACCATCCCACAACAAAGCCATGCTGGTTTGGTAGTAACAAATTTTTTGCGGCAAAATACATTTTATCCTTAACAATCCCTTCGAAAAGTTTAGAAATGATGATAGCTTAGATATTGGCCTATAGTTAGAAGCATCATTCTTTTTGTCATTTTTGAAAATTGGGGAAATGTGTGCAAGTTTCCAGGCATCTGCAAAGACACTAGAACTTAGAGATTGGTTAAACATGGCCAATAGTGGGGCTACAATAGCAGGAAAATTTTTGAGATAGGCGTTACTAAGACCATCACGATCAGTCTGAGTAGAGTTTTTCAGACTATTGATACCGTTAATAACGTCGATTGTGGTAAGCCGTAGGTCATTTAAATTCAAGGCTGATTCATGGTCAGAATGACAAACATAGTTTGGTAAAACAACCTCATCAGCTGTGAAGTTGGATTGAAAAAATTTGGCAAATAAGTTTGCAATGTCTACTGGGAGGTAGCAAGCTTATCACCCAGGCAAACAGCAGGAGGCACCCCAACACCCTTTTTTTTGGATTTGATAAAATGCCAAACATTTTTGGGATTAGACTTAATGTTTGATTCAACCCCAAGTATATATTTATTATACAGAAATTTGTTAAGGCAGTTAAATTTCTTCTTCTTCCAAAATGAATTTAATCCTTGGATTTCAGGAATTTTTTGTGCCACTTATCTCGCTGATTCTTTAGCCTTTTCAGGCCATGAGTATACCAGGGAAATTTATAAGTCCTCTTTTTAATAATTGGAATATTCTTCGAGCAAATACCCAAGATAGGTGACGTAAAAATAGTATTATTATTATTATAATATCCCGCCCAGAAAAAAGAGCATCCCAACAAGTGTTTAGGAAACAGGCATTAAGTTTTTGGAAGTGGGAAGACTGAAATTTAAAGGATATTTTGTTGTCTAATTTAAACGCACCAAACTCGTAAAATTCGACCTTCAGACACAACGGAACATGATGTCGATCAGCAGGTGAAATAGGAAAAGAACATTCGGATATTGTTGTATAGATATTTGTACTAACGAAGGCGAGATCAAGAGTTCTATTAAGCTTGTTAGTAAAACTATTAATTTGAATAAGTTAAAGACTTAAGATATTGTCGATACAATAAGATTCATTCGCCGAAGTAATATTAGTTGGTATCAAATCAAGTTTAGAGTAGCTTCCACACCATGCTACATTGGTAAAATTGAAGTCGCCAAGAACGCACAATATTTACAATGTTATCAGTATGTGCTTTATAAATATCAAACGTACTGCCAGGGTGTATACAAGATCCAATAATATATAACGATCCGTAGGTTGACGAACCGTTGATGCATATACACATTTGATCCAGAATAGCATCAGGATTATTTAGATTGATTTCAAGGATCTCAAGCTACGATGCACAACAATTAGTATACCGCCTTCCAAATAACGGCCTGTTTTATCAGCATCCCGGTTCTTGCGAAAAACGTTGAATAATTTAGAGTCAAAAAATTCATAATCATAAAAAACTGGATTAGGCCAGGTTTCGATTAAAACAAAAACATCAAAATCGAAGCTCGAACTAAAGGTACGGACTGATGCTGCCTTAGAGCGCATACCACCCATATTTTGAAAATAAATCTTTAAGTCCTTATGAATGTTGTGGTCAGCTAATTGCTAAACCTCCTTGGTTACAGGAACTGATCTTAGACGATTGCGAAAGGATTTGACTGTAACGTCAGCTGGCCAAAGCGCTGGATTTAGAACGCTGTTCAAAAGGGACGGCGGGTCTCCAAGTTTAAAGTTAATTTTGTTGAGTTTGTCAATTTCGGCATCCTTTTTAATCAAACGGAAACAAGCGATTTGACTGGCGTCAATTTTAGCGTTATTAGCTACATAAGCAATTATAGAATCAGCAGAGACTGACGGCTTAAAGGATGAGAGATGGATTCATTTCTTCACAGTTACTACCGCAAGTTCAGTATTGGAGTTCTCACCAATTATCACGCCAATGGTACCCGTGTGGTTTTTCGGCCTGCCATTAGGGGCGGGTTTTGGATTTAGAGATGCATCAGAAACATTATCAACCGCGGCAGACAAAGAATTGGACGATTGGCGAATATTAGTTGAAAGCGTAGTTTTCACCGTTGCAGACGGGTTATTCGCAGTATTAACCAGACTTTTAAAATTTGTCCGGTTATTGTGCTGGTTTCGACGTACACTAGTCCACTTTGCGGAACCACTATTATTGACGTTAGCTGCGTCGCTAAGAGGGTTAGATGCAGCTAATTCAGTAGAGTTCACAGGTAAAGCGACAGTTGAAACAGTCGCAGCAGAGATATTGACAGAGTCCGTGGCAGCGGCAACGACAGCATATGAAAGAGGGCCAATAGGCGAGGTGAGCAACGATGGCGAGAAATCAGTTGATGTTTTATCAGTAGCATTGACATCTACAGAGGCGAGAGCGTGTTTATCACTCTTAGATGATGATATGTGCGTAGGTACGGCTGATATAGACAAATCCTTGGCAGTGGCATCAGTCGAGCCAAGAAAATTTGTAGCACTAATAGATGTATTGGCATGTGGGAGTAGATTGGTACAAGAATTTTTGCATTTGCGAATTACCTCTATTTCTTTGCATAGCGAGGATACAGCTAAACTTAAGTTATCAATGAAAAGCTTACTATGCATGGAGTGAACTTCAGCAAGAATCGAATCTGATTGGACAGTAAGTGAGTTAATGTCGGCGCGAAGAGAATTAATGACAGCAACAAATTTGTTGTTTTCCTCTTTAAGAGTGGCGATTTCATCAATAGCATCTCTATTAATGTCGGCATTGCCTATTGATGGTTGAGCAGAAGTGTTGTCGGTGTTAGTAGGAACAACCGCAACGGCAGCACTATTAAAGTTCTAAAGTTCCTCCACAAGTTTTTTGGAAAACTACTTCTACTATCAAAAGAGCTGACTCTACATACGCTTTCTCTAATTTATGTGCATTCATTCCAGACCAAATGTGCTTGCCACACTCTTCCGCGAATGTAGAACGAATTTTTTCTAAAATAAATTTAAACAAAACAAAAATCCGAAACCGTCTGGAAACTGATACATTAAAAGGAATACAAGATTATTTGAAATTGAATAACTTTCCTGTCATAATATTGAACCGCAAATAGATATGCTAAAAAAATGAACGCGAAGATGTATCACTAAGAAACTAAAATTATATAGGAGGTTCGATTCGAGCTCAAAGAAAACAAAAAAAATAAAATTATTTGTTAATATGTTGGTATTAATTTGGAAGGGGATTTGTATACTTGCGTGAACGTCCGATACAATAAAAGAAAAGCACTTCTTAGTTCAACGATTTAATGAGGACTAAAAGATAATATTCATGTGTACATATAGTTAACTCATCAATATATGTAATATGTCTTATTCATTCTAATTATTAGAAATATGTTCTCAATAGGAAATATTGAACTTAAAACTCCAAGTTATTATTTCAACACACCTTCTTAAGTTAAATATTTCTTCAGTTAATTCTTAAGACCAAGCATTTGAACAAATTTTACATGTTTTTGTTTTTGCAGATTTTTTGTGAAAATATCACAAACGTTTTCATTTGTGGAGACGTACTCTAATTCTATTACTTTTTGTTCGAAAACTTCTCGGATATAATGACATTTCAAATCTATGTGCTTGGTTCGCTTGTGGAACACAGGGTTCTTTGAAATTTGAATTGCGCTCATGTTGTCGCCTTTTAACTTAACAGGACCGATGTCGTGAATAAAACCAACTTCTTTAAGTAAGCGCCGCAGATATACAGCCTTTTTTGCTGCCGTACTTAAAGCGATGTACTCAGCCTCTGTGCTGCTCAATGCGACTACATCTTGCTTCTTTGCTTGCCAGGAAAAAGCGCTACCCGCCAAAAAGAACGAATAACCGGTGTATGACTTCCTATCTAAATCGTTACTCGCCCAATCCGCATCCGCATAGCCTTCTGCCGGTTTACCATTTTTGCAGTAGTGTAACTTTAAATTGATGGTCTTTGATAAGTATCGTAGGACATGTTTTGCACCAGCCTCATGTTGGTTGTGGGGTTCTTGGTTTCTTTGTGCTAATAGACTTACTGCGTGCATAATGTCTGGCCGCGTTGAAATGGCCAAGTACATTAAAGATCCAATTAACGATTGATAACTTGTTGCGCCTATTTTAGTGCACTTGTCATTTCTGCAGCTTACCTGAAAACCAGGATATAGAGGTGTACTTACCGGACGACATGATGTCACACCATACTTACCCAATAACTCGTTTATATAGTTCTTCTGACATACAGAAATCGCACTTGTCTTACCCTGACGTTCTATTTCGAAGCCAAGAAAAAATGTCATTGCCCCGCTATCGTGTAGTTGAAATTTATACGATAATGATTTTTTAATGCTCGCAATCTCTTTCTCGCTTGGACATGCTAAGATAAGATCGTCGACATAAACGGCAATGTAACTAAGACTGCCATTGTATTGTTTCACATACGAACACGGTTCGCTTTTGCATGGGCTAAAACCCATATCTTTCAATGCTACATCAAGAGTACTATTCCAGTGTCGCCCAGGCTGCTTTAAGCCGTAAATGACTTTATTTAGCTTTAAAACTTTATTAGGATTTTTATTGTCTACAAATTCTTCTGGTTGTTTAAGGTAAATTTCTTCCGTAAGCTTACTATTGAGATATGCATTGGAAATATCGATCTAATGTAAGTGAAGCTCTTTCTCAACGGCAATAGCTAGTAGCATACGAATTGTTTCATATCGTATTACAGGCGAAAAAGTTTCCCAGTAATTTAAACCCAGCTGCTGACTGCAGGCTTTTGCTACTAGTCTCGACTTGAACTTTTGAATATTGCCATCTGAATCACGTTTTATTCGAAAAATCCACTTTGATCCAATCGCCTTTTGACCATCATGCAGATCTACTGCTGACCAAGTGTTGTTAGTAAGAAGCGCCGAATATTCTTCTTCCATTTATTTCTTCCACTCAAAGGAGTATTCGCTTGACAATGCTTCTTTGACTGATCGAGGCGTTTCTACATCTTCACCATATTGTAGATAAATTAGCATCTGATGCTCTTTTTTGGGACGCCCTACTTGACCAGTGTGAATAATTTTTGGCCTACCTCGACCGCGACGTGATTCGTTTTCATTTCTATGAGACTCACCTATTATTTGCATTTCATCCGGAACGATGCCATTCTCTGCAACATTGCCTACATTTGCCTCTTCTACCTCTGTTTCGTCTTCGATGCAACTTTCAAACTCTTCATCTTCTTTTCGCTCTTCTTCAACATGTTTACGATCGTCGATTTTTACAAAAATTGTAGCAATGTCATTTTCATCTCTGTTTTTGGTGTCACCTTCGGTCACAGCTAAGTTGACTTAATCTTCTAAAAATTTTACCTCACGTCTTACACAAATTTGCCTCGTTTCCTTTTCATACAAGCGATAAGCTTTTGCAATCTCAGAATATCCGACGAACAAATATTCTTCGCCCTTTGCTCTGAATTTACCACGCTGCGTTTTATTTAACGCGAATGAGCGCGAACCAAAAATCCTGAAATGTTTTACCGACGGCTTTTTGTTGTACCAAACCTCATATGGAGTGCAATCTCTAAGTAATTTTGTAGGTTCGCGATTACGTAAATATACAGCTTGTGTATAGCTTCACCCCACAATTCTTGTTCTATATTTGCATGCACCAGCAGACTTCTAGCCATTTCTACAATTGTGCGGTTAACTCTCTCTGCCACTCCATTTTGCTGGGGAGTATATGGCACAGTTAACTGCCTTTTAATTCCGCACTCATTTAAAAAATCGGTATATTTATTGTTTATGTACTCCTTACCATTGTCACTTCGGAGCTTTTTAATTTTCTTTTGCGTTTGACATTCCACCATATTTTTGAATAATTTAAACTTTTCAAATACTTCGCTCTTTTCTTTAATACAATAAACAAAAATCTTTCTCGAGAAATCGTCAATAAATTTGAGAAAGTATCGTGCACCACCTACTGATTTTACGTTTATGGGTCCACATACATCTGTATGTACAAGCTCTAATATTTCTTCTGACTCAATTTCACATTTTTTCGGAAAAGGCATTGCACTTAATTTTGCTTTGTTGCATGTGTTACAATTTGTTTTTGTTTTCACATCTTTTGTGTCCATACCTCGCACTAAACTTTTGTCGGCATTTTTCTTTAAATTTTCGAAGTTTATATGACCATATCGATTATGCCACTTTATATTATTTAAATAAATTTTTGAACCTTGTACTTGCGCATTGAATATAAACAAATCATTTTGTAATCTAGCTCTAACCAATGTTAACCCTACATCCCCCACAGCAGCAGCATATACAGCGTAAGAAAGCTTGTTAATTTAAGAACTTTGTTTATCTTCACGATCATATTGTTGTTTGCCCTTTCTTTTGCATTGTGAAGCCGTATGGCCACGCATGCTACAACTAAAGCATTTACCCTTGAACTCATTTGACTTTACATGACTTTTTGCTTTTGTATTTATTTTATTACCATTATGCGCTGATTCTCTTACACTTGTATAAACAGCTTGCGCACGAGCTTTTTGATCTGCTTGTTGTTCCCTTCTAGCACCCTCTTCTAACAGCTTTACTTTTAAAGTACTGAAACTCGGCAATACATCACGAGTATCGATAGCTACCACGAAGTTTTCGTACTCGGACGGCAAACTAGATAATAGTATTATGACTTTTAGCTCTTCGTTTAACTCGATGTTTACTTCGGCTAATTTTTCTACGACTTCGACAAACGAAGTTAGATAAGTTGGCATGCTTTGACCAGCAGACATACTGCAACCAAGCAACTTTTTATAAAGCTAAACTTTTTGTAAAGGTCCCCTTGGCACATGAACATCTCGAAGCCTCTTCCATGCTTCCACTGAAGTTTTACAAGCCTTAATATTGCTGAGTTGCGTCGGTTTTACGCATAAAATAATATTAGCTAGCGCTTTTTGATCATCTTGATCCCACTTTTCTGCATTTTCATCACTGCGCTTACAATCTTCATTAACGATGCGCCATTGGTCCATATTAACCAATATGCTGCACATTTTCATGCACCACACATCATAGTTATTATCGCTCAATTTTTCGATTTTCAAACTCGAATTCATTTTTAAAATTTTATTTTGTAAAACCCGATTAATTATTAAATTTTAAATAACTTCACACGCGATCTGGGCCCATAACCTTTGTTGGTATTAATTTGGAAGGGGATTTGTATACTTGCGTGAATGTCCGATACAATAAAAGAAAAGCACTTCTTAGTTCAACGATTTAATGAGGACTAAAAGATAAAATTCATTTGTACATATAGTTAACTTATCAATATATGTAATATGTCTTATTCATTGTAATTATTAGAAATATGTTCTCAATAGGAAATATTGAACCTAAAACTCCAAGTTATTATTTCAATATAAAATGACTGAAAACAAGTACCTTTTGTTTGTAATACAAAATTTATCTTTTAAGACGTTTTTGTTATTTATAAAATGAATGAACGAAATGAATTGAAAACGAAATTATATGTTGTATGTGGCAACAAAAAATAACAATCAAAGACAATTTTCAGAAAAAACCCTTTTAAAGTTAATATTGTTGAATAAAATCCGGCGATCTCATTTTGGTTTCCGGCGAATTCAATCGTATGTACCCTGGTAATAATCCAACTTCGTCCTAACTCAACTTTGGTTGTTATTGGTTGTTGCCATAGATATGACGCTTTTTGACGATTTTTTAGGCGGCGTCTGACGACTTGGAAAAAAAATATATGACAACGCTGACTACAAATGAAATCTTGACCGCTCTTGAGTAGATAATCAAGATCAGCTGGGCGGATTTTAACACATTCTAGGTGGTAGAGTTCATTGCACTTGGCACACTGCACTTTCGAATGCGTTCTCTCAAACTTATTCGCACACAAACATGGCATTGTTGGTTGGGAGTATTTATTTAATTTTTTAATTATTATTTATTAAATTTATATAATCACTATCCCATTAATAATTATCATATATTTTTAATATAAGATTTTAAGAGTCACTATCTCATTAGAACACATTTAGGCAAAAAATTTAAATAAAAACTACTTGCAAAATCACAGGTTTAAGGAGCAAATAAAAACACGTCCGCGCTGAACGACAGTTGTTACACATTACAGCTCATACTTTATCCGCTCATGGGCAGTTTACAGGGTGAAGTGCCAGCAAAAAAAATTCTAAGCCCCCTAACCCGCTCGGTGTGACCAAATCTGTCGGGTACACTAGTAAATATATCTAAATATACGTAATAAATATATACAAAGTATGGCGGAAAATAGGATAAGGTGAAATGAGCATTGTTATTGAAGAAATAGTTTTTATTTTTGAATTCCAGATAAAGCAATTAAGTAAGTACAAAGGAGAATTGTATTAAATTTATAATTAAATTACTAATAATATTCTCGAACTCCTTTTAAAACGTGGAAACAACTGTAAATATTTTAACTGCTATTACTGCAATATTTCATTAAAATTATTTCGCACACAAAGCGAATAATAATAAACTTTCAAAATGGCACATAAAAGTCACAAATATAATGCAAGTATGAGCATGTACTTACATGTACAAACGAGCGTATAGATTGTGCAGTATATAATAAGCGCAAATACAATTTAACAAAGAAGACTTGGAGTGTACTAGACCAGCACCAAAATGTATTAAGTATTTTAAAACTACTCAAAATAAAGTAGACGTGGAAGGCAAGATTGAAATTGTCGAAAATAAAAATACTTAAGAAAACTTGTATCTATGTATAACGAGCAAATGACACAGCGACAAAAATGCCAAGGAGAAGCTTGAGTAGCAGTTGCAATTGTAGTTAATTAAATGCCATATATTCAGCGTTGTTGAAAACAATTTAAGACTTTTACAACACTCAAAATTTTGAAACTGTCATATTTACGCGCATTCTACGCCAAGTGGGCGAGTGAATGAAAGTGGTGCCAAATGAAGACAATAATATCATATGTTTGTGAGACTGCATATTGTGCAACATAAAAATGTGCTATCTACGTACATACATATGTACATATGTGTGAGATGCAAGTGTACTTCTGTTTGTGTTTAATGCGCTACCCACAGCAGCGTACCGGCCGCTATATTAGGTTAGGTTAGGTAATAGGGGAAGCTCGCTTGGAAAACATGAAGGTCCGTTGTGATATCACATACAGTAGAATAACGGTGACGTAGATATAGCTACTTAAAGAATCGTTGGGTATCAACGATAAAATTTCGAATGATACCGATCTCAACCTTTGATAAATCCTCGGGAGATACGAGTGAGTAGCGACCGAAGTATTTTCGCCCAGTTCTGGAAAAAGCTCGGCAATAAAGCACAGTGATTTGATTATTGTTGTTGTTGTTGTGATCGATGTGATGGTCCTTTGTCGGATACAGATCGGGTACGCTCCGGTAACACAGCACCATTAAAGTGCTAGCCGGCCATCTCGGGAACGATTTATATGGTCACATTAAACCTTCAGGCCATAACTCCCTCCCCATTTTTTAGTCGCCTCTTAAGACAGGCATACCTACCGCGAGTATATACTGACCCCTTAGCCAGCTGGGGTTGATTTGATGATTCCACCTCATCATCCTTCATACAGCTGCAGCAGTATGGAGTTTCCAGTATACTGAAATGTACCGCATGGATACCCATGAGACAGTACCCTGTCAAAACCCCAGTGACCATTGATAGGTACGCCTTAGTGAATACAATTATTTCGGCAGGCTTTCTGCCATCCAATTCCGGAAAGATCTTGCTACCCTGCAAGAGATGGCGTCCGGCCAACGTTTGCTGAGCTAACTCGAGGCCCAGCTATGGAGGAGCAAACCACAGGTGGCCAGTGGAATCCCGAAATTCCTCAAGCGATCTTCATCCGATTCAATTGTACCGATGCGGGCTAAGAGATCACCTTAACAGTTGTCCGGGATATCACTATGGCCCGAGACCTAGATAATCTTAATTATGAAATAACTCGATGCAATCGTAAACGAGGTCAGGCCCTCCCAGACCGCCCTCCATCGCCCTGTAGTTCAACTCAGGGCCTTGATACCGTTTAGCTATCAGAGTAGATGTTGAATTCCCTAACCGTAGTAGCACTAGATAGCCTTTCATCCACCGCATCTTTACTCGCAGCAACTTCCGCTTGGAATAAACTGCCGCTACATTACAAACAACTGAAAACGTTACCAACGCAGATCATTCGAACTAAAAGTTGCATATACGACATGGTGCAAAATTTATTTATACACCGGAATTATATTATGTATATTCACGTCACCATGATTATCAGTTAACGGTTTAAGAAATAATTTTGTTCAGTCTATTTTGCTCTTTTAATAGATTAAAAAATATAAACACATAAGCAGATGATCTGATAATTATTTCAAAATTTCAACATCTAGTTTTCTAGGACGATTGATTGTTTTTTATCTCCACCAATGCGTCACTTAAAGGTCACGTCACATATGCAGTTTTTCATATGGATGCTTTTAACACAATTTTATGCATTATGAGTAGATTTCACGTATTTTTATGGAGAACGGCAGAGCGAGTAACACTAGCGCCATCATAAGAAGAAGAATTTTAAATTTTTTTTTTTGCTAAGGGTACTTTCACACTTTGCAAGTGAAATTATTTTTCTAACTTGTTGGTACTTTTCTAAAATTTTTCACAGTTAAAAACTGTAATTTAACAAATGAATAGAACACAAAATAAGTTAGAAAGTATTTTTCTTGTATAGTGAGGATGTTTATAACAGTGCAACGCGAAATTTTGTATGTGAATGGGCAAGACGAAATAAACTTCAATCAATTTATTATGTCACGGCCATTAGCTGTATTGCTTCTCCATCTGTTGCATTGTTACTGTACGCTGATCTCAGTGTAAGGTTTCAACTTTTTATCTCAATGCGAAGTTACTCAAAATTCGATTGAATGTATCCCATTTAAATTTTTTTTATCCTAAATAATAAAACCTAGTAGGGCCCTTTAACAAAATTTTAAGGTGTCTCGGTTATCGGGAAGTTTCTTAACATTCGAAGGAATTCCGAATTCGTATGATTTTTTAGTTGTTACGCTCTGTGCCACTCAGTAAAAATTCCCATCCCGCCATGTTGTATTGTCAGGGGGTCGTGAAGTATATTTCAAGTTTCAGTAATCTTGCTTCAAGGGACGTTACTTAATAATCCATCGCAAGATTCAATATGTTCTTGGTGGATTTCCTTGTAAAAAAAAAAACTTAATATGAATGTGTGCGGGAACGACTTTCCGTCATACCTTGTTTAAAGACAAAACAGTTTCGGTATTTTGCTAACTTCACAGTCATTTCTCGTTCTGATCTGTTGTTGTTGTCGTTTGTTTTGAATTTCTGGTCTGTAGGTACAAGAGCAGTTATTGTCAAAATTGGTGTTTTTTTCCAAAGGAGACGGCATCGAAAGCCCCAAAGTAAGTGAGAGTCTTTGATCAGCCTTAAAACCCATCTTTTTAGTACTATTTACCTCCGATATTACCGTTAAACTTTTTCGTAGGTAGTTGAACTATTGACGTCTATTGAAGTCACATTGCCACATTGCAACAGTTTCATAGTTGACGGCGTTTGATTTACTAGGGCTAATGTCCTCATAAGTATATGCTGCTTTTTTTCACCGTTGCTAACCTTTGTATTGACTGATGGAGGACAACGAGACAAATTTTAAAAACTGATTTGCTTAATATTTTCTATTCGGTATTTATATACGAATATGCACTTACGTGAATGTACTTACGCGTGATCACGTATGGGATTTTGTATGATCGAGAACTCATAGTTTTCTTAGGGATTCGGAATTATACTGGTTGAAAATGCTATCTCCCCTATCCATTTTTCCTATTTTTAATGTGTGTAAAATGTATTGTTTTTTTTTTTTTTGCTCACTACTTTGCTACCATGTCCTTAGTTTGACCGCTTGTTGAGGCTTAGTCTTCAATTCGAGCCCATAAAATCACTAAAAAAAAAAGTGTTTCCTCTTCACTCGTCATTATTTCTATGTTGGAGAAGCCATGTCTCAATTTTTTTGGTTGTCGATTTGTATGTATGTGTGTGTGTTGTATGTATATTCAGAAATGAGGAACGTTTATACGAGGGTTTAAGCTGAGGCAGGTAGAAGTCAGTAATTATAGTCATTTGACTTTTCTTAAGTGATTTTTGTTTGTTCGTTTATGTATATTTGTTGATTTTAGATCTGTGATAACTTCTAAAGCGATGAAAGAGTCAAGATACTTCCAATAAGTTTAGAATGGCTGGTGGAGGATGGTTTGACCTCATTTAGCTTCACAACAGTTATCACGAAGCAGGTTGCTGGCGTGACTTAAAAAAAATCATTGATGTCCTGCGTTGACACATTACATGCAGGAGGACATATATTGCGTTAATAATTGGGTTAATTCTATATGAGTAAGAGTTTGGCCTTATACGGTATCCAGATTCAAGCTGTGGCGGAGTGTCGTGTGTCTCTTGGGAATCTCACTCTGAGAACAGAGTCCACCGGGCATTTATCAGCTAAAGATTTTACTGACTTTTTTGGATGAGGCTGAGTGCATTTCATGCACTTTTGTTTCAAATTGCTTCATTGTTGTGTGCCGGATCTCATTTTTAGGCACTCTGAGATGTCTCCTTAGATTTCAATCAATTGTGTGTTAGGATAACCCGGTCTCTGGGAGCTTAACTAAAGCTATTTGCTCAGTATTTCTTTATTTTTATGGGAAGTATTTCCCCCTAATTTTGTTGATTACTTTCTGGCATCATCAAAAGACATGCCGTGGTAGGTTTCAGCACCGTGTTTTGGCAGGCCTGGAGCCTCTTTGTAAATAGATCCAAAACAGCGTGTTCAAACCCCCTTACCGGAAAAAAAAGGCTTTGTATATATTTACAATGTAAAATTGTAATAGCTATGCCTTTGCCTATCATGCTTCTTGGTTATTTCATTTTGTCCCAAAATATGTAAAGAACTCAATATTTCCAACAACGACTCCATTGTCCTGTGTGCTTACTCTTTCACACATAAGCTTATATATTTGTCTTTATATAACTGCATTAGCACTGCAACTACAGCATATATGTAGAGTGTAGGTTAATGTTTGTCAAAAATTGAATAGTGACACAGTGACTCTGTATGGTGTTAGTAAACACCACCGAAAAAAAAGTATCCCAACAGTAAAAATAGAAAAACTCATAACTTTAGCCAAACGGCTGCTACTGACAATCACAAATATATAGACCTATATGTATATTCTAAGCAACAAGCACACAAACATTTAATCTTAACTATTTTTGTGTTTACTCTACGTTTTAACAGCAATGTTGATCCAGCAACTTGAAATGTTGGCGAACGAATAGCCCGTGGGAAATTTACGACAATAACTTGCAACTGCTTATGATCTCTCCAACAACTTTCGAGTGTCGCACAAACTCATTCTAACATACTCCCATACCTGCTTAGCCGCACACACACACATATGCGAAAAGAAAAGGCTGCATTTTGCTATATACTAAGGACGTATAGAATAAATTTATGTGGGAGCCTGGTTGGAAAATATTATAAGCTTCTTCAGAATAGTTTCACGTGCAAAATTATAGATTTCATTTTGTTTGTTCAAAAACTTTACAAAGAAATTTATATCAAAAGTTCCTTATATAATAAGGAAGCCGTCATCATGGGTAAGTTTGAGATATGTGGTACGTGAGGACCTCAAATAGACTGAATGGGTCCGTAGTTTAACCAGAAGTTTGCTCCACTACAAAACTGTAAAACCATATAAGAAACCAGAATCTGTGTTATAAGATATGTCCGTCGAGTTTTCTAGGACCTGTCATTGGCTGTTTCTAAATCTGACAGCTGTAGCCTTAGGTACTGCTTGGCTGCCAATGTAAAAATTTACGCTACTTCAAGATAAGCTGCTTTCATTCAGTGTTTCTACTGCTTTTGTTACGGTTACTACTTCCACCTGTAAAACACTACGCGTCATATGCCGCATATCCTAATTTTTTTATTTTGGAACCACACGTAAATCACCTTGTCTTCCCTTGAGGACTTTGCGCCAACGTTCCATCTCTTTGTGGCTCTAGGAGGCCAATGGAAGCGCAGTTAGAGAACAAGGTAGTCTGTTCATCCTACAACAAATAATGCTGTGCTACTATGATTCTATGTTCTGCATTCATACTGCCTTGAGATAGTAGTTCTAAATGATTTGTTCACAGAGCACAAGGGCTACGGGTGGAATGTACAGAATGACACAGAAAGCAGTCGTCGTGATGGTTTTCAATAGGCCTCTATAGGATAAGATAGGCTTATTAATCGCCGTTAATATGCAATGACAGATATAAAGGGCGAAAGATGCCACATACAATCTAGCATTCTTTTGCATTCATAAAGTGCCGTCGAGACTATCATCACTACCTCTTGCACGTTGAGGTTCCACGGCAGCTTACTTCTAGGATGACGTCTAGCTATTATGTGCAAGGCTTCTCGTTCAGGGTTACAACTCCTAGCTTATGGCTTAACTAATCTGGGTCCTTACACATCATAGTAAACAAGACCATATCCGTCTTTTCTGCGTCTATATATCCCGAAGCACTTGATTTATTATACCCGTAGTGTTCGTAGGCGATTTCAATTAAATAAGCTTCCAAGCCCTAATTTTGATGGGCCCCTGATCGAACCACTTATGTAAGTGGCCTATGCCCCTGTCAACAGATCTTGTAGCCTTAAACAGCTCCCACTGCGAAACAATTTCCTAATTTTAAACATGCAGTTGATCCATCTGGTTAATACCATTTATGATCGCAATTTTAGAGACACTGTTGAAAGCCCCTGGCAAGTCGAAGAAGACACATGAGGAGTACTTTTCATATCCTGGGGCTTTTTCTACTTTTATAACCACCCTATGCAGTGCTGGTTTCCCGACTTGCCCTTGGTGCAGGCACCAACGTTGTCTTTTGAAGAAGAGTTTTTCGTCCACTTTGTACTTTCTATACTCAACGCTCAGCTTCTCAAACATTCTTGGCAGAAATAATGTAAAACTTATGGGTCAAGAATACAAATGTATGACAAATGTATGTTGTAGTTAAAAGGATACTGCCCGAGGGCTTTGAGGAGTGTTATCGATGCTGATGGTAACAAGTACCATTTACGTACTAGCCCGACCATACAGGGAACAATTTGGTATGACCACATGAAACTTTCAAGGTCATACCACCCTCTTATCCCCTGAATCCATTAGAGACTTGGGGTCACCAGATCCTCTGCTTTTAAAGAAACAAGATTCGCCACGGGTAGGTGAGGTTAACAATTGGGTTGGAGAAGCTATATTATGTGCTGGCAACCCCCTGAAAGGGTTGTGCTACACAACGCTTGGAATCAAATTTGTATTTAAGTCATCCTTTACGACAGGTATGCCTGCCCCGTGTATATTCTAGGCCCACTAACCCGCTGGGAGGATGTATGACTGCTCTTCCCGCCTTTGTTAGGAAAACGACATGAGCAGTTCTCTAAGAGTTAGGTAAATGATTAAGTCTTATGCAACCATTGAATATTTTTTAAGCCATTCCATGATCACTGAGTAAGATTACGAGGAACATATAAAGAAGCTACTACATGATTTCTTTCTGTGTACATATGGAGGTAACTATATTTGTATATGGGAATATGCCGAGGAATATTCGATATTTTTTTGTGTGCTGCCAAACAAAAATTATGAAAATGTTCCCACTTGTTTTCTCGCCATGCTAGTCATTGTAGACTTTTCCATTTTTCGCGTTGTTCGCTTTGCTGCCAATTTCATTCCCATTTGAGCGACCAAAGCAATTTGTACTATAGCTCTCTTCGCAGCTTTCGACTGTAACTATTTGTATGTATATAGGTATCTATGTGATAATTGTATGTATAAGGAAATTGCGGGCTCACTTGCAAGAACTGGTTACAAAATGGTCGTAAAGTGGCACGAAACTTACAATGTAAGAAAGTTTTTTGGACAGAGTGGAACTCTTCTTGGAGAAACCCTGCTTTAAAGATGCATTAATATCTTTGCTCTGAAAAAGATTAGGAGCCTCATCCTCTATTACGAATCGAGCGTTCGTCTTGCTCCAAGGAATAAACGCTAGTGTTCTGTGTTAATCGATGGCAACATGTCATTTGACAATAGATTTCGCCCTATGTTTGACATAACGAAAGCAACGTAAAGGCCGATCGAAAATGATAGAGAAATCCATTACTAGACGAAATCGCTTGGAAGCGATACGTCCATCTGAGCTATCGTTCGCAATATAGAATGAATAAAGAGAAAGCAATTGTCAAATGAAATGTTGCCATAGTTTAACATATTGGAAATATACCAACGACTCGTCTTTGAGGAGAAACGAACGTTCGTTTTGTAATAAAGAATGAGGTCCAACACCGGAATTCAAGGGGTTGATAATACAATATACAATACAAAGCTTTCATAGCTCCAAAGCTTCAGCAACCCCATTGTCAACCTCACCCACGCGAGGGGAATCCTGTTACAAATATGAATGTATCATACACATATTTAGGAGGAGACGGCTCTAGCGATCACAAGTTCCTCATGGAACTAGGAGGTGGGGGAGGTTCACGTTATAACCTAGAAGGTTTAGCGTGTTCATAGCAGAGTGTCTTTGTCGTTAATACAACAACAAAAAAGAAAGTTTAAGAAATACATAGATATAATACTATAAACTGAATATCAGTTTAATCATCTGGGTGCGCGTCTGCAAACACAACTACTTAAAATGCAGTTATGTATAAATCCATACAACTAACATACAAACATAAGCATTGCGACATATTCAGACCACTCTTCTCAAACAATATATATGTATGTGTTTACTTCAGCTTAATTTAATGGAATTGTCGAAAGTTTGCAGGAAGAAATGCAAGAAATTGCCATAAAAAATAAGTAATCTTCAGCAAAAGAAGAGAAAGGAAATATAAAATATTTACGGAAAATATAAAAGGCGATGCGGCTAAGCTAGCTATATATCATCGTGCTAAACTCCTCCGCCGCCTTAGTATAGACCTTAGTATTTTGTTTGGCGTGAAAATACTTGCTAGGTGCCCAAAAAAGGACGCTCCAAATTTATTTTTAACCAAGTTGTGGTGGTTAGAACGGTAAAACATTATTTTGACTGAAACTACGTATCCCGGTCTAAGAAACGCTTTCTAGAAAGTACGAAAATTCGAAAGTATTCCGAACTACATATTACGAGCTTTTCTTAAACGAAATTCTTTACTTAATTTTTTGATTTTAATGTTTCCACTCACTGAAAGTTTATATGCAAACCCATTTCAGAAACGTTTTCGAAAATATTCAACGAAATTTTCTAATTTTATTTTAAGAGCTTATATTTTATCAAATTTCGTCCGTTAATTTTTTTATTATTAATCAATTTAATGAAAAAATTTTTGAGAATTTTAACTAAATCTAAGCGAAAATTTCGAACTTTATATTAAGAGATTTTTTTGAAATCAAATTTCATCAATTAATTTTTCTATTTTTAAACGGTTTTATTAAGCTTGACTTGACAGGGTGGACGGCCGGCACGAATTTTTAATTGAAATTTAAGTAACTTCCCTATAAGCTACAAGCCTGAAACTTGGAATATAGTTCAGAACCCGAGAGATATTCACAAAAATCGTATTTGTGGTCCGATTTGGCTCATATTTGGAACACATAATACATACAAGAATAGAAAGCGACCTATGAAAAAAAGCGCTGTTAGATGGCGCATGGATCGATATATTCAAAAAAAAAAAACAAAATAGTATTTGTGGTCTGATTTGGCCCATATTTAGAGCACATTATACATACATGAATAGAAAGCGACCTATGACGTCCGATTTGGCTCATATTTCGAACAAATATTACGTACAGTCGGGTAGAAGTGACATCAAAATATTTTTTATTAAGAGCTTTATCGATATAGATATAGACTTCCATATATCAAAATCATCAGTATCGAAAAAAAATTCGATTGAGCCATGTCCGTCCGTCCGTCGGTCCGTCTGCCCGTTAACACGATAACTTGAGTAAATTTTGAAGTATCTTGATGAAATTTAGTATGTAGATTCCTGGGCACTCATCTCAGATCGCTATTTAAAATGAACGATATCGTACAATAACCACGCCCACTTTTTCTATATCGAAAATTTCGAAAAATCGAAAAAGTGCGATAATTAATTACCAAATGCGGATTAAGCGATGAAACTTGGTAGGTGAGTTGAACTTATGACGCAGAATAGAAAACTAGTAAAATTTTGGACAACGGGCGTGGCACCGACCACTTTTAAAAGAAGGTAATTTAGAAGTTTTGCAAGCTGTAATTTGGCAGTCGTTGAAGATACCATGATGAAATTTGGCAGGAACGTTACTCTTACTACTATAAGTCTGCTCAATAAAAATTAGCAAAATCGGAGAACGACCACGCCCAATTTAAAAAAAAAAAATTTTTTTCAATTTTAAAAGAAAAGTTAATATCTTTACAGTGTATAAATAAATTATGTCAACATTCAACCCCAGTAATGATATGTTGCAAAAAAATACAAAAATAAAAGAAATTTTCAAAATGGGCGTGGCTCCGCCGTTTTTCATTTAATTTGTCTAGGATACTTTTAATGCCATAAGTCGAACAAAAATTTACCAATCCTTGTGAAATTTGGTAGGGGCTTAGATTCTAGGACGGTAACTCTTTTCTGTGAAAAAGGGCGAAATCGGTAGGAGCCACGCCCAGTTTTTATACACAGTCGGCCGTCTGTCCGTCCGCTCGGCCTTTAACACGATAACTTGAGGAAAAATGGATATATCTTTAGTAAACTCAGTTCACGTACTTATCTGAACTCACTTTGTATTGGTGTAAAAAATGGCCGAAATCCGACTATGACCACACCCACTTTTTCGATATCGAAAATTACGAAAAATGAAAAAAATGCCATAATTATATACCAAATACGAAAAAAGGGATGAAACATGGTAATTGTATTGGTCTATTGACGCAAAATATAACTTTAGAAAAAAAATTGGTAAAATGGGTGTGACAACTGCCATATTAAGTAGAAGCAAATGAAAAAATTTTGCAGGGCCAAATCAAAAGCCCTTGGAATCTTGGAAGGAATACTGTTCGTGGTATTACATATATAAATAAATTAGCGGTACGCGACAGATGATGTTCTGGGTCACCCTGGTCCACATTTTGGTCGATATCTCGAAAACGCCTTCACATATACGCCACTCCCTTTTAAAACAAACCCTCATTAATACCTTTAATTTGATACCCATATCGTACAAACACATTCTAGAGTCACCCCTTGTCCACGTTTATGGCGATATATTGAAAAGGCGTCCACATATAGAACTAAGGCCCACTCCTTTTTAAAATACTCATTAACACCTTTCGTTTTATACCCATATCGTACAAAAAAATTCTAGAGTCACCCCTGGCCCACCTTTATGGCGATATCTCGAAAAGGCATCCACCTATAGAACTAAGGCCCATTTCCCATTTAAAATACTCATTAACACCTTTCATTTTATACCCATATCATACAAACAAATTCTAGAGTCACCCCTGGTCCACCTTTATGGCGATATCTTGAAAAGGCGTCCACCCATAGAACTAAGGCCCACTCCCTTTTAAAATATTTATTATCACCTTTCGTTTGATACCGATATTGTGCAAACGCATTCTAGAGTCAACCCTGGTCCGCTTTTATAACGATATTCCGAAAAGGCGTCCACCTATAGAACTAAGGCCTACTCCCTTTTAAAATACTCATTAACACCTTTCATTTGATACCCATATCGTACAAAATAAATTCTAGAGTCACCCCTGGTCCGCTTTTATAACGATATTCCGAAAAGGCGTCCACCTATAGAACTAAGGCCTATTCCCTCTTAAAATACTCATTAACACCTTTCATTTGATACTCATATCGTACAAACAAATTCTAGAGTCACCCCTGGTCCATCTTTATGGCGATATCTCGAAAAGGCGTCCATCTATAGAATTTAGGCCCACGCCCTTTTAAAATACCCATTAATACCTTTCATTTGATACCCATATCGTACAATATAAATTCTAGAGTCAACCCTGGTCCACCTTTATGGCGATATCTCGAAAAGGCGTCCACCTATAGAACTTAGGCCCACTCCCTTTTAAAATTATCATTAACACATTTCATTTGATACCCATATCGTACAAACAAATTTTAGAGTCAGGCCTGGTCCACCTTTATGGCGATATCCCTAAATGGTGTCCATCTATAGAACTATGGCCCACTTCCTCTTAAAATACTCTTTAATACCTTCCATTTGATACACATGTCATACAAACACATTCCAGGATTACCCTAGGTTCTTTTTACAACATGGTGATTTTCCCTTACTTTGACTCCACAGCTCTCAACTGAGTATGTAATGTTCGTTTACACCCGAACTTAGCCTTCCTTACTTGTTTTATCAAATTTCGTCCGTTAATTTTTGTAAATTAAATAATTTAATGAAAACATTTTTAAGAATTTTAACTAAATCTATGCGAAAATTTCGAACTTTATATTAAGAGATTTTTTAAATCAAATTTCATCAATTAATTTTTCTATTTTTAAACGGTTTTATTTAGCTTGACTTGACAGGGTGGACGGCCGGTACGAATTTTTGATTGAAATTTAAGTATCTTCCCGATAAGCTACAAGCAAGGGATCGTGATATTCACAAAAATCGTATTTGTGGTCCGATTTGGCTAATATTTGGAACACATAACATATACAATAATAGAAAGCGAACTATGAAAAAAATCGCCGCCAGGTGGCGCATGGATCTATGTATTCAAAAAAATCGTATTTGTGGTCTGATTTTGTCCATATTTCGAACACATAATATATACATGAATAGAAAGCGACCTATGACGTCCGATTTGCCTCATATTTGGAACAAATATTACGCACAGTCCGGTAGAAGTGTCATCAGAATATTTTGGGGTTGGAGGAGGGACAAGCATACTGTGACGAATATTAGCAACACTAAGGGATACTGTCATCTCTAAGCCGATACTAAGCAGTCGCTTGTATGTACATACATAAACAAATTAATCATTATGTCTACACATATGCACATACAAAAAGCGGAGAAGCAGCGGAGAGATACGCACAAACACATGCATATATCTGAGATACTCAGAAAAGTATGCAATCATCGGTGGAAGTATTACTTACATATACAGGCGCATATTGCTATGCGAGAAGCTATAAACGTGCATCTACATTTTATAGCTGGTAAGTTTATAGCTGGTAACTAAGAAGTAAATTCTAGAAGAAGAAACGCCTAGAAGTATGCGAACGAGACAGCAGAGAGTATAAGAGGAACGAAATATGAGTAAGCAGAAATCAGTTTGACTTAAACACGCTATCAGTTACGAAGTATAAGTGTTTTTGTGAAGTATTTTCATAGTAGTCTAATAAAGACCATTTTGCATTATTGAATATTGGAGTTATTTATTCAACAGTTTAGCGATAAGAACGTTAGTAGGAGGTTGCAAATAAGCGGAGTTTCCCTAGATCCGTTATAATTAGTGTCAGAAGAGGAATTGTTGAATAAACTCCGAAGATTTCGAATACAACAAGGACATGGCAAAGTGGAGTTAATTGAGGATCCAGCAACTGAAGAAAGAGTTGGATAGCCGTGGTTTGAATACAACCGGCAATAAACTCGAACTTCAAGCGCGACTACGAGAGGCAATGGAATCAGAAGGAATTAACGTAGAAGAGTATGATTTTCATCTTGATGGCGCTGAGACAACAAAATTGGAGGAGAAAAACGAAACACCGCAGACAATGGCGAACAAGACTTGAACATAATATTGGCTGCAATATCGACACAAATTTCCGAAATGTCATCACAAATATCCACCAATATATCATCACAACTTGAAGCACAAAAGACTAATATAGTATCCCTACTGGAGTCGCAAAGGGACCGTATAACATCCAAGATTGAAGCACAGGAGGCACGAATATCCGAAATGTCGGCGCAAATTTCAGCACAGATATCATCGCAGTTCTCTGCGCAACTGGAAGAGCAAGAAAAACGTATTTCCTCGAAGTTGGAGGCGCAGGATATAAAAATTTTACAACTTGAGGCCAAAATCTATGCCGAGATTGAAACATTGAGGTCGTATATAGGAGTTGCAAATAAATCGCCCAGCAGTTTCAGCGAGTAATCCAAAGGTAAAAACACCATCCTTTTTCGATTCTGTTCCTTTCCAGGTCTTTAAGCTACAGTTTGAGAAGACCACAGCAGTTAATAACTGGACTACTGAAGATAAGGTCGCTGCGCTGTTCGTCGCATTGAAAGACCTGCAGCGGAAATCTTACATACTATTTCAGAGTGCGAACGGTACAGTTGTGTAGCATTGATGACCGCCGTCGAGAGACGTTATGGAAGTGAGCATAGAAAACAGATATACCAAATTGAGTTGCAAAACCGTTACCAAAGAGCGAATGAGACTTTGCAGGAGTTCACATCGGATGTTGAAAGATTGGCTCATCTCGCAAATGCAGACACACCCCTAGAATATACCGAGAGGGTAAAAATCCAGAGTTTTATAAGTTGCTTACGGGACGTGGAAGCGAAGCGAGCGGCATACGCAAACGCAAAACCTACATTCACAGAAACGGTATCACATGCTCTGATTCAGGAAACAGCATCGCTTCTGTGTAAGCCAGCTTTCAAAGCATGCCGTGTGGAGGTAGGAAGGCTAGACTGGGTGAACACAATATTGGAAGCACTGAAGGGATCACAACAGAAAAATTTCGGAGTTATCAAATGCTTCAAATGTGGGAAGCTAGATCACATTGCACGTCATTGCACGGGGGTCTTAAGAACAAATCTGGAAGAGATGAGCAAGAGCGAGTCAGATGTAAAGATCGAGAGTTAGCTCCAGCTGTGGAATGTCCCGTTATCTCTATGTCACAAATCGAAAGAAAATCGAGCAGTCTTACCGTCAGAGGAAATTTGGATGGCAAAGAACGTGTACTGACTGTAGATACGGGCGCATTTTATTCATTGATCCAATCTGACTTGGTCATCAGGAGAGTAAAGCCATTACCTGGAGCAAGGTTGCGTATGGTCGCTGGCGAGTGTAACCAAGTCCAGGGAGAAGTGATCTGTGAACTCTTAATTGGGAAGGTCATGGTTCTACACAAATTCGTTGTGGCGGAGATTGTTGCTGAAGTCTTATTGGGAGTGGATCAACTAGATATGCAAAGAAGGATTATGCGTTATAAGAACCAGGATGTACCACTCAACTTCAGTTTTGAGAAAGGGTTCAGCAGTAAGCGAGTGTTGGTGGAAGTTATTGCACAAAGACTGCCAAAGTCAAAGGCAGTAGATTGGGCAAAGCTTGATGGATCGAAAGGGCCAAATAAAGCGAAATGAAAAGTACCTGTGAGAGAAACACTGGCATTGACAAAACCAAATGAACGCACTAAAACGAGGGAAAGAATTTTGCAGAAAGAATGCAAGGGTGGTTTCAAGCCAAGGCACACTACTGTTTTGAAACAACGGAACGATACTGATTATGCAAAGCCTTTTCGAAAAGCGCAAGCTCTACGAAGTAGTTCATTGGCCAAACAACAGATTATGAGGGAACGAATCAGGATAATCAGTACTAGGATGAAGAACAGGTACGACAGGAACATTAATTCGGAAGGTTTCGGGGAGACAGATTTGGTACTGCTATATAACCTTCACCGGCAGAAAAGTGTTCCATCCAAATTTTGGTGCAGTTTGGGGCCTTCGTACAAAGTTGCGAAGAAGATCAGTGAAACAATCTACCGCATATAAACCATTGGGAAACCACGAAATAGAAGGGTTGTTCATTTTGAGATGCTAGCAGCGGTTAGATAGAGAGATTTGTCTAATCGGTACGATAAAAAAGCGTTGGACGCGACAAATTTCTTTTGATATTCATATATAAGACCAACTGAACCTTAATCAGGTTATGCTACGCCTCAAATTTTAAGAAATTTCACGCGCCCAAGGCTTTTATTTAATTGTCTGATCAACGCCCTAGATTGATGAGTAGTGTGATGACTATACCTAGGACCTACCTAATTATTATCTAGCTTTTAGTATTATTATTACTTCGTGTAAGTATTGTTTTCAATAAAACCGTTTAACTTAAATTTTTTTTTTTAATTATTTTATTATATTCGATAATTTAAAACGTTTTTATAAAATTCGAAAATATTTAACGAAAATTTCGAGCTTTCTTTTTATACAATTTTGCCGGCTAATTCTTTATTTTATTTTCGATATTTTAAAGATAATTTTTTTATGATATTTGCGACTAAAACTATGCATCCCAATCGAAAATTCGAAAGTATCTAAAAAAAATTTTCGAACATTTTATTTAGTGCTTTCAAATTTCATGCATTAGGTTTCTCTTTTTTCATATTCAATATTTAAAGAAAAAATCTATGGTTTTTGTAACTAAAACAATGCAAACCAATTTTAGAAACGTTTCCAAAAACATAGAAAAATTTCACGAAAACTTCGTGCTTTATATTCAGAGCTTTCTGAATTTCAATTTAAGTTAAAAATAGTCTCAACAGTAACATGCCGAGAAAAACAAGTAACAGCTTCCTCAAAGTTCGCATTAAGTTTTGACTTTTTTCAAGAGAGTCTTTAAAAATTTATATAAAATATTTGGTTTTTATTTATGCGTGGCCTTGAGCTCGAAAAATTTAATAATTTAAATATTGAAGGCCGAAAAACAACAAATAAAAATTTCTTCTCTATAAAAAGTAAAATAAAAAGTGAAGCTATGCGCCCTTCGTATGGAAGAAAATAATATCGTCGGTACAATGCCAAAGAAACGAATGTGCCATTTTTGTTTAAACGAAATATTTTATATGTCAAATTTTGCAAAGCCAAAACAACAAATGTGCATTTTTTGAAAAAAAAAAAAAAAAAACTTAAAAATCATTTTTCAATTAGCATTAATTAGAGGTTTCCAAAAGTAAAATTTCAAATAGTGGTTGAAAAATACAAAATTAAATATCTATTAATTAAATCTCTTTTTTTAGCAATGTCTTACACGTTTTTCTCAACACATCAAACATGCATATTCGTTTCTTTGGCATTGGACCAACGATATACAAACTTCGGAAAATAATTTTCAAAAATTATTACTAATTTTGAAAGGCACTTTGATAACGAAAACGAGAAGTAGAATGTGAAGTAGCAATTGGGAACGTCACGGTACTACACAATTTTATAGTGGCAGGTATTGTTGATGAAATCATAATTGGAGTGGACTTCTTAATCAACCAAGGCATCAAGATCGATATGCAAAGCAAGACGATGCGATATAAGAACATGGATGTGCCACTTAATTTCGGCTACGAGAGAGGCTACAGCAGTAAACGAGTGCTGGTGGAAGAGCGTCAGCAAATACCACCAAAATCAGAAGCAGTCATCTGGGCAAAGGTTGATGGAGATTGTGGGACAAACAAATTGTGGGTTGTCGAAGCAGCAAATAAATCAGCACTGAACATACTTGTAGGAAAAACCCTGGCTATGGCAAAAGAAGATGGACGTATTCCGGTAAGAGTACTCAATGAGTTCTAGTCACCATTCAATTTGACAATAAAAAAATTTGAATTTGCATATAATTTTGAGGAGATAATAAAAAGATGATAAAAAATTTTAAGGACTACCTTTATATAAACGTACCAAAAAGTAGAAGGCAATTTTTCTTTAATACAGACATAGTCTTGTTGAATTTTGACTAAAAATCTTCAACAATAGCTCTTGTAAGGATTTTGGGATTTAAAACTATAAACGTGAAGCGCAGGCAATCTTTCAATTTAAGGCAAACCATGTATTTGTGATTAACTAATTGATTATTTAAAATTTAAACACGCACTCTACCTTAATAATTTTAAATGTTAAAATTCTTTTACAAGAGATATTGTTAAAGTTTTTTAGTCAAAATTCAACAAGACTATGTCTGTATTAAAGGAAAAATTGCCTTCTATTTTTTGGTCCTTTTATATAAAGGTAGTCCTTAAAATATTTTTTTTCATCTTTTTATTTTCAATTTTTAATACTCCCTACAAAAAGGCAATTGCAACTTTGATTAGTAATTTAAGTAATTTCTAAGCGAAAATTTGTATCTTTATTTATTTGTTCAAAATAGCAAGATTTAATAGAATTAGTGGAATTTTCGCTGACAACACTGACGAAAACAACAGAATTCCACCTCGCATCATAACAAGAGAATTCCACCTCGTTTGTCAGCTACTTAATTTGCACAGCTGAAAATTGTGGCGAAATTCGCATGCGCCTGAAAGTCTAAAAGAATCGTGGTGAAAACAGGCATGATTAACCAACGAACCGATATCATTTCGTTACGATAATTGACGTTAATAAACGAAACAAAGTCATTTCGTTAAATTAACGTTAATTTGACATTCTTAACGTTAATAAGCGAAACGAAATGACTTTGTTTCGTTTATTAACGTTGATTATCGTAACGAAATGATATCGGTTCGTTGGTTAAGCATGCCGGGTTAAAGTCGCGTACGACCAAAAGTGTGGAAAGACGTGCATTGAGTTGGGCATTCAACGAGTTGGAATTCTACAACGCCTGCAACACTCAGGAGGCTAGCCATGAAGGTATGGCCTTATCTTCTAATTAGTTCGACTTGTGCGTTACGTAGCTCAAATTTTTTTTATCAAACGTTGCACTGTCATCGAGTTTTAAACTATATTTCAGGTTTCAAGTCTCTAGATATCCAGGAAGTTAGTTAAATGTCGATTGCAAGATTCCCAATTTAAAACTAGTTTTCTCGATATCTCGATCCATGCGCCATCGAAGTTTTAAACTATATTTCAGGTTTCAAGTCTCTGGATATCCAGGAAGTTAGTTAAATGCCGATTGCAAGATTCCCAATTTAAAACCAGTTTTCTCAATATCTCGATCCATGCGCCATCTAGCGTAATTTTTTTGATAAAATATTGTATTGTCACCGGTTTCTGACCCACGGCAAGTTTCATGTCTCCAGCTCACCGGCAATTTACTCAAAATTCGATCGCAAGATTCCCCTCGTTTTTCAAGGACTTGTAGTTATCTCAATTGGCACGCTACCTAGCGGAACTTTGTTTTATATAAATTGTACAGTCAACGCGTCCCGAACTATGTGCTAAGTTACAAATCTCTAGGTAACCGGGAAGTTAGTTAAAAATGGATTGAAAGATTCCCAAATTAAAATTAATTTTCCTAATATCTCGATCCATGCGCCATCTAGCGGAATTTTTTGATAAAATATTGCATTGTCACCAGATTCTGACTTACGGCTCAAGTTTCATATCTCCAGCACACCGGGAAGTTATTCAAAAACGATTGCAAGATTCCCTGCGTTTTTTAGGGATTTTCGTTTATCTCGATTCGTCTGCCACCTGGCGGCATTTTGTTTTCAACAAGTTGTAGTGACATCGACTCGCAGACTATATGCTAAGTTTCAAGTTTCTAGATCACCGAGAAGTTAGTTAAAAGTCGATCGCAAAATTTCCATTTTAAAATTAATTTTCTGTATAGCTCGATCCGTGCGCCACCTAGCGGATTTTTTTCACTTGCATTGTAATATCTCTCAAGTCTGAACTATGTTCTAAGTATCAAGTGTCTAGCTCAACGGGAAGTTACCGAAAAAGACTTTTCCGTGGGTCAAAAATTCGTACGGAAATGAGGGGACGAACATGAAAGCGACTTAAATTAAAGGTAAAAATAAAAATAAAAACAAAAAAAAAAAAGAGTTATTCGATAACTGAAATTGGAAGAATATTCTTACTGTTCCTAGTATTCAAGCGAAAGGCTAGCATATTATAGATTCGAAAGTTTCAATTTACATCTGGATCATTCCAGAGGAATTTCAAGATTATGTCGAGACTATTTAAGCGAAATAATTTGGCGGCTCCCTTGGAATAATTCCTAAATGCAGCAAGTGGCTTAAGTCCTAGAAAGCTTCTAGTATTTGCCAAGAGGACGGAGTTCTTTTATAACATAGGTCCTGGTTTTTGATAGGATTTTTCTGTTTGGTCATTAAGCCAAATTTCTGGTAACACTACGGACTCATTCAGTCTATGTGAGTTCCTCATGGACCGGCCAGTTCAACCTAACCTAACCTAATTCTAAACTAGATTACCTGGTACCCTGAAAATCAGCTATTCAGTGGGAAATATTTTGGGAAAGGAATACAAAAAGTAATTTGCTGAGAAGAACCAACAGCGCAAACTCATTTTTTGAGAGGAAAATTTAGCAGGTTTTTATTACCATCGTTCTGCTTTCGGCATATTAACAATTGTTATCGGTATATTGTTGCTGATTAACAACGTGTTATCGGTATATTACCGAAAATTAATCGATTTGTTTTCAAGAAAATAAAGACATGCTATCGAAAAAATATCGAAATTCTTTCAATAGTAAAGAGATCTTTAATCAATAATATCGATGGCCGTCGAAAAAAATCGACTTGTAATCGAAAAGATACCGATTTGTTCTTGGAAATTTGCCTATATTTCTAAGATAACAAATACTTAATTTTCTAGAAAAAATCTATTATATTTTGATAAAAAATCGATAACATTTCGACAAAAAATCGATATTTTATTTATTTTTTTGACAGCGGTTCGATAACTTTCGATAATTCATCGATACAAATTTTATAACACTTCGATAACAACCCGCTAACTCGTCTATTTCTCGTTGATAACAAACCAATTAAAAGGAACCCATTAAGACGATAACAATCCGATGACCTTTTTCTCTTTCCTTTTTTTCTTTCCTCTTCCTTCTTTTTTTTATCGATAATCGGTCTTTCTCCTACATTGACCTGTCTCTTTATTTTGTTTGCAAAACACTTTTATTTTCTACTTATGATCATTTCTGAAACAAAAATTCCCCAGATCAACAATACGACATTAATTTCACATTGCAGTCTTCCTTCAGTATTCTAAATGACAGTGTTTTAATTTTCCATTTTGCCCAAGGTGACATTACATTTCATATCATACACTTAAATGCATATCTTAGCACCAATCATCAGATTAAGCTAAGTGTCAAAAAGCATCAACTTAACTACATGTGCCATACAAATGTTGCACATAACGAATGACGATGGATAAACTGAAAAGTTCTATCGGGAGAATTCAAACGCAACAAACTGAACGACCTTTGCAAGCAAACATGCAACCAACCAACTTTGTATGAGTTAGGAAGCCCATGCAATATCCCGCAAGCAATTTTCAACTATCAAGCAGAAACATTTGAGCAAAAAGGATGATGTTTGATAGTAGAATTACACATTTTATGATTGTCCATACCAGTGCTGAGTAAGTTGACAACATTACTGACAAGATTACATATTGTGGAAGACATCATTGTTGTTATATGAGTAGATATAATGTTAGAGCGGCTATGGATTCAGACAGTGATTATTAGTCAGAATTACGAAAAAAGTATTTGCTTAGCTTATGTTAGAATATAAGGTCCAAATATGATTTTCCGTTTCACAGAATTAGAATAATGCAGTGAAGCATAGCTTAGGCATAATCACCTTACCATATCTATTAAATGTAACTTTATATTAAGCCGTTAGTGTCAAAACTGCAGAAGCTCCCGTCGAGTAGCATCTCTAATATACTCTCACTTTACTACGACAGTTTGAAGTAGCATAAACGGTATTATTTTTTGTTGTGATATATTTGATATTGGTTACTGCCACCATATGTAAGGTCTCACCCACTAAATTCATTTTTCTGGTGACGACCTTATACTAACGTTTTATGGACTATAGTTTGAAAGAATATGCCTGGAGGATCAGCACCGTTTTGAAGTAAATTACCTTATGGTTGAAATAGCTGACATCGCCAAGACGGCATGAAGCATGCAAATTAAAGAATTTAGGATATATCATACATTTGCCCGAAAAAAAAACCTTAATCAATTGAATACGAAAGCAATACGAAATTATTCGTTATCTATATGAAAGGAAACTTAGTACCCAGAGTCTGCAATTTAAGCCTACGTACGAGCATCAGAGAAGTTTTCCTTAAAATAACGATCTTCAAATAATTTTCTTTAAAAAAACAAAAATGACAACCGATTTTTGCGTAATATTGATAAGAGTGGTCCTTATTGACTTATATAGCTAGCAACGAGAAACTAGAGTTCCGCTAATCCTCTATAGAAATAGTCCTGACCCACCACTGAATAAAAAGAAAAAAAAAAAAAAAAATATGCCGGGAACTTCAGTGCATCAGTCGTACAATAACAGAGTTTTGTATGAGACAACAAAATTGCAACCTCATATATCTTGTGATCAAAGAAGCCTGAAGTGCTGAAAATGGATTAAAATAAGCAATTAAAGGAAAACTGAAAAGCGGTTTGACAAAGCTGCCACCGTACTATGGAATAAATGACGCTGGAAAAATCCTGAAATAGCTCCCAAAATTATCACAAATAAAATACGAGGGTGGAGCTGTGTGTAGAGGTCCACGAAGTGGGGAAAGCTTCTGACCGCCATTCACCTGGGAATGGCCAGAGCGATTCTTTTGCATGCGGTTCAAGCAGCTCACTACTGCCGGTCGCTTGCGGACAAGTATCCTCTGGGTAGCCGCTACACATCCATTTAGCGGTGAGCTAATGTGAGAAGGCGACAACCTGGCTAGGCCACTCTGACATAATCGGTTTAAGGGCTAGCCGGGGGAGATCTCATCGGCAGCGTCTGTACACCTCTAGGTGCGGCTGCAAGCGGGCGTGTGTCTTGGAGCAAGTGGCTCGCTTTATAAACTTGCAAGTAATATTTTCAGCACCGCTGAGCGGGTTGTGCGCTGGGCTTAGGACCCGTCACGTAAAACCATACTCCAATGAAATATAACAACAAGCCTCGGATAAATACACTCTCTATTGATGACGACCATGGCAAACGTTTGAAAGACAATGAATTGAGGGCATGCACCTGGAGCGTGCGCTCTCTGAATGGGATTGGTGCAGATGCCCGGCTGGTTGATGTCCTCGTCAAAGCAAAATCTGACATCACCGCCATCCACGAAATGCGTTACTAACATACCACAAATTGATCCCAAATTAAACCTGGGAGAGCCAAGTAATACTCTCTAAAATCATCCCTAAACTATGGGGCAATGACCTTGGAAGTACCCTAAAATGTCCTCAAGATCATGAAATTACCAAAAATTTATCACGGAATGATCAAGAAAGAGCCTTGAAATAGTCTCTTAAACCATTCTGAAATCACTTCGAAGTGATGCTTAAATGGCCTCGGGAGAATTCTGAAATAGTTCCCAAGATCAAGGAAATTACCAAAAATTGAACTCGAATTGAACTTGAATAGAACCACTGAATAGTCCCCAAATGATCTCGAATATCTTAAAATTATCACAAAATATCCTCAAAATAGTCTACAACACCATCCCGAAATTACATCAAAGTGATCCCTAAATGACCCGCGAAAACCCCGAAGTAGTCCCAAGACCATCAGGAAATGACAAAATAGTTCCCTTTAAGAACGACGATTCTGATAGATCCAATTTTTTGCAACAGCTCGACCCTATAATCTATTCATATTCAGAGCCGGGGCGGTAGCAGAGCACGTTTTTCCCACGAAATATATTAGTGAAAAATTAAAAATATTCGGAGTATTCACTTCAGTTCATTTTCGACTTATTCTCTTAAAAGTCGCTTCTCTACATTTGAGCTCAAGGACAGAACAATTATTTTTATGATAATTATAATTTTTTTTTATAACAATAATTATCATAAAAGTTAGTGCTCTGGCCTTTAGCTCGACTCGAATCAGGAATCTTTTATCAATAGGCCAATAAAACAAAAACAATTGTTAATATTAGTTATAGCCGGTCAATAAAATATTGTTGATATTTTTGCGTTATGATAGGCTTTCCTGACCATAATATTGCTTTTTGTGCAAGTAAAACTCCCCTACTACGTCCCAACGTTTCGCTAAACACTTTAGCTTCCTCAGGGGCGAAACTGCATTTATTGAAATATATTTTCAATTTACCAAAGTAATTAGACAAGAAATTATAAAAACAATTGTTATTTCTCTATAGTTTTTTTGGGTTTTTTAAACCACGTTATAAATATAATCACATAATCAGATAAGCTGGTCACCATGGTCATGTGAATACCCTAATTAGTTTTTATGCCTAAGTTTTTGACTATATTTATTTCAAAATTCGAATAATCGTTCAGTAGCGATATATTATTCGAATCATCGAAGATGTACGATTACTAAATTTTAACTAATCGAATTCTGAATATAGAATATGAGAGAGTTCGAATAATTCGAATATTTAATTAGTCGGCGGCAGAGTTTACAGATGCCGAAGCAGTAGTCAGCTAAATCCTACAAAACTTCAAGTATTTCCCAATAGAATGGAGACGTTTTATAACAAAAGCCCTGGTTTTAGATTGGGTTTATCCATTTGCTCGTCAAACAAATTTTGATAACACTTTGGAGACACTCAGTCTATGTGAGTTTTTATAGACCGCCCAGTTCAACTAACCTACATTGGTACGTTGCGGTGTAATACATTTAAAATATACTAGCCCTGAAAACTAATAAAAAGAGCAACTAGAAAATCTGCGAAAACTTGCGATTTTCCATGGAATGCTCGATATAAAGCATAAGAATGTCGCATTTTAACTGCTTAACTTCAAACTCTCTGCACAGGATACTTTATAACTTAGTTTGTATGTATTTGTCATTCATGATTTCACACTATAATCATCGTGCACTTAATCCCAGGAAATGCTATGTTGAACTAACTGTCATACCGGACAACTAGATCAATAGGAACTAACTCAAAAATCTGAAATTCCGAAGCTATGAATGCCTTCGAGTTTTCCGTTTAAATATCTACCGAAATGTAAATTCGCTTAATTAATACCACCACTAAACAGCGAGAAAAGGCGTCGTTAAAATTAAAAATTGCATTGGCGCATATGGGAAAAGCAGTTAGTTTTTCACGTTTTCTAAACATAGTAATTTTTGAGTTGAACGCTGTTTTGATCTGCTTATTTATTTGCATACATATTTATCTACGTTAACATGAACAATTTTGTAAGCAATCGTGCGTATTTCAGTTATTCGATGTTCACTGTGCTTTGGTCAGCTCTCTCAGCGCAAATCAACTTTACACCAAGGTGAATAGTATCTTTCTTTTTTTTTTTTTTTTTTTTTGAGTTCACGCTTTGTTGTTGTACCAACTCAACGAGAAAATCATTTTTGGAATTTAACGCATGAGCGATATCGTTTTAACATTCATAGCGCGCCTTTATTTTTGATGCAGCTCCAACGCAATTTTAACTGTAGTTAGCACTTTAGAAATATTCATACAAACTTATATACATACATAATACGCACACATTTATAGAAATTTAATAGAGAATGATGCATTAATCTTACGCTTCATTTAAAACTTCTTTTAAAAACTTGTGAAAATGTTGACATTTCATATATAAAGGAATGCGCTGCAAAAAATGCTTTAAGTCTAGGATGAATCCGAGATGAGTCGCAAAGGATTATGCAACTAGTGCCGGTTTTTATCTCTTTGTATCCGTTGAACTGTTCCCTTTTGTTTGAGCATGCCCTACAAAGAGACTAATTGTAGCCATTTAACCCATATGGGGCCATATGAAGACTAGTCCCTTTTCGGTTCAATAATGACTCAAATAGGCACCAGTCGCATTTTTCATAGCAGAAACACAATGGAAAGGTTTGCCAAGCCACCAAATCTATTTAATGCAAGTTGTTTGGCAGATTTTCAAAAACGAATATAAAGTATTCTCCGAAAATTTAACTCTAACTGCGGCGTAGTCATTAAAGCTTAGTAATTTAGGTTCGGTATAGGGCTCCTTATTTTTCTTAAATAATTCGACTAAATTTCTTATTTTTCTCATTTCGTTGCCGTTTTTTTTAATATTACTTAAAATGTGCATCATAGATTTCAAACTGACTAATCCCAACATGAAGGGGATCAACTATGCAATGTAGACAAAAGGAATCAATCGGAGGCCAATTTCTTTAGGGATTAATCGCACGATTTTTGCAGGGTCGTTTGTATGTGTGAACTTCATTTCTTGTCGTTGACTGCATTTTCTAGAATGTGAGCAAAACCTAATGCTAATAACTTATTGTGATGGGAATTGTGATAGTGTAGTGATGCTTATGGTGGAATATTAGACAAGTTGAAACAAAACATTAGAAAGTGTTGAAAGAAAGTAGCACAAAATATCAGATACGTGTTAATATTGTAACGAATTTGCTGCAAATTCCTCTTATTTGCCCTTTTGCTATGTTCGTATCGCTAAACTGTTGAATAAATAACTCCAATATTGAATAATGGAAAAATGGCCTTTATTAAAATACTTCACAATAACACTCAAACTGTGCAACGAAAAGCTTAATAACCAAACTGGTAGCTCAAATGAAACTCCACTATTCAAAATAATACTGCTATTGCTCGCTAGATATTGTCTTAGTCGTAACTGCTTGACAACTCAAATCAAACTCAAACTCCTCGCCTTTACTGTCGCGCCTTTTATACTTTTTGATTTCTAATAGCATACTTCTAGGCTTTTCCATTCCAGAACTTACTAGTTAGTTTCGGCTACAAAATCGCCAGCCACAACTACGTGCACAAATTATTGCCCTCTCTTGTGACAACTCAGATAAGATATATGCATGTGTTTGTGCATTGCCGCTCCACTGCTCGTATACGCAATTCGTTTATGTAGATACATAATGATTGAATTATTGATGTGAATGTTTGTAGTTTACAGTCTCTCGAGTACACATAGGCGTATAAGTAAATGCATCTGTGTGTGACATCTCTCTGGGCTGCCTTATATATGTGTATACTTGATTTGATTATTGACGTAAATACTGCTTAGCATGGCCTTAGTGATGGTATAGCTTAGTGATGCTAATATCCATGACACTGCCCTCCACCTAAGTCTGATCGTCCCGATCAGACAAATCTCTCGATCTAAACACTGCTAATTTTTCCAAATGAACCACTTTCATTTTGGTTCGTGGTTTGGTAGTGGTTTGTATGCGGTACACTACATCGTTGATCCGTTTTACAACTTTATATGGGCCTTCCCAGTTACACTGCAATTTCGGGGACAGACCTTTTTTTCGTTGTGGGTTGTATAGCAGCACCAAATCTCCTTCCTGAAACCCTTCCGAATTAATTGCTTTATCGTACCTCGCTTTCATCTTGTCACCCATAATCTTTGCTCGTTGCCTTACCAGATCGTGTATCTCTCTCAGCTCTTCTTCCAAGACATCAGTGGATTTCTTGACATTCCTCTCCGCATCGGCATCTATCCCATACTTCAAATCAGCTGGCAGTCGAAGGTCATTGCCAAAAATTACCTTTGCGGGAGTTTGGCCCGTTGTGTCATGTACTGCCGATCGGTAGGCCATCAAGAATAATGATATGTGTGTATCCCAGTCCTTATGGTACTTGTCTACTACTTTCCTTAAATGCTCCTCCAATGTTCTATTGAAACGTTCCACCATACCATCGAACTCAGGATGCAATGAAGTTGTCCGTGTTTTTCGAATGCCCAACTTCTTGCATATTTCTTGGAACACAGCTGATTCAAAATTCCTGCATTGGTCAGAATGTAACTCCATTGGTACACCATAACTTGCAACCCATTCGTTTTTAACCACTTCTGCTACTGTTTCTGCTTCTTGGTTTGGGATTGGGTATACCTCTGGCCATTTACTGAAATAATCCATAACCACCAGTACGTATTTTTTTCCGCTGTTGCTAGTAGGAAATGGACCTGCGACATCCATGGCGATCCTTTCAAAGGGTGCACCTGAAATATACTGCTTCATATGGCCATGACTTCGGGTTTTGGGCCCTTTCGCTCTGTTGCATACCTCGCAATTGGCAATCCAATCGGTGACCGACTGACGGCAACCAACCCAATAGAATCTCTGCTTAATTTTCTCGAGTGTCTTCGTGATTCCAAGATGACCTCCACTTAGACTATTGTGCAGCTCGCTGAGCACGTCAGGAATCCTCTTTCTGGGAACAACTATCAGTTTCTTCTTGCATTGACCATCCTCACTCTCCCATACTCGATGAAAGCAACCGGATATCAACTCTAAACTATTCCAATGTGCCCAATATGACTTCGCAATGGGACTCTCTGCTGACATCTCCTCTCTGCTTGGTCTTTCGTTTCGTTCTAGCCCTTGCATAACATGTGACAGATCTGTATCTTCTAGCTGACACTTCCTTAGTTGTTCCTTGTCCCATTCATCCGTACACTTTATAGTTATTAGCCGGACATCTATAATGTCTTCTTTAGCCTCGGCCTTTGAACAGTGCTTGCATTCCAAACTACATGGTCTTCGTGACATTGAATCAGCATTTCCATGGGTACTACCTTTCCGATGCTCAATGGAAAAGTCATAGCTTTGTAGTCGCTCGATCCACCGTTCCAATCGTCCTTCCGGATTACGGAACTGCAGAAGCCATTTCAACGCTGCGTGATCTGTCCTGACATGGAATCGCTGGCCGTATGCCAACAGCTCTCTCCGCGTAACGTAGTAGTTCCTCTCTGGTTTTCCAATCGAACGGCTGTAATATGCAACTACCTTTTCCTGTCCATCGACCAGTTGTGATAAAACGCCTCCTATAGCATATCCACTCGCATCTGTATCTAGAATAAATGTTGCTCCTGGAATCGGATATGCTAACATTGGGGCAGTGCACAAACGCTCCTTCAATGTTTGGAAAGCCACTTCTTGCTCCTTCTTCCATTCAAAAGCTTTATTTTTTCTTCTAAGCTCATGGAGGCTATGGGCTACGCTGGAAAAATTAGGTACAAATCGGCGGTAATATGTGCGCAACCCAAGAAAACTTCTCAATTCATGTAGGTTCTGTGGTATTGGCCAATCCTTTACAGCCTCTATCTTTTCGTTCGCAGTGCAGATGCCCTTTGTTGTTACCTTGTGACCCAAATAATTTACTTCCTTTTTAAACAGCGCACACTTTTTGAGACTTAACTTCAGATCAGCGCCAGCTATTCTCTGGAAAACTTCCTACAAGTTCTTAAGAAGTTCATCAAAATTCTTGCCCAATACGATGATGTCGTCCAGGTACACCAAGCATGTTTTCCAATGTAGTCCTTTCAGTACCTGGTCCATGAGTCTCTCAAAAGTAGCTGGTGCATTACAAAGTCCAAAAGGCATCACTGTAAATTGCCAAAGACCATCACCCACACTGAAGGCTATTTTCTCCTTATCTTCCTCCTTCACTTCAACTTGCCAGTAGCCGCTTTTCAAGTCCAGCGTGGAAAACCATTTCGTACCAGATAGCGGGTCCAGAGTGTCGTCAATTCTTGGCAATGGGTAGCTATCCATTTTCGTTACGTCATTCAACTTCCGGTAGTCCACGCAAAACCTCATTTTTCCATCCTTATTTTTTACAAGTACTACCGGTGAGCTCCATGGACTAGCTGATGGTTCGATGACGCCGCTGTCGCTCATTTCTTGAATGATTTGACTCACAACTTCCCGCTTCGCCAGTGGAACACTACGTGGAGCTTGACGGATCGGCCTCGCATCTCCAGTGTCAATTTGGTGTTTCACAAATTTGGTGCGGCCTGGTTTAGAATCATCCTGGTCAAATATGTTCGCGTACTTTAGGAGCAGTTGTTTTGCCTTACTCTGATATGCTTCCTCTAGCCCCTGCATCCATGCCGTGATGTCATTTGAAAGATCAGTATTACTAGCTGAAACGTGTTCCTGGAGCTGTTCACAGTTAATAACTAATTCAGGCTCTTGGCATCTTCCCAAAATAGCTCCTTTAGTCAGTTTGAGTGGTGACTTGAACTCATTGAGTACTCTTACCGGAATATGTCCATCTTGTTTTGTCATAGCCAGGGTTTTTCCTACAAGTATGTTTAGTGCTGATTTGTTTGCTGCTTCGCCAACCCACAATTTGTTTGTCCCACAATCTCCATCAACCTTTGCCCAGATGACTGCTTCGGATTTTGGTGGTATTTGCTGACTCTCTTCCACCAGCACTCGTTTACTGCTGTAGCCTCTCTCGTAGCCGAAATTAAGTGGTACATCCATGTTTTTATATCGCATCGTCTTGCTTTGCATGTCGATCTTGATGCCCTGGTAGATTAAGAAGTCCACTCCAATTATGATTTCATCAACAATTTCTGCCACTATAAAATTGTGTACTACCGTGACGTTCGCAATTGCGACTTCACATTATACTTCTCCAATTACCTGGGTGTCCTCTCCCGTGGCTGTACGTAATCTTGCTCCAAGTAATGGTTTATCTTTTTGTTGACTAAATCCGCTCGAATGATGGAATGAGATGCACCCGTATCTACAGTCAGTAAACGTTCCTTTCCGTCCACATGTCCTCCAACAGTAAGATTGCTCGATCTTTTTCCAATCTGCGAGATAGAGATTATGGGGCATTCAATTGCGGAATTGCGGGAGCCAGCTGTCGCCCCTTGCGGCTGACTCGATTTAGTTTAACGATTGAGTGGTCTTGGAGATTTGCTCATCACCTTCTGCTCTGCGTTTACGACCACCCACATTGTTGGAGCTATTGGGACCGCTGCTGCAATGTCGTGCAATATGACCTGGGTTGCCGCACTTGAAACATTTAATAACTCCGGCATTTTTCTGTTGTGATCCCTTCAGTGCTTCCAAAATGTGTCTACCCAATCTGGTCTTTCCACTTCCACACGATGAGCTTTGTATACTGGTTTACTCAATAGTGAGACCGTTTCCTGAGTCAATGCATGTGATACCGTTTCAGCAAATGTCAGTTTTGGGTTTGCGTATGTAGCTCGCTTCGTTTGCACGTCCCGTATGCCATTTATGAAACTCTGGATTTTTACCCTCTCGGTGCATTCCACGGGTGCGTCCGCATTTGCGAGATGAGCTAACCTTTCAACATCCGAGGCAAAAGTCTCCTTCGCTCTTTGGTGACGGTTTTGCAACTCAATTTGGAATATCTGTTTCCTATGCTCGCTTCCATAACGTCGTTCTACAGCAGCCATCAATGTTTCATAACTGTTCCGTTCGTACTCTGGAATCGTCTGTAAGATTTCCGCTGCAGGCCCTTTCAATGCCACGAACAGTGCAGCAAATTTATCTTCCGCATTCCAGTTGTTCACTGCTGCGGTCTTCTCAAACTGTAGCTTGAAGACCTGGAAAGGAACAGAACCGTCAAATGATGGTGTTTTTACCTTCGGATTGCTTGCTGAAACAGCTGGGCGGTTTAGTTGTAATTGCTCCATACGACCTTTTAACGCTTCTATTTCGGCATCAATTTTGTCCTCGAGTTGTAAAATTTTTGCATCCTGCTCTTCCAGTTTCACAAAGAGGTGCGATGATACCTATTCCGAAATTTGTGCCGACATTTCAGTTATACGTGCCTCTTGCGCTTCCAGTTGAGATGCCAAATATGTCTTCTGTTCTTCCAATTGTGGTGTTATACGGGTTTCCTGCGCTTCAATATTCGATGTTATGCGTGTGTCTTGGGATTCCATCTGTTATGACATTGTCGATGTTTGAGCAGATATTGCAGCCAAAATCATGTTCAAGTCTGTGCTCGTAACTGTCTGCGATGTTTCGTTTTTCTCTTCAATTTTTGTTACTTCCTCGCCATCAAGATGAAAGTCATATTCTTCCACATCAATTCCTTCCGCTTCCATTGCCTCTCGTAGCCGTGCCTGAGGTTCAAGTTTAATGCCGCTTGTATTCAATCCACGGCTCTCCAACTCCTTCTTTAGTTGCTGGATTTTCAATTCACTGAACTTTGCCATGTCCTTGTTGTCCTCTGGAATTTATTCAATAATTCCTCTTCTGACACCAATTGTAACGAATTTTCTGAAAATTCCTCTTATTTGCCCTTTTGCTAGGTTCGTATCGCTAAACTGTTGAATAAATAACTCCAATATTGAATAATGGAAAAATGGCCTTTATTAAAATACTTCACAATAACACTCAAACTGTGCAACGAATAGCTTAATAACCAAACTGGTAGCTCAAATAAAAACTCCACTATTCAAAATAATACTTCTATTGCTCGCTGGATATCGTCTTAGTCGTAACTGCTTCACAACCCAAATCAAACTCAAACTCCTCGCCTTTACTGTCGCGCCTTTTATACTTTTTGATTTCTAATTGCATACTTCTAGGCTTTTCCATTCCAGAACTTACTAGTTAGTTTCGGCTACAAAATCGCCAGCCACAACTACGTGCACAAATTATTGCCCTCTCTTGTGACAACTCAGATAAGATATATGCATGTGTTTGTGCATTGCCGCTCCACTGCTCGTATACGCAATTCGTTTATGTAGATACATAATGATTGAATTATTAATGTGAATGTTTGTAGTTTACAGTCTCTCGAGTACACATAGGCGCATAAGTAAATGCATCTGTGTGTGACATCTCCTGGGCTGCCTTATATATGTGTATACTTGATTTGATTATTGACGTAAATACTGCTTAGCATGGCCTTAGTGATGGTATAGCTTAGTGATGCTAATATCCGTGACAATATATATGAGTATGGGGACATATTTTAGGATAATAACCTCTTGAATATTTCAAAGGGCTACATATATGTATGTATGAAGTATAGATTTAGATTTTACAACAACAACAGGTATTTTAAATTTAGAGACAAAATATATGAACAGCGCTATGGAAGGCCTATGGGATCCCCATCATCGCCAGTCATTGCAGGTATTGTAATGGAGGAATTGCTGAACAAATTCATGGAAGATTTTCCACATAAACCACGTTTGCTAACGAAATATGTGGATGATATATTTGCTATCGTAAAAACAGATAAAGTCCAAGAAACGGTGGCCACTCTAAATAGCTACATGAAGTCTATAAATTTCACGTCAGAGATAGAAGTTGACGGAAAAGTACCATTCTTAGATACGATGGTAATAAGACATAACAATAAACTTACATTCAAATGGTACAAAAAACCCACTGCGTCTGGGAGATTAATAAACTTTTATTCCAAGCATGAAAGAAGAGTCATAGTAAACACGGCAAAGAACTTTGTCAGAAAAGTTCTCTCTATGAGCGACGCATGTTACCATGAAGAAAATGTTCCTCTGATCAAGGAAATATTAACAGACAACGATTTTCCTCTATCTTTAATCAATAGCTACATACGAGCTTTTTACGCTAGAACGAATACTACTGTGATCAGACAGGATGCCAAGAAAATATTCAAAACAGTCACATAGATTCCAGGCTTGTCCAACAGACTGAAGAACTCAAATATATATGACCGGGACAAGTTCCAAATAGCTTTCACGTACGACAACACTCTACGACAAATATACAGCAACATGAAAAGCAGGATTGAAAAATACGAGAAATCCAACGTAATATACCAAATTAATTGCAATGGTGACGGGTCCCACTTATGCAATAAAGTATATGTGGGGACAACTAGATCTAAGCTTAAGACAAGGATTTCCGGACACAAGTCGAATATAAAAAACAGAAATAGTTTGAACGATAACAAAACAGCCTTAACACATCATTGTAGCGCTACGGGACATTGTCCAGATTTAGACAATGTGAGAATTTTGCAATAAGAGAAGCAATATAACAAGAGATACATACTTGAAATGCTTCATATTATCAATATAGAGAGCGACAAACGGATAAATTTTAAAAAAGATACGGAAAATTGTGCTTCGGCCTATAGGCAGCTAATAAGCAGAAACAAAAAAGCGCTTTGAGAGTAATTTGTTAGTTTAATGTCCCACCAATATTCGTATTATAATGTTAGACAACAACAGTTTACCTGTAGCTGATATATGTACATATATATGTATGCTGAGCGCGACGTACAGTTGGAGAAATTTGTACATGGTTGTTTTTGTCAAAATTTGTTTATATTTACGGTATTTATTTGTTTACATTATATTGTTTATATTCGTTTAATATGTAATCTTTTAAAATTAGTCGATGAGGCACAGCCAAGAGTGTAAATTGTGTTATAAGGATGTACGTAAAATGCACTTTTTGATGTTTTTATTGTTTTGTAATCTTTTCAGTCCTGAGGATGATCTCAGATTGAGGTCGAAATATCGATTAACATTAAACAAGTATATTTATTGAAAGATATAAAATATTTGGTTTTTATTTATGCGTGGCCTTGAGAGACGGACTGGGACTGGGATTAGGAATAGGACTGGTACTGGGATTAGGAATAGGACTGGTACTGCGACTGAGACTCGGATTGGGACTGGGACTGAGATTCGCAATAAGAGATGAAGAAGAAGGAGAAAGACTTGAGAGAAGAGAAAAGAGAGAAGAGGACTGATAAAGAGATAGAATGAGACGAAGATGGAGATGAAGCGAAACAGACGGAGGGAGGAGTGAATAAAAAGATTAGAAACAAGTAAGGAAGGCTAAGTTCGGGTGTAACCGAACATTACATACTCAGTTGAGAGCTATGGAGACAAAATAAGGAAAATCACCATGTAGGAAAATGAACCTAGGGTAACCTTGGAATGTGGTTGTATGACCTGTGTATCAAATGGAAGGTATTAAAGAGTATTTTAAGAGAGAGTAGGCCATAGTTCTATGGATGGACGCCATTTAGGAATATCGCCATAAAGGTGGACCAGGGCTGACTCTAGAATTTGTTTGTACGATATGGGTATCAAATGAAAGGTGGTAATGAGTATTTTAAAAGGGAATGGGCTTTAGTTCTATAGGTGAACGCCTTTTCGAGAAATCGCCATAAAGGTGGACCAGGGGTGACTCTAGAATATGTTTGTACGATATGGGTATAAAACGAAAAGTGTTACTGAGCATTTTAAGAGGGAGTGGGCCTTAGGTCTATCGGTGGACGCCCTTTCGAGATATCGCCATTAAGGTGGACCAGGGGTGACTCTAGAATGTGTTTGTACGATATGGGTATCAAATGAAAGGTGGTAATGAGTATTTTAAAAGGGAATGGGCTTTAGTTCTATAGGTGAACGCCTTTTAGAGAAATCGCCATAAAGGTGGACCAGGGGTGACTCTAGAATATGTTTGTACGATATGGGTATCAAAGGAAAGCTGTTAATGAGTATTTTGAAAAGGAGTGATCCTTAGTCCATAGGTGGCCGCCGTTTCGAGATATCGCCATAAAGGTGGACCAGGGGTGTCTCTAGAATGTGTTTGTACGATATCGGAATCAAATGAAAGGTGTTACTGAGCATTTTAAGAGGGAGTGGGCATTAGGTCTATAGGTGGACGCCTTTTCGAGATATTGCCATTAGGGTGGGCCAGGGGTGACTCTAGAATGTTTGTACGATATGGGTATAAAACGAAAAGTGTTACTGAGCATTTTAAGAGGGAGTGGGCAATAGGTCTATAGGTGGACGCCTTTTCGAAATGTCGCCATTAGGGTGGGCCAGGGGTGACTCTAGAATGTGTTTGTATGATATGGGTATCAAATGAAAGATGGTAATGAGTATCTTAAAAGGGAGTAATCCTTAGTTCTTGTGGTGGACGCCTTTTCGATATATCGCCATAAAGGTGGACCAAGGGTGACTCTAGAATGCTTGTACGATATTGGTATCAAACGAAAGGTGTTACTGAGCATTTTAAGAGGGAGTGGGCATTAGGTCTATAAGTGGACGCCTTTTCGAGATATCGTCATTAGGGTGGGCCAGGGGTGACTCTAGAATGTGTTTGTACGATATGGGTATCAAACGAAAGGTGTTACTGAGCATTTTAAGAGGGAGTGGGCATTAGGTCTATAGGTGGACGTCTTTTCGAGATATCGCCATTAGTGTGGGCCAGGGGTGACTCTATAATGTTTGTGCGATATGGGTATCAAACGAAAGGTGTTACTGAGCATTTTAAGAGGGAGTGGGCATTAGGTCTATAGGTGGACGCCTTTTCGAGATATCGCCATTAGGGTGGGCCAGGGGTGACTCTAGAATGTGTTTGTACGATATGGGTATCAAATGAAAGGTGGTAATGAGTATTTTAAAAGGGAGTAATCCTTAGTTCTATATGTGGACGCCTTTTCGAGATATCGCCATAAAGGTGGACCAAGGGTGACTCTAGAATGTTTGTACGATATGGGTATCAAACGAAAGGTGTTACTGAGCATTTTAAGAGGGAGTGGGCATTAGGTCTATAGGTGGACGCCTTTTCGAGATATCGCCATAAAGGTGGACCAAGGGTGACTCTAGAATGTTTGTACGATATGGGTATCAAACGAAAGGTGTGACTGAGCATTTTAAGAGGTAGTGGGCATTAGGTCTATAGGTGGACGCCTTTTCGAGATATCGCCATTAGGGTGGGCCAGGGGGACTCTAGAATGTTTGTACGATATGGGTATCAAACGAAATGTGTTACTGAGCATTTTAAGAGGGAGTGGGCATTAGGTCTATAGGTGACCTTTTCGAGACATCGCCAATAGGGTGGGCCAGGGGTGACTCTAGGATGTTTTTACGATATGGGTATCAAACGAAAGGTGTTACTGAGCATTTTAAGAGGGAGTGGACATTAGGTCTATAGGTGGACGCCTTTTCGAGATATCGCCATTAGGGTGGGCCAGAGGTGACTCTAGAATGTTTGTACGATATGGGTATCAAACGAAAGGTGTTACTGAGCATTTTAAGAGGGAGTGGGCATTAGGTCTATAGGTGGACGCCTTTTCGAGATATCGCCATTAGGGTAGGCCAGGGGTGACTCTAGAATGTGTTTGTACGATATGGATATCAAATTAAAGGTATTAATGACGGTTTTAAAAGCGAGTGGCCCTTAGATGTATATGTGAAGGTGTTCTCGCGATATCGACCAAAATGTGGACCAGGTGATCCAGAAAATCATCTGTCGGGTACTGCTAATTTATTTATATATTCAATACCACTAACAGTATTCCTGCCAAGATTCCAAGGGCTGTTGATTTTGCCTTGTAGAACTTTTTCATTTTCTTCTACTTAATATGGTAGGTGTCACACCCATTTTACAAAATTTTTTCCAAAGTTATATTTTGCGTCAATAAACCAAACCAGTTACCATGTTTCATCCCTTTTTTCGTATTTGGTATAGAATTATGGCATTTTTTTTCATTTTTCGTAATTTTCGATATCGATAAAGTGGGCGTGGTTATGGTCGGATTTCGGCTATTTTTTATACCGAGATAAAGTGAGTTCAGATAAGTAGGTGGGCTAAGTTTAGTAAAGATATATCAGTTTTTGCTCAAGTTATTGTGTTAAAAGCCGAGCGGAAGGACAGACGGTGGACTGTGTATAAAAACTGGGCATGGCTTCCACCGATTTCGGCCATTTTCACAGAGAACAGTTACCGTCATAGAATCTATGTACCTACCAAATTTGAGAAGGATTGGTAAATTTTTGTTCGACTTATGGCATTAAAAGTATTCTAGACAAACTAAATGAAAATGGGCGGAGCCACGCCCATTTTGAAATTTTCTTTTATTTTTGTATTTTGTTGCATCATATCATTACAGGAGTTGAATTTTGACTTAATTTACTTATATACAGTAAAGATATTAAATTTTTTGTTAAAATTTGAATTAAAAAATTTTTTTTTTTAAAAAGTGGGCGTGTTCTTCATCCAATTTTGCTAATTTTTATTTAGCACATATATAGTAATAGTAGCAGCGTTCCTGCCAAATTTCATCATGATATCTTCAACGACTGCCAAATTACAGCTTGCAAAACTTTTAAATTACCTTCTTGTAAAAGTGGGCGGTGCCACGCCCATTGTCCAAAATCTTACTAATTTTCTATTCTGCGTCATAACGTCAACCCATCTGCCAAGTTTCATCGCTTTAATTGCCTTTGGCAATGAATTATCGCATTTTTTCGGTTTTTCGAAATTTTCGATATCGAAAAAGTGGGCGTGGTTATAGTCCGATATCGTTCATTTTAAATAGCGATCTGAGATGAGTGCCCAGGAATCTACATACCAAATTTCATCAAGATAGCTCAAAATTTACTCAAGTTATCGTGTTAACGGACGGACGGACGGACGGACGGACGGACGGACGGACGGACGGACATGGCTCAATCAAATTTTTTTTCGATCCTGATTATTTTGATATATGGAAGTCTATATCTATCTCGATTCCTTTATATATGTACAACCAACCGTTATCCAATCAAACTTAATATACTCTGTGAGCTCTGCTCAACTGAGTATAAAAAGTGTCGAGAGCTAGGGCAGAGTTAGACGTAAAAAGCTTATTAAAATGTATGCAGATAGGCCAAATTTAGGGCAGAACAACGTCTGTCGGGTCTGCTAGTTACTTATATATTTCCTCCGTAAATGGATAAACACACACTTACGAGTATAACCAATCTCTTATTTGTGTGGCAAAAATCTTTAGCTTAAAAAATTAAGGAGACTGTCGTACTTTTTCAACTTCTTTCCGATTATTTCTCGATAATTTCAGTGATATCACGGAACTTCTTGAAATTTTTCGGTATTAGATACATGGTAAGGGATTTTACTAAGGCCCATTAAAAATCAGACTTGTTTTTATTTGGACGTCATTTCAAACAACTTTGAAACTATTTCGAAAAATTTCAGTTACACCAACTACTTAAATCTCTCTAGAAATAGTCCTGACCTACCAATAAATAATAAAGGAACAAGTAAGGAAGTCTAATTTCGGGTGAATCCGAACATAACATACCGAGCTGTACAGTTGAAATGCTGTTGTTGTTGTTTGTTTTGTGTGCTTAATAGTGTTAAAAGGCTGCGCAATAATACATATACATATGGTTCTATTCTGAACTAATTTTCCTTCGAGTTATGGCTGCCGAAACATAGAAAATTGCTTAGTCATAAAAGGGGCGGTGCCACGCCCATTTTTAAAATTTGAAGTTTTTCCTGTTTATTGTTATAAGTCTACTTGGGAAACGAAATACCATTGATATAAATCTTTTTTTTTTTTGCAAAGATATAGCTTATTTTATTCGTCCACGACCCTTTTAAAAAAATTTTTTTATAAAGGGGGCGTGGTCCTTAACCGATTTCATAAATTTTTCTTCGCAGCATTCCTTATAGTAAAGGAAACCTCTCTGCCAAATTTTGTTACGACAGGTTTAACGATTTTTTATTTATGATTATTAATATTTGTAAAATTTATTTTATCGCAAGTGGGCGATGCCACGCCCATTTAAAAAAAATTCAAATTTTTATCAAGAGTCTCAATGTCAGTCCACACGTCAAATTTCAACATTCTCGGTGCATTATTTACTAAATAATCAGGTTTTTTGTGTTTCCAAAATGTTATATATATAAAAAAGTGGGCGTGGTTATCATCCTATTTCGCTCATTTTAAATACCAATCTATTCTGGGTCCAGATAAGCTCGCGTACCAAATTTGGTGAAGATATCTCAAAATTTACTCAAGTTATCATGTTAGCGGGCAGACACACGGACGGACAGACGGACGGACGGACGGCTAATGGCTCAATAAAATTTGTTTTCGACGCTGATGGTTTTGATATATGGAACTCTATATCTATCTCGATTCCTTTATACCTGTACAACCATCCGTTATCCAATCAAAGTTATAATACCCTGTGTAAAAGTACAGCTGGGTATAAAAAAATGACAAGATAAGCCGGGAACTTCAGTACATTAGTCATATATGCAACATTACAACAACAGTGTTTTGTAGGAGACAACAAATTTGCAACCTCATATATCTTGTAATCAAAAAAGGCTCTAGTGCTAAAATGGAAATAAGCATTAATTTGATGTGATGCCTAAATGACACGCGGAGAATTCTGAAATAATCCCTCATATCATCAAGAAATTACCATAATTTGACCTCGAAATTACCTCGTTAGAACCACGAAATAGTCTCCAAATGATCCGGAATACCACAATATTATCCTGACATGACCTGAAAATAGTCTCAAAAACCATCTCGAACTACACCAAAGTGATCCCTAAATGACCCCAGGAGCACCACGAAATAGTCTCAAGATCATAGAAAATGACTCTGTTCTGGTCGGCCATGGTTTTGTTTTAGTTTGTCGCGGAACTTAAAGTTTAACAAATAAGGGTTTATAAGTTCGAAAGTAACCGAATATTGTGTACTCAGAGTGAGCTTCATTAAAAAAAATGTTTCTCAATTTCCTCTTACAATAAATCTTGGTAAGTGAAATATCCTTGATATAAAACTATTTTTCGCTAAAATATGGCAACATCTTTTATATAAAAGTGTACGTTGTCCTTCACCGCTCCCGTCCATTTTCACTAGAAATATTACCTGCTTTAAAGAAAGTATGTAATTCCAATTTTATTACGATATATTAATCCTTCTTCGCCCTGCCACGCCCTTTTCAAAAATTTTTATATTTTCTAACTTTTTGTTATAATTTCAATAAGAAAGTAAAATACCGGTGTTGATATTAAGGTCTTTTTCGCAAAAGTATAGCTTATTATATTCGCCTATACTATAAAGAAAATATGTGTAATATACTAAATGTACAGTAAACCATTTAGGAAGATAGGCACCATGTTTTCCATAGAGCTGAGTACAGCTGATGAGTATGTCATGTGAGGGTTCAGTCCAGTGTCACTCTTAGGTATTTTGTTTCTATTGAAAATCAGAGATTGATTACTAATCTTAATGCCCGTGTGTCAAATTCATTGGATTTCATTAACTGAAAGAGTTCAGCTCTGACTAGGGTCCACAAGAGAAGTGAGAGTAAAGCCGCATTGAGAGCATCCGTTGGTGGCCACAATTGATTCAGTTGTCCCACCCAGCTTAAGACTGAAACTACTAGTACAAAGCGATAGTTTTTAAAATATCGTAGCTTTAGGATTAAGCATTGCTTGAAAAAATCAGTCCATTATAATAGACCGTTCCTTATACAAAACAAACCCTGCAATGAAGGCCACTACTTAAGCAGATTTTAGAACTTTTTAAATGATTTGTTGCTACTCAATATATGTACATATTTCCGATTTTTCTTTTATTTACATATGTAAGTACATACAATTACTCGATACTGCATTTATACATACCTATATTTTCCCAAAATCAAAGCCATAAATTCGTTGTGCTCAATTTCGAAATGACATTTTAATGTAAAAATGTTCGCAAGTGAAAATTCGATCGAAAGTTAACGTCACACAAATTTTCGAAATGACAAATACATATATGCAGATTCGAAAAGTTGTCAACGCAAGAAATTAAAATGGTAAAAGTTGTAAAAATTACAATAAAGACAAATGAATAGAAGCTGTTGGATTTAACAAAATTGTAATCGAAATTTGTTAACGCGTGACATGTGCACTATAACCACATGTAAGTAGTAGCTGTCAAAGTAATTGCCAGTGTGGGATTAAATATCGACGTAATCAATGTAAAGTTGTGTTGCCAAAGAAAGAATATATAAAGTCAACACATAGAGACAAGTTTTAAAGCTTGCAGCGAGAGGCGCTCGTATGGCGTCTACCTTAACACTAGTATAGTATTGTTGCAAATATTGACATCACTAGGCTGTTAGTAAATAATCACGCATCAACATAAACATGAAGCAGCGACTCTTATGTAAAAGCACACATTAAATCTAGCAACACTTATGTACAATGCAACGAAGAGATATCTCACACACACAGATGGAGTCACCAGCCGAAGTAGTAACTCACACATAAACACGTATAGGGCTATAAGAAAAACATAAACTAAAAATATACTTGTATATAGCTTGTAACCAAGCATGATATACAACTCTCTGGATGCAAGGCAAATCTACCTTGAGTTCACACAATTCTAATACAATTATAAAGGAATGAGAATAAACTTTTCTGAGCATTAGTAATAATAACAAACAAAACCTGCTTCACAATTTCGGGGATGTGATTTAACCTTGCCAAAACATGGTGATTGAAAAGTCCGTACCTCTGTCAGTAACCACTTCGACGTCATCCAAAAAAGATATATCTTCGTTTAATACAGATACTGACCACATTAACTCTAAACCAGATGCCCGGTCAGCAAAGCCTAACGCTGTTAAGAAGCAAGGCAAATCTACCCTGAGTTCACACAATTTTTATACAAGTATAAAGGGATGAGAACAACCTGTCTGTGCACCAGGAATAATAATATACAAACACTGCCTAACAATTTCGGGGATGTGATTTAACCTTGCCAAAACATGGTGATTGAAAAGTCCGTACCTCTGTGAGTAACCACTTCGACGTCATCCATAAAAGATATATCTTCGTTTAACACAGACACTGACCACATTAACTCTAGATCAGATGCCCGGTTAGCAAAGCCTAACGCAGTTTCAAACATTTCGAAACAAGAGTGAGCAAAAACCCACTCTAACAATTATCAATTGTTTTCAACAAACGATAGACATCTGCTTGATCTTCAATTTTCTCAAAAGGTTACAACAGATTAAACAACGAATCACAATTTGGGATGTGATCTACCTTTTCTGTGACCTTCCGCAGGAGAGTATTTGAAATATTTATGCTTAGTTTAGAATAAGTAGAGAGGCAGTTTACCCATGGGGGTAGACCAAGAGTAAGTTTATTTTCAACGAAGAAGACTGCATTACTCCAAAGTGAACGCTTTATTGTCTAATTTTAAGGCTAAAGTAGCCGCATTGCTCCTGAGAGAATGCTTTAAGGGATAAGTCAAAAGAAAACGCCAAACACTATATAAAACCCTCACAACTGACTTGTTCTGTTACCCGCAGTACAGATTTTTCGACCGTGAATGGTCACGCAGGTGACACAACACGCTGACCCTACTTCCTTTCGAGAAAAAACCACCCCAGGTAACTAATCCAAAACCTTTTTCTTAAGCTCTACTAATGCGATAACGTAAATTTGCTACATCTAAGCGTAACTAATAAGATGACGGACATTTGCTACGTGATATTAAGGGCGATCATAAGAGGGTTCGGTTTACTTTAAGCGTGTAAATTCCACAGCATCCAACCCTCAGAGTGAAGTGAATTATGAATGTTGTAGATTGCGAGCTGCCAACTTAGCTCCCGAAAACATAGCTGATCAAGAAGTAAAGTTGACAAACATGTCCTGGTAACCATCGCCGTGTACAAATTTTGTAATATGACCCTGTCGAGCTCATTAATTATACGATAACAAATTTGTTATTACTCTTCTTTATGTTTTTTTTTTTTTTTTTTTATAAATATAATTTTTTAATTATTCAGAGAAGATAGAACCGTCTTTTTTATGGCAAAGAGCGAGTCCGAAACATCAATTATTCTCGAGTGAGAGTTATAATCTTCATACAAACATAGAAAAGGTTCGTGTAGTTGGAAATTGCTTCTGCATTGTTTAAGAATTATAGGTTTATAATGACTTGAAACTCGGCAAGGAACACTCAAGTTTACTTCGTTCAATAGAAATGGGCTTGAAATCGATCCATTTAAAAGTCTAGCCATAAATAGTACACCTAGAATTTCTCTACGACTTGCAAGGGTAGGAAGATTTATTAGTTTTAATCGATTAGTGTAAGGAGGAAGATTATACGGAGAATCCCATTGAAGACTTCTAAAGGCGAAAAGTAAAAACTGTTTTTGAATTGATTCTAGTCTATCCACATGAACTTGATAACGCGGATTCCAAATTATCGATCCATATTCTAATATCGGCCTCACCAATGATGTAAAAAGGGTTTTTGTAACGTAAGGATCACTAAACTCTTTTACCCATCTTTTCACAAATGCTAAAACTCCTCTCGCTTTATTGACTGTGGCATTAATATGAGGGTTGAAACTAAGTTTGCAATTCATTGTAACTCCCAAGTCGACAAAACCATCAACGCTTTCCAGAGTTTGGCCATTAATTGTGTAGGAAGCTGGCTGTATGTTCCCACGTGAAAAATACATGGATTTACATTTTTCTATGCTGAGAGGCATAAAATTCACATTACACCAAGTAACTAAACGATTTAAATCCGCCTGGAGTACAGAACGTTCTTCAACCGACGCGTATGACTTAAAAAGTTTTACGTCGTCGGCATACATTAAAATTTTAGAATAGTTTATAGTTGTGGAAACATCGTTTATAAAGATCAAAAACAGAATAGGTCCGAGATGGCTGCCCTGAGGCACACCGGAGGGAACATCGATGACATTCGAACAAATTTTTTTAAAAATGGCTCTTTGAGTTCTACCGCAAAGATAGGAGGAGATCCAGCGAGTTAGGCCAGGTTGAAAACCAAGCAATTCGAGTTTATAAACAAGCAATGAGTGGCGTACTTTGTCGAATGCTTTGCTGAAATCAGTGTATATAATGTCGGTTGATGATTGTTTCTAAACCCATTAAAGACCTGAGTTGTAAATTCAAGCAAATTGGTTGTGGTTGATTTGGCTCTACAAAAGCCATGCTGAGAACTATCTATCAATGTAGAAATCGAAAATGTAAATAGCGTACTGTGCATAATGAGAATGTAAACCGGCTCTCTTATATAATTTGAATAAACGTGATTTCTTATTTTTTAAAGCTTTTAAATCTTTAGGAAATCAGGCTTGCACTGATTCAATGTACGAGCATGTGCGTTTGGGCACAAGTTTTTCAAATATAGTATAAATGGTTTTATTAAAATGTAAAACGTTTTCCTCAACATCCTCTTTATATCGAGGCCACGTTATCTCAGAAAGCTCTTTATTTAAATTAACAGCACAACATGTGTTCCTTAGACACTGACAACTCCGAAATGAATGCAGGTGTGGGAGCTAGAATTTATTCGCATTCTCTGTCTGGAACATAACTAGCAAGTAATCAACTATCTATTATGACGAACAACTAGGAATAAAGGCTACAACTGGACCATACACCAGTTAAACTAGAAATTTTCATCATTTGGGTTCCGTGTCATAGGTAAATCGAAGGATATTGAGTGGATACATAGGGGCACAATGGAAGAAGATGAGGATAAAATCAGCGTCGAACAAAATCTTAATTTTACATGTACAAAGCTCAGAAAAAGTAGAAGAGCCGTGCAATTCTAAGAACTTTATGGCCGGAATAGAATAACAGAAGGACAAGAAGTCTAATGAGTATACGCGATAACCAAAAACTTATAGCCATCTGCGCCGGTCAATGGTCTTCAAGTCCACATACGGAAAAGATTGGAACTCCGCATAATGACCACTGCAAAAGTTATAAAGATGCTACTATTAAAACTACCTAACTAACTGTAGATGCCGCTAGGAGCAGTCGACGACGCAGAGCTATTATAATTAAAAATCGCATCTTAAATCTGATTCTTTTAATTGAAAAAGTGTCTTCTTTATGCAAAAAGTTAACGAGGTTTGAAGTTTTCAAAAAAGTGTACACACTATTTGATTGCTTATGATTGAACTTTTATTTTAATAAAAATTTATTCAACCAATAAACATACTAAATAATAATTAAAGTTAAAAGTCAAAAAACCATAAAACTACAAAAGATTTGCCAATATTGTCCATGAAAGCTAAACTACTACGCAACACAATGGATTCTACTGTTAACGTAAATCTATGAACAGCAATATTGCATAGCCAATATCTGAGGTCATGCAGAGTTCAAATGCCAATGATGTCTTTCTTGGTTAATAGAAAATGAATTCAGGTTATTCCTTTTGTACAATGAATATAAGCGTCTAATTTCTTCAGTTGAATGGTTGGTTGCTGATATTGGTTGAATGAATCCCTACTGTGTGCTTTGAATAGAAAGTTTTCCACATATATTTCTGAATGAATTCATTTATGTATGTATGTATACATGTATATTTACATATATAGTTTTCCTTATTTACTATGTTGATTTGTATGTAGGAAAAGCACTAATACATTCTGCTGTACTTTTTTACTACCTTTATATTAAGTCCCTTTCATGTTTGTCCCCTCATTTCTATTCGAATTTTTGACCAACGGAAAAGTCTTTTTTGGTAACTTCCCGTTAAGCTAGACGCTTGATACTTAGAACATAGTTCAGATCTGGGGGACATTATAATGCAAGTGAAAAAAATTCCGGTAGGTGGCGCACGGATCGATACATATAGAAAATTAGTTTTAAAATGGAAATTTTGCGATCGACTTTTAACTAACTTCTCGGTGATTCAGAAACTAGAAACTTAGCACATAGCTTGCTAGTCGATAGCACTACAATTCGTGGAAAACAAAATGCCGCCAGGTGGCAGACGAATCGAGTTGAACGAAAATCAATCGCAGGGAATCTTACGATTGATTTTTAAGTAACTTCCAGGTGCGCTAGAGAATTGAAACTTGAGCCGTAAGTCAGAACCCGGTGACAATACTATATTTGATCAAAACAAAATTCGCTAGGTGGCGCATGGATCGAGATATTAAGAAAATTAATTTTGATTTGGGAATTTTTCAATCCATTATTAACTAATTTTCCGGTGACCTAGAGACTTGAAACTTGGCACTTAATCAGAAGCCTGGTGACAATACAACTTACAGAAAACAAAGCTCCTCTAGGTTGCGCGCTAGTCAAGAAAAAATCCTTTAAAAACGGGGGGAATTTCGCGATCGATTTTCGAGCAACTTCCCCATGAGCTAGAGACATGAAACTTAGGCCGTAAGTCAGAACCCGGTGACAATGCACTATTTTATGGAAAAATATGGATGGCGCACGGATCGAGATATTGAGAAAACTAGCTTTAAATTGGGAATCTTGCAATCTAAAATCAATCGCAGGGAATCTTACGATCGATTTTTAACTAACTTCCTGGATGTCTAGAGACTTGAAACCTGATATATAGTTTAAAACTCGGTGACAGTGCAACGTTTGATCAAAAAATTTGAGCTACGTTACGCACAAGTCGAACTATTTAGAAGATTAGGCTTTATATCTTCGTGGCTATCCTCCTGAGTGTTGCAGGCATTATAGAATTCCACCTCGTTGAGAGTCCAACTCAATGCACGTCCTTGCATACTTTTAGGCGTAAGCGACTTTCACCACTATTCTGACAAATGAGGTGGAATTCTCTTGTTATTGTGCACATTCACCAGCAATGAGAATTCACCACATCATTAATTGTGTTGAACTTACTTCCTCAACTCTCAACTATTGTGATCATATTCACCAACAACGATTGAGTTGCACTATCCGGCTCGCCAATTATGAGAATAAGCGCCAACAAAAATAATTCAACACATTCATCCTATTTATCCAACTCACCCGCTCCACCAATATCAAGAACAGCTATAATAATTCAACGATTTATATGTAGCACACATACTTCTTTCTACAGTCACCTAAGCCGAATATAGATGTAGACGTAGTACGTCCGAGCAACGCCAAAGAACGGGTAGCTATTTTGAAGAAATAAAGAAAGATAAGAATTTTCACTTAGGAATTACTTAAATTACTAATCAAAGTTGCAATTGGCTTTTTGTAGGCAGTACTAAAAAATTGAAAATAAAAAGATGATAAAAAAATGAAATTACTATCTTTATATAAATGGACCAAAAAATAGAAGGCAATTTTTCCTTTAATACAGACATAGTCTTGTTGAATTTTGACTAAAAAACTTTAACAAAAGTTTTTGTAAAAGAATTTTGGGATTTAAAATTATTAGGGTAGAGTGCGTTTTTAAATTTTAAATAATCAATTAGCTAATCCCAAGTACATGGTTTGTCTTAAATTGAAAGATTGTGTGCTCCACCTTTATAGTTTTAAATCCCAAAATTCTTTTACAAGAGCTATTGTTAAAGTTTTTTAGTCAAAATTCAACAAGACTATGTCTGTATTAAAGAAAAACTTACATTCTATTTTTTGGTCCATTTATATAAAGGTAGTCCTTAAAATTTTTTTTATCTTCTTTTTATTGACATTTTTTTACAAACATAATTTGTACGAGCATTGTCAGACAAAAATCAAATAAGTTATACAGAACCACAAAATTTGAACTTTTTCTTGCAACAGAGTAACAAAAGTACTTTTTAGTTTGTGTTTCCTACAAATCATATTTGGTTAATATACCTAAGGTCGGGCCTGACAGAGTCACTTTTTATATGCACTCTAAGGTTAGGTGTTGACGATGACTCCTTAATCAAGTTGTAAAAAAGTTAAAAGAATTATAAATATGGTATTCTAAAAAATGATGCTCTCTGAGCGAAGCTTATAGTTTTATACTAGCAATTTAACTCTCAAAGATTAGTGCTTTCATAGTCTTTCCATCCCAGAGATAAAGTTGAGTTATGCTGAACTGGCCGGTCAATAAAACTCCGTCTATACTCAATGCATCCATAGTGCTACCAGAATTTATTTGATGACCAAACAGAAAAACCACAATAAGATGCCAAGGCTAATGTTATAAAATAACTGCGCCCTCTTGCCAAATACTAGAAGTTGTCTAGGACATAGCTTAGTAGCCTCTAGTTCAGGCAACTCTGTCGCCCGAAGAAGCTGGATCCTTGATCATGCGATTATAGGACAGGAACACAGAATGGGCTCAACCGTTTTTTCTTGTAGCTCGCAGACGTAATTTATATACATGTGAGGCAAAAAGGCAGTGTCCAGTTAGTATGCCAATTGTGAGTCTTAAGTCTTCTTCAAATAATTTTATTTATGGGGCGATTTGCTTGAAATTCAGTATAGCGCTACTTCCGTGACTAGCTCATCATTTGAGAAACTTTTCTTTCCGGGAAGTCAACAAGGGACCGACCGACCTATTCCAAAAAAATTTTATTTATCGTATAGGTACATCTTCGACAAAGATAGTATTTGAGAAACTTTCATTCCGGTGTTTGGACCAAGGACGGGTCTATTTTATACAAAACAGTTTAAAGTGCAAATTTCTTTAAATTTGTTATAGGCGTACTTCCTTTATTTTCGGAAAGTGGAACATGATCTGATCCATTGCAATATATCGTATTTCGTTTGTGAAGTTTCTTTCCGAGAAGGGGACCAATCTATTTTTAATGGTGCCAAAGAAGTATAACTTCTCACGCGCATACAAAAGCTCACTCCACCTGTTTTTATGCTTGAATAATTAGATTTGTTTGATCTTTAATCTTCGTTATGCAAATATCATTTTATAAAATAATCATTAGAAAGGAATTAACATCGCTCTAAATAAACTTTGTTGCTAGTGAATTTCACACAGCAAACAAAACATTCCTCTTAGTGTCAATATTAATTAATTTGTAAATTTTATTAGAGCGTTTTAGTTGCGCAGAATAAGTGATATTAAAATTTGAAAGTATTACCCTAACGCAGAACATTTACACTTGTATATGCATATACATACGTATATGTACTTATAATTCATCTCACACCTACATCAACTGTCAATAAGCGAAAATCTCATTAAAAGCTTCAACAAGAGACTGTATTAAAATAGTTTTCCGAAAATAATATAAGAGAGTGAAAATGCAACGAAGATGGACACAAATGTATACAGACACACTAAATTTACTCACTTATACTAAATTACTTTACCCAATCAACCATCGAATTCGGCGAAACGGCCTGTAAGGAAAAATGGTATTTGATGTTTCCCCATAGAAATCTTTCTCCAAAATCTACGCAAGTGACATCTCTTAATTACATGAAAATAAGCGATGAACATGAAAATTCGGTGTCGGATTTGGGGTGGGAGATAGACATTGTCGTTAAGTACTGACGTTCATTCCTGTAGACAAACGTTTCACACCTATCCGATTAAAAGCGAAATTTTTTTTTAAATCATTCCTCTGCGCCCATGCGCCGATGAAGGGGAAGGAAGTTGAGGTGAAAGATATTGTGGCGAATATTAGCATCACTATGCTGTTGGTAAATAATCACAACAATAAAGCAACCCACACTTATGTACATGTACACATAGAAGACGACGAAGAATATCTCACATACACATAAGTAGTTATCAGCTAAGAGCAGAAGTTGATACTCACATATACACACGCATATGGCTAGTAGAAAGCATATACTACAAATAAACATGTATATGGCTGTTAACCAAGCATGAGATAAAATTGTTCTCAAACACATTTTCGCGAAATGACTAGACCTTAGGAGAAATGGGTGAACGAGAAAACCGAGAGTATAAAAGCAGCGCAGGATGAGAGCTCAGTAAACAGTTTGATTTAAACACGCTGTTGTGAAATACGTGATATTCACACATAATTGTACTACTCCCAAAGTGGCTAATAAAAACCATTTTACAATACAATACAATATTGGTTTATTTATTTGGCAGTTCAGCGATTCGAATATTAAATAAATAAATAATAAAACTATATAAACATCGCTTGGCGACTTTAACCCAGGATAGGCAAGAAGGTGTTCTTGACTCCCCGTTGCATTATTCGGCATTCACAATGAAACCTTCCTCAAAGTACTGAAGCTGATCGACTTCGCCGGTGCTCGAAACATGGACAAAACCAACACTAGGTTTCAGCATAAAAATATACATCAACCTACGTGACTGTTTCCCGATCGAAATACACGTATTTAGATCTACTCCACGATCTGTACCACGTTGTAAAATATGGAAGGAATGCCTCCAGTGCTTAAGATGTGAGCAAGGTACGAAAACCTTACATGGACTCGGATCACTATTTGGTCACAGCCAAAATACGTGTCCGCCTCTGCGCAGCTAAAAGCAAGGGAAAGAAACACAAGAAACGCTGGATGTCGTAAGGATGCAAACGCAACAAACAGCCAATGATTTCTCAACTCGACTCTCACACCTGCTTTATGAGAGCACAAGTCAACCCGATTGAACACAGGAGCAGTGGGAGTATATTTCTATGGCACTTCGTGCCGCCGCCGAAAAAAATTTGTTACACTCGTATATATGTGGGATAATTAAACAGTTTAGTTTATTGTTTAATTCAAGGGTGTTTAATTTTCTACAATTTTGAAATTAACATTTCAATGAGCAAATACACATTCGTACGCAGTCTTTGCGTAATTTGCTTTTGCATTTTCTTTAACTTTTTGGTTTTTTGCATAGACACGCCATAACTTGTATTTTTCCCCAATACGTTTTCAATGTTCAATCTTTAACTATTTTTCTGACAGTACCCGTGTTAGTATGAAGGGGATCAGTCCTACGCTACTCTTTCAGCCATAAACAGGTACAGTTGCTATCTCCATACACTGAAAGAAAAAGACTAGTAAAATCAACCGAAATACGCGTCAATTCAACCGAAATTTCTGCTAATTTTTATCCAACGCAACAAGATGTTGAATCAACTGCGCACAAATCGTTGATTCGTAATTGACCGTTTTAGTAGTCAAATGAACAAAAAAAGTTGTTGCGACAGCTTTGTAGGAAAGTACTTATGTTGCGGAATTTGCAAGGCAGACGAGTTTTCATTGATATCTTTTCATGACAAAATTACACTCGAAGTGCTTGCCGAACAGTGCCGAGGGGCGACCCCGCTTGGAAAAATTTTCTTCTAATTTAAAAACCTTATTTCTAAAATTTTTATGTTGCTTTGCCCGGGGTGTGATCACAGGGTCTTCGGTGTGGTAGGCGGAGCACGCTACCATCACACCACGGCGGCCGCCATATACATACGTAAATTTGCATATAGTACACAGTATACATGAGTACAAAGTGGAGAGCGCAGTGAGCGTAAAATTCTCCTTGAAATTTGCTCATGTATTGACTGTTGATCGCTGTTGAAATGACCTGTGAGATCAGTTGTGCTAATAAAAAAATCAGTTAGATTGATTAGGAATCTGTCAATTTTACAGAATTTTGTTAACTTAAGAGCGCCAATTTCTCTTCTGTTGAAATGACTAAACTAATATGTTTGCTTGACAAACAACTCGGTCGAATTAACCATAATTCGATCAATTTCACCGAATCTCCGTTAAGTGAAGAACAATAGAACCGATTTGTTGATTTTACTAGCACCATTTCTTTCAGTGTAGGATATGCTAAATTAAAAGGGCTCACTCCAACACGTATATAAAGATCAAAACTAGCTATAGTCGAATACTCCTTTATGACTCTTCCTGGATTAATCCTGGATTAAGCGCAGTATTTCGCATGGTTACTGTCGTCATAGTGATGTACCGAACTTGCTAATATTTTGAAAAACCTAAACTTTAATCACTTTACTATAAGGTAGATAAAACGGCAACAAAATTTATTTGTCTTGTTTTTGAACTACATTGTTTTTATCATCTGAAGGAGCGAGACTGTTTGTTAAGGACGACCCTAGTGTATATGTAAAAACTTGCATATATTTATTTTGCTAAAAGTATGGAGAATGTATCATTCCCTCCTTAAGTAGCATATCAACTTTTTTATGTGACAAACTATCTTCCAAAGCATTATTGGTTTATATCCAGTGACAACTGAGTTACCGTGTGTCATTAATATTCTATACGCATGTGATAAGCTTAGATGACAGTCACAGAACGAAACATTATTATTACTTAGTAAGTATGAGAAGTAGGAGAAAATTTAATTTACTACACGAAAATGTAGGAATATACTTATACTCTTCATCGCTTAGCTTAAGATTGATGTTGCAATGGACCCGAGAAGATTAATAAAAAACTTAATATTGCCTATTTGTGTATTCCATTTGTAGGATTGGAGTTAGGTGATCCAGCGGGCTGAGGAGCTTGAAATTTTCCCGCGGTAGGCACGCCTGTATTGAAAAGCATCTAAAGTTCAATGAGCCGGTGGTGATCAAGGTATTGATAAACTGTTTCCGCTGCAGTCAAGCCAGTACTAGAAGGTTCTAGAAACTCACATGAGTAACTCTCTCTAAACCAGTTAAAACGTCAGCACAAAAAACAGTTGAGAAATGAAATTGGGCCTTATAGGATAAAGGAAAGGAGCGAATTATAAGCTGACAAGAAAAATCCTACGTCTTTATTATGAAAGGTGAAGACGCATGAGCGATACTCAAGTATTGGACGGATTAACGATTTTGAATTTTGATGTGCACCAGCAATAGAAGGAGTCAAAGTCGGTACGACAATACGTGTAAAAGTAAATCGAACTTATGAATAAGTTGAACATGGTAGACGGAATTAAATGCTTTGATGAATTCAGACTACTTTTATTACCAAAGAGGTAAATTCAATCAAGCTGGTAGTGGTTAACCTCTGATACATAAAACCATGTTAGCATGGAGACTATAGGGAAGGGCACTGATATTGAATTGGGTTAGTAACAATATTTTCAAAAACTTGACCTTAAACCCCGCTAATGAAAGGGTATAATAAAAGATTGTATCCAAAATGGTGGGAATAACGCTGATCCCAGAGATAATGCAGTACCTTTGTATGCAACTGAGAACACCATTTGGTTACAGAAAGGACGTAAGCTTCAAAGATCAAAAAAGATATTACTATCAATAAAAAGCTCCATAATTTCATGCGAGCTATCTAAGCGATACGGGTAAAGACTGGAATTAAAACTTTTGGAGAAATAGGATGACTTAAGGAATTTCGAAAATAGTTCTGCAACGTCACCAACTGTGCTAGCTTTTTTACATCCAAGTGTAAATGTGGAAGTATACCCAGAAGTTTTCCATTTTGTGTTAACAAAACTGTTAAACTTTTTCCGATTTTTGAATAAATTGAACTTTAAAAGACCTTAAGAAAAAGTTACGAGGGTGAAAGCTAAAACGATCTACTAATTTAGGGAAGTCTGCTGATATTTCAGATTTCTTGAATATCTATTTAAGCCCAGAAGTTATATAATTGAGTCTGACAAGTTGTCTTGAGAATAAAACTGGCTTATTCGCACACAAAAAGCAAATACGAACACAGATATCAAAAAGACATTAAATTGTACTAAAAAATATGAAAAGCTGAATAAATATCAGTGCACGTATCAAGATCCGAACAATCGTGGGAAGCCAGCAGATTCTTTTCTTTAGTTCAACTAGCTTTTTAGAAGCATCTGGAACAGGGTAGAGCCTGTACTTAAATCATGCGAAATAGAGTAATATCAAGTAATATATGTATAAAACGTAGGGTACAAAGGTTCTCCTGCAAGAGATAATGGTGACGTTTGTGTAAAGGCAGTACCCAGCGCATCGTACAAAAAAACTAAAACCAGCAACTTATTCCTGTTATTTGATAAATTGTTTATCTGTAGAAGAGATGCGTCCAACAGACAACTGAGATAGTTTTGTTGAAGGTGTTTTAAAAAGTTTAAATCACTTATGTATATTGACCCTACTAACTGTTGGCAAGGTAATATTGTGGCGAATATTAGCATCAATATGCTGTTGTAAAACAAATACCGCATGCAGCCAAAGTGAAGAGATATCTCGCATACCCACATGTAGTCATCAGCTAAGATAAGAAGTTGTTACTCACACATACACACGCATATAGCTTACTTACCAATATACATATATTACGATACAACAGTTCTAGAAGGTGAAACGTCTAGACCTTAGGAGAAATATGCGGACGAGGCAACAGAGCGTACAAAAGCAGCGCAAACTGAGGAATGACTAATCAGTTTGATTTAAACACGTTGTTTTACTAAATAAAGACCATATTGTAGTACTGAATATTGGAGTTATTTCTTCGAAAGTTCAGCGATACAAACGTTATCAGAATATGCAATATGTTAATGGGTAGATAATTAGTCCACATAACAAATATTGTCCTTCACAGAGCCACAGAAAAGTATATTATGTCTGGCTCGAATGGAAATCAGCTTTGCTTACTTGTTATCTTATACATATTTCTCAGCTTTTGATGTCATTGGTTTTGGTATCCAAAAACTAAAAAATTAACCAAAGTTTGGCAGCATTTTAAGAAAAAAAACACCTATATTCGGACTACGCACTCATAAGAGAATGCACTGTGTTATTATTGTATCTTATAAATACTCTTAAGGATACTTAATACTTATTTGAATATATACTTATTATGTTCAAATTTCTTCATTTTTCATTTTCTGAGCTAATAAAAGTCAACTTGATTGATTATTCTCTGACATGGTATCTACTTCAGTTAATGAATTATTTATAAGTGTATTATACTCACTTAACGCTTGTACTCATTAGCACATACATACACGTACATTTAAACCGTATTTATTAATCCATAGAAGAAAAATTGAATTTTTTTCCAGGGAGAATTTAGTTAAAGATATCCATTTAGTATGTTTACATGTATAGATAAATTGAAAGTGATAGATTTGTAATTGAAATATAAGAAGATAAGTCAAGGTGGATTTAACTAAGCTAAGTTGAATTAGCAAAGCCTAATATGGTGAATCTTAGCAGAACTACTTTTATTATTATTAGGCCTCGATGCACTGTGACCATTATTTAGATCAATTTTGTTTGACCTTACAGCTTATAACTCTATGTGAAGGATTTAAATACATCGTGACGAATTTTGCAGCTTCTGTTAACGTTCACATCTCTGAACTGTCGAATAAATAACTCCAATATTTAATATAGTAAAACTTTCTTTATTTAGACTACATTGGCAGTAGTAATTTACAATTATCACGCGCTTCACTAATACCATGTTTAAATCAAACTAGTTGACTATCACTTGCACCATGCTGCTTTTATACTCTCAGTTCGCCTCGTTCACCTATTTCTCCTAACTTCTAAACTTTTTACGAACATGCCTTCTGGAACGGTTGTATCTCATACTTGGTTATTTAGCTATATACATGTATATCTGTAGTTTATATTTTTCTTATAGCTATATGCGTGTGTATGTGTGAGTAACAGCTTCTGCTTTTAGCGGATGATAACATGATGTGTGATTGTTTGTCTTTCTTTTTCGCTCTTATCTGCTGACTACATATGTGTATGTGAAATAATATCTTCGCTTCAAGCTGCTGGTTATATATGTGAAATATTCTTCGTTTTCTTCTATGTATATATAAATAGCTTACTGGCGTTGTGTTTATTTACTAACAGCATAGCTATGTTAGAAATGTTAATATTCGCCACATTATTTTACTACCTATTCAGGCTTTCTTCTTCATACTGCGAACAGATTTAGAGTCACGCTACCTAGGTGTGAGAGTTTTTGCCTTATATTTGCTGAGAATGTGAACCGGCGTTCCATATTCTGGCTCACAAAAGCGGCAGATTGATTATCAGTTAGATTTAACTTACCTAGATGATATAGAATAATCTTCATACCGAAAACTGGAAAAGATAGCCGTCTACCCCCGAAAGACTGCAGGCCTATGAGTTTGACATCTTTTCTGCTCAAAACCCTTGAGGGATTAACAGATCTGTATATAATATTAAATATGAAAGAGGAATTGTTCTCTTCAGCACAACATACTTACTTCAAAAGCAAGTCAGTCGCTACTGCATTGCATAGGGTAGCCTGGAACATAAAGGAAGGCCTGTAACACCAAAAATATGCCCATGAGCATTGACGGAGCTTTCAGCAATGTCTCGAAAAGAGCAATAATGGACAATCTCAACTCGATTGAAGTTCATCCAGCTTTAACTAATTGGATCGGCTCCATCTTAAGCTTCAGAATGATCACAATAATACGAGTATGGGGCCTGTGCGGAGCAACATAATCTGTAAACAGTAAAACAGCAGCGTAGAGTTTTGTCAACAATGCTGTGGACGATGATTATGAACCAATTGCTTAGGCATATCGACCAAGGACCAGTTAAACTTACGACATATGCGGATGACATTTTAGTCATCATAAGCGGCAGATGCCTAACAATAATCAGCTCCCTGATGTATCAGGCACTTCGGGATATACATTCCTGGCCATCTAGGGTCTGGTTTGCCATCAACGCGGAAAAAACCGAGTATTATTTACTGGAGATATATGGCCCAAATTGGACTACAAAATATAGCACAAAGTATCTAGGAGTTATATTGATAGTAATTTGTCGTAGAAACCAAATTTGAAGGAGAAAACGAAAAAAGCCTCCGCGGCACTCTATGCATGCAAGAGGATGCTGGTATGCACGTGGATCTATAGCGCAAACTCTTTCATTGGGTATTTACCACAATTGTAAAAGCCGACAGTAGCATTGAATGCCATTCTACACATGCCGCGTGTAGACCTAATGGCCAAAAACATTGCGTTAGCAGATATAACAAGACATCATGCCTCGTGGAAGCATATTATTATAGTGCCAGTTAATATCGGGCAAATATAAAATATATGGCCACATGCCTGAGCTCCAGGAGAGATCTTGGACCAACAATTGAGCCGGAAAGTTGTTGCAAGGGTACAAATACCGTAGAACTTACCATACACGTGTATTTGGATAGTTCCAAATTATTGGAAGGGATTGGGTCTGCTGTTTACTGTGTCGATCCCGAAATAAGTTGATGCTGCAAGCTGCCACATTACTGCAGCGTCTCTCAGGTGGAAATTATAGAAGTGAAGAAAGCTTTAGAAATTATCTAGGAATCATGCTTGAGCTATAGTCGTGTCAATATACATATTAATAGTCTGGCGGCGATTGAGCTATAATCTCACACAGTACTTCATCAGTAAGTGTTTGGAGTGAAAAGAAGCATTGAAAAAACTTCGCTCACGCTGGACGATCCTTTTTTACAGGGTTCCCGGCCATGAAGGGATATAACACCAACAACAAAAACAATAACAACAGGTAACGAAAAGCCCGATGAGTTGGCAAACAAGTGTGCAACAATCGCTGAATAGACGATAGACGTTCTCACCCGTTTGGGAGAAATAAAAACTAGGCGGGATTTGCATATGATCCATTAGGCAAGAAAGACGTGAACAAAAGCGCGGCGTTGCAAAATTTCCAAGACCATGTGCGAAATGCCTGAAACAATACGAAGGCTCATTCGCAGTCGAACCTTCAGCTGTTAAATTGCTATCCAACTAAGCACTTTGGCCGATTACATCGCATTGCTTCAGTCAGATTGTTCCTTTCTCACTGCTATCCATATGACGTTAGTTGGAAATATTCTCTGTAAAGAGCTAATTAAACTATATAGTAAAAAATCCACCTGCGAGTTTTGTGGCGGCAAACAGAATGCTTTCCCACTTACACAAATGAAACACATAACAAGTAAGGACGGGGCTGTCTTCGGCTGTGGCGAAGTCGTGATACCTTTCTTGATGAACTATAATCCGATTAAATTCTTCCTGAGCTGTAGAGGTAGTGTGCTGCCCTAACTAATAGTGCGGTTCCGTCTCCAATGATGGAACAGCTCACATCAAAATATTTAAGATAATTATTCTAAAATATGGTAGCCCGTTGTAAGTAGTTCGGGATGCTTTTCGAGCTCCGAGAAAAAATGTCAATATACCTGAGTGAAAGAATTCTAAGCGGGGTCGCCCCTCGAAAGTGGGCTGGCAACTACTTCGACAGGTGGAATTTGATGATCTTAGCAGTTGAAATGGGGCAGAAATAACGAAAAGTTTCGTCTGAACAATCTCTTGTGGGGGATATATACTATATATGCGACCGATCTATAAATTTTTTCAAGCAAGAATGACTGCCTTATACGTAAGCCTTTGGTGAAATTTGAAGCTTCTAGCTGTTAGAATTGGGCAAAAATTATGAAAAGCTTCTAATCTGAAAAATCAGTGGGAGGGGGGGGGGGGGGTATATGCTATACATACGACCGATCTCATACCTTTTTTAAGCAAAAATATGTGTAATACAAGAAAGCATGTGGTGAAGTGTGAAGCTTCAATCTGATAAATTGAGGAAGATATGACTAAAACTCTCTTTTCTGAAAAATCGGATGTATGGGGGATATATGCTATAGTGGTTCGATTCGGCCGCTACCGACAAATGTCTAATCGAACACCAAAATATACGCACTCACCAAATTTTATCACGTTATCTCAAAAATTGAGGGGCAAGTTTGCAATTAAACAGAAGGACAGACAGACGGATATGGCTTAATCAACTCAGCTCTTCATCCTGATCATTTCGGTATATTTATTGGTGGGTATATTCTCTTGCTCTTAAAGACTTACAATTTTGAGACTTAATATACTTTAATATACCATTTCATTTTCACGAAAGGCATACAAGTGTATTGATAAATATATAAATATATATTTTAAAAAAAAATTCATTTCATTTACATTGCATGTTAATATATACTCTATGCAAACAATATGGGACCCACATATTTTTTTAATGAACTACTTCACTACTAAAGACTATAGAATAATTTGATTGAATTTCAACCGCAAGTGATGACCGGTAAGTTCACGTAAATAAAAAGCTCTTTTTGACTAGCAAAAGCGTAAAAAGTAAAGGAAAAAATATTAAAAAAGCTCAATTAAATTAAATTAAATAAATACAGCAGCGAACACAATAATAGCAGTTGCATTTTTTTATACTCAGTTGAGCAGAGCTCACAGAGTATATTTACATTGATTGGATAGTGGTTGGTTGTACACTTATAAAGGAATCGAGATAGATATAGACTTCCATATATCAAAATCATCAGTATCGAAAAAAAATTTAATTGAGCCATGTCCGTCCGTCCGTCCGTCTGCCCGCTAACACGATAACTTGAGTAAATTTTGAGATATCTTGATGAAATTTGGTACGTAGGTTCCTGGGTACTCATCTCAGATCGCTATTCAAAATGAACGATATCGGACTATAACCACGCCCACTTTTTCGATATCGAAAATTTCGAAAAATCGAAAAAGTGAGATAATTCATTACCAAAGACGGATAAAGCGATGAAACTTGGTAGCTGAGTTGAACTTGTAACGCAAAATAGAAAATTACTAAAATTTGGGACAATGGGTGTGGCACCGCACACTTTTAAAAGAACGTAATTGAGAAGTTTTGCAAGCTGAAATTTGGTCAGTAAAATTTAAAAAAAAGTTAATATCTTTACAGTATATAAGTAAATTATGTCAACATTAAACTCCAGTAATGATATGGTGTAACAAAATACAAAAATAAAAGAAAATTTCAAAATGGGCGTGGCTCCGCCCTTTTTCATTTAATTTGTCCAATATACTTTTAATGCCATAACTCGAACAAAAATGTACCAATCCTTGGGAAATTTGGTAGGGCTTAGATTTTAGGACGGTAACTGTTTTCTGTGAAAAAGAGTGAACTCGGTTGAAGGCACGCCCAGGTTTTATACACAGTCGAGCGTCTGTCCTTCCGCTCAGCCGTCAACACGATAACTTGAGCAAAATTCGATATATCTTTACTAAACTTAGTTCACGTAATTATCTGAACTCACTTTGTATTGGTGTAAAAAATGGCCGAAATCCGACTATGACCACGACCACTTTTTCGACATCGAAAATTACAAAGTATGAAAAAAATCCCATTATTCTATACCAAATACGAAAAAAGGGATGAAACATGGTAATTGGATTGGTTTATTGACGCAAATATAACTTTAGAAAAAAACTTTGTAAAATGGGTGTGACACCTACCATATTAAGTAGAAAAAAATGAAAAAGTTCTGCAGGGCGAAATCATAGGCCCTTGGAATCGTGGCCGGAATACTGTTCATGGTATTACATATATAAATAAATTAGCGGTACCCGGCAGATGATGGTGTGGGTCACCCTGGTCCACATTTTGGTCGCTATCTCGAAAACGCCAGCACATATACAGCTATCACCACTCCCTTTTGAAATACTCATTAACACCTTTAATTTGATACCCATATCGTAAAAACAAATTCTAGAGTCACCTCTGGTCCCCCTTTATGGCGATATCTCGAAAAGGCCTCCACCCATAGAACTAAGGCCCACTCCCTTTTAAAATACTCATTAACACCTTCATTTGATACCCATATCGTACTCACAAATTCTAGAGTCGCTCCTGGTCAACCTTTATGGCGGTATCTCGAAAAGGCGTCCACCCATAGAACTAAGGCCCACTCCCTTTTAAAATACTCATTAACACCTTCATTTGATACCCATATCGTACTCACAAATTCTAGAGTCACCCCTGGTCCCCCTTTATGGCGATATCTCGAAAAGGCGTCCACCCATAGAACTAAGGCCCACTCCCTTTTAAAATACTCATTAACACCTTCATTTGATACCCATATTGTACAAAAGCATTCTAGACTCACGCCTGGTCCACCTTTATGGCGATATCTCGAAAAGGCGTCCACCTATAGAACTAAGGCCCACTCCCTTTTAAGATACTCATTAACACCTTTAGTTCGATACCCTTATCGTACAAACAAATTCTAGAGTCACCCCTTGTCCACCTTTATGGCGATATCTCGAAAAGGCGTCCTCCTATAGAACTTAGGCCCACTCCCTTTTAAAATACTCATTAATACTTTCATTTGATACCCATGTCGTACAAACGCATTCTAGAGTCACCCCTGGTCCACCTTTATTGCGCTATCTCGAAAAGGCGTCCACCTATAGAACTAAGGCCCACTCCCTTTTAAAATACTCATTAACACCTTTCATTTGATATCCATATCGTACAAACAAATTCCAGAGTCACCCCTGATCCACCTTTATGGCTATATCTCGAAAAGGCGTCCTCCAATAGAACTAAGGCCCACTCACTTTTAAAATACTTATTAACACCTTTCATTTGATACCCATATCGTACAAAAAAATTCTAGAGTCACGCCTGGTCCACCTTTATGGCGATATCTCGAAAAGGCATCCACCTATAGAACTAAGGCCCACTCCCTTTTAAAATACTCATTAACACCTTTCATTTGATATCCATATCGTACAAACAAATTCCAGAGTCACCCCTGATCCACCTTTATGGCTATATCTCGAAAAGGCGTCCTCCAATAGAACTAAGGCCCACTCACTTTTAAAATACTCATTAGCGCCTTTCGTTTGATATGCATATCGTACAAACAAATTCTAGAGTCCCTGGTCCACCTTTATAACGATATTCCGAAAAGGCGTCCGTCCACCTGTAGAACTAAAGCCCACTCCCTTTTAAAATACTCATTAACAATTTTCATTTGATACCCATATCGTACAACCAAATTCTAGGGTCACCCCTGGTCCAACTTTATGGCGATATCTCGAGCAGGCGTCCACCTATAGAAAAAAGGCCCACTCCCTTTTAAAATACTCATTAACACCTTTCATTTGATATCCATATCGTACAAACAAATTCTAGAGTCACCCCTGGTCCACGTTTATGGCGATATCTCGAGAAGGCGTCCACCTATAGAACTAAGGCCCACGCCCTTTTAAAATACTCATTAACACCTTTCATTTGATACCCTTATCGTACAAACAAATTCTAGAGTCACCCCTGGTCCACCTTTATGGCGATATCTCGAAGAGGTGTCCACCCATAGAACTAAGGCCCACTCACTTTTAAAATACTCACTAACACCTTTCGTTTGATACCCATATCGTAAAAACAAAGTCTAGAGTCACGCTGGTCCACCTTTATGGCCATATCTCGAGAAGGCGTCCACCTATAGAACTGAGGCCCACGCCCTTTTAAAATACTCATTAACACCTTTCATTTTATACCCTTATCGTACAAACGCATTCTAGAGTCACCCCTGGTCCACCTTTATTGCGATATCTGGAAAAGGTGTCGACCTATGGAACTAAAGCCCACTCCCTTTTGAAATACTTATTAGCACCTTTCATTTGATAACCTTATCGTACAAACAAATTCTAGAGTCACCCCTGGTCCACCTTTATGGCGATATCTCGAAAAGGCGTCCACCTATAGAACTAAGGCCCACTCGCTTTTAAGATACTCATTAACACCTTTAGTTTGATACCCTTATCGTACAAACAAATTCTATAGTCACCCCTGGTCCACCTTTATTGCGATATCTCGAAAAGGCGTCGACCTATAGAACTAAGGCCCACTCTCTTTTAAAATCCTTATTAGCAACTTTCATTTGATATGCATATCGTACAATCAAATTCTAGAGTCAGCCCTGGTCCACCTTTATGGCGATATCTCCAAGGGACTTCCACCCATAGAACTTAGGCCAACTCCGTTTTAAAATACTCATCAACACCTTTCGTTTGATATCCATTTTGTACAAGCGCATTCTAGAGTCACACCTGGTCCACGTTGATGGCGATATCTCGAAAAGGCGTCCACCCATAGAACTAAGGCCCACTCACTTTTAAAATATTCATTAACGCCTTTCGTTTGATACCCATATCGTACAAACAAATTCTCGAGTCAGCCCTGGTCCACCTTTATGGCGATATCCCTAAATGGCGTCCGTCTATAGAACTATGGCCCACTCCCTCTTAAAATACTCTTTAATACCTTCCATTTGATACACATGTCATACAAACACATTCCAGGGTTACCCTAGGATCATTTTACTACGAGGTGATTTTCCTTTATTTTGTCTCCATAGCTCTCAACTGAGTACGTAATGTTCGGTTACACCCGAACTTAGCCTTCCTTACTTGTTTTTTTTTTTTTGATTAAAATAACTCCGCTAAACTTTAAGGAAATGCTTATCCAAAGGACTTTTTCAAATGCGAAATAAAATAAATTTATTTTTGTTTTTTTTTACTTTATGGACAAAGAATGGTTTTATTCACTTTCCTGGTGAAGCTGGCAAATAAAGCCTTCCGTTTAATGTAGTTTAGCGCTAGATGGATGAAGAATGTGTTATTGGTTGTAACTGTCACCAATGTAACTGATCCACTAGTGTATCATTTTAACGGCAGTAGTGTTATTGTTATTGTTGTATCGTGTGGCACAGATACTACGTTGTTGATCATAATATGCCCGCTGACAGGTTCTACCAGCCGACCGATTCACCTCCTTCAGTTAAGGGATGTTAGATTATTTGGTGGCGCAGCTGCATCGCGCAGTTCTGCTCGGTGTCTTCGGCAAGAAACAATTTAGAAGTAACAGCTTTTTCAGCATCTCATAGCGCTGTTTAACATAACATACTTACGGCGCTATGTATATGGTGTTCAGACTTCATGAGCTGGAATTTGTGGGAGTGCGTATTTGCAATGATGGTTAGTAGCTCCCTCTCTTGCTATTCTTCCACAGCGCTTATTATGTTTCCTTTAGTGCAGGATGAGGGTGACACACCTGGAATTTCGCATGGGCGTTATGTTGACAAATTGCAATTCTGTTCTGTATAAAATCGAAAGAGTAAAGTGAAAATATTTACTTAAATAAAAAAAAAAACAAAAAGAAAAATATGTGAGAGCAGTGAGAATAAAAATTTTGTTAACATCATTTCCCTCTCACTGACTTAACTTTGTAATCAAGGAGAATCCATACCAGGTGGTGGCAAAGCGAACTCAACTAATTCGTCGTGCAGAAGAATGTCAAGTCAAACGAAAACTTTAATTGATTATGATTAACTGATATATTAATGTACAAGGCGCTCTATGGAATATAATCAAGAAGAAGCAATCAGATGGGATAACAACACCTGGCGCTGAATTCGCCTTGCCTTGTAATATTTGTCTCATGGGGTCAGTTACATCGTTCGTTGAAGTTCTTTCTTCAAATATCAAAAATTAACAATTTTCACCAAATTTCACTGTAGTTTTTCCGTTCGCGACTGTATATATATATATATATATATATATATATATATATATATATATATAATATGTGTGTATCGTGTGTATATTACAAGTCTTGCACTTCACCAGTTTCCTGGCAAAAAGTGTGCAAAAAAAATTCAGTACATAAAAAGAAGCAAAAGACAAATCAAAAATAATTTCATGCAGCCTAACAGAAACTGCATGGCGGATGGCAGCAAAAAATCATAAGGCCCAATATGAATACATATGTGCGCTGCGCTAGAACACAGTTACTAGTATACAGCAGAGCTGTAAAAAGATTGAATCAATTTAGTGTGCATTCTCTCAGCATTCTTTTAAAAATTTGTGATTTTTTGGTTGCATATTATAAATCTCCATTCCTGAATGGCTTAAAATTCTTTAACTCAAAGCTAAAGTGTGTGTGTTATTGAATGGTAAAATATAATTCAATATAGAGTGTGAATGTAAGAACCATTCCCAATCTTTAATGAATGTAAACTTGAAATGAATGCAAACTTTTCCATTCAGTACTAAATACTTTTTCCAAAAGGTTATTTGTTTTGTATACTTTCAATGCCGTCAGATATATTAAATCAATTTGGGAGTTGGGTGCAAAAAAGGCGTAACATTTTTCAAGAGGAAAAATAGGCCCTTCTAATTATTCAAGTAGTTTAATATTTAAGAATTCATGATCTTAACACAGGCTTATAATTATTGAATATCAATTATTATGTTTGTTTAAGATCAACTGAAAAGATATATATATATATATAATATATATATATATAAGTTATAACAGCAGTATTCAGCGGTTGACCCATTTACTCACGTTGCTGAGCATGTGACCGCGCTATGTTGCGTGTTGAAGTTTCGCTGACGCAGCACACGCGCACAACAAGCGGAAGTTAATTGGGACAACGATTGGTGTAGTTGCAGAAATTGTGATGGAACAGCATAATCTAGTTTTAGTTAAGTAAACTATTTTTTATACAATAATTGTTTAGCATAGCATAATTACTTTAACACAAGAACTTAGCTGCTAGGTAAATTACTTTGTTCGAGTTAGTTCAATTTGGATAGTGCAAGAGCACAGAATAAATTTTATAACGTTTAAATATTTCTCGTGAACGGGCAGTTCACCGCAACTTTAATTTTTTATCGCCTCGCCTGCTGTGAGGCTTAACTTATATAATATATATATATATATATATATATATATCGATAGTACCATTTCGAAAACTAACAAACAAGTATATAATTATAAAGCAGGAAAGTCTTAAATCATCTTCATCGTGCCCGAACATAAGACATTCAAGAAATATTACTTCATAGCAGATTTTGTATACTTCGTAATTTGGTTGGATTTTCTTTAATTAAGATCAAAAAATGTTAGGCTTATGTGATTTGATTGGTTTCCTCGCGGATAACTCGCTTACATAAAACCATAGCGCTCTTGATTATATAAAGCATTCAAAAGACATCAAGATATAGTCGAATTTGACTGAAACGTCGCAAAGACAATCTATTGCCTTCTTACATGTCAAAATGTTACTATATGTCCTACTTATTTTGCTATTGTTGTAAAATGGAACTTGTCAAAATGTTACTATATATCCTACTTATTTTGCTATTGTTGTAAAATGGAACTTGTCAAAATGTTATTATATGTCCTACTTATTTTGCTATTGTTGTAAAATGGAACTTATCAAAATGTTACTATATGTCCTGCCTATTTTGCTATTGTTGTAAAATGGAACTTGTCAAAATGTTACTATATGTACTACTTATTTTGCTATTGTTGTAAAATGGAACTTGTCATAATGTTACTATATGTCCTCTTATTTTGCTATTGTTGTAAAATTGAACTTGTCAAAATGTTACTATATGTCCTAATTATTTTGCTATTGTTGTAAAATGGAACTTGTCAAAATGTTACTATATGTCCTACTTATTTTACTATTGTTGTAAAATGGAACTTGTAAATGAGCACATTGTACATTGACCAAATAGAGTATACTGTGGACATTTTTTGTCGATAATATATCAAAAACAGTTACTTGAGTTTAAGTCATTTGAATACATCAAGGTGCATAGGTCCATCAGCGATTTCGTTGGAGCTTCCTAATTCCAAGAATTTCGAAAACATATGTCTATTTCCATTGCAGCGTCCTACGGGGATTCAGACTTTCTCTATTCACCTGATTCACCTTCCCCGTTTTCCTTCATCTTTGCCACAAAAAAAAAAAATGTTCCATTAGGAGAAACTCTGATATTTTAGCAGTGTTTGACGAAATATAAATATAGGACCCAAGTGGTTGAGAATAGTCTCTCTGCCTATTTGCACGGCATTGGTAAAAGGTTGAAATTGTTTTGGTTGAATTCTATCTTACATGAGCAGATTTGTATTCAAAGTCAATTTTCTTGCTATCAAAAAAGCTACAACGAGCTATAGAGCGTACTTTAAATGACTGTAATAACAAACTATTGTGTTTAGAAGAATATTTTTTTTAGACAATAGGATATGGCTATTGCAATTTGCAAACTCACAAACCAGTATAGATACAGTATTTGACCATATACCGCTAGGAGAAATATATGGAGGAACTTAAGACCTTTTATAATGTATTGCCCTTTCTTAAATTGTTTAATCACCAATTGAGGGGATTTGTGGAATAATGGTATAAGTCGAGTTACACTGTTTTTCCATAAATCAACTAAATAAAAAGAGCACGATTACATACATATACCATATTAATCTTAGAAAGTAATAATGATATTTAACAAAGATATCAGCTTCATTTATGAAAAAACGGTATAACTCTCTAATAAAATTTTGCAGTAGTGAAGCGTCGAATTGGTATGAAAATATATTCAATGTCGTAGACCAGAAAGAACTGAAAAATAAAAAAATTTAAGTGTTTTCAAAAACGACTAAGCAGACAGAGAACTCCTTTGTTACAAATAGAAAAAGTTTAAAAATGATAAAAGTAGTAAACAAATAATTGCTAAATATAACAAACGGAAATAACAAATAGTTATAAGCACATCTAAATAATAGATTATAGTGTATTTTACAATGGTTATTAATGTATCTGCTATTTTGTTTAATAAAGTATCTCAATCAAAATATTTGATATTCGATCTATGGAATAACGGTATAACTCAAAAAAAAAAAGAAATCATCCATTTTCTAATAAAATTATGTATATATAAAATTTGTTACTTGTTCTTATCAAAGAATCATACTATCTAAAAGCCTACCAAGTAGGATTATTATAAATTTATTTTTACCTGCATTGTTAAGTTTTTTCACTTTTCTCAAAAGGTTGATTCTTGAGTTATACCGTTATTCCACACAACCCTCAATTGAGTACGTGCAAATGTAGGCTAGTACTCTTTAATGCAAGCCCTTTATATGGAACATTGCCAACACTTATTTAGAACGATGACAATTTTCGGAACAGTGATGTTGAAAAATTTGTCAGTTGCTTTTTTATTATTAAATTTTTTTAAATTTAATTTTAATTTTTTAAATTAAGTTAACTTCTACCTACTTTATTGTCATTTAGATATGGAAAAAATGGTAATCCCGGACAATAATTAATTTTTGTGTTGTTATTTTGAAGTGGCGTTAATTAAATGCAACCATGTGATATTTCATCGGGTTTTGTGCATGTACGACATTTTTCATAATTGTTTGGTTCTTGAAAAGTGAGTGCACACTCATCACAGGCTGCATTCATTTGAATGCTTATTCTGTGTTGAAAACTGTTTGTCTTTCATGGGTTGACCTTTAAGCCACATTCCTTAGCAAGGAAAGAATGAATGAAGAGCAAGCATTCATAAATCAATGATATAGAATTTCAAATGATTGCACAGCTTAACAGCTCTGGTATACAGGCATTTGTGTAAAATTTATTAGCAAGTTTTGCTCCAGTCAAAAATAATATATAAAACTATAAAAAAAATTGATGTAAATTGACTTTTAAAACATCACTGAAAACTTGAAAAATTTTACAGCTTTTCACGAAAATTTTGAAGTTTTAATAAGTTTTACAAATATTTTGGATTATGCAGTTTTGAGGCTCATAAAATTTTTATGTAATAAGGTGTAAATTCTCTGATATGACTTTCTGTTTTTTGGCAAATTTTCATCAGAGGAGTTGAGCATTTTCGCCTAAATAAAGTACGTTTCTGCTATATCCCACCATCTTCTAATCCTTCTATATATAAAGATCCTATTTTTCTACTGAGAGCTGTCAAATGTTGAAGCCCACTGGATTCGATGATTTTCGTGGGTGACTTTTTAAATCTTCCGCATATATCATGGACCACGTCTAAACATTAAATTGTACCTGTTTCGTATAAATTGTCAAGCTAAGACTAATAAGCCAAAATAACTGAACTACGCCTTAAACAGATAAATATAATACCTAATATGTTCGGCCGCGGGATTGCCTGCGGAACTATTCAAATACGGCGGACAGGAGTTGCATCAGCTTCTTTGCAAAATATGGTCGGGCAAGTGCATGCCCGACGATTGAAATCTAAGTGTCCTTTCCCGAGTCCACAAGAAAGGCCATGTTGTAAACTGCGCCAACTATCGCGGAATCAGCCTTCTTAATATCGCATATAAGGTTCTGTCAATTGTATTGTGCGAAAATTTTAAGCCCACCGTGAATCGGCTGATTGGACTTTATCAGGATCCAGATACAATTTCTTCTCTACGCTTTGTCGATGACGAGTACCGAAGAATATTTAATGATTAGCTGAATGAAAGATTACGCTCCTCACCGGCAAGTCCTGGTCGTGCGCCCTCTACGAAGTCCAAATATCGACTTGAACTATCCTATCCACTACCTTGTGGTAGCCAAGATACGTAGACGTCTCCGTGCTGCAACGGCACAAAAAAGTTTGCCGACCAAAAGCTGCTCACGAAACATACATCTCATGACTACTCCACTCGCCGTTTACACCTAAACACCAAGAGCAGTCTTCGACCTGACGTTGTGACCGAGCAGTGGGAACAAATTTCTCTCTCAGTACATACCGACGCTGCTGACAACATAGGATTCCAGCGAGCCCGAAAACCCAACTTGTACGATGAAGAATGTTGCGCTGTCTTGGAAAAGAACGACGCTGCTTATAGGGCCACACTGCGAACGGGCGCGCACGCCAATTTTGAAGAAAAAAAAGTGAGGCAGAAAAGCGTGAGTGCGAGGAGATTTCGATGCTGGGTGATAGAAATAATACCCCAAAATTCTACAAAAACTTCCGCCGGACAACGAAATGTTTCAAGACCGGGACAGATTCCTTTAGGAATGACATTAGCGACCTTACTTATAGAGTGTGCTTAGAGTGTGGAGGGAATACTTCTTATCAATGCTAGCTAAAGAGGAAGAAGACAAACTCTACACCCATATCGCCGATGATGGAAACGCATCCCACACCCGACTATTTCCTGGCCTAGTTGCCATTTTTTTTTTCTCCCTAAAACTTTTCAGCCTCTAACTTATTTATTCAATCTGTTCTGGAGTTTTTCCATCTGCTTGGAAGAAATATTTTCTTATATCCCTTTATAAAATTCTATTTCTACTTTGTTTTCAGATACCCACCACGGATTTGTAAATGCGTATCTACCATTACTAATCTACCTGAATTCACAACTCACGTTTCTAATGGATTTAGAAAAAAAACTACACACCGTTTATATTTATACTCAGTTGAGAGCTATGGAGACAAAATAAGGAAAATCACCATGTAGGAAAATGAACCTTGGGTAACCCTGGAATGTGTTTGTATGACATGTATATCAAATGAAAGGCATTAGAGAGTATTTTATGAGGGAGTGGGCCATAGTTTGTAGGTGGACGCCATTTAGGGATATAGCCATAAAGGTGGATCAGGGTTGACTCTAGAATGCGTTTGTACGATATGGGTATCAAATGAAAGGTGTTAATGAGTATTTTAAAAGGGAGTAATCCTTAGTTCCATAGGTGGACGCCGTTTCGAGATATCGCCATAAAGGTGGACCAGGGGTGACCCTAGAATTTGTTTGTACAATATGGGTATAAAAAGAAAGGTGTTAATGAGTATTTTAAAAGGGAGTGATGCTTAGTTCCACAGGTGGATGCCGTTTCGAGATATCGCCATAAAGGTGTACCAGGTGTGACCCTAGAATTTGTTTGTACAATATGGGTATCAAAAGAAAGGTATTAATGAGTATTTTAATTAGAATTTGTTTGTACAATATGAGCATCAAACGAATGGTGATAATGAGTATTTTAAAAGGGAGTGGGCCTTAGTTCTATAGGTGAACGCCGTTTCGAAATATCGCCATAAAGGTGGACCAGGGGTGACTCTAGAATGTGTTTGTACGATATGGGTATCAAATTAAAGGTATTAATGAGGGTTTTAAAAGGGAGTAATCCTTAGTTCCATAGGTGGACGCCGTTTCGAGATACCGCCATAAAGGTGGACCAGGGGTGACTCTAGAATTCGTTTGTGCAATACGGGTATCAAATGAAAGGTGTTAATGAGTATTTTAAAAGGGAGGGGGCCTTAGTTTTATAGGTGAAAGCCTTTTCGAGGTATCGCAATAAAGGTGAACCAGGGGTGACTCTAGAATGTGTTTGTACGATATGGGTATCAAATTAAAGGTATTAATGAGAGTTTTAAAAGGGAGTGGTGGTAGTTGTATATGTGGAGGCGTTTTCCAGATATCGACCAAAATGTGGACCAGGGTGACCCAGAACATCATCTGTTGGATACCGCTAATTTATTTATATATGTAATACCTGCCAAGATTTTAAGGGTTTTTTATTTCGCCCTGCAGAACTTTTTCATTTTCTTCTACTTAATATGGTAGGTGTAACAACCATTTTATAAAGTTTTTTCTAAAGTTATATTTCGCGTCAATAAACCAATCCAATTACCTCACCATGTTTCATCCCTTTTTTCGTATTTGGTATAGAATTATGGCATTTTTTAAATTTTTTGTAATTTTCGATATCGAAAAAGTGGGCGTGGTCATTGTCGGATTTCGTTCATTTTTCATACCAAGATAAAGTGAGTTCAAGTAAGCACGTGAACTAAGTTCGTTAAAGATATGTCGATTTTTGCTCAAGTTATCGTGTTAACGGGCAGACGAACGTCTGTGTATAAAAACTGGGCGTGGCATCAACCGATTTCGCCCTTTTTCACAGAAGATAGTAAGCATCATAAAATCCATGCCCCTACCAAATTTCAAAAAGATTCGTTAATTTTTGTTCGTCTTATGGCGTTAAAAGTATCCTACACAAATTAAATGAAAAAGGGCGGAGCCACGCCCGTTTTGAAATTTTCTTTTATTTTTGTATTTTGTTGCACCATATCATTACTGGAGTTGAATGTTGACATAATTTACTTATATACTGTAAAGATATTAAATTTTTTGTTAAAATTTTACTTAAACAAAATTTTTTTTAAAAGTGGGCGTGGTCCTACTCCGATTTTACTAATTTTTATTAAGCGTACATATAATAATAGGAGTAACGTTCCTGCCAAATTTCATCATGATATTTCAACGACTGCCAAATTACAGCTTGCAAAAGTTTTAAATTACCTTCTTTTAAAAGTGGGCGGTGCCACGCCCATTGTCCAAAATTTTACTAAGTTTCTATTCTGCGTCGTAATTTCAACTCATCTACCGAGTTTCGTCGCTTTATCGGTCTTTTGTAATGAATTATCGCACTTTTTCGGTTTTTCGAAATTTTCGATATCGAAAAAGTGGGCGTGGTTATAGTCCGATATCGTTCATTTTAAATAGCGATCTGAGATGTGTGCTCAGGAACCTACATACCAAATTTTATCAAGATACCTCAAAATTTACTCAAGTTATCGTGTTAACGGACGGACGGACGGACGGACGGACATGGCTCAATCAAATTTTTTTTCGATCCTGATTATTTTGATATATGGAAGTCTATATCTATATCGATTCCTTTATATATGTACAACCAACCGTTATCCAATCAAACTTAATATACTCTGTGAGCTCTGCTCAACTGAGTATAAAAATTGCCAAAATTATTTAACTTAAACAGAGCTTGCTGATAATTGCAAATTTCTTGTATACTAACTTTTTTGATTGACTGTATGTGCACATTAAACTCTCGAATATTTTACGAAAGACCTCAGACTGGAGTATGAAAAACATGTGAACATAATTTTCACTAAAAAATTACGGCTTTTAATTCTGCGATTGCATGTGAGCATGCATGAAGTTAGGGAGTATTATAAGAGCCATAAGGTTACTCATACGCAGAGGTGTGTGGAATTAAATATATATGCATGATATTATGAATAACGCAAGAAATTGCAATATTAAATATTGAAATGTTTTCTATTAATTCGTAATTAACAAAATTATGTCACGTAACTGATTTTTAAACGGTTTTATATAGCTTGACTCTGTGTAGCGAGCGTTACGAATTTTGTAATTGAAGTTTAAGTAACTTCCCGATAAGCTACCAGTTTGAAACTTGGAATATAGTTCAGAACCAGATGACAATAGCTGTGTTTTTTCTTACATCTATATACGTTTACGCTTAAACTTTATATGGAGTGCTAAGCGTTAAGCTTTATATACTCTGTTGCGCAGAAAATTAGTACTCCTAAATTTCAATACGCATTATACTCAGATGCAACTGAAATATGTGTCTATGTTTCATCTCAACGTATTACCGCAATAAATGGTGTGTGTCCACTATTCACCGCAACCGATTCAGCTATAGGATATTCAACATGTTCTGTAGCTAGTTGCAGCTAGATGGGTCTCCTAAGCATTATCTAAGTGAGGATTATCGTTTTTTACGTGCAAACGTTGACGTATATACGTTTAAAAAAACCGCCTAATGCAATAATAAGAAAAGAACTCCGATAGGTGGCGCATGGATCGAAATATTTCGAAAAATCGTATTTTTGGTCCGATTTGGCTCATATTTGGAATACATAATACATACAAGAAATCTAAGCGCTATATGAAAAAAATCGCCGCTAAATGGCACAAGGGTCGAGAAAGGCAAGAAAATCGTATTTGGGGTCCCATATGGCTCATATGTGGAACACATATTACATACATGAATAGATAGCGACATATGAAAAAATCGCCGCAAGGTGGCGCAATGATCGATATATTCAAAAAAAAATTATTAAAGAAAATTTAAGTTAAACGGTTTTATTGAACACAATACTTACATTAAGTAATAATAATACCAAAAGCTAGAAAATAATTAGGTAGAGCCTAGGTATTAGCCATCACAGTCCTCATCAATCTAGGGCGTTGAACAGACAATTAAATAAAAGCGTTGTACGCGTCAAATTATAATTTAGTTTTTAAATTATAGTCATAAGTAAGATCAACTGAACCTTAATCAGATTATGCTACGCGTCACATTTTTATAAATTTCACGCGCCCAACGCTTTTATTTAATTGTCTGATCAACGCCCAAGATTGATGAGGAGTGTGATGTCTAATACCTAGGCTCTACCTAATTATTTTCTAGCTTTTGGTATTATTATTACTTAATGTAAGTATTGTGTTCAATAAAACCGTTTAACTTAAATTTTCTTTAATTATTTTATTTTGAATATATCGATCATTGCGCCACCTTGCGGCGATTTTTTCATATGTCGCTATCTATTCATGTATGTAATATGTGTTCCACATATGAGCCATATGGGACCCCAAATACGATTTTCTTGCCTTTCTCGACCCTTGTGCCATCTAGCGGCGAACTACATAGGAACTACCAAATTATTTTATATCTTCTAGTGTTATTATTACTTAAGTACCTGGGCGACCCAGCTTTGCTCGGAAACGTTTCGTTGTGCTGAGAAATCTTTCTAGTAGTAATATGTGAGAAATTGCAATTATTTATTTAAAAGAAAATTATTCAAAATTAAGTCGAATTATGTGTAAGATTTTTGACGAAGATTTTTAACTTTGATGTTCTCCTTTCAAGATTTAATAGAATATGAGTAAGTAGAGTATTATTTCGTCTAACTGCCCAACCCTAAATGGCAACTCTACTCAAAAATGTCCCTATTGTAATGCGGAGTGAAATACCTTTCGTTTGATACCCATATCGGCATATCTCACGAAACTTTTTTTAATTTCGAATAGGTGGCAACCCTAAATGGCCACCCTACTCTAAAATGTCCCTTTTGTAATGAGGAGTGAAATACCTTTCGTTTGATACCCATATCGGTATATCTCATGCAATTATTTTTTTAATTTCAAAACCTAAATGGCCACCCTAATCAAAAATGTTCCCATTGTAGTGCGGAGTGAAATACCTTTCGTTTGATACCCATATCGGCATATCTCATGAAACTTTTTTTAATTTCGAATAGGTGGCAACCCTAAATGGCCACCCTACTCAAAAATGTCCCTTTTGTAATGTGGAGTGAAATGCCTTTCGTTTGATACCCATATCGGCATATCTCATTCAATTTTTTTTTTTATTTCGAAAAGGTGGCAACCCTAAAAGGCAACCCTACTCAAAAGTGCCATTATTGTGATGCGGAGTGAAATACCTTTCGTTTGATACCCATATCGGCATATCTCATGCAGTTTTTTTTAATTTGGGGTAGGTGGCAACCCTAATCAAAAATGCTCCCATTGTAATGCGGAGTGAAATACCTTTCGTTTGATACCCATATCGGCATATCTCATGAAACGTTTTTTAATTTCGAATAGGTGGCAACCCTAAATGGTAACCCTGCTCAAAAATGCCGCTATTGCAATGCGCAGTGAAATAACTTTTGTTTGATACCCATATCGGCATATCTCATGCATTTTTTTTTAATTTGGGGTAGGTGGCAACCCTAATCAAAAATGCTCCCATTGTAATGCGGAGTGAAATACCTTTCGTTTGATACCCATATCGGCATATCTCATGCAGTTTTTTTTAATTTGGGGTAGGTGGCAACCCTAATCAAAAATGCTCCCATTGTAATGCGGAGTGAAATACCTTTCGTTTGATACCCATATCGGCATATCTCATGAAACGTTTTTTAATTTCGAATAGGTGGCAACCCTAATGGTAACCCTGCTCAAAAATGCCGCTATTGCAATGCGCAGTGAAATAACTTTTGTTTGATACCCATATCGGCATATCTCATGCATTTTTTTTTAATTTGGGGTAGGTGGCAACCCTAATCAAAAATGCTCCCATTGTAATGCGGAGTGAAATACCTTTCGTTTGATACCCATATCGGCATATCTCATAAAACTTTTTTTAATTTCGAATAGGTGGCAACCCTAAATGGCCACCCTACTCAAAAATGTCCCTTTTGTAATGTGGAGTGAAATGCCTTTCGTTTGATACCCATATCAGCATATGTCATGCAATTTTTTTTTTTATTTCGAATAGGTGGCAACCTTGTGAAACATTCTGAGTTGCAACACCTAGGTAGAAAGTCTTAGAAGGTGATACATTACCTCTGCCAAATTTCATTTAAATCGGTTAAGCCGTTCCCGACATCGTTCGGCTATACAAACAAACAAGAATTGCTCGTTTAAAGTTATAAGATATAAGTATTGTTTTAAATTAAAACCGTTTAGCATAAACTTTTTTTTTATTATTTATTTGGTGATAAGAGGTCATCTAGGAAAAAAATATAAAATGTATCCATTCTGAATTTGTTTGCTTAAAAAGTTATCTGAGCGCACTTGAAATTTGGTTTGCAAGAAAGCTTAATCTCATTCTTCTCAGGTATGATTACGCCATATTGATAACGACTAGAGTTTAATTCACTGGTCCTTGAAAAATCCAATCGAAACATGTGTATGTAATTTTTTACCTTACATCTGTAGTTTGGCCTTAAACGGGACGCGAACTTTTCAATTTGCCTATTTATAATAGATATAAAGTAAATTTCTTGACACGCTTGTATTAGCTTGTCACACACATTTGTATGTACATACATATGTAACTATTTTATACCAGATAATAAAAAAAAGTTACATATACGCGCCGGTCAGCGTCTATTCAGCTGGTGCGGATATGTTTTGCGCATAATTGGTTGGTTTTTAATTAAAAATAAAATTGCTTAGTAAATATTTTCTTTAGGCAAATATACAGATCACCTCCAAAGAACTCACGGCGTATTCAGATGACGTTTTAATCAACATAAGCATTAATCAACACTCTGATGGATTAAGCCCTTCGAGATGTACATGCCTAGGCATCTGGAATCGGATTAGCCAGCGCAAAAATAAAACGATCTTGTATTATTTACTAAGGTCCTTAATTGGAATAATGCTAAGTTTAGAGGGATAATTTTACCGGAAAAATACAGCACAAAATATCTGGGAATTATACTAAGTGGTAAGTTACAGTTGTGGTGGGAACTTTATGTGGACGAGAGAAGAAAAAAGCTAACGTGGAACTGTATGCGAGCAAGATGATGCTAGGATGCACTTGGGGCCTATCCCTGAAACTCCCTGATTGGGTATTTACGGTAATCGTTAAGCTTAAATTTACTATGGTATGTTAGCGTGGTAGACAGCCAAACAAAAAAGTACGCATACTAAAACAGTAGAGGCAATATGCAGATTATCAATGCAAAACATAACGGGAGCCATAAAAACTACCCTGACAGAAGCATTGCGTGCCATTCTGCACATTCCACCTGAGGATCGAATGGCCAAAACTTTGGCGTTAGCAATTGCAACAAGACTTAAGATCTCGAGGCAACTTGAGTGTAGGCCTTATGGCCATAGAACATAGGACGAACGGACTACATGGTACCGTGCCTGAACTCCGAAGAACATCTTGTGGCCACAGTGGAGCTGAGGGTTGGCGCAAGGGTGTGCAAATGGCAGTACATGCAATGCTCGTTTAAACCAATGGTTCCAAATTTATGGAAGGATTCGGATCTGTTGTTTATTTTGTCGATTCAGAAATATAAAGCAGCAGATCTATCAGGCGAAATTTGTAACTGTGAAGAATACAGTTATAGGATTATGACTTTCCTCCATACAAAGTGTGAAATCTTTTTTATATTAAAGAAAATACAAAAGAGCCTTCGGAAGAAGTGTTTAAAATACTGGAATTTATTGGGCTACAGAACTAAATAATCTGAAATCTTTGTATTTCAGCATTTGATGAGACGAGACTGTTTTACGGATATTTTTCGATGTCGGCCACTAGGACTTCACTATTTTTCTTTACCACGTTCCATCTGCTGGTGTTTCTAGTTGTGTTCTCTCTAGGTGCTTCTTGTGGCGCTATTAGGAGAGAAATTTATGGATGGTTGCTACCAGTTAAGCCCTCAAGCACATTTCGCTCTTATTTGGCACCCACAATTTGACGTCTACGATGCCAACACAATATCCCGTATTGTTTCTTCGTAGCCTGGTCTGCTGTATGTGTTTGATGAGCCAGTTATTTTGACTCGTAGTTCCAGCCTAGCCGCCATGTGTTTTTTTTAGCTATTCGCTGGCATCCCCCATTCATAATCATCGGTTTTATTTTTCTGTGGAGAACCGTTGAAGAACTTCGTTCAAACATCAGAGTAGCTGTTTCTATCTGTGCGGTTCATTAGGACTGCTTATGTGTGTTGTTTGTCCTAATGAGTCTCTTTGCCTTTGTTGTTGTCTCCTTTTTTTGCTTTCCCTTTTCTACCCTAGTCTGTTTTGAAACATACTATGGAGGTGTTTCGGAGTTTTTTCGGAGAAGTCCCTTTTTTGCATTAACGAGTTGCCATGGAACTTCTCTGCTGTGTGCTGACCTTTTGCAGCCAGTTTGCTCTGTTTTTCTGATGCTATGGCTATGCATCTCACTTGCGCATTGGTTTTTTACTTCTAACTCTGATCTAGCCTACTTGCGACGATGGCTGCCGATTACAACTGCTTATACAACGACATAGTAGCTGCACTGCGAAACTTTTTTCTTTTGACAACTTTTGACAACTTAAAATTCAGCCATTTGAATAATGATTTTGCTCTCTGCCCCATACATATACATAAACATATACTACACTCAGAGAAAAAATTGTTGTAAAACAAACGAAACAAGTTCAAAGTTAGGAACATTCGTTGGCAAAAGTCTGTTAAGTACGTTTTTTCTTAACTCGTGACCGATGGGCTTGTTTTAAGAAGAGTTTTTCCAAGCACACTGTTCGTATTTTATGACCACTTTGGTATTGATTTGTGAACCTTCTGTGCTCATTTCAAGCACTACTTAGGCTTGATTTAAAATTTTTCGTTCTCACGCTTCGAGAACGATTTGGGGCCAATTTAACATTTTTCGGTCTCAATTCAAGAACGGTTCGTGCTTGATCTTTGGTGGGAGGGGAAAGTATTTTTTTCAATAGGTACCCATTTATTTTTTATTACTAATAATTTTTTTGTCATAAACAAAAAAATTAAAAAAGAAAAAAATTTATTTAAATTCAAAAGTTGAAGAAAAAATGCATAATATGCATTTTTTCACACATTTCTCTTATTAATGCAATCTGAATATATACTTAAAACATTTCATTACAAGTTTGAGAATTACCTGTACATATGTGGGCACGATGGGCCACTACAACTGCTTGATAGCTTGTGCCAAATGTTTTATTTAACATTGTAGTGCACACGAATTATACCGTTTCTTTTTTCTTGAACTTAATTTAAGAACATTGTTCTTAATTTAAGAACAGTGTTCCCATTAATGGAACATTTGTTCATATTTTAAGACCGGGCGTTCTCTTTTCAAGAAAATGGTTGTCAGTTCAAGAACAAGGTTGTTGTTTTGAGAACGGGTCATTCGTTTTTCAAGAACAAAAAAGTAAGAACATGAAAAGCTTGAATTGAGTCCGGTGGTGCTGGATTTTAGAACGGCGTGTTTCTCTGAGTATACGCATACCCAAAAAATAATTTTCGAGCCTGCAAACATTTTTTTTTGGTTTTCTTTTTTTTTTTTTTTTTGATTTGATATTTTTAAGGTTTTTTGATGACCTACTAAAAAATATTTCATGTATATCAAATCCGACCCAAAAATGTTCGCTAAAACGTTGTCGATCACAGTTTTTTGAAAAAAAAAAAAAAAAAGAAAAATGCCGTGTCGACTGATATTCTTTCTTGGCAGGTGCGTCTTCGTCCATTCGTATAACTTGACCTAGCTTGCAAAGCCTTTGGGTTTTTATTCATTTCCGAAAACTTTTCTCTCGAACACTGCAAGAGCCATCTCATCTTCTCTCGAAACCGTTCATGATTCCAAACCATATATAAGGACAATTATAATGAGCGACTCGTTAAGCGTGTATTTTGTTCGTCGATAAGGAAATTTACTTTTCCAATTATCTACTCAGTGCAATGTGGCATTTGTTGGCAAGAGTTATACTCCGTTTGAATTCTAAAATGGCATTGTTTTTGCTGTGAATTATATTCGCCAAACCAATAGCATGACAATAATAATTCGCTATCCGTTGTTATCGACAAGAAGTCGACGAAGCCCTTTCCGAAACGACCGAAACTATTTTATTCTGCTAAAGCTATCTCTGTTTAAATTTCTCTCTTTCTCTGTTTTAACTTCAATGCCTGACCGGTTCCAATTGATTTCAAAACATCGTCGTGTCACATCTCTCATTACATTCGGATTCGTAAAAGTTACATATAATTTTTTTCCAAATGCAATTTTCCAACATTCCTAGCGTAATTTCATATGAGTATGTGTGCATGTTTTAGGTTGACTTATCAGCAGTTTCGCTCATATTGATTTGATTCAATTTACTGCTCGCGGCATTTACTGAAAATTCTAGACATAATCGCGCTCCCGCTCAAATGACAACAAACAATTTACGTGCACGAAGAATGTGTCATGAGATCTTCACATATACATACGCGCACATTACCATGGCATACAATTATGTTTCCTCTACATATGCCCTTTGTACTGTTACAATTTAATTACCAGCTCAGTGCTACATTTTGGTGTAAACAAAGTAAGCATGTAGTTGGTGAAAAAGCATATGCATGTGCTTATGTACGGCTGTATGTGTGTGCGTACATTCGTATGGTAAGTTCAGTTGATGCGTATATTTGGGTGAATCTAGGTTAATGTATGTATGCATGTGTGGATTCTCGCACATTCTATGAAATGTGCTAATTGGAAAGGCAACATTGTTGGAGCTATTAACAACGGTTCAATAATCTTTGGTACGCTCAAAGTCCATCAAAATCGGACGTTTGTACTTTAGGCACTCTGTATGTGAGTATGTTTGAACATATCATACATAACGCTGTTGGATGTTCAGGATTGATATTTGGTCAGGAATTTTTCGTGGCATAGTAAAAATGAAAAAATCTCACCAAAGGTTAGAATTTCTTTGTAAAAATGTATCAATATCTCCAATGAAAGTAGTTTTGTAATTCACAGATTCGTGGAATTTATGCTGATGCTTATTTGTTTAGTAAGTAAAAAGTATGAGACTACCCAGCGGCGTAAGTATGGATTACGTAATCCAATACTTCCCCAACACTTCGAACTCAGTATGCAATACAGAATCAATTACAATCAATATTACTTTTCCATAAGCATGGCCGCTTTTTGGACAGAACTGATTACTTACATCATTACTGGTAATGGAGTAAGTAAACGATATCCGAAAAATCTTCGGATGTTTATTACTCTAAGGCATACTTTTCTGAATTGTAATCGGCATTGTAGAGAGGTCACCCACATAACGATACACAAATCTGAAGTGGTAAGTGCTCTTGGAACATAATCACTGTATTTCAAAGACAGGGTAACAGCAAATTAAATTATATATTGTAACGAATTTGCTTGCAAATCCTCTTATTTGCAATCCTCTGCTAAGTTCGAATCACTAAACTGTTGAATAAATAGCTCCAATTTGTAATAATGCAAAATGGCCTTTATTAAAGTACTTCACAATAACAAACTGTGCAACGAATAGCTTGCTTAATAACCACACTGATTGATAGATCAATGAAACTCTACTATTCAAAATAACACTGCTATTGCTCGCTAGATATCGTCTTAATCAAACTGCTTGGCAACTCAAATCAAACTGAATTACTTCTTACTCGCTTGCCCCGCTTTTATAGTTTCCAGAACTTACCAACTATATTCGTGTGTGTATAGTTCTCATATAGTTTCTACTTGTTTACAATTGTCTACTTTTTAGCGCTTCTCAGATGTACATATGTGAGTTTGTAGTTTAGTCTCCCGCACACACATAAGCGTATAAGTAAATTAATCTGTGTGTGACATCTCATCTCTCGCTGCCTTGTATGTAAATGGTGCTCGTCGGAATGTGTACATATGTGTAGACGCAATTATTGATTCGTTTATGTAGATACATAATGATTGAATTATTGATGTGAATTCACGTCACTGCTTAGCATCGGCCTGGAGATGGAAGCACTCCTTAGTTTTGCTAATATTCGTAACACTGCCCTCCACCTAAGTCTGATCGTCCCGATCAGACAAATCTCCCAATCTAAACGCCGCTAGCATCTCCAAATGTACCACCCTTCTAATCCGTGGTTTCCCAGTGGTTTGTATGCGGTAGATGGTATCACTGATCTTCTTCACAACTTTGTACGGGCCTTCCCAACTGCACCGAAATTGGGCTGGAACACCTTTCCGCCGGTGAGGGTTGTTTAACAGTACCAAATCTCCATTCCGGAAACCTTCCGAATTATTTACCCTGTCGTACCTGTGTTCCATCTTACTACTCATTATTCTGGATCGTTCTCTCGCACTTTGTTGCTTGGCCAATGAAGAACTACTTTGTAGAGCTTGTTCTTGACGGATTGGCTTCACATACTCAGTATCATTCCGACGTTTCCCAACAAAAGTGCGCGCTGGCTTGAAACCATCCTTGCATTCTTTCTGAAAAATTCTTTCAGTCATTTTAGTGCGTCCATTAGGGTTTGTTGATGCCGGTCTTTTCCTCGCAGGTACTTTTAATTTCGCTTTATTTTTGGCACATTCGACCCATCAACCTTTGCTCGATCTACTTTCCTTGACTTTCGTGGTCTCTGTCGAATCTCCTCCACCAGCACTCGCTTACTGCTGAACCCTTTTTCCAAACTGAAGTTAAGTGGCACATCTTGGTTCTCATAATGCATCACCCTTCTCTGCATATCGATCTTGATGTCATGGTCAACCAAGAAATCCACTCCCAATATAACTTCATGAACAATCTCCGCCACAACAAATTTGTGTAGAACCATGACCTTCCCAATCAATACTTCACATATCACTTCTCCCTGAACTTGGTTATACTCGCCAGTGACCGTACGCAACTTTGCTCCAGGTAACGGTTTTACTCTCCTGTTGACCAAGTCAGATCGGATCAAGGAATGAGATGCGCCCGTATCTACAGTCAGTATTCGTTCGTTGCCATCCACATTCCCTCTGACGGTAAGACTGTTCGATTTTCTACCAATTTGCGACACAGATATCACAGGGCATTCAATAGCCGGATCTAGCTCTCTACCTCTTACTCGCTTTTGCTCATCTCCTCCAGCTTTGCGTTTACGCCCACCCACATTGTTGGAACTATTAAGGCCAAGATCGCAATGACGTGCAATGTGACCGGACTTCCCGCATTTGAAGCATTTGATAACTTTTTCACTCCGCTTTTGCGATCCTTTCAGCGCCTCCAATATTGCGTCTACCCACTCTGGCCTTTCTACTTCCACACGGCGTGCTTTGAAATCTGGCTTACACAGAAGCGACGCTGTTTCTTGAATCAGGGCTTGTGACACCGTTTCTGCGAATGTTGGCTTTGGGTTTGCGTATGTAGCCCGCTTCGTTTCCACATCTCGTATGCCATTTATGAAGCTCTGGATTTTTACCCTTTCAGTGTATTCCACGGGTGCGTCTGCATTCACTAAATGTGCTAGCCTTTCAATATCCGACGCAAACTCTTGCAATGTTTCACCAGGCCTCTGGAAGCGGTTCAACAACTTCATTTGGTATATCTGTCTCCTATGCTCAGTTCCGTATCGCCTCTCTAGAGCGCCCATCAATGCTTCAAAACAGTTCCGTTCACTCTCTGGAATGGTTTGTAAAATCTCAGCTGCAGGCCCTTTCAACGCCATGAACAGTGCAGCAACTTTATCTACCACATTCCAGTTGTTCACTGCTGCGGTTTTCTCAAACTGAAGCTTGAAGACCTGGAAAGGAACAGAACCGTCAAAAGATGGAGTTTTTACCTTTGTATTACTCGCTGAAGCAGCCGGCCGATTAAGTTGCAATTCCTGTATACGACCTCTCAACGCATCCACCTCTGCCTCGAATTTTTCTTCAAACTGCATTATTTTTTCGTCCATGCGCGCTTCGAGTTTTGATGATATACGCGCCTCTTGTGCTTCTAGTTGTACTGTTATGCGTGTCTCTTGTTCTTTCAGTTGGGTTGCCATATATGTCTTTTGTTCTTCCAGCTGTGATGACATATTTGTGGATATTTGTGATGACATTTCTGTTATACGTGCCTCTTGTGCTTCCATCTTGGATGTTAAAAGTGTCTCCTGCGATTCTAGTTGTGATGCCATATATGTCTTCTGTTCTGCCAGTTGAGATGACACTGTCGATGTTTGAGCAGATATAGCAGCTAAAATCATGTTCAAATCTGTACTGGTAACCGTCTGCGATGTTTCGTTCTTCTCTTCAATTTTTGTTGTCTCCTCGCCATCAAGATGAAAGACATGCTCTTCCACATCAATTCCTTCTGCTTCCATTGCTTCTCGTAGCCGTGCCTGAAGTTCGAGTTTAACGCCGCTTGTATTCAATCCACGGCTCTCCAACTCCTTCTTCAGTTGCGGGATCTTCAATTCACTTAACTTTGCCATGTCCTTGTTGTCCTCTAGAATTTATTCAACAATTCCTCTTCTGACACCAATTGTAACGAATTTGCTTGCAAATCCTCTTATTCGCAATCCTCTGCTAAGTTCGAATCACTAAACTGTTGAATAAATAGCTCCAATTTGTAATAATGCAAAATGGCCTTTATTAAAGTACTTCACAATAACAAACTGTGCAACGAATAGCTTGCTTAATAACCACACTGATTGATAGATCAATGAAACTCTACTATTCAAAATAACACTGCTATTGCTCGCTAGATATCGTCTTAATCAAACTGCTTGGCAACTCAAATCAAACTGAATTACTTCTTACTCGCTTGCCCCGCTTTTATAGTTTCCAGAACTTACCAACTATATTCGTGCGTGTATAGTTCTCATATAGTTTCTACTTGTTTACAATTGTCTACTTTTTAGCGCTTCTCAGATGTACATATGTGAGTTTGTAGTTTAGTCTCCCGCACACACATAAGCGTATAAGTAAATTAATCTGTGTGTGACATCTCATCTCTCGCTGCCTGGTATGTAAATGGTGCTCGTCGGAATGTGTACATATGTGTAGACGCAATTATTGATTCGTTTATGTAGATACATAATGATTGAATTATTGATGTGAATTCACGTCACTGCTTAGCATCGGCCTGGAGATGGAAGCACTCCTTAGTTTTGCTAATATTCGTAACAATATTTTCATTTATACCATTTGTAAAATATTGTTACGATTATTAGCAAAACTGAGGAGTGCTGCCATCTCCAGGCCGATGCTAAGCAGTGACGTGAATTCACATCAATAATTCAATCATTATGTATCTACATAAACGAATCAATACTTGCGTCTACACATACGTACACATTCCGACGAGCAACATTTACATACAAGGCAGCGAGAGATGAGATGTCACACACCGATGAATTTACTTATACGCTTATGTGTGTGCGGGAGACTGTAAACTACAAACACAGGTATATATCTTATCTGAGTGGTCACAAGAGAGGGCAATAATTTGTGCACGTAGTTGTGGCTGGCGATTTTGTAGCCGAAACAACTAGTAACTTCTGGAAATCGAAGAGCCAAAAGTATGCAGCGTAAACTATAAAAGCGATGCAGGCGAGTAAGAAGTAATTCAGTTTGATTTGAGTTGTCAAGCAGTTTGATTAAGACGATATCTAGCGAGCAATAGCAGTGTTATTTTGAATAGTAGAGTTTCATTGAGCTATCAATCAGTGTGGTCATTAAGCAAGCTATTCGTTTCACAGTTTGTTATTGTGAAGTACTTTAATAAAGGCCATTTTGCATTATTACAAATTGGAGTTATTTATTCAACAGTTTAGTGATTCGAACTTAGCAGAGGATTGCAAATAAGAGGATTTGCAAGCAAATTCGTTACAATATTTATTTTTATTTCATTTCATTTATTAATAAATGCATTAGTACAATAATAAAAGTAATTATTTTTTAGTAAAACAATAGTAATTTAACATATATCAAAGAACATTATTATTATTTATTAAATTATTATTTTAGAAATTATTAAATTTATATGAAATATTTCATCAAAAAAGCTTCAAAAAACTTAAGTGGCATCCACAAACCTAACCTATATATATACTTATAATTAATAAAAAAACTGAAATATTATTTGAGAAAAAAACTTCAAAAGGATAGAAAACAAACTAAAATACGAAGTACATATTTTTCTTATTAGTATATCTTTAGTGACATCTTATGTACTACCAGCACTTTCAATATTTTCCTTGTTTTTAATTTGTTTAATTTTATTGTCATATTTTCGTTTCGCTAAGCGACCCTTCTGCGTTTTGAACGCTTGTCGCATAAGTTGTTTATATAGGCGCTCATTGGTGCGATCAATTTTTAAAGCATCTGTAAATAAAAAAAAAAAATTAGGACTTGATTTGCATATATATATAAATATGTTCAGTGGGTATTCACTCCAGCAGCTTAACAACTTATCTTAATAACATGTAAGGAAGGTTAAGTTCGGGTGTAACCGAACATTACATACTCAGTTGAGAGCTATGGTGACAACATAAGGGAAAATCACCATTTAGCAAAATGAACCGAGGGTAACCCTGGAATGTATTTGTATGACATGTATATCAAATGAACGGTATTAAAGAGTATTTTATGAGGGAGTGGGCCATAGTTCTATAGGTGGACGCCATTTAGGGATATCGCAATAGAGGTGGACCAGGGCTGACTCTAGAATTTGTTTGTACGATATGGGTATCAAACGAAAAGTATTGTTACGTCTGGTGGTACAGACGTACGAATATTTCATATATTTATTATTAAATATTAAGGAAAATACAAAAGATAGTTAATAGTAAATATATTATACTTTTTAATTCACGTGTGTAACTCTTGGATAACTCGAAGTGACAGCCGTGTGTCGATATGTTAGCAAGATGTCAAACTTTGATCATGTGTTGCCAGATTGCCATAATGTGTCGTCCCAAAACCTTCGCTGTTTAGTTTAATGAGCTCGGTGAAAGCCTAAGTGGTGGGCGTTGAGGACGATCTGAGCGACGTAGGGATGGAGTCCCTTGGTCTTCGCAATTGTGATTGGTTTGAGCTGAATCATAATCATTGTGCGCAATTTCATGATTAGCTTGACCTGAGTTTTCATTCGAGGACATCTCATCGTTGTCTACGTTTTGAGTTTCTGGTTCTTTTTCTAAATGGTCTAGAATATGATCAGCGCGTTCTGATACCTGTTTGGTCTGTGACATACGTAGGCGCAATTGATTTTCGTGCATTATTTTCAACATTCCAGTGTCCATTAAGACGTTGTACATGACTCTACTAATACGTTCTATTATCGAGCCTGGTTTCCACTCATATTTGTTGTTAGATGTATGTATCGCAGCGTAAATCTTGTCGTCGGGATGGAACTGTTTCGGACTGGCCCCGTGTTTTCTGTTGTACTGGTATTTCATATCCGAGCTTTGTTTCTCATTTGGTGCTTTTTCCTCGCTTGGTGGAAACAGTAAATCCAAATGCGTACGAAGTTTTCGATTGTATAACAGCTCGGCAGGTGATTTGAAATCCATACAATTTTGGTTCGGGGTGGAGCGATAACTCATTAAGAATGTTTGTAGGTTTTGGTCGGTTGTACCCTCCTTACCAAGTTTTTTTAATGCTCTCTTGGGTGTGTCAACAAATCGTTCCACCTGACCATTTGACATTGGGTAATACGGACTGGAACAAAGATGTTGGATACCGTGTTCACGGATGAAGTTTTGAAACTCTGCACTCTTGAATTGGGTTCAATTGTCTGATATCAACGTACTTGGAAAGCCGTGTCTTGAAAAGATTGCATTTAAAATATTGATGGTCTGGTGAGCAGAGATTGACTTTGTCATCACTATTTCTGGCTATTTCGAATAGGAGTCCACCACCACTAAAAAATAATTTCCATCGACGGGACCTGCGTAGTCGATGTGTATGCGTTGCCATGGTTCATTAGTTGGAGCCCATGGGCTTAATGTTGTTTTTGTCGGAAATTTGGCCTCGGCTGCACATTGATGGCAGTCGTTAATAAAATTTATAATGTCTTTATCTATTGCGTGCCAATATACATAGCTACGAGCGATTGCTTTTGTTCGTTTTATACCTTGATGACCCCAGTGAAGTTCTTTTAGAATTCGCTTCTGGTAGATTCTAGGTATAGCAATTCGATTTCCTACCATTATACAGTCCTTGGTGACGGTAACGGAATCTTTCCGCGCAAGATATTGTCTGATGTCTGTATTCTCTGGAAGTTTTACCGGCCAGCCCGTTTTGTAAAACTCGAGAGTGTTTTTCAGGATTGGATCTCTTGCAGTTTCGTATTGTAACATTTTGTGCGTGATTGACATCTTTTCTATGTTTTCTGTAATAATTGAATTTACCTCGTTTTCTAGCTTGATGTAAGCTATGATGAACTCTTCTGAATCAGTTACGGTGTTTTTAATGAGTGGTGATAGGACATCAACATAACCGAAACTATTTGTGTTTATGAATCTGATGTCGAAATCATGCGCGAGTAGTTTTATAGCCCCTCTCTGGTGACGGTTTGCTTGGTGAGCGTTAATACCGGACTTTTTCCCAAAATTCGCTAAAAGTGGTTTATGATCGGTATGTAGGGTAAACCTACGCCCGAATATCATTTTGTGGAATTTGGTTACAGCAAATATTAACGCTAAATCTCTTTCTCAATCTGGCAGTATCCTTTTTCGGTTTCAGTCAGTGATTTCGACGCATGACTAATTGCTTTTTGCGTACCATCTGGATAATCGTGCATGGTGCAAGCACCAAGTCCGTAATTTGACGCGTCTGCTGCCACGATTATCTTTTGATTTGGATCATAATGTGCGAGCAATAAATCGGATGACAGGATGTCCTTAAGATGTTTGAAATATTTTGCATGATTGTTTTCCATTGCCATTTTGTATTAATTTTCAACAACTCGTCTAGTGGACCACGGTATAAGCGCATTTTGCCTACGAATTTTCCATAGAAGGTTATGGCACCTAAAAACGACCGAAGTTCCGAAATGTTTGTGGGTTCCGGCATTTCGCGGATTGCTGCCGTTCTTTCTGTATTTGATTTCAACCCTTGTGAGTTTATAATGTCACCAAGATATTTTATTTCTTGAAGTGAAAATTTGCATATTTCAATTTTGAACTTAAGTCCGTGTTGTTGTATGCGGAGTAAAACTTTTTCAAGATTTGTGTCATGTATTTCCTGAGTAGCTCCGGAAACGAAAATTTCGTCGATATATGCGGTGACACCTTCCAATCCAGCGAGCATTTGGTCCATAATTTGTTGGAATATTGATAGAAATATTTTTTACCCCAAAAACCATGCGGTTGTACCGAAACAAACCTAAATGTGTGTTTATTGTAAGTAGATGTTTTGATTCATCATCTATAGCAATTTGTAAAAAAGCCAAATCAATATGGCTAAATATTTTGGCATTTGATAATTTACAAAAAATGTCTTCCGGCAAGGGAAGAGGATATTTGTGTGTTTCCAATGCATTACTGAAACATTTGGAAAAATCTGCGCATCCGTTTTCCCGACTACAACAATGGGAGCCGCCCAATCGCTGTAATTTACCGGTGAGATTATTCCGTCTTTTACCATACGATTTAGTTTGACTTCTATGGATTGTTTTACGGCGTATGTGACTGGTCGCGGTGGGCGAAAGACTGATCTGCAGTCTTCCTTGATATACAGGTGTGCTGTAGATTTGTTATACAATCCCATTTTGTTCTCAAAAAGATGTGGAGAAAGTTCTTTCATGGTATTTGTGTCGATTTCGGACCTTAGATATTTTGTTGTTGTGATCGCTTGGCAGATAGTGTTGATCGGCATATCTTCTAATTGAAGAGACCTTATCCAATCGAGACCCATTACATTAAGATTTTTTATTGGCGTTACGTAGCCTGTTGCAATAGTTTTACGGTTTTGAAATTCGATGTTACACTCAAATTGGGCTACAATTGGCAGCTCGCCTGTTGCGCTGCGCTTGTCGGTTCACTTCTTCCATTTTCGTCGTTGAAAACTTTGCCAAGACATTTTGAGATATTATTTTTATATCAGATCCAGTGTCAAATTGGAGACTGATTACGATTATGTTGATTCTGTCCTTTACGTACTTTCTACAGCTTATATTGTTGACTGCAAATATTGTTTTCGTATCGGCGCTGGGTTTTTTCTTTGTGTGGGTACCCTTTTTTGCATGATGCTTCCCTTTCTTGACTTTGCAATATCCGTCTTTGTGTCCGATTTCGTTACATTTCTTACATTTGTGCGTTTTGAAGGAACAATCTCGAGCATAGTGCATATCGCCACAAAACCAATATGGCGAGTTCGGTGTACTATTTTTCTTGTTTGGTATGCTCTAGCTGCCTTTACTTGTTGAACTTCAACATTTTTCTTTTCAACAAGAGCGGTGTCGGACTTCAGATTGATTATGCGCTGACATTCTCGCGCTATGACGGCAAGTGTGATAGTATTAACTTCACTGTCGATCTTGCTTAAAAGTTTTGTCCGTATCTCAAAATCTGTTTGTGATTTTAGACCCATGACGAACACTAAACTTTTGATTTGATCCACTGTCAGATCGTTTAGCTTAAACTTTTCGCAGTGTTTGTTGACCATACCTGTGTATGTTAGAAAGTCCATGTTCGCATCTTTTGTTTATTGCAAACAATTAAAACGCGTATTGAAAATTGAATTTTTACTACCAAAAAGTTGGGTTAGTTTTTGCACCGTGTTGTCAAATATAAAGTCACGTGGGTGATTTGAAAGAACATAGTTAATATATTTACTGTGAGCATTTGTATTTAATTTTCGAAGCAATAGCCTCACTTTTGCGGCATCGTCTAGCTTTGCTGCATCTACTGCAAATAGATCTTCATAGCGTGCGAACCATGTATCGATAGTTATGTTGTTATCCGCAGCTAAGCAAAATTCCGATATGTTTGCAGCTAGCGCTTCTAGGATGAATTCTGGGCCTTTACTTGAATTTGATACATTATTTTGCAGCTGCGAAGGCTCCTTAGGAAGTAGCTTTTGCATCAGTAATTTCATATCATCGTGCTACTCCTTCTGCTGCTTTTGCATTTGTTTGGCAAGGGCTTGAATTGCCTCATCCATTTTTATCTTTGTAATGGTAAACGTTTAGATAAATACCTGAAATCCTCGTCGCCACTGTTACGTCTGGTGGTACAGACGTACGAATATTTCATATATTTATTATTAAAAATTAAGGAAAATACAAAAGATAGTTAATAGTAAAAATATTATATTTTTTAATTCACGTGTGTAGCTCATGGATAACTCGAAGTGACAGCCGTGTGTCGATATGTTAGCAAGATGTCAAACTTTGATCATGTGTTGCCAGATTGCCATAATGTTTCATCCCAACAGGTATTAATGAGCATTTTAAAAGGACGTGGGGCTTAGTTCTATAGGTGGACGCCATATCGAGATATCGCCATAAAGATGGACCAGGGGTGGCTCTAGAATAAGTTTGTACGATATGGGTATCAAACTAAAGGTATTAATGAGGCTTTTAAAAGGGAGTGGTGGTAGTTATACATGTGAAGACGTTTTCCAGATATCGACCAAAATGTGTACCAGGGTGACCCAGAACATCATCTGTTGGATACCGCTAATTTATTTATATATGTAATACCACGAAGAGTATTCCTGCCAATATTTCAAGGGTTTTTTATTTCGCCCTGCAGAACTTTTTCATTTTCTTCTACTTAATATGGTAGGTGTCACACCCATTTTACAAAGTTTTTTTCTAAAGTTATATTTTGCGTCAATAAACCAATCCAATTACCTTACCATGTTTCATCCCTTTTTTCGTATTTGATATAGAATTATGGCATTTTTTCATTTTTCGTAATTTTCGATATCGAAAAAGTGGGCGTGGTCACAGTCGGATTTCGGCCATTTTTTATACCAATACAAAGTGAGTTCAGATAATTACGTGAACTGAGTTTAGTAAAGATATGTCGATTTTTGCTTAAGTTATTGTGTTAACGGCCGAACGGAAGGACAGACGGTCGACTGTGTATAAAAACTGGGGGTGGCTTCAAACCGATTTCGCCCTTTTTCACAGAAATAAGTTATCGTCCTAGAATCTAAGCCCCTACTAAATTTCACAAGGATTGGTAAATTGTTGTTCCACTTATGGCATTAAAATTATCCTAGACAAATTAAATGAAAAGGGGCGGAGCCACGCCCATTTTGAAATTTTCTTTTATTTTTGTATTTTGTTGCACCATATCATTACTGGAGTGGAATATTGACATAATTTTTTATATACTGTAAAGATATTAAATTTTTTGTTAAAATTTGACTTTTAATAAAATTTTTTTTAAAAGTGGACGTGGTCGTGCTCCGATTTTGCCAATTTTTATCAAGCATACATACTGTAATAGGGGTAACTTTTCTGCCAAATTTCATCATGATATCTTCAACGACTGCCAAACTACGGCTTGCAAAACTTCTAAATTACCTTCTTTTAAAAGTGGGCGGTGCCACGCCCATTGTCCGAAATTTTACTAATTTTCTATTCCGCGTAATAAGTTCAACTCACATACCAAGTTTCAACGCTTTATCCGTCGTTGGTAATGAATTATCACACTTTTTCGATTTTCCGAAATTTTCGATATCGAAAAAGTGGGCGTGGTTATAGTTCGATATTGTTCATTTTAAATAGCGGTCTCAGATGAGTGCCCAGGAACCTATGTACCAAATTTCATCAAGATACCTCAAAATTTACTCAAGTTATCGTGTTAACGGACGGACGGACGGACGGACATGGCTCAATCAAAGTTTTTTTCGATACTGATGATTTTGATATATGGAAGTATATATCTATCTCGATTCCTTTATACCTGCACAACCAACCGTTATCCAATCAAAGTTGATATACTCTGTGAGCTCTGCTCAACTGAGTATAAAAATTATTTGCCTCTAGTGTATTTTGTTTTTGGAAGTAATGTAAAAAATATACCACATAAGCATATAAGCTGATAACTAGGCTCACGTGAATACCCCATATACGTATGTCTGGGAAATGATGCTTTTCTTGTAGGTCTCGTCGAGTAGAACATGAATTGGGGTAGGAGATTTTGCAAACACGCCCAAAATCTTGAGTTACGGTAAAAAACTGTTTTAATGGGAAGACAAGTTTCTTCCTTTCCTATGATACATAGTTAGGAAATTTTTCATGTGTGTGATATTGTTCAACATAACTCAAGATTTTAAAGGTGTTGCGCAGATTTCGCTTGCTTAACCCCTTTTTGCTACTCATATTAATTTTCCTTTTTTATTGGTAGTAGTAATATTGCTACGTAAACAAATTACGAATATGATTTTAACTATAAGCTGATAATGCACTTTTATAAAAAACAATTAACGCACAATTTTACATTAGTTCACAGAACTTAGCGTTATTATTGCTGGAACTCCACAATGCACACACTAAATAAGAAGAAACCTATTATTATAATAGGGGGACTCATGATAGCATATAAACTTATAAGGTGTAAAATTATATCCATTTACACACGCGGTTATATGAACGCACCTAGTAATACTCTTGATAAACTTGATTGTTAATCAGCTGTATTATTGCCAAACAAAATTCTTTTTGATTGTTATACAAATTAAAAAATACCAAGATTAAGTGAAAAATCAAAACTAAAACGCCTTTACTTGCTGATGTTGGATATTTTTGATGAAAATGCCGTCTGTAATGTCTGCAAGGTTGCATTCCTTTGAGTTTACCGCGTTTACACAATGAAATGTGCGCGTAAATTTATACAAATTGTGTAAATGATTTTTCATACAAAATTTGACAGCTCCTGCGTAAACTAGATAAATTTATACGTTTACACACTTTATAAGGCATTTATACGGTTACATGAGTCCCCCTAATATGTAATTCTAAGTATCTTAACAGAAAAACTCACTTAAATAGTTTAAATTTGTTTTTATTAGGGGGACTCATGTAACCGTATAAATGCCTTATAAAGTGTGTAAACGTATAAATTTATCTAGTTTACGCACGAGCTGTCAAATTTTGTATGAAAAATCATTTACACAATTTGTATAAATTTACGCGCACATTTTACCGTGTAAACGTGATAAACTCAAAGGAATGCAACCTTGCAGACATAACAGCTGATAAAAACTATTTGCGTTTGTTAAAAAGTTAATTCAAGCAATGGAGGAGGTAAAATAAACAATTCTTTTGTAATTTTTCCATTTTTATATATAATCTATTGTATTTCAGAACACAAAACAAAAATCCAAACGAAGAAGAGTAAATCCATCACACCGATGGACAGAATCAGAAAATATGGATTTAATTGAAGCAGTTGCTGACGCAACTAGAGGCCGGCCGGAGTCTTTTGAGGTATGTATACAATTGTTTTGAGTGCATTAATTGCTGATAACTAAAAGTAATCTGTTTAAAGTTTAACATATGCGGTAGTCGACTTAACCTGCCCAATATTGCTGCCACCAACTCGACTAACTTTCAATTTAGCTGCAATATTTACCAGCCTTGGCCAGGAGCAATGTGTCGCATATTTCTTTACATATTTATATGTGATTGTTTATTGCGTATTTTATGCCAACTTGCACTGACCCAGCGTTGCTGTTACATGTTTCAACTAAATATCGCCGTTCAGGCTGGGACAGTCTGTTGTATACATATGTACATGTGCATAATTGTGGCCGTATGTATGTACGTTGATTTTGTGATTCTTTTACTAGGATTCTATGGTCTACCTACTTTGGCAAAATGATGTAAATACTTATATTCAAATATTTTGCTATTTCAGAAGCCGACAGCCGAACGCTTCTACACAAGAATAAAATCAATGGCAAGCAGTCTAGGACAAATAGAATGGATGTCATTAAAATGCAAAATGAGATACCTCAAGGCATCGTACGTGTCTGCTCTCGATTGGAAGAACAAGACGGGGTCTGGTTTGTTGGCCAGTGGTGACGAGTCTAGTGTGACAGCATACATACAAAAATATGCCCAAATTTCGATATGCTTGCTGATATATTTGGGCAGCGCAAAAATGTAAGCCCGCCGTTTATTTTCGACAGCCAAATTGATACGCAAATGACAATCGACCATTCCTACTTAATTTCCTATGTCACAGACACAGAACCAGAACAGGACTACGTCTTTGAGCCTGTCGCCGGAAGCCAAACTAGTACTCCTGAGCCTCTTTGTCTTCAAAGTAGTGTTGATTTAACGCAACACAAGCAGAACAGAATGTGTAATGCAAAACCGGTCAATACACAACATAGCACTTTTGAGCATAAATTGCCACAAACCAGAACGTTATCACCGATTCAACAACGAAAAAACAAACGGGAAAAAATGCCTACTACTAACACCTTTAACGACCTTCTTCTTATTCAAGAAAAAAAACTGGAGTTAGAAGTTCAAAAACTAGAGCTTGAGGGGGAAAGGGAAAAAAATAAAGTACAACTAAAAGAGCTTGAATTAAAAAATCAAATTGAATTAAGAAAGATGGAACTTGAAATACAAAAAGAAGAGAAATTACAAATTGAAAAATTAAAATTAGAAAGTCAGGAAAGATTGAAGAAGTATGAAATTGATTGTAAGCTTAAGTAGTTTCATTCTTGTATTTTAACCAAGCAGACGGACACACTGCTTATTGTCATAGTGAAGCCCATCGAGACAAAGTTTAGATATGATACTGTGATGGCATAGTTGGGAACAATGCATTAGATTTAAATTTCCACTACCACTAAATTTTTTCATGGTAATGAAAACAATTTGGACTACTACTTAATTTTTTAATGGAAAAAAATTTAATGCTGGTAGAGAACGTTACACTAAAATTATAATGGTAGTGGAAAATTTAATTTAAATCAAAAAATTTAGTGGTAGTAGAAATTAAAACCTAATGCATTTTGTTCAACTATGAATAAAAGTAATTTTCTGGCAGCTAGATTCACCACTATTAATTTACCTGCTTTGTTGAACAAAAAATATGTGAGTAAAATGATTTTGTTTGTTTGTTTAGGGTAATATAAATTTTTAGAAAATGAATTACTTAATTATATTTAATCAGATATTAATGGCAATAACTCTGCCTATATCAGCACTTTTTAAAGAAACTAAAAATTTCAGTGCAATCGTATTTTTTTTAATGAAATTTCACATTTTCAGTTCTTTAATTTAAAATTTTTTATTACAAAATAAAAGCGAATTCAAATGCAATGAATTTTAAAAATTAATAAATATGAATAATTACAAAATGGATTGTGGAGTTTTCCAAACATATAGCAAAAATTAATGTGTGTGTGTGATTTTGTAGAGAGAGTGAGGGGAATAGAAATAAAAATTAGAACAGGAATAGGAATAAGGATAGGATAAGAAACAGAGGCAGTGGAAAAGACGGAGAAAAATTGGTGGGAGGATGAAAATTGGGGAGATGAAGAGGAAGAAGAACAAGAGAGTAAGTGGAAGGAATAAAAAGGAAGAAGAGAGGTTGGTATGGTTATAGGTGTAGAGAGAGGGATAAGGATAGAAATGTGTAGTTCTGTTAATGTGATGCGTGCATAAAAGTTAGAATAGCACGCCGTTTTGCTTCACCCTCGCTGCTAGACCAATTTGGTGTTTCAGGCCCCTCTTCATCCTCGCCACCAATATCACCCTCAGTTATGTCGGTTATGTCAGTGTTATCGTCTTTTTGCTGTATGACAATGTTGTGTAGAATTGCACATACTAGTATCCACCTACAAGCAAATTTAACCGACTCATCATTTCGTATCGTAACTCTGAGCTCTTTTAAACTGTTAAAGCGCTCCTTCAATATACCATAACAATGCTCAATTCTTATTCGATATTGGCTAAATTGGCGGTTAAATGCATTTCGCTCATGCGAAGTCATTTCTGTAGAGGTGGATCTGTAGGGGGTTATAACAGTACTTGTTAATTTATAAGCACTGTCGCCTGACAGCCATTGTGCACCTGTAAACAAGCTTGAAGCTTGGGTCACTAAACTACATTTGTTGTATATTCTGGCATCGTGGACGCTTCCAGGGAAGCCGAGCACCAAATGACGGATTCGTAGCTTATAGTCGCACACAGCCTGCGCTTTCAATGAATACACATGCTTCCTAGAAAAGTAAGCTTCCGGATCGTCAAGCGGTTTCTCGGCTAACTTTATTTCAGTGCCATCAACATAGCCAATACAGTGGGGCAACTCGTCAAAAGTTTCAGCTACTAAACTTTGACTCTCAGCACTGTCTGGCCAGTACACAAACTGCTGTCTCACCTTCAAAATGGCTTGAAATATTCTGTTCGTCATGTTCTGTATAAAGATTTGGTATTAATTATTATTTTTCAAAAAAAAATTTTAAGTTCTACCTGTATTGCTCCGCCATCGCTAACACCAAACAAACTCGCAATTTTGCTTATCGTGGCACCCTCTCCACTTGAGCCCAGGCGATATAAAACAACTAAAAGTTGCGTTTCTAGCGAGAACTGCTTGCAAGAGCGCGGACCGTTGAATATTTCGTCGTCCTTGATCAAGTCATACAACACTTGGAACGTTGAGCGGCTAACTCGAGCAATTGTTCGAAACCTTCTTTCATCTAAGTCAGGCCATACGTCTTGCAAAAACTGGTGAGATTTAGGGACGGAATGGTGAACAAAGTCATACCCATACCTTATCTCAGTGAACGCTACCATAGCAAACGTGAAATCCTCCCAAATTTCGTCCTCTTTCCTTTTTTTATTCTCTGCAATGAAAATGGTTTTTACACAAGCCATCTGGCCAAAAGCACAAATATTACCGTCATTTTCATCAGAAATCTCCAACATCAGCAAGTCATTTACAAGAATATCTTTGTAGAGACGTTTTAGTTTTAATTTTTCACTTAATCTTGGCATTTTTTAATAAATAATAATAATGAAAATTTTTTTTGACAGTAAAACAGCTGATCGACAATTCAGTTTATCAAGAGTATTACTAGGTGCGTTCATATAACAGCGTGTGTAAATGCATATAATTTTACACCTTATAAGTTTATAAGCTATCATGAGTCCCCCTATTATTTATTGCCTGTGGCTTTTTGCTTTTCAATTTTTTCACTACTACCCTGCAAAAATCGTTGGACCATGTGGTCCACTGGAGTACTTACCATTCTACTCCACTGTAATGCAGCGATGGACCAACGAACATGTTGTAAGCCGATCATTGCTCGTGTTTAACGATTGTAATCACTACGCGATGTTTATTGGTCTGTGGGTACTCCATGGATTACTCTGATGTAATGCGGAGCTGGAGTATATGGTCCGATCCTAGGACATCGCAATGTTAATTGGCCCATAGTTTTTGTATGAATTGTGGTTAATTTTGGAGCACTCGCTTGGTCCATAGCGAGTACTCCATACATGCATGCATTGAGTACTCGCGATTTTTGCAGGGTATTTACAGCGCACAATCTTCACACGAATAATCGACTGACGCGTGCCACAATACGATCTACATAAATGTACATATATATGCATAAGTATGAACATACATATATACGTATATTAGGCCGGGTCGATTTGTGGGGAGGCAAAAAATCGCCCATTGCTCTGTGAAAATCATATTCTAGGGATGAAGATAAGAAACTTTGCCGAAGGAACCGTACCTCTAAAACGAATTCTGATGTCCCCCCCTTTGGGTCGTAGGGGCAAATTTTGAAAAATGCCACTTTGAAATGCCTATGTTTTTATACTCAGTTTAGCAGAGCTCATAGAATATATTAATTTTGATTGGATAACGGTTGGTTATACAGGTATAAAGGAATCGAGATAGATATAGACTTCCATATATCAAAATAATCAGGATTGGAAAAAAATTTGATTGAGCCATGTCCGTCCGTCCGTCCTTCCGTCCGTCCGTCCGTTAACACGATAACTTGAGTAAATTTTGAGGTATCTTGATGAAATTTGGTATGTATGTTCCTGAGCACTCATCTCAGATCGCTATTTAAAATGAACGATATCGGACTGTAACCACGCCCACTTTTTCGATATCGAAAATTTCGAAAAACCGAAAAAGTGCGATAATTCATTACAAAAGACAGATAAAGCGACGAAACTTGGTACATGGGTTGAGCTTATGACGCAGAATAGAAAATTAGTAAAATTTTGGACAATGGGCGTGGCACCGCCCACTTTTAAAAGAAGGTAATTTAAAACTTTTGCAAGCTGTAATTTGGCAGTCGTTGAAGATATCATGATGAAATTTTGCAGGAACGTTACTCCTATTACTATATGTACGCTTAATAAAAATTTGCAAAATCGGAGGAGGACCACGCCCACTTCAAAAAAAAAAAAATTTTTTAAAGTAAAATTTTAACAAAAAATTTAATATCTTTACAGTATATAAGTAAATTATGTCAACATTCAACTCCAGTAATGATATGATGCAACAAAATACAAAAATAAAAGAAATGTAACACCTACCATATTAAGTAGAAGAAAATGAAAAAGTTCTGCAGGACGAAATAAAAAACCCTTAAAGTCTTGGCAGATATTACATATATAAATAAATTAGCGGTATCCAACAAATGATGTTCAGGGTCACCCTGGTCCACATTTTGGTCGATATCTGGAAAACGCCTTCACATATACAACAACGCCTACTCCCTTTTAAAACCCTCATTAATACCTTTAATTTGATACCCATATCGTGCAAACACATTCTAGAGTCACCCCTGGTCCACCCTTATGGCGATATTTCGAAACGGCATCCACCTATAGTACTAAGGCCCACTCCCTTTTAAAATACTCATTAACACCGTTCGTTTGATGCCCATATTGTACAAACAAATTCTAGGGTCACCACTGTTCCACCTTTGTGGTAATATCTCGAAACGGCGTCCACCTATGGAACTAAGGATTACTCCCTTTTAAAATGCTCATTAACACCTTTCATTTGATACCAATATCGTACAAATGCATTCTAGAGTCAACCCTGATCCACCTTTATGGCTATATCCCTAAATGGCGTCCACCTATAGAACTATGGCCCACTCCCTCATAAAATACTTATTAGTGCCTTTCATTTGATACACATGTCATTTAAACACATTCCAGGGTTTCCCTCGTTTCATTTTCCCACATGGTTATTTTCCCTTATGTTGTCACCATAGCTCTCAACTGAGTATGCAATGTTCGGTTACACCCGAACTTAACCTTCCTTACTTGTTTCTTTTTGGAGTTTATTTTTCTCTTTAGAAATTTATTCAGTCAGAACATATGTAAATAAAAAAATGACTTTAACTTAGTAATAGAAAAGAAATTAAAAAAATTATTAGAAATTAGCGTTTTTACAACCCCCTTTTATAACCAAGGCATCACTGTGATGCATTTGCATGTCGTAAACATAGTTGTGTGGGTTTTTTATTCAACCTTTTTAAAAAATGAAGGTATCACTGTGACACAATTGCAGATCGTAAAATTGCTTGTGTTGTTTTTTTTAAGCCACCACAAGACACAGCAGGTAGAATTGAAATTGCCCCTACCCAAAAGTTCGAACCAAAGGGGTCGACATCAGAATTCGTTTTAGGGGTATGGTTCCTTCGGCAAAGTTTCTTATTTTGATCCCTAGAATACGATTTTCACAGAGAAATGAGCGATTTTTAAATCGACCCGCCCTAATGTATATACCTATTTTACACACCCTTTCACGAAGTTTTAAAATCTCTATTACGAAGAATGCATAGAAATTTCTTCATTACAAGTCAGCATACAATCTAAGTGAATGTAATACATTACTTTTAAGGGGTTCGTAATGCATAACGTGGAAGATTCGCACACTCACTTCGCCGCTGGGTAAAGCAAGGTTTGATCTCTTTATGAGTGATACTATTTCTTTGAGCATGTCTTATAGAGAGGCTAATTATACCTGTCCTATAGAGAGACTAATTGTACATGTCGGATAGATTATTATACTCAGTTGAGCAGAGCTCACAGAGTATATTAAGTTTGATTGGATAACGGTTGGTTGTACATATATAAAGGAATCGAGATAGATATAGACTTCCATATATCAAAATAATCAGCATCGAAAAAAAATTTGATTGAGCCATGTCCGTCCGTCCGTCCGTCCGTCCGTCCGTCCGTCCGTCCGTTAACACGATAACTTGAGTAAATTTTGAGGTATCTTGATGAAATTTGGTATGTAGGTTCCCGAGCACTCATCTCAGATCGCTATTTAAAATGAACGATATCGGACTATAACCACGCCCACTTTTTCGATATCGAAAATTTCGAAAAACCGAAAAAGTGCGATAACTCATTACAAAAGACAGATGAAGCGACGAAACTTGGTAGATGGGTTGACGTTATGACGCAGAATAGAAAATTAGTAAGATTTTGGACAATGGGCGTGGCCCCGCCCACTTTTACAAGAAGGTAATTTAAAAGTTTTGCAAGCTGTAATTTGGCAGTCGTTGAAGATATCATGATGAAATTTGGCAGAAACGTTACTACTATTACTCTATATGTGCTAAATAAAAATTAGCAAAATTGGATTAAGAACACGCCCACTTTTTAAAAAAAAATTTTTTTTAATTAAAATTTTAACAAAAAATTTAATATCTTTACTGTATATAAGTAAATTAAGTCAAAATTCAACTCCAGTAATGATATGATGCAACAAAATACAAAAATAAAAGAAAATTTCAAAATGGGCGTGGCTCCGCCCATTTTCATTTAGTATGTCTAGAATACTTTTATTGCCATAAGTCGAACAAAAATTTACCAATCCTTCTCAAATTTGGTAGGAGCATAGATTCTATGACGGTAACTGTTCTCTGTGAAAATGGGCGAAATTGGTGGAAGCCACGCCCAGTTTTTATACACAGTCCACCGTCTGTCCTTCCGCTCGGCCATTAACACAATAACTTGAGCAAAATCCGATATATCTTTACTAAACTTAGCCCACGTACTTACCTGAGCTCAGTTTTTCTTGGTATAAAAAATGGGCGAAATCTGACCATAACCACGCCCACTTTATCGATATCGAAAATTACGAAAAATGAAAAAAATGCCATAATTCTATACCAAATACGAAAAAAGGGATGAAACATGGTAACTGGATTGGTTTGTTGACGCAAAATATAACTTTGGAAAAATCTTTGTAAAATGGGTGTGACACCTACCATATTAAGTAGAAGAAAATGAAGAAGTTCTACAAGGCGAAATCAACAGCCCTTGGAATCTTGGCAGGAATACTGTTAGTGGTATTGCATATATAAATAAATTAGCAGTACCCGACAGATGATTTTCTGGATCACCTGGTCCACATTTTGGTGGATATCACGAGAACGCCTTCACATATACATCTAAGGGCCACTCGCTTTTAAAACCCTCATTAATACCTTTAATTTGATATCCATATCGTACAAAAACATACCAGAGTCACCCCTGTCCCACCCTAATGGCGATATCTCGAAAAGGCGTCCACCTATAGAACTAATGCCCCCTCTCTCTTAAAATGCTAGTAACACCTTTCGTTTGATACCCATATCGTACAAAAATTCTAGAGTAACCCCTGGCCCACCCTAATGGCGATATCTCGAAAAGGCGTCCACCTATAGACCTAGTGTCCACTCCCTTTTAAAATGCTCAGTAACACCTTTCGTTTGATACCCATATCGTACAAACATTCTAGAGTCACCCCTGGCCCACCCTAATGGCAATATCTCGAAAAGGCGTCCACCTATAGACCTAATGCCCACTCCCTCTTAAAATGCTCAGTAACAGCTTTCGTTTGATACCCATATCGTACAAACATTCTAGAGTAACACCTGGCCCACCCTAATGGCGATATTTCGAAAAGGCGTCCACCTATAGAACTAAGGATTACTCCCTTTTAAAATACTCATTACCACCTTTCATTTGATACCCATATCGTACAAACACATTCTAGAGTCACCCTGGCCCACCCTAATGGCGATATCTCGAATGGGCGTCCACCTATAGACCTAATGTCCACTCCCTCTTAAAATGCTCAGTAACACCTTTCGTTTGATACCCATATCGTACAAACATTCTAGAGTCACCCCTGGCCCACCCTAATGGCGATATCTCGAAAAGGCGTCCACCTATAGACCTAATGTACACTCCCTCTTAAAATGCTCAGTAACACCTTTCGTTTGATACCCATATCGTACAAACATTCTAGAGTCACCCCTGTCCCACCCTAATGGCGATATCTCGAAAAGGCGTCCACCTATAGACCTAATGCCCACTCCCTCTTAAAATGCTCAGTAACACCTTTCGTTTGATACCCATATCGTACAAACATTCTAGAGTCACACCTGGCCCACCCTAATGGCGATATCTCGAAAAGGCGTCCACCTATAGAACTAAGGATTACTCCCTTTTAAAATACTCATTACCACCTTTCATTTGATACCCATATCGTACAAAACACATTCTAGAGTCACCCTGGCCCACCCTAATGGCGATATCTCGAAAAGGCGTCCACCTATAGACCTAATGCCCACTCCCTCTTAAAATGCTCAGTAACAACTTTCGTTTGATACCCATACCGTACAAACATTCTAGAGTCACCCTTGGTCCAGCTTTATGGCGACATCTCGAAAAGGCGTCCACCTATAGAACTAAGGATTACTCCCTTTTAAAATACTCATTACCACCTTTCATTTGATACCCATATCGTACAAACACATTCTAGAGTCACCCTGGCCCACCCTAATGGCGATATCTCGAAAAGGCGTCCACCTATAGACCTAATGCCCACTCCCTCTTAAAATGCTCAGTAACACCTTTCGTTTGATACCCATATCGTACAAACATTCTAGAGTCACCCTTGGTCCACCTTTATGGCGATATCTCGAAAAGGCGTCCACCTATAGAACTAAGGATTACTCCCTTTTAAAATACTCCTTACCACCTTTCATTTGATACCCATATCGTACAAACACATTCTAGAGTCACCCCTGGCCCACCCTAATGGCGATATCTCGAAAAGGCGTCCACCTATAGACCTAATGCCCACTCCCTCTTAAAATGCTCAGTAACACCTTTCGTTTGATACCCATATCGTACAAACATTCTAGAGTCACCCCTGGCCCACCCTAATGGCGATATCTCGAAAGGGCGTCCACCTATAGACCTAATGCCCACTCCCTCTTAAAATGCTCAGTAACACCTTTCGTTTGATGCACATATCGTACAAACACATTCTAGAGTCACCCCCGGCCCACCCTAATGACGATATCTCGAAAAGGCGTCCACCTATAGACCTCATGCCCACTCCCTCTTAAAATGCTCAGTAACACCTTTCGTTTGATACCCATACCGTACAAACATTCTAGAGTCACCCCTGGCCCACCCTAATGGCGATATCTCGAAAAGGCGTCCACCTATAGACCTAATGCCCACTCCCTCTTAAAATGCTCAGTAACACCTTTCATTTGATTCCCATATCGTACAAACACATTCTAGAGACACCCCTGGTCCACCCTTATGGCGATATCTCGAAACGGCGTCCACCTATGGAACTAAGGATCACTCCTTTTCAAAATACTCATTAACAGCTTTCATTTGATACCCATATCGTACAAACACATTATAGAATCACCCCTGGTCCACCTTAATGGGGACATCTCGAAAAGGCGTCCACCGATAGACCTAAGGCCCACTCCCTCTTAAAATGCTCAGTAACACCTTTCATTTGATACCCATATCGTACAAACAAATTCTAGAGTCAGCCCTGGTCTACCTTTATGGCGATATCCCTAAATGGCGTTCATCCATAGAACTATGGCCTATTCTCTCTTAAAATACTCTTTAATACCTTTCATTTGATACACATGTTATACAACCACATTCCAGGGTTACCCCAGATTGATTTTCCTTATTTTGTCTCCATAGCTCTCAACTGAGTATGTTATGTTCGGTTACACCCGAACTTAGCCTTCCTTACTTGTTTTTCTTATCTCCTTTAAACCCGTACGCGGACTGCTCGACACGTCCTCTTTGTACCCCTACGGGTATTGACGGACAATCCCTTTTTGCTCCCCTACGGGTATTGCTATTGTTGTTGTCGTTTTAGCGATTAAGACACTCCTGGAAAGTTTTGGTGAATTTTATCGATGTAAGTAGCCTTTGCCGGATAAATGTATATCCGGTACTTTGCGGTAGCATGCACTATTAAGGTATAATGCCGTCCATATCGGGAACGAGTTTATATGACCACATTTTGCTTTCTAGGCCATCCCGCCCTCCTAATTCCATGAGAAATTTGGGCTCACCAGAACCTCGTTTGTTAAAACAGTACTCGCCACAGATAAGTGTGGTTGAAAATTGGGCTGCAAAAGCTGTAAATTACGCTGACAACCCCTTGAAAGGAGTACGCTACACAGTCCCTTGATTTATTTGGATATTTCCCTTACGCCAGGCATAACTTCCTCAGTTATATTCTAAGCTCGCTAACCCACGGGGGTTACGGGTACAGTCAGACGATCCCCGTTGTATCCCTATTGGTACTATCGGGGGGATGCTCTTTGTTTCCCTATTGGTATTTTTTATGAAGAACAGGATTTTACCCACAGCCCCATGGTAAACCTGAAATCAACCCAAAAGATTTTCAAAGGGACCACATAATACTTTCGAAAATAATTAAATATTAGAAAGAATTTCAAAATGGTCGCGAAATATTTTCAGCAATATTATTACAAAAACAAGTAAGGAAGGTTAAGTTCGGGTGTAACCGAACATTACATACTCAGTTGAGAGCTATGGTGACAACATAAGGGAAAATAACCATGTAGGAAAATGAACCGAGGGAAACCCTGGAATGTGTTTGTATGACATGTGTATCAAATGAAAGGCATTAAAGAGTATTTTATGAGGGAGTGCGCCATAGTTCTATAGGTGGACGCCATTTAGGGATATAGCCATAAAGGTGGATCAGGGTTGACCCTAGAATGCGTTTGTACGATATGGGTATCAAATGAAAGGTATTAATGAGTATTTTAAAAGGGCGTGGACCTAAGTTCTATAGATGGACGCCTTTTTGAGATATCGCCGTAAAGATGGACCAGGGGTGACTCTAGAATGCGTTTGCACAATATGGGCATCAAACGAAAGGTGTTAATGAGTATTTTAAAAGGGAGTGGGCCTTAGTTCTATAGGTGGACGCCGTTTCGAGATATCGTCATAAAGGTGGACCAGGGGGGACTCTAGAATGCGTTTGTACGATATGGGTATCAAATGAAAGGTGTTAATGAGTATTTTAAAAGGGAGTAATCCTTAGTTCCATAGGTGGACGTCGTTTCGAGATATCGCCATAAAGGTGGACCAGGGGTGACCCTAGAATTTGTTTGTACAATATGGGCATCAAACGAATGGTGTTAATGAGTATTTTAAAAGGGAGTGGGCCTTAGTTCTATAGGTGGTCGCCTTTTCGAAATATCGCCATAAATGTGGACCAGGGGTGACTCTAGAATGCGTTTGTACGATATGGATATCAAATTAAAGGTATTAATGAGTATTTTAAAAGGGAGTAATCCTTAGTTCCATAGGTGGACGCCGTTTCGAGATATCGCCATAAAGGTGGACCAGGGGTGGCCCCAGAATTTGTTTGTACAATATCGGTATCAAAAGAAAGGTGTTAATGAGTATCTTAAAAGGGAGTAATCCTTAGTTCCATAGGTGGACGCCGTTTCGAGATATCGCCATAAAGGTGTACCAGGGGTGACCCTAGAATTTGTTTGTACAATATGGGTATCAAAAGAAAGGTGTTAATGAGTATTTTAAAAAGGTGTGGGGCTTAGTTCTATAGGTGGACACCTTTTCGGAATATCGCCACAAAGGTGGACCAGGGGTGACTCTAGAATGTGTTTGTACGATATGGGTATCAAATTAAAGCTATTAATGAGGGTTTTAAAAGGGAGTGGTGGTTGTTGTATAGGTGGTCGTATTTTCGAGATATCGCCATAAAGGTGGACCAGGGGTGACCCTAGAATTTGTTTGTACAATATCGGCATCAAAAGAAAGGTGATAATGAGTATTTTAAAAGGGAGTATTCCTTAGTTCCATAGGTAGACGCCGTTTCGAGATATCGCCATAAAGGTGGAGCAGGGGTGACCCTAGAATTTGTTTGTACAATATGCGTATCAAAAGAAAGGTGTTAATGAGTATTTTAAAAGGGTGTGGGGCTTAGTTCTATAGGTGGACGCCTTTTCGAGATATCGCCATAAAGGTGGACCAGGGGTGACTCTAGAATGAGTTTGTACTTATGGGTATCAAATTAAAGGTATTAATGAGAGTTTTAAAAGGGAGTGGTGGTAGTTGTATATGTGAAGGCGTTTTCCAGATATCGACCAAAATGTGGACTAGGGTGACCCAGAAAATTATCGGTTGGATACCGCTAATTTATTTATATATGTAATACCTGGCAAGATTTTAAGGGTGTTTTATTTCGCCCTGCAGAACTTTTTCATTTTCTTCTACTTAATATGGTAGGTGTCACAACCATTTTATAAAGTTTTTTCTAAAGTTATATTTCGCGTCAATAAAACAATCCAATTACCTTACCATGTTTCATCCCTTTTTTCGTATTTGGTATAGAATTATGGGATTTTTTTCATTTTTCGCAATTTTCGATATCGAAAAAGTGGGCGTGGTCATAGTCGGATTTCGTTCATTTTTCATACCAAGGTAAAGTGGGTTCAGATAAATACGTGAACTGAGTTTAGTAAAGATATATCGATTTTTGCTCAAGTTATCGTGTTAGCGGCCATGCGGAAGGACAGACGGACGACTGTGTATAAAAACTGGGCGTGGCATCAACCGATTTCACCCATTTTCACAGAAAACAGTTAACGCCATAAAATCTATGCCCCTACCAAATTTCAAAAGGATTGGTTAATTTTTGTTCGATTTATGGCACTAAAAGTATCCTAGACAAATTAAATGAAAAAGGGCGGAGCCACGCCCATTTTTAAATTTTCTTTTATTTTTGTATTTTGTTGCACCATATCATTACTGGAGTTGAATCTTGACATAATTTACTTATATACTGTAAAGATATTAAATTTTTTGTTAAAATTTTACTTTAAAAAAATTTTTTTTTTAAAACTGGGCGTGGTCCTTCTCCGATTTTGCTAATTTTTATTGAGCGTACATGCAGTAATAAGATTAACGTTCCTGCCAAATTTCATTATGATATCTTCAACGGCTGCCAAATTACAGCTTGCAAAAGTTTTAAATTACCTTCTTTAAAAAGTGGGCGGTGCCACGCCCATTGTCCAAAATTTTACTAATTTTATATTTTGCGTCATAAGTTCAACTCATCTACCAAGTTTCGTCGCTTTATCGGTCTTTGGTAATGAATTATCGCACTTTTTCGGTTTTTCGAAATTTTCGATATCGAAAAAGTGGGCGTGGTTATAGTCCGATATCGTTCATTTTAAATAGCGATATGAGATGAGTACTCAGAAACCTACATGCCAAATTTCATCAAGATACCTCAAAATTTACTCAAGTTATCGTGTTAACGGACGGACGGACGGATGGACGGACGGACGGACGGACGGACATGGTTCAATCAAATTTTTTTTCGATCCTGATTATTTTGATATATGGAGGTCTATATCTATCTCGATTCCTTTATATATGTACAACCAACCGTTATCCAATCAAACTTAATATACTCTGTGAGCTCTGCTCAACTGAGTATAACAATAAAGAAACAGATTCGAAACAGTCCTGAAGAGATCGTGATAACAATCCTATCTAGAAAATCTGTAAACAAAGCTGCAAAAATGTCCTGAAATAGTTCGATTTTGGTTCAGGAATAAATCTCCAAATTGCTGCGAAACGATTCCAAGCACAGTCCCGAAATATTTCCGAAATACAACTGGAGTAATATTTTCATAGTTATTACGAGCACAGTCCTAAAAAGGCCCGAAATAATGCCAATCGAATACCGAATTTTATACCGAAACTGGTATTGTGATGCATTAATATCCCCACAACCACCCCGAAACAAGTGGGAGAAGGTTTTGAAATGATCCGCAAATAGCCTCAAAGTCAAATGGAATGGTACCGGAATAATCACCGAGAATTCCTTGAAATATCTTAAAAATTATTTAGACCAAAATCCATATACACACTATGAATGCGAAATTTGGGTTGTTTGAATATCTGAATGTTGCGATGTCGGGTTGTTACATTCGGAAATCAATGAACGAGAATGTTTGAACTAACCTCGCTGAAGCTTGGCTCAAAGACAGTTAATATTCTTGCTTGAAGGCATTGGTGTTACGATCATCAATGGACCAGGTGGACCACAGAAGTAGCAGGTACTCAACTTTACAGTCGAGTGCTCTTATTCACTGTCACGGTGTTGTGGTCGTAGCGAAGATCATGGATTCGATTCCGGAACAAATCAACATAAAAAATTTGAAAACATTTTTTTTAATACAAAAAAGGTTTTTCTAAGTGTGGTCGCCCTTCGGCAGTGATTTGGCACATACTCCAAGTGTATTTCAACCATGAAAAGCATCTCAGTGAAAGCTCATCTACCATGCAGATGCCGTCCGGAGTCGGCGTAAAACATGTACGTAGGCCCCGTCTCACCAAATATGTAGGAATAATGAAAATTAGCACGAAATAAATTGGAAGAGAAGCTTGGAAGCAAGGATCGAGATATTCAAATAAATCATATTTGTAGTTCGATTTGGCTCATATTTGAAACACATATTACATACATGAATAGAAAGCGACCTATGAAATAAAATAATTTTTAAAAAATTCTGAGTTAAACGGTTTTATTGAAAACAATACTTTCATTAAGTAATAATTATACTAAAAGCTAGATAATAATAAGTTAGGTCCTAGGTACCAGCCACCACACTCCTCATCAATCTGGGGTGTTGATCAGAAAAATAAATAAAAGCGTTGCGGGCGTGGAATTTCTAAAAACGCGAGGTATAATATAACCTAATTAAAGTTCATTTGTTTTTACTTATGTATATGTGAAAATATCATTTATAAAGATATGAGCAGTTGACTATCAATAGAAATTTGAATTGATTTTTCTTTTGGTATTATTATTACTTAATGCAAGTATTGTTTACAATAAAACCGTTTAACTTAAAATTTTTTTTTTTAATTTTTTTATTTAAACGTCATTTTACTCTCACCAATTTTGCCTTGTAATGTTTGCATCATAATACGTACATTTGCTAAATATATTTAACTTTTTATGTCACAATCTTTGCCTTACTAATACCTTAGGGTATATTTTTTTAAGTCGCATGTGACAAATTGCTTAAGCACGTGCATAGCATTAGAATATTTTTTAAATGTAAGTTACCAGCAGTAGCTTCAAGCAAATTTTTGTATGCGTATTTGAGTTTTATGTTATTCGTCTTCTTCTTTATCTCACGCACCTATTCGAATGCCTTAAAAATTTTGTATGTGCTGATTTTGTAGTTATCATAACACCACATTTATTCAAGCTTTTGTTTCATATGTGCTGACTTTGAATGATGGATTACGTATGCCATTACCCATATTCTTGGCTATTTTTCTTACCTTGGCAATCGAATGGTTGCTCGAAAAGCGCCTCCTCACATCATTGACAATAAACTCAAAAATTTCTCATTAAAATGATCATTTCTACGTTTCCACGATTATGTCATTTTATCTTTTGCCATACGTTTTGTTTTTGGCGGCCACCGTGGTGTGATGGTAGCGTGCTCCGCCTATCACACCGTATGCCCTGGGTTCAACTCCCGGGCAAAGCAACATCAAATATTAGAAATAAGATTTTTCAATTAGAAGACAATTTTTCTAAGCGGGGTCGCCCCTCGGCAGTGTCTGGCAAGCGCTCCGATTGTATTTCTGCCATGAAAAGCTCTCAGTGAAAACTCATCTGCCTTGCAGATGCCGTTCGGAGTCGGCATAAAACATGTAGGTCCCGTCCGGCCAATTTGTAGGGAAAAATCAAGAGGAGCACGACGCAAATTGGAAGAGGAGCTCGGCCTTAGATCTCTTCGGAGGTTATCGCGCCTTACATTAATTTTTTTATTTATTTTATACGTTTTGTTTTTATCTTGGTACCGTATTTGGTGCTTATTTGGGTAAGAAATTTGGAAATCTACTCGTAATGCATAGATTTATCTTTCCTCAAGTCTTCTGAAAGGCTGTGAGGCATGTGGTTTGTGTATCTTAAAGCTTTTCAAGCAAAAGTAAGAAAAAATAAGCAGATGTGTGTATTCGAAGATTATTCATGCAACTTATTTGAACTAAAATTCTTGAGCTGTTCCGTAGTTAGAGCGCCTTTTTTATGGAGCGGGCACTCCGGGACTTACATTTTTTGCATATAATGTTAGGTTGACCGCCAACACGGGGATACGGCTATGGTTTTGTTTATAAGCTCCCAAATTGGAATATTCCTAACTTGGAGGGAGTGATACTGCAGGAGAAACATTGTACTACATATCTAGGAATCAGTTTGTAGAGTAAAGGGTAGAGTACACACTCCGAATATTGGTCAAATGACTGCCGAGGGGCGACCCCTTTTTGAAACATTTCTTTGTAATTGAAAAAAACGTGTTTCTAATTTTTATATTGCTGTGCCCGGGAATTGAACGCAGGATCTCTGGTGTGGTAGGCGGAGCACATTGCCACGACACCGCGGTGGCAGTGAGGTTAAGTAAAGCCTATTAAATATTATGGAGCCCTTGTTTAGTGGACAGCCGTATACAAACGAATCTGTCTCAACAAACTAGCAAGGTTTGCAGATTGTAAGGGGTTAAAATAACGGTGACGAAGGCTGCCTTGTATGACATTCTGCACATCCCAATGGCCAATAATATAAAGTAAGCAACTGCAAAGGGACTTCTTCGGAGCAGATTGAGCGCATCATTTGGCCATGGTAGTATAATGTCATCAAATATTGGACAAGCACACTACCTGAGAACGTATCTATGCTGCGATTGCTAGAAGCTTGCATCCTAGACATCTACATAAGATTAGGCGAGGCTAATAGAAACCGAGATTTTCACATGACTGGTCAATTAAGTAAGCTGTGAAACCAAAGGCGGACCTGCAATGTGTCTTAGATCATTTAGATTTGTTAACAGGTTACTTATGGTTTCCCAAGTGTGTGCCTTTGCTAGTCCACAGAAGGGCTCTGGCCCATAGAAAGCTGCTATATCACACTGCTTGACTAGGAATGCTGCCTGTTCATGACCTTAAGTCCCTGAAGCCATTCCTGGAAGCAATTCTAATGAAACCTTGTTTCTTGCTTCCACATCACTTACGACTCCAATGTATTCATCCACTATATAAAAGGTTGTTATATAAGACTGCAAGACACTTAAGGCTGCCTGACATAAGTGAGACTTCTTGAAGATAAACCTCTCTGTAGACCGCTCTATTGCAAACTTCTATTACATGGCTTTCTGCCTGAAAAATTATAGGGAATTACTCATTGCTATTGATTTCTCGAACTTTGGCCCATATATACAAGCTCCTGTTTTTCTTTATTAAATTTTGATCTATCAATAAATCAGGCCTATGCCAGTATATAAATTTCCCCGTACTACAAAGATATAAGTCCGAAATATACACCTAATTATTCGCTAAGATTCTGAGCGTAGGACCCATTGCATTACATATTTGCAATATGTGACTTTATATGCGTTTTCCTATTACTTTCATATAATCTTTCATGTTTTCGGTGATTAACAAAGCTACTACTTTTGCCGAAAGAGATAACTGTAGGCTCCTCATATCCATTCTGACTCTACACTGCCTTTAGGAGTCACATTAATTAAATTACGACTTTTCAGTGATAAAAGATATAGAAAGTGCTGCTTGAAAAACTAAAGAGCGAGTACTACGCTCATGTCTCGCGCTGGGCAAGCTTGGGCTCCAGCTTTAAAAAGTAACACAGCTATCCGATCGAGAAGCGAGAAGCAGTATAGCTCCTAGAAAAGTTGTAGGATTTGGTCAGAGAAAATAGCTAATTTATAACAAATGTTCAGGTTTTTTAAAAGATTGTTTCGTTTTGTTGTTGAGAAACTTTTGGGAAAAATATGAACTTGCTTACAGAAGTGGGAATGAATGAAATACTTGAACTTGTTTGAAATTTTCTGTTCATCCACATATCCTTACACACTGCAAACGCTCCTGACACTTGCGTCAACCCACATTTTATTTTGTGTATCTTATTTATGAAGTACAAAAATATGTTTGTTTTTTATGTATTTTTCACGTATTCACAATCAATTTAATTAGTATAATATCCGTATGTTTTATTGATGCGTAAATATAATGGACTTAATCACTCCACATGTTGAGTACCAAAAAGTATCCCAATAAAAGATGAATGCAGGAGCATAATAAGGGGCAAATATTTTGACTGCTTTATGTGACTTTCATAAACACTTTTTTTTTTAAGCTTTGGGGTTGTTATTTCCTTCTATTTTGTTTTCCTTTTTTTCTTATTGGGGTTATAGCTTACGTAAAAAAGAAAAAAAGTGCTGTAACTTCTAGCGTCGGTGGTTAGTAAAACAGCGTAAACGTCCGGATTAATTATATTAATTCTTTATTCTTCAGTCGTAAATCCAATAATGAACTGGAAGTCCACCATCTTCTCTTTTCTTCCTCTACAGTGATGTATTTTGCTTATTCTATTAATTTATTCCCATGGTTGTATTTTTGCTTATTCTGTTACATTAGTTGACATGGTTGCATTTATGATCTTACAAATCGGAGGGCCTGAAACTGTATCGACCTCGATACATCATATTAATTTATATTTTTACTGTCGTACATTTTTAATCTGATACAATTCGCTATTTGTTTTCAAAGTTACAACTCGCATTGTATTGACCTTGATACATCATAACTTAATTTCTATCTTCTCTATCGTACATTTCTTAATCTAATACCTAATCTAAATCAAATACCTAATCTAATTCAATTCGCTATTTGTGCTCTTAATCTAATACCTTATATAAATCAAATACCTAATCTAATTCAATTCGCTATTTGTGCTCAGAACCACAGCTCGGCCAATCTGACACTGTAATCGACCTCGATACAATACAACTTAATTTCTAACAAATATTAGTCTGGTTCTACTATGAAATATCTTCTTTGAAAACGGCTCACTAATACCTTCAACTCATCAAGTGTTTTGGCCGGTAACGGTAGATATGCATTTGGCACTACGTTGCCTATGCCGTCTATTATGAAACCGATGACTTATGTTTCGCATATGTTTGCCCGTTTTCCTATTGCCTGCATCAATAGAACGTAACAATGTAATGGCTCGCTCTTTTTGTCCCACTTGCGTCTTGCCAACATTTTATAAACTTCGTTGCTCTGTATCTGCACGTCAAACTCCATCGTAAGGGCCTTTTTTAACTCGATATAGCTTAACGCTTTGGTGGTGGTAAGGAAAACTTTGGCTGTTTCCATCAGACAGCAACGAAAAGCCAGCAATTTAAATTGTTCGTCTACTCTTGACGACTCAATTACTTCTTCGAACTCTTGAAGAAAATGTTCTACCGTCACTTATATATCATCACCACTGACTTTAGGAATAGCATGCTCTATATCGGCAAAATCCAGTCTACGTTGCTGTTATACCCCAGTACTAGATCTTAACTCGTCGATTTCCTTCATTAATTTTAACATTTCCATACGTTTTCGTAGCGCCACCAGTTCGTCATTCACACTTATGGCTCTTACGTCAATTGGGGCAGAGTTTGATGGGGCGGCAGCAAAAACATCGTGAACAGCAGGTGTTGAATTGAATTCAACCAAAACATCGGTAGAAGAGGCATTTAGAACGGCAGTGGCGTCAGAGCAGACGGTAGCGGCAGCAAAAACATCGTGAACGGCAGGTGTTGAATTGAGTTCAACCAAAACTTTGGTAGTAGTGGCAGTTGGAACGGCAGTGGTGGAAGTATGAACGGCAATGGCGGCAGTATGAACGGCGGTAACGGCAGTGGCGGCAGAGGCATCAAGAGAAACGGCAGTGTTTATCTCAATCATTTCGTCCGGAATGTTCTCCAATATATTCGTATTCGGAGTGATATTCATCGTATTTGCGGAACTATTACCTCCCACGCCAACTAAATTTTGTAGTAATCTGCGTAATTGTATAATGTTGGCAGTAGGAGGGAAATCCACACTATTTTCAGCTAAAACCTTGACAATGTTCTCTCGAGCATCCATTTTACAAAATAGTTGATTATAATAGTGCGCGAGTTTCGTTAACACACCTGAAATGTAACTTCTAGCTTCGGTGGTTAATAAAACAGCAGAAACGTCCGGATTAATTATCTTAATTCTTTATTCTTCAGTCGTCAATCCAATAATGAACCGGAAGTACACCATCTTCTCTTTTCTTCCTCTACAGTGATGTATTTTTGCTTATCCCATTAATTAATTCCCATGGTTGTATTTTTTGCTTACTCTGTTACATAAGTTGACATGGTTGCATTTATGATCTTACACTGCCAAACTCAAGCAACTTTCTGTATACCAAGATATTTGAATAATTTGATCTTTAAGTAGTTTAAAACAGGGGCCTTCAGAACTGCAATAATGACTGTGTTAGTATGGGTTTTATGGTCGTAGTTGTAGTTGTCTAGTCGCTGATCAACGAGCATTGCAGCAAGATTAGGCGGTAAGACCTAATTTACAGCCTCGCGCTTGGATCGTCTCTTTGTCTTGCCCAATCTGACTAGGACAAGCTTCGCGGTATGCGCCCCTTTTAGCTAGCTCATCTGCTTTTTTCATTTCAACCCATTCCCATATGCCCAGGAACTCAAGCTTGTGGGGTCTGTTTATTTCCGGATCAGTACAGTACGCCGCCGATGCTACTCCTTCTTTCAATGCTTAGTAACCATCAGAGTACACGCGTTTCGCCTCATCTGCCATTTGGGCATTCTAATGTCAATCATACACCTCTACTGCGGCCCTAAGAGCAGCTTTAAAGCGCAAATACATAATATGTTATTCTCTTCTTCCTGTAATTGATAACTCTATGCTACTAAATCCATATTGTCTGCGTTCAAGCTACCGCGGTTCTTCGCGGGTAAAATGAAATAATCAATTCCTCCTCTTCAAGCTTCTTTTTTCTTTTTTTTTTTGTAATACGTTTATTGGTATTTTATTTTACTTTTTGCAACTCTTCGACCACAAAAGTTCATTGCTATTTAATTCCATTCTTAAAATACCCTTAATACAGGTGCACTAAATAAAATTCATTTCATTTCAAATTACAGATATAATATAAATGCAATAAAATTACATGATTCCCCAGGAGGGGTCGTAAAATCGTCTTACATTAACTCGTTGACAAAATTTTCATTGTTGTTGCTTTTAATGCCATTTTCGGTATTGCTTATATTAGGGGGACTCATGTAATCTTATAAATGCCTCATAAAGTGTTTAAACGTATAAATTTATCTAGTGCGTAAACGAGCAGTCAAATTTTGTATGAAAAATCATTTACACAATTTGTATAAATTTACGCGCACATTTCATTGTGTAAACACGGTAAACTCAAAGGAATGCAACCTTGCAGACATTACAGCAGGCATTTTCATCAGAAATCTCCAACATCAGCAAGTCATTTACTAGTATATCTTAGTAAAGACGTTTTAGATTTGATTTTTCACTCAATCTTGGCATTTTTTAATTTGCGTAACAATCAAAAAATTTTGTTAATACAGCTGATGAACAATTAAGTTTATCAAGAATATTACCAGGTGCGTTCATATAACAGCGTGTGTAAATGGATATAATTTTACACCTTATAAGTTTATATGCTTTCATGAGTCCCCCTATTATTGCTTCTTGCTGTCACTGTCATTAAATGCTTTTGTTGTTGCTTTTGGTGTTGAAATGTTGCAAATACTGTTGGCGCTTGTTGATTGTGAAAAATTTTAAATGAAGCTTGCGTTAAATAAAAAGGAGGGTTCATCATACGATTGCGTGGTTAAATGCGTGCATTTAAATAAATTGTGAAATTAAGGATGTACTCGTGTGTGTATGTGAATATTGTGCTCCAGAAGGAAATGAAGGATTAACAAAATGCCATGGGTTATTTGATTTTAAAGCTTCCCCTAATACACAACTATCAGATCTAGAAGCTGAAAGTGACATAAGTTTCAGGAAACTTCTAGTGTTCGCCTAGGGAATGGAGTTATTTTATAACATAGGTTTTTCAGTTTGTTCCTTGAGTAAATTTTTGGTAACCCTATGTACCTATTTCGTCTATGTGAGGTCCTCACTGACTGGCCAGTTTAGCCTTACCTAAGGCTGTCTTAATTCACTACCTATATAACAATTTTATCCATTCCAAACTCAACATATCGGTCTTCCTTTAAATTGCATAGGCTCAAGCTGTCTTCGCTTGTCAAAACAGATATTAACATATGCTTATTTCAAGTAAGCATCTTAACACGTACATAAACGAATGTGCAGAGGGATGTAGCTATAAATTTTATTTAATAGCAAACAAGTTTACATTTAATTAGCTTGCATGTCAGTGAACTAATAACTGTGGGATTATATATATACTACATACAAATCTATAACTTTCTGATAACAAATTGATAACTTTTCGATAAAAAATCGATGAAATTTTGATAACTAACACGCCGATGACAAACAAATAAATTTTCTATAGCAAGTCTATAACTTGTTAATAACACATCGATAAGTTTTCTACAACTTTTTGGAAAAAATCGAAAACTTTCGTATAAAAAGTCGATAATTTTTTGATAACATATCGATAGCCAATCGATAAAAAATCGGAAACAGTTCCATAGAAATTAAATCTTTTCCGATAATAAATCGGTACCTTTCCGATAAAAAACTAAAGATCAATGATAGCTTATGTAATCGAAATTGAATACTCCTTTATACCTCGTAGAAAACTTTCTCATTATAGACCTTCTTTTCTATTCCCCATTTTATACTCAGCGTGCTTTGCACACAGAGTTTACTAACTTTGATTGTATAACGGTTGGTTGTACAGGTATAAAGGAATCGAGATAGATATAAAAAAAAAATATAGATATAGACTTCCGTATATCAAAATCATCAGTATCCGCCCGTCTGTCCGTTCGTCCGCCTGACCGGTAACACGATAACTTGAGTAAATATTGAGATATCTTCACCAAATTTGGTACACGGGCTTATCTGGACCCAGAATAGATTGGTATTGAAAATGAGCGAAATCGGATGATAACCACGCCCACTTTTTATATATATAACATTTTGGAAAACAAAAAAAAACTGATTATTTAGTAAATAACATACCTAGAATGTTGAAATTTGAAATCTGGACTGATATTGAGACTCTTGATAAAAATTTGAATTTTTTTTAAAACGGGCATGGCACCACCCACTTGTGATAAAATCGATTTAGAAATATTATTAATAACAAATTAAAAATCGTTAAACCTATCGTAACTAAATTCGGCAGAGAGGTTGCCTTTACTATAAGGAATGTTTTGAAGAAAAATTAACGAAATCGGTGAAGGACCACGCCCACTTTTATATAAAAGATTTTTAAAAGGGTCACGGGACGAATAAAATAAGCTATATCTTTGCAAAAAAGAGACTTTATATCAATGGTATTTCATTTCCCAAGTGTATTTATAACAATAAATAGGAAAAACCTCAAATTTGAAACAATGGGGGTAGCACCGTACGTTTTATGACTGAGCAATTTTCTATGTTTCGGAAGCCATAACTCAAAGAAAAATTAACATATCGTAATAAAATTGTTACACATATTTTCCTTATAGCAGAAAATATTTCTAGTAAAAATGGACGGGATCAGATGAAAACCACGGCAACTTAGATATAAAATAAATTTAAAAGGGTCGTAGACTACAATAATAAGCTATAACTTAGCAAAAAATTGTTTTGAATCAATGATATTTCACTCATCAAGTTTTATTGTAAGAGGAAATAGGAGATATTTTTTTTAAACGAGCGGTGCCACGTGTTATGTAGAAAAGTAATTTATCTGAAATGAAATGTACAATTGAAACTCACGCTGAGTATATAATGTTGGTTACACCCGAATTTACACACCTTTACTTGTTTATTTTCTTTTCATTTCTATTCTTTTATTTTCTTTTCTTTTCTTTTCTTTTCTTTTCTTTTCTTTTCTTTTCTTTTCTTTCCTTTCCTTTTTTTCTTTTAATTTCTCCTCATTTCGTTTCATCATTTTGTTTTCCTTCAAGCCGTCGATAAAAATTTATTACCCATAAGGCTGCGATAAAAAAGCGCTTACTTTTTGACATTATATCGAACAATTTTCGATAACTTTCTGAAGAAAAAAAATTGATATATTTTGATAATATTCCGATAACTCCTCGTTCAATAATCAAAAACCTTTCGATGGTATAACGCGTGAGTAAATATTGATAATCCATTGATAATTTTGGTTATCGATATCAGGTTTATAACATTGTGATGGCAAATCGATAAGTCATCAGTACCCTGTCGATAACACACCGATAAGTCACTGATAAGAAATTGGTAGCACGCCCTTATCCGGTCGCTAACACCCCGATAACTCAACAATAACAAACACATGGATAACTGATTGAAAAAACGTCTTTCGGTGTCGCTTCCGGCTTCGATTTTGGCTCCAGTTTTGCCTTTAATATGTCTTTTTCTCTTTCCTTCTTGTCTTTTTTCTTTATTTTCCCTTCAGTGCTTTCCTTTGTCTCACCGTATCTTTTTAACTGTGGCTATAAACAATAGAATCCTTATTATAATCACGATTCTACTCTTCTTCTTCCTCCTCTTCTTCTTATTCATCTTCTTTACTTTTACTTATCTTTTTAATTGTAATTTTACTTTCTCTATTATAAATCAAAGATTTGGTTTTTAGTTTCCATAAACTAATTTGCTGTTTGGTTTCGCTCACCAAGTATTTTTGTAGATTGCTCCAACATCACGTTACATTGCAGTGGCTATACTTACGCTTACTTTCTGCATTCCACCCTATAGCATAATACCACCAAACATTACGCTCACGTTGACACTTACCTTATGGTTACTTTCTCTTTACATATATATTTTTTATTAAACAAAGGAAATAATTCCTACAGAAAACATATTTTAGTTCCATTTTATTAGGAAAACTCAATTTTACAAATTGGCCCTGCAATTTAAAATGCTATTCTATAGTTAAGGCAATAAGCAGGCTATTGCGGCATAAGCTCGAAGGTTGTTTGAAAGATGCCACGTAAACGCAGCGCTACAACCTCAATGTGGTTTATCTCTTTACAATTTTGGTGAAACAAATTTTTTTCAATTAACAACACCACAAATGTTGTGCTAAATCAATTTTAGCTTATTTTGTCTATAAATAAAACACCTTGCGATTTGCTATTTGTGAAAGTGCAATGGTCTGCATACCTTCATTTGAACGAAAATGCCACAATGTTACTACTTCATCTAAGGATACCATTTACGATAGCAAATATGCCTTTAGTTGCGGCATGAGAATTTTTACAATATGAAACAACAAATATTTTATGGTCAGACTTTGAACATCAATTCGTTTTCGCATGACCAGAGCAAAGAGCTTGTGGAGGAAGAGAGAGCTCTAAGCTTCAAGAAGGTAAAAGGATAATACTGTAAATATGAATGTACCTATCTGTGTATATCATAAGTGTTAGTACTGTGGCAATAAAAATACGGCTTTAGTCATTTGACAAATTGTTATGCTTTTATGGGATTTGCGGTCACAGTTAGTGTAGAGTTTTATTGAGGTATTGATTAATGAAAATTGTTATGCGAATCCTTTTATTTATTTGCGCTTACAGGAGATTTTATGCAGTGGTTTCTGTAATGGCAAAAGCAACATTTAATTACCAGAGTTTGTTTGCTCTGATAAACACATTGAGACATATAGAATAGTTCATAGTGCGCTTTTATGAAACTCTTTTCACAGGAAATATGTGAGGAGCACTATTGGTAGGGGACATTTTGTAAGCATTTTTTCTGTTTTTAGCCTTGACTAATTCTTCAGAGCCAGCTCCGCCAAAATATAGTTGGAAAATTATAAGGACGTAGAAGAGCACATTCTTAAAGACACCTTTATTCGTAAATTTCCCATCGTAAAGAGCAGCATTAACTTATGTCCGCATTCATAAATAGCCTGTCAAGCCAGAATCTTTCTGCCAAACTTTTCAAAGTGAAGGGCTTTTTTCGAAATAGCAATCTCCTCTTCAAACTAAAGATAGCAAAATTTTTTTTTCATGTCCATTACGTTACGTCGTACATATTCACACAACAATTTTTGTTTACCAATTTTGTCTCATAAAGCTTACGTTCATTGTGAATTCCATGGCGGAACGATACAAGGTGGCAGCATGGCGTCATACCTACAAACATAAATAAAAATTGCATGTACTTTGTTTTTGTAAATTCAATGGACAAATGTCAAAATCGTACTGCGCCGCAAGTTGATGTATCAAATCAAATAAAAAAAAGCTTATAATCAGCTGTCACATGCTGCCACCTTGTATCGTTCCGCCATGGTGAATTCATACAAGTGGAAAATCTTTCTATTCCTCCATTCTCATACCTACCTGTCAAATGATAGCTGACAGAGAGGGAGGCTGTCGCGAATGGCCAGAGAATGGAAGAAAGGTTTGTTTTTTGCTCGCAATAAATAAATTGAATGGCCATGAACTGGGTATTTGGGTTTCAAACCAGCTTTTCTTTTAAATGTATCTCCAGAAAATCGGACTACATATTATTATTAATTTTTTAAATTTAGTTAAGCAAACATTTTAAAATATGTAAATAATGCAATATACCAGTAGTCTAAAAAAATGTTTGTAAAACTATATTGGCAAATGATTTAAGTAATCGAACAGCGATTGAACAGGTGATCGGTGCTGTTTACTATTGTGAACATTTTTATTTTTTTTTTCAAACATTCGCCACTTGTATGAATTCACAATGCTTACTTGCAGGGGAAAATGCTTTTGACATCTGTTTTTCAGTTTTGGAACTTTTTCTTTTTGTAGGTTTAAATACCACTTTTTTGCTTGATTCGGCTATTTTTGCAAGATCGCTGACATGGATAGGGTTTTCCTAATAAGAGATAAAATATTATTATCCAACTGAATTTCTGCTGAGTTTAAAATGGCACTTCTTGGCTTGTACTTCTCTAAGTTACCTTCCTTCAAGCGCAAAATCATACTTCGGGCGGTGTCCTAGGATGATCCTGGGAGTTTCCTCAAATTTTTAAAACTAACATTGTGATTATTCATACAAATATAAATACATTTTTACGTAGCTGTTTTTTGTGTACATTTTTCTCGTTGTTGAATGACTGACTTTAGGTACTAATATATTTTTAAAAAGATAATAAAATACCCATGGCGGGACTATACAAGGTGGCAGCACGGGACAGCTGATTTGTACTTTTTTATTTGGTTTGATACATCAACTTACGGCGCAGTAAGATTTTGACATTAATCCATCGAATTTACAAAAACAAGGTACACGGAATTTTTATGTATGTTTCTATGAATGTCATGCTGTCACCTTGTATGGTTACGCCATGGAAACACCAATTTAGAAACTGCTAATTCAAAGTATACTTTTTCATACCAAAAAAACGGTAAAGGTGTCTTAAATTTGCAGAGCTATCAGTCCTTGTATCATAATGCTAGGGAAGGTCATGGGTTCTTTTATGAAGTTGAAATTATATTAAAATAGTTGTGGTTAACTTTATGGAAAGGCGTAATTTTTGTTAAATGGTGCCCATATGCACAGTACTTCGTCGCTGAAGACCTCGATTAGGCTTTATGGCCCCATGCTATTGCCAGAATTTTATGAACTAAGCGGGGATTGGCCTTGTTTCTCTTAACTGTAGATCGGGCTTTAAAAAAAAATTTATGATTCTGGCTACGTATCATATATGATACACACTGAAATTTATTGAGAAAAAGTATACTATTATTTTTATTAACTCTTTTATTGAAAAATTTTTTTTTTCAATTTTGACAATTCTAAATATTACTAATACATTCTACGCAAATATTTTCGTTATGTTTATCATTACCACATGGTTTTTTACATAAGTAGCAGAATGAAGATGTCCATTTATTTTTATTTTCTCCGGAATAATAGCAACTTCGACACCTTGCACGGTTTGTTTTTGGGTACCAATTTTCCATTTCTTGAATGGACTAGCATCTCTATCATCATTGTTGGGGATGTTTTTCGATTGAATTTTCGAAAGTAACGTCGCAGATAGTTCGTTTCAAGGGCCTTTTTTGCGTTTTCCTATTTACGGCATTGCCAGTGACATTGCTAGTTCATGCAACAAGAATTTACGCTTTGTATGTTTTTTAGTAAGCATTCAATTCGAATCTATTTCGTTGTATATAATATATGTATTCAAAGCAGATATATCGATTATGTTGGAAAATACAGCCATAGTCCATCGATTATTTTTTAATTTGCAGCTGTAGCAACTCTGCATTTTGTCAACTATATCTAAATCTCCCTTCGTTGAGTTATAATAAGAGATTATTTCAGGCAACTTTTTGGAGTCATTTGCAAAATTAGGTGTATGATGCATTGTGCTCATAACAATGGTACTTTTATTTTTGTGAATAATTTACGAAATGAGCCTGTTGTCAGGCGTAAATGCAAACGTTCATTCATAACGCTCGATATTTTTTACAGAGCAAAAGTTTTCGAATAATGGACCTTTTATGTCTACGAATGGTTCCAAACATCGTCATGTCCTTTTGTAACCATTTTGTCCAAGGGAGTGTGACCAAAAGGAAGTGGTTTCTTCTTCCTCCTTTGTATTTTTTTCATTTCCCTTCCTTTCCTTTCCTCTTCCTTCCTTTTTGTTTTTTTCTTTTTCTCTCCTATTCTTTCCTTTTATTTCCTTTTCTTTCCCTTCCTTTCATTTCCGTTTCCTTACACTCTGGGCTCCCACTACCGTGAGGAGAGAAAGAACTACTAACAGAAACACCCTTTTACCAACACCGTCAGTTTTAGAGCAAACAAACTAGATATATTTATGATGTTAAATAAAACAAGTAAGGAAGGCTAAGTTCGGGTGTAACCGAACATTACATACTCAGTTGAGAGCTATGGAGACAAAATAAGGGAAAATCAGCATGTAGGAAAATGAACCTAGGTGATGCGCGGTTACAGGGAGGGGGGGGAAGATTTTTTTGTATTGACTGTAATGAGGTATATAATATTAATCTACATAGTAGTTTCTTAACACAAACGGATTTTTACTAATTTTTAATTTTTTTTGCTTTTTTACTTTCTAGGGGGGGGGGGGGGGGGGGGGGGGCATTTTTTAAATATATGTAATAACAAGTAAGGAAGTCTTAGTTCGGATGAAGAACATTGCATACCCATCTCTACACTTTAAATGCTGTTGTTGTTCGTTTTGTATGCTTAATAGAATTACAAGGCTGCGCAATAATACATATGTATATGATTCTTTTCTGAACAAATTTTCGCTTAAAAGAAGCAAAATTTATACAGAGGCTACCACCAATGACCTTGAGCGGGTAATAATGCAGTTTTCCTTCAGATATTGGGATTTCACTACTGTTTATTTTAAAACAAAGATATAAGAAAACAATAAACATAAACACACTAGTGTCATTGTACTAAAAAGCGTTATTGCTCCCTAAGGGTTGTTTTTTACCTAGCTCTGCACTTACTAAAACAGCATCGCTGCAATAGTACTGTGTGTTTCATAGTAGCAGGTAGTGAACAATTTTGGCTTTTGTTAACTGAGGAATTGAAATTGTTGGTAGCCATTGACCTGTTAAATGTTTATGGAAATGTGTGACGAGCGACGCAGTTGTTTGAGTGAAAAGTAAAATTTTAGTTTAGTATTGTTTGATCGCTTAGTAGTTACGGTTAATAGTTAAGGAAAATAATAAATCAAATGCGTTTTTTTCAAAACGTATAAAAACCAAAAAATATTTAATAAATATATTTGTGCGTTATTATCAACATCGTGAGGAAGAAGGCAAAAGGAAGAACGGTTAATAGTTAAATAAAATAATAAATCAAATGCGTTTTTTTCAAAACGTGTAAAAATCAAAAAATAATTAATAAATACAATTGTGCGTTATTATCAACATCGTGAGGAAGAAGGCAAAAGGAAGAACGGATTTACCACCATCACCAGAAATTTTGAATTAAGTAAAACAAAATTTATTAATAAATATTTTAAATACATACATTTTATATTTAGTGACATTAAACCATATATATAAATATTTTTCATAAACCATGCCTAGGCTAAGTAGAAAATTTGGTAATCTGAGACGAGTCGCAGCTGGAGGGGAATGCATGTTCTTCGTGGAGACGAAGAATATAGACAACAGTCACAAACCCAAAATACGTTAGACCACAGAACCCGCCGCGAAAATTCCGAAATACGCTCTGCAGAGCAAAGTCGTAATACCTCCGAACATAGGCCTCGCCGTGACAATCCCGAGATTCGCGCCGCTGAGCGAATAACCAATACACGGCAACATAGAGTCCGTCGCGAAAACTCAGAAATTCGCTCTGCAGAGCAAAGTCGTAATACCTCCGAACAAAGGTCTCGCCGTGACAATCCCGAGATTCGCGTCGCTGAGCGAATAACCAATACACGGCAACATAGAGTCCGTCGCGAAAACTCAGAAATTCGCTCTGCAGAGCAAAGTCGTAATACCTCCGAACATAGGTCTCGCCGTGACAATCCCTAGATTCGCGTCGCTGAGCGAATAATCAATACACGGCAACATAGAGTCCGTCGCGAAAACTCAGAAATTCGCTCTATAGAGCAAAGTAGAAATACTTCTGAACATAGGTCTCGCCGTGAAAATCCAGAGGTTCGGTCAGCTGAGCGAATAATCAATACACGGCAACATAGATCACGTCGCGAGAACTCCTCCAATCGCTCTATCGAGCAAAGTAGAAATACTTGTGAGCACCGATCCCGCCGTAGAAATCCAGGGAATAGACATCGAGAACAACTTATAAATACTCTTGCTCGTAGAACAGTCCGTAGAAGAGCTCATGTAGAAAATTCTAGACAAAGACGTCAAAGTCAATTCCGAATACATCGCCATAGAATAAATTTACAAAATAGAAGAAATGAAAATGAAAGGCAAGCTGTGAGAAATCGCTCAATGAGAGAAAATGAGGGTCGGGAGAACGAAGATATAGTAAATGAATTCGGACCACCAGATTTTCGACAAATATATTTTAGGAATATTAAGAAGGGACCGACAGAGATTTGCGTTTGCTGTGGTGGGCTATAGTTTCCGTACCAAGTACAGTCCTTAAATTTCAATTTAATTTCTCAAAGTCATCCAGACGTTGCATCTGCCTTTTATTTATCTGATAAATTTCCGGCGAAGATGGTAGCTATAAATTCTGTGTTACTTGCCGAAACGCAGTTAAAAGAAATACTCTTCCAAAGATATGCTTGTCTAATGGTTTAGATTTTCCCGAGCTCCCAGAATGTCTAAAAGATCTTACGCCTTTAGAGGAACGCTTAATAATGCCCAGATTACCTTTTATGACTATTCGACCTTTGGGATACCAAGGACAGAGCTCATTAAGGGGGGCGGTGGTAAACATTCCTATTTCAGTTAACGAAATTGTTACTTCTCTCCCAAGATCATTCGATAAAGCGCATGTGATTCAAATCCATTTAAGAAGACCTATGGAGTATAATCATGATTATATGACTGATACCATATGCCCAGCGAAAATTATGGAAGCCTTGAAAGTGAATACCCCATTATATCAAGAGCACAATATTCAATTTAACGAAGAGTGGGTTGCAGGTTTTAGTGATAATGAAGAAATTCCGTTTATTTCATCTATTGAAGATGTACCCGTTCTTCAAAATATTCAAAATTGCGCAGGAGATAATAATCCCCCCCTAGAACCTGCAATTGAAGAAATAAATCCAGGTGGCCTTGAGACTCTTCTCGATAATGTTCCAGTAGAAAATTTGGACATTAATCGCTTGATTATTGCACCAGGTGAAGGCCAAAGACCCCTGGATATCATTCAAGATAACAGGTTTCTTTCGACGTTCGACATCCCGGTGTTTGTAGCCATCTTTCGTCGGATTGACGGTAGATGTGCTCTTTTAGCATTAGCTTGCATGTGGACAGGGGCATACATAAGCGTTCTTGTCCAGGAAGAACCTGCTTGGTTGTACCCTGCCTAGCGAGTTCATCTGCAATACAGTTTCCCTCGATATCCCTATGTCCAGGGACCCATGTGAGGTGTACACGGTTCTGTTGAGCCATCTCTTGAAGAGATCGGCGACAGTTTAGTGCTAGTTCAGAATTGAACGAGTGGGAGCCCAGAGATTTTATGGCAGCTTGGCTGTCGCTGAAGATAAAAATTTCCTTTCCGACAATGTATGTCCCTATCCTAGCTGCGGCTTCCATTATGGCTGCAACTTCTGCCTGGAATACACTGCAGTGGTCGGGTAGTCTGAATGAGAGCTGGAGGTCAAGGTCCCTTGAGTATACTCCACCCCCAACTCTCCCGTTTAGCTTGGAGCCGTCCGTGTATATGGAAATGCTGTTGCCCATAGCAAAGCACTTGTCCGACTCCGTCCAGTCATCCCTGCTGGGTATGTTTATCTTAAAGTTGGTTTCCGCAACTGTTGTGGTCGCACAGCGATCCGTGCTAGGAGGGAGAAAACTGTATTTGTATAGTATACTTGAGTGTCCTGTGGTCCTGTTGTTCCAGCACGACACCTCCCTTAGACGCAGGGCTGACGTTGCCGCTGCTCGATGACCAGCCAGATCCAGTGGAAAGATGTCAAGAATGACCTGAAGAGCTTCGCTAGGCGTTGTTCTTAGAGCCCCGGTTATGCTTATCATGCTGGATCTGTGGACTTTACCCAACAAGTTTAGGTTTGACGCCTTGCTCAAGGCTGGCCACCATACGACTACCCCATACAGCAGTATGGGTCTGATAATCGCGGTATAAATCCATCTGCATATGTTGGGGGTGAGTCCCCATTTTTTGCCAATGGCTCTTTTACACGTATATAATGCAATGTACGCTTTCTTTTGTCGCTGGATAACGTTGTCCTTCCAGTTCAGCTTTTTGTCTAAAACTACGCCTAAAAATTTGGCTTTATCTGCCAGGCTTAGGCGCACCCCATTTAGTTCAGGTAGGTTCAACGATGGTATTTTGTATCGTTTGGTATATAAGACAAGCTCTACTTTATCGGAGTTGACGCTGAGTCCACATCGGGAAGCCCACAAGGAAACCTCTCGCAATGCTACCTGCATCAAGTCGCACAAAGTTTGAGGAAACTTGCCTCTGTAGATAATCGCTAGGTCATCAGCATATGCCACGACCTTCCCGCTCCCCCAACTAGTATCTCTTAATAACGAGTTTACCGTTAGGTTCCATAGTAAGGGGGAAAGGACACCACCCTGGGGCGTGCCCCTTGCGACAAATCGTGTTACCTCAACCTTCCCCAGTGAGGAGAGCACTTTCCTTCCCCTGAGCAGTTGATCAATTAGTCCCACTAGGGGTCTATTTACGTCCAGATCAGTTAAAGCAATGTTAACGGCGTCTGGACTTATGTTGTTGAATGCTCCTTCAATGTCTAGGAAGGCCACAAGACAATAATCCTTTTCGAACAAGGATGTTTCTATAGTAGAGACTAGGTTGTGTAGCGCAGTCTCCGTAGATTTACCTTTGGTGTACGCGTGTTGATAGTCCGAAATGAGATTCCTATCAATGCTTGTAGTGAGAAAATCGCTAACTATTCTCTCTAGGATCTTGAGTACGAAGGATGAAAGACTGATAGGTCTATAGTCCTTCGGCTCGTAATGAGAGGCTTTGCCTGCCTTAGGAATGAATATGACCGTGGCGCTCCTCCATGCACACGGAATATAGTTCATAGCCAAACAAGCGGTATATATGTGCCGCAGCCAGTTGACTGATACCTCCAAAGAATAGATAAGTTGAGCGGGTACAATCCCGTCTGGTCCAGCAGCCTTAAAAGGTTTAAAACTTTTGACTGCTCTCCTCACTCTCTCCTCAGTGATGGGTATATTCACAGCTTGGTTTGCTGCAGGAACTTCCGGTGCGTTTGTCATATTTCCCGGGAAATGTGTGTCCAGGAGCAGCTCTAGAGTTTCCCCTTCTGTGCTGGTCCAGGTACCATTCGGTCTCCGCAGAAAGCTAATAGCTGTTTGCGTCTTAGAAAGCACGCACCGTAGCCTGGATGTGTCCACGACACTTTCGACTCCAGTGCAGAAGTTTCTCCATGAAGTTCTCTTCGCTTGTCTCAGGACTTTTTTGTAGGTTCTTAGTTTGTCCTTGTATTCTAGCCATTGTGACCCGTTATCGAAGAATTTGGCTTTGTTAAACTGTTCTCTACAGGATTTACGAAGTAGGTCCAGATCATGGGACCACCAGTGAGGTTTACGCTTACCGCGCGGTTTTGGCAATGGACAGGCCTGTTCTAAGGCTTTTGAGAAAGCCGATGTGAAGGTTTCTACCAGACCTTCTAGCTCCATCGTTGATGAGAGGCTTTGTGGGGGCAGTTCTGGTAGTTCTCTTGCTAACAGCTCATTATGTAGTTCCCAGTTTGTATTACGTGGGTTACGTCTCGCAATGGGCTGATCGACGAAGAACTCTAACATTACTTCAATATAGCGGTGGTCTGAAAAGGAATGTTCCTCAAGAACACGCCATTTTTTAACCCACCCATAAACGCTTTCGCTACAAATAGTGAGGTCAATAACCTCTCTACGGTTTTTAGTAATAAAAGTTGGTTCATTACCTACATTGCAAACTACAAGGTTAGTTGTTAAAAGGTACTCAAAAAGTGACTCACCCCGAGTGTTTATGTCGGAACTACCCCACTGCACGTGGTGGGGGTTTGCGTCTGTCCCAATTAACAGATGGCCTTTGCTTGAGTCGGCCACCAGATCCTTTACCGTCTTTTGCGGAGGAGGTTCCTCTGCGTCGTACGGCATATAAACGGAGGCTAGCGTTAATTGGGTGCCTCCGCTTGACAAACTGGCCGCTGTGATGTCACCATTGCTATAATTAGGCAAGAGAAAGATATTTAGCTCAGACTTTACTAAAATGCATGTTCTCACTTTACCTTCATCTGCAGCTCGGATGAGCTTAAACCCAGTGGCCCCCAATCCGCAAATCCTTGAGTTGTTCACCCAGGGTTCTTGGATAAGGACCACTTCGACGTCGCCTTTAGAAAGGCGACTGATGAGAGCAGCCGAGGCTGCCTTACTTTTGTGCAGGTTTATCTGGAGCAACCTCAGCATGAGCTTGCTCAGACTCCCCTGCCTCCATCACCGTGATGTTGGGATCCTCTCCGTCGCTATCCAGCAGAGCATCCTCCATCGACAAATTGCCCAGAGCCCCTGCGCAATTTGACGTGGCGGAAACCAGGCTTTCGGCGTCGGAGATTTCCGCTTCCACTTCGGGTGCCTCAATGTCCGTGTCCAAAGAGGCACTCGAAAGGGATGCGCGCTGTGCGTCCCCACGGTATACGTGAATTACGACCTCCCCGAGGCCGTAAAACACTCTTCCTTTGCTCCGTCTAAGGGGCTCGAGAGCTTCCTTATTCAGGGCTAACACGACCTGTCTCCTAGGTCCTACAGCGTCCTCGACTTGGATGACACTCCAGTCCTGCGTTGGGAGAGCCGGGTTCATCAGTTGCAGCATCCTGAGAATTCTCTCAGGTTCTGCTGGAACCGCTGGAACCCATGCCCTGGCCCTTGGCCGAGCCGGAATGTCCTTCCAGTCAACGACCTCGATAATCGCCCCGGGATAGACTTGTCCCAGCTTTGCGGCTGCTGCCTTGTACAGCGCAACAGACCTTGCGTCCTCGCAAGCGAGTACCTTGATTTGGCCCTGGTACCATCCTGCATCAGAACCTCGCGGCGGACTACCCGGAGACTCCATCAGCACGTCGAGAACGGCGTTGCCGATTTCATTCCGGACGTACGGCCACTGGTCTTTAGGGATCGCACCACGGTCATTCCCTCGGTCCAGGATTCCTATAAGGATCCGGCCCTTGGCTACCTCGGCAAAGCTGGGTTTGGCTACCGCGGGGTGATTCTGGTGCCTTTTCGGCGGTGGTTTGATATCCTCATCGGACCTTTGACGTTTATATGGGGTTGCGCTTGTTGGCAGAGAACTCCGAAAATTCGGCAGTAGAGCTCGCGCCCTTTCCACCGAATTCTTGGCGTTCTCTGACAGCGTTTCCAGCGGAACACCCTCATACCTTGACAGGACTTTTGCAGCACTTCTTTTGTTCCTGTGGAACGATCCCTTGTGGGAATCTTCTTGAGAAGGGGTCCGACCCGTAGTTGCCCTCGCGGTCGTACCCCCGGATGATGTCTTCATTATGGCTCCTTTCTCCTTTGGCTCAGTGTGACCAGATCGTGGGACCCCTGTCACAGCCGTGGGGAGAACAGTCGCCATACCGGCGTCAGACGGGCGCCCAGCATCAGCAGGCGCGTCAGTGTTCGCCGTTGCCAGCGCAACTACCTTCGCCGCCATACTGGTGCTTGCCCCCGTCCGATCACCTAAGACTGTGTTGACTGAGGTTGCCCTCTTGTCGTCCATGGGGAGCCGACCCGTCGTTTCCAACGCAGTCGCTCCCCCGGTTAAAGTAGCTGTTGCGGCCCCATTTTCCCTTGGCTCGGAGTGGCCAGGTCCAGAGACCCCTGCCACAGCCGTGGGAAAAAAGGTTGCCGTTCCGGCGCTTGGTCGGTGTCCGACAACAGCAGGCGCGTCAGGGTTCGCCGTTACCAGCGCAACTCCCTTCGCCGCCATACTATTGCCGCCCCCCACCAAGTCGCTCTTCACTTTAGCGTTGGTAGCATTGGTAGCCCTCCCTCGTTGACTAGGGCGTAAGGATGCCAATGCTGTTGTCCTTCTCCCTGTGGAGGAGAACGGATATTCAAGATAACAACTCTGAGGAACTCTCTTTCGCAAGCATTTACGCTGGGCAGAAGCGAACTTGTAAAGAGACATATGGCAAGATTGTTCGCTCTGAGATTCGTCGCTACGATAGAAGGGCTTGTACTATTCCTAAGCTTTTCTATAATTACAAGAAGTTAGAACTGCTTCAGATTAAGAATAGTACATCGATTTGTCTACGAAAATTTTCTGGAAGTAATCGAGTTACGGCCCAAATATTTTAAATGAAAATTTTGTTCAAAATTTGATACAGCATGACGATGGATATAGGGTTCTTAAAGGTGTAAGATCTTCCCCAGCTCACTGGGAGGCTGAAAAAAAAAAGCAATTGTCATGATTCGCCAATTCGGTCTTCCAACCTTTTTTATAACGTTATCTGCTGCTGAATCTCATTGGATAGAATTACTGGTTATTTTAGCTAAAACTGTGGACTCAAGAAGTATTTCTGAAGAAGAGGCCAGTAATTTACCTACACAAGAAAGATATCGTCTGATTCGATCAGATGCAGTCACATGCGCTAGATATTTCGACTATCGTTACCGTCAGTTGCTAAAGCTTTTTAAAGGAAATGGAGGTATTTTCGACGAGCATTTTGTTGAGCACTTTTACTGTCGAATTGAATTCTAACAAAGGGGCTCAACTCACGTGCATGGCATGTATTGGCTCAAGAATGCTCCTAAGATCGATCTTAGCGAACCTGAGTCTTTTCCAAATGCTATTAGCTTCATTGACAAATATGTCTCTACAGATGGATCCACAAGTCATTAAGAAAACTTCATTGAGTACCAAAGACATAACCATAGTCGGTCCTGTACCAGGGAAATAAGAGGACAGCAAGTTTGCCGATTTGGTATCCCATATCCGCCCATGCCTTCCACCCAAATATTATTGCCATTTCCAGATGATATTGAAAATTTAGAAACATATAGGGAAAACTATTCAAAGATTCAAAATCTCTTAAATGCTAATTTAACTTCTTCAGATATTTCCTGTTTAAATGATTTTGAGGCTTTTCTCTCTGATACGAGAATATATTTGTCTTTCGATGTATATTTACTTGCTCTCAGATCAAGTTTAACCAAACCTAAAGTTTTTCTTAAAACAAAGTTCCAAGACCGCTCAATTAATGCTTATAACCCCGTTATCTTAGAACTACATAGGGCCAATATGGATATTCAGTTCATACTGGATGCATACGCTGGCTGTTCCTACAAAATAAATTATATAAATAAGTCAAATAGGGGTATCTCTAGGCTTTTAAATGAGGCAATGATAGAAGTTAAAGCAGGAAACTACACTGTCAAGCAGAAACTTCAGCATATAGGTCACAAATTTATTTCCGGAACAGAAATATCCGCCCAAGAGGCAGTTTATTGCTGCATTGGTCTTCATCTTTCGGAAGCTAGCAATGCAGAAATATTTATTAATACCTCTCGACCTGAAGAACGAGTGCGAATGGTGAAACCCAGGGCACAACTTCAGAATCTTTCTGAAGGTTCTACCGATATTTTTGTGGCGGGTTTGTTAGAGCATTATGCTGAAAGACCTTCTCTTCTCGAGATTGTTTGTCTAGTTGATTTCGCAGCTATGTTTACATTTGTAAAATCAGCTAGAACGGCACAAGGTGATTCCGATAATGAAGAAGATATAGAAGACGATAATTCTTTAGTTAGACGAGTAGCAATTCCATTGAGGGATGGTAGTGGTTATGTAAGGAAACGTACCAGACCGTGTGTAGTTCGGTCAAGAAGGTTTAGTCCAGACACTGCCAGAGATGATTATTTCAGAGAAATGGTGATGCTCTACCAACCGTGGCGGGATGAACAACGGGATATTATAGATAATAATAATGAGCAAACCTGCGTAGAAAATCGAGTTCCTATAGAGGAAAATCGAAAAAAATATGACGTGTTTGAACAGAGGGAGCTCGAAAATGTTCTGAATAGATTAAGGGAGGAGGAAGTTTTCATACCAGCTGAAATGGATAGGCCGGATATTGTTGACAATGAATTCAGGGTACTGGCCCTTCCCGAAATAAACCCTGATATAAATTTATTAAACCTTCACGATAGTGATCCCGAAATAAATGAGAATGACTCCAATGGCACTCTTAGGCTCATTAAACTTCCTCCCTTAGTTCCCGTTGAGGACCTGCTTGCATCCGTTCGGATGCTGAATATGAGGCAGAGAATGTACTTAACTCATTTGCTACACAATTTCAAAAAGGATCAGCCATTTTATGACTTTGTAGGTGGTGGGGCAGGCGTTGGAAAAAGCCGGCTTATATCATCAATATATCAGACTCTCAATTACCGTTTTAATTGCATACCTGGATCAAATCCAAGCTCTTTGAAGGTACTTCTTTGTGCTCCTACGGGAAAACCAGCTTTTGGGATAGGCGGCTTGACACTGCATTCTATATTTTCACTACCTGTGAATCAGTCCAATAGAGAACTCCGACCGCTTAGCAACGATATTATCAACTCAATGTATACTGGACTATGTGATTTGAAGTTGATAATTATAGATGAAATTTCAATGGTTGGCGCTCGAATGTTTAGCTTTATTGACGCCAGACTAAAGCAGATTTTCAAAAGTAATATTCCATTTGGTGGTATACCTGTTATTGTTTTTGGAGACTTGAAAAAATTGTCTCCTGTAGGCGATAGATGGATTTTTTCACCAAATCCGAGCGATAATTACAGCGTCTTAGTCGGTTCGCCATTATGGGAGCTCTTTAAATATTATGAATTGAATGAAATAATGAGACAGCGTGGAGATCAACCGTTTGCTATTGCTTTGAAAAATATGGCCTCCAGGACTATGACCAGTGATGACATATCTTTGATTGCAAGTAGGGTCGTTAACTCTGACCAGGTTCCTGAAGAAGCAATTCACTTATTTTGGTCAAATGAGGAATCTGCCAACTATAATGCCTTTAATTGGGTCAAATTCCTTCTACAGCAATTTTCTCAACTGCGAAAGATGTCGTTAAAGGAATTGCCATTAGTGGCCAAAATGCTAATATCTTAGAACGGGTCAAGTTATTCAAAACTTCGGAACCGCAGGGTCTTATGTATAGCTTAACACTAAAAACCACGGCCAAATATATGATGACAGTGAATATCAACACAGGCGACGGTTTGGTCAATGGTGCAACTGGCCAGCTTATGCAGATAGATTTAGATTCATCGGTTCCAATAACATTGTGGGTAAAATTTTTGGAGCCTTCTGTTGGTTTGATGGCTAGATCGAAAAAGACCCATCCCATTGAAACTTCGTGGACACCCATTGAGAAGACTGTTAGAGCATTTCAGTATAAAAGAAATGAGCAGATAACAATTGAAAGAAACCAGTTTCCAATTGTCCCCGCTGAGGGAATAACAATTCAGAAAAGTCAGGGTGCTACGTATAAAAAAGTGGTTGTTCACACCCGACCTAGAATGCCTAGGTCATCTTTATATGTAGCCTGCAGTCGAGCTACTAGTGCTGATGGTCTATTTATATTAGGTAACTTCATTCCACCCAATCCCTTTTGTGAATCTGATCCTGTTTTTAGGCAGTTGACTGATTTGACCACAACAAAAGCTTTGGCCCCAACATTCAACTTTATGCTTTCTCGAACATCGAGCCTTCAAATTATATTTCATAACGTCCAGAGTCTTCATGCCCACATAAATGATATAAATAATGACATCTTGATGCTATCTTCGGATATCCTGTGCTTTGTCGAGACATGGAGTTATCCATCTGAACACTTTGAAATTCCTGGGTTTATTTCACTAAATGCTTTACGTATAGATGGCACCGAAACGGAAAACAGAAATAAGCGAGGCGTTGTAGTGTATGCGAGACCTAAAATTGCTTCCGCAATCGAATTATGTAAGGTGAAAAAAATTTGCTCTGGTCGCAAGGTTTTAGAAATCGTTGTATTCAAATGCAAAGATTATCACATATTGGTGCTTTATAGGAATTCCACATTTCCTATCAGGCATTTTGAATCAGAACTGCGAGAAATTCTCACGACAGATCTGCATGAAAAAAATGTATTAATTTTGGGTGACTTTAATCTATGCCTTAAGTCTGGAGATAATAGAATTCAACATCTGCTGAGAGATAATAACTTTAATTCACTGCTAGACCCCCAGTATTTCACCACACCTGCAGGTACACAAATTGACTGGGCATTTTCAAATATTAATACAACCCATATTAAAGCTACCACTTATGAAACGGTATATAGCTACCACGATAGCATCTGCGCCTCTTTTTACGAAAATAGTGAAACTAACTAAGATAGATTAAGATATTTATATACTGTAGCTAATTCGGTACATATTTTTCTGATTCTTAAGATTTATTATATTATCAATATTATTAATTTACACAAATAAGAGAAGCCTTAGTTTTAAGTAAATATAAACTTTTTAATCGAAATTAAAGCTTTAAGTGTATTGTATTGAAAATAAAAAAATAAAAAATGTACTAACTAGTGATTACAACATACAAAAGATTGACTTTCATAATAAGATTTAATAAACATCGCAGTGATGAAATTAGCATGTGTGCTGACTTACATACATAAATTGGTCCAAATGTTTCTTTTCTTTGCAGGTCATCTAATATATCAAGGTTAATCATTATATATACACATGAACCTCGACTGCTTTCAGAGGTAAAATATTTTCTGTTCCTATTAATAAGGAAGGGAAGGTCTAGTTGTGATTCGACTTTTTTCCATTTTAATATTGTATAATATAATTTCATTGTTCAATATCAATAAAATTTTGAATTTTTTAATGAGTATAGTTTTTATCCGACTCATTACTAACTCTCAAACTTTCTTTAGTCGGAAATTTAAAGTTTTTATGAAGCTTTTATCTATATTTCGTCTTTAAATTGCACCCATATCAAATCTGTGAAAAACGCAGTTTCGAAAAATGTGTTGTGAGTTTATGTGACACTGTGGATATCAATCAAAGGTATTGAAGAGGTTATCAATATGGGAGGGTTATTATTTCAAAAACCCACTTAGGTTTGGGGATATTGGCCTACATTTTTACCATAGAATAGGCGTTTGACACTTATTGTATTGGCGGGGATATAAATATGTGTTGCTATTACTTTCAATAAATCATTTTGCTTGAGCAGGGGATTTAGGATGGAACAAATAATTACAAAAAAGTGGGCAGGATAATTAACGAAAATTTCCAACTTTTACTAAAAATAGCCTATTACCTGCATCTACGCACTTTTACAAAATCTTTTATATAAAAGAAGGCGATTTAGCCGATTTAGTATATTTTTACTGAAAATATTTCCTGTTAAAAGGCATACATGTGCACCAAATTTTTCCTCGAGCTATGGCTCCAGAAACATTGGGAAATGCATTATAAAAAAGGGGCAGTGCCACGTCCATTTTTCAAGATTTAAATTTTGTCTCATTTCTTGTTATGTTGACTATTTTTCGCTAAGATTAAACTTATTATTTTTGCCTACGATCCTTTTTAAAGTAATTTATATAAAAGTGGGCGTGGTCTTTAACCAATCTTATCCATTTTTACTAGAAATATTTCCTGCTATTAGGAAAATATGCGTATCCAATTTTGTTAGGATATGTTTATTTTTCTTCGAGATATGGCTCCCGAAAAATTGAAAAGCGCTTAGACAAAAAAGGAGCGATGTCACATCCATTTTCTAAAATTTTAGTGTTTTCCAATTTAATGTAATAATTCAATTTAGAAAGTCTAATGTTATTGATATAAAGCTCTTTTTCGCTAAGATATAGCTTATTATTTTCGTCTACAACCCTTTTAAAAATCTTTTATATAAAAGTGGGCGTGGTCCTTAACCGATTTTGTTAATTTTTTTTCTTCTAAATTACCTTCATTTAAAAGTAGGCGGTGCCACGCCCAATGTCCAAAATTTTACTAGTTTTCTATTCTGCGTCATAATCTCAACTCACCTACCAAGTTTCATCGCTTAATGCGTATTTGGTAATGAATTTTCGCACTTTTTTAATTTTTCGAAATTTTCGATATCGAAAAATTGGGCGTGGTTATTGTCCGATATCATTCATTTTAAATAGCGATCTGAAATGAGTATCCGGGAACATACATACCAAATTTCATGAAGATACCTCAAAATTTACTCAAGTTATCGTGTTAACGGACAGACGGACGGACGGACGGACGACTGTGTATAAAAACTGGGCGTGGCATCAACCGAATTCACCCATTTTCACAGAAAACAGTTAACGTCGTAAAATCTATGCCCATACCAAATTTCAAAAGGATTGGTTAATTTTTGTTCGACTTATGGCGTTAAAAGTATCCTAGACAAATTAAATGAAAAAGGGCGGAGCCACGCCCATTTTTAAATTTTCTTTTATTTTTGTATTTTGTTGCATCATATCATTACTGGAGTTGAATGTTGACATAATTTACTTATATACTGTAAAGATATTAAATTTTTTGTAAAAATTTTACTTTAAAAAAATTTTGTTTTAAAAGTGGGCGTGGTCCTTCCCCGATTTTGCTAATTTTTATTAAGCGTACATACAGTAATAGGAGTAACGTTCCTGACAAATTTCATAATGATATCTTCAACGACTGCCAAATTACATCTTGCAAATTTTACTAATTTTCTATTCTGCGTCATAAGTTCAACTCATCTACCAAGTTTCGTCGCTTTATCGGTTTTTTGTAATGAATTATCGCACTTTTTCGGTTTTTCGAAATTTTCGATATCGAAAAAGTGGGCGTGGTTATAGTCCGATATCGTTCATTTTAAATAGCGATCTGAGATGAGTACTCAGGAACCTACATACCTAATTTCATCAAGATGCCTCAAAATTTACTCAAGTTATCGTGTTAACGGGCGGACGGACGGACGGACGGACATGGCTCAATCAAATTTTTTTTCGATCCTGATTATTTTGATATATGGAAGTCTATATCTATCTCGATTCCTTTATATATGTACAACCAACCGTTATCCAATCAAACTTAATATACTCTGTGAGCTCTTCTCAACTGAGTATAAAAAATTAAATATATTAACATTAACAGAGGTTGCGTACGCGCGTGGCTCCCCATTGTTTCATAGTTCCCAATCAGGGCGTCATATTTGGAACAGTTTCTGTTTCGTTGAAAATTCTATCTACTTATGTATGCCTTCTATAATGGAAAACAAATCCTGAACTCTGACATTTCTTAATAAGTTCAAGTTTTGCGGTTAAACTCACCATTTACCTCTACTACCCATTTGCCGTCTCTATGCTCATTTGACTTTTGGAAACTCTCTTTTAATTTAAAAGTAATTGGCAAAGTTTTCTTGCTTTTGGGCGTATTCTTGTTTTTCTTTCGTTCGCTTTGGTGTGATATTTGCGTCATTCAGTAAACGCGTATACCTCAAATATACCTTCTAGATTATAATAACCAAAAATAGTACTTGCAAGAAAAGAGCATTTATTTTTTTAAATAACTCATTAATATTATTTGTTGCAAAAAGTTTAAAACTTGTACCTTAAACACCAGGGGAGGATACAGAAAATTTTTCGGGGGGTCAGATTTGAAATCTCTAATAGAACATACACAACAGAATTGGAAATATACTAATCGGAGGTATGAATAACAAAAACTCACTCATATATATATATATATATATATATACATACACATTAGACAGTACAATTGTTTTATATTTGCAATTTTTCTATAAATTTTCGAATGAAAGACGTTGATATACATATATAACGTTACGGACTTATTTTCATTGTTATACTTCTATCATTACAATAATTATTGAGCAATCATGTTTATTTCTATAAAAGGTGACGAAATGAATTCATATCAATTTACATACATAACTTATAGAGTAATATCAATTTTCCTTCCTTTCCTTGCCAGAATATCCCATATTTGGTCATGGGTAGACTCGATATCTCTGTGAATATTCAACGTTGTCAATCCATTCAAAAAGTTTTATTACGCAAATAGGTTTTTACTCTCCGTAAAATAGATATTGAACGTTCCCTAGAAGCTACCGTAATTGGCAGTGTAGCACCTATACTGAAAAAACTGTGTATTTGTCTGTAAAACTGCATATCATAAACGTACAGAACTTCAATAAAGGTTCTCGGCCGGTGTTCTGCTGGTACGTTCGAACAGAACCTATAATAAGTAACTGGTCACAATTTTTCATGTTCGAATGTATTAATGAATATTACCTTCTCCACAGCTTCAACTCAGACTTAAATTCTTGAGTCGACTCAGCGATGTCATTCGGCCACTCTTTTTCGAAGATCTGAATGGTCTTATCCAATTCCTCATCCTTCATTCCTGCACAGCTTGCTCGAATAATGTTCTGTATTTTGGAAAGCTATTCTCAGTGCTCCGAAAATCTTGACTGAAGCTCTGCTATGATAGTACTGCTCAGGATATCCGTCATAATTATCACGATTCGTCTGACGAACCGCTCTACGGGGAACAGTAAACGTAGTACCGTTCAAATTTGCAATATGAGTGGCTGTTTTGAACATCTCTCCGAAAATTTAGTTAGCTTTGGAATGCATGATCTTGATTTCTTCATAAACATTATTCACGTATTGAACACATAGGCTCAGATCACACTCTTCTTTTTGCAAATTAACTCATAACCTCTTTGCAAAGCAGAAGATTGGCTGCAACGAAAATATGAATTTCGGCCTTCGGATGGAAGCGAGAATTTCATTCGGCTGTACATTATCTGATCTGACTTTAAGCGTGTCCATTTCTTCAAGCGCTGAATCGATAAATGACAAGCAACCATAGAACAAGCTCAGAGTTTCAATAGTAGGGTCTGTTTAGCATCAGGTTTTGAAGTAAGAATAGGTTTATTAAGCAGATTTCCAGCCCTGTTGGATTTACGAAAAAAATTACGATCTTTTTTACTGTTCCTAATCAGATTCGGATCGGCGGAATGTCACACATAGATGATATGCAGTGACAAGATAATGCAATTGTATATAAATGCACTAGATCGTGCATAGCATTGCAACCAACAATCCAAAGACCAAGCCGACTAACAGAATAATTTTATATTAAAAAAAATATATTAAACAATTATACATCGCGCAATGGCTGGATAAAATGCATGCACCCAGTGATGAAATTAAAATATGATCATGCGCATATGTGTACACATGTATGTAATTATCAGTTCACTCTTAAAAAAGGACGTCTGGCACTCGGGGACTGCCGCGCTAAAGCTATTGCATATTATCAACTTATGCAATTATAATATTTATGCAACATTTTGTTTTCTTTGATATTAATTCAAGTTTTGTCTTTGATATTAATTCAACCTTTTAAAGCGTGGTGACCGAAAAGAAAACAATTTTTTTACTTTTATTGAATAAATGAGAAGTTAATATTTAACTTTCACTTTAACTTTAACTTTATTTTTAACTTTAACTTTAACTTTCAATTAAACTTTAACATTCGCTTTAACTTTAACTTTAACTTTAATTTTATTTTTAAATTTAACTTTAACTTTAACTATAACATTCACTTTAACTTTAACTTTAACATTAACTGTAACTTTAATTTTAAATTTAACTTTAACTTTAACTTTCACTTTAACTTTAACTAATTTTTTTGTTGGTTTTTTGGCCTTTAGTTTGTAAAAATGTTTGTAAATTGTCGAGCTCGAGGCCATACAATATTAAATAACAAACAAAGAAAACTGTTTATTTGTATATGTTATATATTGTCGTTTTTTATTTATCGATATTTCGGCTTCAATTAGAAGTCATCTTCAGGAATCGTTGGATGTACCAGATCGACTTATTTAATATTGTATGGCCTCGAGCTCGACAATTTACAAACATTTTTAACTTTAACTTTATTTTTAACTTTAACTTTCGCTTGAACTTTAACATTCACTTTAACTTTAACTTCAACTTTAACTTTAATTTTAACTTTAACTTTATGATCCGGGGTGGGCGTGAGCTTAGCACCTGCTAACAAGCCAACCTAATATAAACGCACGCAATTCATTTTCTGTCAAAAATGTCTCATGCACATACAACTTGTATGAGAACAACTCAAATTGAATTTGCTGTGTGAAAACCTAACTCGATTTCCAATTTTTGTTCTGCGTGACATTCAGATTTGGCGTTTGCACACATGCTTTACAATTTCGCAACGCATGCTTGTTTGGGTTAGGGAAAAAAACGCCGGTTGTTTGCGCGCGCTAAAAAACGCAGTGTGGTTTTATTAGGTTGGCTTGTAAGCGACCATATATGTATACGATAAGCGATAGCACAATGGCTACTTCGTGAAAATCAACGACAGCTCTTTTAGTTTGATTTCGATGGTCGTAAGGTGAGAAAGTGTCGCACGCGCGCTTAAAACAGAGTACCAAAGAGTGCGTCTGACACATGTTCACCGTTCAAGCATTGAAATCAAATTAAATAAATAATTGATTTTGCTTTCGTGCTCGCTACGCGTTCGTGTTTTCTAACACATTCTCAATTTGGTAACCTGCCCACCACTAATTATGATAGAGATCCAATATTGTGTATTTGGCCTGTTGCTAACACCGAACCTTTACGAACGTTTACGAATCTTTTCGAACCTTTTCGGATCTTTTTTGACAAATATCCGTTACGGTTTTTTTTGATTTAGTCGCCAAGCCCGCGATAAAATCTATGCAATAGCTTAAAAACTCATGAAACTTTTATTGAGATAACTGGTGATCTGACGAAAGTGTTCTTGCAGGGAATATCAGCTGTTCGAAGTGTTGCTTTACTCATTGCATTTCCATTGCAAATTTTGTAATACTTGACAAGTGCATATGCGTGTACTTTGTTATACTCAACGTGCTTTGCACACAGAGTATATTAACTTTGATTGGATAACGCTTGGTTATACAGGTATAAAGGAATCGAGATAGATATAGAATTCCATATATCAAAATCATCAGCGTCGAAAAAAAATTTGATTGAGCCATGTCCGTCCGCCCGTCCGTCCGTATGTCCGTTAACAAGATAACTTGAGTAAATATTGAGATATCTTCACCAATTTATTTGGTACACGAGCTTATCAGAACCCAGAATAGATTGGTATTGAAAATGAACGAAATCATATGATAATCAGGCCCTTTTTTTATAGATATAACATTTTGGAAAACACAAAAAACCTGATTATTTAGTAAATAGTACATCTAGAATGTTAAAATTGACGTGTGGACTGATATTGAGACTCTTGATAAAAATATGAAAAAAAAAATTTAAAATGGGCGTGGCACCGCCCACTTGTGATAAAATATGTTTTACAAATATTATTAATCATAAATCAAAAATTGTTAAAACTATCATAACAAAATTTGGCAGAGAGGTAGCCTTTATTATATGGAAAGCTATGAAGAAAAATCAACGAAATCGGTTAAGGACAACGCCCACTTTTATATAAAATATTTTTAAAAGGGTCGTGGATATATAAAATAAGCTATATCTTTGCAAAAAAGAACTTTATATCAATGGTATTTCCTTCACCAAGTGGATTTATAACAATAAATAGGAAAAACTTAAAATTAAAAAAAATGGGGTTGGCACCGCCTCTTTTATGACTAAGCAATTTTCTATGTTTCGGGAGCCATAACTCGAAGAAAAATTAACGGATCGTAATAAAAATGGGTACACAGATTTTCCCTATAGCACGAAATATTTCTAGTAAAAATGGACGGGATCGGTTAAATAACACGGCAACTTAGATATAAAACAAATTTAAAAGGGTCGTAGACTAGAATAATAAGCTATAGCTTAGCAAAAAATAGTTTTAGGTCAATGACATTTCACTTGTCGAGTTTTATTTTAAGAGGAAATGGGGAGACATTGTTTTTTTAAACGGGCGGGGCCACGTGTTATGTAGAAAAGTAATTTATCTGAAATGAAATGTGCAATTGAACTTAGACACCTTTACTTGTTTTTGTATTATAATGGTTTGCAATGGAAATATGCTATGCAATGATGCAAGACCAGTGAACTGCCCTATAGAATTGTTACTGTTTTTTAACATATTTCCAGATTAGTATGGTCCTCCTCTGCATGATTTGGCCCTTTCGCTGGTGTTAATTCTTCTGGTAAACTGGTTCCACTATTTACTCTGAATTTGTGATTTTCGGCTTGAAAAATTATGTTTTTTAAAAGTTCATTATTGATTTATTCGAAATTTTGTAGTTACTTAAATTTATTTGCAGTTTTTTGATATAACTATACTCCATAGGAAATGATGTCTAAAAGCTGTAACTAACATTAAGTACCCACTTAATTTTTCTATGAGAAATTAAATCGTTTAAACCAAGCTCGGACACATTCTTGTAGGTTACACATGCGCTGTAGTCATGGAAAGAATATGGAATATGGAATCGGAGTGTGTTTTAGAGAGCATGTTTAGTAGAAGCATGACGGTAATATGGTATGAAAAAGTCATAATATTTATCTGTCATCACTCATCAGTTAGAAATCGCTTCTAGTGGCTCGAGTGTGTTTGATATGAAATTCGTTAAAGCTTTTATTTCGGTCCAGTTCGGAATCCGCACCTGTTAAACAGCTATAGCAGGTTAGAAATGTATTCGAGATTTTTTTTGTTTTAAAATATCTAACATCATAGACAAATACATACCGTACCGAAGACCAAAATAGCAATGGAAATTTTTATCAAAATTCGTCAGTTCAGTGTTTCTTTTTTCATTACATTTGAAGTGAGCTATAGTAAAACCATGCCAAATTAACATGCGGCATGTACAAGTGAGTATCCAACAATTAGTTTTATTTGAGGAGATACCCAGGGCCGTAGAGAGAAAATTGGGGCCCGGGACTAAACAATTTACGTGGCCCCCTATAAAAAATCCACTAATATATTTGACTAGCTTAAATTAATGACGTCTCATTCATGAATCATTAGTGATGGATTACATAAAAAAAATTTTTGCCACATCAACTAAATGATTTTTGGACTAGGAGCTGACAATAAAATTAACACAGAATATTTACTATTTATACTATTTCATTGTAACGTAGAAATAAATTTCTCTTTTAACAGCCACATATTGTTTCAAATAATCTTTTCTAGTTATTTGGTAACAATTTAATACATTTCAGATAAATTTAATGATGATTATAAATTTTAATTATTTGATATCTATATATAGTTTGGATATCAAAGAGTGGATTTATTTGCTATTTTCGCTGCAATATTTTTATAATAATATCAAAATTTAACTGTCTTGCCAAAACGGATTCAACGCAAAGCGTATCAAGTCCTGAAACTCGCTCCTGAGATGAGCACGATCTATGAAAGTTTTTGATTATTGAAAGGATGCTGAAGCAAAAGTGCAAAAGATACGTAAAGCAACACAAATGTTGGGGAAAATCGTATACAGATTTTGAACATATGTAGATGGCATTTATCAATTCCAATGGTGACAGATCTTTATCAAAATTTGCTTCGTAAATGTCTTTCAAGTGAATTATTTCATATTTTAAGCTTTGAGAAATGTCCTACTTGTATTTTTCGGCAAATTTTGCTGCGCTCGCCCTTGATGAACCCTGTCTTCAAATTGCCACAAAACGGAAAACGTTTCGCTCAAATTTCTCATAGTTGCAAATCGTTCAGTAATGCCAGTGATTACCGAATCAACGATCACCAGGAATGTATTGTTTTTAAAATTAGACTCTGAATCATCCGTAATCATCTCATTTAAATTATCTTCAGAACGTCTTTTGGGGTTTCTCTTTCGAATGTCCGGAAACTTTGGCGAGATGCTTAATTGAATGGCAACTGTTTTGCATTCATTTAAAATTGTTTCCCGTTGGTTCCTGATCAAATTCAAATCAGCTTATAAGGTATCTATATGTCGGACCTCAACATCAGTGGTAGTCAGTATTTTCAACCAAATTGAGGACAGCAAGATACATTCGAATTTGTTGATTTACTAAGAATGCCGGTAACATCGCCGTATGCTTGCGTAGTCAAATTTGGCTTTTGGCTAAAAGACTATGAAGAGAGCTCGGTACATTTTTTTGAAGATGTCCTATCCTTGTGGAGTGCTGCTGAAAATAGTAAAACATTTTTGTACAACTCCGAAGAAAGTAATTGCAGCCGTACAACATTCTGAAGCATCAACACCTCATAAATTGAGACTGTCGGTTGCACAAGGCAAGTAATCAGCATTCCAGTTTTTGTCGAGAATGTGACGTAGTGCTCCGCTGTAAGCGTCTTTCATATTGGCGCCGTTATCGTACCGTTGTGCACGACAATCTTTTAATGGGATTTCATGTTTACCTAGAGTACGGCAAATTAGATCAGCGATTTTCTGGCCAGTTTTTTAGTTAAAATTTACGAAAGCCAAAAACCGTTCTTGAATTGTAAAATTTGTTGCTTTCGAATTGAAATGGAGTTAGCCCAAAATGAACGTAGTCAACGTGACTAGCATCAGGCGTAGCATCAATTATAATAGCAAAATACTTGGCTTTCTTGCCTTGATCTAATATAGTTTCCTTCACGTGCTTTGCACAAATTTCTATAAACTCGTCTGGGGAAAGATAGTGAACTTGTAAACGTTTGTGCTGCTGTTGTGAAATCCTACCATTCTCCAAATGATCTCTAAGTATCGGATCATATTGGCTTATGAGATCTAAGATGCCCAAAAAATTTCCATCGTTTCGTTCACCAAGATACATACTTTCGCCTTTGAAAGCTAGGCCTCTTTCACCCAAAAATAAAATAGTGTCCAAAATTCTATATAAAATGTTTTCCACTTTTGAGTTTCAGTGATTAGCTGTTCATTGGTAAGTGTATCAATTGTAGCCTTCTTTCGAATTAGATTTTGTAAAGATCGATATTGAATATAACATTTAATGTAATCTTGAGTATTTTCGTGTGATGGCAGTTTATCGTATAGCTTCTTCAATTCCTGGAATTTCGAATATCCGCCAGGAAAACAAATTTTAGGTCAATTTAACCTTCATCTGCTCTTAAAAAAAACTTACGCTTCTGACGTTCCTGCGTCGTTTTCGACGCATATGTAGTTATTCAAATTTTTTAACATATAAAATGAATTTAAGCACGCAATAACTTTTTCAAAATTGTGATTTTTTTATTTATTTTACAAAAAGTAGTCATTTTTATTTTAAAGAATTATTAGGCAAGCTTATTTTCAATACATTTAATGCATATTTTCTTATTATGAACGGTCTTACATGCCCCTTTTTTACCGAAGCAGCAAATGGTAGTGTGCATATTATTTTTGGAAGCTTCATTTTTTTCCCAGCACATCAAGCACCTTTGTCTGCCTTTCATTTGTTGTGGAACACTTTTTGCTCCAGTAGCTTGTTTAGATGTAACATATTTAGATGAGGAAGCAGTTTCAACTAAATTTGCTGCTGAACTGGTTCTCGGCTTTACAGTTCTATTTTCCATATATGGTGTGGCTAGCAATAGTCCTAGTTCCTTTAGAAAATTCCTTCGAATAGTTGTTTTCTGGGTACGCTGCCAATCAGGATTAATTTCATTGAAAATTATGAATGCGTTCAAATCAGATATGTCTATTATATTGGCAAACAAAGCCATGGGTCATCGATTAGTTTTCCTCTTGCAACTATAGCATGAAAGCATTTTATCAACTGTATCGGCTCCTCCTGGTTTAAAAGAAAAACAATCTTGAGTCATCAAGAAAAAAAAACACATAAATAAGTTTACCATACACGGACCTTTTGTTTTATTATAGTAGTTTATAATAGATGGTAGCCTTTTAGTCCCGTCTTGGACTTCGATAGAGTTGTGCAAAGTACTTTGTAAAATTGTACATTTATTTTTCCTCCCAATAGAAACAAGTGCAGTATTATTTGTGAATACGAATATTGACTTGAACAATGGTAGGTTTTTGCATTTTAGGAGAATTGGAGGGATCGATGTCTTATTTTTTCTCATAGTTCCCACCATTATAATACCTCTTGCTAATAATTCCTGGCCGAGGCCATATGAGGAAAAAAAAATTATCCATTGTCACGTTGTGACCTTTCAACCCAGAAACCATATCCAAAACAACTCGTTGACCCTGAATTTTTTCGCATGTGCTCACAACGGCTGGTTTACCCAAATATGGCTGTATTTTTCTAACATAGCAACTTTCAGAGCAGACACACAACCAAAACTTGATTCCATATTTTTCTGGTTTGGAAGGCATATACTGCCGCAACTTGCACCGGCCTCTGAAATCTAGTAGCTGCTCATCAACAGTTACACATTCGTGTGGGTTGTAATAGTCTGCTAATAGATCTGACCGTTTTTCAAATACCTCTCTGATGGGAGCAAACTTATCTCATCATCAAAACGAAGTACTTGCGTTACATATTGGAATGTATTTTTTGACATTATAGCTCTAAAAATCGGCCGACCATACTGTGCATCGAATAAATCTACCAATGATTCATTTTTAGATCTACAAATTGATTTGTAAATTTTGTTTATAACATTATTCAATAAAAAATTGTTAATACCTATACACGCCAGCTAAAATCAAAATGCCAATATACGCTTGAAGTAAAGAAGAATCAATTTCCATGCAGTCTTCACCATGGTTAGCTCTAGTAAATGCATTTGTATGCTTTAGAATAATATTTTCCAGATTTGGTGGTAAAAAAAGGATAAACGAATCTTTTATATTGCTAACACGAGCTTTAGCATATCGAGTAATTCCAGGTAACATATTGATAATATTTTCACTTCTGAGTCTACCATTGTGCTGCTGAAAAGGTTCTGCCTGCCATATTGTTCCATCTTTCGAAAGGTACAATGGATCACCGTTTGAAGCAGTACCAATACCATCACTTATAGTAGATCGAGTATTATTATCTTCTTCGCATTCACTACCATCCAAAAAAGTTTCACTTTCACTACCTCCTGACACATCAAGCATATAATCATGACTTATATCGGAGAAGCTGCAGCTATATTCATCCCTTTGATTGATAAGAGCTCCTGTTTCCTCACTCGACAAATATTCGGTTGACACATATTATTTATTTCGTGAGTTTCTTTTATTTTATATAAAATTTCACAAACTAATCACAAACACCTTCTTCACTTGCAAAAATGACATCTGAAACTAACTTTCCCGCCAAAAAACATATGTTTTCCCATATGCGTCGAAAACGACGCATGAGGGTTACTAACGTAACTTTTTGAATAAATCCCAAGAAAAACAAATTTTTGTATCCAAAACCAATTTGAAATATGTAAACAACTGTTATTTACAAAGTCAAGAAAAATAAATAATTTTGAGCCAAATTTTTTCACAAAAATGCAAAAAATATATTGCTTTTGCGTCGATTTCGACGCAAAGAGCAGATGAAGGTTAAAGTATTGTTGCTTAACAGACGACATGGTAGGCAATAAAAAGCATTGCTACTGTCACTCCACACTAACCAGTCACGCTCCACTTTGTCTCCATTTGGCAAGATTCTGTTTAACAACGAGGTAGGAAACGCCTCGTCATGACAATCACGTGGAAAAACAAAAGTCACTTTTGATGACCTCGACGAATTATTTTGTTGACTTCTTCAGATAGCAAAAACTAATTATTCACGGTATCGATATCAAAGTCTTTTAAATAATCTGGACTTTGATACAGATTTAGTGGTATTGTTGGAATACTTTTTGAAGATGAACCTTCATCAGTGTCACTTTACGATTTCGGACTCATGTAAACATACATTTTTGTTTGATGTTTTTATTTTCTTCTCAGGCCCAGGCAAAAAATCATTATAAATATTCGTTGCTTTTGAAATTCGGTTTAAAGTTTGCACATGGAACAACTAAAGACTCTCCTGAATAAAAAAAATGTTTTAGTACCTCTAAATCGCGGGCCCCCTGAGAAACCTCGGGCCCGGGGGGAATCCCCCCATCCCCCCCCCCTTCTCGTCGGGCCTGGTAATACCAAATTTCTATTAGTATGCACATACTTATTTTGGTATGAGTATTCTAATAAAACATATCTTGTACGTACACACATACGCATTTTTAAAATTAATTCAATGAATTCTCAGTTCAATAAAATTCTACTTTTCCTACATAAATCTTCGATGCTGTTGGTAAATTTCAATTATTTGAGAAAAGTTGGATAACAAGTTGTGGGAATGTACAGAAATCTTATGTGTGGAAATTTACATGAACAAAAGAGAAACCAAACGCGTACTTACACATAACGAATAAAGGTTTTTTTTGTAGGCGCTCTATGTGAAAAGTCTGGCTTACTCACTTAATTGGGCTAAGCAACATTTTGACGTTGACGAGAATATTCCTCACGTATCTGCCGGCCTTATTTCATGTGTCACTTTCGCAAGTCATTTTATGGATGACAATGCCCGAGAATAGACCGCGTAGTGTTACTTCCAACTTTGTCCGTTGCTGGGCAGGGTAATCGCATTCGAAAACTGTCTCGCTTGCATCGTCTATGAGTTTACAATATAGACATTTCTTATTTTTGAACTTGCCCATTCTGTGGAGATATTCCCGAAAGTACGCATCGCCAGTTAAAAACTGTGCAAGGTAAAATTCGACCTCTCCATGTTACCGCTACTACCATGACTCCAGCTAGGGAATCCTCGTTCCACTTGCCTGCATCAATGCAGGTGCATTGCTGTCGCTGGCGTCGGATAGATTTTTGTTTACACATGATAACAAAATGCCACCTATTTCTCCTCGAAGTTGATGAATTGTTTTTCTCTCCTCACCAAGAAGATGTATCATTATAGTTCCCGCAATAAACAAAGTTGCGTCTGCAGAAAACGTGCAATAAGCTGAGGCAACTTGTAGAGTCCCTCTGCGTTGGATCGAGGAAAAATCTCCTTGGTACTTTCGGAATTTCATTGCATCTGCCCAAATTTCTGCACCATATAACTGTAGCGATTCCGTGCTGTAATTGCGGCAACTTCGTCGTCTCCACAAGCGACAAGAAAAGTGCTTTCTGGAATGTGCAAGCGAAGAAGACTTGTAGCATTATGCGTCATGCCCACCTATGCAATATATTTGCGGCATTACACACCATGAACTTCAATGCCAATACATTTTAGTAATAGCATAATTATATTACAATATTAAGCGACATAAATTACATTGACCTAACACAGCGGTTCGCTAACATCAATGGAATGCCGAATATGAAACCTTTGTCAGTTCACACCTTACAAATTCTGCTAAGTCACACACTCCGGTCAATACACTGCCGATCGTCAATGTTAGTTTGTCACCAACATATTTACATACAACCAATAATGTGAATTAACCAAATATTCACATACAAACATTTTAAATGAATATCAATCTGCTGATTTTGCATACAAATCTACATGTATGCATAGTATTAATACAAATCTATATGTATGCATAGTATAATACAAATCTACATGTATGCATAGTATTAGCACAAATGTACGTGTTTTTAGTTTGTTAGTATTAGGATAATTATGAATGTGTAGGTTAAGAAATTATCTATAAAATAGAAAGAATTTTTTCAATAAAATCAATTATGGGCTGACATTCAAACCCAAAACATTCCGCTTATGAATTCAAATATTTCATGGCGATCCTACCAGACTAGATCAGGAATCAGCAAAACTGCTAAAGATCTAGCTGGAGGAAGATCCTGCCAGTTCAGATCAAAAATAAGCACAACTGCTAAAACGATCTGACTGGAAAATATCCTGCCAAGTTGAAAAAAAAAAAGTAAAATTTAATAGTCCTGCCAAACCAACCTTCGCAGAAAGAAAAAGCCAGGATATTCGAACAACAAAAAAAAATTTAATAGTCCTGACAAACAAGCCTTCGCAATAAGAAAAATCGAAGACAATCAGACAACAAAAAGGTGATATTATTAAACATCCATGGCACAAACAGAACAACAATAAACGGCTAATGACTGGAGTTCCAGCCGCATAATAGAGTGGAATATCAATATACATATGCTGGACGGGCAGAAAAAGAAAGCAAAATAAAATCAGGATCTAAACTTTAAACGAGAATGGCGAATAAACGAAGTAGCCAAATTAGCAGACAAGGAAATATCTACCAGCACGGAGGATCAATATTGACTGGCAACAATACTGACGGGTGACAAGCTAGATCAATTTTTCTTATAAGTATATATATTTAGAAACAAATTGGGCCGCCTTTACGGACGCTAATCTATGAGCAAAAATGAAAGTTTTTGCTTAGGCATTTTTTTTAAATATGGTAGGAGTAACTAACTTTTTTTTACAAAAAGTTTGATGTCAGCTTTGAAAATGACACAAACTCAAAAAAGAAAAAAGTAGGGAAAAAGATTGAAGCCCAATGTGGCGTAGAAAAAAAAAAATAATAACAAGAAACAATACTCTGAAAAAAAAAAAAAAATTTAGAATTTTAAGAAATGTTAAAAATACTTTAGAAAATTTTTTTTTAATAAAAATCTAAAATTTTAGAAAACTTGGAACAGTAGTTTCTATAACATTAATTAAATAAGGAAAAATAATATTAAAAAAATTATTCTTATATCTTTATAATGTCAAATAAATAAGGCAACAATGGCATAAAAACTAAATTTTAAAATATTGTGTAAATTGAAAAAAATTACATTAAAATGCTAAAATTAAACAAATTTTTCCAACAAAATTTTTCCTAAACTTTTATTTCAACTAAATAAGGAAAAATAATAAAAGTAAAATGGAATGCATAGGATAAAGACAAATCAAAATAACAATAACGTGCAACAGCGCGCCTAAAAGTTTTTTTTTTCTTCTACCCAAGTTTCTAAACTCAAAGCAGAGGAAGAGCAATAAACAATTGAAGTAAAATCTCAAAAAGTAAGTCTCAAATGTCACAATCGACAGTAAAGGCAAGCTCCGCCTAAAGCGAACAGCAAATCAAAAATTTGCATAACACCTCTGAATGCTCCTGACAAAAATAGTCATGAAGCAATAGAAAATTCTAGGACAGTGGAAATAAGCAAACCCTAAGAAACAAAATATACAAAAATTTTAAAAACCAGCTCATAACAACAAACATGAAGAAAAAGTCACAACGAGAACCTATATATATATTGTAACGAAAGTTAGCAGCACTGAGCGATGCTATCGTCTCTAAGCCGATGCTAAGCAGTGACGTGAATTCACATCCATAGATCAATCATTATGTATTTACATAAACGAAACAATACACATGCATATATCTGAGATACTCCTGAAAGTATGCAATGAGAAAAAACTATAAAATCGTGCAATTGTAGTTACAGCTGAGAAGTTTGAGAACTGCTGGGCTAGTAGATTCTGGAAGCGCCTAGAAGATGCGAACGTTGAAATCAAAGAGTATAAAAGGCGGCAATTGTAGAGGCGCTGGAAGTCAGTTTGATTTGAGATTTCGATTAAGACGCTATCAAGCGAGCAAGAGCAGTATTATTTTGAATAATAGAGTTTCATTTGAGCTATCAATCAGTTTGGTTATTAAGCAAGCTATTCGTTGCACAATTTGAGTGTTATTGTGAAGTACTTTAATAAAGCCAATTTTGCATTATTACATATTGGAGTTATTTATTCAACAGTTTAGTGATTCGAACTTAGCAGAGGGTTGCAAATAAGAGGATTTGCAAATAAATTTGTTACAATTGGTGTCAGAAGAGGAATTGTTGAATAAATTCTAGAGGACAACAAGGGCATGGCAAAGTTCAGTGAATTGAAGATCCAGCAACTAAAGAAGGAGCTGGAGAGCCGTGGATTGAATACAAGCGGCGTTAAACTCGAAAATCAAGCACGGCTACGAGAGGCAATGGAATTAGAAGGAATTGACGTGGAAGAGTATGTCTTTCATCTTGATGGCGATGAGACAATAAAATTGGAGGAGAAAAATGAAACATGATATTGGCTGCAATATCGGTACAAATGTCCGACATGTCATCACAATTGGAATCGCAGGAGACACGCATAACATCGTAGATTGAAGCACAAGAAACGCGTATGCCAGAAATGTCGACACAGATTACATCGCAGATGGAATCCCAAGAGACACGTATAACATCAAAGATTGAAGCACAAGAAACGCGTATTTCATAAATGTCGGCACAAATTTCAGCACAGATATCATCTCAGATCTCCACACAACTAGAAGAGCAGGAAGTCCGTATATCATCTAAACTGGAAGCGCATATGGAAGAAAAACTAACCCAGTTTCATGAAGGCTTCAGTGGTCGACAGGATAAAATCGAGGCCGAGGTGGATGCTTTGAGAGGACGTATCGAGCAGTTACAACTAAATAGTCCAGAAGTTTCAGCGAGTAATCCAAAGGTAAAAACACCATCCTTTGACGGTTCTCTTCCTTTCCAGGTCTTTAAGCTACAATTTGAGAAGACGTCAGCAGCGAACAAATGGAATGCTGAAGATAAAGTTGCAGCTCTTGCAGGAGTTTGCCTCGGATGTTGAAAGGTTGGCACATTTGGCAAATGCGGACGCACCCGTGGAGTACACCGAGAGGGTAAAAATCCAGAGTTTTATAAATGGCATACGGGATGTAGAAACGAAGCGAGCGACATATGCAAACCCAAAACCAACATTCGCAGAAACGGTATCCCATGCACTGACTCAAGAAACAGCATTGCTTCTGTGTAAGCCAGTTTGTAAAGCACGCCGTGTGGAGGTAGAAAGGCCAGAGTGGGTAGACGCAATATTGGAGGCGCTGAAAGGATCGCAAAAGCGGAGTGAAAAAGTTATCAAATGTTTGAAATGCGGGAAGTCCGGTCACATAGCCCGTCATTGCGATCTTGATCCTAGTAGTTCCAACAATGTTGGTGGCCGTAAACGCAAAGCTGGAGGAGATGAGCAAGAGCTAGTAAGAGGTAGAGATCGAGAGCTAGATCCAGCTATTGAATGCCCTGTGATATCTGTGTTGCAAATTGGTAGAAAATCGAGCAGTCTTACCGTCAGAGAGAATGTGGATGGCAAAGAACATGTACTGACTGTAGATACGGGCGCATCTCATTCCTCGGTTCGATCTGATGTGCTCTACAGGAGAGTAACGTCATTACCTGGAGCAAGGTTGCGTACGGTCACAGGCGAGTATAACCAAGTCCAGGGAGAAGTGATATGTGAAGTCCTAATTGGGAAGGTCATGGTTTTACACAAATTCATTGTGGCGGAGATCGTTGATGAAGTCATATTGGGAGTGGACTTCTTGGTTGACCATGACATCAGGATCGATATGCGGAGAAAAACTATGCGCTATAAGAACCAGGACATACTACTTAACTTTAGTTTGGAAAAAGGGTTCAGCATTAATCGGGTACTGATGGAGAAGGCTCGACAAAGGCCACGAAATTCAAAGGTAAAAGTTGATGGAACAAATGGGCCAAACAAATCAAAACCGAAGGTACCTGTGAAAGAAACACTGGAATTTAAAAGCCCAAACGGACGTACTAAAACAAAGGAAAGATTTTCGCAGAAATAATGCAAGGGTGGTTTCAAGCCAGGACACACTACTGTTGTGAAGCGTCGGAACGATACTGATTATGCAAAGCAAATCCGTCAAGCACAAGCTCTACGAAGTAGTTCATTGGCCAAACAACAGAGTGTGAAGGAACAAACTAGGGTAATGAGTAGTGCGATGAAACACTGGCATGACAAGAACTTTAATTCGGAAGGTTTCTTGGCGGGAGATTTGGTACTATTAAACAACCCTCGCCGGCGGAAAAATGTTCCAGCCAAATTTCGGTGCAGTTGGGAAAGCCCGTACAAGGTTGCGCAGAAGTTCAGTGGTACCATCTACCGCATACAAAGCATTGAGAGACCACGGAGTAGAAGAGTGGTACATTTGGAGATGCAAGCGACGTTTAGATCGGGAGATTTGTCTGATCAGGACGATCAGACTAAGGTGGAGGGCAGTGTAAGGAATGTTAGCAGCACTGAGTGATGCTATCGTCTCTAAGCCGATACTAAGCAGTGACGTGAATTCACATCCATAGATCAATCATTATGTATCTACATAAACGAAACAATAATTGCGTCTACACATATGTACCATGTACGTATATGAGCAGCGGAGAGTCAATGCACAAGCACATGCATATATCTGAGATACTCCTGAAAGTATGCAATGAGAAAAAACTATAAAATCGTGGAATTGTAGTTACAGTTGAGAAGTTTGAGAGCTGCTGGACTAGTAGATTCTGGAAGCGCCTAGAAAATGAGAACGCTGAAATCAAAGAGTATAAAAGGCGAAAATTGTAGAGGCTCTGGAATTCAGTTTGATTTGAGATTTCAATTAAGACGCTATCTAGCGAGCAAGAGCAGTATTATTTTGAATAATAGAGTTTCATTTGAGCTATCAATCAGTTTGGTTATTAAGCAAGCTATTCGTTGCACAGTTTGAGTGTTATTGTGAAGTACTTTAATAAAGGCCATTTTACATTATTACATATTGGAGTTATTTATTCAACAGTTTAGTGATTCGAACTTAGCAGAGGGTTGAAAATAAGAGGATTTGCTAGTAAATTCGTTACAATATATATATATATATATTAAAGCGCTATATAAATTTGCAATGAAAGACTAGTCGCGCTCGTTTTCATCCTAGGATAGAAAAATGGTAGCGTAGAAAATTTTCAAGCAACCAGATTGTTGAGGAAGTTATTGACTTAGGACAATATTCGACCAGGCATAAAAGAAATGCCGGCAATCCAGGACTTGAAATTTATAAGGAAAACACAGTTGTCCTGAGGGACAAATTGTAGAAAATTATTGAATATTTACTGCAGTAGGCGAATTTATAAAATAATAATTGGTACCCAAGTCCTCAAAGATCAAATAATTGCCCTAACCAAAGAGGCTGGCATATGACAATCCCGGTATAGAAATAAAAATAATTCTTCATAAAAGTCATAAAGATTCTGTCTTGGTGGTCGCCGCAGAAATCGCATGATACACAAGATCAAAGATATTGCTGGAAAATAGGGAAATTATTGAAAATATAAAAAGAACATTTAAAGATACGAAATTTTTTTGCACCCACTGTACCTTCCACTTATACATTAATAGAAATACTATCAGTACATAGCTACACCGCTCTTCCATCAGCAACCCCTCTATTGTCTATATAGTTTATTACAGATTGACCATATTATGAATAAAAAAAAAAAAAATGTCAAGTGAAAAAAAAATTTTTTTTCTCGAATAATATGCGGAGTTAGTTTAATAAAATAAAATAAATACAATCATTTATTGCCTAGGTCTCATAAGGTCATATTTTTACATATTAGGAAAATACTTTACTTTAACCCCAATAGATTCGAAAATATTAATAGGAAAATAGTTTGAATAATTTACTAAATAATGATAGGAACAATAAAGATAAGGAAATAATAGTCCATAAGAATAGGCTTAAACCCACTTAAAATATCTTTTGACAACTTAAAACATAATCATAAAATAAGCATTCCAATTTACTCGGTTAGTTAATAAAAATTTCTAAAGATAAGCAGATTTTAAGTGAGTGTACACATTTGAAATCCGGCTGTAAAATAAATAGAATAAATAAAATAGGTAAAATAATTGAAATAATTGTCAATTCCAAAAAAAAAAAACAAATTTTTTTATATGTAAAATCGTTAAATTTAAAATTTTGAAAAAAAAAATTTGTACAAAACATTGAAAAAAAAAATATATATAAAATGTAAAAGTATCAAGGTCAGCAAATTAGAAACAAATTACATAAACTCTTTCACAACAATATCAAGTTACAGTAAAATACCAAAATCATTTAAAATGCGAACAAAGAGTCTTATACAATTGTCCACAAAACAATTATATAATCCTCTTTTTCTAAGGCGGACAGTGTAGCATTATGCGTCATGCCCACCTATGCAATACATTTGCGGCATTACGCACCCTGAACTTCTATGCCAATACATATTAAAATATTATGCGACATAAATTACATTGACCTAACAAAGCGGATCGCTAACATCACTAGAGTGCCGAATATGAAACCTTTGTCAGTTCACACCTAACAAATTCTGCTAAGTCACACACTCCGGTCAATGCACTGCCGATCGTCAATGTTAGTTTGTCACCAACATATTTACATACAACCACTAATTTGAATTAACCAAATATTCACATACAAACATTTTAAATGAATATCAATCTGCTGATTTTGCATACAAATCTACATGTATGCATAGTATTAATACAAATCTATATGTATGCATAGTATAATACAAATCTACATGTATGCATAGTATTAATACAAATCTACATGTATGCATAGTATTAATACAAAACTACATGTATGCATAGTATTAATACAAATGTACGTATTTTTAGTTTGTTAGTATTAGGATTATTATAAATGTGCAGGTTAATAAATTATCTATAAAAGAGAAATAATTTTTTCAATAAAATCAATTATGGGCTGACATTCAAACCCAAAACATTCCGCTTATTAATTCAAATATTTCAGACTTTCATACGAAGGATTTCAGAGGTCGGAATTTTATACTGATCGAGGGGCTATTCCACCTGTTATCCTCACTTTTTTCTGACTTTTGACTTGTTTCTTACGTTACCCAGATATATTCCCAAAGGTAGTACCTTAATATGGCTTGTAGAAAGAGAGTTGATGGCAATTTTTAGGTCCAAAATGACCAGTAGAACAATAAACTTAGCTTGTTGGCTCGCTGTTTTGGTTTCCTTTACCACATTTCTGGATTGGCCTCTTCGAAACCCATACTGTTTACGGGACACACCTCCTCCACCTTTTTTCGGCATAATGTTCGAAAAGACAACGGTGATCCCGGGACTCCCTTGCCTTTCGGGATAAACACTTGCACTCCCTTTTATCAATCCGTCCGTTCTTTAATACGAAAATTTTATAAAAATTGTGATGTCTTTATAAGGTTAGGTAAGTTTAAGCTGGTCGGTCTGTCATCTTAACAAATACTAGACTCTTTCTAGGACGTATGTCACTTGTTGCCTCTATGTAGACCTGACAGCTGTATCATTGCTTCTAGTTGAAGCACCCACACTTTCTACACCTGCTTTCACTGACCAAACCTAATTTAAAGGCCTATGACGCCAAGTATCAGTGTTCAGTAAGAATACCCGTGATACACTTAGGTACACGCCTGTCCCGCTTGGTTGATCATTTGCAGCTCTCGCCTTCTATAAATCTCCCCCAATCTCATTGCCTTCATTGGTGTTTAAAAAAATGCTTTAAAGGTAGGAACGAAAGAAAAAAATTCAACGCTTTGCTGTAAAAAAAAAATTATAAAACAATATATTTATCAAATAAAGAAAAAAATATTATAAAAGAATATAAGAAGATTTACTAAAAAAAATAAAAACAAAAATAAAACAAAATAAAATAAAATAAAATAAATTAAAAATAAAATAATATAAAGACAAAACACAAGACAAAACAAACATTAACATATTTAACAATGAAAACTTTAAACAACTTTTTAATAGACTTTGCACATACACTCAATGTTAAATAACTTTATTAAAACATATACAGGCCTGTTCTGGATTCCGATTCCGATCAATTTTTTCGGAATCGAAATGGATTGGTGTTCTCAATTTCGATTCCGACCAAAAATTATCGGTTTGAAAAGTATTGCCTCTGATCAGTCGGAATGAAAATTAATTGGCAGATTATACACAAATTTTGCGATATTTGTTTTCAAATAATTTTTTTTTAAATTCTTCATTTTATTTGGAAGAGTTGTGTGTATTTTTTGTTTAAATTTGATTTAAATTGGTATAATAAATCTTTCTTTAAAAACTTCTATCAAGAAATCTATTAGGCAAACAAATCGATGCTGATCGAAATGAAGTCGACCTGTTCTGAATTCCGATCCAGCGCATTTTTACGATTCGCACGCACAATAGCACGTATTCTTGCGTCTGCGCATCAAAAACCATATCTGCAGGCGTTTTTTAATTAAAATAAAATTTTATGATACTTAAACCAAAACACATAAACAAAAACAGCTGATTAAACTGGTTACCGAATCGGAATGAAAACGATTCGAAATCGACTTCGAATCGATTTTTTACAATCGGAATTGAGAACACCAAATAGAAACCGAGTCGAAATCAATGTCGTTTTACTTTTCATTCCGAGTCGGAATTCAGAACAGGCCTGATAGACATTACTAAACATAAATAAACAACACTTAACATTAATTCATTCATCTGCACTGAATCGTCCACTAGCTGATAATGCCGTCATATAAGCGCAGTTGACGTAAGTGACGTCTTCTTTATAATTCATATCATTTTTGATTTTTTGTTGTATTCTCAATGCATCCAGCGTCATTCGTGTTCTTTCTTTCCCCTCAATATCTAATATTCTCGTGTTTTCGAAGTCCGCTGTGTGTCCTGTGTTGGTTTAATGTTCGCATAGTGCTGTTGTTGTTTTCTTATTTTTCGCATCAAGTCTGCGTTCATTTATTCGGACGCCTAGCGGTCGCTTTGTTGTTCCAATGTATATTTGTTTGCAAATTTCGGCTGCGCTCCTATTACGTTGGATTTGGTACCCTCCATTGTGTTGTTGTTCTTTGTCGATTTTGTCTTTTGTTTGCGTAAATGAGGCATGCTTAACCAACGAACCGATATCATTTCGTTACGATAATCAACGTTAATAAACGAAACAAAGTCATTTCGTTTCGTTTATTAACGTTAAGAACGTCAAATTAACGTAACGAAATGATATCGGTTCATATGTTAAGCATGCCTGGTGTAAATATTGTACTCAAAGTTTGATTTGGTTTATGTGCCAATTTTATTTTGTTATTGCGTGCGATGCTACCTATTGTTCTGATGTCCGTTAATCCTGGTATGTATGTCACGCCTGTGTATATTAGTTTTTCTTGTTCTTTTCGTTGTTCAGTATTGCTTGGCGTGAAGTTAGCTTTGTTTTTGGCTATTGTTATCTACGCGTCTATTAGTATATTAGGGTAGCCGTTCTTATATAAAATATCTCGAATTTGTGGATGTTTGTCTTAATGAACTCCTGTTCACTATGATTGAAAACTTTAGTTATAAAGTTTATGGCCGTGTTCTTTTTTGCATCCATGGATAATTCGAATGATAGTTTATCATTCTGGATGACGATGCGGCTTTGGCATACCAATTATTTTTTAGTGTTTGGTCTGATTTTATGATTCCAATATCTAGGAAGGGCAACTTATTGTCTTTCTCTTTTCTATTGTAAATTTTATTTTAGTATGCTGGTTATTAAATATTTTTAGTATTTTTTCCTAATAAACTAATAGACGCGTGGATAACAATAGCCAAAAACAAAGCTAACTTCACGCCAAGCAATACTGAACAAAGAAAAGAACAAGAAAAACTAATACACAGGCGTGATATACATACAAGGATTAACGGACATCAGAACAATAGGTAGCATCGCACGCAATAACAATATAAAATTGGTACATAAACCAAATCAAACTTTAAGTACAATATTTACACAAACAGAAGACAAAATCGACAAAGAACAACAACACAATGTAGTATACCAAATCCAATGTAATGGGAGCGCAGCCGAAAATAGCAAACAAATATACATTGGAACAACAAAGCGATCGCTAGGCGTCCGAATAAATGAACACAGACTTGACGCGAAAAATAAGAAAACAACAACAGCACTATGCGAACATTTAACCAACACAGGACACACAGCGGACTTCGAAAATACGACAATATTAGATATTGAGGGGAAGCAAAGAACTCGAATGACGCTGGATGCATTGAGAATACAACAAAAAGTCAACAATGCTATGAATTATAAAGAAGACGTCAATAACATCAACTGCGCTTACATGACGGCATTATCAGCTAGTGGACGGTTCAGTTCAGATGAATGAATTCATGTTAAGTGGTGTTTATTTATGTTTAGTAATGTCTATATAATTTAATAAAGTTATTTAACATTGAATGTATGTGGAAAGTCTGTCAAAGAGTTGTGCAAAGTTTTCATTATTAAATATGTTTATCTTTGTTTTGTTTTATGTTTATATTTTTATGTTAAAATATACAGCCTCCCTGAGGAAGATGGAAAATACCCATCGAAACGCGTAGGAGAAAAGGAAATATTTGTGTTTTGTCTTAAAATTATCGGCCGAAAAGCTCCAGTAATCACAAACTTAACTATAAATTGGCCCAAATTAATATATATATATATAAAATAATATAATCAAAAAAGTTGCTGCTAACTTAGTCGCTTTGCCACTGAACCCCGAATTGAACACATCATAAATTTTTGATCAAAAGTCACTTTGTATTAAGTCCTCTAAAGCAATAACAGTAAATATTCAAAAGAAGGTAACAACAACAGAATATCACAAAATATAACTAATCGATTACATTTTCTACCCTAAATAAATCATTACAGTTTTGTTGCAAGTTAATATAATTTTCTTTTCTACAAAGAGCATTGGTAGACATACATACATACATATGCCCCCTTTTTACCCAGACACGGATAAATATACCAGTTCATAAAAAACATAGAGCACTTGGAAACAAGCAGCAAAGTAAATAGCATTAAATTTAGTATGTCTGTAGGGGCTTTTGTTGGCAAATTTGTGCATAAGACTATTGAGATTACTCAAAATGTAGTAAAATTCCTCCTCAAAGTTTCGATCCAAAAAACTTAATTTAATATCTTGCTTAAGCATTTACTATCAAAACGTTAGAGGCTTAAATACTAAATTAACTGACTTATATTTGAAAACCATTCACTGTAACTATAATATTATTGCTTTTACCGAAACATGGCTGAAACCCAATGTTTTAAATTCCGAAATTTTTTGTGGTGAGTATCAGACCTATAGAAATGATCGCTTAAATAGGACCGGAGGTGGTGTCTTGCTAGCTGTACATTCTTCAATTCCATCTGAAGATTTTAATTTAGCCGAAGTTGATTCCATCGAGTTTAAATGCATCCGAATCTTATTAGACCGGGGTCATATTCACTTAGCCGTTTGCTATATTCCACCGTCTTCTGATCAATCAGTGTATATGCACCATATTTCACTGTTACAATCAGTCAATTCGATGATAAAGTCCACGGACTCAATGATTATTTTAGGCGACTTTAACCTGCCACATATATCTTGGAATACCGTTGATCACAATATTGTCCCCGTATCATCCAAGATGCATAACAATGACTTTTTGGATGGAATTACTGATCTTTGCCTTAATCAGATCAACTTTTTTCCAAATAAGTATGGAAAATTCTTAGCTAAGTCTAAGTCATTTGTTGACGACATATCTAAATTCTCTATAAATCGGTGTGATTGAACCTCTTGTTTTGCCAGAAGATGCTTACCATCCTTCTCTTGAGATAACTTACGAAATCATAAGCAACGAAGTCCGCTGCACTAACAAAACATGTGTCTCTACCAGATGCTTTGATTTTTCCAAAACTAATTTCAACAATTTAAATAAAGAGCTTTCTGAGATAATTTGGCCTCGATATAAAGAGGATATAGAGGAAAATGTTTTACATTTTAATAAAACCATTTATACTTTATTTGAAAAACATGTGCCCAAACGCAAATGCTCGTACATTGAACCAGTGCAAGCCTGGTTTACTAAAGATTTAAAAGCTTTAAAAAATAAGAAATCACGTTTATTCAAATTATATAAGAGAACCTGTTTACATTCTCATTAGGCACAGCACGCTATTTTCCGTCATAAGTATTTTGAACTTAATATAAAGTGTTATAAAGCTTACAAATGTAAAATTAAAAGAAACATTATTTGCCACCCGAAGTCTTTTTATGATTTCGTAAATTCTAAACGCAGAACTAACGGATTTCCTTCTGTCATGAAGTTTAGAAATAGCATTTCCAGCGACGATCAAGAGATTGCAAACTTCTTCGCTCAATTCTTTCACTCTAATTACTCTGCTGTGGTTGATTCATCACCTACAAATTATCCGTATGAGCTCCATTCTAGTAACTCAATATATGCCCCACATTTGCTGCCTGAAGATGTTCTACTACATCTAAAGACCCTAAAATAATCCTTCAAATACGATCCCGATTTGACCCCAACATGTTTTCTTAAAAAAATGTGCGGAATACATTTACCAGCCCCTTACTGATCTGCTTAACCTCTTTTTAAAAAATGGCATTTTCCCGACGGCTTGGAAGGAATCTTTTCTTATCCCACTCCATAAAAAGGAAGCAAGTCGTCTATTGAAAACTATCGTGGAATAGCAAAGCTCTCCGCTATCTCTAAGCTTTTCGAAGCAATCGTTACTAATCACCTTACATTTTCGATTTCTACATTGATAGATAGTTCTCAGCATGGCCTTTGTAGAGCCAAATCAACCACAACCAATTTGCTTGAATTTACAACTCACGTCTTTAATGGGTTTAGAAACAATCATCATACCGACGTTATATACACTGGTTTCAGCAAAGCATTCGACAAAGTACGCCACTCATTACTTGTTTATAAACTCGAATTGCTTGGTTTTCAACCTGGCCTAACTCACTGGATCTCCTCCTATCTTTGCGGTAGAACTCAAAGACTCATTTTTAAAAAAATTTGTTCGAATGTCATCGATGTTCCCTCCGGTGTGCCTCAGGGCAGCCATCTCGGTCCTATTCTGTTTTTGATCTTTATAAATGATGTTTCCACAATTATAAAATATTCTAAAATTTTAATGTATGCCGACGACATAAAACTGTTTAAGTCATACGCGTCGGTTGAAGAACGTTCTGTACTCCAGGCGGATTAAATCGTTTAGTTACTTGGTGTAATGCGAATTTTATGCCTCTCAACATAGAAAAATGTAAATCCATGTGTTTTTCACGTGGGAGCATACAACCAGCTTCCTACACAATTAATGGCCAAAGTCTGGAAAGCGTTGATGGTTTTGTCGACTTGGCAGTTACAATGAATTGCAAACTTAGTTTCAACCCTCATATTAATGCCACAGTCAATTAAAGCGAGAGGAGTTTTAGCATTTGTGAAAAGATGGGCAAAGGAGTTTAGTGATCCTTACGTTACAAAAACCCTTTTTACATCATTGGTGAGGCCGATATTAGAATACGCATCGATAATTTGGAATCCGCGTTATCAAGTTCATGTAGATAGACTAGAATCAATTCAAAAACAGTTTTTACTTTTCGCCTTTAGAAATCTTCAATGGGACTCTCCGTATAATCTTCCTCCTTACACTAATCGATTAAAACTAATAAATCTTCCTACCCTTGCAAGTCGTAGAGAAATTCTAGGTGTACTATTTATGGCTAGACTTTTAAATGGATCGATTTCAAGCCCATTTCTATTGAACGAAGTAAACTTGAATGTTCCATGCCGAGTTTCAAGGCATTATAAACCTATAATTCTTAAACAATGCAGAAGCAATTTCCAACTACACGAACCTTTTCTATGTTTGTGTGAAGATTATAACTCTCACTCGAGAATAATTGATGTTTCGGACTCGCTCTTTGCCATAAAAAAGACGGTTCTATCTTCTCTTAATAATTAAAAAATTATATTTATACTTTTAGTCTATTGTATTTTGTGAATCTATATTTCTCAGCTGATGAGTTTCTCCGTAGCTGAGCGGTTTTAGATCTCGGCGCTTAAGAAGCCACTGCCTCTCAAAGACTCGGTAACAAAACAATTATAAGCAACACATAAATAAGAATTAGGATACAAAAAAAAAATAAAAATAATAAAAAAAAAAAAAACAGGATTAGCCTGGTTTCATCGGGCCACTTGAGGGCCATGCCACAACGTCCGAGAAAAAAAAAACAAAAGATGTATCGTACGCCTATGGCAAAAAACAAATCAACCAACCAACAACCATTAACTTACGAGACACTTATAAACACATAAGCAAAAAGCCCGCACATCAATAGCATGTTGAAAGGGCGCAGAATATGCTAGTAAGAATGAGAACAGCCACTAGCTGAAAGAGAAACAAAAAAAATAATAATAATAATAATAAGCCCATAGCTGTGAGCGTACATTTTTATGACCATAAACAATATTGCAATTTTGGATAAAATGTAACTAACATTGTTGCTTTGTGTTGACTGGAATGGTTTATGCTGTAATTTTTTTCCATGATTGTTACAGCTGCAGGGTTTTTAAGAGACAAAACTAAGGATCGAACTAAAATATAAGCGGCGCGGTATCATATACCCAGTTGAGATTTTGAGTGCAATATATCTAACTTTTTATTATATACTAGCATAACCGGCAGACTTTATCCTACGAGAATATTAGCTTGCGGTGGGTGAGATGCATGCTGTCTACTGCTAGGTGTGATTAAAGAATTCAAAATCTACTCGATAGCCAGACGGTGCAATTGCATATTGTCCAAATGATTTTCCTCTGCAATTTGAGCTATCACTTAACCTTAACTAACCAAGTATTAACTTATTATCCCAACTTTCATAATCCATTCAAGATACATATAATACAGAATATTTTCACAAGACCCAACAAGTAAATATCTAGAGAACATAATAAATAATCTGTTAAAATATAAATATTTTGGCGCCACGTTGTGACTAGCAATAAATGCTGGAGAGCAACAACAACAAGGCAAGAAGATAAACTAGAAAACAGCCCCACACACATACACATACATATAACGAAACAGTAAATAAGAAATGCAAAGATGTACAGCGCATATTATTCAGACATATACACACAAATACATATAAGGCAACATTTAACATGAGATACAGAAGCGAGCTATAAATAAGTAACTATTCAAGAAGGCTGTTCGTGAAAAGTCTAATGCCTGGGAGATATAGGCTAACGAGACAAGTAAGAGTATAAAAGCGGCACAAATACAGGAAGAGTCAATCAATTTGATGTTAGCACACAATAAGTGAAGATCTACTACAGTTGTGATGTTAAAAAAGAGCATTTAAAAAATAAAAGGCGCGATAGCCGCCGTAGATACTTTGGGCCGAGCTTCTCTTCCAATTTGCGTCGTGTTACATTTGGTTTTTCTAAAAATTCGCGGAAAGGCGCCTACATGCTTTTAAGCCAAATCCGAACGGCATCTCCAAGGCAGACGAGTTTTCACTGAGAAGCTTTTCATTAGAAAAATACGCTCGAAGTGTTTGCCAAATCACTACCGAAGGGCGACTTTGTTAGAAACACCTTTTTTCTAATTGGAAACACAGAAAATTTGATAGTTTTTGTTTGACAGTTGAGTTATTCGAATGATAAAAAAAGGCGCAGAATAATCGGCAATCCTAAGAATTTATTACAATATAATCATATCGATATTATGCGGTTAGCTGGTGTGGTCCGTATGTTAACGACAGCGATTGAATCGCGTCTACACTAGGTGTGTAGAGATTTTAGATTATGTAAGTCGAAATGCCACCATACAACCAATCTTAACAATAGCCTGAAGTTCACAGGATACATAAGTAAGAAAGCGGGAATAACCAGTCATATGCAAGCAAAATACTACAAGCCTACTAGTTTGACATCTTTTTTTCTCGAAACCCTAGAGAGATTTATATCACAACATGCTTACCCCAAAGGCAATACAGTTGATACTACATTGAATAAGGTAGTCATGAATATAAAGAGAGCACTGGAATAATAGGAATATGCCCTATGTATTTTCCTGGAAATCGCCGAGGCTTTCAAATACAGTCTCAAATGGATTGAAGTTCGTCCTGTCGTAACAAATTGGATCACCTCTATATTATGCTGCAGAACGATCACGTCGAAACGGGGTCTAATGGAGGCCATAAAATCTATAAGCAGAGAAACAGTGCAGGGTGGGATACGACCATAGCAGTATAGTGCTGTTAAATATAGGGCAGACGGGTACATGTTCCCGCATATGAGAAAAAACTCTTGGGACCACAATCGAGATTGCGGCTATGCCCAAGGGTGCGGAAATCCTAGAACATACTATACACGTCTATACCGATGCCTCCAAATTAACGGAAGGGAAATGGTCTGCTATTTATTATGTCGATTCAGAAAATATTCGTAACTTCATGCTACCAGATCACTGCAGTGCCTTTTAAATGGACTTAAGCCGCATAAAAAGCAGCAAAAATACTGGAGAAAGCGTGCTTAAGCTGCGGTCGTATCATTATATGTATTGATAGTCAGGCCGTGAAAGAGGCTAAAATCTCAATCACTACTTCACCAAGAAGTGACCTAGAAAGCAAAAAAGGGATGGATGACAACGAAAAGGCCAATGAGTTGATAAAGGAAGGAGGAGAGTGGAGCACTCTATAAATGGTTGGTAGACGTTCCAAGCCGTTTGGGAGAAATCAAAAGGAGACAGGAACTGCATATAATCCATGAAGCAGAAAAGGCGTGAATAGAAGCGAGGTGCTACAAAATTTCTAAGATCAAGTGCAAATCCTACGACTATTTAAAGTGAGGGGAATTAAGGCTCACGATGGGCAAACTAACTGGACATTGCCTTCTGGCGTCACATGCTTATAAGTCAGGCCCCGTCATTACCAGCCAATATAGGAAGTGCGAGCTAAGGAAAAACCGGTTTAGCACGATCCTTGTTCGTGGCTTGCGCTTACGTGGTCACGGCTCCAGCTATTAGGGGTAGCACCGTTGCACAGAGCTCGAAGCACTAATTAAGCTAGGTCTTAAACACTTCTGGTGTTTTCTAACAGCTCAGTCTATGTTGGGTCGTTGTTGACGGGTTAGTCAAGCCCAACCTATTTACTTCTGCTTATACAACTCGTTATAAGTAGATTTCGTTTTCGTTCAATACTAAGAAAAAGTAGACACAGATGCTGAAGAACATACAAATACTTACTAACGCCATTATTGAAAATTGATGGAGCCAAAAGTTGCTATTGGCATGATTGATACAGCTGACCGGGTTATACACGCTGATGGTAGTGAAACGCATTTCCGGTCAACAAGTACACAGATGAAGTACGTTTTCACTGCCGTATCGTCTCCAGATCCCCGACGTACAACAATAACAACAACAACAACATTGATACACAAAGTAAATGTTACAATACGACTTTTGCTTTGTAATCAGTAAATATTTGTTTGGGTACGCTTTTTCGTAGGAGGAAAAGTGTAAAGTTAATAAATAAGCAACAACAATAAAACAAAGTATCAACGCCCTAAACTTTTAGCATTCTTTTGTTAAGTCAAATATGGCCTTCAAAAAGGAGATTAGATATTTTCGCATGAAACAAAACTAGTTCAATGAGGGTTAGGTTTGTACGTGCTGCAAAACCCAACGGCATAAGTGGGCTGTTATAAAATTGTCTCTGTGGACACCTTCTCCCATTAGCTTTGGCTAGCTCTGATTAAGTTCCGCCCTACACTTCTTAATAACTTAGTTCGGTCGCCACTATTTGTATAAATCGGCTAGCTATTTCAATATATTAATATCCTTTCTTTTACCACACACGGGCTGTGAGCTTAGCCTGGAAACTGCAACCTTAAAACAACTGCCTAAACTTTTAAAGCCTTGGCTGACAGCTCTTTTTACTGCCGACAGACATGGCATTTTTTTCCAGGCCTCTCTTCCAATTCGCGTCGTCCTCCTATTAAAATTTCGTACAAATTGGCGGGACGCAATCTACCTGCACGGCAGATGAGTTTTCACGGAGTAGCCCTTAATACCAGAAATATACATAGAATATCACTACCGTGGCTTTCTAAATTTTTGATGTTTTTTTCACCGGTACTTGTACCCAGGATCTTCATTGTGATACACACCATGGCGGCCGCCACGCTGGTTCGTTATTGTTAGCGTAAAGGCGACCTGATTGTCGTATTCGTTAGCAAAAGCGAATATTCGTAACAGTTTTCGGTGAAGATACAAGAAAATATTTATTTGAGTATAATAAAGTTTAGTCATTGTCGTCAGCGTAAGCGTAAGTGGTATCCATAAGCGTGTGCGTAGCCGTATTCATAACAGTGGTCATTGGAGATAGAATAAAATATTGAAAAATCCGGTAATTGTTGTCGTAAGCGTGTAGTTATAGCGATAGGCGAAATCGTATAGCCATAGTCTAATATAAGCATAGTATCGTAAAGTCGTTGTCGTAATAGTATAGTTGTAGTCGTAAGAGCAACGGTTCAATAGACGATAGAATATTTAGGTATAATAGTGCTAAGGCGTTATCGTAAGCCCAAGCGTGAAATCTTAGCGATAAGAAAATATATAAACGTTATAGCGTATGGTCGTGGTCGTACTAGTAAGCATAAAAATAATGTGATATCCACAACCGTAAGAGTATAGCCGTAGTCTTAACAGTAGTTTTTGAAGATACAAGAAAATATATAAGCGCAATAGAATTTAGTCGTACAAGTATGCAAAAGCGTAAATTCGTGGGATTGAATATAGGGTCGTTATCTTAACAGTAACCGTTCGAGGGACTAGGAGGTTTATAAGCACAGGCATAAACCTAAGATGTAGATGTCAGCGTATGGGTGAATTAATTGTAAGCGCAAACAGGAATAAGAGTAAGCGTATAGTTGTAGTTTTAATAGTATTGTGTTTAGGGAAACTCCGCTTATTTTACACCTTCTGCTAATGTTCGTATTGCTAAACTGTTGAATAAAACATTCCAAAATTCTGTATTACAAAATGGTCTTTATTAGACGGCTTTGAAAGTACTTCACAATTAAACTTCACTTTGCAACTGATAGCGTGTTTAAAACAAACTGATTACTGCCTACTCAGCTTTCGCTCCTTTTATACCCTCTGCTGTCTCATTTGAATACTTCTAGACGTTTCATTATGCTAGAATTTTCTACATAGTTACCAGTTATAAACTTACTAGCAATAAACTACATACGCACGTTTATAGCATCTCGCATAGCCATATGCTCGTGTATATGTGAGTAATATTTCCACCGATGTTTGTATACTTTTGTGAGTATCTCAGATATATACATGTGTTTGTGCATATCTCTCCGCTTCTTGTATGTACATATGTGTAGACAAAATGATTGATTTGTTTATGTAGATACAAGCGACTGCTTAATATCGGCTTAGAGATGATAGTATGCCTTAGGGTTGCTAATATTCATCACACTGCCCTCCACCTAAATCTGGTCGTCCCGATTAGACAAATTTTTCGGTCTACACGCTGCCAGCCTTTCCAAATGAACCACTTTAATTTTTTTTTTCGTTTTTTGCCAATGGTTTGTATGCGGTAAACTACGTGGTCTGTCCTGACGCGGAATAGCTGCCCGCAGCTCTCTCCGTGTAACGCAGTAGTTCCTATCTGGTTTTCCAATTGAACGGCTGTAATATGCAACTACCTTCTCTTGTCCATCGACCAGTTGTGATAAAACACCTCCTATAGCATATCCACTCGCATCTGTGTCTAGAATAAATGTTGCTCCTGGAATCGCATATGCGAATATTGGGGCAGTGCACACACGATCCTTCAATGTTTGGACAGCCACTTCTTGCTCCTTCTTCCATTCAAAAGCTTTAGTTTTTCTTGTAAGCTCATGGAGGCTATGGGTTACGCTGGACAAGTTTGGTACAAACCGGCGGTAATATGTGCATAGCCCAAGGAAACTTTTTAATTCATGCAAGTTCTGTGGTCTTGGTCAATCCTTTACAGCCTCTATCTTTCCATTCGCAGTGCAGATGCCCTCTGTCGTTACCTTGTAACAAAAATACTTTACTTCCATTTTAAACAGCGAACACTTTTTGGGACTTAGTTTCAGACCAGCGTCAAGTATTCTCTGGAAATCTTACTCTAAGTTCTTAAGATGTCCATCAAATTTCTTGCCCAATACGATGATGTCGTCCAGGTACACCAAGCATGTTTTCTAATGTAGTCCTTTCAATACGTGATCCATGAGTCTCTCAAAAGTAGCAGATGCATTACAAAGTCCAAAAGGCATCACTGTAAATTGCCACAGAACATCACGGACATTGACGGCTGTTTTCTCTTTGTCTTCCTCCTTCATTTCCACTTGCCAGTAGCCGCTTTTAAAGTCCAGGGATGAAAACCACTTCGTACCAGATAGCGAGTCCAGACTATCGTCAATTCTTGACAATGGGTAGCTATCCTTTTTCGTGCCGTCGTTCAACTTGCGGTAGCCCACGAAAATCCTCATTTCCCATCCTTCTTCTTTACAAGTACCACAGATGAGCTCCATGGGCTATCTGATGGTTCGATGAAGCCGCTGTCGTTCATTTCTTGTACGATTTCACTTACAACTTCCCGCTTATTGGTCAAATATGTTCGCGTACTTTAGGAGCAGCTGTGTTGCCTTACTCTAATTGGCTTCCTCTAGTCCCTCCGTCCATGCCGTGATGTCATTTAAAGGATCAGTATTACTAGATGTAACGTGTTCCTGGAGCTGTTCACAGTTAATAACTATTTCAGCCTCTTGGTATCTTCCCAAAATAGCTCCTTTGGTCAGATTGAGAGGTGACTTGAACTCATTGCATACATACATACATGCATCTTGTTTTGTCATAGCCAGGGTTTTTCCTACAAGTATAATCTGTGTTTATTTGTTTGCTGCCTCGACAACCTAAAATTTGTTTGTCCCACAATCTCCATCAACCTTTGCCCAGATGACTGCTTCGGATTTTGGTGCTATTTGCTGACTCTCTTCCACCAGCACTCGTTTACTGCTGTAGCCTCTCTTATAGCCGAAATTAAGTGGCACATCCATGTTCTTATATCGCATCGTCTTGATTTGCATATCGATCTTAATGCCTTGGTCGTTTAAGAGTCCACTCTAGTTATGATTTCATTAACAATCTTTGCCACTATAAAATTGTGTAGTACCGTGACTTTCCCAATGGGTACTTCACATGCTATTTCTCCAATTACCTGGGTGTCCTCTCCCGTCGCTGTACGTAATCTTGCCCCAAGTAATGGGGTTATCTTCTTGTTGACTAAACTGATCGAATGATGGAATGAGATGCACCCGTATCTATAGTCAGTAAACGTTCCTTTCCATCCACATTGCGAGATAGAGATTATGGGGCACTCAATTGCGGGATCCAGCTGTCGCCCCTTGCGGCTGACTCGCTTTAGTTTAACGATTGGGTGGACTTGGAGAATCGCTCATCTCCTTCAGATCTGCGTTTACGGCCACCCACATTGTTGGAACTATTAGGGTTGTTACTGCAATAGCGTGCAATATCGGACTTACCACACTTAAAACATTTGACGGTACCATCGTTTTTCTGCTGCGTTCCTTTCAAAGCTTCCAAAATTGTGTCTACCAAGTATGGCCTTTCCACTTCCACGCGATGGGCTTTGTACTCTGGTTTACTCAACAGTGAGGCAGTTTCCTGAGCCAGTGCATTGGGTACTGTTTCAGCGAATGTTAACTTTGGATTTGCGTATGAAGCTCGCTTCGTTTCCACGTCCCTTATGCCATTTATAAAACTCTGAATCTTTACCCTTTCAGTGTATTACACGGTTGCGTCTGCATTTGCGAAATGAGGCAACCTTTCAACATCCGATGCAAATTCCTGCAAGGTTTCATTTGCATTTTGGTAACGGTTTTGCAACTCAATTTGGTATATCTGCTTTCTGTGTTCGCTACCGTATCGCCTCTCTAGAGCGTTCATCAAATTTTCGTAGTTGTTACGCTCTCCCTCGAGAACAGTCTGCAAGATGACACCTGGAAAGGTAGAGAACCGTCAAAGGATGGTGTTTTTACCTTTAGATTACTCGCTGGAAAAGCTGGGCGATTTAGTTTTAACTGATCCATACGACCTTTCAAATCATCGGCTTCTGCCTGAAATTGAGCGATTTTTGCATCTTGCGCTTCTAACTGCGAAGACATTTGTGCCACCTGCAATGATAAGGGTTCCTCCTGTGCTTCCAATTTGGTGGTATACGTTTCTCCTGCGATTCCAGTTGGGATATCATATATGTCTTCTGCTCTTCCAGTTGTTATGCTATACGTATTCCAGTTGGAATGCCATTTGGGCTTCAATCTTGGATGTTATACGGTTCTCCCGCAATTCCAGTTGAGACGGCATACTTTCAGTTATACTTGTTTCCATTTTTGTCGGGATCTGTGATAACTAGGCTAATATCGCATTATTCTCGCCGCTTACGACTGGACTCGGACTTCCATTTTTCTCTTCCATTTTTATTGTTGTCTCGTTCCCATCAAAATAAAAGACATCCTCGTCCACATTAATTCCTTCCGACTCCATAGCGTATTGTAGCCGCCCTCGAAGTTCGATCTTATTGCCGGTTGTATTCAATCCACGATTCTCCAACTCCTTTTTCAGTTGCTGGATCCTTAATTCACTTAACTTTGGCATGTCCTTGTTGTATTCGAAATCTTCGGAATTTATTCAAGAATTCCGCTTTTGACACCAATTGTAACGAATTTAAGGAAACTCCGCTTATTTTACACCTTCTGCTAACGTTCGTATCGCTAAACTGTTGAACAAAACACTCTAATATTCTGTATTACAAAATGGTCTTTATTAGACAGCTTTGAAAGTACTACACAATTAAACTTCATTTTGCAACTGATTGTTTAAAACAAACTGATTACTGCCTACTCAGCTTTCGCTCCTTTTATACTCTCTGCTGTCTCGCTCGCATACTGCTAGCTGTTTGTTCTGCTAGAATTTTCTACTTAGTTACCAGCTATAAACTTACTAGCTGTAAACTACATATGCACGTTTATAGCCTCTCGCATAACCATATGCGCGTGTATATGTGAGTAATACTTCCACCGATTTTTGTATACTTTTGTGAGTATCTCAGATATATGCATGTGTTTGTGCATATCTCTCCGCTTCTTGTATGTACATATATGTAGACATAATGATTGATTTGTTTATGTAGATGCAAGTGACTGCTTAGTATCGGCTTAGAGATTATAGTATGCCTTAGTGTTGCTAATATTCGTCACAGTATTAATAAGGGTGCAAGAAAATATATACGCGTAAAAGCATATAGTAGTAGTCGTAAGCGTAAGGTCGTAAACGTTATCGTATTAGCGTAGTCGTAACGTCGTAAACGCATTTTAAAGCACTAAGCATTGCTTAGTCATTCTTCAAACCATCCAAAGTAATCAATATTCTGACAAATATTTCTGCTTCTGTTGTCAAATTAATGTAATCTTCTTTTTCGATGCGGACAACTCTTTGCCATCATTTCAAAAACCTAATGTTTAATATAAACGAAAGATGGTTGTCCGAGTAGTTGGTTCAACTACAGGGTAGCTGTGTGTGTTTGTGAGTGGGTACAATCAACGAACATTTATTTGTGCATGAATTGTTTTTGAGAAAGAAAAACATTGTAAATAAAATTTATAGATGCAATAAAAATGTTGTAATGTCTTTCAAGGGGTTTATATGTATGTGAGGCACTTGTCAATAGTCGCAATGTGACGATGGCAGCAAAACCGACAACGACAACAAAACAGTAACAAAAGCATCAATGAGTTAGTGCTTGGATCAACATTTAAATGGGTCAATAAATGAAAGACTGAATGCCTGTAATAGTCCTGCGACCGCAAAGATTAAGCATACCAAAACTCGTTTTATGATCGTACAGAAAATTTAAAATTGCGTCGAAAAGGTAGGCAGTATTACGCCGCACCGCTACGAACTCAATGACCAGCTGCACTTGTAGACTTTTAAGCTTTTCGTATTATTTTCTTTTTTATTTTTTTTGTTGGGCTCATGCGTATCGAAAGTAAATTAAATTTGTTTGAAAATTGAAACATTTTATTTTTATTACCATAAATATTGAAAATACCAAAGATTGTGTGTTATTCAAATACAAAGCAATCAAGTTTAATTTGCTTCGTATTTTAGTACAAATTCCTTTTTAATACTCGTTTTTATTTTGAATTTTACTTTTCTATACGACAATATTTTTAATTGCATAACAGCTTATAAAAAGAAAATAAAATTATTTCTTAGCAAAATAAAATTACTCTTACAATAAATTTGTGCGCTAGTATGGATAATTCTTTCAGTTTTATTTAAAGAGTTGTTGTTATTTTTTAGGGATATTTTTAACAAATCATTCACTTAGATATTTGTGGGAAACACAAGCAATTCCGACACACCACTTTAAAAAAAATGTAAAGCGCGAAAACCTCCTATGATATTTTAGGCGGAGATTCTCCACTATGCGTGGTACTCCTTTTAATTTTTCGTACCAACTGACGAGACGGGAACTACTTGTTTTATGCCGACTACGCAATTTTGCTTCGTTCACGTAAAAATTTAAAATTTCTCCCTTGGATACTTCCAGGGTTATGCCTACTTCGCCACTGATTATTTTTTCGCCTGCTTCCGCAGAGTCTTTAAATACCAGTTCATCAGAAATCTCACTTCCTTCGATTACCTTATTTCCAGGAGCCCTTATTATGGGTTTTTGTAGAGTGTCGGTTAACGAAAAGAGCGAGGACCTCTGGCTGAAACACATGACAGTATGAGAGCAGTTTGAGTGACTTCAAAATTTCAAGAGAATGCGAACAGGTTCCAGCACCCACCCACGAGTGTTTTGGAGCCATCTTTTAGCCATCCATTAACTCCTAATTTCAATTTGCGAGGATAATTATCTACTTCGGGATAGAAAGTTCTCGGCGGGAGTTAGTTCAGGCTTGCTAATTCAAAGTGTAGTGATTGTACTTATTCGTTAAGAATCCGGATTTATTCTAAGACCACATCTCTGTGTCCATCTACTTTGGTTTTCCTACGTTCTTTGCATGATCTTACTAATAATGAAAGAAAGTGGACTTGACATCAGGATTGCCGCATCGCCAGAAGCTCAACAACCCTTAACATCATTCGTGTTGAGTTTTGCTAGAATATGGTTTACTGTAATGAGCAATAGCAGAGGTGTGAGCACCCCACTTTGTGGTGCGTCTCTAGATATCCGATTTTTATCGCTCCCCCAGCTTAGCTGATATCTCGCGGTTACGAACAAGAGACGAGAACCAATTGCTTATTGGTTTCTTCAGACCTTCTCTTTCGAGGTTTGATTCTATCGTGTCAGCTTTTACCTTGTTTGCTCTTTGCATTTTTCTCTCAGGTACTCATGTTGTGGCATGGAAAGAGGAATCTCTTCAAGAAGTTCCCCTTTGTGTACATTAAGCAATATCTCAAGTGTTTTAAGTACAAAATATCTAAGACTAATTATCCTGAAATCTTTGGCTTGTCCGATTCCCCTTCTTCTCGAATTTTGTGTAAAGAAGGCCATCCTTGTTTTCCTCCACGAGGCCGGAAGGTGGCTTTAACGAATTCATGCGGAAACGATTTTTTTTCTCTTCAGCAAATATTTTTGTGTTTTCTGCAGCATAGAGTGGATAGTTTTGTCAACCCTTGGTGATGTATAATATGGTGTAGAGCTATTTATTGCCCAGGCAATTTAATTTTCTACAAGGATCTTTTCTGTAAGCCCGCCAATATCTTCCTGCTTTACAATTTCTGTTTTTTCGCTGCCTCTCTGGAGCCATACAGAGAGTGACCACCTATAAAATATCCAGGGTTTCAGCTGCTGATCCTGCGCATGTTCCACCAATGCATTTAATTTATCTGAAATGTTTATAGCTTGAATATTTTCAAACCTTGCTGAGTCCTTCGATGGATTCGTTATTTTCTCGCCACGATTTAGTTCTCGCATTGCGTATGGTTTACTTATATTTCCGCATGGAGTTCCTACTTAATGCTTAGATAATCTGTAACATTTTAATCCCACTTAGCAGCCTATTAAAGGAATGCTTCGCCTCACCTCTTCATTATGCCTCTCACCCATGCTCATTGTCTTATGAAACATTTTGGTTGTCATCGGTTCTTAGAACAAATCGGCCTATCTTAAATGGGTCAAACTTGAGCCTAAAGAGGTCATTTACCTATTGACGCATACAGTGCAGAATAAATTTATGAGCGTGTTAAAAGTGCTATGTCACCTTGGCATATACAAAATATAATTATACCGATAAAGACATTGGCCCGTAGTCATAGTCGAAATAAAATAGAATTTTATTGGTTTAAACATGGTTCTAAATTAAGTATCATTTCAAGTCTGTTATAATCCACTTATACACAATGTTATCTCTAAAAAAGTATTTTAAATTTAAAATGGCATTAGCACTATTTTAATTTTTATACTCAGCGTGCTGTGCGCACAGGGTATATTAACTTTGATTGGATAACGGTTGGTTGTAGAGGTATAAAGGAATAGAGATAGATATAGACTTCCATATATTAAAATCATCAGTATCGAAAAAAAATTTGATTGAGACATATCCGTCCGCCCGTCCGTCTGCCCGTTAACACGATAACTTGAGTAAATTTTGAGGTATCTTGATGAAATTTGGTACGTAGGTTCCTGGGCACTCATTTCAGATCGCTATTTAAAATGAACGATATCGGACTACACCACGCCCACTTTTTCGATAACGAAAACTTCAAAAAACAGAAAAAGTGAGATAATTCATTATCAAAGACGAATAAAGCGATGAAACTTGGTAGGTGGGTTGACCTTATGACGCACAATAGAAAATTAGTAAAATTTTGGACAATGGGTGTGGCACCGCCCACTTTTAAAAGAAGGTAACGTAAAAGTTTTGCAAGCTGTAATTTGGCAGTCGTTGAAGATATCATGATGAAATTTGGCAGGAACGTTGCCCCAATTCCAATATGTGTGTCAAATACAAATTAGTAAATTTGGATGACAAAGATGCCCATTAAAAAAAAGCCTAAATTCAAATTTTAACAAAAAATTTAATATCTTTAGATTATGTCAACGTTCAACTCCAGTAATGATATAGTGCCAAAAAATACAAACATAAAAGAAAATTTCAAAATGGGCGTGGCTCCGCCCTTTTTCATTTAATTTGTCTAGAATAATTTTAATGCCATAAGTCGAACAAAAATTTACCAATCCTTATGAATTTGGTAGGGGCATAGACTCTAAGGCGGTAACTGTTTTCTGTGAAAATGGGCGAAATCGGTTGAAGCCACGCCCAGTTTTTATACACAGTCGTCCGTCTGTCCTTCCGCATGGCGGTTAACACGATAACTTGAGAAAAATCGACATATCTTTACTGAACTTAGTTCACGTACTTATCTGAACTCACTTTATCTTCGTGTAAAATATGAACGAAATCCGACTATGACCACGCCCACTTTTTCGATATCGAAAATTTCTAAAAATGGAAAAATGCCTTAGTTCTATACCAAATACGAAAAAAGGGATGACGCAAAATATAACTTTAGAAAAAACTTTGTAAAATGGGTGTGACACCTACCATATTAAGTAGAAGGAAATGAAAAAGTTCTGCAGGGCGAAATCAAAAGCCCTTGGAATTTTGGCAGGAATTCTGTTCGTGGTATTGCATATATAAATAAATTAGCGGTACCCGACAGATGATGTTCTGGGTCACCCTGGTCCACATTTTGGTCGATATTTCGAAAACGCCTTCACATACACAACTAGGTTTCACTCTCTTTTAAAACCCTCATTAATACCTTTAATTTGATACCCATATCGTACAAACACATTCTAGAGTCACCCCTGGTCCACCTTTATGGCGATATCCCGAAATGGCGTCCACCTATAGAACTATGGCCAACTCCGTTTTAAAATACTCTTTAATACTTTCCATTTGATACACATTCCACACATTCCAGGGTTACCCTAGGTTCATTTTCCTACATGGTGATTTTCCATTATTTTGTTTCCAAAGCTCTCAAGTGAGTATGTAATGTTCGGCTTAACCCGAACTTAGCCTTCCTTATTTGTTTAAAATAGGTTTTAAATTGGTGGTATGCTACCAAAAGTTGTGGGAAGTTAAACAGTTTGCTATTTAAACGCGATGAACTTAAATGGAATTGAAAAAGGCTTCCCCGAAAAGCAAGTATACGTCAGGAACTAATTTAGTATCCCTAGAATGTCTATTAATATATTTGTGATGAAAATTACACAGTTTCAAAATGTGCGATGTTTACTTGGCTCCACATATGCGAAATCTTTAATTAAGATTATTCCTCATTCATAGATGTGAGTTTTGATATTTTATTATCTTTTGAGGAAAAAGTATCATCCTATACTGATTTTGGCATTAAATTTAGGAATAAATATGCAAGGAAGGAATTATTTACCACAGGCGTAGATTTTTAATACATGTCCAAAAATTGAGGAAGGAGTGTCAAATGACGCGTTTTAATTTCAGAATCAATAATCCGAAGGCGGCAGAGTAATACTTATACTTTGCCAGGATATTTTTGCAAAAAAAAAGTTTAAGATTTTCATGTGGTTGATGTAATTTTGGCGATACTATTGTACATAGAAAAGGATGAACTAAAAAGCCGTTTTGCGCTGATACAATTTTCACAAGTTTCGCAACGGTTTGAGGGTAATTATTCGGTTTTCAATTAATAAAAAAACAATTTCTTATTTCCCACTACTAACTATTGAGTTACATTACAGAATTCTTGAATTCAATTCTGCTGGCATTTCCTTTTGTGTCTTCTATTCCCCTTTACATTTGCCAATTCCTCTTAAAAGAAAACGTGAAATAAAACACGGAATACAACAAGAATTAGCAACAAAAATTTTAAGAACTGCTTGATACGGGCGCTACTGAACTACTTCCCCTTTTATCACCTTCTTAGGTTATGTCATGATCGACTTGAGTTCAGTGATTTTCTAATGTAAAAGGGACTTACACTTTGCAGGTCCATGTACAATGGCTCAACATTCTAGGTCGCTTCTTTCCTAGGGAAAACTATTATAAACACCTTTATTTATGCTGACTTTGCGAAGATAAAACTAAATTTGATTTAACCTGATTATCAGTGAACGTTCTGCATACTTATATAGTATCGAGGTTAGACATATCCCTATTCGGTTTGGGTCTATTAAATTAAACGGCTTTAATGGTTAGGGCCATCTACCATTTATGGTTTGCATCATTTGGCCGTCGCAGCTGCCTTAATGCAAACAACTTTTCTTTACAACATTCTTAGAAGCTATATAAACTATTCAACATGAATACGAGTGTATGAGTGAATCGCCTTGTTGTGTCTTTTGCTTTAAGGAGCCCAAATCCGCTTTAACTACCTATTCGTTTATGTTGCGAGATTTAAATAATTTTTTAAGAGCGAAATTAAGTAAATTTTCCTTAAATAAGTATGTTTATTTTGAATTAATAGATTGTGCACTCAATTTTAAATTGACGGCTTATAATAATCAGGGAATTTTTACAAAACGTTTGCTAATGTCTTTTAAATAGGATTGAATAATAAATATCCGCCACCGAATTATGATTCCTGGGCTCAAACGCGTTTAACATTTTTTTTGGTATTTTAAGAGTTTTTTCAAGTAAAAATCAAGTAAGGACGGGCTGTATTCGGCTGTGCCGAAGACTTAATACCTTTCATGAATGGGGCTGAAAAATAATCTTATCCCGTTCGTAATCTCCAAATAATCGGATGTATAAGATAAGAAATATATAGTGAACAGATGTACATACCAAAACGATTTTTAAGATAAATATAAAATAAACAAGTAAGGAAGGTTAAGTTCGGGTGTAACCGAACATTGCATACTCAATTGAGAGCTATGGTGACAACATAAGGGAAAATAACCATGTAGGAAAATGAACCGAGGGAAATCCTGGAATGTGTTTGTATGACATGTGTATCAAATGAAAGGCATTAAAGAGTATTTTATGAGGGAGTGGGCCATAGTTCTATAGGTGGACGCCACTTAGGGATATAGCCATAAAGGTGGATTAGGGTTGACTCTAGAATTCGTTTGCGCAATATGGTTATCAAACGAAAGGAGTTAATGAGTATTTTAAAAGGGAGTGGGCCTTAGTTCTATAGGTGGTCGCCTTTTCGAGGTATCGCAATAAAGGTGGACCAGGGGTGACTCTAGACTTTGTCTGTACGATATGGGTATCAAATGAAAGGTGTTAATGAGTATTTTTAAAAGGGAGTGGGCCTTCGTTCTATAAGTGTTCGCCTTTTCGAGTTATCGCCATAAAGGTGGACCAGGGGTGATTTTAGAATATGTTTGTACGATATGGGTATCAAATAAAAGGTGTTAATGAGTATTTTAAAAGGGCGTGGGGCTTAGTTCTATAGGTGGACGCCTTTTCGAGATATCGCCATAAAGGTGGACCAGGGATGACTCTAGAATGAGTTTGTACGATTTGGGTATCAAGTTAAAGGTATTAATGAGAGTTTTAAAAGGGAGTGGTGGTACTTGTATATGTGAAGGCGTTTTCCAGTTATCGACAAAAATGTGGATCAGGGTGACCCAGAACATCATCTGTTGGATACCGCTAATTTATTTATATATGTAATACCTGCCAAGATTTTAAGGGTTTTTTTTTCGCCCTGCAGAACTTTTTCATTTTCTTCTACTTAATATGGTAGGTGTCACAACCATTTTATAAAGTTTTTTCTAAAGTTATATTTCGCGTCAATAAAACAATCCAATTACCTTACCATGTTTCATCCCTTTTTTCGTATTTAGTATAGAATTATGGCATTTTTTTCATTTTTCGTAATTTTCGATATCGAAAAAGTGGGCGTGGTCATAGTCGGATTTCGTTCATTTTTCATACCAAGATAAAGTGAGTTCAAGTAAGCACGTGAACTAAGTTCATTAAAGATATGTCGATTTTTGCTCAAGTTATCGTGTTAACGGCCATGCGGAAGGACTGACGGACGACTGTGTATAAAAACTGGGCGTGAATTCAACCGATTTCGCCCATTTTCACAGAAAACAGTTAACGTCATAATATCTATGCCCCTACCAAATTTCAAAAGGATTGGTAAATTTTTTTTCGACTTATGGCATTAAAAGTATCCTGGACAAATTAAAGGAAAAAGTGCGGAGCCACGCCCATTTTGAAATTTTCTTTTATTTTTGAATTTTGTTGCACAATATCATTACTGGATTTGAATGTTGACATAATTTACTTATATATTGTAAAGATATTAAATTTTTTGTTAAAATTTTACTTTAAAAAAATTTTTTTTTAAAAGTAGGCGTGGTCCTTCTCCGATTTTGCTGATTTTTATTAAGCGTACATACGGAAATAGGAGAAACGTTCCTGCCAAATTTTTTCATGATATCTTCAACGACTGCCAAATTACAGCTTGCAAAATTTTTAAATTACCTTCTTTTAAAAGTGGGCGGTGCCACGCCCATTGTCCAAAATTTTACTAATTTTCAATTCTTCGTCATAAGTTCAACTCATCTAATAGTTTCGTCGCTTTAACTGTCTTTTGTAATGAATTATCGCACTTTTTCGAAATTTTCGATATCGAAAAAGTGGGCGTGGTTATAATCCGATATCGTTCATTTTAAATAGCGATCTGAAATGAGTTCTCAGGAACCTACGTACCAAATTTCATCAAGATACCTCAAAATTTACTCAAGTTATCGTGTTAACGGGCGGACGGACGGACGGACGGACGGACATGGCTCAATCAAATTTTTTTTCGATCCACTCTGCTCAACTGAGTATAAAAATGGCAAAAAACCCCCTTATCTGAACGATCGGTTGATGGGATATATATTATGCATAGCTCCGATCGAAATGATTTTTACAGGAAATCTTCTATGATATATTGGAATATATATCACCGAGTTTCACGTTTATACTTTCCAAATTGCCTCAAAAATGACCAAAATCGTCTTATCTGAACGATTGGTTGTATGGGCGATATATGTTATAGTGGTCCGATCCTACCGGATCAGACAACTGTCTAATGTAATACAAAAATACATCCTTGTGCCAAATTTCATTGAGATATCTCAAAATTTGAGGGACTAGTTTGCGTTCAAACAGACAGACGGACGGACATGGCTATATCAACTCAGTTCGTCGCCCTGATCAATTCGGTATACTTAATGGTGAGTCTATTTTCTGTATTTCTGAACGTTACAAACATCGGACCAAAGTTAATATACCATTTCATGTTGATGAAAGGTATAATAATTAGGTAGGTCCTTGGTACTAGTAATCACACTCTTCATCAATCTAGGGTGTTGATCAGACAATTAAATAAAAGGGATGGACGCATCAAATTTCTATTGATATTCATAAGTAAGACCAACTGAACTTTAATCAGGTTATGCTACGCCTCACATTTTTAGAAATTTCACGCGCCCAACGCTTTTATTTAATTGTCTGATCAACGCCCTAGATTGATGAGGAGTGTAAATGACTAGTACCTAGGACCTACCTAATTATTTTTAGCTTTTGGTATTATTATTACTTCATGTAAATATTGTTTTCAATAAACCCGTTTAACTTAAACATTTTTTTTAATTATTTTATTTATATTTGTAGTCAAGTAATCACGGTTATAAAGAACAGGGTGAACTTTGAAAACTTCTAAAAAATGTCTTCATAGCACCAATCAATTCCGTTTTTCATGCGGATACCCTTTCCATGCTTATTTTAACTGAAAACTGTTTTTAATATGTCTATGAAAGACCAAAATTTTAAATCCAATTTTTAGTTTAGGCAAGATTTTAACAAAAGAGTATTTTATTTAGCGACTATGATTACGGGCCATCGAGTCTATACTAAATGGTATCTTCATATATAACCTTTTTTTAAGTTGCGTGATGTTGTACTTCTAAATTATGTCATTTGTCAGTGGTGGCAACAAATCCCTTTCAAATGATAACTATATAGGTGCGTGACACGCATGCAGCTGAGAAATGTCTTACTTGATTGAACGAAGAACTCCTTATGTACATAAATTATGTATATGTGTGTGTATGTCAAATTATGCATGCTTGTCCACGTGAGAAAAATCTTTACACACGCACATGCATAATTCAGGAAAAGAATACATTTGGAATCATTCAAACATCCGGTTCTAATCTGTTATTTAGAATCTGAGCTGTGGCACTCCCTAACCTACTTGTGCTTTCGGTTAATCAGTACGTAAAATATGTCTGTTTCAGTAAATGTATGTATATATGTATATCTTTAAGAAGATAAGTGAAAAAAGTTTTATTTTGCAGAATTGATATTTACTAAGGTATTTGATTATTTGGGAGGGCGGAGGCGTGTGTAAAATGACCAGAGCGATTATTTTGCACACAGTTCAATCAGCTCACTACTGCCAGTCGGTTGCGGTCAAGTATCCTCTGGGGGTTGCAGGTGCTCGCTAAATAATCGTGCAAGTGTTACTTTTTCTCCGCTGAGCGGGTTGTGTGCTGCGTTCTGTACCTCATATAAATTCACACTCTAATGAAAACCCACAAAAAGCATCAGGGAAAAAGACAACCCTTTGTTGATGACGACCACTGTAAATGCTAAAAAGGACTATCATTTGAAGGTGTTCATCGAGAATGTCCGTGCCCTTAATGATATTGGTGCAAATGCCCAGCTGGTTGATAAAGTCGTCAAGCCAAAAGCTACATCACGGCCATCTAAGAAATGCAATGGACTATATACAGCAGGAAAAATACCAACAAACATGACATTTACTGAAATGGACATGAAAATAAGCGCAATTTCGGTTTAGGATTTGTGATGCGATAGAGACTTTGTCGGCAAGCACTGACATTCACGCCTATGTATGAACGTCTCTGAATAAAAGAGGACATTTTTAATATATCATACATCTGCGCCCATGCACCGATGGAGGAGAAGGACCATGAGGTGAAAGGCGCCTAATACGAACGCTAGGAACATAAATATGAGCATTGCCCCCGCCATGATATAAAAGTCGTGCTTGGTTACCTTAGCGCCAGGGTGGGCAAAGAAACCACTGATGGACTCAGGCTGATAGATTTTGCCGGTGCTCGAAACTTGGTCACAGTCGATCGAAAGACAACCAATCAGATCTACCATATTGTAGTAGACGGAACGCATGCTTCCAGCGTTTAGATGTGCGTACGATTAGAGGACCTAACATCGACTCGAATCATTAACTCGTCGCATTCTAAACTCATGGGGCCGCCTGTGCACAGCAAAACAAGGCACCTGAACATGCGTTCTGAGAGCACAAAAACCACCTGAAAGAATTCAAGGGAAGTTAAGCATGTTATTAAAACATTTCGATCCCAGCCGAGCAAACATTGGGTTACCGGCGACCACTTAAACACAACTGGAACTATGAAGAATGCTGTGTTGCAACCGAGAAAAAAGGCGCTGCCGGAATAGCTCTCGGAAATTTTACCAAAGGATTCGGCGACAGAAGGAAGGCTTTAATTTCGAGGCAAACTTTTGTTGGAACCGATGTCCAGAGAGTAATAAGATTATGGAGCAAACACTTATCTGCCCTCCTAAATGGAGACAGTTATGTACCACCCAAGGATGATGAACGCGATTCTGCAATCGATGATAACATAATAAATAATGAAGTCAGAATAGCAATAACCAGATTAACAACAGCAACGTGGCGAGCGCTGATCGACTGCCTGCGCAGCTATTCAAATACGGCGGCAAGCATCTTGTAAGGCGCATGCATCAACTTCTACACAATATGAGCACAGGCCTCTACAATGAAATTTTATCCACAAAAAAGGCGATTCCGCAAACCACTCCTATTACCGCGAACTCAAGGTGCATAATATCGCATATAAGGTTATATCTATGCTAAAACTGAAGCCCAAAGTCAACGAAATAATAATAATTTATTAGATCGGCTTCAGACCTGGTAAATCTGCTATCGACCAGATCTTCACGATACGCCAAATTCTAGAAAAGGATCAAGATAAGAGAATCGATACTCAACATATTTTTATTGACTTCAAAGGAGTCTTTGATAGCGTGAAAAGAAGTTGCTATGTCTGAATCTTAGCTCCCTGCAAAGTTAACAGAGCTCGGCCAAATGGCGTTGAGCAAAACCAACAGCTCTGGAAGGACAGAGAAAGACCTTTCCGAGCTATTCGAAACCGAACAAGGATTCAGACAAGGCGGCAAAGTATCGTGAAATTTCGTGAGCAACAATAAATCTTAATGGTACAGTCTATTTTAAGAGCGTGCAATTAATGGCGTATACTGATGATATTGATATTATTGGTCTAAATTAACATGCCGTGAGTTCTGCCTTCTTTGGATAATATAAAGAGGCAAAAAGGTTGGTCTTGCTCTAAATGAGGAGAAGACGAAGTACTTGCTTTTATCCAAGGATAGGAGCATTGGCAGCCACGTCACTATAAAAGGATATAAATTCGAGACTGTGAAGGTTTCATCTATTTGGGGTATAGCATTAGCAACCCAAAAAATATCAGGTTAGATATCAAATGGAAAATAATTCTTGTCAAACAAATACTACTTTGAACTGCTTAGGCACTTGAAAATTAAAGTTCTCTTTCGGCAAACAAAACTCACGCTCTAAAAGTTGCTCATCATACTTGCTATGATGTATGGCTAGGAGTCATGAACGGTTTCAAGAGCAGATAAGATGGCTCTTGAAAGGTTCGAGAGAAAAGCTTTCGAAAAGATTTATGGTCCTATCCATGATGCTGACGGCGAGTATCAAAGGAGGTATAGTGATGAGCAATATGAGCTTTATGCAGATATGAAGATAGGGTAGCAGCGAGTGTAGGTGTATCGTGAGTTCCTGTCGTTGAAGACTTAACCTCACGTTTGCACCAAGTACACGGGTCAAAGCAGGTTTGACCAGCCCCCAAGGCTCGCTTACCTTGATATCAGTCGATAATGTGAGTGGACACATCATCACCTTGATGGGGTTGGAGGCCTATGTAACACCTCATCCATTCTATGGGTCATGGAACCCAGTTGCAATGCAACTCCACATTCGAGCTAACCAACTCTTACCGCATACGGATATCAACCACAGCCACCACGATGCTCCCAAAGGGATCTACCGCAATGAACAGAAACGGGGCGAGCTCCGCGGGATATCTGTTCCCCGTGCTACCACTTTAAATTCTTGGTATGACTTTCGCAGCCGAAGTTACTTCCGGCTGAATATCGACCTACTCCGGACCGACAGCCTAGTGTAAGGTGGGGTTAGAACCCGCCACATCCACGGACATACACACAAATCGACCATCACGATCACCACCACATCTCCTCCGTCTAAACACCTCAAAAGCATACCTATTGAGCAAATCAATTGTCTGACTAGTGGAGAGCGCTCCACTTACATCAACCCTTCCCTCTTCAAAACTAATTCCCTAACTACCCATATCCCTTATGTCCGAGTACTCCGGACACTCACACAACACATACATCCAGTCCTCCCGCAACGCACCACATACACACCCCTCGGTTTCGCTCAAGCTCCTCTTATGCAAGAATACATTAAGAGGACCATGACCCTTAAGCAAAAAGGCCAGACTCAGATTAAATCTGAAGTCTGTACTTTCCGCCACAAATGAAAAGTCCCGGATGTACTCGTACGTTACCCTGCCGTTGGGACTATTGTTCCAACGCTCCTGCCACTTCCCTCTGATCACCCCCTCTAACCGACGCCTATTTGCCAACGATCCACTCTCCACATTATCGTCGGCGGGTAGCAAATAGAAATCCAAAAGCTGCACTGGTTAGGTCATGTTATACGAATGGACTAAGGCGCTCCTGCCAAAAAAGTATTTCAGTCGAAGCTGACGGTTGGAAGCAGAGAAAGAGGAGACCTAGACTGATTTGGAAGCGGCAAATAGAGGAAGCCTTCGCCTCCCTTGAGCTCCCAATAGGCGTCAATTATCGCAAAACAGGCAGCGCTTAGGCAGTTAAGCGCCAATTAAGGATAATGATGGTGTCGACCTCTTCAGTTAACTAACTTGTGCTTAGTTTAAAAATTATAGAACATTATAGTTAAAAGGATTGGTTCTTTAGTTTATTGAGTAACAGTAAAATTTGTATTTCATGCGAACACTTTTATTCCTAGATTGAAAAATATGCCTTCATAAAAGCTCACTTAGTAAATTAAAAAAGAATTTTCCACGAAGCGTTAAAACCAAAACCGAATAACCTTTAGAGACTCCTTTGTTTATGGCCACACTGCAGTGCATAATCATATGTATATATGTATGTATTAAAGTACATTGTATTTACATACATAAGATACACCTTTTGCAATACTTGTTTGAAAAAAAAAAAACGACTAATGTGATTTTTAATTAATTAGGTTGAAAGAAATGCAATTTTTCAAGGAGTGTGATTTTATGTTTACACCTTTACATTAAAATGTAGCAGTGAATCATGTATCAAGATTAGGGTTGAACAAAAAAATTGCTCAAACTTTATAGGATACTCAAGTAAAGATTAATACTCATGCGAGAAAACTCGTGTTTTAAGGTCTTTCGTACATGACTCGGCTCATCTTCGTACCTACTCTGAATTTTCAATAAACGACGATGACGTATTGCTCACAGATCCACAAACAATGTTTCGAAGAATCGACATATTACGATTTGCCAAAATGTAGAGCGATGAAGAGTTTTTTTGATAAAGAAATAAACCACATTTTTTGAAACACTTTAAACAATAAGGCAATTCACAATTATTTCAAATGTGATGAAAAAGTGAGCGACCTTAGTAAATCACCATAACAACCAACAAACAAAAACAGCTTTGCAAGACGCAACGAAAATTATGAACTGAAATAAATGTGTATGCAAGTCACACGCATATACACACAGATCATATATTTATCAATTTCTTTTTCTGGATGCGTCAGAACTTTCACTGAGATCACAAGTAATCTAACCGAAGGTATTCTTACAGGGAATATCAGCCGTTCATAATGTTGCATTGAATATTACATATCAAAGCAATGGATTTTTGGGACTGAATTCTGCAAAATTTGTGACAAGTGCATATGCTGGCATTTTGTTGTTGCATTTTGTATCCTGTGCAATGACAATTTTCGATGCAACGTTGCAAGACCCTCTGCCATATTTTGTAAATCGCCGTTAAATGTTTGAAGTCGTATGCATAACCTTTTAAGCATTCATATAAACACGATTGAAATACGTCTCTTATAAATATTTGCTTTCCTCTTTTGCTAGGGTTGGAATTAAGATCTGATAACTTATGTTCCTGATTTAAATGTTGCTAGATCACATGATCGCAGATTTCTCCTTACATATAAGCCAAATGTAGCTGTGTCAAAGCTTTTAGTCAGGAGTATCTCATTTAACTTCATTCAGCATTTGAATGAGCTTTTCATTGTGAGTGTGCCAATGTAGCTTATGGATCATAAAAGGTCTTTCTCCAATGAATATCATGTGGCAAATATTACCTGTTTCGATACTTCAGTATGCCGCTAGCAATTAGGGTTGCACAGCAAAAGCAGGAAGGCAAGCATATGAAATAGAAAATACCCACGCACACATATACATAAAAAACAACAGATATATACACATATATACATAGAAGGCAACATTTAATATGAGATACAGAAACGAGCAATAAAAAAACAACTATTCGAGAACCTTGTTCGTGAAAAGACTAGACCCGGGGAGAAATAGATGAGTGAAGCAATTGAGAGTATCAAAGCAGCGTAAGCTAATCAGTAATAAATAAATTTGATTTTAACACGATATAAGGGAAGTACGCGAAAACATTACATTGTAAAAATTTACTATCATAGTAGTGCCTTTAAAAAAAGCATTTTATATTCACTTTTGCATTTAATTATTCGACAGATCATTGATATTATTATTGAGGGTTTCTTAAAACTGTTTACAATATGAGTATACCATAAAGATGACGCGTAACACATGATAGACTGGCCAAATGCTATCAATGTTATTTTACCAAAGCACTTGTAGGTTGTATGCGAACCGACTACTTTCGAACCGAAATTTTAAAGGTATCTGGTGCAGGAGGAACTTTCAATAAGTAGAGTTTAAACAAAAGATTGGCAATTTTAAATGTTTTCTCCACTAGATAAAAAAAAATATCTTTCATTGGATGGCTTCCCAGACCTTAGTAGCTATACCAACGTAGCCTGTTTCTATTTTCGAGGAAAGGATAGAATATAGCAACTGGAATTGCTCATCGCCAAAATATTTATACATTGTCATCGGAGCCCACAGTTTTCGCTTTTTTTGGCACACATTGTCTGCAATTTGTATGCGCTTGTCTGTCGAATCATGGCCTTATCTTGTCTACCAAAATCCACATCACAAATTGAAGACAGAAAGCGATATAACACCTTTTCGTATCCTATATATATTTATCTCCAAAATATATCTCTGTTTTGTTATTTTTTTGTATTTCACAAGGACTACACATTGGCCCAACCAGCCGTCTTATTTTGATCAACCAGTCATCTGATTAATGGAATATGCTCTATAGTTATGATTGCAGCTGTCGCTTGGAAATTTGGAGATATATCAGATGTTTATCGCGTGATATTAGGCGAGCCGTATCTGGAGTAAACGGCAGTCAAAAGGCAAAGCACGTCCCAGTAGCTCTTCTAGGAGACGATTGTTACCTTTTTAAATGGTTTTATTTAGCTTGACTTGACGGCCGGCCGTTGTGTACGAATTTTGTAATTAAAATTTAAGTAACTTTCCGAAAAGCTACAAGCTTCAAACTTGGAATATAGTTCAGAACCCGAGGACCATGTAATAATAAGATAAAAAAAACTTCGATAGATGGCGCATGGATCGAAATATTTCAAACAATCGTATTTGTTGTCCGATTTGGCTCATATTTGGAGAAAATAGTACATATAGTCCTGTAGAGGTGACATCAAAATACTTTGGAGTTCGAGGAGGGACAAACGTACGTGGCGCCGAGTCCAGTAAAGTCTTTGAAAGGATTATGTATTGAGGACTTAGATTGTAAAAAATAGTTAGGAAATAGTCCTTGTTATAATGAGTCACTAAATGAACTAAATAGAATAATAAATAATAGAAAATTAAATAAAGTTGAAAATAAAATTATAAAAAAATTCAAGTTAACCGGTTTTATTGAAAACAATATTTACATTATGTAATAATAACATTAAAAGCTAGAAAATAATTAGGTAGGTCTCAGGTACTAGTCATCACACTCCTCATCAATCTAGGGTGTAGATCAGACAATTAAATAAAAGCGCTGGACGCGTGAAATTTCTAAAAATGTGAGGCGTAGCATAGCCTGATTAAGATTCAGTTGGTCTTACCTATGACTATCAATAGAAATTTGACGCGTCCAAGTATTATTTTATTTCATAGTTGTTTTAAATTTCAAAATCATAAATAAACAATAAATGAGCTATCGTAAATGGCTACAAACAGACAAAACCGCTTTAGGATTATTTTAGTAGAAGCTGAAATATTTGCACTGGTACGAGAAGCTTACGAGTCGTATGAAATTTTTCATTTAAAAGCATGTGTGCATCACAAAAGCTTATGCAATATAAAATTTTTATAAGTGTAGTAGGATGACAAGCCGAGTCGTCTGTGGAGACACTAACTTTCTTCTTTATACTTTGACTTATCAACTTTATTTCCTACAGTAAACTTACAACCTTTCTTTTTTCATGAATTTTCGCTCCACCCTAAGGCGCTTTTCAGTGTGGGGAACGCACGAGACTGCCTGTAAAAGCAAACCTAATAAGCACTTTATGAATAATGGTGAAAGAATGACTCACCCAACCTTTTGCATTGTGTTAATTATGTTGCAAGTTATTAAAGAATATGGCTTTGAATTTATTACCGCAAAGATCATCATTCTTGTGTGTTAAAATATTATTAAATATGGTGTGTACTAATAAGTTCGTTGCACGCATGCTAAAAAAGGTGTGGAGCAATATTTAATAAGTGCTTTTGTGAAAAAAATTCTTCTTTGTTTTCCTTTCGTAAGCAGAAGCTATGCTTTGAAAGACTCTGAAGAAAATTGGTAATTTTTTTCGATTTCAATCGAAGTTACTGATGAGGTGTGTTAGCAGATAATAATAGGTATGTTCTTAGATTTTTATTATGTTGCAACACGAAATAGCAAGAAAAGATTAAAATTATATTTTTCGCAGAAACATATTTTAAGCAGATATACATCTGAAAGAGAGAGTGGGTTGAAACAGATTCATAAGATTACACCTGAAAAGTTACAAAGACAATTCGACATAAAATATTAGGTGAGCTTGATTTGGTTGGTCCGAGAGAACCTCATGAAAGTATGTACACAAGGGGCAGCGTCAAACAGACAGTGGAATACTTTGAGATGTACTTATTTCCGAGGATGGATGGCTGACATCTTTTCAGATCTAATGCCCCAAAGGCGTCAGTTTATCCCATACCTTGCCAGGGTCATAAAACCCAGCTTGGCGCTGATCTACGGTAGGAAGAAGAGCAGGCTAGGTTAGATTAGTTTGAAGCTGCTGCCCGAGGGCACACTTAGGCCAGTGATATAAGGCCCGTTGTAATGCCATGAAAACAAATTTCCTCTTCGAACCATTTGATGCAGATAAAAGCTTATAAGTCATTGACGTCAGGCTCCTCAACATGGCTGAGAATATCTAGAATTTGAGATTCCAGAAAGCTCTTCAGTGCACCACTTAGTGCCGAGCAGTTGCTGGTGAGGTGAACCACCGTTCCTTCCTTCCTCCTCATCTTCTTCACAACTCCTACAGCATCAACAATAAACCAGATTTCCTTCGGTGTACGACACCCCGGTGTTTGTAATCATCTTTCGTTGGCTCTAATGAAAGCATCGCCATACATGACGACTGCCAAGCCATAATCAAGGCAAATCCAGTAAATGAAATAAAATAAGCATCAGCCTTGGAGTATGTCGAAAAGCTGAACCATCTAGTTTACAGAAAGGAGGAAAATGGGCTAGTGAAAGAGGCAGCGACTGTACGGCCCATTGGGGCTGAGTCACTGTTGCGAGTTGGTTCACACAATATAAGAGTGCATATATTGCTAGAAGAAAGAGATAGGAGAGAATGTGCAATGAGCCAGGCGTGAGGCACGATCACTTCCCATAGAGAAGAGAAATTAAGTGCTGAACAAAGAGTTCATGGTGAATACCCAGCAACATGGGCATCCCAACAGATATCAGAAATATGAGAACTTTCCTATCAGGAACCTAAGAAGTCATCTCTGTAAGCACTATGAAGAAATCTGACACTAAAGAACTCAGTCGTACGAAAAACAGGAGTATGACAAAGCCTACAGGAACATTCACAAAAAGGCATAGAACAGCTATGCCAGGGATTGCCCTCTTAAAAAAAAAACCGTCCCAAAGAGACGCGCGTCACTCCAGCTCAACTTCGATCTGGATACTCTAGTAGGCTAAACCCTTACTTATCTAAAACCAAGGTCAACTTAAACAGTGTATGTCCCGGTTGTAATGTGTCCCCACATGATACCAACCATTTTCTCAGTCGCAAAGTGGAAACAACCCTCTAACACTCTTATTTCTTTTCTCGAACTACCATTAGAGGACATTGATGGCAATTAATAAATCGTCACTCCTATCGGATGGGACAAAGATCTGCTACAACAACAACCTGCTGGTTCTGTGATCAATCTGCAGAGAAGTCTGAATTTATTGTCTTGGAATGTTATGCAATATTAAAACGTAGGGCTAAGTTATTGAGCTCGTCATAGCCAGAGCCCACATTCAAGCTCTTAAGCCAAGGGAATAACTAGGCTTCAACCGAGAAGTCGGAATGGATGTGGTAGTGGGAAGGAGTTGGAAACACAATAATAGTCTGAGTGAAATCCTCGACAATCATCTATCCAGCTACATATATATCCACGTGTTAATATTTTTTTACGAATGTAAGTATGTAACAAAATAACATAAAAGTTGAGGATTAAAATCAAAAAACAATATGTCAAACTTAAATTATAACCAAGTCATTACCGTTAATTGATACAATTGTTTTTGTTTTTATCGGCCTATTGATAAATGATTGAAGGTTCGATTCGAGCTCAAGGCCAGAACAATAATTTTTTTCTAATGATAATTATATTTATTTTTTAATTTTTCTAAATTTGGAAAATTGTATTTTGCTCTTGGAATAGTAAGTAGAAAATTTTTCAGACAACCTGCCATAGCTGCGCAGATAGATCTATTTTGAAGGGTGCTACTTACTATTCCAAATACAAAATACAATTTTTCAAATTTAGAAAAATTAAAAAATAACAATAATTATCATTAGAAAAAAATTATTGTTCTGGCGTTGAGCTCAAATCGAACCTTGAATCGTTAATTGATACATTGTATAATATAATTCATATTAATGAAAAATATCCACTACAATTCTTTAATTTTTATTTTCAATGATCTTGTTCTACGAAATATGGAAATTTCTATATGAATGACACTCATTTGGTACATTTAAATCAAATAACCCCAAATGGCCAATTCAGCAATGGCGCCAACAAATTAAAAACAAACAAGAATTCATTTGCGTTTCAACTGCTTCTCATTGATTTTTGTACAAATAGCAATTAAAATGAAATTGTATAAAAGTGCATACATACTTACGTACTGTATGTGGCAGTTACTGTAAATAAAATTGCAAAAATTGGCAGGACGTGCAAACATGCATCATCACTCGCCAGCCACACAAGTGCCGCAACCGCATGATGGTGATTTGATTAAAAATTTATAGGGTGAGGCAATTATGCAAAGCTTTTAAAGGCACTGCTGTATCAACATGAGCACAATAGTACGAAAAAATCTTTAAAAAATTTAAGAACCGAACTATGCCGAAGACCTCATACCACTGGGAGTGAGATTTGGAGTGGAGTTGGAAGTGGAAGTCGGAGTGGGAGTTGGAGTTGCAATGCCAGTCGCAGTGAAACCGAGTACCATCTTGTCTGAACAATCGGGTATATATTCCATATATATATTCTGCATCGACTGCTGAGTGAAATATCACACAATTTCGGCTACCGTTTCGAAAACGCTCTATCTCATAAAGCACTTGGATAATGTTGTTGGAATATTTCTTAATTTGTTTCGAAAATGACCCATCTCAGAATTTGTTTCATAAATACCCCAGCAAGTAATGCATTGAATTTAAACTCAGATAGGTCGTAGGTTTGTAACAAAACCTGAGATATGGACTTCTTCAACCAAATTCTGAGATAGGCCGTTTTTTAAACAAATGCTGGAATAAACGTTTTCTGAGACGAGGTGATATTCCACTGAGCGCTCGATATATGTCCGATCTCTATGTTTTTTTTTTTTTTTTTGTTTTTTTTTTTTCAGACAACAATCTGGGCTATATACGAAAGCATCTGGTGAAATTTTATAAGACAAAAAACACTTTTTTCAGAAAAGTCGGTTTTATGGGGGATGTATGTAATAGTGGTCCGATCGTGTTCGCTTCTACAAATGTGCACTCGAGGGCTAAAATATACCCTTGCCAAATGTTTTCAAAGATATCTTGAAAATTTAGGGACTAGGATTTGTTAAAACAGACAGGCGGACGAAAGGGCCACTTTCTATATTTATTAGTGGGTTTTTCCTTTCTATTTTGCGGACTTGCAATTTTGAGGCTCGTGACAAACGGAATACATCATTCCAATATAACGGAAGGTTTATATGTTCGAAGAATGATGGATTGGACGCATCGGTATAACCGTTTCCTTTTTTTTAAGTTTTTGCGCAATATTAAATTAAAAAAACAATCTCAGATCGAAAGCAAATAAAAAAATTAACAAAAAAAATATATTTGTTGAAAAAAAAAAAAAACATCGTTAGCTTAATGTGAAAATGTGCTAAGTCACATTTTTTTTGAAAACTTTTATTTTAATGCATTTAAAAAAATATATATAAATGTAAGGCGCGATAACCACAGAAGAGATCTAAGGCCGAGCTTCTCTTCCAATTTGCGTCGTGCTCCTCTTCATTTTCCCTACAAATTGGCCGGACGGGACCTACAAACTGAATTCAAAATATATCGATCACAAAAAAAAAAATATTTTTATTTTTCATTTTTACGTACTGTGGGCAATGATGTGTAAATGTGCTAAGTCGTCAGTTGTTAGAAAGAATGTGCCAAGTCAACCTGTCAGTAATATCAATCTGAATTAGTAGTCATTTCTTTGTGCGAGCATGCTTTGTTTTTGTTGTATTAACGATAAAGACACTACCCGAAGGCTTTGGGGAGTGTTACCGATGTTGATGGTCCTTTGCCGGATATACATAGATCCGGTACGTCCCGGTAACAAATCACTATTAAGGTACTAGCCCGGCCATCTCGGGAACGATTTATATGACCACATTAAACCTTCTAGGCCATCACGCCCTCCCTACCCCCTAGTTCCATGAGGAACCCCTTGAAATTGGATTCACTCAATTGAGACATGCCTTTGGTTTGTTTGTTTGTTTGCTTTCTTTATTTTCTTATACACATTTATAATTATACAGTATTACAATCTATGTTAATAATTAAATAAGAAAATAGATAATGACTTTAAATACTCATTTTATGAGCAGTGGAAATACCGTTTCTTCCATTCGGAATTCGCTTTTTTAAAATGCTTGAGGGGCGCATTACAATAGGTACAATATATAAGATAAGCATGAGTAGAGAGATTCAGTGATACAACTATTATAAACACACACAATAATTACAGATATAAAGTTATTTGTTTTACCAAAAATACATCAGATCTTAATAAACATGAAAGAAATATGAGATAGGACGCAACAGAATTCCTATCTCCTCATGATTGAAACCAAAAAGACACTTCTTCACTTCCCTCAGAAACACTGATAGCCTTCCAATATGCTGTATCCCCAGCAGGTAGTTTATTGCATGGTTTACACGAGACAATGCTGCAGAAGTTACGAAAAAGTGTGGTGCGAAATCTAGGAACTCTTACTAGAGGCAGCAATGCCCTTCTTAGATGTTGTATATCGGACTTCGTGCATACCCGCACCTTATAAAAAAATGTTTAGAACTTTATAATAGTATAAATATCTCATGGGAAGAATATTCAGTGTTTTGAAAAGATCTATAGAATGCGTTAGACGACCAACGTTGCACATTCTTCTGATAAGGCATTTTTGTAGAATTAAAAGCGAATGAATTTTACAAGCATAGGCACCACCCCAAACAACTAACACCGTATTGTAATTTGGGGTGGAATAGTCCATAATAAACCATTGCCAAAACCCTATTTGAGCACAATCTTTTTGAATTATAAAACGAGCGTACGGCTGACAACATATAAACCTTCATAGCAGATATATGCAATGACCAACTTAGATTTTGGTCAATTATAACTCCTAAATATTTGAAATTTGAGACAACTTCGATCTTAAAGCATTTACTGACACAGTTTATTGTCTCGTTAAAACTGAGTGTAGAGCTATGTTGAGAACAATTAATAGCGCACAATTTGTGTCTCTTTGAAATTGAAAGCATGAAAGATAATATCACTCCTTGCTGGTTCCTTTCCACATAAGTTAAAATATATTATCTTTGTTTTACTACTTACCATGAGTTTATGGGTTGCGAACCAAATTCTTAACAAAAATACATCGTGGTTAATATCAGCATTAAGATTAAAAGAATTTTCGGAACCATATGCGATGGCTAGGTCATCAGCAAAGGCTGTAACTTTACCAATTAGTGGCAATGAGAATACCAAATTTATGTAAATTAAAAACAAAATTGGCCCAAGAACCGAACCCTGTGGCACGCCTAAGTTTATAGATCTGGGTTCGCTTAGAATATTATTAACTTTAACTTTCTAAACTCTGCTCCTTAAGTATGACTCAAGCCAACTAAGAAAGTTATCACGAAAATCTGCCGAACTGAGCTTATTCATTAAAATACTATGATCTACCATATCAAACGCTTTTGTTATATCTACAAAAAGACTAACACAGCTTTTCCTTTCGTCAATTTCTATGTAAATAGAAGAACAAAAGTCAAGAAGAGCGTCTTCAGTTGACAGTCCAGACCTAAGTCCATATTGCATTGGGCTAAAAAAATTGATTTTACTTAAATAAAATAAAATCCTACTTTTCGCTGCTTTCTCAAAAGTGGTATCACGGTGGCGCATTTTAAGTCTTCTGGAAGAACTCCCGAAAATATACTTAAGTTAAATAAATATTTCAAAATATCGACAATAAAAGAGCTATCTTCTTTAGCACGCGATTCGAAATGCTGTCACTACCACTTGAACCAGAATTGTTTAAATACTTGATAATATTAAGTGTTTCTGAACCTGAGATGGGATCAAAGAAAAAGCTGTTAGTGGGAGGTATGAACTCTGCGTACATTGGATCTGTTTGGCAAATGGAATGATTTGCATCGCTTAATGTTTCAGAGACGGTACCTACATTCACAAAAAAGTTATTAAATACGTTTGAAATTTCGAGAGAGTCAGAGACATCAACACCATCCACACTTAACACAATAGAGTCAGGCTTTCTCTTAGAGCTAGGGTTTATAACTTTATTCACAGCATCCCATTCCTTTTTTGAGTTGCCATTTGCTTCAAATATCATACGTTGAAAATATTAATCGCAACTTTTGCGTATATCTTTATTTAATCTATATGTCAAGCGACGTACACGTTTCCTGAGCTTGGTGTTCATCGGATGCTTATTGCTTTTGTTCCTTAACATATTCTGTTTGATAAATGCGTTGCGACCATAATCTACTTCAATTCTTACATGTCGATAACATGCTTTCTTACAGACTAGTTCAAAATAGAAAACAATTCAAGCTTAAACTTATATAAGTTGTTATTAAAATTAATAACACTACTGAATGATTTGCTAAATGTATAGTTCTAGTTATAGGTCCATTCATAGCATAATTCGTTTTATGAGTTAAATAATCTATTATACCGAAGATCGCGCAGTGGAATATATGGAATGAACAAGTTAAATAAATTAGGGCAATTCGTGCTAAAGTTTATTACATTATAGGAGAGCATGGGTGAGATAAAAGTTCTTCGGTCTTGCAAAGCTTGAAGACCAAGCAATTTGTGCCTGCTGGTATATGATGGGAGGCCGTCTGGCCATGAAGCTTACGTAAAGCTATGTTTGTAAAAAATTTTTGAAATTTCCCAATTTTATAAGAGTTAGATTCATAGAGGGGATTCCATATTATCGAGCAATATTCAAGACGACTTCTGACCAAGGATATATAAAGTGCCTTCAACGTCATAGGGTCCTTAAAGTTACTGGTGTTTCCTCTACTGAATCCAACCATTGCAACAAATTTTGAAACAACGAAATCAATTTGACTAGAAAAAGAGAGTTTGTAGTCAAAAATTACACCCTAGTCTTTACTCTCTTGATAACGATTAAGAGATTTGGCATTTAGCTTTTAGATAAAGTATGTGGCAGTTGTCTTTTTGGAGTAAGACACAACACAGCATGTGTGTGAATTTAAAAGTAAATTAAAAATCAAAAGCATCTAAGGTATCTTCATTCACAGTTTTTTAAAAAAACGGTTATCCCAAAAATTATAATTTTTTTTCGTCTCCTGTAAAATTCGTAAAAAGTGACTTACAATATTTTCACAGTAACCTAACGATATGTATGTTTGCAGCTGAGAGTTTTAAAATTTTATTCATTTCAGAAAAACATCAATAATATCAGAAACGGTTACACTTTGTAGGTGTTTTAGTCATTGATATTTGTTTTAACAAATTTTTATATCACATCGAACTTGACCAATTATACCCCAATATACCACCCTATATTAATTAAGTACTGCAAATATAGGAATATACGGAGAAAAGGGAATATATTCCCAATGAATCAACCCAATTGTGTTAGGGGAATTTTAGGAGGATATAAAGCCGTTAAGCGTTTACCAAATACCACAGAAAAAGCATTGTCTGTTAAAACGTGAAATTAAAAATATATATTTCAGACTTGTTTTGTTTGCCAGAGCCATCAATAAAAACAGAACAACATTAAATTATAAATATTGAAAACTTACCAGGTATCTCATCGGAAATTAAACAACAAATAATATTCAGCTTCGAGCAATTCACAGCAAGCACAACGCAACGCGACAATGAACAACAAAGTTGATCAACTGCTAGGTATGTCCTTAGCTTAAGAATATCTCAACTGTCTCTGCCGAAAAAGCCTAGCAAAAATTACAACTTTCGTAAAAGCGTTTATCTTCAGGGACTACGAATAAATAACTAACAGTTTTGAAGGTAGAGGCGTTGAATGTTGAAAAATTTTCAACTCTAGGAAAATTTTCAGTTTTCGATCTCTCTCGGTGTATTGAAAATAGCTTTGACTATGAATAAAGGAGCCGTTGATTACTTCCTTATATTGTAACAAAAGTTAATTTCATTTAAGGTGGAAACAAAAGTTTAAATATATATATATTTTTTTTTTTTTGTTTAAGGTTTAAGGACCTACCTGCTTTTCAAAAAGTTTATTGTTAGGCACTTTTTTCAATCTTGATGAAAAGTATAAATAAATACCAAAAAAGATCCCAGTCTATTTGCGTCCAACTGCGATTTTAATTTTTACATTAAATCAAGTGAAGACATCTTGGATGCAAATGCTCGCTTCAGCAGGTATAGATTGTTATTGGACTTTGTTTATAAGCCTCAAAATTTTCTGTTCCGAGATGAATGATATACCTATTATTCATTTCAAAAAATTTGGGTATAGAAAGTTTTGTATTTTAGCGAATCTTAAAAATTCGCCATTATTCTGGGTTTTGCTCTCGGTCGATTCACTGAACTGTCGGATAAATACACTTAAATGTTCTATATACAAAATGTTCTTTATTTACAATACTACTATGGTAGTAGATCTTCGAAAATTAATGTATTCGTGTACTTCACTTATTACTTATTTAATTGGCGCTTAACTGTTCAAACAACCGTCCAATAAGGTACGCCATTCACTTCTTCGCTGGGTTAGCGATCGCCAATTGGTCACACTAAGATTAAAATCATTTTCCACCTGGCCACTCTCTTCCTCTGCTTCAATAGGCGGGTTCCGATAAAAATGCTTTCTTAGCCCAAGAATCTTCTTTCATTTGCATAATATGTCCGCTGCGTTTTGTCTGCGTAAATCTTGTATAGCTCATCATTAAAACTGCTTCGGTACTTGCCGTCACGAACACATTGCGGCCCGTATATATTTGGAAGAACTTTTCTCTCGAACACTCCCAGAGCCGCTTCATCTGATGTTGTCATGGTCCATATTTCTGCACCATAAGTCATGGCGTTTGCAAAAGTGAGCTTGTTTTTCCTTTGCCGATAGAGGTATTTACTTTTGTGCCTTGTCAAAAGAAGCGTTTATTGGCTCCCTGGTTTTCAGAGCTGATGTTGTTATTTTTGTTAATACGGGTTCCAAACTAAACGGAGCGTTTCACAAAATAAAATTATGGCTGCCGACAGTGGCATGGTTGCCAATGCGCAAATTCGCTGAGTCTTTGGTCGATGACAGCAAGTACTTCGTGTTGTCTTCATTCACCATCAAACCCATCTTTACCGCTTCTTTTTCCAGTTTGGAGTAAGCAGAACTTACGGGTGTTCGGCCGCTGAAATCAATTTTGTTAGCATACGCCAGTAGATGCATATAGTATATTGTTCCAGAGCGGTTAAGCTCTGCAACTAGTACAATTTTTTCCAGCACCAAATTAAAAAAATTTCACTTTCAGTTTCAGACTGATTGAGATGAACGTCTTTTTATACTCAGTTGAGCAGAGCTCACAGATTATATTAACTTTGATTGGATAACGGTTGGTTGTACAGCTATAAAGGAATCGAGATAGATATAGACTTCCATATATCAAAATCATCAGTATCGAAAAAAATTTGGTTGAGCCATGTCCGTCCGTCCGTCCGTCCGTTCGTCTGTCCGTTAACACGATAACTTGAGTAAATTTTGAGGTATCTTGATGAAGTTTGGTATGTAGATTCCTGGGCACTCATCTCAGATCGCTATTTAAAATGAACGATATCGGACTATAACTACGCCCACTTTTTCGATATCGAAAATTTCGAAAAACCGAAAAAATGCGATAATTCATTGCCAAAGGCGGTTAAAGCGATGAAGCTTGGTAGATGGGTCGACGTTATGACGAAGAATAGAAAATTAGTAAGATTTTGGACAACGGGCGTGGCACCGCCCACTTTTACAAGAAGGTAATTTAAAAGTTTTGCAACCTGTAATTTGGCAGTCGTTGAAGATATCATGATGAAATTTGGCAGGAACGTTACTACTATTACTGTATATGTGCTAAATAAAAATTAGCAAAATTGGATTAAGACCACGCCCACTTTTTAAAAAAAAATTTTTTTAAATTCAAATTTTAACAAAAAATTTAATATATTTAATGTATATAAGTAAATTAAGTCAAAATTCAACTCCAGTGCAAAAAAATACAAAAATAAAAGAAAATTTCAAAATGGGCGGAGCCCATACTGTCAATGCTATAAGTCGAACAAAAATTTACCAATCCTTCTCAAATTTGGTAGGGGCATAGATTCTATGACGGTAACAGTTCTCTGTGAAACTGGGCGAAATCGGTGGAAGCCACGCCCAGTTTTTATACACAGTCCACCGTCTGTCTTTCCGCTCGGCCGTTAACACAATAACTTGAACAAAAACCGATATATCTTTACTAAACTTAGCGCACGTACTTATCTGAACTCACTTTATCTTGGTATAAAAAATGGCCGAAATCCGACCATAACCACGCCCAATTTATCGATATCGAAAATTACGAAAAATGAAAAAAATTACATAATTCTATACCAAATACGAAAAAAGGGATGAAACATGGTAACTGGATTGGTTTATTGACGCAAAATATAACTTTGGAAAAAACTTTGCAAAATGGGTGTGACACCTACCATATTAAGTAGAAGAAAATGAAAAAGTTCTACAAGCCGAAATCAACAGCCCTTGGAATCTTGGCAGGAATACTGTTAGTGGTATTGCATATATAAATAAATTAGCAGTACCCGACAGATGATTTTCTGGATCACCTGGTCCACATTTTGGTCGATATCGCGAGAACGCCTTCACATATACATCTAAGGGCCACTCGCTTTTGAAACCCTAATTAATACCTTTAATTTGATATCCATATCGTACAAACACATTCTAGAGTCACCCCTGGCCCACCCTAATGGCGATATCTCGAAAAGGCGTCCACCTATAGACCTAATGCCCACTCCCTCTTAAAATGCTCAGTAACACCTTTCGTTTGATACCCATATCGTACAAACATTCTAGAGTCACCCCTGGCCCACCCTAATGTCGATATCTCGAAAAGGCGTCCACCTATAGACCTAATGTCCACTCCCTCTTAAAATGCTCAGTAACACCTTTCGTTTGATACCCATATCGTACAAACATTCTAGAGACACCCCTGGCCCACCCTAATCGCGATATCTCGAAAAGGCGTCCACCTATAGACCTAATGCCCACTCCCTCTTAAAATGCTCAGTAACACCTTTCGTTTGATACCCATATCGTACAAACATTCTAGAGTCACCCCTGGCCCACCCTAATGGCGATATCTCGAAAAGGCGCCCACCTATAAACCTAATGCCCACTCCCTCTTAAAATGCTCAGTAACACCTTTCGTTTGATACCCATATCGTACAAACACATTCTAGAGTCACCCCTGGCCCACCCTAATGACGATATCTCGAAAAGGCGTCCACCTATAGACTTCATGCCCACTCCCTCTTAAAATGCTCAGTAACACCTTTCGTTTGATACCCATATCGTACAAACATTCTAGAGTCACCCTTGGTCCACCTTTATGGCGATATCTCGAAAAGGCGTCCACCTATAGAACTAAGGATTACTCCCTTTTAAAATACTCATTACCATCTTTCATTTGATACCCATATCATACAAACACATTCTAGAGTCACCCCTGGCCCACCCTAATGGCGAAATTTCGAAAAGGCGTCCACCTATAGACCTAATGCCCACTCCCTCTTAAAATGCTCAGTAACACTTTTCGTTTGATACCCATATCGTACAAACATTCTAGAGTCACCCCTGGCCCACCCTAATGGCGATATCTCGAAAAGGCGTCCACCTATAGAGCTAATGCCCACTCCCTCTTAAAATGCTCAGTAACACCTTTCATTTGATTCCCATATCGTACAAACACATTCTAGGGGCACCCCTGGTCCACCTTTATGGCGATATCTCGAAACGGCGTCCACCTATGGAACTAAGGATCGTACAAACACATTCTAGAGTCATCCCTGGTCCACCTTAATGGCGATATCTCGAAAAGGCGTCCACCGATAGACCTAAGGCCCACTCCCTCTTAAAATGCTCAGTAACACCTTTCATTTGATACCCATATCGTACAAACAAATTCTAGTTTCAGGCCTGGTCCACCTTTATGGCGATATCTCTAAATGGCGTCCATCCATAGAACTATGGCGTACTCTCTCTTAAAATACTCTTTAATACCTTCCATTTGATACACATGTCATACAACCACATTCCAGGGTTACCCTAGGTTCATTTTCCTACATGGTGATTTTCCTTATTTTGTTTTCATAGCTCTCAACTGAGTATGTAATGTTCGGTTACACCCGAACTTAGCCTTCCTTACTTGTTCACATTTGATTTTGTTCAACATCATTTTGCACATCCACTTAAGTTTTGCGACCAACTCCAAATTTAGACCTAGTGGCATGTAGGCAGCTTCTTTTCATGCTGCCGAAAGCGGCTTTAAAATCGACGGAAATTCTTTTTTCTCCGTTTATTTTTCTAAGATTTCCAGCTTTGTGAAAATTTAGTCGATGGTAGATTTACCAGGTCTGAAGCGGAATTGATAAGAACTAATCAGTCAATTCACGTTGAGCTTCAATCCTTTACAAAATACGCTTGACAGGTCCTTAAATGCGATATTAAGAAGGCTGATTTGGCAGTGTTTGGCAAACACTCCTAGTAGTTCTGCCATAAAAAGCTCCCAGTGAAAACTTATCTGCTTTGCAGATGCCGTTCGGTACCGGCATAAAACATGTAAGACCCGTTCCGCCAATTTGTAGGAAAAATCAAGAGGAGCACGACGCAAACTGTTTTTATTTATTTATTATTATACTCAGTTGAGCAGAGCTCACAGAGTATTTTAAGTTTGATTGGATAACGGTTGGTTGTACAGGTATAAAGGAATCGAGATAGATATAGACTTCCATATATTAAAATCATCAGGATCGAAAAAAAATTTGATTGAGCCATGTCCGTCCGTCCTTTAACACGATAACTTGAGTAAATTTTGAGATATCTTGATGAAATGGTATGTAGGTTCCCGAGCACTCATCTCAGATCGCTATTTAAAATGAACGATATCGGACTATAACCACGCCCACTTTTTCGATATCGAAAATTTCGAAAAACCGAAAAAGTGCAATAATTCATTACCAAAGACATATAAAGCAATGAAACTTGGTAGGCGCGTTGAACTTATGACGCAGAATAGAAAATTTGTAAAATTTTGGACAATGGGCGTGGCACCGCCCACTTTTAAAAGAAGGTAATTTAAAACTTTTGCAGCTGTAATTTGGCAGTCGTTGAAGATATTATGATGAAATTTGGCAGGAACGTTACTCCTATTACTATATGTACGCTTAATAAAAATTAGCAAAATCGGAGAAGGACCACGCCCACTTTAAAAAAAATTTTTTTATAAGTAAAATTTTAACAAAAAATTTAATATCTTTACAGTATATAAGTAAATTATTTCAAAATTCAACTCCAGTAATGATATGGTGCAACAAAATACAAAAATAAAAGAAAATTTCAAAATGGGCGTGGCTCCGCCCTTTTTCGTTTAATTTGTCTATGTTCCTTTTAATGCCATAAGTCGAACAAAAATTAACCAATCTTTTTGAAATTTGGTAGGGCATAGATTTTATGACGATAACTCTTTTCTGGGAAAATGGGCGAAATCGGTTGATGTCACGCCCAGTTTTTATACACAGTCGTCCGTCTGTCCTTCCGCATGGCCGCTAATACGATAACTTGAGCAAAAATCGACATATCTTTAATGAACTTAGTTCACGTACTTACTTGAACTCACTTTATCTTGGTATGAAAAATGAACGAAATCCGACTATGACCACGCCCACTTTTTCGATATCGAAAATTACGAAAAATGAAAAAAATGCCATAATTCTATACCAAATACGAAAAAAGGGATGAAACATGGTAAGGTAATTGGATTGTTTTATTGACGCGAAATATAACTTTAGAAAAACTCTGTAAAATGGTTGTGACACCTGCCATATTAAGTAGAAGAAAATGAAAAAGTTCTGCAGGGCGAAATAAAAAACCCTTGAAATCTTGGCAGTTATTACATACATAAATAAATTAGCGGTATCCAACAGATGATGTCCTGGGTCACCCTGGTCCACATTTTAGTCGATATCTGAAAAACGCCTTCACATATACAACGGCCACCACTCCCTTTTAAAACTCTCATTAATACCTTTAATTTGATACTAATATCGTACAAACAGGTTCTAGAGTCACCCCTGGTCCACCTTTATGGCGATATATCGAAAAGGCGTCCAACTATAGAACTAAGCCCCACGCTCTTTAAAATACTCATTAACACCTTTCGTTTGATGCCCATATCGTACAAATAAATTCTAGGGTCACCCCTGGTCCTCCTTTATGGCGATATCTCGTAACGGCGTCCACCTATGGAACTAAGGATCACTCCCTTTTAAAATACTCATTAACACCACCACTAATGGTGTCCACCTATAGAATTATGGCCCACTCCCTCATAAAATACTCTTTAATGCCTTTCATTTGATACACATGTCATACAAACACATTCCAGGGTTTCCCTCGGTTCATTTTCCTACATGGTAATTTTCCCTTATGTTGTCACCATAGCTCTCAATTGAGTATGTAATGTTCAGTTACACCCGAACTTAACTTTCCTTACTTGTTTTCATACTCAGTTGAGCAGAGCTCACAGAGTATATTACGTTTGATTGGATAACGGTTGGTTGTACATATATAAAGGAATCGAGATAGATATAGACTTCCATATATCAAAATAATCAGGATCGAAAAAAAATTGATTGAGCCATGTCCGTCCGTCCGTCCGTCCGTACGTTAACACGATAACTTGAGTAAATTTTGAGGTATCTTGATGAACTTTGGTATGTAGGTTTCCGAGCACTCATCTCAGATCGTTATTTAAAATGAACGATATCGGACTATAACCACGCCCACTTTTTCGATATCGAAAATTTCGAAAAACCGAAAAATTGCGATAATTCATTACAAAAGAGAGATAAATCGACAAAACTTTGTAGATGAGTTTAACTTATGACGCAGAATAGAAAATTAGTAAAATTTTGGACAATGGGCGTGGCACCGCCCACTTTTAAAAGAAAGTAATTTAAAATTTTTTCAAGCTGTAATTTGGCAGTCGTTGAAGATATAATGATGAAATTTGGCAGGATTTTGAAACGTTACTCCTATTGCTATATGTACGCTTAATAAAAATTAGCAAAATCGGAGAAGGACCACGCCCACAAAAAATTTAATATCTTTACAGTATATAAGTAAATTATGTCAACATTCAACTCCAGTAATGACATAGTGCAAAAAAATACAAAAATAAAAGAAAATTTCAAAATGGGCGTGGCTCCGCCCTTTTTCGTTTAATTTGTCTAGGTTCTTTTTAATGCCATAAGTCGAACAAAAATTAACCAATCCTTTTGAAATTTGGTAGGGTCATAGATTTTATGACGATAACTCTTTTCTAGGAAAATGGGCGAAATCGGTTGATGCCACGCCCAGTTTTTATACACAGTCGTCCGTCTCTCCTTCCGCATGGCCGCTAACACGATAACTTGAGCAAAAATCGACATATCTTTAATGAACTTAGTTGACGTACTTACTTGAACTCACTTTATATTGGTATGAAAAATGAACGAAATTCGACTATGACCACGCCCACTTTTTCGATATCGAAAATTACGAAAAATGAAAAAATGCCATAATTCTATACCAAATACGAAAAAAGGGATGAAACATGGTAAGTTAATTGGATTGTTTTATTGAAGCGAAATATAACTTTAGAAAAATCTTTTTAAAATGGTTGTGACACCTACCATATTAAGTAGAAGAAAATGAAAAAGTTCTGCAGGGCGAAATAAAAAACCATTAAAATCTTGGCAGGTATTACATATATAAATAAATTAGCGGTATCCAACAGATTGAAGTTCTGGGTCACCCTGGTCCACATTTTGGTCGATATCTGGAAAACGCCTTCACATATACAACTACCACCATTCCCTTTTAAAAGCCTCATTAGTACCTTTAATTTGATACCCATATCGTACAAACTCATTCTAGAGTCACCCCTGTTCCACCTTTATGGCGATATCTCGAAAAAACGTCCACCTATAGAACTAAGGCCCACTCCCTTTTGAAATACTCATTAACTCCTTTCGTTTGATACCCATATTGTACAAACAAATTCTAGAGTCACCCCTGGTCCACCTTTATGGCGATATTTCGAAAATGCGACCACCTATACAACAACCACCACTCCCTTTTAAAACCCTCATTAATACCTTTAATTTGATACCCATATCGTACAAACATATTCTAAAGTCACCCCTGGTCCACCTTTATGGCGATATCTCGAAAAGGCGAACACCTATGAACGAAGGCCCACTCCCTTTTAAAAATACTCATTAACACCTTTCGTTTGATACCTATATCGTACTAACAAAGTCCAGAGTCAACCCTGGTCCACCTTTATTGCGATACCTCGAAAAGGCGTCCACCTATAGAACTAACCCCACTCCCTTTTAAAATGCTCATTAACTCTTTGGTTTGATACCCATATTGCACAAACGAATTCTAGAGTCACCCCTGGCCCACCTTTATGGCGATATCTCGAAACGGCGTCCACCTATGGAACTAGGGATTACTCCCTTTTAAAATACTCATTAACACCTTTCTTTTGATACCCATATTGTACAAACAAATTCTAGAGTCACCCCTGGTCCACCTTTATGGCGATATTTCGAAAATGCGACCACCTATACAACAACCACCACTCCCTTTTAAAACCCTCATTAATACCTTTAATTTGATACCCATATCGTACAAACATATTCTAAAGTCACCCCTGGTCCACCTTTATGGCGATATCTCGAAAAGGCGAACACCTATGAACGAAGGCCCAATCCCTTTTAAAAATACTCATTAACACCTTTCGTTTTATACCCATATCGTACTAACAAAGTCTAGAGTCAACCCTGGTCCACCTTTATTGCAATACCTCGAAAAGGCGTCCACCTATAGAACTAAGGCCCACTCCCTTTTAAAATACTCATTAACTCTTTCGTTTGATACCCATATTGCACAAACGAATTCTAGAGTCACCCCTGGCCCACCTTTATGACGATATCTCGAAACGGCGTCCACCTATGGAACTAAGGATTACTCCCTTTTAAAATACTCATTAACACCTTTAATTTGATACCCATATCGTACAAACGCATTCTAGAGTCAACCCTGATCCACCTTTATGGCTATATCCCTAAATGGCGTCCACCTATAGAACTATGGCCCACTCCCTCATAAAATACTCTTTAATACCTTCCATTTGATACACATGTCCTACAAACACATTCCAGGGTTACCCTAGGTTCCTTTTACAACATGGTGATTTCCCTTACTTTGTCTCCACAGCTCTCAGCTGAGTATGTAATGTTCGGTTACACCCGAAATTAACCTTCCTTACTTGTTTTTTTTAGATTCCGTTAGAGTTAGCAGTTGCAGTTTGCGAAATATTCCTTCTTGTTTACTGGAAAAAGTGATACTCGTCCTCATCAAATATTAACCCTCATTTTGAGGGATACCTTTATTGTTATATAGAGTATCAATGGGTTCGGATGGACACAAAAGGAAATTTAACATAATTTTGTAAGAGCTTCAGTTTACTTTTTTTATTAACATCTTGAATACTCAAATAAGGTATTCTTTAAATCAAATAAAATATTAAAATTTAAATTAGTTTTCTGTAATACAATTAGACCATATGTATATAACGCAGACTTTGTCCTACTCGAAAATTGGTTTGCCTGTATTCAAAAACTGAACCTCAATTCCACTCTTCACTCCCTTTACCATTTCCGTCTACTTGATATTTCATTGTCTGCTTATCCTCTATTCCATTTGTTTCCCTACCATTCTCACTCCCACTCCCATCCCCGTCCCCAATCCGGCTTCTACTCCTACTTCCATTCCCACATTCACTCCTACTCCCATTACCATCCCCGTTCCTACTCCCACAACTTCTGCCACTCTCATTCGTGATCCTAATATCACTCCCATTTCCACCCCCAATCAGCCTCGCACTCCCAATACCATACCCGTTCCTACTCCCACGCCCACTCTTATTTCACCCCAATTACCACTCCCAAACTCACTCCCACTACCACTCTCATTCGTGTTCCCACTCCTACTATCATTTCCCCTCTTCCTCCTCAACTTAATTTCCCCATGTATGGTATTTATATATCATAAGTATATTGAAAACTTGTTTCAAATAATTGCGGAGATATAGCGTATTTAAATTTTTTCAAGTAGGGGGTATGGTACTGCCCATTTAAATTTTTTTTTTTCGAAACTATACCTGAACCACAAAGAACGGAACAAAGGACAAGTAAGGAAGGCTAGGTTCGGGTGTAACCGAAAATTACATATTCAGCTGCCAAATAACAGCTTTCAAACTTTTAAATTACCTTCTTTTAACCCTAGCGAGATTCGATGCTCTCAGTCTCCTACAATCGTAAAGAGGGCACATTCTTGTTCTCAGTTTTCTCAGCCACAACTACCAGCTTGTAGGTGGGGGGTATTTTTCAGTAGTAAATTTTTTGTTTGCTGAAATATATTCGATTGCTTTTTAGAAATACGTCTAAGAGATGTTTTATTATCTTTTACGTGACTACAAACTTTATATGTAATTTTTGCCTAAAATGGTAATTGTTATAGTCCGATTTCGTTCATTTTAAATAGCGACCCAAGATGCCCAGGAATTTACATACTAAATTTCATTAAGATACCTCAAGATTTACTCAAGTTATCGTTTTTAGGGACAGACGGACGGACGGACGGACATGGCTAACTGAATATATTTTTTCGCCCAGTTCATTTCGATATATAGAAGTCTATAAAAGCGGGGCGCGACAGGGATGCATACTCTCGCCGCTCTTGTTTACCTTGGCATTAGACGAGATTATGAGGAACGCAGAAAATGGTGGACAAGGTGTATAGTGGACGCCTTTCACTCAGCTAGGGGATTTAGAATATGCAGACGATGTCTGTCTGCTAAGCCACAGAAGTACTGACCTTCAACACAATTTAGAAGCTGTCAACACACCTGCAAAGGAGGCCGGACTAAGCATCAATACAGCGAAAACCAAAGTCATAAGATGCGGCTATAGTATTTCATCAAGGCCATTGATGCTTACGGTTTACGAAAATGAAATCGAAGGTGTAGAGTTCGTTGTTTATCTTGGTAGTATTGTCTCAAATAAGAGCGGTGCAGATGAGGACGTTCAGTCTCGCATAAACAAAGCAAGAATGGTTTTTGGGCAACTGGCAAACGTGTGGAGGTCCAGCTAAATATCTTTAAAAACGAAGCTTCGACTATTTAATTCGAATGTTAAATCAATACTGTTTTATGCTTGCGAGACGTGGAAAAGCTCAACTTCAATTCAGAAACGTCTACAAGTTTTTATTAATAAATGTCTGCGCCGAATCCTGAAAATTCGATGGCCGGAAAGAATTTCAAATGACGACTTATGTTCTAGAACAAATCAACCTAAGGCTGCCACAGAAATAACAAAGCGTAAATGGTCGTGGATTGGCCACACTCTCAGATGACCTCCAGTAAATATAGCCAGACAAGCATTGCGATGGAATCCACAAGGAAGCCGACGACCTGGTGCACCTGCGAAAACTTGGCGCAGAACTGTGGATAAAGAACTCGAAGACGCAGGATATACGTGGAATGACATCACAAGAACTGCACCTAACAGAATAAGATTTAAGGCGGTGGTCGAGGCCCTATGCTCCAATAGGAGTTGAGGAGGATAATGATGATGATGATGAAGTCTATATCTTTCTCGATTAACTTATGCCATGCAGTCTGTGAGCTCTGCTCAGCTGAGTATAAAAATATTTGAAATCGATCAAACAATTCATTTTTAAACCGTTTTATTTAGCTTGACTTGACAGGCAGGCCGCACGGCCGCATTGCCGCTTGGCCGCATGCACGGCCGTTGTGAACGAATTTTGTAATTGAAATTTAAGTAACTTCCCGATAAGCTACAAGCTTGAAACTTGGAATATAGTTTATAACCCGATGACAATGCAATAATAAGAAAAAAAAATCGCCGTAAGGTGGCGCAAGGATCGAGATATTCGCAAAATTCGCATTTGTGGTCCGATTTGGCTCATATTTGCAACACATAATACATGCAAGAATAGAAATCGACCTGTGAAAAAAAATCGCCGCTAGGTGGCGCATGGGTCGAGATATTCACAAAAATCGTATTTGTGGTCTGATTTGGCTCATATTTGGAACACATAATACATGCAAGAATAAAAAGCGACTTATGAAAAAAAATCGCCGCTAGGTGGCGCAAGGATCGAGATATTCACAAAAATCGTATTTGTGGTCCGATTTGGCTCATGCTTGGAACACATAATACATACAAGAATAGAAAGCGACCTATAAAAAAAATCGCCGCTAGGTGGCGCAAGGATCGATATATTCACAAAAATCGTATTTGTGGTCCGATTTGATTTGGTCCATATTTGGAACACATAATACATACATGAATAGAACGCGACCTATGATGCCCGATTTGGCTCATATTTGGAACAAATATTACATACAGTCCGGTAGAAGAGACATCAAAATATTTTGGAGTTCGATGAGGGACCAGCATACGTGGCGCAGAGTCGAGTAAAGTCTTTGGAAGGATTATGTATTGAGGACTTAGATTGTAACAAATTGTCAGGAAAGAGTCCTTGTAATAATGAGTCACTAAATGAACTAAATAGAATGAGAAATAATAGGCAATTAATTAAAGACTAAAAACTTGAAAATAAAATAATTAAAAAAATGTTTTTAAGTTAAACGGTTTTATTGAAAACAATACTTACATGAAGTAATAATAATACGAAAAGCTAGAAAATAATTAGGTAGGTCCTAGGTACTAGTCATCACACTCCTTATCAATCTATGGCGTTGATCAGACAATTAAATAAAAGCGTTGGACGTGTCATATTTCTATTGATAGTCATAAGTAAAACCAACTAAACCTTAATCAGGTTATGCTACGCCTAACATTTTTAGAAATTTCACGCGCCCAACGCTTTTATTTAATTGTCTGATCAACGCCATAGATTGATAAGGAATATGATGACTAGTACCTAGGACCTACCTAATTATTTTCTAGCTTTTCGTGTTATTATTACTTCATGTAAGTATTGTTTTCAATAAAACCGTTTAACTTAAAATTTTTTTTTAATTATTTTATTATATATATTGATTCTGAAGCGATACGAAGTTTGCCGGGTCAGCTAGCTCCTATATATCCATCATATTTTCTTTGCTTTTCAACTTTCCAAGGACTTCCAAAAATAATTCAAAACCAAAGAAATTTTAAACACATATACTACACTATCTACGTAAGGGTCTGGCTAGATCCATCAGTACGCAATATGACTTTTTCATTAAAATCTTTAATTTTATAATTTATATATATGCATGAAAAAAATTATAATAAAATACATAACCAAGGGTATCAAAAAGCGTTGAAATATAAACTCATCTCCTGTTATAGAAATTGTGATTTAAAGTTCACAAAGGGCTGGCTGAATCCATCAGTACAATTGAGGGTTAGTTACATATTTATGGCAAATACATTCATTTACTTAATTTGTACAAATTAATTAATTTAAAGTTTACTGAAACTTCAAAACCGCAACGAAATCTATTTAAATATTTTTGTACATATTTACTTACGTATGTATATCTCATTTCCCTTTTTAAACCCTTCCTTCAGAAAATATAACTACACATCCATCTTATCGCTTTCTATACAAATGAATTATTGCGGTCGCCTCATTCAAATAGATAGCTTTAAGGAGTACCAGTGTATTGGACGCTAAAAATTTTGTCTGTGTATTTCAAGATAATCATCTGCTTTTGTATTTGATATTCAAGTGTACTTATTCTTGTCTTCACTGCTTGATGAAGAAATACAAAAACATTCAGCTTTAATTAATTTACCCAAATATTTTTTAAGATTCATTCAAGAGCACTCATACCCGCATAAAATCAAAATAAAAGAAAAAAATGTAAATAAAAACAAAAACCAAAAAACTTTGAAGCAATGAATGATATGGCGGACCCTTGTTTGCTTTTCGGAAACCAAGAACATTAAAGAAATCTTATGTAACAAAAACATGTACTGTGTAGGGCTCCCAATTAGTAATGAAGTGTGCTATCAAAATATATACTCGAATTAGTTCCTGGAAATATAGCGCTGCCCTCGCGACATCTAATGTGCCGGATATCTTAACGCAAAATATGCTAAGGGCAAATTCTTTTGATGAGTGTCAACTTAGCCCGTTTTTTATTTTTTTTTTTTTGCGGAATAACCAGAATTATTGCACCATTACGCTGTAATGAATTTATACCCAGCTGCTATAGCGCAGAACAACTAAAGAACAGAAACATCACAATACCTATATATATGAAAGTAATAAAAATATTGTCACGGATATTAGCATCACTAAGCTATACTCAATAATCAAATCATGTATACACATATATAAAGCAGCCGAGAGATGTCACACACAGATGCATTTACTTATACGCCTATGTGTACGCGAGAGACTGTAAACTACAAACATTCACATCAATAATTCGATCTTTATGTATCTACATAAACGAATAAATAATTGCGTCTACACATATGTACCATGTACGAACACGAGCAGCGGAGAGTCAATGCGCAAACACATGCATATATCTGAGAAGTTTCAGAGCTACTGGACTAGTAGATTCTGGAAGCGCCTAAAAGATGTATAAAATTGTGCAATTTTAGTTATAGCTGAGAAGCTTGAGAGCTCATGGACAATGCTAGTAGATTCTAGAAAAAGGCGAACGAGGAAACCAAAGAGTATAAAAGGCGACAGACGTAGAGGCGCTGTAATTCAGTTTGAGTTGAGCTATCAATCAGTTTGCTTAAGCACGCGATCTGGCGGCCAATAGTGGAGTTTCATTTGAGTTATCAATCAGTTTGGTTATTAAGCCAGCGAGTAGCAAAGTATAAGTGTTATTGTGAAGTACTTTAATAAAGGCCATTTTTCCATCATTCAATATTGGAGTTATTTATTCAACAGTTTAGTGATTCGAACTTAGCAGAGGATTTGCAAGTAAATTCGTTACAATATCTAGGAAATTCTTTACCGCAATCAAGTGATGCAGTGAGCATCACCCTCAGAACCTCGCGGAACTTCGAGGTGCCTATTGGGGTCAAAACTCTTTGGGAAAGAGGGAGTCGATATACGTTCCTTGACTAAAAGGTCTATTTCATGGATGGATCAACATTTGATGACGGAAAGATGGAAGTCGGCATGTATGGGCCGAACTTCAAGAAATGGCTAGCATTGGGATGCTACCTCACTATTTTTCGCGCAGAAATCCATGCAATAGAAGTTTACGGGAGAGAATTTGTACATAGAGGCTAATGCTCGAGGAATATCATCGTTACGTCAAACAGCCAGGCATTCTATTGTGCCTTTCATTCTTAAATAATTACTTCTGAGCTAGTGGATGAATGCATAGGAGTTCCAAATGATTGTGGAGCCAAATGCAAGGTGTTGTTAGGAGTATTTCCCAGGAATTAGAGACATCAAAGTAATTAACATGCATACTACCTAGACAAATAGGGTGCCATAGTGGATTTCTATGGTCCAGAGCCCTTCTTTGGACTTACAAACACTAAGAAAACCATAAGTAATGGAAAACAAAGAAATTAAGAAGACACTGGATTGAATGCTGAGGGCAAATACAGGCCAAATTGTTTATACTCCCAGCAATGAGAGTATCTGCCAAATTCATAAGTCCTAAGAAGAGAGGTCTTGTGAACTTTCAGTTGGAACTATACGGTACACTTTAGTCTACCATATCGCCTCTATAAGTAGGACTAATTTATTCGACACACTCTCTGCCAATTCGTCGATCTAGCAAGGCAAAGACAATTACAGCTAGGCGGCGTGACTCTTAATCCCTTCGTGATACTAGATTACATTAAAAGCTTTAATTTTCAGTAACAGGCTGAAATATCAAGCATAATAGATCCAAAAATCACATCGCATCGAGGTTCAATAATTACAATACTAATAACAAAGCAGAGGATAATTTTTCCGTTTTACGGTTGTTTTTAGCGTCACAAGAGAATCTATACAAGAGCTTTATATTTGAATACTCAAGACAAAAGGAAAGATTTATCTTTGAACTATACTTTGATATAAACTCAATAAATTTATTCAACATAATTAATGTATAAATTGTAAAGGTTAGGTTAGAATGGGTCAAGAAGACGTGCATGAGAACCTCCGAACTTACACTCGGAGACATTGCGGATGGCCTCAGTGAGTTTTGAGTGATAGCGTATTCGTCCAACCAAATAACTTACTAGTAGTCTTCAATGAACGACTTGCTTTCTCAACTGAACTTAATTAGGAGCGAAAGTCCACTTTTCCAATCTCTGTCATACAGTCGAAAACCGCGTGCACTGAAGTTTAAGTCTTCTTTAGTGCAGTCCCCTACATGGGCAGTGAAAGTAATGACCCAACTACTCTTTCTTATTATTCGGACAACTGCTGCAAAGGGAGCGTATGGGTATGCGCCATCATCGCAGCATTGGTGCAATAAAGCAATGAACTGTGATACCAGCCGTTATTACTCTCATTGCAGATTTGTTTAGCTTGAAAAGGAAGCTATATTCCTAACTATCAAAATATATTCATGAGTACCTTGAATCCTTCCTATCATCCCAATTGCTGCAAGTCCGTTGCCCTAATCTCATATTCCTGATTAAAGATAACTGTTTTCAATTGATAGAACCTAGGGGGATAAAGTCTTCTCTTACCTGACAACAAGCTGGTTGAGGTCTCTCATACTCTCATACTCTTCTGCCCTTAACAGGTGTGTAAAGGAATACATACAAAAATACATAAGAAAAGACACATCTTGCGAACATTACATACTCAGCTCAGAGGTATGGAAACAAAATAGGGGAAAATCACCATGTAGGAAAATGAAACTAGGGCAACCCTAAAATATCTTTGTATAACATGTGTATCAAATAAAAGGTGTTAATGAGTATTTAAAACGGAAGTGGGCCTTAGTTCTATAGGTGGACGCCTTTTCGAGATATCGCCATAAAGGTGGACCAGGGGTGACTCTAGAATTTGTTTGTACAATATGGGTAACAAATGAAAGGTGTTAATTAGTATTTTAAAAGGGAGTGGGCCATAGTTCTATAAGTGGAAACCTTTTCGAGATATCGCCATAAAGGTGGACCAGGGGTGACTCTAGAATTTGTTTGTACGATATGGGTATCAAATGAAAGGTGGTAATGAGTGTTTTAAAATGGAGTGGTGGTACTTGTGTATGTGAAAGCCTTTTCGAGATATCGACCAAAATGTGGACCTGGGTGACCCAGAACATCATCTGTAAGGTACCGCTAATTTATTTGTATATGTAACACCACGAACAGTATTCCTGCCAAGATTTCAATGGCTTTTAATTTTGCCCTGCAGAACTTTTTCATTTTTTTCTACTTAATATGGTAGGTGTCACACCCATTTTACAAAGTTTTTTTCTAAATTTATATCTTGCGTCTATAAACCAACCCAATTACATGTTTCATCGTATTAAGTATAGAATTATGGCATTTTTTTTTCATTTTTCGTAATTTTCGATATCGAAAAAGTCGGCGTGGTCGTGGGCGGATTTCGGCCATTTTTTATACCAATACAAAGTGAGTTCAGATAAGTACGTGAACTGAGTTTAGTAAAGATATATCGATTTTTGCTCAAGTTATCGTGTTAAAGGCCGAGCGGAAGGACAGACCGTCGACTGTGTATAAAAACTGGGGGTGGCTTCAACCGATTTCGCCCTTTTTTACAGAAAAAATTTACTGTCCTAGAATCTAAGTCCCTACCAAATTTCACAAGGATTGGTAAATTATTGTTCAACTTATGGCATTAAAAGTACCCTAGACAAATTAAACGAAAAAGGGAGGAGCCACGCCCATTTTGAAATTTTCTTTTATTTTTGTATTTTGTTGCACCATATCATTACTTGTGTTGAATGTTGACATAATTTACTTATATACTGTAAAGATATTAAATATTTTGTTAAAATTTGACTTTAAAAAATTCCTTTTTAAAAATGGGAGTGATTGTTCTTTGATTTTGCTAATTTTTATTGAGCATACATATAGTAATAGGCGTGACGTTCCTGCCAAATTTCATCATGATATCTTCAACGACTGCCAAAAAATCAGCTTGCAAAACTTCTAAATTACCTTCTTTTAAAAGTGGGCGGTGCCACACCCGTTGTCCAAAATTTTACTAATTTTCTATTCTGCGTGAAAATTTAAACTCACCTACCAAGTTTCATCGTTTTATCCGTCTTTGGTAATGAATTATCGCACTTTTTCCGTTTTTCGAAATTTCCGATATCGAAAAAGTGGGCGTGGTTATATTTCGATATCGTTCATTTTAAATAGAGATCTGAGATGAGTGTCCAGGAACCTACATATCAAATTTCATCAAGATACCTCAAAATTTACTCAAGCTATCGTGTTAACGGACGGACGGACGGACGGAGGGACGAACGGACGGAAATGGCTTCATCAAATTTTTTTTTCTTTTATTATTATTAATAAATTATAAAATTACTAATTGCTTGAAATAAATGTTTTCACACATTTAAAGCAATACGGGCAATCCCCGATTAACTCATACAAACAGACAACATTTGGTTAATTCGTTGTAGTTCTATAAATAGAACAAAAACAGCAACAATACCCAGTTTCTCTGAAACCACCTTACCAACATGCATAACTTCAACATATAATTACATACGAAGTATGTGCTGTGTAGAAGATTAATATATGCAAAAGAAGGCAATTGGGAAAAACTTTACAACAACTAAGGCATGACGTAGCTGAATGCATTTGTAACAAGTTCAACTATCGTAGGAGTGTAGGTTCGAATCCCACTCCCGGGACAAAAGGCTTTGAAGAGATTTACAATGTATAATCGAAACAGCTGTCGCCTTGTCCGTCCTAATGTCAAGTTGTTTACATATTTCCCAAATTATTAATAAATTATAAAATTAAAAATTACTTGAAATAAATGTTTTCATACATTTAAAGCAATACGGGCAATCCCCGATTAACTCATACACATTTTTTTTTCGATCCTGATGATTTTGATATATGGAAGTCTATATCTATCTCGATTCCTTTATACCTGTACAACCAACCGTTATACAATCAAAGTTAATATACTCTGTGAGCTCTGCTCAGCTGAGTATATAAATATGTATTGAAGTATTCGCTCGTACCTAAACGGCTATTTCATTTGTAAGTAGCGTTCCCGGAGATGTTATCCTAACAGGAAATAAGTTTTCCAACTCCCAGCCCCACCCCACTCTCACTCCTTCTACCGGTAATACTTACAGAGCCACTCTAATCCCCACTCCAAATCACACTCCATTTCCACTTCCACCCACACTGCTATTACCAGTCCTATTCCTAACCCCACTTCTACAATCGATTACATTACCACTCCGAGTCTCACATCAAATTCATTACCACTCAAAGTTTCACATCATATCTTACTCCCCTTTTGCACTTCCACCCCAACGCCCACTTTCATTACCAATCCCATTCCCACTCTTTCCTTAACTCTTGCTTACTCGCACTTCCTCTATCTCTACCTCCTGGACTATCAAATTTCATCGCAAAAACAAAAGTTAAGATGATTTTTTGAACTTTTCAAATAAAAAAAAATATTTTAAAAAATTTGATATAAACTTACTTTGAAATTTTCGTAAAAATCGGTTGAGTACTTTAGATGCCCATAGTACACACACAACAACAAATCCATTGTTATATAAAAAATATTTTTTAAAGAATACAGTTTGGTATAAACTTAGTTCTAAACTTGTTTCTTAATTCATAAATGTGTCCTCTGTTTGTTTTTCATTATTTTTTTGCCTTAGTTCCAGGAATATTTTGTTTTGTATGTATTTGTTTATGCTATGAAATTTATACAGTGAGTAAAATAAAAAGTTTTAAAGTATTCTAAGGAAAAGAATTTGAAACATTAAAAAAGGTCAAGCAAACAAAAAGTAGTCGCAATTAAATCAAATAAAAAAGGAAAAGGATAAATGACAAAAAAAAATTATTCTATCAAAAACATGTATTGAGGGTCATGTTTAATCGAGTTGCTTTCGCAAATTTAATATTTTGATTTGTTTGAGCGTGTAGATAACAGTTGCGATTCAGTTTTATTCCTAAGGCGGCACTGACCTTTCTTTTAGATCATGTCCTTCATCTTCATTAGCGAAAGATATGATGAAAAATGTTGACATAACATTAAGCTTAAATGGATTTAAAAAAATAGGTATAACATCTAATATATAAAATTCTTCTGTCACGGTTTTGGAGGCTGAACTCCTCCGAAACGGCTGAACCAATTCTCATGAAATTTGGTGAGCATATTGGGTAGGTCTGAGAATCGGCCAGCGTCTACCCTTTTTTGCGCTACGTGTCTAGGGTCTAGAGATCAAAACGTGGACCCGCATACCCATAGAATGTGTTTATACAATATGGATGTCAAATGAAAGCTGTTGATGAGTGCTATATTACAGGATAATTTTCATACAACTGGGAGGCTAGGGTCTCGAGGTATAACCCAAACCGTCGACCCGGGTACCCCTAGAATGTCTTTATACAATATGGATGTCAAATGAAAACCGTTGATGAGTGCTATAGTTCAGGATAATTTTCATAAAACTGGGAGGCTAGGGTCTCGGAATATAGCCCAAAACGTGGACCCGGGTACCCCTAGAATGTGTTTATATTATTACTAAAATTAGTTTTCTATTACTAGTTCTCATGGCTGGGGTAACCAGGTAACACTAGTAGTTCCCACGTAAATAATAAGTGATTACATTATTAATAAATCACATGAAAAGGGTTACAAGTTTTCAAATCTTAACACTCAGGACATTTATTTTTAATATGACTAAGGTAAATTGGTTTTCCACCAGTGCTACATACTGTATGAACTGCTTTGTGGTACCCGGGTACCCAGCAATGCAAACTAAGAGGAAAAATTATTTATGAACAGGGCGGTTAAAGAGAACTCGCCTTCCAGGTACTCAAAATGTCATAATTGCAATTATCATGGAGAAATATGGCACTAAAGACCTCAGCCGGATAAAGAAAAGTAGCATGAAAAGGCCCTCAGAGGCATCCGCAAAAAGTCGTCGGACTATTATGCCGAAAAAAGTCAGTTGAGTAAAGCAAAATCCCCATGGAAAATCGCGTTATTCTAGCTCAACTTCGGTCTGGGTAAAGTGATATGTTGAACTCTTACATATCCAGAATCAAGCCAACATATCCAATGTATGTCCACATGACACCAAGCATCTTTTTAATCGCTATGCTGAACCAACGACTCTAACGCCCTTATTTCTTTAGTCCAACTCACTTCAAACATCACAGTTCCCTTAGAGGCTATTGATGAGAATATGTGAGTGCTCGCACCTATTGGATGGAACAAAGCACTGCTAAAACAACTACAACATGAGTGTGATAACTAGTGCTAATACGGATACCAACTTAAGGTTTTTATTACACAATAAATTTCCTTAGTATTAAATGAATGGCATAAAATGTTGATGAAAGTGTATTTCAACTAGTTTATATTGGGTTCACTAGTTTTTTTTCAGAAGAGAAACCGTGGAAAGACTCAAAGTCAATGTAGCACCTAAATCAGGTAAATCGGCCTAGGTACGATTTCCTGCGGTACTATATTCAAGTATTCCGTAGGAAGGTGGGTTGAGCACAAGATTCTGCGTCCGTTGGAGTCACTTTTCAGTACTTTCTCTGTCGCTTGACGTTGCATAATTGCTGTGGTATGGAGCTATCATGTCTCGCATTGAGTTAGATTCTCTTGCGCCTTTGGGCAGTTGAAGAGGCTATTTCTTATTCCATACTTTGCGAGTGTGTAATAATAAAAAGAAAGTGTTACTTACACGCACAGGTGCCTGTATTTCAGATACTACGGATAGATTTATGTGTAACTATTTTAGTAAAACAAGGTGCTTATTTATGTAAAGAATTGTTGATATATATTGTGTAGCGTTATAATTTTACAATGCTTTCTCATAATCAATGTTTGCATGAGAATGTATAAAGTGGTTTCCAATAAACTGTATAATTAATTGTAAACAAATATGTATCACAACTAATAAAATTAATTTAAATCATCGTAAAAATGCGAAACACTTGATATGATTAGCATGACGTGATATCACATCTGTCACAATTATCAAACACATGATGGAATATGTATTTATTTTATTTATTTTATTTTTTTCAATTTGTAACCCACATTAACTAAAGCTGACATAGCAATGAGCATGAGCACCGCAAAACCGCAGTTAAGTAGCTCTTCAAATTTCAAAGCCATTAAATGGAAACGTAAATAGTTCATAGCCACAAAATTTAACTTATTACACACACATTTTTAAACGGTTTTATTTAGCTTCACTTTACAGAGTGGACGGCCACCCGGCACGAATTTTATAATTGAAATTTAAGTAACCTCCCGATAAGCTACAAGCTTGAAACTTGGAATATTGTTCAGAACCCAATGAAAATGAAATAATAAGAAACAAAGCTCCAATAGGTGGCGCATGGATGGAAATATTTCGAAAAATCGTCCGATTTGGTTCATATTTGGAACACATAATACATACAAGAATAGAAAGCGACCTACAAAAAAAGCGCCCCTAGGTGGCGCAAGGATCGATATATTAATAAAAGTTGTATTTGTGGTCCGATTTGATCCATATTTGGAACACGTAATACATACATGAATAGATAGCGACCTATGATGCCCGATTTGGCTCGTAAAAAAATAAATAAATGTAAGGAGCGATAACCTCCAGAGAGATCTAAGGCCGAGCTTCTTTTCCAATTTGCGTCGTGCTCCTCTTGATTTTCCCTACAATTTGGTCGGACGGGACCCACATGTTTTTAGCCGACTCCGAGCGGCATCTGCGAGGCAGATGAGTTTTCACTGAGAGCTTTCCATGGCAGAAATACACTCGAAGCGCTTGCCAGTCACTGCCGAGGGGCGACCACGCTTAGAAAAATTTTCTTCTAATTGAAAAACCTTATTTCTAAAATTTTGATGTTGCTTTGCCCGGGAGTTGAACCCAGGGCATAAGGTGTGATAGGCGGAGCACGCTACCATCACATCACGGTGGCCGCCGATTTGGCTCGTTTTTGGAACAAATATTACATACAGTCCGGTAAAAGTGACATCAAAATATTTTTGAGTTCGAGTAGGAACGCAGAGTCGAGTAAAGTCTTTGGAAGGATCATGTATTGAGGACTAAGATTGTAACATATTGTCAGGAAAGAGCCCTTATAATAACGAGTCACTAAATGAACTAAATAGAATGAGAAATAACAGCCAATTAAATAAAGACTAAAAACATGAAAATAAAATAATTAAAAATATTGATAGTCATAAGTAAGACCAACTGAACCTTAATAAGGTTATGCTATGCCTCACATTTTTAGAAATTGCAAGCGCCCAAAGCTTTTATTTAATTGTCTGATCAACCCCTAGATTGATGAGGAGTGTGATGACAAGTACTTACAACCTACCAAATTATTTTCTAACTTTTAGTATTATTATTACTTCATGTAAGTATTGTTTTCAATAAAACCGTTTAGGTTAAAATTATTTTATTAAATTTTTTTATTTAGAAATTGTTTTTAAATATATAAAAATGTTTGCGTTTGGTATTTTTTGGAAATCATGGTTGAAAACATACACGTATGCGGCTTCCATTTGCCATTTTATTGATGTCATTTCTAATTTTTGAATCAATTTACAGGTAAAAAACCAAAACAAAACACTAAGTTTATATTTTTTGTAATAAAGACAGCACTTTTTAACAAAGAAAAAAGGAAAGTCAAACTTCCAAAGGCTGCAACCGCAAACAACTTTTAACCGAACTTGCAACGCGACTTTCACATCTGCTCTCTGAGGCATATCTGTAAGCACTTCGTACCGCCGCCGAGGAAAAAATTTACTAATGGCGACCACGAAATACCAAATGGTGCGATGAAGGTATGTATGTCTGTCATCAGAGGCAACTAAAATACCAATTTTATTCAAGAAATTATGTAGCGCAACGGGATGGCCTAGAGGATTTTGCGCTAGTACCTTAATGGTGCTTGTAACGTACCAGAACTGCATCCGGCAAAGGCCCATCAACATCGATAACACTCCCCAAAATCTTCTGGGAGTGTCCTTACAGCTACAGAAACAGCAGCAACAAAAACATGAAGATGTATGTTTGTTTAATGGTGTGTTCAGTTTATACTTATACTTAAGAATTCATGAGCTCAACACCGGCTTATAATAATTGAATTTCAATTATGGATGGATGATAACAGAAAAAAAATGTTCCTTCAACACTATGGCGAAGTTAGAATAGCAAAAACCAGATTGTTTAAGTGAGTTGTGCTCACTTAAATAGCAAATGATATTCCTGTCCTTAATTGACCTTTTGTCACCTAACCCCACCGGTGACTTGCGATCACTTCACTAGTTATGACTTGCGTTCATACAACCCTGGTGGTAGAGTTGACTGGAGTTGCCATCCAGTGCTTCCAGTCAACAGTGTTGGAATTGCTTCCCATCACTAATCCATGCTATAAATGCAAGTGCAATGCATTAACTCTCTCTCTCTCTTGTTTACGTGGAACACTGAACACATATCATCAACCAATATCATCTACTTGTATCAAATTTTCATCGGATCATCAATTACGGAGCGAATATGAACATCATCACCTACGCCGCATCCATCTCCAGGAAAAAAGAAAAGGAAGTATTCACCCACAACCATAAGTTATATCGTTAAATATAAAATCACCCGAGGTAACACATGCGCTGCATTAACCCCCCAACCCCACCTAACCCTTGCGCGGTCACCATCATACTCGCGTGATTGGTTCTCTAATCCCACCTAGCCCTTGTGCGGTCTCAAGACGGATTAAATAACGAGTTCTATTTTTCAAATTAACTAATCAAGTTTCATTCAATCAAATTTTCTTTCCATTTTGGAATTATTCATCTTTAAATTATCATATTTGCTATTTGAAATATCAACGTTGAAATTCCAATTGTTAATTTTAAGTATTAAATTCAATAAATGAAATAGAATTGAACTCAAATCCATTTGCGTCAATGCGTTAAACACAGATAAAAAACAAAAAGGCTGTGGGTGTTGATGGATTGCCTGTGAAGCTATACAAATGCCACGGTGAGAAATTGGTAAGGCACATGTATCAACTTCTGCGCAAAATGTGGTCGAAAAAGTGCATGCCCGACAATTGGAATCTAATGGTGTTTTCTTTTCTGGAAAAAATATTACACACTTAAAATATAACTTTTGTACTAAGTCAAGTAGCGCTGTGCACACCGATTCTATTTGTAGATAATGAGATCCCTTTTCTTATTCAGTAAGAAATATTTTGTGAAAAAACACACCAACTCACAAGATAACTGAGAATAATCAACAGAGCGACATTATCTTCAGAAAAGAAAATATCATAAGTGTTCTTTGCCCAGTCCATAAGAATGGGGATATAAAACATGCACCAACCATCGCGGCCTTCATAACTTCGCATATGGGGTCCCGTCAAGCGCATTGTGCGAATGTTTGAAGCCCACCATGAATCGACTAATTGGACCTTATCAGTGCGGCTTCAGTAAACCAGCCATCGACCAAATGGCACGTCACCCCTTAATCGCTTTTAAACCCATCTTCGGCAGCACCAAAACTAGCTCCCCTTTTGTCACTATATCTGAATATATATACATATGTAGCTTTGAAAATTAGGTTGAACAACGCCATCAGCTCAGTCATAATTCTACCGTGCGATTTCTTTATTTGATGCTGAATGAAATAAAACCGACGTCACTGATATCATCGTCCTGGATACCGGTTCCATAAGTTCTGCTTATCATTAACTGAAAAAAAGGAACGAAAAATATGGGCTTGATGGTTAATTATGACAAAACGTAGCACCTGCTTTCATCAAACAAAGAGTCAGCGCATTTACACCTTTAATAAAATAATTTAAAAAAATTTGAATTAAACGGTTTTATGCAAAATAATACTTACATGAAGTAATAATAATATTAAAAGCTATAAAATAATTAGGTAGATCATAGGTATAGTTATGACACTCCTCATCAATCTAGGATATTTATCAGACTATTAAATAAAAGCGTTGGGCGCGAGAAATTTCTAAAAATGTGAGGCGTAGCATAACCTTATTAAGGTTCAGTTGGTCCTACTTATGACTATCAATAGAAATTTGACGCGTCCAACGCTTTTATTTAATTGTATGATCAACGCCCTAGATTTATAAGGAGTGTCATGACTATACCTAGGACCTACCTAATTATTTTCTGGCTTTTAATATTATTATTACTTCATTTAAGTATTGTTTTCAATAAAACCGTTTAACTTAAAATTTTTTTTAAATTATTTTATTTTCAAGTTTTTAGTCGTTATTTAGTTGCCTATTATTTCTCATTTTATATAGTTCATTTAGTGACTCTTTATTACATGGACTCTTTCCTGACAATTTGCTACAATCTAAGTCCTCAATACATAATCCTTCCTAAGACTTTACTCGACTCTATGCCACGTATGCTGGTCCCTCCTCGAACTCCAAAATATTTTGATGTCACTTCTACCAAACTGTATGTAATATTTGTTGTTGTTGTTTGGTCGCCTTCTAATCATGTATATATTATGTGTTCCAAATATTAATTAAATCGGACCACAAATACGATTTTTTTAATATCTCCGCAATTTTTTCATATTTTCCTTTTTATTCTTGTATGTATAATGTCTTCCAAATATGAGACAAATCGGACCACAAATACGATTTTTTTGAATATCTCCATCCTTTCTCCACCTAGCGGCCTTTTTTTGCATAGGTCGCTTTCTATTCATGTATTTATTATGTGTTCCAAATATGAACCAAATCGGACAACAAATACGATTTTTTTAAATATTTCGATAGCCACCTATCGGAGTTTTTTTTTCATATTATTGCATTGTCATCGGATTCTTAACTATATTCCAAGTTTCAATCTTGTAGCTTATTGGGAAGTTACTTAAATTTCAATTACAAAATTCGTGCCGGCCGGCCGTCCACCCTGTCATGTCAAGCTAAGTAAAACCGTTTAAAAACACGCCACTATAGGTAGCCATAACTTCTAAATAGTAAAATACTTCAATTATTTGGGAACCAGCATTAACACAAACAACAAGTCCCCTTCCAAATGCAGCGCAGAGTCACCCTTTCTATTAAACGCTACTCTGGACAAGGTTATGCAATTGAAAAGTTAAGTTCTATATCGGCAAAAGAAAATTTTGCTCTAAAATTCGCTTGTCGTACCCGTCCTGCTATATAGTGCAGCAGCTAGGACCATTACAACATCAAATGAAGCGGCTCTGGGAGTGTTCCAGAGAAAAGTTTCTCGAAAGGTTTATAGACTTTAATGAGCTTGCGACAGCCAGTTGTTAGGCCATAACCATTTAAATGGTTAAGCGCCACTTAAAAAAAGGATTCCTATGTCAAATTTCAGGTACTATATTGATTTACAGCTTGAAAGGTTTTGAATTATCTTCTTCCAAATGTAGGCGGTGTCACGTCCATTTTATAAAATTTTAGTAAATTTCTATTTTTAAATATAGTCATTTGTAATATTAAACGCCATAACTTAATCGGCCTTTAGTGGATATTTATTGCGTTTTTCCCATATCTCGAATTTTCTATATCAACTTTAAAACGTGGGCATGTCTCTAACCGATTTGAGTAATTTTGATTTGGTGATATAAATATTGATAAGATCAACCTCCATGCCAAATTTCAACATGATATCTTTAACGGATTTTCATTTCAAAAATACTCAACCTTTCTTCTTCTAAATGTTGGCAATACTGAGCCCATTTTACAGATTTTTTCCAGGGGGTGAATTCTTGTTCTTTGAAACGATGAAGTGAAATAAAATGTGCCTATATTTTAATAAATGTTTGTATGAATTAGGTGGGGATTTTCCCTTTTGATTTTAAATGTATGAAAACATTTATTTGAAGCAATTTTTAATTTATAATTTATTGAATAATTTGGGAAAAATTTAAACGACGTGCTTCAGGAAGGAAAAGGCGACTGCTTTTTCCACTATACATTGTAAATCTCTCCAAAATCTTTTCTCCCGGGAGTCGGATTTGAACCCGCACTCCTACGATGGTTGAAGTGTTACAAACGCATTCCCACACGTCATTTCATAGTTGTTGTAAACTTTATCCCAATTTGAAACTTTTTAGCGTCTCCTCTTTTCATGAAAGAGGAATCCTACCAGATTACTATTTTTTATTCTTAATTCAATCCGCGTTTAAAATTTCTTACTATATTAATACTCATACTATATACTCAATTTTTTATACTCAGCGTGTTTGCACACAGAGTATATTAACTTTGATTGGATAACGGATGGTTGTACAGGTATAAGAATGGAGGTGGATATCGACTGCCATATATCAAAATCATCAGTATCGAAAACAAAATTTGATTGAGCCATGTCCGTCCGTCCGTCTGTCCGTTAACACGATAACTTGAGTAAATATTAAGATATCTTCATTAAATTTGTCACATTTTTTATATATAACATTTTGGAAACATACAAAAAACCTGATTATTTAGTAAATAATACACCTAGAATGTTAAAATTTGACGTGTGGACTGATATTGAGACTCTTGATAAAAATTTGAAAAAAAATGTTTAAATGGGCGTGGCCACTTGTGATAAAATCAATATTATTAATCATAAATCAAAAATCGTTAAACCTATCGCAACAAAATTCGGCAGAGAGGTTTCCTTTACTATAAGGAATGCTTTGAAGAAACATTAACGAAATCGGTTAAGGACCACGCCCACTTCCAAATAAAATATTTTTAAAAGGGTCGTGACGTATAAAATATGCTATATCTTTGCAACAAAGAGCTTTTTATCAATGGTATTTCATTCTCCAATTGGATTTATAACAATAAATGGGAAAACTTAAAATTAAAACAAGTAAGAACGGGAATGTCTTCGGCTGTGCCGAAGACTTAATACCTTTCATGAATGGGGCTGAACAATAATCTTATCCCCTTCGTAATCTCCGAATAATCGGATGTATAAGATAAGAAATATATAGTGAACAGATCTACATACCTAAACGATTTTTAAGATAAATATAAAATAAAAAACAGGTAGGTACTTTGTGTTAGGATGCAAAGTTTCAGATTTTTTATGGTCTGCGTGTAAAAATTATGACTACCAATTACGTACTTCAACAACATATGACGTAAACGTAACTATTTGATGAAATTTGATAAATTTTGAAGCTTCTAGCTGTTAAAATGGGGCCGAAATCGCAAAAAAAATATATATATACTATATATATATATACTATATATACCATCATATATATATTATATATATCACCGATCTCTATGATTTTTGACACAACAATTTATACTATATACTTAAGCAATCGGTGAAATTTGAAGCTTATAGCTGTTAAAATGGGGTAGAAATTGCGAAAAGTTTCTTATCTGAACAATCGTTTGTATGAGATATATACTATATATACAACCGATCGCTATGATTTTTTCAGATAACAATGTATGCTATATACGTAAGCATTCGGTGAAATCTGAAGCTTCTAGCTGTTAAAATGGGGCTAAAATTGCGAAAATATATATATATAATATATATATATACTATATATACCACCATATATATACTATATATACCACCGACCTTTATGATTTTTTCAGACAACAATATATGCTATATGCGTAAGCATTCGTTTAAATTTGAAGCCTCTAGCTCTTAAAATAGGGCAGTATTTACGAAAAGTTTCTTATTTGAACAATCGGTTGTGGGGGATATATACTATATATAAGACCGATCTCGCCAAATTTTTTCAGGCAACAATATGTGCAACATACGAAATTATATGCTGAAGTTTGTAGCTTCAATCTGTTAAATTGTGTAAGATATGACAAAAATCCTCTTTTTCTGAAAAATCGGTTGTCGGTCCGATCCGGTCGGTGCCGACAAATGTCTAATCGGACACCCAAATACACCCGCTCACCAAATTTAATCAAGATATCTCAAAAATTGAGGGTCTAGTTTGCATACAAACAGACAGACGGACAGACGGACATGGCTTACTCAACTCAGCTCTTCATCCTGATTATTTTGGTATACTTAATGGTGGGTCTATCTATTTTCTTTAAGGACTTACAATTTTGGGTTTCGTGACGAAATTAATATACCATTTCATTTTCATAAAAGGTATAAAAATGGGCGTGGCACCGCCCCTTTTATGACTAAGCAATCTTCTATGTTTCGGGAGCCATAACTCGAAGAAATATTAACGGATCGTATAGAGTTGGGTACACAAATTTTCCCTATAGCAGGATATATTTCTAGAAAAAGTGGACGAGTTCGGTTAAAGACCACGTCGACTTTTATATAAAAGATTTTTAAAAGGGTCGTAGACGAAAATAATAAGCCATATCTAAGCAAAAAAGAGCTATGATTAATACATTTTTACTTTCTAAATTGAATTATAACATTAAAGTGGAAAACACTAAAATTTTTAAAATAGGCGTGGCACCGCCCCTTTTATGACTAAGCAATTTTCTATGTTTCGGGAGCCATAACTCGAAGAAAAATTAACATATCGTAATGAAATTGTGTACAAATATTTTCCTTAGGTATAGCAGAAAATATTTCTAGTAAAAATGGACGGGATCGGTTAACGACCACGGCAAATTAGATATAAAACAAGTTTAAAGGATTCGTAGACTAGAAGAATAAGCTATAACTTAGTAAAAAATATTTTTGAATCAATGATATTTCCTTATCTAGTTTTATTGTAATAGGCAATGAGTAGACATTTTTTTTTAACGGGCGGTGCCACGCGTTATGTAGAAAAGTAATTTTTCTGAAATGAAATTTACAATTGAAGCTCACGCTGAGTATATAATGTTCGGTTACACCCGAACTTAGACACCTTTACTTGTTTTTTATTCGCTTTCATAAGCGAGCTTTACTTACATATATTCTCAGCATTTACGTGTATGAAATAAAAGCAACAAAATACACAATTATATGTGACCATTGCGTTAGCACTTCACGAATTCGCTAGCATGACAGCTCCCACTTTTCTTTTTTGTAAATAAAATTTTTTTTTTTTTTGCTTATTCATTTCATTTGCGTCGCTATTAAAATGGCTGTGATATATAACACCCTCAAAATTGGTCATAGATCTGACAACTGCAATTTGTCATCACTCGTGCAGGAAGTGAAGCATTGCATTAAACTGCTGAATAAGGTCATGTGCTACACTTAAGTCAAGGGCGTTAGATGTTAAGGAGTTGGGGGGTGGGAGAAAGAAACCCAGCTCACAAGATCTTACAAGGCATAGACGGTGATGCCAAAATTAAAATTTGCGCGTTCGTTTGAAAGAAATGCGGAAGTTTAAATATTTTGAGTTACAAGAAGCTTCTATGGGATTATATCAAATCATTCCTGCGATGATTAATAATGCGTTTTAGCGGAATGTCCCGTATCTATAAGCGGGAAAACCCCATAAAAATAGATAGCACTCCCGACATACGTCGGCATATGTATTTATAACTACAACAAAAATCAAAACCCGGTCAATGTAAAGAATATGGAACACAAAAAGAGGAGAAAGAAAAATAGCAGTTTAATAAAAACTAAAATGATGCGAATTGTAATAAGAATAATTATGACTACAGTCAAGAAACGAAAATTTGGCAAGGCAATAAAAGGCAAGTAAATGAAGGGAAGGCAAACAGAATGAAAAGGTAAGGAAAACAAGTAAGGACGGGACTGTTTTCGGCTATGCCGAAGACTTCATACCTTTCATGAATGGGGCTGAACAATAATCTTACCTTGTTCGTAATCTCCAAATAATCGGATGTATAAGATAAGAAATAAATAGTGAACAGATGTACATACCTAAACGATTTTTAAGATAAACATAAAATAAAAAATGGCAAAAAACCCCCTTATCTGAACGACCGTTTGTATGGGAATTACTTTTATGTATAGCTCTGATCGAAATGATTTTTACAGGAGATCTTCTATGATATATTTGCAAATATATCACCAAGTTTCATATTTTTATATTGGAAACTAAGGGAGAAATGGCCATAAATCTTTCTATATGAACGATCGGTTGTATGGGATATGTATATACTATATACATATAGCTCCGATCAAAGTGAGTTTTTCAGGAAATCTTATATGATACTAGTAGACCCGACAGACGTTGTTCTGCTCTAAATTTGGCATATCTGCACACATTTTAATAAGCTTTTTCCGTCTAACTCTGCCCTACCCCTCTACACTTTTTCCTAATCTTTTTATTCACTCCTCCCTCCGTCTTTTTAGCTTCATCTCCATCTTCGTCTCATTCTATCTCTTTCTCAGTCTCTTTCTCTCTTTTCTCTTCTCTCAAGTTTTTCTCCTTCTTCTTCATCTCTTGTTGCCAGTCCCAGAGGGCGGTATGTATTTTGTTCCAGTCCCACAGCGAGTCTCCGTCCCAGTCCTGGTCCTAATCCCAGTCCCAGTCCGTCTCTGGCATACTTCCCGGAAAAAATACTAATATAGGCAAATTTATATAACAAATTTCAGGCAAATCGAATAGGACATATGTAAATAGGTATGTGGGTATTATTAATTCTTGTCTTTGTTTCGGCTTCGCATGCATATTTATCAGTTTTGCCAGGTTGATGCGACTAAATCGAATATCAGAATGAACTTTAGAGCTCTCAGTAACAGCTTTCATTTGATATCCATAATCCACATACATTCTAAGGGTACCCGGGTCCATGTGTTGGCCTATATCTCGAGACCCTAGTCACTCAGCGGTGTAAAACTTATTCTGTATTATAGCACACATCAACAGCTTCAATTTGATACCCATAATATAAAAACACATTCTGGGTGTACCCGGGTCCATGTTTTGGCCTATATCTCGATACCGCAGTCACCCAGCGGTGTAAAACTTACTCTGTACTAAAGCATACATCAACAGCTTCAATTTGATACCCATAATGTAAAAACACATTCTAGGTGTATCCGGGTCCACGTTTTGGGCTACATCTCGAGACCCTATCCTCACAGTTGAAAGAAAATTATCCTGTACTGTAGCACTCATCAACAGCTTTCATTTGATATCCGTATTGCATAAACACATTCTAGGGGTACCCGGGTCCACGTTTTGGGCTATATCTCGAGACCCTAGCCTCCCAGTTGTATGAAAATTATCCTGTACTATAGCACTCATCAACAGCTTTCATTTGATATCCATATTGAAAAACACATTCTAGGTATACCCGGGTCCACGTTTTGGGCTATATCTCGAGACCCTAGCCTCCCAGTTGTATGAAAATTATCCTGTACTATAGCACTCATCAACAGCTTTCATTTGAAATCCATATTGTATAACCGCATTTTAGGGGTACCCGCGTCCACGTTTTGGGCTATATCTCGAAACTCTAGCCTCCCACTTGTATGAAAATTATCCCGTACTATAGCACTCATCAACAGCTTTCATTTGATATCCATATTGTATAAACACATTCTAGGGGTACCCGGGTCCACGTTTTGGGCTATATCTCGAGACCCTAGCCTCCCAGTTGTATGAAAATTATCCTGTACTATAGCACTCATCAACAGCTTTCATTTGATATCCATATGGAATAAACACATTCTAGGTATACCCGGGTCCACGTTTTGGGCTATATCTCGAGACCCTAGCCTCCCAGTTGTATGAAAATTATCCTCTACTATAGCACTCATTAACAGCTTTCATTTGATATCCATATTGTATAAACAAATTCTAGGGATACCCGGGTCCACGTTTTGGCCTATATATCGAGACCCTGGTCACCCAGGGGTATGAAAATTATCCTGTACTATAGCACTCATCAACAGCTTTGATTTGATATCCATATTTTATAAACACATTCTAGGGGTACCCGGGTCCACGTTTTGATTTTAAGACCCTAGGCACGTAGCGAAAAAAAGGTAGACGTTGGCCGTCAGACCTACCCAATATGCTCACAAAATTTCATGAGAATCGGTTCAGCCGTTTCGGAGGAGTTCAGCCTCTAAAACCGTGACAGAAGAATTTTATATATTAGATATTAGAATAAATATCACCAAGTTTAACATTTTTATATTGGATATTAAGGGAGAAATTGCAAAAAATCTTTCAATCTGAACAATCGGTTGTATGGGATATATACTATATATAGCTCCGATCAAAGTGATTTTTTCAGCAAATCTTCTGCAATATATTAAAAAATATATCTCCGTGTTTCACGTTTATACTTTCTAAATTAATGGAGAAATGGCTCATAATCTTTCTATCTGAACGATCGGTTGTATGTGATATATATTATATATAGCTCCGATCGAAATGATTTTTTCATGAAATCTTCTATGATATGTTAGAATAAATATCACCAAGTTTAACGTTTTTATATTGGAAATTAAGGGAGAAATTGCCAAAAATCTTTCTATCTGAACAATCGGTTGTATGGGATATATACTATATATAGCTCCGATAAAAGTGATTTTTTCAGGATAACTTCTATGATATATTGGAATATATATCACTGAGTTTCACGTTTATACTTTCTAAATTGCGGCAGGAATGACCAAAATCGTCTTATCTGAACGATCGGTTGTATGGGAGATATATGCTATGGTGGTCCGATCCTACCGAATCCGACAAACGTCTAATATAACACAAAAATACATCCCTATGCCAAATTTCATAGAGATATCTCAAAATTTGAGGGACAAGTTTGCGTTCAAACAGACAGAGGGATGAACAGACGGACGGAGGGACGGACAGACGGATATGGCTATATCAACTCAGTTCGTCGCCCTTATCAATTCGGTATACTTAATGGTCAGTATGTCTTCTATATTTCTCAACGTTACAAACATCGGACCAAAGTTAATATAACATTTCATGTTCATGAAAGGTATAATAAAAGGAAGGAAGATATTAGATTTGGACGGTGCGTTATTACTTTTGTCTCTAAATGTTGACGCTGAGTTGTTCGATTTATTATCGATAGCATATGGGCGTTTAATTAATTTTTATCGACGGCCACCGTGGTGTGATGGTAGCGTGCTCCGCCTACCACACCGTATGCCCTGGGTTCACACCCCGGGCAAAGCAACATCAAAATTTTAGAAATAAGGTTTTTCAATTAGAAGAAAATTTTTCTAAGCGGGGTCGCCCCTCGGCAGTGTTTGGCAAACGCTCCGGGTGTATTTCTGCCATGAAAAGCTCTCAGTGAAAACTCATCTGCCTTGCAGATGCCGTTCGGAGACGGCATAAAACATGTAGGCCCCGTCCGGTCAATTTGTAAGGAAAATCAAGAGGAGCACGACGCAAATTGGAAGAGAAGCTCGGCCTTAGATCTCTTCGGAGGTTATCACGCCTTACATTTATTTTTATTTTTTTTTAAAGACGAGGTACTGAAAAGTCCTCGATTTGTTATCGAAATGTTATAATCTTGCTTTCTATAACAAAGGCTATCTATAGACGATTTGACGGATTGTAGTCGCAATGTTTTCTATTTATCATCGAACATTTTTCGATTTCTTTTGGATTTACTATAGATTTGTTAATGGAATAATATCAATTTAATATTGGCATATCACCGAATTATTATCGAAAAGTTAATAATTTTTTTTCATAAACTTATCGATTTGCTGTAAGAAAGTTTCTGACTATTTATCGAATATTTTCAGCATGTTTTCACGAATTTATCGTTATATTATCGAAAAAAATTTCGACATTTTATCTTTAATGTATCGAAAATTTATCGCTTTGTTATTAAGAAGTTATCAATTTATCATCAGTTTGTTACCGATGTGCTATCAATTTGTTACCGGTATGTTATCGAAACCAGATAGATGACACAGAGATAAAAAATAGTATTAAGGGCTATTGGATATATTTTTGATAAAAAAATGGGCATAGGGTGCTACACTCCTTGGGAATAGTAGCACCGGGCTAAGTTAATATTAGTATAACAATTTAGAAAAGTTTACAAATTCTTTCTTTCTCCGCTCTCCCTCTTGAACAATATATTTAAATTGCCACAAGACTTCACGTATATATCCCGGACAAACAGTATTTGGTTTTTGGACATAAAATAGAATTATAAGGAATTTTTAAACAGTGAACATGGGCATCGTTTTTCTCTGCATTTGGCTTTTTCGTAATCATCTTCGGATCATTCCTGTATAATTTCGCAATATTTCCGGATAATTATCGGAATCATTTCGGAGCTATTTTGGTACCGTTTCGGGATCAACTTGGAACTATTTCGTGATTTTTTTGGAACTTCTTTGGTACAATTTCGGAAGAGTCTCGAGCTTGTTGCTCTCATCATTTGGGACTGTTTTCGAGCCTACCTGTAGACCATTATATGATTCGATAATATTGCTTACTATCGGGGCTGTGTTCGGAATCATCTCCGCACTTTTTGCAGATTACTTCATGATCGTTCAGAGACTGTTTTGCGATGGTCTCAAAGATGCTGTTCGGAATTGTTTCGTAAATATATCTTAATTAGTTTAGCACTGTTTTGGGACTGTTTCAGGATGACTTTAGGTACATTTTGAGAACAGAATATATTTTTTCTTCTTAGGACTATTTTGATGCCGTTTGTATTCGAGATATTCTCGCGACTCTTTTGGAACAGTTTTTTAGCTGTTTTCATAATAATATCACTGAAACATCTCACGATTTCTGAGCTACCTCTGAGATTGTTCTCGAAAGTATTTCATGATAATTTCGGACCGGATCGAGGATGTTTTCAAACCCATTTTTAGGCTGCTCGCTAATCGGAAGGCGATTTCAAGCCCAATTAGGGATCACTTTGTAAAAAATATATCAGGGAAGTACGCCACTTTTTTGACAAATCCAGTTTATTCTTCTTTCTATATATCAGCGATGGTTTACCCTAGGACTATTTTCCTTTTTGAGACTGTTTCAAGATTACTTCCCGGAATGTTTCGGAACTGTTTTTAGCATCACTTTAGGGTATATATGGTAATTACTTTAAGATATTTTCTCTCCATGCGGACTAGAAAGCGGCATAATTTCTGGATTCGTTTTCGGGATTCGTCCGGGATCCCGTCAGGGTCATTTTGTGACTTTTTCGGGATCATTTCGTTTGCGGACCCTTCAGTGATCATTTCGGGATGGTTTTCGGTATTCGTCCGGAATCCCGTCGTGTTCATTCCGTCACTATTACTGGACTATTTCAGGAATTTTTTAGGGACCCTTACAAGATAATTTCGGAATCCATCCGGGATCCCGTCAAGATCATTTAGGAATTTTTTCGGGACTATCTCGGGATCAATTGGGCACCCTTCAGGGATCATTTCTTTGTTGTTCTGTGGATCAGTTTAGAAGCAAGTCATTGTCATTTCGGTACTTTATTGGGACTGTACTGGGATCTTTAGGAGACCCTTCCGGGAGCATTTCTGGATGGTTTTCGGTATCCGTCCCCGATACCGCCGGTGTCATTTCGTGGCTTTTCCTGGATAACTTCGGGATCATTTGGGGACCCTATCAGTTTATCAGTTATCAGCTCATTTAGTCGTTTTACTCTATTACAATAGACAGAAACAAAATGTTTAAACAGACAACTTGATAAGCAGGCTAACGTGAATACGCCATTTATTTCATTTTCTCCTTGCGGACGTGGCCGCGGGTAAAAGCTAGTATAAAATAAAACACAAATTTAGTATATTAAAATAAATACCACTACCGTTTAATCTTATCAAAAGTAGTTACTATTTTTTTCTTCTAAAATATTTAAACCTGAATATGTAATACGCTTTCTAATAATCTTATCAAAAGTAGTTACTATTTTTTTCTTCTAAAATATTTAAACCTGAATATGTAATACGCTTTTGACACATTTTATTGAAATACATAAAAAAAAATGCATTTTAGCAGTGTCAATAAATGAAGACACAAAAATTACTGATAAGGTACTAAAAATCAAATAGTCTTATTCCTGCATATAATCAATGACTTCAAAGGTCATAATTTGAGGCAAATTAATACTTTAACCCTCCGATAGATTGTGGCATCTGGCCAGACGAGAATGATTTATTTTCGTGAATAACTTTACTGCTACCCACCGGATAACGAAAAGCTTTAGTGACTTTTTAAGTCAAGAGGAGATCTTTATAATAATTCCGAAATGGATATTTTTTTATTTTTATTTTATTTGTTTTTTTGCACCAAAGTTGACCATGTCACATTTTAGCGTTGTCGTCTGACTAGACGAACATAGCCTATAAGACCTCATAGTTCGTATTCATTTCAAAATTCATCAATAGAAACTCAAACTTATTTCTGGGTAGTCACAGTGTGCGACGAGTTTCTTCAAAATTTTATAAAAATTCAAATATTTGTGGATTTTGTTTTATCTTTTTTTTTTGTACCAAATTTGATTATGTCAAAGATTTTTAAATTTTCTCCCTTAATTTCCAATATAAAAACGTTAAATTTGGTGATATATATTCCAATATATCATAGAAGATATAATATATATAAGCTATAATATATATCCCATACAACCGATCGTTCAGATAAGGTAGTTTTTTGCCATTCTTTATTTTATATTTATCTTAAAAATCGTTTAGGTATGTACATCTGTTCACTATATATTTCTTACCTTAGATATCCGATTATTTGGAGATTACGAACGGGATAAGATTATTGTTCAGCCCTATTCATGAAAGGTATGAAGTCTTCGGCACAGCCGAAGACAGTCCCGTGCTTACTTTTTAAGCCTATAAAACCTCATAGATCGAATTTATTTCAAAATTTATCAATAAAAATTCAAACTTATCACAGCGTGCGACGAGTTTTCTTCAAAACTTAAATAAAAATTCAAATATTTGTGGGTAAAGTTCAAAGTGTTAAATATTGTCTGGCCAGACGACAACGCTAAGATGTGTTGAACTTATTTACCGCTAATCGGAAGGTTAATGTTTCTTATTTCAATTTTCGGAATTAACATTTCTGGAAAAATTGTTTGTTTTTATATACAATTTTTTTTGCACTTCAGTTTTTGTAAAAACACATTTCTTCTTTTCTGGGAAAATTTCTTTATCAACGCAGGCAAATCTCGTATATTCAAATAAATGCGCAATGCCTGGAAAAGTAAGTAAACAAATTACTTTTCGGAAGCTTTTTTCATAAACTATTAAAAAAAAATGTGTTAATATATTTTATTTTATTATAAATACAAATTAAATTTTGAGGACCAAAATTAAATTATAGGCTTTATTAAATAAATTTAACTATATGGGGCTGCCCACCGGCAGGTCAAAGGCATCGTCAACCAAATAAGATCATCACTTAGTAAGAGCACGTTTGCCTCCTCAATCTGATTTGCTCCCTTACAAAATGTGACATACATATAAATTGATGTATTAAATTATTGTTGTACGCCCAATGTAAGCTCATATTCATTCAATTTGAGAGAAGACAATATAATATTTCCAAGATATCTTTGTATTTGTATCTGCACCTTAATGCTTATATAGGTGCTACACTATTTTTTGCGTAAGCAGGGATATAAACCAGTTGAGCTTGAGCTTACAACTAAAAATGGACCTAAAAATAGTCGTTTACTATTCGAAACCAAACCTACAACGGGCGATCACCTTAGAAGAGATTTAGGGATGAACTTCTCTTCTAATGTACTTCGTGCTTCCTTGAATTTTTAATACAAATTTGTGGGATGGTGTCCAATTGTTTTACGTCGACGCCGAACGGCATATGGCAGATGAGTTTTCACGAATTGAGAAAACTTTTTTCTGAATTTTTGATGTTTCTTTTAACGGAAAATAAACACAGTATGTGGCAGACGAAGGATGCTAACACCATACCACGGCGCCGGCCGGTAGCCGTAACCAAAGTAGTAGAAATATTGAAAACTGCAGCTGCGTCAACTTTTACATGGACTGCCAAGCAGCAATAGAGGCAAAAATCTCTTATACTAGGTTCAAACACATACCAAATTGGCAATTTATACTATTTGGGCAATTTATTACGCAATTTGTCATATAATAAATTGTAATAATAAATTGCCAATTTAAAAAAAATTGCGTAATAAATTGTTTCAAACTGCAAATGCAACATTGTAAAGTGTGTTTATTGAGTATATTTTAACGTCAGTTACGCACGGCTGAACTATGTGGTTGGCTCATCTCATCAGCTGATTTTATGTCTTTCTTTTCACTGGAGTAGGGATTGTCAAAAGAAGATGGCAAACTCAAAATGAAACCAAAACATTGAACACATTTTCTTACAACACACAAAAATTTCAAAGTTTTATGTTTTCGTTCCATTTCATTCGCCTAATAATGTGCGTGTTCATTTTGACAGTCTGAACAAAGGTATGTTCTTGCTGTAGAGATGAGCCAACCAGCTATCAAATTACTATTGTGTAAGCTAAATCGAGTTGTATGAACAGCACTCAATTCAAATCGAAATTTCCTCAATTTATTTTTCTGTTTGAACATAGTATTAGAGTATTTAAGAACACCCTGGGAAAATCGATATAGGGAGAAGCATTCATCTATATTGGGTCTCAGGGCGTATGAGAATAGATGGGAATAAAAAAGTTAAAAAATTAATAAATGTAAGGCGCTATAAACTCCGAAGAGATTTTAGGCCAAGCTCTTATTCCAATTCGCGTCGTGCTCGTTTAAGTTTTTTTTTTTACAAATTGGCGGGACAGGACCTACTTGTTTTTTGCCAACTCCAACGGGGTCTGCAAGGCAGATGAGTTTTCACTGAGAGGTTTTCATGGCAGAAATAAACTTGGAGTGCTTGCCAAACCTTGCTTAGACAATTTTTCTTCTAATTGAAAAAACTTTTTTCTAAAATTTTGATGTTGCTTTGTCCGGGCGTGAAGTCAGGATCTTCGTTGTGGTAAGGGGAGCACGGCACCATCATACCACGACAGCCGCCATAAAAAGTGGATGGGCTAGCTAAAAATGCCGCTTCACTCAGAGTTTGCTCCGTAGACATCCCAATGAGATTGGGCGAGATTAAGAGGAGGCGAGAGTTCCACATGATCGATCGAGAAGCGGGAAAATTGTGGCCCCAAGCGCGGAGCTCTACACAGGACACTGTTCTCTGGCGTCACATGCCTTTTAATTAGGCTTGGTCGGTGATGGCAGATGTAGGAAAGGCGGCTTGGGAAGGAAACGATCGATTACATTATGTGATTGAATTCTGCGTTTGCCGGGCTAAGACTGCAGCTATTAGGAATGACACAGCTATCAGATCTTGAAGTAACAAGTATAATAGGTCCTTGAAAGATTCTAGAATTTGTTAAGAGGACGCACTTTTTTTTGATAGGTTTTTCTGTTGGGTCGGTACGCAAACTTCTGATAACACTATTGACTCACTCAATCTGTGTGAGGTCCCCATGACCGGTCAGTTAAACCTAACCTAACCTAATAACCCCCGAAATGTAAAAGAATGATTGCTCAAAAAGCGACGTCGCCATCCCTATTTTTAAATATCTTAAATGTTTCACATTTCTTATAAGCATTGATATAAAAATGTTTCTCTCAAAGACAATCACCCATATTATGGTTGTCAGTAGTGAGAAAATTAGTGTCGACGCTCATGAATAATTATCAGCGTTGTCAATGTCGATAACTATTGACAGGTGTTGATGCTGTTTGGGTATTGGCTAAAAAAATGTTGAAGTTTTGTTGACGTGACGCGACACAAAATTTCTCAACAGAGTTTTTGGTGACGACAAGCGCGGCAATACAGAATTCAGCTATTAAAAATCCAAAAAATAAGCTTTTTTATCCTTTTTATGCTCTTTGTTTATTAATTTTTTTATTAAATTTCAGAAAATAGTCAAAATAACCAGCTACAGTCTATTTAATAGAATTGTGGTTTTGTTCTAAAGCAGCGGTCGATTGCTAAAACACATCCAACAAACCCAGGAGAGGTATCAAAAGACACGTATTGACCTCGATTTTAATAATACGGAGGCAGAAAATAAAAATTTTACTTGCGTTAGGAAATATTTGCAAAAAAACAGTTATAAGCTTTCAAGTGGTTCATTAAAAGGTGTTTTGTGAATATTCAAGGATTTTTTATTTCCGCCTTCGGATTATTAATGCCGAGGTCAATACGAGTATTTTGATACCCCTCCCGAATTCGATTAAGTTTTCCATTAGTGCACCACGCTCTGGGAGGGAGAAGAGTCGCTACTGGTGTACTAAAGAGAAATGCAATCATTTACAATTTATTCACTAAAGTTCGTGAAAAAATTCCTTGTGTGTATATTGCTCGGAATGCTTAATTGTGCACTAATAGATTTCAGCAATTATTTAGATCCACAAATTGTTCACTAAACAAAAAATAAACTCAATAAAAATTGTTAATAAACAACTTTCAACAATATAGGGATCGTAGTTTTATCGATACTACGTCAACAGCAATACATTTTCTCTTAGTAAATACCAATTATGCATTGACGTGACATTGATGTTGATACGACGTGATATCGATGACGATACGAGGTGATGATTGACGTTGACAACCGTAATAGGGGTGAATATATTATGTTGGGCGAAGATCTGTTTAGAAATTTTCTATATAAACGTTCGGAAGCATTCAAACACCATCACATAAAACGGCTGAAATATTTAAAAGTATTGATGTGGCTAATAATTCATACTTACGCGCTTTTTCTTGCTATCGATTTTTCGTATACCGAGGAGAAAATCTATTGGGGATTTTAATTCATTTCATTACATCTCATTTCTAAGTACTACGGCAGCTGCTGTGGCCTGATGGACGGAACAAGCTGGCCGTTTACCACACCGAAGATCGCGAGAAAATCAACACCAAAAAATTTTTAAACAAATTTTAAGAATTATAAAAAAATGTTTCTCAGTCAAAATTTATCTACCTTGAAGATGCCAATTGGATTGGGCATAAAACATGTAGGTGAGGTCCCGCCCATTTGTAGGAGAAATTAATAGGGTCACGATGCAGCTTGGTCTAAAATCAATTCGAAGGCGCCTTGTATTCAGTTTTTAATTTGAAAATACACACAAAAATACCAGTTCCTTATGCATAAAAACCGCAATGCCTATGTTATCCAAAAACATAAAAGTTTTTAGATTAACCAAATATTTGGTGGATTGTAGACTTCAAGAAAAATAGTTACGTTCTTTTGCTGTATCACGTGATAATATTGAACTGAAATACAGTTGATTTTTTATTGGTTTGCAGCCCTGAAACTATCTTCTATGCACTAAATGTATGCAGCATATCAAAAAATTTAAATGTTTGTATTGTTTGTTGTTCTTGTGCAAAACAATAACAACCATTTTATGATGCGTAATGAAGATAAGACATCATGACACTCTACATTCCGCTATTAGGATTCAGTGAAACCATAGTTTAAGTTTTGTAAAAACTAAAAATAACAGCTCTATTTTGCGTTATCGAAACCTGCTAAATAGTTTTCCTTACCGTGCGGACTTTTCTTCATATGGTGCATCGTCGAATCTGAAGTCGCACCGAAAGAACTCGATCTGTTTTTCTACGGTAGTTTTCATTATGTCGCACAAGATGTTAGTATATTAAATTAAACCGTAAATGTTATTCTTCTTGTTAATAGGTCATTGCTAAGAAAACTAGTAAAATGCTTGTTTTAAACCAGTTTTTACAAGCACACCGTTCGTATTGTATGACCAGTTTCGTATTGATGTGTGAACCTTCTGTGCTCATTTCAAGCACTAATAGGGCTAGATTTAAAATTGTTCGCTCCCACGCTGCGAGAACGATTTGTGGTCGATTTAACAGTTTTCGGTATCACTTCAAGAACGGTTTGTACCTGACTAATGATGAGAGTGGGAAGGTAATTTTTTCAATTATTACCAAATTTATTTATTTATTTTTTTATTGATAATAATTTTTTTGTCATTAATAAAAATATTAATAACAAAAAACTATTACTAAAATCCAAAAGATATCATCGGCCAAAATACCCGCGCTGTTATTTCTGCTTACTCCAAACTGGAAACAGAAGCGGTAAAGATGGGTTTGATGGTGAATGAGGACAAAACGAAGTACCTGCTGTCATCGAGCAAAGAGTCAGCGCATACGCGCCTTGGCAACCACGCTACTGTTGGCAGCCATAATTTCGAAATAGTAAAAAACTTCGTTTATTTGGGAACCAGCATCAACACTAGGAACAACATCAGAAATGAAATCCAGCGAAGAATCAATCTTGCAAATAAATGCTACTTTGGACTAGGTAGGCAATTGAAAAGTAAATTCCTCTCTCGGCGAACGAAAATCATAATCTACAAGTTACTTGTCGTACCCGTCCTGCTATATGAGGCAGAAGCATGGGCCATGACAACAGCAGATGAAGCGGCTTTGGGAGTGTTCGAGAGAAAAGTTCTTCGAAAGATTTGTGGACCTCTATGCGTTGGCAATGGCGAGCACCGAAGAAGATTTAATGATGAGCTGTACGAGCTATACGTACACAGCCACATGGTGCAGCGAATTAAAACGCAGCGGCTGCGTTTGCTAGGCCATGTTATGCGAATGAAAGATGATGCTCCGGTCAAGAAAGTGTTTCTATCAGAACCCGTCTATGGAAGCAGAGGTAGAGGGCGACCCCCACTCCGTTGGAAGAACCAGGTGGAAAACGATTTAAACTCCCTTGGTGTGACCAATTGGCGCCTGTTGACGGAGAGAAGGAGCGACTGGCGCGCCTTGCTGGGCGACCATAACCGTTTAGACGGTTAGGCGCCATTTAAGTAAGTAAGTAGAATCCAAAGGTTAAGAAAGAATGCATAATATGCAAGTCTTCATATATTTCTCTTATTAAGAAATTCATCTAATATGACGATGCCATTTGAATATGTACTTAGAACATTTCATAACAAGTTTGAGAATTACCTGTTCACATGTGAATGGAACTGAACGAAACATAGGAGTTAAAAAAATAGAAGATAAAAAAATTGTTTCAAAAAACTTCAGAGTTTGACAGTGATCGAACTCGACGCACACGATTCCAACCGCAACATCATAGCCGCTGGGCCACTACAACATTGTGGTGCAAACGAATTGTACCGCTTCTTTTTTCTTCAACTTAATTTAAGAACATTGTACTTAATATATGAACAGCGTTCTCATTAATAGAACATTCGCTCATATTTTAAGACCAGTCGTTCTCTATTCAAGAAAATGGTGTCAGTTCAAGAACAAGGTTGTTCTTTTAAGAAAAGGTCGTTCGTTATTCACGAACAAAAAAGTAAGAACATGAAAAGCTTCAATTGAGGCGGGTGGTGCTGGATTTTAGAACGTCGTTTTTCTCTGAGATCAAGTATTGTATAACCAAGGTGTAGGCAGGGCAACATATATGTACTTACAAACATAAATAAAAAATACATATACACATATTGGACTAATGTGAAAATAGTGCTGCGCCAAAAGCGAAACTGTAAAATAATATTAAAAAGTACCAATGAACAGATTTTCGGCCTTCATCTGTTTGGTTCTGCCATGCATTTAAGTATGCATTCCAAGAGTTTCTCCGGCCAAATGCAAAGTGATCCAATTGTTTAAAGAAAACTTTACTTCTTCTCTTTATTCCACAGTACCAGATTGTAGCTCACATTTATTAAGATGCAAGCTCGCATTACAAATTTCTCTTCTCCTGTTAAAGACACATATAGTCTTAATTCAAGCGCTGAACCGATTGGGCGAAATCAGCGCAATATTAATATACAGGCTATTTCGCTATTAAAACCGCAGAATTATAAATAAAAATCTCAAAATAGGAATATATAAAAAGAGTAACAAATTGAGTTTGACACAGCAATCTTAAAGTGAAATGTCGCATAAATTGGTTTTTATTTTTTTAATTCTATCATTCGCCGCCATCATCCTGGTAGCTGAAGCACGCGGTGGTGGTCGTGGACGTGGGGGTTCTTTCGGTTCTACTTTCTACAGACGATCACATAAGAAAAACAACAACAATGGTTCTGGTAGAAATTCACGCCGAAAAGTAGTTAGTGGCTCACCAGTTCATACAACTTATACCAAATCGATGATTGCAGCCGATAGTGTGGATCTTAAACTTGGTAAACATAGCCGTTCGCGTCATAGAAGTAGTCACACAAGCCATAAAAGTCACAGCAGTAACAGTGGTCATAGTAATCATGATAGTTATAATAGTCACAGTAGCTCTAAGCATGCAGATACATCACACTATGGTCACACGCAATTAGGTGCACAACCGCATCATTATAATACGCATTACAATACGCACAGCTTCAGCTCACTTGGGCCTAAAAACTCATACCACAACTCACCGCATGTATCGCAAAGCTGGGGTGGGCACCAATTACCGCCCGGTCATGTATATATCACACAACCTTCGAGTATACCAACACATGCAGTGTATTATGCGCAAACACCTGTACGTAGCAGTACCCCTGATAGTAAGTAAAGATTTGATTACAATGAAGATTGCAGCATATGTGTGTATTTATAAATAATTTCTTTAGATTCAGCAGACTTTGCATTAGGTTATCTCGTCGGAAGTAGCCTTACGCATCGACACCATCACTATCATCATATTTATAGCAATCAACAAGATACATCGCATCACTCATACAACGAATATGCCGAAGATAATACAAACACAATTGCTCCCTTAATCGACATAGCTAGCAGTGACAATCATACCTTTTATTGGCCCACGGACACCGAAGTATCCTTAGCACCTTTGAACAATACTTTGCTCCCCATTGAGGTGGCACAAATTCCTAATGTACCCATATTTAAGGGTCCACCAAAATTGAGCGCGCAAAAACTTTCAATAGATAATTCGACATTTGAACTGCCGGCAGTAACTGCCGCACCACCTGAAACTCCACCTTCAAATGGTATAATTTGCATGCCATGGACATTTAATGAAACCCATCCTGGTAATTCAGAGCGTATTATTAGTGTTCAGAAGACAGTATGTTTTCCAGCACCGCCACCACCGCCAGCACCACAAGCAACCACCACATCACCGCCAACATCTAAATCCTCCACACCACCTGTAGCTGGTGATATTGGTAGTGATCTGAATTCAGCAAGTGTAGCCCCAAAAGACAAGTGCGAAGATGCCGTATGTCCGAGTAGTATACGCGATATTGATTTTACCAATTTGAATTTTTGTTGCCTATCGGATGATAAACTGAGTGCTATGGTTCTTAATCTTAAACTGTAATAAAATTATTCATTCACTGCTATTAGATAATCAAAATCATTCACATACTATATTAAAAAATTGTAATCGATATAAATTTTGCTGCTTCTTTTTGAATATAACTTTTATAAACTTAAAATAAAACAAGTACGGAAGGCTAAGTTCGGTTCACCCAGCGGGTTAGGGGGTCAGAATATAGCCACGGTAAGTACGCCTGTCATAGGAGGCGACTATAATACCAGATTCCAGGGGCTGTGTAGGGCAACCCTTTCAGGTTGCCAGCGCAATATACAGCTTCTCCAAACCCAATTGTCAAACCAACCTATCCGTGGCGAATCCTGTTTTAATAACAGGCGAGGCTCTGTTGACTCCAAGCTCCTTATGGAACTTGGGGGTGGGGAGGGAGTGATGGCATGAAGGTTTAATGTGGCCTTATAAATCGTTCCCGAGATGGTCGGGCTAGCACCTTAATGGTGCTGTATTACCGGAGCGTACCGCATCTGTATCCAGCAAAGGACCATCACTTCGACAATACTCCCCAAAGCCTTCGGGGAGAAACCTTATCGCTACAACAACAACAACAACAGCTAAGTTCGGGTGTAACCGAACATTACATAATCAGCTGAGAGCTTTGGAGACAAAATAAGGGAAAATAACCAGGTAGGAAAATGAACCTAGGGTAACCTTGGAATCAGTTTGTATGACATGGATATTAAATCGAAGGTATTAATGAGTATTTTAAAAGGGAGTGGGCCTTAGTTCTATAGGTGGGTGCCTTTTCGAGATATCGCCATAAAGGTGGACCAGGGGTGACTCTAGAATGTGTTTGAACGATATGGGTATCAAATGGAAGGTGTTAGTGAGTATTTTAAAAGGGAGTGGGCCTTAGTTCTATAGGTGGACGCCGACCACGGGTAACTAAATAATGAGTTTGTACGATATTTATTTATTTAGAGTTTGTACAAAGAAGACTTAGTCTTTTAGGAAGTACATCAATCTGATTAAGTTATTATAAGGAAATGTTACAACAAAAAAAAAAAAGAAATTTACTTATTCATCTAAGGATATAACATAACATATATAAATACAGAAAAGTTAAATACATACAAATTTTCAATAGTATATTTTATCATACATTCACTTAAAACTTTAAAGAGTTAGAGTTAAGAGTAAGAGTTAAGAAAGGCAAATGCTGCTACTTTGAAACATCCTGGTTTTTTAAAAGTTTTTAGTTTGGGGGAAAATGAGTCCAATATATAGATTGTACTGACTGGCTATCAAATTAAATGTTATAATGAGGGTTTAAAAAGGGAATTGTCCTTAGTTGTTTATGTGAAGGTGTATTCGAGATATCGACCAAAATGTGGACCAGAGTGACGCAGAATATCATCGGTCGGGTACCGCTATTTTATTTATTTATGATTCTCCTTAATATCGTGTGTGTCACACCCATTTTACAAAGTCTTTTCTAAAGTTATATATTGCGTCAAAAAACCAATCCAATCACCATGTTTCATCACTTTTTTCGTATTTGGTATAAAACTATGGTATTTTTTTCATTTTTCGAAATTTTCGATATCGAAAAAGTGGGCGTGATCATAGTCGGATTTCGCCCATTTTAAATACCAACATAAAGTGAGTTCAGGTAAGTACATGTACTAAGTTTAGTTAAGATATATCGTTTTTTGCGCAAGTTATCGTGTTAACGGCCGAGCGATTTCGCCCATTTCCACAGGAAAAATTTATCGTCATAGAAGCTATGCCCTTACCAAATTTCACAAGGATTTGTAAAATTTTGTTCGACTTATGGCATTAAAAGTATTCTAGACAAATTAAATGAAAAAGGGCGAAGCCACGCCCATTTTGAAATTTTGTTTAATTTTTGTATTTTGTTGCACCATATCATTACTGGAGTTGAATGTTGACATGACTTACTCATATACTGTAAAGATATTCAATGTTTTGTTAAAATTTTACTTAAAAAATTTTTTTTTTAAAAAGAGGGCGTATTCGTCATCCGATTTTGCTAATTTTTATTTGTTACACATATAGTAATAGGAGTAAAGTTGCTACCACATTTCATCATGATATCTTCAACGATTGCCAAATTATAGCTTGCAAAACTTTTAAATTACCTTCTTTTAAAAGTGTGCGGTGCCACGCCCATTGTCCAAAATTTTACTAACTTTCTATTCTGCGTCATAAGGTCAAGCCGCCTACCAAGTTTCATCGCTCTATCCGTCTTTCGTAATGAATTATCGCACTTTTTCGGTTTTTCGAAATTTTCGATATCGAAAAAGTGGCCGTGGTTATAGTCCGATTTCGTTCATTTTAAACAGCGATCTGATATGAGTGCCCAGGAACCTACGTACCAAATTTCATCGAGATACCTCAAAATTTACTCAAGTTATCGTGTTAACGGACAGACGGACGGACACTGTGAGCTCTGCTCAACTGAGTACTCAAATATCATATAATCTTGTTTATTGTAGCTGCAATCTAAGTTATGCAAATATGACATACAATATGCGCTTGTCAGGCTAAGACCACAGCTATTGGGAGTGATGCAGGTGTAGATCTGGAAGCAGCAAGTGGCTTAAGTCATAGACAGCTTCTAGTATTTGCAGGAGAACGGAGTTATTTTATAGCATAGGTCCTGGTTTTTGAAAGGATTTTTCAGTTTGATCGTTAAAATAAACTTCTGGTAACACGACGGACTCATTCGGTCTATTTGAGGACCTCATGGACCGGCCAGTTCAACCTTATCTAACCTAACTTAGAATTCAATTCAATTCAATTCAATTTATTTAAACTTTTTAAATACACGGTTTTAGATGATATGGCTTCTTAAATAAGCCTTACAACTAAAGTATTATAAGTGAGTTTAAAATATATCGATTGCTAAAAATTAAAGTAGATATAAGGAAAAAAAGCTATCTTAGGAGACTTAGAGGAGATATCGTAACCAATGAAGTTCTACTGAGGTGCGATTATTGCTAGTTGAAAACTTAACATAGAATCTAAGCAACGAATGTTAATAAATAGAATAGAGGCCGACGGCCTAAAAAAATGCTGGAAAATTAGTTTGTAAACCTATTCAAATAAAATAATGCCCCTATGTGGCCACCACAGGTACATCTCTTTATATTGCTGAAAATCTTGTTTTCAAATTTTTTCTTCTTATCATCTTATATATATCCCTTTCAATCGTTATATTAAAAAATATGCTTTGGCCATTAATGGGTTAAAACACGTACTAAAGTGTTCGCCATTGGTACGAAGTACATTCTATATGACTAAATATTTTTTCGTAACAAATTTAGTTTTAATTTGAAATGATTTTCAAATAAATACTATTTTAAGGAGCATATAATTTCCAACGAAATGAAGATTTCAGTACTGAATAGTAAAAGAGGTGTTTGAAAAAGTAGCTTTGCCATCCAGCCTTTTTTATTTATAATCAAATTTTTTAGCTTTCCAAACATGCTTTGTATAGATTTTAGATAGTTTACCAGAATATTTAAAAAGATGCCGCTTCAAAAAAAAAAAAAAAATGTTTACAAAAAGTAGTTACAAAAACTATGCCAATTGTTTTCCACTACCATTTTAAACCTACATATTTTTTTTTTTTTTTTATTTAGTGACATGCAACCCTGTGTAATTATTTGTATTTCGTTGTATCACTCTTTTGACAATTGTACCAACCGGTGCATAAGCATGAATTGAAACTGAAATATGTTATTGTTTATTTACTTACATACACACATACATACACATATACTTTACAACATTTGTGAACCTGAAGTGTAGCTTGTCCAACTAAACTCAAATTGACTCAAATACAACAACAATGTGCATCAAATAATATAATTAATAAAGAATTGAGACAGATAATAACGAGAGTATCAACAAAATATACAAAAAAACAAACGACACTGTAACCAAAGCCACAGTCAATGTGCAGATTTCAAGTTTAGTTTACTTTGAAGCTTTGAACAGAGCGCACATAAATAAATAACGACTACTGAAGTAAAACAAAAATAAAAAACTTGTTTTAAGCATTGCTTTCTATAGATATAAACACATTAAATATTTAGACGAGTCGTACAAAAATAAGAGGAGCAACAAGTGTATACAATTGAGTGAGTAATAGTGAAGCGTGTTTAAAATTTATGTTTCACTTGAACTTTTGCAAACATTTCGAAATTCTGATGGTTTTATAAAATTATGTTTTAATTTCTATAATAAATCAAGAGATTAGTGGCTTCGCTGCAAAAGTAAAACAATAAAAAATTTTGCAGATTAGGTAGTAAATGCGCATTCACATATATATATATATATATATATATTAAAGCAATGCTAAATTTTGCTTTCTACAAACATCGCTAAAGGTCGAATTCATGTAGATTTGCGAGATATTGTGTTGTCTGAAAAAAATGTAAGCAAATTAAAAAGTCGAGGCAAATGTTTGCTATAAATTTTAGTGATAATAAAATATTTCCAAGAATGTCGATAACACTTTGTGACACCAAAAAAAAAAAAAAAACATGGGAAGTGGTTCCATTTTTCTAGTAGATGATGAAGATCTGAGAACAATTGCACACAAGATTTTTCACGGCCACCTCTAAAGCCGTGAGTTACGGGTAAAAAAACGAGTTTTCGTTCTTTCGGACACTTACGAGCCTACAAGTTTGTTTATCATAAGCCGATTCTCAGAAAGATGTTAAAAGAAGAGATTACGATCCTTTCAACGATATACATATCAACTACGAAAACTATGAAAATATTCCCAATGAACCAAACCACTTAAAAAAATTTGGTTTGTTGGGTGACTGCACACATTTTCACATATATTACAAGAAGTCTGTAGTCAATATAAAAAATTAAATTTTCTCTATCTAAAACTTTTAAAAAGCTTAAACTAAAACTAAACCTGTAACTACATAAATTATAAGTTACAGTCATCTTAAACAACAAAATAAACATATCTGAGTTTCTTTGATACAATTTTATATATTTTTTTTTTCCAAATTCTTTTTTTTTTCATTTAAATTTTAATGATTTAGTCTGTTTAAGTACTAAACTGCATAATTCCTTAGAACAACATTTCAAATTTTATGGTGAATTTATTAACTAAGCCATGATGTATTAATGTGGCTGAACATAGGTAATTTTTTTAAAAGTACGGACACCAAGGAATCGTGTACATTCGTAAACCTATGAACCTACGAAGCCTAAACCAATCGTTCAACGTCAAAAGTTCGATTAATAAATCCATTCACGTAAAAATGGCATTAGTAATTAATGTAGATGCCATACGAAATGTACTCATGAGCTTTTTAACTTATTCATTCCTTTGTTCGAAACATGCATCTCCATTTATATTTATTAAAATTTATGTAATCGTGAATGTGTATTTATACATTTGGAATATCCGGACTGAGTGAGGTTATATCAAATGAACATGTTCCGAATATTCCAAATTAACGGTTTATTCAGAACGATTTCATGAATGCTTAAAAAGAAAAGAGCTTTCCCTTTGTTGCACGAGCGCGCTTCTGACGAACCCTTCTGCGTAAAAGCCCCGACACATAAGCAGTTTTTTATATAGATGAGTTTAACATTAGATTATTCATTATGAGTAGATTGCACATATTTTTATGGAGAACGGTAGAATGAGCGACACTGGCGCAATCTGATATTGAAAAGTAGCCAACTCCCATATTTTGTTGCAAGCAAATCATAAGAAGAGGAATTTACCATTTACTTTGGCTAAGGGTGTTGGCACACTTTGCAAGTGAAATTATTTTCCCACTGGTTGGTAAATTTTCTAACATTCTTCGCAATTAAAAACTGCAATATAACAATCGAATACGACACAAAATATGTTAGCAAGAGCCTGTTTTGTATAGGTAAAATGTTTATAACAGTGCTTCGCGAAATTTTGTATGTGAATGGGCAAGGCGTAATAAACTTCAATTGCCAAGTCTGAAGTTCCTTCATATTTACGATCGCAGCATCTTGGTTGATTGTGGCGATGTTATTGGAATGCATAAGCTTGTGTTAAACGCATCTATATGAAAAATGTCATTGTGCCGCGGCCTTAAGTCAAACCCTGATCTTAAAGTTATTAGAAAATCAGCCATTGCTTATTTTTGTACAGTATCTAGATAACGCCCTATCTCAAATCAGATACTTTTCAAAATTGCATCATTTCAAGATTTGTTTCATCTATCTATATCAGAGTAAGGTTTTGAAAAACGGACTACCATTGAATTTTTTGCAGAAGCGCCCTACCTCTTTCTATTGGAAGTTGTGGCAGGGCGCTGCCCTCAAGTGTCCCAATAAAACCAGGCTAATCCTCTTCACGTGATCGACTTACATATATATATCTATATATAATAATTTTTATTTTTTTTTGTTGCGGAGGCTTTGATGGGCAGCGGTTTGTCAAGCATCGAGATCTGAGACCGTTCAGCTACAGAAGAGATATCATCAGCCAAGTGTAATGCTTAAAGAGAACAGAAGCAACCATTTTGTACATAAATTATTAAGAGTGGTGAAAACAGTCTAAAAAGGATGTCCAAGCTATCAAATGTGTTTGAGTGAGAGTTATAATCTTGGCATAATCACCGAAAAGGTTCATTTAGTTCGAAATTCGTTCTCAATTGTTTCAGCGGGAGAGGTTTGAAGTGTCTCGAAGTCCGAGAGGGAACACGATTCACAAGGAATGGGCTTGAAATTGATCCATTTAAAAGATTTGTCATAAATATTAAACCAAGATTGATAAACTATAATCGATTAGTATAAGGTGGAAGATCATATAAAGAGTCCCATTGAAAATTTCTTAAGGTAAATAGTAAAAATTATTTTTGTATTGATTCGAGACTGTTTGCATGTACTTAATAACGCGGATTCCAGATTACTGAGCTATATTCTAATATTGGCCTAACTTATGTCAAAATGTATTGAAAAATTGATATAACTCTTCATCATATCACGAAAAATTTAGAAAAAAATTATTACTTTCACCAAAACCTGTAGGCATTTACAAAATTTCTACCACTACACTACTATTGTACTATTAGAGTACTATTCTACTACAATTTTCGTGTTGAGGTTGGAATTATTCACCTTTTTCATAATTCGTAAAAGCTGGTTTTTATATTCAGTTGAGCAGAGCTCACAGAGTATATTAACATTGATTGGATAACGGTTGGTTGCACAGGTATAAAGGAATAGAGATAGATATAGACTTCCATATATCAAAACCATCAGTATCGAAAAAAATTTGATTGAGCCATGTCCGTCCGTCCGTTAGCAAGATAACTTGAGTAACTTTGAGGTATCTTGATGAAATTTGGTATGTAGATTCCTGGGCACTCATCTCAGATCGCTATTTAAAATGAAAGATATCGGACTATAACCACGCCCACTTTTTCGATATCGAATTCGATAATTCATTACGAAAGACGGATAAAGCGATAAAACTTGGTAGGCGAGTTGAACTTATGACCCAGAATAGAAAATTGGTAAAATTTTGGACAATGGGCGTGACGCCCCATTTTAAAAGTTTTGCAAGCTGTAATTTGGAAGTCGTTGAAGATATCATGATGAAATGTGGCAAGAACGTTACTCCTATTACTATATGTATGCTTAATAAAAATTTGCAAAATCGGAAAACGAACACGCCCACTTAACCCTCAAACGGGCAAACTCGTAATACTGTTCAAATCAAGTTCATATTTTTCGGGCATGTAAATGTTGGCTATGTATGCTTATAAATAAGTTTTCAGTAAAAAATAATGTCTGGAAAAATATTTATGGGAGAAATAGTGAACACCGTTTCCAGACGGTCTTGCCGGTTCACGTGTGTATAAAATTACAAAAAAGTAGGCACGTGTTTTTAAAATATTTCTATTATGAAAAGATCGTAATTCAAACGATTTTCTTTAAATAAAGTTTACAAAACATAAAGTAATAATGCACTAAAGCTTGGCCTTAACAACGAAAAGTAACACAACATAGATATTTTTAATTCATTTGGGGGATGGGCACGACTAGTCTCATCTTAAAATTTATTTATTTTTGTGGTCGTAGTTCCAAAAACAATTTTTGTCTGTTTGCAATATAAATGCAGATTACATTTGGAACAAATGGCCGGTTATCCGACTGTTTGCAATGTTTGTAGCGTTTTTTCCCGTTTCTATCCATCCACTTTAGGAAGTGATCATGGCCGTCAAATCGCGCATCATCGAGAGGATGAAGAGCCCTTTTCCTACCATTGAGAGCCCAGCCTGTTCAGATAGTGAGCGATCAATACTTTGCCCCTACGTCTGTCTACCAACTGTCCGCTTTTCTTTGAAAAGGACAAGACCAGCTGCTATTTCCTCACGGAATTGCGGAGGATTGTACTGGTTTTTTCCTTCGGACATATTGCTCAAATCGTTTGCTTTCTCAGAGCGCATACGATTATACAAAACATAAGCATTTGTTGGTGCCATGTCCACAAAGTGATAAAAAATCCTAGTCATAATATTTCGGCTTTTAGTCTGAATATGATAACGACCGATAAGACTTGTCCATCAGATCGATTCGGCCCATGTAAGCATTGTATTTTTTAATGATCTGGGGAAAGTTTCCTTGCATGAAAAGCTTTTGTTTTCTATCATATCTTGATACTTTCGCTGGTTGAATATCAGTATTCGCTCTCAAAAATGGTTCAATACCAACATATGTAGTTGTCAGACGTACACATTTATTATTCTTCCATAACACTGTGGTCACACCGGCTCTTTGAAATAAGGTCACATAATCGACAGAAAATCCTCTGCTTTCTTTGCTCACGTCAGCGCCAGTTGGCAGCTTGCAACCAGGAATGCGATTGACCAAGAAATCCCTTACCTCTCACTGTACCCAAACTATTTATTGCACGAGCTCGCAAGTATACTAACAGAGGTAATGATGTATAAAAATTATCAAAATATAATATGTGATGTACAAGATCGGGAATCGTAAGCGAATGACAATATTTGACGTGGCTCAAAGATCTCGCGTGATAGGCAAGACAACATTATCGCCGGCACCATTGTATATTTCGAAACGGTAGGCAAAGCCGTTCGTGTCCATAGCACAAATAATTTTCCCTCATTTGTGCGGCTTATTTAGCATATATTGTAAAACTAGGTTGAACTGGCGGTCCAGTAGGAGACAATGGAGATCGAGGCGTTTTGGACGATCTTAACGATCTTTTTGCTATGGGTGTAGACGATGTGTATAGGGTTTGTGAACCAATCGATTCGTCGAAAATCAGTGTTGAACTAGCTACTGGTTGTTTGATTGAACTTATATACGGCGATGAATTTACAGTATCGTATCCTGAGCCTCATCCATTTTATTTGTACATTCTGCAATTATCTGTTCAGCTGAGTCACTATCCTCACCGTTATCAGCGACATAGTCAGGGTTATCGATACTGTCATCACTGCTGAAAGTTTCGTCTTCGACTTCCACGGAATCGATGAAGTCTATCAATTCTTCATCGGATAATGTTTCCAAATTTATTTATCTTTTTTCAAGAACATCCATAGCGATCCATATTTACCACAAAACTATATATTCCCCTGCAATGAAAGCACATCTTTATGTCAGTATGGAATAACTTTTTACCCACAAACCGCTAAAGCCGCCTTGAGAGGGCCTTGCTTTTTTCGAATCCCAACCCCACTATAAATTACTTTTTCACTTCAAACCATTTTTAGAACTCAAAAAGAATATGTAAGGTACTTACCATAAAATTATGAACTTGATTGTTTTATTCTAAATGTATCTCTTTTTAAAATGAAAAATGCAAAATTGGATAACCAATTTTTTGACGCTCCTTCACTCGTTCCCCGCACTTCACTGAGTATAACTTTGAAATGCGTTGTCACAATACATTAAATAATGCATTAAAATACTACTAAAAGTAATTTGCTCTTATTTACCGTAATTTTTGGAGACAAAAATGTGTATTCTGGACTCTGAAGGCAAAAAGAAGAAGACTATCTTGAGACAGTCTTACCCGTTTGAGGGTTAAAAAAAAAATATTTATGTCAAATTTTAACAAAAAATTTAATATCTTTACAGCATATAAGTAAATTATGTCAACATTCAACTCCAGTAATGATATGGTGCAACAAAATACAAAAATAAAAGAAAATATCAAAATGGGCCTGGCTCCGTCCTTTTTCATTTAATATGTCTAGGATACTTTTAATGCCATAAGTCGAACAAAAATTTACCAATCCTTGTCACGTTTGACAGGGGCTTAGATTCTAGGACGATAACTGTTTTCTGTGAAAAAGGACGAAATCAGTTGAAGTTATGCCCAGTTTTTATACACAGTCGACCGTCTGTCCTTCCGCTCGGCCGTTAACATGATAACTTGAGCAAAAATCGATATATCGCTACTAAACTCAGTTCACGTACTTATATGAACTCATTTTATATTGGTGTAAAAAATGGCAGAAATCACTATGACCACGCCCACTTTTTCGATATCGAAAATTACGAAAAATGAGAAAAAAATTCCATAATTCTATACCAAATTCGAAAAAAGGGATGAAACATAGTAATTGGATTGGCTTATTGACGCAAAATATAACTTTAGAAAAAAACTTTATTAAATGGGTGTGACACTTACCATATTAAATAAAAGAAAATGAAGAAGTTCAACAGGGCGAAATCAAAAGCCCTTGGAATCTTGGCAGGAATATTGTTCGTGGTATTACATATATAAATAAATTAGCGGTACCCGACAGATGATGTTCTGCGTCACCCTGGTACACATTTTGGTCGATATCTCGAAAACGCCTTCACATATAAAACTACCACCACTCCCTTCTAAAACCCTCATTTGTACCTTTAATTTGATACCCATATCGTACAAACGCATTACAGAGTCACCCCTGGTCCACCTTTATGGCGATATCTCGGAAAGGCGTTCACCTATAGAACTAAGGCCCACTCCCTTTTAAAATACTCATTATCACCTTTCGTTTAATACCCATATTGTACAAACGCATTCTAGAGTCAAATCTGGTCCACCTTTATAACGATATCTCAAAAAGGCGTCCACCTATAGAACTAAGGCCCACTCCCTTTTAAAATACCCATTAACACCTTTCATTTTATATACATATCGTACTAACAAATTCTAGAGTCACCCCTGGTCCACCTCTATATCGATATCTAAAAAGGCGTCCACCTATAGAACTAAGTTCCACTCCCTTTTAAAATTCTCATTAACACCTTTCATTTGATACCCATATTGTACAAACAAATTCTAGGGTCACCCCTGGTCCACCTTTATGGCGATATCTCGAAACGGCGTCCACCTATGGAACTAAGGATTACTCCCTTTTAAAATACTCATTAACATCTTTCATTTGATACCCATATCGTACAAACGCATTCTAGAGTCACCCGTGGTCCACCTTTATGGCGATATCTCGAAAAGGCGTCCACCCATAGAACTAAGGCCCACTCCATTTTAAAATACTCATTAACACCTTTCGTTTGATACCCATATTATACAAACGCGTTCTAGAGTCACCCCTGCTCCACCTTTATGGCGGTATCTCGAAAAAGCGTCCACCTATAGAACTAAGCCCTTTCACGCCCTTTTAAAATACTCATTAACAGCTTTTACTTTGATACCCATATCGTACAAACCAAATCTAGAGTCAGCCCTGGTCCACCTTTATGGCGATATCCCACCTATAGAACTATGGCCCACTCCCTCTTAAAATACTCTTTAATACCTTCCATTTGATACACATGTCAACACATTCCAGGATTGCCCTAGGTACATTTTCCTACAGTTGTGTTATGTTTTTCTAGTTTATATAAATGTTTGCAAAGTCGCTAATCTCTTCTTATAAGATCCGCGAAGAAACTAAGAATCGATTTTTAATCAACAAAGTTAAAGACTCGTGAGGGTCCAAAGATACGAAAAATCGGTATTTTACCCGTACCTGGCGATGCGATTTTGAAGGTGTTCGGGGACAACATTGTTTGCTGTCGTACCTAAATCTTCAAGATATACTAGAAAAATGGTATCACTTCCCAAGTATTTTCACATTGTTTTTTTTTTTACACTGTGTAATTAGTAATATTGGTTGCAATTATTTATTATTGTTATGGTAGTAAAGTAATATTTACTACTAGGTGGTAACAGTCCATTAATATAAATAATATTTTTTTGTTGTTGTTAAGCGGGGAATAAAAAAGAGATTTTAAGCCGAGCTTTTCTTTCCATTTACGTAGTGCCCTTTTTAATTTTTCTTACAAATTAGCGGGACGGGACCTACTTGTTTTATGCAAACTCCGAACGGCATCTGAAAGGCAGATGAGTTTTCGCTGAGAGCTTTTCATTGCAGAAATACACTCGGAGTGCTTTCCACTAACTGCCGAGGAGCGACTCCGCTTAGAAAAATTTTCTTCTAATTAAAAAATCTTGTTTCTAAAATTTTGATGTTGCTTCGCACCAGGAATTCGGTGCCGTAGGCGGAGCACGCTACCATCACACCACGGCGGCCGCCAAAGGAAACCCTATCGCTTAATATATGAAAAAACTTCCAAACCAAATTTTAAAGTTTTTCTTATTATATGTAAATAATTTACTGTTAAAAAAGCCAGGTGTATCAAAATATTTTCGTTGTGCCAATTTCCTGAAATCTAGAAGTTTCTACTTGTTGTACAAATATCAACTTTTCTCAATTCAATAGCACAAATTAACTGTGCAAATATATAAAGAATTCCATGGAAATTTACTGTTATATCTGTGGAATTTTTTTTAAGTAACCTAACTCGATCTCCGACAAAACAGCAAAGTTATTAAATTTAGTTACAATTTGGTGAGTTATATTTAAAGAGATCACGGTAAGTGTCTGTATTATTTAATAAATCGAATTAGTAATAATAAATCGAATCAATTTCGATATTGGGTCAAGGTTCGAGTTAGGTTACTTTGCCACAGGTATATTTTTTTGTACGTTTATTGTGGCTGAACTCCTTCTAAGCGTCTGCACCGTTTTTGATGAGATTTTGTGTGTGTGTGTGTTCAAAGAGATGGGGACTCACTATTTGATCCGTCTCCTTCTTATCTTGCTGGGAGGTGAACCAGAGGCCGACCTGTTCAAAAAAAGCAAACGTTGACTGCGAAATTTGCTCAAAATTTGGTACAGTAGTAGTTTTCTCGACTTCTTCCTATTTGAGAAACATTTCCTTCCAGAAAGTGGAGTAAGGACCGATCTATTCTCAAAAATCTTATTTTAAGTGAAATATTCTAGAAATTCGATACAAGGATACCTCTTTAACCAAGTTAATATTTCAGAAAACTTTTATTTCCGGGAATGAGACCAGTTACCGACCTATTTCAAATTATATAATTCATGGTGCGATTTGCTTGATATTCGGTAGAGTGGTGCCCCTTTGGTCAAGTTAACTTTCTCCCCTGGCTCTGCTGTTTCATGTAAATTTCTTATGCACAAAATCAATGTCTGTATTTTGAGGCAGATAACGAGTACGAGGCGGTAATGAAACAACAACACATTCTTTTTACCTTAATTTTTTTATACAAATTGATGGAACTAACAGTTTTTCTGTCGACAAAGAACGGCATCTGCTAAAGCGGGCGATTTGCTACTTTATAGGAGTTTAGGGCATTTATTTGTTTTTCAAAAGTTAGAGCCACCCCAATATAGAAATTAGAAGTTATGAACGCACATGTCGATATGGGCAGACATACAAAAATTTTGCATATATTTTTATATTTATAAAACGTAAAACATTAAAAAGCATGCGTTTAATTGGAAGTTTCGACGCCATTCAATCTTTGACATTTGAACCTATTAGCCTGATAAGATGTGCTTGAGGTTATCAGTTTTGAAAAATGTTAACACGCGTTTTAGAAAGACATAATTACATACATACAGCAGCGCTTATACAATAGCTGTTATATTTTTAAAACTGATATTGATATCTCTATATTTTATGAGGTACAGAAACAAAACCCAATCCATATTTAAGCCCAAACAGGAAACTATTAAGTACTTTCTTCGGTCGTGCTCCACTAGCGCTTAATTAACTAAGGCTACAGCTATTAAAACTGACAGAAGAACTGTGATAGGTTTTAAATGCTTCTAGAATTTTCTCGAAAACAGAATTGTTTTATACAAACTTCTGGTTAGATTATGGATGAATTCAACTACGAGAAGTACGGATGGGGAATTTCAATGGCATTGGAAGCTTATAGCTATCACAATCGTGTAGAAATTACGAAAAGTTTCTTATCTGAATAATCAGATGTATGGAATATATGCTACATATAACGCCCATCTCTACGATGTTTTCAACAACAATATGTGCGATGTATGTGTATAGGAAAGAATTTGATAAAATTTAAAGCTTTTTTCTGATAAGTTGATGAAGATATGACCAAATTCCTCTTTTCTGGAAAATCGGTTGTATGGGGAATCCGATCCAGTCAGTTTCGACATTCGGGAAGGTGGGGTTTGACCAAACCGGTAATAGGTGTGCGTGAATTAATAGTCCATATATTTAAAAATGATGGCTTCAAGTTGCGTCATCTCTGATCATATCAAAGTTATTGTGCAGAGATAATGCTTTCGTACGTATGAATCATACATATGCATGCATACATATTTTTCTGGTACGTTTGTATGCATTTGACATAAGTACAGCCATATGCATACGGATGTAGTGCAAAGGGAGTAATAGTGTATGCATTAGCCTGGGTCGATTTTTATGGACGAAAGTTAACCGATAAAGCGCCATCGGTTTTTCGATAGGATTTGGACTCAGGAAAAAAGTCCCACTACGCATACCCAAAAAAGTAATTTTCGAGCCCGCAAAAAAATGGCGAAAGGGTAAATATTTCGACCAAAACACTTCCCGAAACCCAAAAAAAATTTTTTTTTTTTTCAAAAAACTGTTGCAAAAACGTAGGCGATAAGAATTTTTTGAAACAAAAAAATATTTTTTGGGTTTTATGAAGTCTTTTGGTCGAAAAATTTACCCTTCCGCCATTTTCTTTTCGCAGGCTCGAAAACTATTTTTAGGGTATGCTTAGTAGAACTTTTTTTCCTGAGCCCAAATCCTATCGAAAAATCGATGGCGCGATATCGGTTAATAAATCGACCCAGTCTAGTATGCATGCTCCCTGAGAAACTACAAGTGTAATAAAGAAATAAACTGGCAGGCATACATAGTTCCAATTCATTCGTCAAATTATGCTGTTTCATGCAGTTTGAGTCGTTATAAGTCAAAATACCACCACTCTATTCAATATGATTACGGGTCATAATAGCCTAAGTGGAGATGGGTTGATTCCCAAAACTAATTTTTAAAACTATTGTATACCTACTAAATAATAATTAACGAGATAAATTAATTGTTGTGAATTGAGTATAGAGTTACATACATTATTAGTATGAGCAAAATAAAAATAAAATAGTTCTTTTTCTAATCTGTCTAATGTACATACGCACATGTGCAATTAAAAAAGAAATACCTACTCATAGGTACAAAACAACATCTCTTTAGATAATTTCCTCAAATGTAAACAATGACTCATGAATAGTCACGTACTGGCTCAGTAATAATTATGCCGTTACTAATTAGTTCAAGCGAGTAACAATGAATTAATGAAGTGATTTTATGTGTTTTTGTTTTGAATAATATGTATGGCTTTATTGAAAATTAAGTCAATTTAGCTGTTAAGAATTTTTTGTATAAATTTAACTTTTTTTATGCGGTATGAATCACTTAGTCCCTATTGAGTGCCGTTTTCACCAACTCTAGTTAACTCGAAGTTTAACTGCAATCGTTCAAATAGTTTCATTTAACACTTTTAACACAAACACAGGGTAACCCATCCCAGCTAAATCAATAATTGTGAATATTTACCTTCAGATAACTTCATTTGACATTTTAAACACAAAAACAGGGTAGCGCACCCCACTTTAGTCGAAAATTGTGAAAAGTGTATGGTAAAAACAGCAAACATCTATTAAGAATACACGAAAATTAAAAAAAACAGCTGAATTTTTTAACACTTTTGTCTTGCACCTGTTTGACAGTCGATGCTCCAGCTTCCACGAAGAAAACGATAGTTTTGACACCAACACGGGGAAAGCCATTCTAGTTGAATCGATATTTGTGAATATTTTGTAGTACAAATCGAAAAAATCAATTGTGAATACAGGAAAATAAACAAAACAGCTGACTTTGTTAACGCCTTTGCCTTGCATTTAAACGCAAGTCGATGCCTCAGCTAGCGTGAATAAAATGATAATTTCGATACCAATATAGGGTGCCCATGTGAGTTGAATCGCTGATTCTATCAATAAAACAGCAGACTTTTTTTTTATCCTTTTACCTCGAATTTAGTTGATATCTATTCGATGCCTCAGTTTGCATGAATAAAATGATAATTTCGGTACCAACACAAAGTGGCTGTATAGATAATTGTGCGTACATTTATCGATATTTATATATTTTATAGTGCAAATCGCAAAGCTCTATTGTGAGCACGCAAGAATGTACAAAAAAGCTGAACTTTGTTAACACTTTTGCCTTACATTAACTGACAGTCGATGGCTCAGTTTGCATGAAGAAAACGAGATTTTCGGTAGCGTATGGCTAAATATCTAACTGAAGATGGTGAAAACGACCATTTAAGAGCTCAGAGAACTTAAAAGTTTATAAGCTTATACTCGGTTGCTACAACACTTCACAGAAAAAATGTTTAAAAAAATCTTGTGAAAACTTTTCATTTTTCATTTATGGATGTATAAGAATGTGGTCTTTCACTTCCACACGTTTAAATTTAAAGCGTTTCAACAGAATCATTTTCTCATGCGGTATTCTAATAGCTCGAAGATGCCAAAGAGCATCAAAGCGAGGATCTTCGGCCACTGAACCAAAATATCGCCACCTTATAAAAATATCCGAGCATTTTCCAAGCCGAAGTTATCGACATAAGCCAATGTGCAGTGATAAATCTGCAGCGGGATACACATATAAGATAAATTTAATACTCAAAATCAGGCCGCGCTCTAGGCAATATCTTTATTTGAAATTAAATCATTAACAGTGTTTGAGCGCGTGGAGAAATTTAATCGCTTAGGAACTAATCACACCATTCATTCTTATAGCCTCTGTCACAGTCGAGAGAAGAAGACGAAGGACCCTTGAATCGTTAAAACTATAAAGAAGACACATACACGCTCCAAAGCCGAGTATCATTTTGGATTTTCTCAGAGGCGTCGGTTTGGATGGGGTGCTGTAAAAATAATGAGGGCAGAATATATTTAAAGGTCGAAGTGCATAAGTTGAAAAAAATATATCCTGGGTACGCTTTATGAATAAAAAGAAAACTAGTTTTTGTATTTTTTTCTTCATAGAAAATGTGCCTAATAATTTTGTGAAACCTTGTGATTAAACAAGAACACAATACCATTGATTCTGAACCTTCATTCACGCTGTGTGTCCAGACTATATATATATTGAAGCTTTGTTATGATATTTTATAGAATTTATTTTAATTTACAAAGTAAATAGTAAAATAAAATTGTTGAGTACGCTATGTAAATAAATTTTTTGAAATCTCTCTCTATAAGTAAATAAAAAAATAATAATATTATACACAAAATTTACGTATCAATTTTTTACATTCGCTCGGTTTCCATTGAATTATATTTTTTATGTTTGACTTTTTAGCAGAGATTGCAAATAACAGTTTCCAGAATTGATATAATTTATAGTATGACTTATTTTAAGTTTTGTCTTGAGATTTAAGAGAAATTTGGGATCCTGAGAAGATTTATAACTTATACACATACCTGCTTTACAAATTCGGAAAAGCGTCGTATATTATTCATATCAGCCCTGCTTGTTTAATGATACTATGTTCAGGATACTGTTCAGGCCGTCTAGACTTTTTAAATCACTATGCTGAAAACCATAAAGATCAAACTTTTAAATGCACTCCTGCCGCAGTTGTGTAAGGGTTTCAACAAATAAAACACTCACTTGAATACCTCAGACTCGCTTTCACTAATTTAAAATTTTATCATAGTTGCCTCAAATAATTAAGACAAAAATACTCGCAGTTTGATTGACAATGCGTTCTATTTAACCTCCCACGCAGTTTGGACCAAATTGTTGTCTGATAATTGTAAATCTGTTGCTTGGAATCGCGTCCATTCTAAAAGTTCTATCAATCAATGGAATTTGATTCTGTGTTGCTCGGCATCTCGTTCATTCCAACAAACGCACACGCAGTGCAGCCATACTTATTGCATGCTAATTGTATGTAATTATGTAATTGTAAGTCAATTTCGACAGCAGTATAACATCATCATTAGTAACGTTTCAATGACGCGTGAACCAGATACGGATAGATATTTAACATGCAAATTCAGCAACAAAATTATGATCCAGATATTTATCTGGTTAAATTTCTTATCCGTATAGTAGTTCTTTTCGTTTTGTTTGTTTTCTCTAGTAGATTTTTTGACAGCTAACCACCATTGTGAATGAAAACTAAGTGTGATATCTTCTGCATAGACGTTAAAATTCCCAAGTGATTGGATCACCTGATTTGTAATTGACTATCGCTGTCTCATTCTGTATCTCTTTCTATCACCCGCTGAAGATAGGCGCCGCCATATTGAACACCCTGTTAAAACGCTAAAAAGTAGCCATATTGAACATCCTGTCAGGCAGTTGACAGATAAGATATCACACTTAGTCATCATTCACAATGCTAACCACTTTTGAGTCGGTTGTACTGAAATAAATATGAGTACATATATGTATACATAAAAGATTTCGCGATATTAAAAGCAAAAACACGGAAAGAGTAAACAACTTGAAGAAAATGTAAGCAAAATAAATAGTTTGTTTACGTGTGAAACTATTTAAATCTTAATAAAATAAATTTCGCTGTTAGGGAAAAGAGAATGTGGACCACCACCATCAACAAAACAGATGTTTTATATTAGTGCTGCCACCTCTCATACAGTTGATCTAGATCGTTCCAATGAAATTTGATCGTAAGCCAGAACTCGATAACTCAATTGAACGCTCTATTACTTTTGATGCTTTCGCGTCCAAAAGGATCGTCGTTTGTCTATTTGTAGCACGATGAGCAATACGATACGTAAGCATAACGATAATCAAAATGATAACGGACGACTTTTACGTAATCTCGCCAATCTCTACCACGAACAGCTGCTGCTAAAGCGAAAACAAAATGTTAAAAGCAAAAGACGAATAGGAACTTGACCACTGTTTTCATGCAGTGGACCAACAAGGTAAAGCTAGACGCACGTATCGTTCGTTAAATATCTCGTTGTGTCATTATGTCCTGCTTCCGTTTATTCCGAAAACATACTGAATAATATACATATTCTATAATTTATTTCCAATTGTAAAATTATATAATTTAAATTACGATTAGTTATGTACGCTATTGCCTGCATGTTGAGAATCTCTAACTACGAGAAAGTTATAACCAATCAACAAACTCCTACGATGGTGCTCGGAATACCGTCCCTTGCAAAATTTTCAACATTAAAATTCTTTTTTTTTGCTGACAGCGAGAAAATGATGATAGTTTGAAAACTAATTATTTCTTACCTATCAACAAACTTCAACTATGATGCTCGGAATAACGTCCACTCCAACATTTTGAAAATATATAAAGAAATAAAACGTTCATCAAAAAACGCATAATAAAATAAAATTTAAGTTTCCATGTCATAAAGGGATAGAAAGTTACGAATAGGCCGAAAACTTGGCAAAGGAATTTGCAGCACTTCTTGAGTCGATGATTTACGTCCCAATTCGGTTGGGATATATGAAAAGGAAACAAGAGTTGCATATGATGCATTCATTAAGCAAGAGAGGCGTGAAGAGAAGCAGGAAAATCATATGACATTAGACTGACAAAATTGCTTATATTTCTAAAGAAAGAAGACCTAACGCACATGATGAGTATATCAACTTGACACTGCCTGCTGGAGTCACATGTTATAAGCGAAACAACCAATGTAGGAAGTGCAAGTTGCAGGAAGAAACGGTTGAACGCGCTCTGTGTTCATGTTCTGCGTACGCCAGGTCAAGGCTCTATATACTGAGGGCGGCAGAGTTGCCAGATCTCGAAGCAGCATTTAAGCTAGGTCATAAATATCTTCTAGTATTCTATAAAGCGACACAGTTATGGCCGTAAAACAAATTCTGGGCTTTAAGTTCAACCTCACTGATTTAACCCATATCAAACGACCAAAAACTTATGTTTGTTTTGTGCAACATTACAGCGTGAAACTTCCATTACCAAAACTCGCTACAGTAACGAAACTTTGTTTTAGAAAGGCCACAGAATGATATTTCTTATTAAACGCGTGAAGGGAATTTACCATTAAAATAAATTTCAGTTCACTATTCAAGTAATAGAACCTTTGTTACAAAAGAAATCACTATTTTCTACAAGTTCTAAATTGTTAGTAGCTGGTTCACTTTTATATGCAAACTCTGCTTTATAGTAGTGGAGCCTACCTAGAATATTACTGGCTGAATATATATGCGTTATATATAGCTTTGTAAGTAAATATATTTACCTGTTTAAATACATATATTTAGCGACAACAAAGCGCCCACTATTTGCCACAAATGTAAGCTATTGTCTGCATAAAAATAAACACAAGTAAAAGTGGCGTTTTTCATCGGAAATAGAATTAACTTACTAATACAAACATCAAATACTTGTTGCAGTTTAGTAAATGAATAGCTTTAGCAATTTCTAGTGCGTCATTTTACATTCACACAAATCAACAAAATCTTGCTGCGTTTTCAAATTTATTCTTCTTAATTATGACTGACAGGCTACAACTATTTACTCTATGGGGTATATACATATATACACATAATAATAATAAAATATTTTGGCGCGCTATGGCTACGAGAAGTTAAGGCCTAGCTTACCTTCCAATCTGGGGTATGCTGCTTTTTCATAAATTCTTCAAATTCGTATGCCTATATATGTATTTTATGCCTACTTCAAAGGGCATCTGATAAGGCAAATGATTTTTTCTTTGCTGAGAATCTTTTCATGGCGGAAATACATTCGAAAGGCTTGTCAAATTACTACTTTTAAGAGAAACTTTCTAAAGTATTTTAATTTTAGTTGCCAGTCTTTTGAGTGGGACAACTTTGCTTAGTTAGGATAGCACATTACCTCCTCGGTACACAGTGTAACTTTTTTCACTTTTAGGATGCCAAAATTAACAACAGCCAAACCAATAGAGGAATTTATTTGAAATTTTGCAGTGTGGTTGATTTGAGAATAAAAATATAAAGTGAAATTTCACATAATCATATTTTCTACTTTAAAAGCATTTTCCGGTGCCAATATAAATAAAAATTGTTTATATTTCTTAACTTTAGTTTAGAGGTTTTTGATTAATATTTAAAAAAATTTTATTTTCAAAGTCAAACACAACATATGTACATATATTTGTAAAAACTGAATTGAAATACATACTTATAAATAAAAAGTGATATTTTAACTGGTATAAAGTTAGTCGGAGTCAATATCGTTGACATGATCTGGTTCAATAATAAGCCTATAACTTCACTCATTAATGCTCGCCGCTTTGACCTAGGGGTTTTCCGCAAACTGTTTATGAACGGGTCTGACGATATCAGCAATCTGTGCAGCAAATCCAAGTTGCTACAAATTCTGGACTTTTTTGTGGTGAAAATTTCACGATAGTTTCGTGCATCTTTGTTTCTGGACACTTGAGCTTCTTCCGAAATTTGACCAATAGGAAGAATAGCAGAGACGGCTATAGTCTTTCCATGAAACAGAATTTTATGTACGCTCACTGGCATATTCTACCAAGCATATTCAGAGGAATATAGTACCCTTGTCTCTGTCACATAGTGGTCAAAAGCTTCAGAATTTATGTGAAACCCACATCCTATGCATGAAAGTATTGTATGAAGCCTTTTCAAAATATTGATGTTTATGCCGATTATGTCTGATGTTATTTCAGGATCTCCAAAGAATCTTCTCGCAGTGTTGTTATCATTTGTGTTGCCGGTTTTTTGCTTTGACATATCAAACAAAAGACCAACTTTTTCCTGAATCTCTTTTGGATCTGTTCTTTCTTCTTTTTCATATTTTCCTTATTTTCTTCGCCCCGCACACACCAGGTCTTCATTTCCACTCGATAAGCGATGTGTAGCATACATTCCATGCATCGTTTCCAAGAATGTAAAGGGGAAATTCCGAAAGCCAGCATGCTTTTGTCAACATTTCGCTCTGACAGGGCTCGCATATTGTTCATATCTTTTGGAGAAGCCCCACATATGTAGCACTTTTGCGATGATGTATATGCCGACAGAGCGTTAAGTAGACGTTTATGTGATGTATACATACATATGTACATTCCCGAAGCACTCAATTGCTTAAAAGTATCACCCATAATAGACGACCCTCAGGTAGGCGTGCATACATAACATAAGTATATGGGATAAGTGCATAACTCGTTAGTTATGGGAAAACTCATATGACAAACAATGAAGGCTATTCAGTGCACAAGTTTCCTTTTTCTGGGATAAATGTCGTTTTTGGGATCTAGTATTGTAGATTTGAATTGAGGACATTTCATTGTTAGGTCGCTGCGCTTCTTACGTGGCGATTACAAAGAAAAACGCAAAATTTCGCAATGGTTTGTTTTTTTATCTGAAACTATATGAAATTGCCTTTCATCTGTATGTATTCGTTCAATGGAATTGGGCGGAATCAGGCAAGTTTTATTCTATTGAAAACGAAAAAATTTCTAAGCTTTCCAAACTTTTAGTTGCTGTCTAAAACAAAAAAAAATAAAATTAAAAAAAATTCCTACGCGGCTGAAACTTACTAATGCTGTTATAAACTACCTAAGTATGTTACATAAAAGAGTTTGGAGTCAAAACAGTTATGGAAAAATCCACCACGTAGCCACAAAGTTGGTCAAAATTTTTGGACCGTGAATTGATTTTTACACTTGTTTCAATATTCCAAGTTTCATAATGCTTATCATGGTGATCGTGGGTATTTTACTTTGCTTTGTATACATTTTCTTAACAGTTGGTTATTAATCTGTTGCCTGTTCAAAACAGTTTTGAGATTGGAGAACATTGTTATTTGGACTTTTGGCAACCTAAAAGTGAAAAAAGTTATACTGTGCGGTGGTTGCGACACGTGTTAGTAGATAGATTGTAGATTTACAAGCATAGTAGTTGAATTAATTTGATAAAGTCCACTTTTTAATGAGTGTCTAGTAAGCTTATTGAGTTACTTTAAACAATAAAAATCAAATATGTTAAATGTACAAACGACAAAGACTTTCACCGGCAAACAATTTTGGTCCCCGCAAGAGAGATGTCCATTTAACTTGAGCTTATTTATTAACTTTTAAGGTTAAAACACATTTCTTGGCCACCACTTTGTTATTTATGCTATTATACAAAGATGCATGTAACTAACATACAGTACCAACCATATTAAATATATGTATAATGTTCTACTTAGCTCGAACTTTTGCTTCCTAACTTGTTTTATACTAAATTCAAAATAAAAAATCTCATTTAAAACCAAATCTCATTATTAAAAATTTTTTAAAATTTTAATAGAATCCCGAAGTATTCACTTGGATCGAGTATACTGGATGCGCTTTACTTTTCTGCGAGAATGTTAAGTAAATACCGGTTTGCATACGTTTTCTAAAGATCTATCACTACACATTATATGATATGGCATCATATAATATTAAATTATATCGTATGACAAAATATCATTAACATTACATCATATGACATCGTGTCATGTGACGTAACATTATTATCATATGATGCACATTTAGTCTATGGTTTAGTTTGTAGACTAATAAAAAAAATATCTATATATGTACTTATTTAAGCGCAGTTTGTAGAGTGGTATTGCTACATGTTGACAAACGCATAGGTCACCATGTAAAATTGTGTTGAGTAGAATAAGAAAATATGAAAGCCAGACAACGTATCATTACATTACATAGCTCGAAAAAACATAACAAGTCATGGTGACTTAACATAGCATAACATATTTTTAAACATATCATATTTGTAAACATGTATCATTTTAAACCACAACATGATATTTCCAAATCATCGGAATCTTGGCCCTTTCTTCAGCAGCATAGCTGAAAATAAAATATAGCTATTTATAGCACAAGGATCCAGCACTCAAAAAATTAACATGGTTAATCACCATGATAACAACAAAGTGTGAAATCACCGTTATAAACGTTAGACATGCACTGGTTACTAGAGTCTAGTAAACTAGAGCTGCGAACTTGTCGAAAATCCAAAAACGACTCGGACTATCATCTTGAAGTAACGAAGCAACAAATATATTCACCATCGTGATGCATCGTAGCAAAGAAGAAGAAAGTTGCGGACAAGTTTTTCGTCCATAGGTACTATATGCTGCCTCCGCATCTGCTCTTTCAGAGCATGATGGGCTTCGACATAAAAATATAATAATAATGAAATAATATCATAGATAGCGTAAAACATTAAAAAGCTTTCTGCTAGGGATTTAGGGATTTAAGCAACCCGATAAAACAAGAACTTATAGGCTTTTTACCTCTTACCACGAATGGGTGTTTGCGAATCGCAATTTTCGGGTTGTATTTACATTTTCACCTTAAGTCTTCTCTCGAATAGATGACTTTCGAGTAAGCCGAGCAAAGTCACCATATCTTCCATAGTAGCGAAATTTTTTGAAAGTGTGTGGTAGTTTTGCGTCACTAAAGCTCAATTAACTCTAGCTATGGATGTTTCGTTGACATCGATTAGGTTAACAAATGACGACTAAGCCCCTTATTTTGTTGGACTATGTTATGCGAGCTGCTGAAAGCTTACGAGGTACTCCTTTCCTAGCCCACCTATTAAACCACAGGAAAAATCTGAAAGAGAGTTTTCTAAGAAAATTTGGTTGGAAAAAGTATAAGTATCTGATTATCTTTGTTTGGCGTCCAGACCCCTTCAAATCCATTAATCTCCAAATACATAAGTAGATAAGAGTGTTTTTATTATGATGTACTGTTTAATGCCAGTCCATGTGGTACATCTCATACTGCAAAGCCATTCCTAATACAGCTGTATGAAGTAGGAGAAGTTGTAAACATTGAGTCACTTCATACATCTATTCAATTTCTGACATAATGATAGGGAAATCTCGACTTTGGCTGAGACGGCCTTGGTTTCAACCATCGACCTTGATTTATACCGACGAGCTCAAAAAGGGTCAATGTGGTCAAAACATATCGTGGTGGTTACGCTACTATCCTAATGGTGCCAGTTACTAGAAAGTAACGGATTTATATATGGCAAAGGACCATAGATATCGGGTTGTGTTTATTGTAATATTATTAACCCTAGTGAGATAATGTACGTCTCTAAGACGTACGTACATCGTTTTAACTTTGCTCTCCCACAATCGCAAAGAGGGAACATTCTCAGTTTTCTCAGCTACCATTACTAGCTTGTCAGTGGGGGAGTTTTTCAGTAGTAACTTTTTTCTTTGCTGAAATATATACGATTGTTTTTTAAAAATACGTCTAGAAGACGTATCGTTATCTTTTACGTGACTACAAATTTTATATGTAATTTTTGCCTAAAATGGTAATTTTAGCTAATATTTTTTTAAGTATAGTTTAAAACAGTTAATTCATTCAGTTGAAGTAAAAAAAATGTATTTTATTTTAATTTTTTTCCTATAAACTCAGTTCCTTCAAAAAAGACTGATTTTTGTAAGGACAATTCCAAGACAAGTCAAACATAATTTTTAATATATTAAAGAAACAATATTTTTCTTTAAAAACATTTAAAACAAGTGAATATATGTGACCCCGCCTATGAAAATATGGCTTATGACTCAAAAAATAAATTGAGAGAAAAAGTTGTTAAAGATAAACAATGCATTTCTTCAGTTTCTTAGTAGTTTTTTTTTTTTTGTGAGTCATAAACCACCTTTTCATAGGCCGGGTAACATATATCAAATAAATGCTTAACAAAAAACAAAAAAAAATATGTAAGTTTTTTTTTAAATCTTTAGGGTCCTTAAACTTGAACACGTCTATCAGACGTACGTTATCTTTCTAGGGTAAAAAATAACTTTATCTTTCTAGGGTTAAATTGTCATCTATTTCGATTTGTTATCGAAAAATTACCAATTTCGGTACGTTATCGGTTGATATCGCACACCTTTCAATTGTTTATGAAACAGATATTTATAAAACTTCAAAATACTTTTAACTTTTAACTTAAAAGTAACAACAGCAAGTAAGGAAGGCTAAGTTCGGGTGTAACCGAACATTACATACTCAGCTGAGAGCTTGGGAGACAAAATAAGGGAAAATCACAATTTAGCAAAATTAACCTAGGGTAACCCTGGAATGTGTTTGTATGACAAGGGTCTCAAATGGAAGGTATTAAAGAGTATTTTAAAAGGGAGTAGGCCATAGTTCTATAGGTGGACGCCATTTCAGTATATCGCCATAAAGGTGGACCAGGGGTGACTCTAGAATGTGTGTTGTATGATATGGGTATCAAATTAAAGGTATTAATGAGGGTTTTAAAAGGGAGTGACCCTTAGTTGTATATGTGAAGGCGTTTTCAAGATATCGAACAAAATGTAGACCAGGGTGACCCAGAACATCTTCTGTCGGGTACCGCTAATTTATTTATATATGTAATAACAGGAACAGTATTCCTGCCAAGATTCCAAGGGCGTTTGATTTCGCCCTGCAGAACTGTTGTCATTTTCTTCTACTTAATATGGTAGGTGTCACACCCATTTTACAAAGTTTTTTCTAAAGTTATATTTTGCGTCAATAAACCAATCCAATTACCATGTTTCATCTCTTTTTTCATATTTAGTATAGAATTATTGCATTTTTCTCATTTTTCGTAATTTTCGATAACGAAAAAGTGGGCGTTCAGATAAGTACGTGAACTAAGTTTAGTAAAGATATGTCGATTTTTGCTCAAGTTATCATGTTAACGGCCGAGCAGAAGGAGAGAAGGACGACTGTGTATAAAAAGTGGGCGTCGCTTCAAACCGATTTCACCCATTTTCACAGAAAACAGTTAACGTCATAAAATCTATGCCCCTACCAAATTTCAAAAGCATTGGTAAATTTTTGTTCGATTTATAGCATTAAAAGTATTCTAGACGAATTAAATGAAAAAGGGCGGAGCCACGCCCATTTTGAAATTTTCTTTTAGTTTTGTATTTTGTTGCTCCATATCATTACTGGAGTTGAATGTTGACATAATTTACTTATATACTGTAAAGTTATTCAATTTTTTGTTAAAATTTGACTTTAAAAAAAATTTTTTTTTAAGTGGGCGTGTTCTTAATCCGATTTGGCAAATTTTTCCTTAGCACACATATAGTAATAGGAGTAAATTTCCTGCAAAATTTCATCATATCAACTGCCAAATTACAGCTTGCAAAACTTTGAAATTATCTTCTTTTAAAAGTGGGCGGTGCCACGCCTATTGTCCAAAATTTTACTAATTTTCTATTCTGTGTCATAAGGTCAACCCCCGTAACAAGTTTCATCGCTTTAGCCGTCTTTGTTAATGAATTATCGCACTTTTTATGTTTTTCGAAATTTTGGATATCGAAAAAGTTGGCGTGGTTACAGTCCGATTTCGTTCATTTTAAACAGCGATCTGAAATGGGTTCCCAGGAACCTACGTACCAAATTTTATTAACATACCTCAAAATTTACTCAAGTTATCGTGTTTACGGACGGACATAGCTAAATGAATTTCTTTTTTCGCCCAGATCATTTTGATAGATAGAAGTCTATATCTATCTCGATTAGTTTATGCCGTTACGGATTACCGTTATGCGAACAAAGTTAATATACTCTGTGAGCTCTGCTCAGCTGAGTATAAAAATAACCCCTCACTGGAATCAGAATAGCTCATTGTAAACTTATATAACCCCTATTTTTATCCAGTCATTGGTTATTGCTCTATCATGCACGATATTTTTTTTTTCCATTTACAATTTGTTTTGTCTTTTTTCAGCAGTAGCATAGCACTTTCGTGCTCACCTAGCCATATCACAATGAATTCGACACGTCTGAGGTGTTTCTGCATAACCGCAATCTGCTTGTTATTATCAAATTGCTTATTTGCTGATGCTAAACGTATATATAGCAGCAGCGGTCGACGCAGCTCTAGCAGCAGTGGTTCATATTCACCGCGACGCTCATCATCATCCTCGACCTCGCATAGTTCATGGTCAAAACCAAGCTACTCACATTCCGATGCAACTAAATTAAGTTACGGTGGCGGATATCATTCCGCGCCACCGAAACCACAAAGTTCTATAACAAGTCGTACGTCAACGCACACCCAATCACGTCCCGCAGCAACCGCATCACCCATCGGCTGGAATGTACCTAAATCACAAGGTCCACCCCCAGCTTACTCCGCTTCGAATCCAGCAGGTGGCGCACGTACTAATATCAACGAACCACCACCATCATATCGTGCTAGCGCACCGGTTGCATCAGCACCTTCTGCATCATCGGTTTACAAACCAAATGCACCACCTCCAAACTATTCTGCTGCTACTAACACAGCTGGAAATCGCAATTCTTTCACACCTGCTCAGACATATAATCCAAGTGCCACAAATTATAACTCGGGCTCATCATCATCTAATGCAGCCAATCGTGGTACGTTCACACCCGCACAAACTTATCGTGGACGCACAAATTCAACTGGCGGTTTTGGTGGTGGTAGCTTTGGTAGCGGCTCGTACACGCCAATTCAACGTACTAATGTGCAAGGTGTGCATTCTAGTTATCCAAAACAAGGTTTGCCTGCCGGTGCAACATATTATAACTCACCTTCACATTTGCCAGCAGGAGCCACATATCATTCCCCTGGCACTTTGCCTGCCGGTGCAACATATCATCCATCTGGTTCTCTGCCTGCTGGCGCGTCATATCATGCTCCGGGTGCACTGCCTGCCGGTGCCACTTACTATCCTTCCTCACATGCTTTGCCTGCCGGTGCTAGTTATCATCCAGCCGGACATGTACCAGCCGGTGCCAGTTATTATCCCCATGCTGGTGGAATACCAGCCAGCGCAAGTTATTATCCTGCAGCAGCAGCGGTGCCTGCTGGAGCTACCTTCCTTCCGGCAGGCTCATCACTGCCAGCTGGGGCTACATATTATCCACAGGCTCCAGCTAAATCTTCTTCGGGGTTAGGTTTTGGTAAGTTTTTGACTTTGTTTTGCTTAATATAATTTTTCTATGCGATTTCCATTATAATTATATTCCTGTTCCATTCCTTCCAAATTTCCATTTCATCCCAATTGCCTCCTCATTTATTTTTATGTCGTTTTCATTCCAAATTTACAACATGCGTTTACGTTTGTTTCCATTCCATTTCCGCTCACTTTTCATTCCATTTTCACTATTATTTTTTTATTTCCATTTAATTTTCGACACGTTCTAATATATTTTAATTCCACTCAATTAGATTTTAATTCCAATTACTTGTTTTTCTATTTCCGTACTATTCCTGCTCCAATTCTAATTCATTCCATTCCATAATATTTTCATTATAAATTTTATTTCTCCATTTTATTTTCATTCCATTTTTAATATCCATTTTGTTCACATACCCTCGCAATTCCAATCCTTTTATAATTCAATTATATTTCCTTTCTATTTCGATGCCCCTTTCTCTCCATTGCAATTTCAAAATATTTCATCAATCAATCCCGCTTCAATTCAGTTCTAAATATATTTACGTAACATTTCTATTGCATTTACGTTCCATTTATGTTGTTTTTCCAATCCATGTTTTCATTCTATTCACTTTCATTTCAATCCATTTCCATTCCATTAAAAATTCCTTCATTTTATATTCTATTTTATTTCTACTCGATTTCGTTTTCATTTCCAATTGATTTTTCCTCAAGTACCATTTAATTGTATTGCATTTCCGTTCGATTTAAATGCTATTATCTTTTTGAATGAATTCCTTTTTTTTATGATGACAAGTTTTCGTTTCTTTTTCACTATATTTGATGTCATTTGTACTTTATTTCAATCGCGTGCCAATTAATTTTTTATTTCATTATCAGGCAGTTTATATTGCATTTTTATTTAATAAGCATTATGTGTTTATTTCATATCTTCCATAGTTCCATACCGTTTCCCTTCCTCTGCATTTCCATTTCATTTATTTTCCATTTCTATTTCATTTCCATTCTACTTCCGTTTTATTCACATGCCGTTTCAATTCCAATTCCTATTCATTTGAATTCCAATTTTTGCCTTTTTTTCATTAACGTTCAATGTACATTCCATTTTCACTTCATGCAATTTAAATTATAATTTTGTTCTACACGCATTCCATTTCCATTCCATTTTTGTTACATTTTCGTTCCATTTCCATTAAACTTTCATTTTGACAACATTTCATTGCAAATTTGGCTCTTCATCAAATTGTCATCTAATTTCAGTTCTGCCGACTCTACATTTCCAATCCCGTTTCACTAAGATTACGTTTTTTCCATTTTCAACCAAACAAAATCACTCAAATCTTTATTATTTTTACACAAACTTTTTATTTCTCTTCTCTCTTAACAGGTTCCGGTTTGGTTGCTGGTGGTTTGGGAGGCGCGCTTCTCGGCTATGCCCTTACACCATCACAAACAAGAGTTGTAGAACGTGTACCAGCCGGCGCTGGATACGGTGGTGGTTATGGCGGAGGTGGAGCTGCTGCACCTGCCAGTAGTGGTGACGACCGCATTATCATTATCAATAATGGACCGCCAGGATCAGTGACTACTGCGGATGCCGGTTCCGGCACTACAGTCATCAACACTAATCAAGCTCCTGCTGTTTCACCTGCAGGCGCACCTCAAAATTATGCACCCCAACCAGCTGCGCAAGCAAATGCTTCCCCCGCACAACTTGCACCATATGGTGCTCCTGCTGCCGATAACGCTGCTAATGCCGCAGCAACAGCTGCCGGCGCTACAGTTGCTAGTGGTGCAATCACTGCCGCTGTAGCTACACCCACACTCAATGCGTCACCACCATCCAATGCTGCACCAGGTGCTGTTTATCCAGCTTCAGCCCCTGCTGCTGATGTTGCTTCTGCTGCTCCCGCTCCAGGTACAGCCGCCGTACCAGAGCAACAACCAGCACCTGCTGGTATAATTTGCGTACCCGTACGTGTACCTGAACCAGATCCAGTTGACAGTACAAAAACCATTGAAGTGGAAAAAATTGCATGCTACCCTGCACCACAACCTGAGGTGACGCCGGCAACGCCTACCGCAACGGATGCTGCAGCAATATCGACAACCAGCACGAATGCAACATCAACTGACACAACAACAGCAGCAGCAACAACAACGCTTGCAGCTTCTGCTTTTCCATCAACAATTGCTCCGGAAATTGGTGTACGTTTGGCGCCACTCAACACATTACCACCAACTGAGGTACCAGAGGGTTCTGTAGCATTGGCGCCACTCCGCCCTGGAATGCAGCCGGATATCATGAAATTGCCGGGAAATTATTTTGCTCGTCGTTCGGTCTCCAATTTGGAGTTGGCCGAGAGTGCCAGCCAGTTGCATGCAAATTCAGCACTAAAATTTAAACATTTCAGCTTTTCGACACTTTTAGCTATGCTGATTGCATACTGTATGCATTAATGCCAGCAGCAACAACAACAAATTTGTAAAAACAGCAAAAGTTGTATAAACAAGGTGAAAGGTGTGGTCAGAGGTAAACATAAGAGTGTGGGATTTTAAAGAGAAAAGAGTGGCCTGTAAATATTTATTGATTTGCGTCTTAGCAAGCAAATGGAAAATTTGAAATTGATAGTTTTTTTTAAATAATAACAATTAAAAAAATATTACTCAAAGCTTTAACCCTTATGTTAATTCTCACTTTGTATATACACATAGCTTATAAGCTTATGTAGCAGGTACATGAATACATGAACATTTGAACTATGACAATAGTAGACAAATCTTTTAAAATTTGATTTGTAATGCCAATTTATTAAAGAGATATTCTTTGAATAAATATTTATATAAAACCAAATGTTATTGAAAACAATTTTACAGCCCTACAAGACGATGCTGATTGATGCGCTATCACTCAAACAAAAGAGTTTGGAATGTACTGAATTGGAGCTTTACGGATGGGAGCTCTAAGGAAAAATTTATAATTTTGTATTTCCTCCTACGCGTTTCGATGCTTCCGTTTCTTCTTCAGAGAGTCTAGCATTTCGGTATGATACTCCAATTAATAAGAATTATACCTTAATTTTTCTACGAAATTGACGGGAAATTAGGTGGTTGGTGTTCACTTCATTTCTTCCCTTACCAATAGAGTTATGATAATCACAGTTCTCAAAGCGACGAATACATACGCCTATGACAAGTGTGGCAAAAAGGGAGTTTAAGTATGTAAAAAGATGATCAAAAATATGATTAATATAAGAAAAATGTATGAAGCTCACAGCACTGGGTATGACTAGAGTCGCCAAGGAGTTACTATTAAGTGCTGAGCAGAGTATCTTCCCGTTCAGCAAGAGTCTTGAGTCTTGGATTATACTTCAGACCCCGATTGACAACCAGTGAAAAACTGTCGCTAGGTGGTACAGGAATCGTGAAATTTTAGAACATCTTCCGTATTTAGAAACTTTGCTTTCGAGTAATTCTTGAACACAGCTTACGCTTCTATTTAGTTGTTCTATTTAGGATACAACAATTTTTTAGTAGGAACATGTATGCAGATATTAAGAGATATTTCGAAAATTAATTTAAAACATTGAAATCTTGCAATCAATATTTAAGAAACAAGTAGCAGAGTTAGAAAATCGACGTCCTGCATATGAGCTAGGAACATGAAACTTTGAACATAGCCTAGGGCTCTAAAATGTTGTAATATTTAGTATAAAGCATTTTTCTAGATGGGCCAGGGCATTACGAGATATTTATAAAGTCTATTTAGTATATGTGGAATCTCGTGATCGATTTCTAGCAATTTCTCATCAAGACAATGCAACACAGTGAGAAGTAATTTGCACTAGGTGGGGCGCGGGTCGGGAAAATTAAAAAAATTCATACGAGACTTGGAAGCTTGGTATCGGAATTTAAGTGGCTTTCCAGTAAATTAGCAACCTGAAATTTTGAACATGGCACAGGGCTACATAAAGTGGTAATATTCGGCATAAAAAATTGTTTTACATGCGGCAGGGATTGAGATATATAGAGATACTAGCTATTACCCGGGCCATTGCTGCCGCGGAAAACCATTTTTAGAACCTTTTATATTTTTGGAAAGGATATTTTGTTTTTTTTTTATTTATCCTGTTCTCCTCTTTTGCTCACATTTCTTCCACTTCCTTTAGTTTTCTTAGTCTATCCTTGTACCTGTATCTTCTTCTTAAATACTCCTTTTATTTCTTCCCGCGCTCTCACTTTTTCTTTAACCCCTAATCTGGTTCTACCCCTACCTTTTCTGATCGCACTCCCTGTCACTGTCCTATCCCATTTCAATGTCCTATTCCCTCCACCATTCTTTACTCATCCGGCTCAACCACTCCATCTACCCCTCTTCCTCTCTAACCGTAGATACCTAACCATCGTGCAACCGGGATATAAAACTTACGTAGGCTTCCGGAAGTCTACATTTCTAGCAAGCATATAGCTGCTTATAAAACTTTGCTCATGTTTAAGGAAAACTTATTGTTCGTTAATAGTTTTATTTCTAGTTGTATAAAACTAACGTAAGTGTATAAAAAAATTTAATTAATTTAACAAAGTTTATGACCGGTTTTTCTGTAAATTTTCAAATTACAGGCAAAGGCGAACTCACTTTGCTGTTTTGCCTACCTAGCCAAAATTTAATTTCTCCTCTTAGTGAAAGCCAAGAGAGACCAGGTTTAACTCAAATTACTTGAAATATTTAACAATATGGAGAACGTGCTGGAACAGTCTTAAGCTTCTTCCTCTTCACAGTCGTTGCCCTACCGACATTTCTCGCAGCAAAATTATTGAAACGCCTACGGCGTAATTCTGCCGCCTCACGGCACATGCTAAGCGCGCCCTTTCAAGATCTTTTAGGTCGCCCGCTATTTTCAAGCGCTCGAGAATTCTAAATGGCGCTCTCTCAAAATCTTCTGAGTCGCTCGCTGCTTCCAAGCGCTTGACAATGATTAATGGTGTACGGTACTGTGGGAGGGCTCTTTTGCTCGCTCTGATATAGTTGTTGTAGTTGTAGCGATAACAAAACTCACCGAAGGCCTTGGGGAGTGTTATCGATGTAGATGTCCCTTTGCCGGATGTAGATCCGGTACGTTCCGCTAACATGCACCATAAAGTTATTAGTCCGACCATTTCGGGAACAATTTGGTATGACCAAGGTTGGCCTAGAAGGTCTTACCGCCCTCCCACTCCCACCCGGCTGTTAATGAAACAGGATTCGCCACGGATAGGTGAGGTTGACAATTGGGTTGGAGAATCTATATATTGCGACCCTCGAGAGGGTTGCGGTACACAACTTCTTGAATCAATTTGGTATTCTATTCGCCTCTTACGACAGGCATACCTACCGCGGGTATATTCTTAGCCCTCTAACCCGCTGGGTTACTCCCTCTGATCTTACTCTACTCTAGTCTTCTTCTCTGATTTGAACCAACTGCGATTCCATCACGGAGATCTTTCAATTTTAGTAAGTTTTGTCTTCTCTCTCTCTCTGATTTTCATCAACACAAAACATCGGAAAGGTTACACTGAAATACATCCGGTTGTAACCTCTGGCTGCAAATCATTCAATGGACACACTTCTTGGCTTGAAATTCCACCGCACTTTTGTGAGGTCGAACGGCATAGATGTAATAGCTTAGAGCTTTCATACATATAGTCGGGCGCTATGGAGTCTTCACGCGCCCAATGCTTTTATTTAATTGTCTGACAACGCCCTAGATTGGCGAGGATTGTGATGACTAGGAGTGTGATGACTAGTACTTATTATTTTCTAGATTTTAGTATTATTATTACTTAATGTTAGTGTTGATTTCAATGAAACCGTTTAATTAAAAACAATTTTTAAATTATTTGATTTGATTGAAACTACCGACTTTTTCGGTTCACTCAAAAAAATTGCAACGAGCTAGTTGATAGTGCCTACCAAAAAAATTGAAATTTTTAATCGTGAAGCCGCGCCCCCTCTCTCTTCCTCCAAAAATCCCTTCCTGGGTCCGTCCATATGTACAAGTATATACGGAAGAATATCATGCACTTAATATTACACAAAAATCGTATATACTTCATGAATAACTTAACATTTCCCTTACTTTCACTAGCTCAATTATAAATTTCAAAATATTTACTCTTACAATGACAATGTTGGCAGGCTGAGAAACATCAATACAAAGATAATACTTGCTGTTTAATATTGCTTCAATAATTTAAATAAAATTAGCTCTCATTATTTATTATTTACCAAGACATCAGAAAGTTAAATGGCATAAATTTGGAAAAGATTTAAGGATTTATGGCTAAATGACAAGAAAAAGGGTAAATGTCTCGATGAATTAAATAACAAGTACGTCAGTTAATTGCTAAAATGGAAAAACATTAAGAATCCTCCCCTTAGTGTGAGCAAAGCAATAAAAAGACAGACGTTGTTCTGTTAGTATATAAATAATAAATATTTTAAGAGTGTTAGTGTTGAAAAAGGTATGCCTTTTTAATTACAGTTAAATAAAGAGTTGGAGTGGCAGTATATACTACAAATGAGCATTTGAACATGTAAGAGATTTTTTAAGGAAACTCAAGGTAAGAAATATTAAGTACCTTTCGTCGTCTGTTAGGTTGCTAATTTTAGGACTTATTTCACTGCGACTTCACACCTCATTTTCGAAATGGTTGATCAGCTGAGCATGGAGTGAAAAAGAAACTTCCACCTCGTTGTCCTTCTTACAGCGAACATAGCTGGCGCTTTCCTCTTCAATTACCTTTAATACATGAATTTTAATAAACCAGAGTAAACACCTGAGCAGAACGATTTAGATACTTGGAAAATATGTCGGTGATCAAGTTATCAGCCTGCTTATCCGTGCTTATTATTTAAATTGCAACCAGGGGGTATTTTTCGCTGTATTTGAACGGAGCCAGGGCCACTTCAATAATAGTAATATTAGACTTACCACGCCATGTCGACGAGGATAAACTCAAAAGCTTCAACACTGAGGAAGAATGAGAAGGAAAGAGTGAATACGTGACTAGCAGGAGCGGTCTTCCAGCTCGTACAAAGAACTAACCTTAGGACGGGAACGAGACAGGAAGTTTAGAAGAACTATCTCACATTAACAGGCAATATTAATGGCTACGGGCAACCCTTAACTTCGCGACGTCATCAGGGAGGAAGAAGCGCCAGGAGGCAAAAGGCAGCGGTCGGCTGAACCCGAAAAGCCTGCTTTTAATAGATAAGGAGGGAGAAGGCAAACGCCTAAGTCCTATATACAGAAGGCGTGCTTGCCGTAATTACAGGAACCACACCTCCAAGTCTACAAAGCAGAGGGAAAATGGAATTCCAAGAACTTAATAGCCATGTACCTCAGAAGCTCCAATCCAGAAAAAGGAGTGCAGGAAATGCATAAAAAGTAAAAACGCAAAATTTAATAAACTAAATTAAGGTAGCTATCAGGCTCCAGCTTACTCGGTGAAACTGTAAGAATTTAAAGCCCGTTGTCACCGTGAAAATATGAGCGAAGTTGCAAAGCAGGTCCTGACTAGTAGATTGCAGCAAACCGAATGGGCAGATGTCTACCGAAAGTTGGAGATCTGAAGAAGGGGAGCTGATTAGTATAAATATCAAAATGATGCATATTGAGCTGAATAAAGCATCACCAGCACTCGAAAAAGCTGGATGGTACATTGGGGTTAAACTGAAGACCTACCCAAATAACGCGTCCTTAGAATGGCTACAAAGAGTTGCTCCAGACCTTTGCAGACAAGAAGACGGAAAGTTGAAGGTGATGATTAGAGCATTGATACCCTTGTTACCAAAGTCCAAGGTTCGGATACCACGTGTGGTGAAGACGGAGGATACGCTAACATGCTGTAGCGCCAAAGCCCAAATATATCAACACGGTAGTGAAAAGTGGTTCATGTACCTCGACCTACTGAAGGGGGCCAGAGCTATATACTCCAAACTAATAAGGAATCGGGGAATATGTTTCATGCGCAGCTGGAGATAATGACCTGGGGCACTGCAATTATTTATTTGCTCCTTGAAAAGAAGAGTCCTAAGGACAATAACCTTAATATGCAAACCGCAGAGGAGCTTGAAAAGGACCCTAAGAATCTGAAAGTACTGGTAAATATCGAGGGCATAGGCGCAGTTATGGAGCTGTTAGATGGGGAAAATCAGATCAATAGTGCTGTCAGTATTGAAAATGAATACAATATGCTTTAAGCAGGGGAGGTGTGTCTTGGCGACTATGTATTTTTTATTACGAAGTAGAGATTGAAAGTTGTTATTAAATAATACATTTTTTTTTTTGATTTTGTAAAACAAGAACAAAAGTTTTTCAAATTTATAAATCGAAAAAATTGAGATTGTTTTTTTTTTTTTTTTTTGAAATACAAAAAGTAGTGTATTTTATAGCAAAACAAAACAATAGGAAACTGAATTTCTTTAAAATTATTATATATTTGGATAAAGATGGGTTTTCAATATTCTTGTACTCAAAACTGTAAATCGTCAGGGCAACTTTTCTCTCTAAAACCTCAAGAGCCATCTCAGAGCAAAACTACAAAATTTGCTCACAGCGATGTTTACTAGGCAGTGGCGTAGTGATAGGGGGAGAGGGGGGGGGACCTTCCTGGATAATTTGTATTTTTTATTATAACTGATTTTTTGAAAAAATTCTCTATACTTCGAAATACATGCCTATTTCGGGAACTCTTGCGACAGGTTGTGGAATAATTGAAAGCAATTATATTTTTTTCTCACGTTAAACGTTATGAAGGCAATTATTAAAAAATGCTTTAACAAAAACTGTGAAACGTGAATCTGAAACACGATGCAGCGCCGGAATACAATCGGTTAACGTTATCGTCGATGGGCTATAGAATGTAGTAGACCACTTAGAACAATTTGCAGAGGACCATAACACCACAAGTGACACCAGAAGCGAAGCTATAATTCTGTTGAAAAATATACTAAATTTTAGTTTCATAACATTAGCTCATTTCTGGTTTGAAATCTTAAGGAGGATTGATCGTGCGTTGCTCAAATTACAAAATTCGGAGTGAATTTTATTATGATCTTGAATCATTAGCGACTGAACTATCCGAAATTCGACATACTCTCTTTGAAGAAGCTATAGAATAAGCGAAGTTTCTTTGTGAAAAAATGGGATATTGATATAGTAAAACGTATAAGAAGGCACCGCAAAATGTCCAGTGAATCGGCTAGAGATGTTGGGTTTTCCGCAAAATGTGAAATTTCTCGCGTTATCAAAAGTGTTCCCGATTGTCTTCAACAAGAAATACATACAAGATTTACACGACTAAATTACTTTCATTTAAGATTTGGATTTCTCTCATAAGTTGGAAAGATTTGGATTTCTCTCATAGAAAGAAATTGCAAGAACTTGGGTGAATTTTATGATACAGATTTCGATAGAACAGAACTTTTTATAGAAATATGTGACTGCAAAACATTAATTCTCATTAGAAAAGAAATTGAACCTAAAACTCCGTTAGAACTTACGAGTGGTACTTCACTCTTGGCTATCTTAGTATCAATTGCTAGCTGCGAACGTTCCATGGTTCAATTATATGGTTGGCTCATCTCTACAATAACTAAATATGTCTGTTCAAATTGTCAAAATCTGTGTATTGGTGTTGGTGCGGATGGTATGGAATGGAAACATAAAACTTAGCAGTTTTTGTGTGTGTAAGAAAATTTTGACAATATGTTGTTTTCATTTTGAGTTTGCCATCTCCTTTTGACAATCCCATCGACCATGCAATGAAATAAATAAAATCAGCTGATGATATGAGCCAACCATATAATTGAACCATGGAACGTTTATTCGGAAAATTAAAACTGATTTTGACATATTTACGATCGACGATGGGGCAAGGTGGCTTATGTGACCTAACATTATTAAGTGTGAAAAAGAAAAATTTTAAATGATAAGTTTTGATGATATCATTGATATAATTGCTTCTTTAAAGGCAAGGAAAATTTGCACATAGATATTATTATACCCGTACTTGTACACAGGGTATTATAACTTTGATTGGATAACCGTTGGTTGTACAGTTATAAAGAAATCGAGATAGATATAGACTTCCCTATATCAAAATCATCAGGATCGAAAACAAATTTTATTGAGCCATACCCGTTCGTCCGTCTGTCCGTTAATACGATAAATTGAGTAAGTATTAAGATATCTTCACCAAATTTGGTATACGAGCTTACATGGGCGCAGAATAGATTGGTATTTAAAATGAGCGAAATCGGATGATAACCACGCCCACTTTTTATAGATATAACATTTTGGAAAACACAAAAAAACTGATAATTTAGTAAATAATACACCTAGAATGTTGAAATGATATTGAGATTCTTGATAAAAATTAAAAAAAAAAATTTTAAATGGGCGTGGCACTGCGCACTTGTGATAAAATAAATTTTACAAATATTTTTAATCAAAAATCGTTAGACCTAAAGTAAAAAAATTCGACAGAGAGGCTGCCTTTACTATAAGGAATTCTTTGAAGAAAAATTAACGAAATCGCTTATGGAACACGCCCACTTTTATACAAAAGATTTCTAAGGGTCGTCGACGAATAAGTAAGCTATATCTTTGCAAAAAAGAGCTTTATATCAATGATATTTCATTTCCCAAGTGGATTTATAACAATAAATAGGAAAAAATTCAAATTTAAAAGAATTGGCATGCCACCGCCCCTTTTATGACTAAGCAATTTTCGATGTTTCGGGAGCCATAACTCGAAAAAAAATTAGTTTAGAATAGAAGCATATGTATATGTATTATTGCGCAGCCTTGTAACACTATTAAGCAGGCAAAACAAACAACAACAGCATTTCAAGTGTACAGCTGGGTATGTAATGTTCGGTTTCACCCGAACTTAGACTTCCTTTCTTGTTTTATAATACAACGTTTTATTTCATACAAACGTATCTTTTTTCAAATATTCTTGAAATAGTTTAAATAAAGGTCAGTTCACTTCTTGTGCCTTTGACATATGTTACTTTTTGCACCTTTGTCAACAGATATCAATTTACACACTTTCTTATCATATTATGTTCCGCTAATGTCAGTGTTGTGCTAAGTTATATAAAAAGCAAAAAAACAGTAAAATTAAATGAACTCCTTCACAACAGTACATCCTTTTCCAAACCATTTAACTTGACACAGCGAAAGTGAAAAGTAAATTAATGTTGGACATTGAAAGCGAAGCTATTAAATTATACAATTGTTTATGTATATATGTAAGTACTGCTACATACATTCTTGTTGTGGAAATTTAAGGAAGCGACATCTAACGGAATTTTCCGGAAAATGTATGGGCTTCACAACACGAAGCTTTGTCAACTGAAAAGTGATGGGATAAAGTGTGTATTATGGATGAGAAAACTGAAACTTTTAGTGCTCCACTTGCTAAATTAAGAGCTTACTTAGCTTTTTTCTTAGCTAGAAAACGTAAGAACGTAAAACTGAGCTTTGATTCAACTTAACAACGTGCTTTAAGTTTATAGGGTGGAAAGTTTGTTGAAAACATTTTAGCGCACTTATAAAATTTTGTGCAAAAATCGGAGTTGTGAAGTGATGGGCGATACAGAGATTTTTAACTATCAATGCAAATGATTATAGCGATGTTTGAATCGCGGTGATTTTTGGAGCGATAACCATCGCTTGGTTTATTTCCTTACTTACTTTATTGGTGCTTTAAACGCTTGTGCCAATCTAATAAGGAATGTCTGTAATTTCTTCTCCTTCGTAGGCAGTTTCCGATAAAAATACTATCTTGGACAGAGTATCAGCTATCATTCGCACGACAATGTTGATGTCCACGTAAAGCTGCTACAACTCATGATTAAATCTTGCTCGATGCTCGCAGTTGCCAAAGCGTAAAGGTCCGTAAATCTTTCGAAGAACTTTTCTCTCGAACACACCCAGAGCCACTTCAGCTGATATTGTCATAGTCCATGCTTCTGCACCATATATCACTGCATACTTTGGCGTGGTTGCCAAGGCGGAGTTGCGCTGTCTCTTTGCTTGATGCCAGCAGCTACTCCGTTTTGTGCTCATTCACATTGAAATCCATCTTTTCCGAATTTTTCTAGTTTGAAGTAAGCAGAACTTACGGCGTGGGTGTTCAGCACGATGATACAAATAGAGTTAGCATTCGCCAGTAATTGAACGCTCTGATGGGAGTTTGTTCCAGAGCGGTAAGTTCTGAAACTTGCACTATTTTCTCCAGCATAAAATCTAAGAAATCACACGTTAAGCGGCACCCTGTCTAAAAGCTCGCTTACCTTCGAATGGGTCGGAGACATCCTTCACTTTTCTGATTGAGCTGATGGCGTTGGTAAGCTTCATTTTTCACACCAGTATAAGTTTTTCGAGGAAAACGAAATTAAGACGTAGAAGCATATGGGCAGCTCCTCTTAGTGCTGCCCAAGGCGGCTTTGAAATCTACGAAGAGGCGACGTATTTTTTCGCAGGTTCTTTTCCAAGATTCAGCGCATAGCGAAAACTGATCGATGGTAGATATGCCAAGTCTGAAGCTGCACTGCTAAGGTCTTATCAGCCGATTCACGATGGGCTTCAATTTTTCGCATAACACGCTTGAAAGGACCTAATATGGATATTAAGAAGGCTTATTCCACGACAATAGGCACAGTTTGCAGGATAGACCTTTTTCTGAACTGAGAAAAGAATACATAGATTCCAATTATCGGGCAAGATGCATTCGCTTTTCCAACTCCTCCCCCGCCATATTTGAATAACTGCCAGGGCAAGCCATCAGCGCACGCGGCTTTGTTGTTTTTAATCTTGTTGTTGCTATGCTGACTTGTTGTTGTTATTGTTTTAACGATAAAAATACACCTAGAAGATTTTCGGGGATGTTTATGATATTTATGGTTCTTTGCCGGATTATAGATCCGATATGTAAGCGCCATTAATGTACTAGCCCAACCATCTCGGGAACAAGACATATGACCACATTAAACCTTCTAGGCGATACCACCCCGTCACCCCATAGTTACATGAGAAATTTGGGACGCCATAGCCTCGCCCACTAAATATATGTATAATAAATTCATATTTGTTTCAGGATTCCCCTCGCGTAGGTAAAGTTGACAATTGGATTCCGGAAGTTCTGAAGCTTTCTTTTGTGTTGATCAAACCCTTGAATCTTGTTTTACTGACTTTGTGGTAATTCAATCACCATCGGTTGCGGGATCGTGAACATCGCTGTCTCTATTTAGAAGAACAGAAAGTTCTTTCCTCAATAACCTCTCTAGGTCTCTCTAGGCATCGTTCACAAGGCTGTCGTTTTCGTTCTTTTAGGAGTTTTCCCCGCACGTAAAACTTTCCGCCTGTAGCCGAATTTTTTGTTAAAATTTTCTGGCGCTATTCCTTCCTCTAAAGGCATACCGATTTCCTTTTCAGCTCGCGATAGCGTTTACATAATGTTCTTGTTGCGCTCGCTTTAAACGTAGATCTGAAAGCAGCGTATTTTCTTTTGATTTTAATGCAGCATTCTTCATCGTATCAGTTGGTTTTCCGTGGTTGCCGGTAACAAAGTTTTTCTTCGGCGGCTATACAAAGTGCTTAATATATATACTCCAATGCTCCTGCATTCCATAGGATTGACTTATCCTCTCAGAAAGCATGTGTCAGACTCGATTTGCGAAATCATTGGCAGTCTGTTGTGATTGCAGCCATTCCACGTCTAGCATTCCATGTGCTTTTTCCTTCGTTCTAGCCTCACAGACGCCGTTGCCTATTTTGGCTGTGACCAAATAATTATCCGACATCTAAAATACCGGTCGACCTGATTAGGTATATATATATATGCATAGATGTTAAGTAATGATTATGATAATGATTTTGCAAATGAAGGTTGCGAAATTCTCTAATTCATTAAACAATTAGAAAGGTTCACCTAATTCCCAATAGATAATTGAAATTTTTATTCTAGTGGTAAATCTAATTGCAATTAGTTGTCACTAGCAAAAAAAAATTGGTTTACCTTTACAATTAAAAATCTAATTGACTTCTGCTAATGCAATTACATATTCAATTAGCTTGAATTAGAATCAATTATTTTGATAAAAATAAATTTTTCAGAGAATTATTGAAGTGAACGAATAATGATGTAAATAAATATAAATAATTGATTCTCATTCGAGATAATTGAATATCTAATTGCAACAGCAGAAGCCAATTAGTTTTCTAAATGTAAAGGTAAACCAATTTTTTTTCTAATGGCAACTAATTGCAATTAGATTTACCATTAGAATAAAAATTTCAATTATCTAATGTGAATTAGGTGAACCTTTCTAATTGTTTAATGAATTAGAGAATATAAACCAATTGCATCAATTGCTAATTCTAATTGGAATTTAACATGTATGTATTTATGACTCTGCTCTAGCAGCGGAACGAAAAATAGGACAAATACAGTTTCTTACAGCAGCCGAATAAAATGCTAGGCGCGGCAGAAAACGTGTCCCTAATGTAACTTAAAATAGTGTCTGTCATAGGTAAGCAGTAATATGACTGGCGGTTTTTATTGAATACTAGCCTTCCCCGGCGTACGTTGTAACGCCCGAGATGGAACTAATTTTGCATTATTTTTTCTGTTTCGTTTGTTGATAATTTAGTTCATTGTTCTGTGAATTGAATTGAATTTTGTACGCATATTTGGTGAAATTTTCTGTTAAAACATTTTAATATTGTATCTTACTGTAATGTTTTTCGTTCGGTGCAAAGATAAACAATTTTTTTGGCGTTCCAACTCTAGAGCAAGAAACATATAGCTGGCCATAGGCAACGCACGGACTCTCTAAATTTAATCTTGCAACAGTAGGCGATTGTCCTTGTGCTTTGTTGATTGCAATTGCAAAAGCAAGGCGTACAGGAAACTGTAGGTAAGCGCTTAAAATTGAATGGAAAATCTGTACGAATCTTTGGGAACCGTGGTATGAGCACATATTCACATATGCTTTTACCGCTGGTGATTGTTGCTTCCATTACATTCGGAATTAATATCAAAGCGCAAAGTCTGGTTCCATTGCACAATTTTGGTGGGTCTAAATTCCGAAGAAGAATGATTGGTGAGCCAATTTTCAAAGTTAATATATGCGCAGGCATTCCAGGTGGTTCTAAAGAGTTTAGAAATTCAATTGGATAATTCACAATTTGATCTCCATCTGTAACTGTGTCGATCGATTTATATTTAGTAACGTCACCAGGAAATTGGTTTTGAATGCGATCATTGATTTTGTTAACATGATCATTTCTGGGAGCTAAGATTGCTCGTTCGCATAGCCAAAAAAAAATATTAATTTGAAATTCTTAATTCGAAGGAACCTATAGTCAAAATTTTGTGATGATTTAAGGGTGGGAAATACGTTGCCATAGGGAACACACACGCAAAATTTGATTTTTATAGAAGATGTAGATAGACTGAAGCTACCAAATTTTTTTAACGGCCGCAGATTACTAAACGTCCAAAAGGAATAACAGCCAAACTCAACAATACAGTCAAACTTTAAGTATTAAAATAACCTAAATTTAGACGGTTAAGCGTAAGTAAGTTTATACGGCAGCCATAGTTCTGAAAAATCCCATTTGTTGGGAAGGTACCACGCCGTTTTTTCCCCAATTCCACATTTTACTGGAGGTGTTAGGGCTTAACGTCATATAGCTCCTTACCAATTTTCACTATCCTACCATTACTACATCCAGAGATATGCAGTATGATATATTCCATTTGTATGGGAGTTGCCACGCCCCCTTCTTCCCTTTTCCACATTTTCTTGGTGGTGTTAGGGATTGACCTTCTATAATTCCTTACTGAATTTCAATGTTCTGGGATTTATACCTTCAGAGTTATGCAGTACCAATGATTTCATTTGTATAGGAGGTGCCACGCCCCTTTTATATATCAAAATTATTTTTAGCCTAAAACCTTCCCCTTGATCGAAGGAACCTATAGCCAAAATCTGGTGATGATTGAAGTGTGGGAAATACGTTTCCATAGGTAATACACACACAGAATTTGATTCTTATATATAACGAAACGACAAGTAAAAAAAAAAGAACTTTTTAACAGATGAAGCTGTTAATAAAAGCTCCAAAGGCTTTTTGTACACCCCAGGCGTTTTTATGTGTTTAAACTTTCTAAGTATACTTTCAATATCTATGAGCTTTCGATATCCCTTTAAACCAGATGCCAGTTTGGCAAGTAAATATATTTTATTAAAACGTCTGCCTCATTTTGGACAACAAAAAGTTATTTTGTTGCCTTAATGATTCCAAAAACTTAATATGGCCACTACCGTTAGTAAGTTCAAAATGCAACTAGTACTAAATAGTAAGATATCGAAACCTTCAAAGTAAGAGTTTGTGGCGTTTGGTATAATTTAATTATAACAATGATCCATAAATATAGCAGCCAAATCTTTCCCAATATTTTTGTGTTGTAACATGGTTGTGTTTTCAAACTCACGAACAGATGTCCCTCTAATCCTTGCTATAAAATATGTGTTATGGTGAATTATGCTTCCATTGGTCTGTCGATTATAGTACGGCCTTTTATACCTTTTATTATGACGTAAAAATCCCATTTACTTCCAATAACGTTCAACTGTGTGAGTATGTGAGACAGAAAAATGTTTCAAACCGTTTTTGGTCTTTCCAAGCATCCTCATTCATTTGAATAGCATACGAGATAGAGCGAAGGTTCTTGGTTTATTACTATCATTACTAGGCCCGGAAGCACTGCAACCTTTGTGCAGATCTATTATGCATGACGTTTCAGCCTAATTTTGTATCTGGAGGCTTTTGATGTATTTAAGTACCTCTTCAGGCTTTCTACTATATACCACATAGGATTTAAGAGCCACATCACCTAGATGGGAGAGTCTCTGCATAGGCAACGCGACACCTTCGCAGATAATGTGAACCAGCGTTTCATTCTCCAGCTCATAGAAACGACAAATTTGAGCATCGGATATATTTAACACACTTTGGTGATATCCTAGACCACAGTGTCCCTGCTTAGATTAATGATTTTGGCTGATACATTTGTTTACGGAAGTATAAACAATTTAGCGTGTCTTTGCTCTGAGCAGTCAATCCAGTGACGTCTGTAATGTTCAGTTTCCCAGTTACTTATAGTTTCCCTGGCGTGTGCGTTTTAAAAGTCCACAAAGGGGCTTTGGACCATAGAATGCTGCTATAGCACCCTGCTTTGCTAGGTAATATGCATTTTCATTACTTTCCTGTCCCTTATGTCCGGGAACCCATCCTCACAATTCCTTTTTTTTTGGCTCCCAGGTTATTAAAGATTTCAGTGCAGTCATCCACTACGTTAGATGTAACTGCCTAGGATTGCAAGGCACGTATGGGCACCTGGCTGTTCGACATTATGTAGATGCTCTTCGATTTTGAGGCTCTCCGCAGACATTCTCTAACACAGACTTCTATTGCATGGATTTCTGCCTGAAATATGGTGGGTTAGCATCCCATTGGTATGAATTTCTTTAAGTTCGGCCCATAGATGCCAGCTCCCGTCCTTCCGTCAGCAAATTTCGATACATCCATCAAACTGACCTCTGAGTCAGGGCATTATGGGGATTCCTTGTTTCCCAGTGGGTACTGTCCACAATGGACACCTCAAAGTTCCGTGAGATTCTGAGCTAAGGGGACATTACGTCACGCAGTCCTAATGTGGGATTTCCTATGAATTTTCTTATTACTTTCAAATGCCTTATCATGTTTCCTGGCTTCAAATCGGATTTTTTTGGAAGTCTGGTTTTGCCTCCCTCTCTGATGCTTGGTTTAACTCACGTAATTTTACGTTAAGCCCAAACAGTTCATCATCAAATGTTCTAAAGTATTCGTCATTGCAAGCATATAGAGGACCGTGAGACCATGAAAAAATATTTTTCTGGATCGTATATTTAAAATGCGGCCTGTCCAGGTAGAAACAGCTGTAATCAATGTGTTCTGCTACTGCTACAAGCTCTAAACATGAATGTAACATACAGTAGAGCCATGGGATACAAAAATTATTAAATTTCTCTGGCTCTGATAGGTTAGGTTAGGTTAAGCCGGCTTTTCGATAAAGTCTGAATCTGTCCATAGTATTATCAGAATGTGTTTGCCGACCAAATGGAAAACCTCTATTTAGGCACCAGGACAGGAGAGAACGAAAATCGACACTGATGATGGCTCAACGGCGAAACCTGTTTGTCTCGAGACCAAATTTGACAAAGAATGACGGAAAATCGTTCCAATATACATCATTTATCCACCCTGTCGGAACTCTGTCCTCTTGGCAAATACTAGAAATTTTCTAGGACCAAGCTTGCTGCCTCGAGATCTAGAAACTTGCCTCGGTTGCTTAGAAATAAATAAACTGATTCGACATCCGCGCATCGCCGATAATAACCGATCCACCGGTTCGTTAGCTGCGACTTGCCAGACACAGATTTCAGCAACGACCGGTAAGCAAATGCCTGGCAGTCGATCCACCGATTCGTCATCACCGTTTGTTCAATTCTACTCACCGACATTCACCGACTCATCATCTACGACTAGCTTGGAATAGATTCCACTATACACCAGTTCATAGCCATCACCAACCGCTTGTCCAACTATCGTAGTCCCACTCTACTGATCGATATGATAGTAGTGCGTTGCGAATCCCATTGATACACAGATACAACATTCACCGATATCAGATCACCATCACCGTTTATATCAGAAACTGTAAGGGTCCGTCAACGGAGACACAATTCACCGAAACACGATCACCGTTAACCGATTACACCAGAAACCGTAAGGACTCCGTTAACCGATACACCGTTCAACGAAGCCCGATCGCCATTCTCGGATTACACCAGAAACCGTAAGATCTCCATCAATCGATACACCGTTCTCCGCCACAGTGCGTTTGTGTGTTCGTATGAACAGAACACCGCCAACAAAGTAAGATGTATTCATTTAAAATGTAAAAAAGGTGCATTCTCTACAAATTCGAATGAATTGAAATTTTTAAGCTTATTCAAAATCTATAACGTTAAGCAATATATGATTCAAGGTTCGATTCGAGCTCAAGGCCAGAACAATAATATTTTTTATTTTGTTTTTGAAATAGTAAGTAGAAATTTTGTAAGACAACCTGCCAAAGCTGCGCAGATAGATACATTTCGAAGGGTGCTAAGCCCTCATCATCCGTACGCTTTAGGCACGCAGCTCTAACCATTTAGCTAAACAGCGATGGTTTGTTTGACTGACAAATTTCTACTTCTATTCCTTCTTACCAACTATATTAATTCGGTGTTGCGCCATCTGTTGCAAATCACTGATAATGCTGGATTTTTTTATTGTCAATTACTTTGTTTGACATTCCCAAGTGCTCATGGTTTATTAACAATGGTTTTTGTTTTTATCGGCCTATTGATAAATAATTCAAGGTTCGATTCGAGCTCAAGGCCAGATCAATAACTTTTTCTAGTGAGAATTATTGTAACTTTTTTAATTTTTCTAAATTTGAAAAATTGTATTTTGTATGGCAGGTTGTCTGAAAAATTTTCTACAATTGTTAAGCAATAAATTTAGAAAATACTTCAACTCTCAAACTTTCAGATGTCGTCACTTAAGCAACCAGGTGGTTTATTAGGTTTATTAGCAGGGACCAAATAACATATAATTTTTTTATAAGTATTTGTTTTCATGTGCTTTATTGTGCATGTTTTGCGATTTTATTTAAAGCACAATAATTATCCCAGAACCATTGCAACTATATTTCTCTGCTAGTATATTTATGGCGTTTTCTTTTCAGGAAAAATGTTGCACCTGTGACGCATCCTTAGGATCTCACTTTTGCACTAGCTCACTTGGCGCTCTACAAAAGGACTTGAGTTTTAGGTAATGCTACCCCTTTTCTGGTTTAACCATTTCAATTATTTTTAAATATTGTGGCGAATATTAGGATCACTGTGCTGTTAGTAAATAATCACAAAAAAAAAAAAAAAAACAGCAAGTAGCCACACTTATATACATAGAAGGCGACGACGAATATTTCACACACATAACCAGCAGCTTAAAGCAAAGCGATTATCTCACATACACATATGTAGTCATCAGCTAAGAGCATAACACCGAAGCTTTGCAAAAAGAACTCCGACAGCAAGGCTCAAACGGGCACACCATTATTAAGTGAGCTAATTAAGCAGGCGTCAGCTGCGTTAAATCAGCAAAACCCCCCTGGAGAGAAAAAGATGACCAAGCTAGGCAAGGCGATTGAGGACTTGATGCAGTTCTTCATAGGGCGTAATAATATACACGCGGAAATCAAGCGCTTGGCCTCCGTAATAAAAGTGCTGTACATCGAGTCGGCCCTAGAGGTAAAGAATTTAGAACATAAATTGCGTGCAAGCGAATGCGCCAAGGATAGAAGTCCATCACCCTCCAGAAAGCGACCGAGGAATAATTCGTACTCGACCAAGGAGAACAACGTGGTAAAACCCACTACTACTCTAAAAGATGTCTTACGAGGGCACGTGGGTGGACACAAACGACGGCAAGAAACGCAAGAGAAGACGGAGCGGAAAGAGGAAACTGCAGCCCAAAAGACGGGAGAGTGGCAGTTAGCCAAAAAGAAGAGCAAGAAAAAATCACTTAAGGCTAGGCCGGATGCAATCATCATTTCCAAGGCGGGGGATGCGACGTACGCCGACATATTGCGTAAAGTGAGAAGATGCGACGAATTAAAATCCCTGGGTGATGACGTCAAAACGATTAGAAGAACGGCGAAAGGAGAGCTGTTACTAGAGCTGAAAAAATCGCAAGATGGGAAAACAAGCGCGTACCAAGCAGAAATTGAAGCGGTACTAAAGGACTCGGCTAAAGTTATAACACAGTCCCAAATGGTCACGCTACAGTGCAGAGATCTCGATGAGATTACTACGCCCGAGGAGATTTGCAACGCCCTCCACCAGCAATGCAACATCAAACTTCCAGATGTGGCTGCCATAAAAAGCATACGCACAGGGTACAGTGGCACGAAGTCGGCACTTATAAGCCTTACAGCGGATGATGCCAAGGCGGTTCTTAATACGCAAAGAATCCGGGTGGGATGGGTTTCCTGCCGAATTAGAGAGCTCAAGCAAGAAAAACGCTGTTATAGGTGCTGGGGCTATGGGCATATAGCTCAGAAATGTAAGGAGACTGTAGATAGGTCTAGCCTATGCAGGAAATGCGGCCAGGAAGGTCATAAGGCTGCAAGTTGCGAAAATGCACCGAAATGCGCGCTATGTGGGGGACAACATTCAGCAGGCAGTTTTAAATGCCCACAACGAGAGCGCAGCAAAATGACTGTCTCATGAGGGTATTGCAGCTCAATTTAAACCATTGCGAGGCAGCCCAAGAGCTATTATCCCAAACAGTCTATGAAGGAGGATATGATATAGTGGTACTCTCTGAACAATACAAAAATCGCCAGGAGCAGGGTTGGCTCTCAGATTCAGCAGGGAAAGCCTCAATTTGGGCACCAGGGAAATTTCTCCCACAGGAAATTATGACGCCAACGGTAGCAGGATTCACGTGGGCAAAAATCAACGGTATATACGTCTTCAGTTGCTATGCCCCTCCGAGCATGACCATCGCCGAGTTCGAAGACATGATATACGGGATCACCATTGAAGCACGAGGTAAACACCCGCTTTTAGTGTGCGGAGACTTCAATGCATGGTCATCTGTGTGGGGAAGTAGACGAACCAACGAAACAGGGAGAGTTCTCCTCGAAAGTCTTACTTCTTTGAGGCTAGAACTCCTAAATGAACCAGGGATATATACCTTCGATACAGGTACCAGACGATCCATTATAGATCTCACCTTCGCTAGCAGCGAAATAGCAAGACGAGCAAAATGGTCCATAAGCAACGTCTGCACACACAGCGACCATAAAGCTATTAGCGTAGAGCTGGAGCATTATCTGGAAGGACGCCATAGTACGAGAATCGCATGCGGAAGACCAGTCGGTTCAAATCACTAAGTTGCTATGTATGGCATGTGATGCTGCCATGCCCAGAAGTCGCGGAAAAGCACAGCGCACTCCGGTATATTGGTGGAATGACGAAATTGCGGAAGAGCGTAGAAAATGCCACAAAGCACGAAGAATAGCGCAGAGGGCACGCTCATCACCACGATATGCAGAGCTACACAGCACCTATGTCGCACAAAGAAAGACACTTAAAAATGCCATAAAAAAGAGCAAGAAGTTGTGCTTTAGGGAACTGCTGGATAATGTCGACCTAGATCCTTGGGGATCAGCCTACAGAACTGTGATGGCCAAAGTTAAAGGACCGATATCACAGCAACCTACGTGCCCGATACTGATGAATATTATTGTTGAAACACTTTTCCCAGCGCAAGATCACTGGACTTATCCAAGCGAGGATCTAGAAAGTACGGAAATTCCGCAAATTACAGAGCAAGAGGTGCTGGACGCTGCAAAAAGAGTTGCTGATAACAAATCCCCAGGACCCGACGAAGTACCAAACATAGCCCTTAAAGCCGCGATTACAACACGGGCTACATTATTTACTGATCTTTTTAATGCCTGTATGCAAGAAGGCGTGTTCCCTCGCCCGTGGAAACGACAAAGATTTGTCCTATTGCTGAAACGTGGTAAACAGCCGAACCAACCATCCTCATATAGGCCACTTTGTATGCTGGATTCCCTAGGGAAGATTTTCGAGCGTATAATTAGTGAGCGCCTACAGCTGACTCTAGAAAGACCAGGTGGCTTATCGAATAGTCAATATGGATTTCGCAAATCAAGATCCACCGTAGATGCAATACAAACAGTCGTCAATATAGCTAGAGAAGCTATCTCTGGAGGCCAAAATAAAAGGAAGTTCTGTGCACTGATTATGTTGGACATCAAGAATGCTTTTAACACTGCGAACTGGATGCAGATAATGGCAGCGCTGCAAAGCTTCGGCACTCCAGCTTACTTACGCAGAATTATAGGTAGCTATCTTAAAGACAGAGTACTTCTTTTTGACACGGATCAAGGAGCTAAAGAGTACAAAATCACAGGAGGCGTCCCACAGGGATCTGTTCTCGGTCCAACGCTTTGGAATGTAATGTATGACGGGGTGCTAAAGATTGATCTACCAGAAAACACGCAAATTGTGGGATATGCTGATGATATTGCAGTGGTAGTAGTGGCCAAGAAACTGGACCTGCTTCAAGCATTATGTAATGACGCCGTAGCAAGAATAAAGGAATGGCTGACCAATACAGGACTGGAGTTGGCTAGCCAAAAGACGGAAGTGTTATTAGTAAGCTCCAAACGGTCGGCGAACGAGTTAGTCTTAACTATCGGGGATCATCAAATCACCTCAAAGGATTCCTTAAAATACTTAGGAGTGCACATTGACTCTAAGTTAACTTTCAAAGAGCACTTCAGAGCGGTGGGGGAGAAAATTACCAAAGTTAATGGATCACTTATGCGAATAATGCCTAACATTGGTGGTCCGAGCGAAGCTATACGTCAGCTATTGTCCACAGTAACCAGCTCAATAATACTATACGCAGCACCAGTGTGGTATGGATCTAAACAGACCCATCAAAAATATATATTAGCAGCGTACCGACTTGCTTCTTTAAGAATAGCAAGTGCTTATCGGACGGTGTCCGACGACGCGATCCTGGTTCTAACCCTGAAAATCCCAGTGGACTTACTGACAAGCGAAATGGCCGATCTGTATAACACTAATATCGAGCGACCATCTGAAGAAGACAAGAAAAGAGCAAGGACACAAACAATAGCTAAGTGGCAAGAACGGTGGGAGGCCTCGAGTAAAGGACGTTGGACTTTCACACTAGTTTGGAACCTAGCTCAATGGAATGAGCGGAAGCACGGCGAACTGAACTACCATCTCACGCAAATAATGAGTGGACATGGCGGTTTCAAAGAGTATTTATGGAAGCGTAGGATAGAGGAAGATCCTCATTTCCCAATGTGTACCACAGAGTTAGAAAACGCAGAACACGTCATGTTCTACTGCCCCCGTTTCCACGAAGAAAGACTCACCTTGCATGGAGTCTTTGGGGGGAACCTACCACGAGAAATTTAGTTTCACATATGTGCAGCAGGAAAGAATGCTGGACTGCAGTGAGCAAAATGGCATTTATAGTAATGACACGCCTGATGGATGTTGAGAGGGAGCGCAGAGAAATGCGCATGCGAAGCAGTGGTGATTAAATGGACACTCAGAGCAAATAGCGGGAACCTGGACGCAGGGACAACAGTAGGCTCTTAAAAAATGAGAAATATGGAACGCCACCCTGAAGTAATGCGAAAGTGGTGCCGGGGTGGGCGACGGTTCCAGAACGGGGCTGTTTTTTAGTCTACGGACACACGGTTGCTGCGACGGCAGCAATTATGGTGCATTAGGCATTTTTCAGCCTCCCCGCAAAAAAAAAAAAAAAAAAAAAAAAAAAAAAAATTACTTCCCTGCAAAAAATGCGATTAGTCTAGGATGAGTCCGGGATGAGTCGCAAGGGAGTATGCGACCAATGCCAGTTTTGATCTCTTTGTATGAGTTCAACTGTTCCCTTTTGTTTGAGCATGTCCTATGAAGAGACTAATTGTACCCATTTATACCCGAAAGGGATCGATGGGACCAATCCCCTTTGTACCCATATGGGAACATAAGAGAGTAGTCCCTTTTCGCCCCAATAAGGATACGGACCAGTCGCATTTTTACCCCAATGGTAGTAAAATGATACATACTCACCGATGTAATCCGTTTAAAAATAAAACAATAATTAAAATTAGTTTTATTTTCATTTCCGGTTTATATTGAAATAAGCAAGTTTAAAAATTCAGTCTTTTATAATTTTTATGCAGGTACTACGTTAATGCTACTCATTAAAACAGTTCAGTAAAACACAAGCATTTTGTTAATTAGAAATAACTTAAGTTTTAAACTTTTTTCAGACATCAGTTGATCAGACTTAATAATAGATGGCTTTATTTATTTTGAAATTATATTAATATATTATTAGATCTCATTTTTATCTAGTTTATTTCATTCATTCATTTGTTTAATTAAAAATAAACTCTTATCAACTCTGAAACTTGACCAGGACTCTTTTTGTGTGGCTTGACAAAACTTTTTGGTTTCATTTAGTGAACATTTTAGCGCGTTTTTTTTTTTTTTTTGTGCTTATAACTTTATGGGAAAGAACAAAAAATATTCTTGTAAATATTGCAATAAATTATTAGATAATTCACAAGGTCTTAAATTCCTCATATGTGCTATGACTTTAAACCTCTCATATGTGCTTTGTTGTTGTTTATTATATAAAATTTGGATAAAAAACTACAATTCAGCAGCCTATGTATATCAGATGTACTAAGTTATTGCCAAATAAATTGTTTTGTTTTTTATTTTTTTAAATGTCAAAGAATTTTCATTAATAGAAGGATAAGCGGTAGCATACATTTAGATTTTTACAGGCTTTTTACAGATGACCCTCCTTACGGATATACTTAAATACGATCTACAACAGGATGTGGTGTTCACGAGAGTCGTATTTAAAAAGATAGTAAATAGGACAATAGGAGACCTAGTGAATTGATCATATATAATTAATTTCGATTAACATTTTTCTGCCAATGTAGTAAATGTCAAGTAACGCGGCAAAGTTTTATCAGACCAAACTTAATCGACTACCATACATGTATATAATACCTACTCATATATTGCTACTTCAGACTAGGTACACTCATAAAATCAGAGTGCGGATACAATACTGTTTAAATATTTTAGTTTTTGTATTCAATAATCGAATGTACCTTAAGTAAAATTTTTTCTTGTCACACTTATGCTGCTACAGTCATAAAAATTTTGTAGGCTGTACTGTTTTGATTTAGAATTCTAAACTCATTGTGAGCATTTTGTATTAGCAACACAGGAATACTATATATATGACTACGAAACTGTTTCTTAGGGTTTCTCTTTAAAATTTAGTTTTTTTTTTTTTTGTTTACTATCTTTAAAAGATATGCATTTATATGGACAAGTATAGAAACTTTTAAATTTAAAATTAACTTAAAAGTTATATATATCGACTTCACGCAGAAACTTAATCGAATCACAATTTGGTATAATGAAATTTGATTGTCATTTGTTACATTGACAATAAAATCCGACCAATAAAGCAAAACGTACCAAATTTTTTACTACATTCGGCATTCAATAAAGCACTAATGAAATGATTCAGAATTTGCATTTTGTACGGAAGATTGAGTTCAATAAAGGCTTTGGATAAAGATTAATCTCCTGTGTAAAATTTGTATTAATTACTTGTATATAATTTTTTTTTTAATATTTAAGTGTGGCCAAAGTTTTGTATTGAACACAAATTTAAGTAATTCACACAGTAATAAAGTATATATGTACATTCGGTACATAATAAAACCATAGAAAAAAAAACCAAAAATAATAATTCATAACAAGATTTTTTGTTGCCTTAAATGAGCGTTGTTTTGCACAACTTTTGGACAAACGAAAGCTCCTAATATTATTATACTTTTTATAAAATTATTATATATCATAAAACTAACTTAAGAGTTTTGGTCTCGAACCGTAAATCTTTTTGTCTAAAAAATTCTGGCAGCGGCTTCTAAAGTTATTATTTGTAAACGTATAGTAAAATTTACTCCGATCGTAGTAGAATTCAAATGTAGTTATGTATGATAGACAACCCTCTAAAATATGTATGACGAATTTGTCAGAATAAGGTGATGGCAAATCGAATTCAACCCAATTTGCCGTGCAGAAGAGTGTCAAGTCAAAAGAATGTATGCATTAATTTCGATCAACTGACATATTGTTGTACTAATGCATTGTTATAATTGTGACCCCTGTTTTTTTTGTCGGTGAAGCTTCTTAAAATGTTTTGACTTGGCAAATTGCAATCCTTTTCGGAGCATATCCTCGGGGGTTAATCCCTTAAAAGGAAGTGTAGACACAGCTCCTAAAAATTTAAAAGTTTAAATTCAAAAAACAATGTATTTATATAAGGGGTTATATGTAAATACCTGCCAATGCGCTATACAAGTTTGGGAACGATTTCAGCCCAATTTTGCCGTGAGCCCCGTCCAAATTCAAAGCAATTATCACGTCTGTTTTTATAATTAGTGGTAAATTTTTGATATTGTTGCATAATATTGATGCAATCGTAGATTCCTGTAAAAGGCACGAATGGTATTTAAAAAGTATTTAAAAGTTGACATTTAACTTACATATACATCTCTGTTAGAAGATGTAATTTTTTCGTCCAATTGCTGCATCTTATATACGTCACAAAGTGGAAAATACTTTACGACGGGTGTATTTTGTACTTCCTGACGAACTAACTGACGACAATTATGTACAAATTTAAAAGAACATGCAATTTTTATGTTAACCCGCAAGCAGCCAAGTTTACTGTTGAGTATGATCCTATATATTCTACTAAAATAATAATAATAGTGTTTTTTCTCGGTAAATATCCGCTTCTCTTCCAATATGTGGTGTGTTGTTTTTAATTGTTCCCACTGGTCATCCTAAACGTTTTTGGCCGACTCCGAACGCATCTGCTTAGGCAGATGAATTTTTTGCTGAGAAACTTTCATGGCAGAAGCACAATCGAAGAGTTAATCAAGCCACATAATCTGTTTGAAGTAAGTTGTTCGCCCACTTTTCAAAAAGGATAAAAAAACATTCTCCGAAAATTTAACCCTTACTTCAGCGTGGTCGGTAAGTACAAGTAATTTAAGTTCGGTATAGGGCGCAACAATTTTTCTTAAATAATTCGATTCCATCACCTGTAATTTTTTATATTTTCCTCATTTCGTTGCTGATTTGTTTTCAATATATCTTAAAAAGGGCTACATAGATTTCAAACTGACTAATCCCAACTGTACCCAAAAGAGACTAAAGGGGATCAATTATGCCCAACTGTAGACAAAAGAGATCAATCGGGGATCAATCTCTTTAGGGATTAATCGCATGATTTTTTGCAGGGTTGTTACTCAAACATATACACGCATATAGCTAAATAACCAAGTATGCGATACAACTGTTCCATGTTGGTGAGAAATCTAGACCTTACGAGAAATGCGTGAACGTGGCAACGGAGAGAAAAAAGCAGTGCAAGATGAGGAAAAACTAATCCGTTTGATTTAAACACGCTATTAGCTGTAAAGTGAAGTACTACTCCCAAAGTAGTCTAATAAAGACCATTTTGCAATACTGAATATTGGAGTTATTTATTCAACAGTTCAGCGATTCGAACCGAAACAGAAGGTGTATAATTATCAGAAATCCTCAAAATTCTTTTCAATTTAATGAATAATATGATCTGTTCCTCTAATTGATTAAAGCATAAGCTAGTAGAAATATACAATGTTACCTAAATTTATTACCTCAATGCCAACATAATTTGTATGTACATATGTATGTTTGTACGTATTGATGAGTGTAAAAGTCGATAATTCGTTGGCTTATCAAGCTTTGTGCTTGCATTTGTGTGCAATTTTCCTTTTGCCACATTCGCCTTTAGGTGAAAGAAAATCAGATGCCTATAAATATACGTCACTTCTAAGGCCTCGCCAACAAATACAAACATGCATCTTTGCCAAACCAAATATAGCTACACTTATTGCAGCAGCTTACAATCTACTATTAAAGGCTTGATTCATAGCACGCTAATGCGGATTTAACTTGTGAGCGATTGTATGAAATGGAAAATATGAAATGCTGAGTACTAATGATCATTTTGTTAAAGTTTAAGAGTCGGTGTAAAGAATTAAGGCCTTGTTTCGCAACGAACTTTTTCAGCCCTGTATAGATTTTAATATTGATAATTTGTGAAAAGTTGAGGCACTCTATGGAATGTTTCGGACAATTTAGAGTTCACTTCGTCACAACTTTTCAATTGTTGGAGCTAGTTTTAGATTTTTTTAACAATGTTTTTTATATCCAGTTTGTGATTTTTATTTCCAGTAAGGCATCCTTAATTTTTAAGAAATAATATGAGGCAATGTTTCGGGGTTATCTCCGAACCACTACTTGATTACTTCAAAAAAGGTCAAGAAATCTTCCCAGATAACTTCGATACTATTTTTGGGACAACACCAAACTGCTTTCTGAGCAATTTTTATGCAGTTTAAGGTACGAAAGCAATAATCGGTCCCAAAAAAAGCAATCGGATAAAAGAAGCTTTCGAAAACTGCTAAAAAAAAAATTTTATGTTTCCAAGAAGTTTATACATTACATTAAATTGGTTGTTCCATAAAAACAGCTGATTAAAAAAAAATGGTCGGTCCCAAAATCTTAAATTATTCCATGGAAGTACGCAACCGATTCTATGAAACTTCCTAACTGGATCCAAGGACATAGCTGGTTTCATGAAAGTGATTGGTTCTAAGAATGTAAGTTGTTAAAAATATAACTCCGAAAATGTAACCAGTTCTATATAAGTAAGCGGTCTCAAAAATAACCATTGCTGTGGTATTAACCGGTTGGGAAAAAAATTGGTTCAATTCAAATAATCGATCCTAAAATGAAACCAGTTCCATAGAAGTGACCGAAAAGTATAAAAATAACAAGGATATAAAATTAACTGAATCAGGGATTAGTTTTGAAAAATAACCGACTCTAAAAAATGACCAGGTCCATAAAAGTAACCTGAATATATAACAGCTGATACCAAGCAAGATTGGGTTCCAAAAAAAGTGGGTGTCAAAAAGGAACTCCGTTCCAAAGAAGTACTGGCTTCCTAAAATGTTGTTTGTTCAAAAGGAGTAGTGGTTTCCAAAAAAAGAGTGAATTCAAAAAAGAGGTAGATTCGAAAAAAGTAGAGGGTTTCATTAAAAGAAGACACTTCAAAAAAAGGTGTGGGCTCCAAAAAAGATGTGACTTCTAAAGAAGTACTCTCTCCGAAAAAAGTAATGGATTCGAAAGAGGTTTTGGGCTATAAAAATGTTGTGGGTTCCAAAAAAAGTAGTAGACCCCAAAAAGTAGTGGGTTTGAAAAAAATAGTGGGTTACAACAAAAGAGAGGGTTCCAAAAAGTAGTTGATTGCAAAAACTAGTGGGTTGCATTAAAAGAGGGGACTTCAAAGTGGTAAAGTAGTACGTTCCAAAAAAATTGTGGCTACCAAAGAAGTACTGTTTTCCAAAAGAGTAATGGATTTGAAATGAGTCCAAAAATGTTGTGAGTTCAAAAAAAGTAGTAGACTCCAAAAAGTAGTGGGTTTGAAAAAACTAGTGGGTTACAACAAAAGAGAGGGTTCCAAAAAGTAGTTGATTGCAAAAACTAGTGGGTTCCAAAGAAGTATTTGGTTCAAAAAAGGAAATGAGCCCAATTACAAAGAACCGTGTTTATGGAAAAAAGCTCGTTCCAAAAAAGTAGCCGCCACAAATTGTCAACCTATGTCGACATATAACTTGAAACAAACTATCTACTTAAGTAATCAGAATTAAATGGTGCTATGTGTTAATGCCTTAAGGTTAATATACAGCAAAAGTTAAAGCAATAACAATTTGTTGCAACAAAAATCGTACAAAGAACCAACTTCAGTAGACGACATTGAATTGTGGATCAACAGCAGTGGGAGCAACTTGACTACTTGTCGACAAGCGTAGAAGTAACAAAAAGCATGCAACAGCAATACTCGTAAGTACAACAGACTTATTTTGCAGGCACATATATGTATGTAAGTATCTGCTGTAAAATCCTGGTAAGAAGGCTCGGTTAAATTGGTAGGTCGGCAAAGAACAGAAGAAGGCTAGCTCATTACACTAATTTTTTCACTCATATCAAACTAGACCCAAAAAGATCAAACTTGTACAAATAAAAACTTAATGTTTTACTATGAGGTTAAAGTAAAAAAATTAATTTTATTACATAATATTTAACGATATTTAACTTTATTTTGTTTATTTTGCTCATTTCATTTAAGTTTTTTTTACTTTTTTTTATTATACTTAGTTGAGCAGAGCTCACAGAGTATATTAAGTTTGATTGGATAACGGTTGGTTGAACATATATAAAGGAATCGAGATAGATATAGACTTCCATATATCAAAATAATCAGGATCGAAAAAAAATTTGATTGAGACATGTCCCTCCGTCCGTCCGTTAACACGATAACTTGAGTAAATTTTGAGGTATCTTGATGAAATTTGGTATGTAGGTTCCTTAGCACTCATCTCAGATCGCCATTTAAAATGAACAATATCGGACTATAACCACGCCCACTTTTTCGATATCGAAAATTTCGAAAAACCGAAAAATTGCGATAATTCATTACAAAAGAGAGATAAAGCGACGAACCTTGGTAGATGAGTTGAACTTATGACGCAGAATAGAAAATTAGTAAAATTTTGGACAACGGGCGTGGCACGGCCCACTTTTAAAAGAAGGTAATTTAAAAGTTTTGCAAGCTGTAATTTGGCAGTCGTTGAAGATATCATGATGAAATTTGGCAGGAACGTTACTCCTAATACTGTACGAACGCTTAATAAAAATTAGCAAAATCGGAGAAGGACCACGCGCACTTTTTAAAAAAAATTTTTTTTAAGTAAAATTTTAACAAAAAATTTAATATCTTTACAGTATATAAGTAAATTATGTCAACATTCAACTCCAGTAATAATATAGTGCAACAAAATACAAAAATAAAAGAAAATTTCAAAATGGGCGTGGCTCCGCCCTTTTTCATTTAATTTGTCTAGGATACTTTTAACGCCATAAGTCGAACAAAAATTAACCAATCCTTTTGAAATTTGGTAGTGGCATAGATTTTATGACGATAACTGTTTTCTGTGAAATCGGTTAATGCCACACCCAGTTTTTATAAACAGTCGTCCGTCTGTCCTTCCGCATGGCCGTTAACACGATAACTTGAGCAAAAATCGACATATCTTTAATGAACTTAGTTCACGTGCTTACTTGAACTCGCTTTATCTTGGTATGAAAAATGAACGAAATTCGACTATGACCACGCCCACTTTTTCGATATCGAAAATTCCGAAAAATGAAAAAAATGCCATAATTCTATACCAAATACGAAAAAAGGGATGAAACATGGTAAGGTAATTGGACCGTTTTATTGAAGCGAAATATAACTTTAGAAAAAACTTTATAAAATGGTTGTGACACCTACCATATTAAGTAGAAGAAAATGAAAATGTTCTGCAGGGCGAAATAAAAAACCCTTAAAATCTTGGCAGGTATTACATATATAAATAAATTAGCGGTATCCAACAGATGATGTTCTGGGTCACCCTGGTCCACATTTTGGTCGATATCTGGAAAACGCCTTCACATATACAACTATCACCACTCCCTTTTAAAACTCTCATTAATACCTTTAATTTGATACCCATATCGTACAAACTCATTCCAGAGTCACCCCTGGCCCACCTTTATGGCGATATCTCGAAAAGGCGTCCACCTATAGAACTAAGGCTCACTCCCTTTTAAAATACTCATTAACTCCTTTCTTTTGATACCCATATTGCACATACGAATTCTAGAGTCACCCCTGGCCCACCTTTATGGCGATATCTCGAAACGGCGAACACCTATAAACGAAGGCCCACTCCCTTCTAAAATACTCATTAACACCTTTCTTTTGATACCCATATTTTACAAACAAATTCTAGAGTCACCCTGGTCCACCTTTATGGCGATATTTCGAAAATGCGCCCACCTATACAACAATCATCACTCCCTTTTAAAACCCTGATTAATACCTTTAATTTGATACCCATATCGTACAAAGACTTTCTAGAGTCACCCCTGGTCCACCCTTATGGCGATATTTCGTAACGGCGTCCACCTATAGAACTAAGGCCCACTCCCTTTTAAAATACTCATTAACACCTTTCATTTGATACCCATGTCGTACAAACATATTCTAAAGTCACCCCTGGTCCACCTGTATGGCGATATCTCGAAAAGGCGAACACCTATGAACGAAGGCCCACTCCTTTTTAAAAATACTCACTAACACCTTTCATTTGATACCCATATCGTACTAACAAAGTGTAGAGTCACCCCTGGTCCACCTTTATTGCGATACCTTGAAAAGGCGTCCACCTATAGACCTAAGGCCCACTCCCTTTTAAAATACTCATTAACTCCTTTCGTTTGATACCCATAATGTACAAACAAATTCTAGAGTCACCCCTGGTCCACCTTTATGGCGATATTTCGAAAATGCGACCACCTATACAACAACCACCACTCTCTTTTAAAACCTTCATTAATACCTTTAATTTGATACCCATATTGAACAAACAAATTCTAGAGTCACCCCTGGTCCACCTTTATGGCGATATTTGGAAACGGCGTCCACCTATAGTACTAAGGCCCACTCCCTTTTAAAATACTCATTAACACCTTTCGTTTGATGCCCATATTGTACAAACAAATTCTACGGTCACCCCTGGCCCACCTTTATGGCGATATCTCGAAACGGCGTCCACCTATGGAACTAAGAATTACTCCTTTTTAAAACACTCATTAACACCTTTCTTTTGATACCCATATTGTACAAACAAATTCTAGAGTCACCCCTGGTCCACCTTTATGGCGATATTTCGAAAATGCGACCACCTATACAACAACCACCACTGCCTTTTAAAACCCTCATTAATACCTTTAATTTGATACCCATATCGTACAAACACATTCTAGAGTCACCCCTGGTCCACCTTTATGGCGATATTTCGAAACGGCGTCCACCTATAGAACTAAGGCCCACTCCCTTTTAAAATACTCATTAACACCATTCGTTTGATGCCCATATTGTACAAACAAATTCTAGGGTCACCCCTATTCCACCTTTGTGGCGATATCTCGAAACGGCGTCCACCTATGGAACTAAGGATTACTCCCTTTTAAAATACTCATTAACAACTTTCATTTGATACCCATATCGTACAAACACATTCTAGAGTCAACCCTGGTCCACCTTTATGGCGATATTTCGAAACGGCATCCACCTATAGAACTAAGGCCCACTCCCTTTTAAACTACTCATTAACACCATTCGTTTGATGCCCATATTGAACAAACAAATTCTAGGGTCACCCTGGTCCACCTTTATGGCGATATCTCGAAACGGCGTCTACCTATGGAACTAAGGATTACTCCCTTTTAAAATACTCATTAACAACTTTCATTTGATACCCATATCGTACAAACACATTCTAGAGTCAACCCTGGTCCACCTTTATGGCGATGTTTCGAAACGGCATCCACCTATGGGACTAAGGATTACTCCTTTTTAAAATACTTATTAACACCTTTCTTTTGATACCCATATTGAACAAACAAATTCTGGGGTCACCCTGGTCCACCTTTATGGCGATATCTCGAAACGGCGTCTACCTATGGAACTAAGGATTACTCCCTTTTAAAATACTCACTAACAACTTTCATTTGATACCCATATCGTACAAACACATTCTAGAGTCAACCCTGGTCCACCTTTATGGCGATGTTTCGAAACGGCATCCACCTATGGGACTAAGGATTACTCCTTTTTAAAATACTTATTAACACCTTTCTTTTGATGCCCATATTGTACAAACAAATTCTAGGGTCACCCCTATTCCACCTTTGTGGCGATATCTCGAAACGGCGTCCACCTATGGAACTAAGGATTACTCCCTTTTAAAATACCCTTTAACACCTTTAATTTGATACCCATATCGTACAAACGCATTCTAGAGTCAACCTTGATCCACCTTTATGGCTATATCCCTAAATGGCATCCAGCTATAGAACTATGGCCCACTCCCTCATAAAATACTCTTTAATGCCTTTCATTTGATACGCATGTCATACAAACACATTCCAGGGTTTCCCTCAGTTCATTTTCCTACATGGTTATTTTCCCTTATGTTGTCACCATAGCTCTCTACTGAGTATGTAATTTTCGGTTACACCCGAACTTAACCTGCCTTACTTGTTTTATTTTATTTTAGTTTAGATTATTTGTTTTTATTAATTTTATTTTATTACATCTTGTTTTATTTTATTTAATTTTTTTAAATTTTATTTTACTTTTATTTTCTTTTATATTATTTCATTTCATTTTATTTTATTTCATTTTATATTATTTCATTTTATTTTACTTTATTTCGATTTATTTTATTTTATTTATTATTATTTATTACATCTTGTTTTATTTTATTTATTTTTTTTTTAATTTTTTTATTTTAATTTTATTTTATATAATTTCATTTCATTTTTTGTTTCATTTTATTTTACTTTATTTCAATTTATTTTATTTTATTTTATTTTATTTTATTTTATTTTATTTTATTTTATTTTATATAATTTTTTATTTTATTTTATTTTATTTCAATTTATCTTATTTTATTTAGTTTTATTTTATTTTGTTTTATTTTATTTTATATTATTTTATTTTATTTTATTTTATTTGATTTAATTTTATTTCATTTTATTTTACTTCATTTCATTTTACTTTATTTTATTTCATTTTATTTTATTTTTTTTATTTTATTTGATTTGATTTTATTTTGTTTCATTTTATTTTACTTCATTTTATTTTATTTCATTTTTTTTTATTTTATTTTATTTCATTTTATTTTATTTTATTTTATTTTATTTCATTTTATCTTATTTTATTTCATTTTATTTTATTTTATTTTATTTCATTTTATTTTATTTCATTTTATTTCATTTAATTTTATTTTATTTCATTTTATTTTATTTTATTTTATTTTATTTTATTTTAATTTGCTTTTCCCGGATCTAGGGCAGTGGCCCATATTCCTCCCAATATCAGCCGAATATCTTCATCTGTTTAAAATGCGACGAATTTATTCGACTAACCAAAGCTAAAAAAGCTCACACCTCTTTGCAAAAAGACTGACTTTGGATATTGTGTAACATGCCTTAGAATTAGTTCCACTTTCACTGCATTTAATTGTTCATTACATATTTACATACATGCAGACCGCACATGTAGAAAAATATTAATAACCCAAATATCAAATTGTAAAGCAGGCACTTCTGCATTGAATACACATACGTTACTCACAAAAGTAAGTACACACTTGTTTTATGCTGAAAAAAACTTAAATGCAGTGGCTCACAATTTAATTGATAATTTTCATCTAAAATATCGCAAATTCCCTAACAGAAACCACATTAAAAAAAATGTCAAAGGTTTTTCAAAGGTAAAGAAAATTAACCAAATTTCAAAAATAACCATCAAAATTTTCAAATTTTTTTCAGAGTTTCTAGAAAATTTTTGAGAGTTGCTCAACACCCTCAACGAAAAAATTCTGAAAATTCAGGAAAAATGTTGAGCTATTTCTAACTTGCACATTATTATACTAAAATTTATCGGGCTACAAAACCACATACTCAAAAATATCTATATACATATATAAAAATAAGTGCACATTTTTGGTGTTACTTTATAACTTGAGACTCGCTCCATCAAATTCAACCAAATTTCTATGGTACTTTTGGGCTACTATGTAGATGGTTTTTGTAAAGTTTGATTGAATTTGGTTGAGCGGTTTTTGAGAAATATTACATCAAGCTACGGCAACGTTTCATACCAATAGATGGTGCTTATGTCCATTTTACATTATTCAATGGAATTGACGTTTGTAGAATTATAATTTGACGTTCGGCATTTGCCAAGTGAAAACCAAACGAAAAAAAATAAGTAATTTGTTTTGTTTTGTTTTTTTTTTCATAAAAACTGTGAAAAAAAAATAAATGATCTGGATTCGGTATATGCTATGCTTCAATTGGTGAGTAATATTGTGTGACTTTGTTGTGTCACAGAAACAACAATTGTTTTGTAAAATGTTAGTCTTGCAAGTGCAGCTTAAGATGTAAGTTGTGTTGATATGATATATGTTAATTAATGTTTTTCGGTGCATATGTTTGTTATAAATACGCATTGTTTTTTTGCAGTCCTGATGATGACTTCAGACTGAGGTCCAAATATTGACAATAAATTAAATAAAAACAAAATAAAAGCGTTTTATTTAATCCGGCCTTGAGCTCAACAATAACAACAACAGTATATACTAACGGCCAAAAAGGAAAATAAATCACAGAAACAACATTTTAATAGAATTGCGTTGCTTTTCTTCAGAAACAACCATGAATATAGTTGAAATAATCATGGAAATCAATGAATGGAAATCATGGAATGGGCGGCCACCATGGTGTGATGGTAGCGTGCTCCGCCTATCACACAGTATACCCTGGGTTCAACTCCCGGGCAAAGCAACATCAAAATTTTAGAAATAAGGTTTTTCAATTAGAAGAACATTTTTCTAAGCGGGGTTGCCCCTCGGCAGTGACTGGCAAGCGCTCCGGGTGTATTTCTGCCATGAAAAGCTCTCAGTGAAAACTCATCTGCCTTGCAGATGCCGTTCGGAGTCGGCAAAAAACATGTAGGTCCCGTCCGGCCAATTTGTAGGGAAAATCAAGAGGAGCACGACGCAAATTGGAAGAGAAGCTCGGCCTTAGATCTCTTCGGAGGTTATCGCGCCTTACATTTATTTTATTTATTTATTTAATCATGGAAATTGCTGACTGACTGCATTCTGATGAAGATATCATAAATTTCGTATCATTTTTGGCTGGGATTTTGGCAACAAGAATTCAAGAGTATCGACTTCATCGCATTTTTTACGACGAGGCGCTGATGCATTATTTCGGTCAATATTTTAGATTTCTGGAAATCAAAACCCAACATTCCGCAAATTTCAACTGGTTCTTTTCAAATGGTCGCTTCCCAACCAACCCGGTTCGGCGCAATGTGTTCAATCTTCTTTCAGGGCGGGAAATACTTATTGGAAAAACGAATATACAGAAACGTTGACTGTTGCCATACAACTTGCAAATTTACGACTACCAAATCTGATAGCCATAAGATTTACATATACAATGTTTCTTCGAAATAGGGCCCAAGTCACCATTAGTAACATTCGCCCACCTGTTTTCGAATCAATATCCCTACAACTATTTGGTAACCTAACTCATGGATCCCTCGAGTTCAACGAATATATTCACCAGCGTCCCTTAAGAACAAAAAAATTAAAAAAAAGTAATGAAGAAATGTGTTTATGATGTGTTGTACTGATTCATCTGCATCTGATCGAGTTTTCTTAGTCAATAGTATGAACAATTAACATGGCTGTCAGTTTGGCAATAGGGATTTTCCAGATACAATGGAAAGAGATACACCACAACACAACATATCTGTCACATCGTACTTTCGGTGTATATTGACATTAGGTCTTTGTGTTATGAACTATGGAGAATCAACACGTGTGTTCAATATTTCTGTATTTTTCGATTCATAATTGAGTATTTTTTCATTTTAAATTGAATTCATATCAATATTTATAATAAACTAGCGGAATCCCGGTGTGCTTCGTTACACCTATAGAAATATTGGAAGAAAAAAATATCATAAAATTTGTTTTAATATTTATTTCAGTTCTTAATCCAAACCATTTGGATACACTACACTTTTCGTTTTTCCATCTGGGATATGAATAAACAAACAATTTGGAATGCCTACTCTGGAACAGGCAACGTATAGCTGTCCATGCGAAAAGCATGGTTCCTCCAAATTCAATCCGCATACTCGAAGCGTTTGTCCTTGCACCTTGTTTTGTATAAAAGGGAAAGCAATTTCCAAATAAACTCACTCATGATCCAAATGTCATACGTCATTCTTTTACTTGTCTAAAATTGCAAGATATCGAGGTAGCTTACAACCAAATGGCTTAACTGCTGGGTACTCATGCATTTATGTACGTATGTATAAAAAATTTAATATCTTGTAGATAGAATGCTTCACATTCATTCAATTCCCGTAGGAAATAAAACATTATCATGACCGTTGTACAGGAGCATACACTATTTGCAAAAACAATTTCGATTTCCTTAAAAGTGCTGCTGTATTTCGTTTGAAAGGCTGCAAAACGAAACCAAATTGTCATTGCTACTAGCAATACAAATAGAAAATGCTCATCTTTAACCATTTAATACGATCTTTGAAGTATAGTCCCTGATAAAGTGTGCTCAGTATCATAAAAACTCGATAAAGTGGTTGGTATGATTCGGAAAGGTGAACAAGGCTATCACTTCAATACATATTTGGTTGTAGAAAATTTAGACATACATATATATGTTTGTTTTATTGAAATGCTTACTTTTCAATATTTGTAAAGCAACATTCTTTGGTTTGAGTTGAAAATATTGGGATTTTCTTTACATGTACATATTAGAATGCGATTTAAATTTAAATGTTGTTTATTGGATTTTGAAAGGTATGTGAACAAACTTTTTGGAATTTATTATTTTTTTGTTTGACCGATTAAGTACTTTTTTTTCCAAAGGAGAAAGCATCAAAAACCCCAAAGACATTGGGTGATTTCTATCATGAATTATTCTGTCGGGAGGTTGTGCTGAGCAATAGGCTCTAAATATAGTCTAGCCCTAGCTCTGTTCGGGTCACGCTGCAGTACTTTTACAGTCGAACGGCATTTGCTTAACTATTGTTTAAGTCCGTATAAATATACGCCACCTTAGTCTCACCCTCGCTAACTCTAGTTATGTGCTTACCGGCAACGGACAACGAAACTAATTTTAAAATGTTCGCTTAGATTTATTTGAAGATTTCCATTCAGTATTATAAAACTTGTTTACGTTTTGTCATGGATGGGACTTTGTTTGAATATAAACTCACTGTATTCTTAGGGATTCAGATTTCGGCAGTTTGAAGAGGCCTTGCCTTCAATCTGTGTCCTGACTTTTTGAATTAGAGGAATTTTCTTTATAGTTTTTTGAATTTTTTTTAATATTTTTTTTTTTTTTGGTTTCCTCAATACTTTGATACAATGTATGCGTTCAGTGTACGTGAGATCTAACCTTGCCATGTCCTTATTTGCTCCGGTTAAGAGCCTTATCTCCAATTTGAGCCTACGAAACCACTATATATGAAGGTTTTGCGCTTTCATTCAACATTAAGAACTTACTAACCTTCATTTCTTGTTGATAGTAGTAAGATGGTGGTTCTGAAATTCTTCAATAGAGCTTCATAGATTTTCGCAGATTTGCCGTAGCTCGTTCCAGTTGAAAATTTGAACGATGTTGATGATCTTTTGCCTGATATTGATCCAGTGCAAATTGATATGAAAGCTTTGAGCTTTCTGCCCTCTTTCTTCAGAGAAAAAATTTGGTTGCCTTGAACCCCATATGATTGTGATGATCTCTTCAAGTCTCCCTTTGTTGCATTTATTGTGTAAAGTTGTCCCTTGTTGAGCTCTAAAAATTTTAATTTCAAACATCTTTTGCAAAATTCGATTTATGATAGAAATCTGTTCGATGATAACAAGGTCTAAAGGCGGGCACATCAACTCGGCTATATTAGCAGCAGTTTGAAAACTTGGTTTCTACCGACGTTTTGTTTATGTCCCTTGACTACTCGGTAGTAAACTGATCTGCCCTATTCGAATTTTTATTGTTCTTGACCTGTGATTTAGTCATTCTCACTTATGTAAGTAGCTTCAGAATGCTCTTGGTGTCAGTTAAAAGGCTGCCGTTTTGTTCACGTGAAAATCATGGACGGCTAACTCTTTGTCGTAGCGGAACGTAGCACACGTTTCACTGATGCAACACAATAGTAGTCCGGTTGTTGGTACATCAAGAAGGTCCCTCACACAGGCAGGTAGAAATGTGTTCACAATTTAATGCGATTCACTTGGTATCGACCACAGTGGTTAACGGCACCTAGAATGTGCCCGCGGTAAGGTGTGTCTTTCGAAAAAAGCGAGGAAGTTTCAAAAACACCTGATTTCGAGTAGTCAAAAAAATCATGCGATTGACAGTGAGTTTACTACCAAACAAGAGGTTTTGTACCAGAGTGTACCAGATTCATGTAATACTATGTTCAAACAGAAAAATAAATTGAGGAAATTTCGATTTGAATTGAGTGCTGTTCATACAACTCGATTTAGCCTACACAATAGTAATTTGATAGCTGGTTGGCTCATCTCTACAGCAAGAACATACCTTTGTTCATACTGTCAAAATGTGCGTGTTGGTATAGGGAGAATGAAATGGAATGAAAACATAAAACTTTGAAATTTTTGTGTGTTGTAAGAAAACGTGTTCAATGTTTTGGTTTCATTTTGAGTTTGCCATCTTCCTTTGACAATCCCTACTCCAGTGAAATGAAGGACGTAAAATCAGCTGATGAGATGAGCCAACCATATAGTTCATCCATGCGTAATTGACGTTTAAATATACTCAATAAACACACTTTGCATTGTTGCATTTGCAGTTTGAAACAATTTATTACGCAATTTTTTTTAAATTGGCAATTTATTATTACAATTTATTATATGACAAATTGCGTAATAAATTGCCCAAATAGTATAAATTGCCAATTTGGTGTGTGTTTGAACCTAGTATAAGATAAAGAAACTTTGTCAGTTGAGTGCTAAAAAATTTGTTCTTGGAACGGTGAGTTGAGCCAACAGCAAAATGAAATAACTTTCTTTAAATTTTTAGGAAAATTACTTCGTAAATATTTTCTAAACTTCAGGAAAATTTTTATTTATAACCAACACGATGAGCAAATGTAGCCAAAGAAATTTCTGTTCAGTTATTTGATGTAAAATTACAACCTTTGAGTGGAATGTAACTGCTCAATGGTGCGTTCAGAAAGTTACCACTCAAAGACTGCTACACAGTTGTATATTCTGACAGCGCCCATTGTGAAATTTGAACCTAACATCTATATGATAAAATGGGAGAAATTTTCAAAACATTAAATTTTTCATTAGAACATGACTACTCCCTACTTTCACTGATGGCACAGGATTATAAATTTTTATAAAATGTGGGAACCAAACTTATAAATGAACAATTGAGCCGAAGATCCTGGTTTCACGTCCCGGGCATAGCAATACAAAAATTTTAGGAACAAGTTTTTTCAATTAGAAGAAAGTTTTTCTCATCGGGTTGGCCCACCGGCCATATACATATATCTTTATCTGAAATACTCCCAAAAGTAGGCAATAATTTGTGCAAGTATCGCTCACATATACACGCGCATATGAGAAGCTATACACGTGCATCTGTAGTTATAATTTTATAGTTGGTAACTAAGTAAATCCTGGAAACGCCTAAAAGTATGGAACGAGGAAATCGAACAGTATAAAAGCAGGAACAGTTGAAGCACGACAAGTCAGTTTGATTTAAACAAGCTGTCAGTTGCGAAGTATAAGTGTTATTTTTAATTAGTCTAATAAAGACCATTTTTGCATTATTCAATATTGGAGTTATTTATTCAACAGTTTAGTAATTCGAACGTTAGCAGAAGATTTGGAATAAGCGGAGTTGCAGTAAATTCGTTACAATAAATTTATTTTATTTATAAATTTATTATTATTTGTTTCGTTTTTCATAGTTTAGGTTCAGTATTTACATTTTCTATGGTAAGTCTTTCAAATCGGTAGCTCCTTTGGAACTGAAATATTAGCTCGAATCACACCTGACCCATATTTGTTTGTGGATATTTAGTTATTTAAGTATGTTTATTTTGTTTTATAACAACAAATTTCACATAGAAATCTACTAAATTAAGACTTGTGGTAACTGTGATTCACACTGTTGTTTAAAAATGTGAAAAAAACTATAAATAAAAAATTTGCCCACCCAAAATAGGCACTCAATTAATATGGCATTGCTTAGTTAGCGCTAATGTAAGCAAATAATCTATTGCACTTAGTGGTAATGTACTAGAGCTTAGTGTAAACAAGCTAATAGTACTTACACCTAAGCACATCTGCATGCACAACTGGCATACCTATACACGCGATTCGAGTCAATTTAATGGGAATAACCATAATTCAAGGACACTGAAAGGGAATTATGGGTTGAAGTTGTAATGTGATATCGTGTTTTGTAAACAAGTATGTAAATATGTAGATATATAAGTATGCGGATAGAAGAGATGTCAATATAAATAACAAAAACTTGTTGTGTTTTCATTGTATGTAATTTCGGTATACCGAGATTAGCCTCAGAACATTCCGCAACAAAAACGTAATAAGTATTGTTCTCATTTCGGGTTTCAGGTACATAGAAATATTCATTAAATTAAGTTCTGAATATGAAGTACTTCAATTTTGCTTTTAAATAGTAGGTAATAACCAGCCTCCAAGCCAAATTCTTAGTTCTAAACTACATACCTCACAACTAATATCAATTCTTAAGTTATAGAGAAAACAATTGCTAAAATAACTTAAGTAATCAGAGTAAATAAAAAGATAGTAAGCAAAATAAAAAGCTGGAAACGAGTCCTGAATTTATACCTAAACAATAACCTGAACCGAAAATCGCGCCAAAATTGCTATATTAATCTAATACAGCCAATACAATAATATTAGTGGAAACACGAAATTGAACTGGATCCGGAACCGAACAGCTTGAACTAAACTGGAGCCAATGTAGACATCTCTACCCCAACCGAGCAAACCAAACAAAACCGGAACTATAATAGAAAAACAAAACAAAATCGGAAACAAAACGACAGACTAAACCTGTACCTGAGCCCCAGCTTTGCACAAGGAAGAAAATGAAACCGGTATCGTAATAAAAACAAGCAAATGAAACAAGAATTCTAATAGAACTATTAACTAAAACTGGAAATAACGCGGGTGCCAAAATGAACCAAGCTGGACTCAAAACCGGACTGGAACCGTAAAAAATATCAGCAGATAGAACTTGAATAGCTATAGAAATAGAAAACTGAGTGATAATGTAATTGAAATCGAAAGCGTCATAGCAAAATAATAAGAACTAAAGCAGTTTACAAAGTTCCTAAAATCAAAATTCTGACATTGGAGCACAATACAGCAACTGAAACAAAAATGCGAGCAGTAAAAAAAAATGGAAGTGAACATGGAACCTTGAACTAGAAACAGAATTTAAATTGAAGCCGAAATCAAAACCTGAGTATGAACCAAACCAAAACCGAACAAGAAAGCGAGCAATGAACCGGAATCATTACTGAATCAGGAACCCAAATACGGAAACTAGAAACCGAAGTGAAGCCAAAACCAAAGCTGGTTCCAGTAAGTTGTAATAGAAACTGGAACTAAAATCGACATTGCAACTTAAACGGGAACGGGAACTGGAGCTAAATCTGGAAAAAAGTCGAACAAAACAAAAGTGAATTTAAAAGGGAACAAAAACTTGGGCCGAAATTGAAGCTTAAACTCGATGCCAAACTTGAACCGCAGCCAAGACAAAACCTGCAGCATAACGAAAGCGATAGAGAATGACATTGCTAAACGAAATCGCTAAAATACGATTAGTTCGCCTAAGCCATCGTACGCACTACAGAATGATGCCCTTAAACAGCAAAGGAAACTGGAATTTAAACAAGGTCCGTAACGAAACTAAAACTCTTATTAAAACATCCACAAAAGCTGGGACGGAAACTGGAATTAAAATATGAACCGCAACTGGAATTAAAACTTGAACCAAGAATGGAATTAAAATTGGAACGAAAAGTTCAACGAAAAACTCAACGAAAAACATAACATAAACTTGTTCGATTGCTTTAGCCTACATTCGAAAAAAAAATCGAAACTTAAACCTGGATTTTAAACTGGAATGGAATGTGAAATCGAAACTGGTATTGAAAATGGAAACGAAACTGGCACAAAAACTAGAATTGAAACTTGAAATAATTTGGAACAGAAACCAAAATTTGAGGTTTAAAACAACAAACAAAATTGAAAGAAACACGGAACACGAATTTGGAAACGAAAGTGGAATTGGAACAGGAACTAAGAGGTTTAGTTAGGTTTAGTTAGGTTTAGTTTTCCGGTCAATAAACAACTCACATAGACTCAATCTTTCCAGAAATTGAAAATGGAACAAATTATTATAAGGTATAAAGTAGGTTATAAAATAGTTCCACCCTCTTGGCAAATACTGGAAATTTCCTAGAACGTAGCTTAGTTGCTGGCTCGAAATCAGGCAACTTCACCATCCCAAGTAGCTGGAGCTTTAAACTTGCGAGCGGAGGACCGAATCTGAAACTGAAAGCGAAGCTAAAACCATAACTGTTCAAAAGTTAGTCATTTAAAATATGTATCTAGATGGAAAAATTTCATGGTTAGCATCCCTAGTGTGATAGATATACAAATGTATTTACGCTCATGGTAATAAGTATTCGATTTTATATCCACGTATATGTGCAGGCATTGAGGGTATTGTTGCTGTTTTTGTCAACAGAGGAATTGTTGTTCATTATAGTTTGGCACTAATTGTATTTAGTTTTTCCACAATAATAAATTTCAATGTAATTTGCGTTCTATTGATGTTAATAAGTGGGAGTAGTAAAACCGCTAAACAGCAACAATCGCAACAACATATTATGTAAATGGAACAACAAAAGCATTATCTATAAATAGATAAAGATGTCTTTAGATAGAACAACGTTGTAATCAACGAGCATTCGAAAGCAACGCAATCAAGTTCCTATGACGCAGGTAATAATAAGGATATGACTGACGCAACAACGACAACGGCAGCAGCAGCAGCACCAGCTTAAGCTATTGAAGCAACAAATCTAATTTCACTCACCAACTAATTGAGATCTAATTACAAGCATAGAAAATTGTTGGGAAAAACGGTAAAACATGTCAAGCATCCTTCATCAAATGCACATCCATTTTAACGCAGCTAAATCAAGTTGGCAAACTATCAACAAGCTCCCCTTTGACGCTCTGAAGAATTCAAATTCGATTTATTAATTACTAAATAGAGGCGAAACGCGCGAAAAATTTCGCTTTGTAAACTGAATTAAAAGAATTTGATTGTAATGAAATGTAAATGAGTATTAAATTGTGTAAACGACAAGAGGTAGGTAAAAAAGCGAGGGAATATCAGTCAAGCATTCAAGCATGCTAAGTAGACAATCCTTTACTTTTATCTATTTCACTTGCAATTGATAGACGCAATCGTTTGTATTAAGCAGCGAAATTAGCTCAAATTAGCATAGATAATGAAACGAGTTTTCACTTTGAAGGTCTGGCTTAACGCATGGATGCAGTCGGAATCACGAACACAGAAGGTAAAGATATAATGCAACATACAATGCAACTATGAAACAATAAATCCATAGACTCAGAAGCTACAAAGTTGGGAGGCATCTCACGATGTCCGATGACATGATCCTGGTGTTAACCCGGAAAATCGCAGTGGACTTACTCGCAAGTGAAATGGCCGATCTGTGTAACACTAATATCGAGCGAGCATCTGAAGCCGCGAAGAAAATAATAAGGACTCTAACAATGGCTAAGTGGCAAGAACGGTGGGAACCCTTGAGTAAAGGGCGGTGAGCATTCACGCTAGTTTGGGACATATTCAATGGAATGAGCGGAAGCACGCGGACTGAACAACTATCTCACGTATATACTGAGTACAAATGGCGATTTCAAAGAGTATTAATGAAAGCATAGGATAGAGGAAGATTCTCTTTGCCCCAGGTTTCCCACGGAGTTAGAAAACGCAGAACACGTCATGTTCCACTGCCCACGTTTTCACGAGGAAAGACTGACCTTTTATAGAGTTTTTGAGGAAGAACCTATCACGAGAAATTTATTATTACAAATATGCAACAGACTCGCTCTTTGCCATAAAAAAGACGGTTCTATCTTCTCTTAATAATTAAAAAATTATATTTAATTTTAGTCTATTGTATTTTGTGAATCTATATTTCTCAGCTGATGAGTTTCTCTGTAGCTGAGCGGTTTTAGATCTTGGCGCTTAAGAAGCCACTGCCTCTCAAAGACTCGGTAACAAAAAAATTATAAATAACACATAAATAAGAATTAGGATACATAAAAAAAAAAAAGTATGTATGAATTAAAAAAAACCAAAAACAGGATTAGCCTGGTTTCATCGGGCCACTTGATGGCAGTGACCTGCCACAACGTCCGAGAAAAAAAAAGGAATGCTGGACTGCAGTGAGCAAAATGGCATTTATAGCCATGACACGCCTGATGGATGCTAAGAGGTAGCGCAGAGAAATGCGCACGCGAAGCAATGTCTATTAAATCGACACTCAGAGCAAATAGCGGGAACCTGGACGCAGGGAAAAACAGTAGGCTCTTAAAAAAATGAGAAATATGAACGTCACCCTGAAGTAATGCGAAAGTTGTACCGGGGTGGGCAACGGTTCCAAAATTGGGGCTGTTTTTTAGTCTACGGTTGTGCGAACGCAAAAAAAAAAAAACAAAAAAGGCGTCTCACTCAAAAAAGACTTTAATAAGAAATATGCTCTTCGGAGATAAAGGGGAGATTTTTCTCGGATATCAACCAGCATATTTTTGGTAATTACACTCACTGGTGACAGCGAGACTGTTTCAAACTTTTATTACCTGTTCTTGTGAGTATGTTTGAAAGTATGTAACTCTTCTTTGGATCAAGAACTAATGGCTTATTACTGTTTATTCATCCCTCCACAAAAATTAAAAGCAGGATGGTTCAGAAAAAGTAACAGTTGCACAAAATACCCACTTTTCAAAAAGGACTCGGCACAAAAGAAGAACCCGGCTTAAAATAAGTATCAGGATCCGAAAAAATACCAGGGTTCTTAAAAATTACTCATATCTGAAAACGGGATCGTTTTTCAAAAACTACCCAGTTTTGAAAAGTACCCGATTTTGAAAGTATAACCGGTTCTAAAAAGTATATATATATACGAAAAATTAACCGGTTGTGAAAAATTAAGAAAGTACACGGTACTTTAAAAGTACATGGTATTAAAAAAGTACCCGGTACTAAATAAGTAACCGGATTCGAGCAAGTACCCGGATCATGAAGAATACTCAGATAGGAATAGAAAGGTTGGTTCTGAAAAAGCACCTGTTCCACAAAATACCTACTTTTCAAAAAGGACTCGGTACAAAAGAAGCACCCGGCTTAAAATAAGTACCAGGATCCGAAAAAATACCAGGGTTTTTAAAAGTTACTCATATCCGAAAACGGGATCGTTTCTCAAAAACCACCCAGTTTTGAAAAGTACGCGGTTTTGAAAATATAACCCGTCCAAAAAAGTATATAGGTACGAAAACTGGTTGTGAAAAATTATAAAAAGTACACGGTACTTTAAAAGTACATGATATTAAAAAACACCCGGTACTAAATTAGTACTCAGGTTCGAACAGTTACCTGGTTTATAAAAAATATCCCGAAATAAATAAAGAGCCAAATCTAAAAAAGTACCCTAATCTACAAAATACCCAGTTTTCGAAAAGTACTTGGTACGAAAGTAGCACCTGATTTTTTAAGTACCGAAAAATACCAGGTTCTTAAGTATACTCATATCCGAAAATGGGACCGTTTCTGAAAAATTACCTAATTGCAATAAGTGCCCCTTTTTGAAAATGTTCCCGATTCTAAAAAGTATGCAGATCCGAAAAATTAAAGGATTGTGAAAATGTAAAAAAGTACTCGGTATACAGTACTTAATAACTACCCCAATTTGAAAAATTGATCGGTTCATGGAAAATACCAACAAAGGAAAAGGGGCCGCTTCTGAAAAATTACCTTGTTCTAGAAAATACCGAGTTATCAAAAAATTCTCGGTACAAAAGTAGCTTCCGGCTTAAAATAGGTACGAGTATCCGAAAAAATACTAGGTTCTTAACAATCACCCATTTCCGAAAAAGTATGCGGTTTCAAAAACTACCCGGTTTTGAAAAAGCACCCTGTAATAAAAAAGTACCCGGTTCTGAATGCGAACCCTGATCTGAAAAATTTATTTATTTCAGCTATCAACAAACTTTTCCAAGCTAAGTTTCATGGTTTAGATATGAGATAGATTCAGTCACAAAATATATGGGTTTATATAGTTTGGTCACAATACTCCTCACATCTTCCATCACGACAAACCCCCCTAGCAGAATTTATAATAATCTAGTGATTCAGTATTCAAATAAAAATTTTAAGCATGTCTCCGTGGAGTCACACTGCTTAATATAGCGTATAATGTTCCATCTAAAGTACTGTGCAAAAGACTGAAGCCCATATTCGACGACGCCAAATGACATTGCACAGAACCGCCAGCCCCGTAAATATTGGGAAAGACCTCTTCAAACGACAAAGCGAATCCTTTACATGCGGTTTCTTTAACCTAACGCTGGTGAAGATAATTCTAGCCGCAGAACTAAACCGGAATGGTAAAATTTTAGAGCGTACAAGAGCTGCCGTATGTTCTGCCTTCTCTGGATTAGATGAAAAAGCAAGAAAGTGAGGATTGCGGTAAAAGCGGACAAGTACTTGATGTCATCCAAAAAGAGTCGACGCGTTCCCGTCTTGGTATTTGTGTCACTGCTGACGGATATAAAATCGAGACTTTGGTGGATTTCATTTATTCTGGAACCACTATTTATGCAAAAAAAGTGTCAGCATAGAAATCATACGGGTAATAACTCTTACCAACAAGTGCTTTTTCAGACTAAGTAAGCACTTGAAAGGAAAAGTTTTCTCTCGCCGAATGAAAACCACGCTTTCCAAGTCGCGCATCATACCTGCCCTGATGTATGGTTAGGAAACATGGGTCGGTAGAAGAGGCTATTGCTCTTGAGTATTAGAGAGAAAAGTTCTCTAGAAAATTAATAGCCCTGTACGTCATACAAACGGCGATTATACAAAGGGGTATAATGATGAGCTGTATGAGATTTACCCATGTTATACGAATACACGAACACGCGCCGGCCAAGAAAATACTTCAGCCGACACCACAGTAAAGAAGCAAAGGATATCCCTTCCGTCCTTCACTGAGTTGGGTGGGGCTAGTGGAGGAAGATTTAAGATCCCTTTGTGCTCGCAACTGGCATCAGTTATAGCGAAATGGGATGCCGGGGTGACTTTTTACGAAACAACACAAATCTCTTAGGCAGTTAAGCGCCAATTTATAATGATGATGATAATGTTCGAAGGAAATCTGATGACATTTGATGCAAGTAATAACATTCGTAGAACAATTTTCGTTACGCGGTTTTGCACGAGCATCTTAAGAATGAATTCTACGTCAAAAAATACTAAAAAAATCTCCAAATTGTTCAAACTGATGGGGCAAATAATTAGATGCTGAAATTGCAAACATTTTTTTTTTTTTTTTTGTCAGGCCCTTAAGGCCTAATCAACCGAATTTCGTTTTCTTCTTTTATTGAATTTTTCTGCTGCTGCCGCTACATACTTACATACATACACGCCAACCCACATTTTACGCCCGATTTCTTCTGATTCGATTTTACATTCCATTGTAATTTCACAGTTTTTTCGTCTCACAATTATTGCTTTAGTGGCTTTTAATTTGCATGTTTAATTGAAAATGAAGGAAATCCGCCATTTGAATAGCCGCCGGAAAACGGAAACGCATAATTGTTGCATCGCGCCTAATAAATGAAGAGGTTGAAGATGTGTGGGAGTGGGTTGTATGAGGACTTTTGGTTTTGTTAGCTGGCGTATAGCAGCAATTGCGGTGTAGCGCGACGTTGGCGGTGTAAACAAAAGCGCGTTTGTTGCAATCTTGGTAATTTGCATTGTGTTACACTTGATTAACGAGTGCACTCAACGTTACTTGAACACGCACAAGCACACATTAAGTTATGCATTTATGTACAAGCGCAGATACTTAAAATATGCGCATACATTGAAACATCGTTTACATTTTGTAGAAGTCCTAAGGCAGAAAGTGCTTGTGCCAAACTTTTGAATTGACTGGTCGCTGAATGATTATTACCGGTAATTCGGAAATCTACCAATCACTCAAATCAATTCTGCGTACAGTTAATCATTAAACTCTCTTCGATTAGGGTCAATATCTTCAAGAAACGAACCATAAATCTTCTGAAGAACTCTTCCCTCTTATATTTAAAGGGGAACCTCATATTTCTAAACAACACCGCTCATGATTTCGAACCATTTCTATCGCTGGAATCCTTTGTCATTCCAAAGCAATGGAAAACGGCAAGTTTAATTCCGCTACTAAAACCTGGCAAACCAGCTAACGAAGGCGAGTCATATCGACCGATATCACTACTTTCGTCAGTAGCAAAGATATTGAAAACCGTTTTGCTCCCTCATTTCAAGACAAATTTTCGTCTAGCCATGCACCAATATGGCTTCCGCGAAACGCGTAACACCGCCATCGCGCTCAGTGCCATAAATACTCAGATTAATTACGGACTAAATGAGGAAAAACCCCATCATAGGACGGTGCTCGTGGCAATTGATCTGTCAAAAGCTTTTGACACACTCAACTGCGGCACGCTACCCCAAGACATAGAAGGTTCACACCTCCCCCCTTGTCTAAAAAGATGGACCGCCAATTATCTAAATGGTAGGCAGGCGTCGATTTAGTTTAGGAACAAAATTTCAAAACCTAGGCGTATTAAATAGGGGGTACCACATGATGGTCTCCTATTCCCGCTTCTGTTAAATGTTTACATATCAAAACTTCCTTCCCCACAAGAAGGAGTTACAATCATTTCCTATGCTGGCGACTGTACGATTATGGCCACAGGACCTGGCCCTTCAATTGATGAATTAATTTCTAAAATAAACAGCTACCTCTCCGATCTTTCCAGTTGCTTCACCTCGCGCAATTTGGCCGAATGTCAGTCACCCAAAGATCTTAGCGGTAACGTTCTATAATACTCTAACCTTCAAGGCTCATGCCACCGAAATTATATCTAAAGTACAAAGTCGCAACAAAATTCTCAAGTGGCTTGCCGGTAGCAGCTGGGGAAAAGATAGAGAAACGTTGCTAACCAAGTACTAATCAATTGGTCAGCCGCTCATGAGCTACGCGTAACCAAACTGGTCGCCTGTTCTTAAAATTACACACTGGTAAAGACTACAGGCCTTACAAAATTCTACAATCAGAACTGCTACCGGATGTCTCCTTATTACCCCCAAACACCACTTACATAGTGAGGCTAAAGAGCACAACGAAATGCTGAGCTAGCAGTGTTTGCTAAATTTTCACAAACCAGGACACGCTAGCAAACAACTGCTTGAACTGGCACCGCCTCCACGGGGATTAAAGGAATATCTCCATAAGCACTATTACGAGATCCGGCACCTGCCAACACATCCGTTTGATCCAGAGAAGCATACGCAGGCCCTAAGCCAAATCCGCACAGAATCGATGAATGTTTTTGCCAGGACGTGCCCGGTGAACCCCGTTATTAATATGCAATATCCCACCCTAACAGAAGAAGAAGGCACTCTACCAAGGGAGATACGAGTCACCCTGGCTCAAATTCGTTGTGGATGCTGTAACAAGTTAAACTCCTACTTGTTCAGGATCAACCCCGACATACGTAATGTATATCCTGCATGCAATGTGTCTCCACATGACGCCAACCTTCTTTGCAATTGTAAAATTGAACCTACGCCAGTTTCCTTGCACTCCCGTTAGAGGACTTTGATGAAAATTTGTGAGTGGTCGTGCCCATTGAATGGGGCGAGGCACTGTTAATACAACAACAACAATCATCCAACAGGACGGATGCGATGAAAGCTTATGGAGGAAGGTTATTCTCGTTTTGCCTATTATAATATAACATACTTTGTTATTGCAGCTCCGATCTGCTCTTAGAATTTTCAAAACCCAATTAAAGAAATCGCACAATATGGAGAAGCTTTTAAGGGCTTTGGGAAGAGCCCCACGTATCATCAATGGTATATATAAAACAGTTATCCAACCAATAAAACATGTGTGGTAGAAGGCGCTAAACAAGAAAAACAAACAACGTGTTGTTGGGAAGATACAAAGACTAGCTTTTTTGACTATTTCAGGCTCACAGAATAGCGCACTTCCGGGAGGGTTAACTATAATTTATCACTTGATGTCTCTATAGGTGACCGTGCCGGGATGGGAGAAAGGAACTATATGACACGATTGAACTGAATCACAGCTAACATAACATACCACCACATCACGGAGGTTTTTGACTTCCAGGAGCAGAACATAAGCATTGATGGCAGGAATGGGACGAAAGCCTAGAGAATGGGTAAAGGCATTACAGTCTACACAGGCGGATGAAAAGTTGGAAAGCGAACTGAGGCTGAAAGGAACTCAAAGCATCTGCAGGTAAATAAATCGTACAGACTCCCTGACTCATGCAGTGTCTTTTAAGTGGAGGCCTATGCTGGACTCAACTAGACTGCTCAAGGGCCTGCAGATGAGATGGACAATAAGGGCTCTGAAATAAACATAAGCGAGGCGGACAGCTTCACATGACCATCGCTGGGTGATTTCATGAAGAAAGTCGACGAATATTAGATTAGAACAACGGATTTCCTGAGAACCAACCGGTATGATTGCGAGGTATCAAAGTCTTTATGGCCATACTTGAATACGAAAGCAAATATTTTTTTATCAAAGTAAACAAATCCGCAGTGAGAATAACAGCTTTTTTTTGGGATAAATCCAGTGTCACTTCGGTATATAGAACACCATGCTGCTATAAGTGAGCGCTGCATTTTCATTAACTGCAGTATACTCTGACATAGTCATTTTTCAGCGCTCCCAAGCCCGACTGATGTCCGTAAAGAGCCTTGACAACCAACTAACCAGGGAACTTTATATCATTCCAATATATCCCCTTTCACCAAGACACTTGAATCCGCACTGTTCTCTTACCGCAACCATACGGCCTGCCAACGGACAACAAAAGAAAAAATAGAAAAGATTAAGACTGATCCTCACCATTTGGCGTCATACTCCTTTAAAGCGATTCCAACAAATAAGCAAAACGGTACACACATTTTCATTAAGAAGTCTTTCATGGCAGAAATACACTCGGCTTATTTTTCGAAACACATAAATTTCGAACTCAATCAGAAACTCCACTGCAGAGCAGTTCTTGTAGCGTTAAAACTGTAAAAAGCTTTTTATTTAGCCAATCGGGGTATATTACTACAAGATTCGAAGGGTCTACCAATTGAGCTAAACTTAACAGGTGAACCGCACTCTATTCGAGCGGTAGGCATTGCGTTCAAAACGCAAAATGAAAACCATCGTAATGTTCCATTTGCACTTTCTTTACATTTCTAAGCTCACTTTCACTTGGTGGCTGCGCGAGGATTGTCAAAGCTCATAGACAATTCATGGTTAAAGCATGCTTCGAAATTAGCACATATCTCTTTAGCTTCTTCAGTTTTTTTCGACTAGCTTAACTCTGCACAATTAAGAGCTGTAACAAAATCCTCCTGGCCGGCACTGGCAACACTGCCAAGGCGAGTCTCCGATATGGTCACCGACCTTAAGAAAAATAGACTGGATAAGACCAGCACTCCTATCAAAACATTGTAATCAGAACTGCAATGAGATTCCTCATTATTAGATACTAGCAGGGTACCCGGCGTTGCTCGGGTTGGACAGATACTAATCTAAATAAGAAGGTGTATTTAGCGCATTCCTTCCCGTCACTCAACGTCAAGCAATCAGTACCCATATAGATTTTATTGATCTTCTTCAAAATGTATCTCCCAATTTTTCTCACTTTTACCCTTTATAATTTCTCTCCTCTTCTTTTTTTACACCTTCTACCTCTCTCCTCCTTTTTTCTTAGATCCCTCATTCCTCTAATTTATCATTCATTGCTTTATTTTTCAAATTTTATTTTGTCACACACAATTCAAACTAAAAATGTCATACCTTAATCAAAATATTTTAGCTGCACAATTTTTGTCTATCATCTCATATAGACAGCTATTTTTACACTGGAATGCTTAAATTTAATAAAAACTTTTAAATCACTCAACGCAATCGCTTTAATATTTTGTGAGTTCAATGACCAAACAAAAGTTCTGCACCTAAGTACGTACATGGCGTATGAGTAACTTTTGCTGACATACCAAATTTGGCGCACTACCCAGTGGCGCACGGGAAATTGAAAAACACATTTTATTTAAAATTCTTAGTTCTGCAATATGAAAAACTTTCGTCTTGATCGAAGGAACATGCAGCCAAAATTTGGTGATGATTGGAGTGTGGGAAATACGTTTTCATAGGGAACACACATAGAATTTGATTTTTATATATATAGAAGTGAAATGTTTGACAACTAATTTTTGTAAAATTTCTAGAAACCTAGGCATCCTAACAGACAAATGATTGATGTGTCCCTGCGCCCCTGCGATACAATTAGACATATCCGCAAACGCTTCAAAGAGATCATTGAACATTCAGCCGTTTGAACCAGAATAATATCAAAACATTTACAGCTTCATCCGTTGTCGGATTCCAATATACGAAACCAAAAGCAAAGAAGAGCAAACACTGTGAGAGAAGCGCGTTTACTCTGGCACAATTTCGATCTGGATACTGTGATACGCTTAAAAATAGGAAGGGCGATTTTTGATACTTTTTTAAGGATCCAGTGTAGTAACTAGTCTCCTTAAAACAACGCGAAATTATCCCGTTCACTTAGTCATACAAGCCTCGAGTTTTACACCTATAGAAATTCTTTATTATCTATTTGTACACTGGAATGCTTAAATTTAATAAAAACTTTTAAATCACTCAACGCAATCGCTTTAATATTTTGTGAATTCAATGACCAAACAAAAGTTCTGCACCTAAGTACTTACATGGCGTATGAGTAACTTTTGCTGACATACAAAATTTGCCGCACCACCCAGTGGCGCACGGGAAATTGAAAAACAAATTTTATTTAAAATTCTTAGTTCTGCAATATGAAAAACTTTCGTCTTGATCGAAGGAACATGAAACCAAAATTTGGTGATGATTGAAGTGTGGGAAATACGTTTCCATAGGGAACACACATAGAATTTGATTTTTATATATATAGAAGTGAAATGTTTGACAAATAATTTTTGTAAAATTTCTAGAAACCTAGGCATCCTAACAGACAAATGATTGATGTGGCCCTGCGCCCCTGCGATACAAGCAGACATATCCGCAAACGATTCAAAGAGATCATTGAACATTCAGCCGTTTGAACCAGAATAATATCAAAATACTTACAGCTTCATCCGTTTTCGGATTCCAATACACGAAACCAAAAGCAAAGAAGAGAAAACACTGTGAGAGTAGCGCGTCACTCTGGCACAATTTCGATCTGGGTACTGTGATACGCTGAAGAATAAGAAGGGCGATTTTCGTTACTTTTTAAGGATCCAGTGAAGTAACTAGTCTCCTTAAAACAGCGCGAAATTATCCCGTTCACTTAGTCATAAAAGCCTCGAGTTTTTACACCTATAGAAATTCTTTATTATCTATAATCAGCGATGTACATCTCTACATATACATATATTTACATATTTATTTTTTGGTATGTATGTAAACAACAATAATCTACAATATTGGATCTTAACTTTGTGTTATGCCATAAAGCAATTAACGCATCATCATCCACATGTTAATAAGCCAGAAAATTTGCTTGCATTGGCACAATTAAAGCCTTTGTTACCATCTGCAGGTGAATACTTATTAATGTATAATCACAAACACACATACATACACATATGTCTTTTTATATACATATATGTGTATGTATGTGCAATAAATCTTGTTGCAAATGTCTTCCATATATCAATTTTACATTACATTTACAGGAGTTTGTGTGTGTGTGTGTGTGAATCCTTCAGCATAAATTAAAATATTAATTAGTGTTGAGTACATAAGAAGTCGCACTAGGTAATCAACAGCTTATCAGTTCATATTAAATATTCATATTTTTATTTATACAAACAATGTTGTATTTAATGAAAAAACTTACACATATGTACATATATATGTATGTAGCTATCGATATGTTGTAAAAATTGTGGCATAGTTTCACTTGTCTTTTTCATGTGATGTAGAAATGTACTTTGTAATTAAGAAAATGCAATATTTCATGCATTCATAATTTATAACTTAATTTATAACTTTGACTTGGCAAATATACTCTGAGAACCCGGCGACAAGAAATGTTGCATCAAGGCTCCGCAAAATACTTTTTATGTCAAATGTAGCCCGAAGTAGCATAAACAAATATGATGGCTTATAGACCGTCTCCAGTCAGGAAATTTTGAAGGTCTAGATGGAGACATACTTTCCCGTATACGCGAATGCGAAAAGCACCACTATGACAGAAAATCGAGCCTGATCTAGGGAATTTGATGTCATCAGTATTGTAGACCAAGATAAGGTACTATGGGGTACAAAATCATCCGAGTCTTTTAAATCGGTGGGACAGATTTAGAGATACCGGCCATGTTGCAAGTCGTTTGCGATAAATTGGTAATACATCTATATGGTATCTTTTCTATATGCCTACAATACAGTTATGTCACTGAAGCCTAGTGAAGAGGAGGAAACTTAATTACTCGAAACCAATGACTACAGGCCAATAAGCTTCTTATCCTTTATTCTTAAAATATTGGTGAGGCTTACAGATCTAGCTTTAAGATATAATGCCAGATGAGTACGCATACCGAAAATGTAAGTGAGTCTAAAGTGTCATGAAAAATCACTTAACTTCATATAACACAGCTTGACATTTTTCCTCGACATGCAGGGTGCCTTCAACCAGCGGCCATTTGCAGAGCACTTACACAACATGGAATCTAAGGTTGTATAGTTTTATAGATCGATTCTATGCTCAGGAGTAAGAGCTCATTTACGAGCTGTCTCATTAAGTACATTGGTAAACAAAAATCACACCTTGGGACATATTCTCACCTCCTCTTGTGATACTGGTAATTTATGAAATTTTAGCAAATTTTTGGACAGAAGAAATAAGGGTAATCGCATACGCCAACGAATTTGTGCTTCTGATCACAGGCAAATTTATGCCAACGATTAGCGAGCTCATGGATATGAAAATCTGCGGCCAACGGCAGGGCAAAATGGGTTGGAGGTAAAGCCAACAAAACGGAGCATGTCCTGTTTACAAGAAAAACACTAACACCCTTCTACAACTTATCGAACCTAAACGGCACAAAAAAGGTGAAAAATAAACCTTGAGATGAGATCAGAAGAAGCTCTGACAGCATACTACACCTGCAGAAGGACCTGGGTCTGTTACTGCATATCATTTATTGCATGTTTAACACAGTCGTCCTACCAATACTTAAATATGGAGCTCTTGTGTGGTGGTAGTTGTTAGGGAAAAAAGAGCACTCAACATAGGGTTGTGAATTTACCAGGGCTAGCATGCCAGGGAATGTCAGGCACATCGGGAAGCGCACAGCAGGAAGGGTTAACCGTCCTTTGTCGCTTCTTCCTGGTGGAAGTCTATGTTTAGAGAGACCAAGCTTAATGCTCTAGGATAGTACGGTACCAGATATCAATGTCATTATCTTTGTCAACAAAACGCCTTTATAAAATACAATATTGCAATGTTGGATTTCGTGCCGCAGTATGGAGCCACGTTGGCGTTCATGAGGCTAGTAAATGTCTCTGTTTTATTATATGAACTTAAAGATAAGATGGCCAGGAAAGGTTTCGAGTTGGGTATTAGCGAGGGGGCAGTACTGTACGACCAACGCTGGGTTATTTGTGAGGAAAATAGAGGAATATGAGATTAGAGCAACTGACTTCTTTTGGACCCACAGAGATGAATGCGACATCTTATGGCAATGTTTAAACAGAAAAGCAACAAGTTTCCTTACCAAGCTAAGCAAATTTTCAGTCAGAACAGGTACGGTCATCACAATTCATTGCGCATACACGAATGCTGTGACGGTGGTCATAAAACAAGCTCCCCTTGCAAAAGCTGTCAGGAGGAGGAGCAAAAGGAGTGGATTCAGCACTTTCTCTGCCATTTTCGGGGCGCACAGTTTTTTGACAGTCTGGCAGAATTTGGGAAAGAAGATGTTTTACTCCTATTAAGGTTCACCACAGAAAGCAAATGATTCATTGAGAATTACTCGGACATAATCTGGTTTGGCGAATGTGCCGCCACCCGGTATTATCTGAGGGTACTTGGCATTGGACAAAAATGTTTCCGAATGGCAATGTAGGAAATTCCTTCTCTTTGCCTATATTCTTTTATCCTATACTAACCTTACTTATGTCTTAGTCCTATGATTTGCATACATAGATATAAATATATGAAAATATTTTATTTAATATTTATTTAATATATGGTCTAGTCTATAAAGATTTATCTCGTTAATATTATTGCCCACACTGCTACTTTGTTTGCAATTTAGTCATAATTTTATCAAGCTGCAAAACATAATTTAAAAATCAATGAATCGAATTTATTACACCACATGAATATATTAGCAAATTTCATTTAACAAGTCCTTGATTCGATTATCACCTTTGGGTTGTAATAACTTCGAACTTAATTGTGTACTTGGAATTTTATTTGTATTATTTATTTGAATGTAAATATGTACGACAAAACCCATATAATCCTTGCAGCTTTATATTACTACTCTGTGTGTGTGTGGTCTTTTGAAAGATTTTTTATAAATCGCTTAGAATAAGATGATTAAGAAGAAAACATTTTCTTTAGAAACTACAAACATTTTGGGATAAAGATTAGTTAAACAATTTGTATATACTTTGTTAGAGTCTCACAAAAGGTGCGTTTTTTAACTGAAGCCGAATGTAAACGGAACGTTTTGTTTTGATCACGAACATTTTTTTAAGCAAATACTTTTCATAACCGAAAAGGCACAGCAGGAAAAGAAAAGGAGGAAGGCAAATGAGGCGAGAGGAAAGATTAAGAGTAAAGACCGAGGCCAAACCCGAAATCAAAATGTTATCCATATCTTTTTGACTTGTAATACATATGTTTGGGAACATAATATATAAGGGTTATCTATTTTTTATCGAAATGTTATAATATTGCTATCGTTTACAAATTTTCCTCGATGATCTATCGATTTTTAATCGAAAAGTTATGGAAATGGACGAAGCAGAGAAGGGGGGATTGGAAAAGGCAGATGGAAAAAGACTTGGCTTCCCTTTGTACTCCCAATCAGCTTCAGAGAACGCGAAACAAAGTTAGTTTGCGTAACATGGTACAAAACGCCTAAAATCTCCAATTAGTGATGATGATGTTATAAAAAAGTTGTCGATTCACTATCGATTCTTTCTAAAAAAATTATCTTAAAGTAGTAAAAGTAAAAGTTATCGATTTATTATCAAAAAGTTATCGAACAGCGCATTGGCGGAGAATATGTATCTGCTTTGCATCCTCCAGCATGTTGTTGTAGCGATGAGGATAACCTCCGAAGGCCTTGGGGAGTTTTATGATATGTGTTGATGGTCCTTTGCCGGATGCATACAAATTGAAATGTTTTCGTTATCTTATATATTATTTCTAAGTGCTGTTTTTATGTACAGGTCCCTTTTTCGCTCTTATTTGAATCCAAATCTATAGATAAAGTTTTTGTTGTAAAGATGGGGATTCGTGCTATTAGCGAGCATTGGGCGTTATTAGTCGTAGTGATTTTGGTTAGCTATATTTTATTAAAATAATTGGTTAAAAATAAACGATTGTAAGCACAGAACAGGGCATTTTTAAGGATTTTTCGCTAGGTGCCCAAAAGAAAAATATCTCCTCGAACACCCCTCCCCCCCCCCCCCCCCCCCCCCTCCACCGCTACTCTACCGATATACATGCGCGAGTCTGAAAACATTATATGTTGACTCTGAACCTAATGTAGTGTAAGAGAAACGCGTAGAACGGGAACCAGTTGAAAGGAAGAAGGACGAAAAGAGAAAGTCTTCCGAGTCTTCTTAATAGAAGATTTTATGAAATTTGTACACGTGAACGAGGAAGATTGGTTTGGAGCAAATTAAAGCACTTATTCTACATGTAGTGTTAGTGTAGCAATTTTATGCATTTATCGCAAAAGAATTTTTTTTTTTTTCGTAACTTCGATTTTGAGAAGACGCGTATTTTATTTGATATCTGAATCAACGCACCTTTTCAACATATGACATGTGCTGCCAACTACTGTGCCCTGCTAGACATGACTGACTATATCGGTCAGCTTTTGAATATTGCCATTAAGAACATGATGGTAAATCATGATGTAAATAGCAGCCGTGCCAGTCAGTTGATTAATCAATTGACTGGCAGGTGTCTAGCAGGGTATTGTATCGTATTGTGTTGCAGTCAGCTGTTTACATGCTTCGTTGTGTCAATTCTGTTTACTGACGTTTATTTATTGTTGACTCTCGTTTGTTAAATTTTCGTCATTCAATTACTTGATACTTGCAAAGAAATTAAGAAAATACAATGAGATGTCGACTCTTGATAAGTGGTTAAAAAAAGTTGATTTAAAGACCTCGACGAATCAAGATCAAAACAAAGGAAATAATGACCAGAAGGAAGTAAGTACATATTTCACTGATACATTTTTTCGACACCGTAATTCACCGATAAAGCTAATTCTATGTTTTCGTATGTGTTTAGGACGATTCCAAAAAAGCTATAAAAGCGAATAGCGAGGATGGAGACAGTTCTCCTCAATATAAAGAGAATGAAATTATCGGTGAGTAGTTACGAATCTTGCTCATTGAAAATGAATGTATTATATGAGCCGTTATTTTTGAAAGTGGCACAAGTCCAATTTTTCACGTATCGAGATATTGAAGGTTTTGCGTTTGTACTAATTCAAAAATATATTAACGGTTAATAAATGTGAGTTTTGCTCTTTAAAAGAAAAATAAATGTAAGGCGCGATAACCTCCGAAGAGATCTAAGGCCGAGCTTCTCTTCCAATTTGCGTCGTGCTCCTCTTGATTTTCCCTACAAATTGGCCGGACGGGACCTACATGTTTTATGCCAACGGCATCTGCAAGGCAGATGAGTTTTCACTGAGAGCTTTTCATGGCAGAAATACACCCGGAGCGCTTGCCAAACACTGCCGAGGGGCGACCCCGCTTAGAAAAATTTTCTTCTAATTTAAAAACCTTATTTCTAAAATTTTGATGTTGCTTTGCCCGGGGTTCGAACCCAGGGCATACGGTGTGGTAGGCGGAGCACGCTACCATCACACCACGGTGGCCGCTGATGTTAAATATGTATCAAAAAAAATTTTAATTGTCTACTTTAATGCCCTAATACAAAACCAAATTAGATCTCAAAAATTAGAAAAAAATAGGAAAAGCGTGTTTGAAGAATAGAGTAAACCCGAAAAACGTCCTTATGCAGTTCATAGCCAAAAATAGCAAAGGACTGTTCGACTCAGAATAATATGAAGAAAATTTGGGAAAAGTTTGGTCTGTGAATTCGAACCCCACTTGTAAAGACAGCGCATTTATTCTTTAAACTTTAACTTTGAATAAGTTTTTTAATTTTGAGTAATTTGAAAAATAGCAAAGGGAAAATTGTCTTAGAATTTTGGAAACTAAAAATTCCTAAAATATTGATTGTTGACTGTGGACACCCTGTATGTACATGGAAAATCACAGTATGAAAAGAAAAATCATCATCCTGCAATTTTTAAATCAAATAAATCAAAATAAAAAATATTGAATAAATATTATTGTATCATATTTTCAGTAAATATCTGATTATTTTTCCTTATATTGCCGATATCTATAACTGTGACTGTAGGTGGCAAACACATGAGATAAATCTTTATTACTGAGCTAGGGTCTGTTGATGTATTCTTTTTATTTAACATGGTAGATTATTGTTGTGAAACTGCAAGCTACAGGACAGGAGAATTTTTCTGCCACAAAAAAATAAAACTCCCGTCATGCGCTTCATCTGTACGTTCTCCCTTTTTCAAAAAACCTTTTCCTGTATTTGCTCTGAATTTTTTGAACTAAGTTCGGACAGGAGCAGCTAAGCTAGACACTGATTACTATTTGATTTCAAAACTTTTTTGACTTCAAAATTTTTTATTCTGTATTTATGTTAATGTTGGCAGGAGAATAGTGGAATGGAAAAATTTACTTTAGGTTTATTATATATTTTTTCAGTTGATGTTGATGATGAAGCACCAGGGACATCAAAAACGACATCCGACACGTGGTACAAAGGCTACAAATTAGACCTGTCATGGATGTTGCAAAACTATGGATTTATTCAAAAAACAATCCAACTTGATGGAAAAAGAAATCGACCATTTATTTGCTGTTCAATCTGCAGAGAATTCAAAACTGAAGCCGCCAAAGTATCTAAAAGAGGAACAGTTCCTCTTTCTCGAGTTCCTTCAGAACGTGTAACAAAAATTGAAGAGAATTTTCGATCACATTTAGTCCAGTGTCCACTCCGTTGTAGCAGAAGCTCAAAAGACGACTGAATTATGGAAGCAACAGTCCGAATAACATCCATGGGTAAATACTCTGGAAAAACATCGTGCGGGTGTAGTAAATGATCTAATTTCATTATGCCTGGATGTCTACAATAATTCTTTGTTGGAAACACCCACAGCTCGATCGTGGCCCCCGCAACAATACGCGCAAAATCAATACAAACACAGCTAAATGATGCAAATGATTCATATTCAACTTAACGATTTTCAACCTACGACATCAAGTCTTCATTATAGAGATCCAGTGGTTTATGTTGAAATGCTTTACATCGTGGGAGAGTTGGAAATGATAAAAATTGGAGAAACTCTCAAATCTGCTATTTGCGTGTCTTTACAAATTGATGGGAGTGTTGATCGTCAGAACAAAGACATGAAATATATCGTCGCAATGTACGTGACCAAGGAAAATCCAACAGTCGTCTAAAATCTCTTCATCGGAGCGAGGCAACCAGAAAAGACAGGTGCTGAAGGATTACTTGAAGCTACAGTTACGTCGTGTGAGGCAACTATCGTTCCAACTGATGCATTAGTGGGAGATAGGACTGATGGTGAAGCTTCTAATACAGGATCTGGAGCGGGCCTGTGGAAACTTCTCGAAGATCACTTGGGACACAAACTGATGACAGTTTGGTGTTTCTGTCATAGATCTGACCTTGCGAAGGAATCAGCGCTTGCAACGATTCCTGAAATGAAACTTTGGTTGAGCCAAGTATTTTCGTACGTCACCTTCGAAACTGAAGGAAATGCAAAAATTTTGCCCAGAATATCGTTTATTCCCAGGTTACTTTGAAGTAGGATTTGCCGAACATGTCAATAATTTGATCACTGCAGTTTTACCCAATTTACCGGGATGTTTTAAGTACTGGCGACATTTCTCAAAAACTACAGGTTCACTGATAGACATGAATATAGCAGTTGGGATGCTTAATACTTCGAGCAAATCGGAATTTCAACAACTTCTTCAAACATGCTTAATGGCAGATGTTTTATTGATCATGAAAGATTTGCAAAAAAATCTCCAGAAAGGGCGTTTGATTCTGCCCGATGTTTTAACTTTGAAACAAAACGCTCTCAGAAAGTTGAAACTCATGCTCCAGGGTCCATATCCAGGTGGACAGGAAGAGAAGTTTTCTTTACATCAAACAAATTTACAAGACAACACTCACAATGAAGAATACGACAGGAAAAGACGCAAAGTATCGCATTATCTCGTCACAACAGGCACCCGATCATGGACAGCACTCCGAGTCGAAATAATATCAGCGTTCATCAATTTTCTTGACATCCGGCTCAACATTGAAGAAAATAAGCTGATCAAAAGATTTTCTACATTTCTAATGGCGAAAACCACAGCAGAAATGATTCAAGAGGGTCGATTCTTGGTCGAAACCATTTTTGGCGTAGAAAAAGTTTCCGACTTTTTATCAAATGTTTGCAATTGTTGGCCAGCAATCCAAGAAATCAGAGATCTCGATACTTCAAACGAAGGAGCCAAAATGTTGCATAAGCTGCTTCGACTGATACCAGTGACATGTGAGATTTTGCAGAAACTGTTGTGCTCTTTACTGGTCACTTCACCTCACTGCATGATTGTTGAGAAAGTGATTTCTCATTATAATCAAATTAAATCAAACCACCGACTGTCAACTTCAGATGAGACCATGAACTCGAGAATATTTGTGGCACTGAATTGAGTGGGTAAAGCTTTATATGATCCAAGGCCAGCTGTAGCGGAGTTCCTTCGCAAGAAAATGAGACGTTACCGAGAGTTTTTTCGTAAAGATGGTGATTTTTGATTTTATAATCATATCATTTAATAGACGAATTGTCATTTTTATTATACCACATCGAAGTATTGTGACAGATACCTACCAAATTAAGTATTTTGTATGGAAAACTTTGAACTCCTAAATATTTTAATATAAATATGTGTATAAGACTGGAAAATTCACCTATATGTTATGAAATGTATTTCAATTTTTTTTAACGTGCAATGTGAATTTAAGCACTTTTTTGTTATTGTTATATTAATTTATTAACTACATTGTTTGTGTATCAATAAATAAGAAAAAATAAATTTGGTCCTTTTTTTTTTGAGTTTCGGTCCATTTTTGGTCCAAAAAAAAACATGCTCTGGCAACCGTGGTTGTGACTCTCTCATACCAAAACATTTGCAATAAAACAAGATATGCCAGGAATAGTTATTTTTCATATCCAACTTATTAGATACTTGCCCAAAAATTTGACAAAAATCCCCGAGAACGTGCAGAATTTGTAGAATTTATATATGTCACGAAAGTCGTGAGTACCTATGTTATTTTCCATATAAATCCTCATTAACATTATATTTGATAAACTATCATTCACTCGTTGATAAATTTTTTCGATTAGCACCAAAAAACTTCATTAGAATTAGCAAATTATATATTTTTTGACATTTTGCGGAAATCATCTATGTTCAGAAAATTTCTGACATTATTTCAGTTGGGTGTTGTTCACGCATTTTCGAAATTTAGTTGTGGCCAGATTATGATTACTACGTGGCCACGGCGGACTACTACGTGGCCATTTGGCCACGTTCGTATTACTTAAAAAATGCCCTGGCACACAAGGAAATCTATTTGTACTATGGCAGTATTGTGAATATTTGATTAGAACTAACACTGCATTACCGGCAGTTGCTAACATTTGCCCGATGGCAGCGCAAGCGCATATAAGTTTATAGATGTTTGATTGATAGAACAGCTGATTTCTGTTGATATTTGATATGAGACTTTTTTATTTGTTGCGCAAGATGCGCACGGGTCCAGCTCGTTTTCGATAACAGTTTTTTTCTGTGTGTATTGACAAATCTTAACATTGATAACTATGCGGCATCCTTTAATTATCTCCAATGGAACCTATATCTATATGAGAGATTTTTGATCTCGATGTTACCATTTGAAAGTGTGAAACTGGAAAAAATCGGAAATGTTAGTTATAGGGACCACCCTTATACTTTAATGGAAGTTACAGTTATACCAAACACATTTGCTCAACAAAAAGGAATATTATAAAACAAAAACAAGTAAAAACGGGACTGTCTTCGGCTGTACCGAAGACTTCATACCTTTCATGAATGGGGCTGAACAATAATCTTATCCCGCTCGTAATCTCCGAATAATCGGATGTATAAGATAAGAAATATATAGTGAACAGATCTACATACCTTAACGATTTTTAAGATAAATATAAAATAAAAAACAAGTAGGTACTTTGTGTGAGGATGCAAAGTTTCAGGTTTTTTGTGGTCAGCGTGTAAAAACTATGACTACGAATTACGTATTTCAACAATATATGACGTAAACGTAACTATTCGATGAAATTTGATGAATTTTGAAGCTTCTAGCCGTAAAAAGGGGGCAAAAATTAGAGTTCATATGGGTTATATAATATATATACCACCGATCACTATGATTTTTTTAGACAACAATATATGCTATATACGTAAGCATATGGTGAAATTTGAAGCTTCTAGCTGTTAAAAAGGGGCAGCAATTGCGCACAGTTTCTTATCTGAACAATCGGTTGTATGAGATATATACTATATATACCACCGATCTCAATGATTTCTTCAGACAACAATATATGCTATACACGTAAGCATTTGGTGAAATTTGAAGCTTCTAGCTGTTAAATTGGTGAAGAAATTGCGCAAAGTTTCTTATCTGAACAATCGGTTGTATGAGATATATACTATATATACAACCGAACTCTATGATTTTTTCAGACAACAGTATATGCTATATACGTAAGCATTTTGTGAAATTCGAAGCTTCTAGCTGTTAAAACGGGGCAGAAATTGCGCAAAGTTTCTTATCTGAACAATCGGATGTATGAGATATATACTATGTATACCACCGATCTCAATGATTTTTTCAGACATCAATATATGCTATACACGTAAGCATTTGGTGAAATTTTAAGCTTATAGCTGTTAAAATGAGGCCGAAATCGCAAAAAAATATATATATATACTATATATATATACTATATATACCATCATATATATATTATATATATCACCGATCTCTATGTTTTTTTGACACAACAATACATACTATATACTTAAGCAATCGGTGAAATTTGAAGCTTATAGCTGTTAAAATGGGGTAGAAATTGCGAAAAGTTTCTTATCTGAACAATCGGTTGTATGAGATATATACTATATATACAACCGATCTCTATGATTTTTTCAGACAACAATATATGCTATATACGTAAGCAATCGGTGAAATTTGAAGCTTGTAGCTGTTAAAATGGGGTAGAAATTGCGAAAAGTTTCTTATCTAAACATTCGGTTGTATGAGATATATACTATATATACAACCGATCTCTATGATTTTTTCAGACAACAATATATGCTATATACGTAAGTATTCTGTGAAATTTTAAGCTTCTAGCTTTTAAAATGGGGCTAAAATTTGCGAAAATATATATATATATATATATATCCTATATATATATATACTATATATACCACCATATATATACTATATATACCACCGATCTTTATGATTTTTTCAGACAACAATATATGCTATATACGTAAGCATTCGTTGAAATTTGAAGCCTCTAGCTCTTAAAATAGGGCAGTAATTACGAAAAGTTCCTTATCTGAACAATCTGTTGTGGGAGATATATAATATATATACCACCGATCTCATCAATTTTTACAGGCAACAATACGTGAAATATACGAAAGTATATGGTGAAGTTTGAAGCTTCAATCTGTTAAATTGGGTAAGATATTACAAAAATCCTCTTTTTCTGAAAAATCGGTTGTATGGAGGATATATGCTATAGTGGTCCGATCCGGTCGGTTCCGACAAATGTCTAATCGGACACCTAAATACACCCGCTCACCAAATTTTATCAAGATATCTCAAAAAGTGAGGGACTAGTTTGCATACAAACAAACAGACGGACATGGCTAAATCAACTTAGCTCTTCAACCTGATTATTTCGGTATATTTAATGGTGGGTCTATCTATTTTCTTTTAAGGACTTACAATTTTCGGTTTCGTGGCGAAATTAATATACCATTTCATTTTCATGAAAGGTATAAATACAGTTAGTTTTGAGAGTTCAATCTACAATGAGCCACACATATGAACATCGGCTTATAATATTCAGTTTTTGCAAGCAAATAACAAAAAAAAGTATTTTAGAAATCCACATTAAAGTGAAGAAAGATGAGAAAAACAAATAAGAGAAATTTGGAAAACAAATAAAAAAACTGAAAGTTTGTTGCACTTTAGCCTAAGTGATATCGCAAACGTCGCCTTTTGATATAAATCGGATGATACCGGCGACACCAGGCACATAGTCTGCACCCTTTGTTACCAACACAAAAAAAAAAAAGTTTCGCATAAACTTTATGCATATCAATGTTGTAGCATATGTTGCATAACTTTCACTCGAAATATGTTTATACATACGCAAGTACTCAAACTATGCGTTGTTGTATGCGATTGTGGGCACCAAAATTGGGGTTTGTTTAATGCACCCACACATGGCATATGCAGGTGTGCGTATACATATGTACGTGATGATGTGTGATGTGCATGCTTACGTAAATTTATATGTGCATTTGTATATTTGTATGACTTTTTGGCCATAGTCAGATCATTTGGTGTTACTTTCACACTCCACACAAACTGATGAATTTTACGTATTTGCATGCTAATCAATTGTATAATATGTTGTTGGTAAAGAGATAACTTATTGCTGGTCTGACCAAAGCGGATGTTGAGTCGATGACGGAAACGGATATGCACAGTTTATTTAACTTATGTTATGTTGAAATGTGTATGTGTTTATTTTTTATATATGCATGTGATTATAAATTGATGCGAGTCAACTTTATTATATGCGTGGTAGAGAATTTATTTACCTATATCTTGAGTTTAGGTTTATGTGAATGTTTATATACACACTGACGTCGTATGCATAATTATACTCCACCTTACTACATAAAATATCATTGGCTGCAATCTTCCATACTCATGTACGTACATATATGAATTCATATATTGTGCAAGTTCGCTGTAATATTATTGTAAAATAATCTTATTTTGCAGGTGATGAATTTTAATTCGTTACGATTACTCGTATTATGCATATGTGTACGTAAGTGCATGTTTATGTTGAAAACATTGCTTATAAATATACATATGTCGATATTGCTTTGCCAGTTCATCATAAATAGAGACGAACATACTATGAGGTTTATCATCATGTAAGGTGTAGGAGCTTATAATAATATTTTAAGTGTGGTTTAAAGTAATAATAATGTCTTATACAATTTTTTTTAAATTCAAAAGGCTCGTCAAACAGTAGTTTTTTCTCCTTCTCCCTTTGATATTCCATTTCCTTTTATTATCCCATTTCCCTTCTCTTTTCTTGCTGTATTCTCATTCGTTTTTCCTTTCCGATGCTCTTGTCCGTCCCATTTTCCGTTTTCTTTTCCTATCCCATTTCCTTTCCCTTTCCTTTCCGTTTTATCCTTCCTTTTTCTGCTCCCGTTCTCTTATCCGTCCTCTTCCTTTTCCTTCGCTCTTCCATTACATTCGCTTGCTTTCAAACTATCTGATTTGGCGCTCTGATTTGATTTATGTTCACACATAATCAACTGAAATCTCACCCATTAATGAATGTTTAACTGACGCATCGGTTACAAGTTATACCTACAAGTTATTGCAGAGTATCTTAAGAAATTATTGATTGCTCTGCAGCTTCGGTTATCGCTCGTACCACTGAACTGTCGAATAAATTATTCAAATATCAAGTATAGTACAATTCTCTTTATTTACAACACTACTGTGGTAGTAGTACTTTAGAATTAAAATACTTACGCATTTGACTTAAAACGTTTTAAACTCAAACTAATTGTTCCTTAGCTTACACTGTTTTTATTCTCGGAGAAGCTTTGTTCGCCCATTTCCTCCAGGGTCTAGACTTTTCGGGTACAGCCCTTTGGAATAGCAGCTCATTAATTTCTTAATTCTGTATCTCACACCTGATTTTGTATATTTGAAGTTTATATAAGATCATATGCGCTCTTTATTGCTGTGTAAATCCCTGCATCTCACTGTTGCCTTCTACGTATATGTGTGTAAATGCCTGAGTTATTTTCACCGTACATCTCTGCATCTCATATTCTCTGTTGCCTTCTAAGTTATGCCGTATTATAAAACGCAGCCAATTTCTGATTAACTTGGCGATAATTTTTCGATAGAAAATCGATTATACACTGATAGCTTTCGATACTTATATATATAAATTGACAGCCTTTAAAAAGCAAGTCGTTAATAGAGATATACAATTTATACAACACTAGTTATACCCGGCGTACGTTGTAACGCCAGAGATCGAATTAATGTTGTGTTATTTTTTCTGTTTTGTTTGTTTATAATTTAGTTTATTGTTCTGTAAATTAAGTTGAATTTTGTACGCATATTTGGTGAAATTTTTATTTAAAACATATTATTGTATCTTATTCTAATGCATGTGGGTACACAATATTTTTGGTTTTTTCGTTCGGTGCAAGGACAAACAATTCTTTTTGGCGTTCCAACTCTAGAGCAAGCAACATATAGCTGGCCATGGGAAAAGCACGGACTCTCTAAATTTAATCCTGAAACAGTAAGCGATTGTGCTTGTGCTTTGTTGATTGTAATTGCAAAAGCAAGGCGTTCAGGAAACTGTAAGAGCTTAAAATTGAATGGCAAACTGTAGGAATCATTGCGATCCGTAGAATGAGCACATCTTCACCTTCGCTTTTACCGCTAATGGTTGTTGCTTCGATTACATCCGGCATTAATTTTTTAACGCAAAGTCGGTTTCCATTGCACAATTTTGGTGGGTATAAATTCGGAAGAGGCATGATTGGTGAGCCAATTTTCAAAGTTAATATATGATCAGGCATTCCAGGTGGTTCTAAAGAGTTTAGAAATTCAATTGGATAATTCACAATTTGATCTCCATCTGTAACTGTGTCGATCGATTTATATTTCGTAACGTCACCAGGAAATTGGTTTTCAATGCGATCATTGATTTTGTTAACATGATTATTCTTGGGAGCTAAGATAGTTCGTTCGCATAGCCAAAAAACAAAAACATTTAAATTTAAAATTCTTAATTCTGAAATATGAAAAACTCTCGTCTTGATCGAAGGAACATAGAGCCAAAATTTGGCGATGATTGAAGAATGGCAAACAAGTTTTCATAGGGAACACACACAGAGAATTAAATTTTTACAGAAGACTAGTTTTACCAAGCGCACGTTGTAACGCCCGAGATTGAATGAATGTTGCGTTATTTTTTCTGTTTTGTTTGTTGATAATTTAATTTATTGTTCTGTAAATTGAATTGAATTTTGTACGCATATTTGGTGACATTTTCTGTTAAAACATTTTATTCTTGTATCTTATTGTATCTTATTTTATACTATTGTATTGCTTTTACCGCTGATGATTGTTGCTTTGATTACATTCCGAAGAAACATGACTGGTGAGCCAATTTTCAAAGTGGATATATGCGCGGGCATTCCTTTTGGTTCTAAGGAGTATAGAAATTCATTTGGATAACTAACAATTTTATCTACATCTGTAACTGTGTCGATCGATTTATATTTCGTCACTTCACCAGGAAATTGATTTTGAAAGCGATCATTGATTTTGTTAACATGATCATTTTTGGGAGCTAAGATAGTTCTTTCGCATAGCCAAAAAACAAAAATATTTAAATTTAAAATTCTTAATTCTGAAACATGAAAAACTTTCGTCTTGATCGAAGGAACCTCGAGCCAAAATTTGGTGATGATCGAAGTATAGCAAACACGTTTCCATAGGGAACACACACAGAATTTGATTTTTATAGAAGATGTAGATATACTGAAGCTAAACAATTTTTTTAACAGCGGCAGATTACTAAACGTCCAAAAGGCATAACAGCTAAACTCAATGCAGTCAAACTTTAGGTGTTAAAATAACTTAAGTTTGTACGGCAGCCATAGTTTTTCCCCATTCCACATTTTACTGGAGGTTTTAGGACTTAACGTCACATAGTTCCTTACCAATTTTAATTATCCTACCATTACGACATCCAGATATATGCAGTATAATATATTCCATTTGTATGGGAGGTGCCACGCCCCCTTTTTCACAATTCCATATTTTCTTGGTGATGTTAAAGATTGACCTCATATAACTCCTTACTAAATTTCAATCTTTTGGCATGTATACCTTCAAAGTTATTCAGTACCAAAGATCCCATTTGAATGGGAGGTTCCACGCCCCCTTTTCCCCAATTCCGCATTTTCTTGGTGGTTAGGGATTGACCTCATATAACTCCTTACTGAATTTCAATGTTCTGGCATATATACCTTCAAAATTATGTATTACTAAAGATTCCATTTGTATGGGAGGTGCCACGCCCCCTTTCTCCAAATTCCGCATTTTCTTGGTGGTGTTAGGGATTGACTTCATATAACTCCTCATTGAATTTCAATGTTCTGGCAGTATACCTTCAAAGGTATGCAATACCAAAGATTCCATTTGTATGGGAGATGAAACGCCCCTTTTATATATCGAAATTATTTTTAGCCTAAAACCTACCCGTTGATCGAAGGAACCCATAACCAAAATTTGGTGATGATTGATGTTTGGGAAATACGTTTCCATAGCGAACACACACACACACAGAATTTGATTTTTATATATATATGGCTAAACCGATTTGGGATTTCAAAATCAAATAACCGTCATCTCTCCTTCCTGTATATTTCCTAAAAATTTCATGGCAATCTGTCGAGCCGTTCTCGAGTTATGGAGTGACATTCAAAATGTAAACTTCTTTTTATATATATAGATTTAGATAGACTGAAGCTAAACATTTTTTTAACGGCGGCAGATTACTAAACGTCCAAAAGGCATAACAGCCGAGCTCACCAATGCAGTCAAACTTTAGGTGTTAAAATAACTTAAGTTTGTACGGCAGCCACAGTTTTACGCCATTCCACATTTTACTGGAAGTGTTAGGACTTAACGTCACATAGCTCCTTACCAATTTTCATTATCCTACCATTACGTCATCCAAATATATGCAGTATAATATATCCCATTTGTATGGGAGGTGCCACGCCTCCTTTCCTATTCCATATTTTCTTGGTGCTGTTAGGGATTGACCTCGTATAACTCCTTACTGAATTTCAATGTTCTGGCATGTATACCTTCAAAGTTATGCAGTACCAAAGATTCCATTTTTGTGGGAGGTGCCATGCCCCCTTTTCCCAATACCGCATTTTCTTGGTGGTGTTAGAGATTGACCTCATAAAACTCCTTACTGAATTTCAATGTTCTGGCATGTATACCTTCAAAGTTATGCAGTACCAAAAATTCCATTTGTATGGGAGGTGCCACGCCCCCTTTATATATCCAAATTATTTTTAGCCCAAAACCTTTCCGTTGATCGAAGGAACCTATATTCAAAATTTGGTGATGATTGAAGTGTGGGAAATACGTTTCCATAGCGAATACACACACACACAGAATTTGATTTTTATATATATAGATTTATATGGGAGGTGCCACGCCCCCTTTTTCCCAATTCCATATTTTCTTGGTGGTGTTAGGGATTGACTTCATATAACTCCTTACTGAATTTCAATGTTCCGGTATGTATACCTTCAAAGTTATGCAGTACCAAAGATTCCATTTGTATGAGAGGTGCCACGCCCCCTTTTTCGCAATTCCGCATTCTCTTGGTTGTGTTAGGGATTGACCTCATATAACTCCTTACTGAATTTTAATGTTCTGGCATGTATACCTTCAAAGTTATGCAGTACCAAAGATTCCATTTGTGTGGGAGGTGCCATGCCCCCTTTTCCCAATACCGCATTTTCTTGGTGGTGTTAGAGATTGACCTCATAAAACTCCTTACTGAATTTCAATGTTCTGGCATGTATAACTTCAAAGTTATGCAGTACCAAAAATTCCATTTGTATGGGAGGTGCGACGCCCCTTTTATATATCCAAATTATTTTTAGCCCAAAACCTTTCCGTTGATCGAAGGAACCTATATTCAAAATTTGGTGATGATTGAAGTGTGGGAAATACGTTTCCATAGCGAATACACACACACACACAGAATTTGATTTTTATATATATAGATTTATATGGGAGGTGCCACGCCCCCTTTTTCCCAATTCCATATTTTCTTGGTGGTGTTAGGGATTGACTTCTATAACTCCTTACTGAATTTCAATGTTCCGGTATGTATACCTTCAAAGTTATGCAGTACCAAAAATTCCATTTGTATGGGAGGTGCCACGCACCTTTTATATATCGAAATTATTTTTAGCCTAAAACCTTTCCGTTGATCGAAGGAACCTATAACCAAAATTTGGTGATGATTGATGTGTGGGAAATACGCCTCCATAGCGAATGCACACATATACAGGATTAGATTTTTATATATATAGATATAGATATATATCGATAATATATCGATATATTCTCGATAGTAAAATTTTAACTCTCCGATAATATATCGAAAAAAATTTGATAACAAATCGGAAAATTTTCAATAATTTATCGATACATTTTTTATAAAATATCTATAACTTTTCGATTTCCATATTATAGTTTTATAAATTGGCAGTGCAACCAAATCAACATACTTATTCCACCACTTGAATTAGTGCCTCATTCATATGGTCCCTTGAGTAAATAAATGCAAGGTCAGTTGTGCATGTTCCTTGCACGAAGGTAACATTGAACCAGAAACGTGCAAAATCTGTTAGCCACATTTTAAATGGTTGCTTACCACACATCACTACACCGATACCAAAATCTACTCACACGTTTCCATATATGTATGTACGCCTACAACAAGACTAACTCATTTCCGTTGTTTGTTGTTTTGTCATAAAGTGATTTTATGCAATAAATGCGTTTTGACGTTCACAGACCTTACGTCCGCTCTTGGCATTACCTACAACCGTGTACTGCATATGCAACTAAGATACCAACTACATAAAGGAACTTTATCTATGTGAAAGTCATGTGTGTAATTTAATTTTAGATACGAAAAACATAATGCCTTCTGACAAACTAACGTTTGCAATAGACAAAGGAGCTTAAGTAAAGGATATACTTTGAAAATGTAGTTACTTAAGAGGAAGCAGCATCGACACTTACCCACTTTCACATATAGCTAGACCAAAGTCAAAGGCTAGTTGAGTGCTATTCATGCGCTTTTAATATTTACTCAGAGAGTGAGTGACCACAAGTGAGTGGTCTATAGCTTAATTAGCTTTATGTTGTTTGCATAGAGTCTATGTTATATTGCATTTTAGTTGTTTGCGTGTGTGTGAAATGTATTCACGTTCATGGTGTTTAATGAATATTTTAAGAACCATTTGACTCACTTATATTTGACTTGGTACTTGGAATATATTTTATTCGGTGTAAGGAATGTTTGGTGTATGGTTGCAGTTGAAAAGATTTCCGATGTCTAATAAAGTTACTAGAAAACATCGAATTTAAACAGTTAATTTTTAGAACACCACAACCCTCGAGTATATTGTGGCGAATATTACCATCGCTAAGCTCTTAGTAAATAATCACAATAACAAAAACAGCATACAACGCACTTATGTACAACGCAAAGAAGAAGATTCCGCAGATATAACCAGCAGCTCGAAAAGAAATTTCGCATACATATATGTAGCCTGCAGCTAAGAGCAGAAGTTGTGCTCACGCATACACATGCATATGGCTAGAAGAAAAACATAATTAACAAATATACATGTATATAGCTGGGTAACCAAACATGAGATACAGCGGGTTAGGGGTTGGAATATACCCGCGGCAGGTATGCCAGTCGTAAGAGGCGACCAAAATACCAGATTCAAGGGGTGGTGTTGCGAAAAATTTTCAGGTTGCCAGCCCAATATATAGCTTCTCCAAACCCAATTGTCAACCTCACCTTCTAGCGGCGAATCCGGTTTCACTAACAGACGAAGCTCTAGCGACCCCAAGCTCCTCATGGAATTTGGGGGTGGGGAGGGAGCGATGGCCTGAAGGTCTAATGTGGACATCGTTCCCGAGATGGTCGAGCTAGCATCTTATTTGAGCTGTGTTACCGGAGCGTACCGGATTTGTATCCGGCAAAGGACCTTTACATCGATAACACTCCCCAAACCTTTCGGGGTGTAACCTTATCGCTACAAAAAAAACAACAACATACAACTGTTCTAGAACACAAGTTCACGAAATTACCAGATCTTAGGAGAAATGAGCGAACGAGAAAACCGAGAGTATAAAAGCAGTGCAAGCTGAGGAATCAGTAACCAGTCTTGATTTAAACATGCTTTTGTGAAGTACGTGATATTGAAGTATACTTGTACTACTCCCAAAGTATCCAAATAGAGACCATTTTGCAATACTGGATATTGAAATTATTTATTCGACAGTTCAGCGAATCGAACGTTAGCAGAAGGTCCATAATTATCGGAAATCCCCAGAAATCGTTACAATACTATGAAATTTTACAATTTATTTTATTTCAGATTTTACACACTTACAGCATATCTATTCAAATTCAAAAGTTTGTGCATATATTTGAGCTCGTCAAGCTTTCGAGTATCTACGCTTTGGAAGCTTACATTTTTCTCTTCTCTCATGCACACACACATAGCCAATAGGCACTTTGCATAGCTTCCTGTTTAAATTTGCAAGTGAAATTCGATTTCGCTCCTTTATCGTTGCATACAACTTTGCTTTAGCATTGTTTTATTGTTTGCGTTTTGCTCTATTTCGTTTTTGTTAAGCTTACATAAACTTCGACATTTTTAAAGTGAGTAAAAAGGCAAAGATGTGTCATGGCAAAAAATGGAGTGCAGCACTTACACACACTATTGAGGGCGTGATTTAGTAAGTCTAAAATATATGTATATTAGGCCGGGCCGATTTGTGGGGATGCAAAAAAATCGCCCTTTGCTCTGTGAAAATCATTTTCTAGGGATCAAAATAAGAAACTTTGCCGAAGGAACCATACCTCTAAAACGAATTCTGATGTCCCCCCCCCCCCCCCCGCCCCTTTGGGTCGTAGGGGCAAATTTTGAAAAATCCCACTTTGAAATGCCTACGTTTTTTCTTTTTGGAGTTTATTTTTCTTTTTAGAAGTTTATTTAGTCAGAACATATGTAAATGAAAAAATGAATTTAACTTAGTAATAGAAAAGAAATTAAAAAAAAATTATTAGAAATTAGCGTTTTTACAACCCCCTTTTAAAACCAAGGCAACACTGTGATGCATTTGCATGTTGTAAACATAGTTGTGTGGGTTTTTATTCAACCGTTTTAAAAAATGAAGGTATCACTGTGACACAATTGCAGATAGTAAAATTGCTTGTCTTGTTTTTTTTAAGCCACCAGAAGACACAGCAGGTAGAATTGAAATTACCATTTAATTCTTATTACCTCGTCTCGTAGACTATATATAACGCAACAGTTTTTGTGAATGCATTAAGTCGTTGTGAAGAACACAAAGTGTGAAGTGCTAATTTCAGATAAAACAAGTAAGGAAGGCTAAGTTCGGGTGTAACCGAACATAACATACTCAGTTGAGAGCTATGGAGACAAAATAAGGAAAATCAATCTGGGGTAACCCTGGAATGTGGTTGTATAACATGTGTATCAAATGAAAGGTATTAAAGAGTATTTTAAGAGAGAGTAGGCCATAGTTCTATGGATGAACGCCATTTAGGGATATCGCCATAAAGGTGGACCAGGGCTGACTCTAGAATTTGTTTGTACGAAATGGGTATCAAATGAAAGGTGTTACTGAGCATTTTAAGAGGGAGTGGGCCTTAGGTCTATCGGTGGACGCCTTTTCGAGATGTCCCCATTAAGGTGGACTAGGGGTGATTCTATAATGTGTTTGTACGATATGGGTATCAAATGAAAGGTGGTAATGAGTATTTTAAAAGGGAATGGGCTTTAGTTCTATAGGTGAACGCCTTTTCGAGAAATCGCCATAAAAGTGGACCAGGGGTGACTCTAGAATATGTTTGTACGATATGGGTATCAAATGAAAGCTGTTAATGAGTATTTTGAAAAGGAGTGATCCTTAGTTCCATAGGTGGACGCCGTTTCGAGATATCGCCATAAAGGTGGACCAGGGGTGTCTCTAGAATGTGTTTGTACGATATGGGAATCAAATGAAAGGTGTTACTGAGCATTTTAAGAGGGAGTGGACATTAGGTCTATAGGTGGACGCCTTTTCGAGATATCGCCATTAGGGTGGGCCAGGGGTGACTCTAGAATGTTTGTACGATATGGGTATCAAACGAAAGGTGTTACTGAGCATTTTAAGAGGGAGTGGGCATTAGGTCTATAGGTGGACTCCTTTTCGAGATATCGCCATTAGGGTGGGCCAGGGTGACTCTAGAATGTGTTTGTACGATATGGGTATCAAATGAAAGGTGGTAACGAGTATTTTAAAAGGGAGTAATCCTTAGTTCTATAGGTGGACGCCTTTTCGAGATATCGCCATAAAAGTGGACCAAGGGTGACTCTAGAATGTTTGTACGGTATGGGTATCAAACGAAAGGTGTTACTGAGCATTTTAAGAGGGAGTGGGCATTAGGTCTATAGGTGGACGCCTTTTCGAGATATCGACATTAGGGTGGGCCAGGGTGACTCTAGAATGTGTTTGTACGATATGGGTATCAAATGAAAGGTGGTAATGAGTATTTTAAAAGGGAGTAATCCTTAGTTCTATAGGTAGACGCCTTTTCGAGATATCGCCATTAGGGTGGGCCAGGTGTGACTCTAGAATGTTTGTACGATATGGGTATCAAACGAAAGGTGTTACTGAGCATTTTAAGAGGGAGTGGGCATTAGATCTATAGGTGGACGCCTTTTCGAGATATCCCCATTAGGGTGGGACAGGGGTGACTCTAGAACGTTTGTACGATATGGGTATCAAACGAAAGGTGTTACTGAGCATTTTAAGAGGGAGTGGACATTAGGTCTATAGGTGGACGCCTTTTCGAGATATCGCCATTAGGGTGGGCCAGGGGTGACTCTAGAATGTTTGTACGATATGGGTATCAAACGAAAGGTGTTACTGAGCATTTTAAGAGGGAGTGGGCATTAGGTCTATAGGTGGACGCCTTTTCGAGATATCGCCATTAGGGTGGGCCAGGGGTGACTCTAGAATGTTTGTACGATATGGGTATCAAACGAAAGGTGTTACTGAGCATTTTAAGAGGGAGTGGACACTAGGTCTATAGGTGGACGCCTTTTCGAGATATCGCCATTAGGGTGGGCCAGGGTTGACTCTAGAATGTTTGTACGATATGGGTATCAAACGAAAGGTGTTACTGAGCATTTTAAGAGGGAGTGGGCATTAGGTCTATAGGTGGACGCCTTTTCGAGATATCGCCATTAGGGTGGGACAGGGGTGACTCTGGTATGTTTTTGTACGATATAGATATCAAATTAAAGGTATTAATGAGGGTTTTAAAAGCGAGTGGCCCTTAGATTTATATGTGAAGGCGTTCTCGCGATATCGAACAAAATGTGGACCAGGTGATCCAGAAAATCATCTGTCGGGTACTGCTAATTTATTTATATATGCAATACCACTAACAGTATTCCTGCCAAGATTCCAAGGGCTGTTGATTTCGCCTTGTAGAACTTTTTCATTTTCTTCTACTTAATATGGTAGGTGTCACACCCATTTTACAAAGTTTTTTCCAAAGTTATATTTTGCGTCAATAAACCAATCCAGTTACCATGTTTCATCCCTTTTTTCGTATTTGGTATAGAATTATGGCATTTTTTTCATTTTTCGTAATTTTCGATATCGATAAAATGGGCGTGGTTATGGTCAGATTTCGCCCATTTTTTATACCAAGAAAAAGTGAGTTCAGGTAAGTACGTGGGCTAAGTTTAGAAAAGATATATCGGATTTTGCTCAAGTTATTGTGTTAACGGCCGAGCGGAAGGACAGACGGTGGACTGTGTATAAAAACTGGGCGTGGCTTTCACCGATTTCGCCATTTTCACAGAGAACAGTTACCGTCATAGAATCTATGCTCCTACCAAATTTGAGAAGGATTGGTAAATTTTTGTTCGACTTATGGCAATAAAAGTATTCTAGACAAACTAAATGAAAATGGGCGGAGCCACGCCCATTTTGAAATTTTCTTTTATTTTTGTATTTTTCTGCATCATATCATTACTGGAGTTGAATTTTGACTTAATTTACTTATATACAGTAAAGATATTAAATTTTTTGTTAAAATTTGAATTTAAAAAATTTTTTTTTTAAAAAGTGGGCGTGTTCTTCATCCAATTTTGCTAATTTTTATTTAGCATATATAGAGTAATAGTAGTAACGTTCCTGCCAAATGTCATGATGATATCTTCAACGACTGCCAAATTACAGCTTGCAAAACTTTTAAATTACCTTCTTGTAAAAGTTGGCGGTGCCACGCCCATTGTCCAAAATCTTACCAATTTTCTATTCTGCGTCATAACGCCAACCCATCTACCAAGTTTCGTCGCTTTATCTGTCTTTTGTAATGAATTATCGCACTTTTTCGGTTTTTCGAAATTTTCGATTTCGAAAAAGTGGGCGTGGTTATAGTCCGATATCGTTCATTTTAAATAGCGATCTGAGATGAGTGCTCAGGAACCGACATACCAAATTTCATCAAGATACCTCAAAATTTACTCAAGTTATCGTGTTAACGGACGGACGGACGGACGGACGGACGGACGGACATGGCTCAATCAAATTTTTTTTCGATCCTGATTATTTTGATATATGGAAGTCTATATCTATCTCGATTCCTTTATATATGTACAACCAACTGTTATCCAATCAAACTTAATATACTCTGTGAGCTCTGCTCAACTGAGTATAAAAATATTTCAAAAAAAATAATAAGTGAAGTGACCATTCCAAATCAAAAAGTTTGCAATGAATCTTCTACATCGCAATATGAAGCAACTACATCAACAACTATCAAAAACCCAATGAGTCATATACCTAAGCATGATGCTCCAGTCTTACGTAACCAAACAATTCAAAATTGGGTTCTCTCAAAATAAGAGGATGAGGTTCTTTTACAATCCTAGTATGATAATTCTCATCAATTTTATCTATCGTTTCTTCTCTTGATTTGCTCTTGATACTTGTCAAGCAATTTATTCAATTTATTAAATACACTTTTTTTCGGCATTATTTCCATACCAAGTTTTTCCCAAATTCCAATCAACTTATCTTGTACTTGAATAGTGGATGATTTATAGGAAAACTTTTTTTGTTCTGTTTTAGCACGTCGGCTTAAGTAAAAATAATATCTCAAGATATCCAGATGGGTTGGTAAATTAAGATCAGTTAAATCAGTAGACACACCAAAAATAGTAACATCATGCTTGGGTATATGACTCATTGGGTTTTCGATAGTTGTTGATGTAGTTGCTTCATCTTGCGGTGTAGAGGATGGTGGATTCATTGTAAACTTTTTGATTTGGAATGGTCATTTCACTTATTATTTTTTTTGAAATTTGAGTTCTTTACAACGACTTAATGCATTCACAAAAACTGTTGCGTTATATATGGTCTATGAGACGAGGTAAAAAGAATGAAATGGCAATTTCAATTCTACCTGCTGTGTCTTGTGGTGGCTTAAAAAAAAACAACACAAGCAATTTTACGATCTGCAATTGTGTCACAGTGAAACCTTCATTTTTTAAAACGGTTGAATAAAAAACCCACACAACTATGTTTACCACATGCAAATCATCACAGTGATGCCTTGGTTTTATAAGGGTTGTAGAAACGCCAATTTCTAATAATTTTTTTTAATTTCTTTTCTATTACTAAGTTAAATTCATTTTTAAACGCTTTTATTAGCTTGGCCTGTATGTAACGGAATTTTTGGGCTTAATTTTCACGGGTTTCTAGAAGTCTGATTAATTTGAAACTTTGCATGCGTATCAAGGACCGATGACAATGCATTAGTGTGATGGTGTGGTGACATAAGATCAACGGCCATAAGGTCAATTGGCCTTATCACCACTTTGAATGGCGATAAGTTTGATTGCAACTTTGTACACCTATCAAGGCTCGATGACAATGCGTTAATGTGATGGTGTGGTGACATAAGGCCAACGGCCTTAAGATCAATTGGCCTTATTACCATATGGCCATTTAGCTGATTTTTTCATGTAAAGTGCAAAACCGGCGATTTTTTGAAATTTTTGTATGGTGAACCCCCAGGGGGGTTTCAGAGGGTGTGCCACTGGCATCGGTGGGTCGGTCATACATTTGGACTCGATTGGAGCACTCTAAATGGGTGAAAGTGGAATTTTTCAAAATTTGCCCCTACCCAAAAGTTCGACCCAAATTGGGGGACATCAGAATTCGTTTTAGAGGTATGGTTCCTTCGTTCGTTTCTTATTTTGATCCCTAGAATATGATTTTGACAAAGCAGCGGGCGATTTTTTTGCCTCCCCACAAATTGACCCGGCCTAATACCTATACATATATCAGTCCCCAAGCAGTCGATTACAAATATATGCAGTTATTGATATAATTTTCAAATAGTACTTACCACTAGCTAATATTTTGGTGAATGTTGGTACGAGAGACAAACATTTCAGAATAGCATTGCTTGCGCAGACAACAACGTCTACTGTAAATGCAACTAGATATATTATATGTACGTTATATGTATGTATGTGCAATCAGTTACGTCGTATGCCTTGCATAAAGAATGGGGTCAAGTCAAGACATAGCTACCTAAGCAGCAACAAAGGAATTAGAAATAGATAAGCTTCTAACTGACTTCTGTTTTTTTCATAACCATTATAAAATATTATCCACTCTTTATCTTGTTTACGAAAGTTATAGGCCGAGAATCGAACAAATTTCAAACCTAAAAATAGCTGTTAATTTAACATTTTTCAAATGTATTATTCATAGTTAGCTTACTGTTAAAATAGCAGTATCCTTTTTGTTGTTGTTTACGCCAGGATTTTTTAAGATCAGCGACGTCTTATATTTTGCATGAAAAAGGGGTTACCTGTAGACATAAGGAGTCAAAAGTATCGAAAGACTTGATGTTTCCAACTTGACTTCTATTAATTTTGCATTTTTCATAACAATTATGAAAGATTTTTTTTTTTTTATCTCAAAATTGAATTAATCCACATTAGTATGTGAATATATGTAGAAAATTGAAGGACGAAAATCGATCCGAAATATGTGGCCCGGTCTATGAAAAGGTGGCTTATGACTCAAAAAGAAATTGCGAGAAACAGCTGTAAAAGATAAACAATGCATTCCTTCATGAGCAGTCATGACCAAAAGGCAAAGCAAAAACCAGTTTCTGACCGATTTTTTGGCTCCATTGCCATCGAAAAAAATGCTATCAAAAAAATCTAAGGATGCTTCACCAGCCACCAAAGTGGCATCGAAGGAACCAAAGGCTTCATTGCCTTCATTTGTGCTCTTCTTTCTCTACATTTTTAGGACACTTCTAAGCTAGTTCTAACCACGTGAAAGAGCGTCTCAAAAACTAACGAAACCAGAAAAAAAGCGGAAAAATTTTTTTTTAGTCATAAGCCACCTTTTCATAGACCTGGTCACATATAACATTATTTAAATGTTGTTCTCACAGATATATTGAAGTTGTGTTTACGATACGTTTTATTTTGTAACCGCACTTGTTTATACAAGCATTTTTAGATCAGTGACGTCATTTAGCTTGGATGAAAATAGCGGTCGCCTCTAGACATATGAAATTACTTGTATAGCATTAAAAGAATTGGGAAGAGACCACCAAGTTTACCTTTATTTTTTTTGTGTTTTTTATAAAAAATTTGAAATATTGTTGTAATTTTTCTAATGCGAAAATATTTTTGTGTTGAAATCGAATAAATCTGCATAAACCTGTTAACTGAACATTTTTAATTGTAGTTTTCACATATAGCTCGTTCTCATGAGTGCAGTATTTTTATAGCTTAGGTATATTCACAGACAATTTTAAGCTGTTATACCAAGGTCTACTAAGCATAATTAGTAGCTTGCATCTACATAAAAAAACTGCATATGTAAGATACACAACCCATTGTGGTGAAACTTGTTTTTATTTCTACAGATCTCAATTAAATTTTAACGAGGGGTTGCTGTTGGAGTGAAAAGTGAATGAGTATGTCTAAACTGTTGTGTAAGCTGCGCAACTAAGCCGTGCTCAGTTTCGACACGAAGTAAGCAACCTAGGTGCAATATGCGCCTAAATACAAGGAGCTTTAAGATGTTCACAGGGAACCTCTCATTCTAAATTTACTCTCCCAATAACTTCAAAAAATTAAAGAAAGGCATTCGTGCTATCAATGCTTAGTATTACGGGAACCCTAAAAACAACACCGACCGCTGCACTGTATGCCATTCTGCGCATTCCACTTGTAGACCTGGTGGAAAAACAAAGCATTAATAACTGCATTTAGTCTCAGTGCCTCGGGCAACTAGAGCGCAGAACATACCGACATAGTAATACAATGCCATCAATTACAGGACGAACAGGATACCTGATCGGATTCTGCACTTCGGAGGAGCTCTGGGAGGTGGATAATTAAAGGGTGCCCAAATAGCAGACGAGATTTTACACATGTACATCGATGGTTCCAAAGTAGTGAAAGGTGAAGGGTCTGTGCTATACTGTGCCAATCCAAAAAAAATTATTATTTTTATATAAACTGTAAGACCACTATAGTGTTTTCCAGGCGGAGTTAGTAGCCGTAATCAAAGCAGCAGAAACAGTGGAAGAAAATAGCTTAAACTGCAGCCGTGTCGATATTGATAGCCAAGCAGAAATTAAGGTAGTAATCTCGCACGAGTAGGGATAGGCATGCATTTATATTGGGTCCCAAAGCAAACGGGAAAAGATGTGAATGCAAAAGAGCGATGCTTGCTTCGTAGACGTTCATATTAGATTGGGCGAGATTAAAAGAGAATATGAGAAATGCACATGGTCGACCATGTAAAAAAGGAGCAGACGAAAGCGCTGGACTGTAAGGATCGAAAATAATGTGAAGGTATTAAGATAACAGACTAACAGAGTTTCTTCTAACGGTAACAAGAGGCGACTGTAGAGTCATGACGGGTATTTTGATTGGACACTGCCTTCCGGTATCACATGTTTTTAAATAAGGCTTGACCAGTGATAACAGACACAGGACTTGTTTGTAGGAATAGAAAACGATCGAGCATATTTTACGCTGAAGCTCTGCGCTTCCTAGGCTAGGACTCTAGATAAAGGAAGTGATAAAGTTGTCAGATCCAGAAGCAGCATGTGACATAGTTCCTAGAAAGCTTCTAGTATTTGCCAAGAGAACGGAAAAATTTTCTAACATTATGGTTTTTGATAGGGGTTTTTCAGTTCTGTGGATAAACAAATATCTGGCAACAGTATGGACTTGTTCTGTCTATCTGAGGTCATTATGAAACAGCCAATTCGACTTTGTCTAACAGGAAGTACAAGAACAGCAACCATATATAGCAAAAGAAAAATAATCTACAATTAAATGAATATATGTATTTGATACAAAAAATATATGATCAAGTTTAGGTGCGCTAAGCAACAGAAACTATCTAGGCTCTCACACCTTACAGAAGGTTAAAAAAAAAAATTTTGAGGCAATCGGGCTGGTACGAGAAGTTATATGCAAGGGACTGTACTGGATTCTTATCTAACAAAATACAATTCTTATCACACAAAACCCTCTTATCCTTTGTGAAGTGATTTTGCTGCAACGATCTTTTTGACAAATGAGAATTACCGTCGTTCATCTTAATATATAAAAAACACGTGTCACAGGTTTGAGGTCAATGGACTCCTAAACTACTGAACCCATTTTAAATTTGTTTTGCACCCCGTGTGTAGATTGATCTAGCTTGAAATATAGGATAGGTTATATCTCAGTTTACAGTCACATTATTATTTTATTGCAAATTTTTTTATTTGTTTATACGTAATAATAAAATGCTACGTATACGCAGTGGTGCACCTCTTTTCAGTTGGTATGGATATATTTGTGCCCGTGCTTACTTATCTTTACGTATATATAATATATATATGTGTATGTAGCACATCACCAGGGCCGGCGAGAGGGGGCCCGGTGTTTCTGCGGGGGCCCGCTATTTGAGGTACTAAGACATTTTTTTTTATTCAGGAGAGTCTTTAGTTGTTCTATGTGCAATTTTTAAGCCGAATTTCAAAAGCAACGAATATCTGCATTTCGTTTTAATATTATAGTGAAGTGCGAAAAATGAAAATCTATATATATTAACTTGACTCGGAGTGGGACTGGGACTGGGACTGGAATAAAATACATACCACCCTCTGGGACAGGCAATAAGGGATGCAGACGAATGAGAAGGAATTGAGAGAAGAGAAAAGAGAGAAGGATATTGAGAAAGAGATAGAATGAGACGAAGATGGAGATAGATGAAGCGAAAAAGACGGAGGGGGGAGTGAATAAAAGGATTAGGAAAAAGTGATGAGGGGGGAGGGCAGAGTCAGACGGAAAAAGCTTAAAAAATGTATGCAGATAGGCCAAATTTAGGGCAGGACAACGTCTGCCGGGTCTTCTAGTATCTGTATATATAACTAAATGAGTTTCTCAACAACATCAAAGTGGATTCAAAGTATCAATCAAAATTGTAAGATCTAGTAATCATAGAAAAAACTGATGGTCGTACAGCCACAAGAATCTAGCCACCACTAGGTATTACCTTTCAGCATAAAAGCATGAAACTGGGAAATATCCTAAATCCCAACACCAACTTAAATTGCCTTAAATCACCCCTCAATTTAACGACGCCCCTAACCGGCATACAAACACATGCAAGTGGTTGCTCTCAATCTAGTGTTGGCGCTTGAGTGTCTCAAATTCCCGAAAACCCAATTTACTTAGCCATAACTGTCGATTTTCACACAAGATTAATGCATTTGCTAGTATTCGCATGGGAAAACCGAGTCAAGTGCATATTTATGTTGCATCTGAGCAGAGTTAAAATGTTATCGTCTTCCAGCTGTTTCTCTTAAGATTTCAGTATGTTTACTTGAAATATTTGTTTGTTGAAAATAAATTTTATAGAAAATTAATGTGGGTATAAATGTGCATTTGTTTTTCTAGAAAACGTGATTGTTTTTTCAGACACAATTTGTCTTCATGTTTTTTTCCATTTAAAAATATTTAATTGTTATTTTTTTTTTGTGTGAATGTGCAAACAACAACAGAGAGGCATGGTAAGCGTAAAAATAAGTTTCGCAAATATGTTTTATTTCTACATAACTGTAGTGAATCGTCAGCACATTAAAGTATAGTCGAGCCAGTTTCAGTGATCAAAAAACATAGTTGTAGTTGTAGGGCGGGTTTTGGACTTGGCGCGGAATCAGTTACTACGCTAATTCGGAAGGTATGTTAGAAGAGAATTAAGGCAGGAAAGTGGCTACGCTCATCTATCCTGCCTATTTACCATACTGATGACATCGCGGTTGTGACCATCGAGGAAGAAAGACGGGGCACTTATCATGGTTTCCTGGACTTTTGAGCTTATATTATCAAAGTATGGTTCATTCAGGTTTTGCAATTCTTTATCATTTGAAGGACGATGTTGATGCTGATGATGTCAGATCTTCGATAGGTCATGATTCTTAGACAATACATAATCACCCTCAACAGTTGCTTTTAAAAGATGTAAAATGGAAAAACTTTGAGAACCTCTATAGCATAGGATGGAATTCCACACATATTTGTAAAGGAAATGAAGGAGTTTGTTACCGTTGAACAACAGCAAGAGTGCAATAACGTCGTAGTAAATGCGTATAATAAAGCCATACTGTGAAGAGGCTTTTGTGGAGAGGAATATTTTTAAGGTATTAAAGGTAGTTGCATGCACAAAATGTGAATTCAAATGTAGAGCAGAGAAAATGTCTTAGTAGAACTCTTGTAAAAACATAGAATGCCCTAGCAGAACAGCGAGCTCAAAAAGTGAAATAGTCCAGGGAGTGATAAAGAAGGAGAGCGGTGAATCAGCAGGTGGTAGAGAAAGGATTTATTGATGGCAATTTACCAGCAAGAAAGAAAAGAAAAGACATAAAGGAAACGAGTTATATATAGGCATCCTTCTATCAAAATGAGCAACATCGAAAAAAAATTTAAGCCACATCCGTTCCCCCGTTAACAGGATAACTTAGGTAAAAGTTTAGATATCTCTACAAAACTGTGTATGCTGGTTTATTTGGAGCCAGAATAGATTGGCATTAAAAATGGGCGAAGTCGAAATTTAGCCGCGCCCACTTTTTTGATATCGAAAATGTCGAAAAATGGAAAAAATCTTTTACAAAGGCGTATAAGTTAACTAAACTTGATACTTGAGTTGAATTAATGACGAAAAACCGAAATTTTATAAAATTTTGGAAAACGGGCGTAACACTGCCCACAATTAGAAGACGAAAATTGTAAAGGTTTGCAAATCTTTAATTAAAAGCAGTTGAAGATAGCATCTTAAACGAAAGTTTTTTAACTGCTTTATACGTTACTTGGCAAAATAAGCAAATCGGTTGGCGACCACGCCCACTAAAAAAAGTTTCTATGAAAATTTCGAAAAAATGGAAAGTTTGCTTAAAGTTATTATCAAAGATTGATAAATTGACGAAATATAATATGCGGCTGATTAAGAGACGAAAAATAGGGACTTTGTCAAATTTCGGAAGAAAATTTAAAATTTTGCTAGCCGTAAATAAGTTTTACTTGCCGGACTTAGGTCAAGATTATATCGAACGACTATTTTTGCACTTCATCTTTATATATTTGTTCCTAAAAAATTTTTACAATGGTTTTGTTAAAATTTCATTATCAAGTATCAAAGAGATTATGTCTTGGCTTGAAGAGATATTTTTCGTGTCTTTTGGTCCTTTTATATAAAGGAAGTACTTTTTTAATATTTTTATCTTCTTTTAATTTTCTCCTTTTGTTGCATTGTCAAGGTAACCTGAGCTATTTATGTGGATCCATGTTTGTAGCTCAGTCAGTAGTTGCTTAAATATCGACCGCAAAATCTCAGAATTCTGCATGGACTTTTTAATACCCCTAAAGATCTCAATCCCTGTCTTATCTAGAAAACTCTTCTCCTAAATATTACAACCCACTAAAGACCGAAGATTCGTTCAAAGTTTCAGGCTTTTGAGTTATTGGCAAGTTTCTCAAAACATGAAAGCAATATATCCAAGTTCGGAAGGTTTTTTTACTCTTCATGATCCCTTACTTACTCACTTAATTGGCGCTTAACCGTATACACGGTTATGGCCGTTCAACAAGGCGCGCCAGTCGCTCCTTCGCTCCGCCAACCGTCGCCAATTGGTCACACCAAGGGAGGTTAAATCGTTTTGCACCTGGTCTTTCCAACGGAGTGCGGGCCGCCCTCTACCTCCGCTTCCATAGGCGGGTTCCGGTAGAAACATTTTCTTGGCCGGAGCATCATCTTTCATTCGCATAACATTGCCTGGCCGGCGCAGCCGCTGCGTTTAAATTCGCTGGACTATGTTGATATCTGCGTATAGCTCGTACATCTCGTCATTAAATCTGCTTCGCTACCCGCCGTCGCCAACGCGTAGAGGTCCATAAATCTTTCGAAGAATTTTCTCTCGAACACACATTTTCACGGTCCCTAGACCACCTAAAAAGACTTGTTTTCTTACGTTGTATTGGGTTCTGAGGTATGTTCTTAGCTTGATATAGAGGATTGAAAGATTGCACATTTAGTAAGTTGACTCTCTTAGTACCTAGATTTCTCTCCAATGGGGAAAACTTGTTTATCCTAAATAACAAAAATTATGAAATCCCAAAAAAAAATTCACAATTTCGGGTATCTGGGTAATCGGAAAGTTCTTTAAAACTCGTAAGCAAAATTTCAAATTTCGGACAATTTCTTTTTAATTTTCACGATTTTTCGACCACCTTTCGAAAACTCCTTTCCTAAATATTGCATTCTCAAGGGGTGCTAAAGAAAGTTCTTAGTTGAAAGGGTCTAGCTCTACGGGAAGTTACGCAAAAAACATTCGCAAGACAATGTAAATGGACTTTCTTAATATCTCTAACGCTCTTGATCCTTTTCCCATATAGTAAACTCTTTTACCCTAAATATTACAACGTAATAGAGCTCAACGCTTCGTTCAAAGTTTCAGGTCTCAGGGTATCTCCAACTTGGGGTGGAAACTGGCGGAAAAAAATCAAACGAAACTAATTTAAAGTAAATTAACTTGTGTTAAGTATGATTGTGAAAAACCCGAATTTTAAATGACTACTAGAACTTTTTTAAGTTAAGTGCATTTTAGCCAATAACTCTGATTATACGTCATTGAAATGAAGACTTTAAATTGAAATGATGATACTCATGCTTCGATGCACAATACCTGATCACATTAGCTAAAACAATATTTTTCTACGGTGTGCAATAAGCTGTAAGGTTCCAAATTTAATTAAACTTGTATATCATCATCAAACTAACTAATGCATTTATGCTAAATTTATTATAAAGTCAATTAAACAACGACAACCTATATAAATTGTGAAGTAATTAAAACAACCAACAAATAAGCGACTGAATATAAAATTAAAGGCAAAATGAATAGTGCAAACTGAATTAGTAAACTGTTCGGTAAATTAAATTTAGTAAAGTAAATGACCACAAATTTATCGTAAACACAAATGTGGAAACTAATCCTATTCAAAATTTCATTTGTAGCCCACATGCAAAAACAAATCAGCTTGTCAAGCTGTGGTGTAGGAAAAATTTAATTTGAAAGGGCACGCGCAGCTTAGCCATGATGATATTCGCAATGAAAGAGATAATGATTTGGCCTCAAATGAAGCGAGCTTACATATTCGCAATAACTCAATGCACATTTGTATGAATATATATCTACAAATCGCTTCGTTACGTAATTGTAAAAGCTGACATGAAGCACCACGTATGATTTGTATGTATGAATGTAAGCATAAATTGTTACTAATCTAAAAAGTAGTAGAATTCATTTATAGACCACTTAGAGCTGTGGGGTTTAGGTTTTTGATGGGTTTCGAGTCTAAATGAAAGTGAAATTTTATGCTTTTCAAAGCACCAGTTTTCAAACTTACCCAGCTGGAATATATTGTACATATATTGGTTTCCTTTAGACTCTACTTAGCAAACTTTTTCCATCAGAATATGATTCAAAAGAATTATGTATCAACGTCTACAATCTAAACATGGAGCGAGTAGTGCCAGGATTGCTGACAAGAACTAAAATTGAGTGGGCGATTAGACCTTTTGTCAGGTTGGAATCGCTGGGTCCAGATGGAGTATATCCCGATATGTAGCAGATGGCAGTTCGAGCAACTTTGAAATTGATTGGAAAAATCTTTGAGGCTTACATACAGCTGAATCACGTCCCTTTATCTTGGGGAACGGCTCGAGAAGTTTTCATAATGAAAGCGGAAAGAGCCAGTCATCTGCAACCGGAAGGAATAAGGCCTACTAGTTTTATATATATTTTGCTCAAAACCTGATACCATGTTCAAACAGAAAAATAAATTGAGGCAATTTCGATTTAAATTGAGCGGTGTTCATACAACTCAATTTAGTTTCCACAATAGTAATTTGATAGCTGCTTGTCTCATTTCTCAAGCATCAACAAACCTTTGTTCAGACTGTCAAAATGTGCGTGTTGGTATTAGGAGAATGGAATGGAATCAAAACATAAAGCATTAAAATGTTTGTGTGTTGTAAGAAAATATGTTCAATGTTTTGGTTTCATTTTAAGTTTTCAATCTTCTTGTCTTCTCCAGTGAAATGAAAAAAAAAATTAAATAAAATCAACTGACGTTTAAATCTACTCAATAAACACACTTTACAAGGTTGCATTTGCAGTTTGAAATAATTAATTACGCACTTTTTTTTAAATTGGGAATTTATTATATGATAAATTGCGTAATAAATTGCCCAAATGGTATAAAGTGCCAATTTGGTGTGTGTTTGTACAACATAGTATTAGAGAGGTTAATAGATAAATATATAAAATCGAGTATGAATGAAGCTTATTCTCTTCAGCGCAATATGCTTACTCCAAAGCAAATCACATCGATAGTGCATTGCATGGGATATTCATGAACATAGAAAAAGCACTGTAACACCAGGTATGTATATTCCCTAGGTTTTTTTTGAACACTGCCGGGGATTTCAACAATGTCTCGACACCACCAATCACAGACAGTATCAAAATCGATCGAAGTTCATTCGGCCTTGAAAAATTAGATCGGCTTTATGTGAAGCTGCAGAATGATCTGTTGGAACTTATTCGATAAGTTATTATATAGACATACGTTTATATATGTACTTGCAAATGAACAACTTTGTATACTAATTTATTTGCATCATAATAAGCATTGTTTCAATACGTTATAAAAAGTTCTGAATAAAATATTATTCGTTTTACACACTTTAAACCTACAGGTTACGGGCCCAGGAAAATATCAAAAATAAAAAGTAGTTTTTTCTTTTGCTGCCGTTTAAATAAAAAAAAAAAAAATAAAAAAAAATAAAAAAATGAGCTACGCAAGCTTCAAGATAGAACCTCTTACGAAGGAGAATTTTGATACCTGGAAAATTCAGGTGGAGGCTCTACTCATCAAGAATGATATGTGGAAATATGTAGCCGGAACATGTGTGAAGCCAGAAGAACCTGCAGAGGATGTGTCAGCGTGGGAATCAATGGACGCTAAAGCACGATCGGATTTAATTCTTACGCTTTCACCACCAGAATTAAGGCAAATAAAGAATTGTTCTACGTCGAGAGATATATGGATCAAGCTGCATGCTGTATATCAGTCGAAAGGTCCAGCTAAAAAGGCCATGTTACTGAAGTCTTTAATTTTGTCAAAGATGAAGAATGGTGATGATGTAAGAGACCATTTGCGTAATTTTTTCGAGATTGTCGACCGTCTGGAAGAAATGGACGTTAAAATTGTTGAAGATCTGCTCATTGTTTTGCTTCTGTATAGCATTCCAGATGAGTACGAAACGTTTAGGATTGCGATTGAGACACAAGAAAGGCTTCCAGAAATAGAAATATTGAAGATCAAATTACTAGAAGAGTACGAAGCAAGAAAGCATACGGGAAAAGAAGCGGTCGCTGGTGCATTGTTTGTTAATAAGAACGGGTATAAGTTTCAAAAATCGGAAAAATCCCAAGAAGGAAGTTTCAAATATGCATGCCATGCATGTGGAAAACCCGGACATAAAGCAAAAGAATACAGATTACGGACAAAGGGTAAGCGAAACCAAAGTAAAGGTAAGGAGAAATCAGAATCTACTAGAACGGCTGAAATTGCTATGCAAGTTTACACGGTAGAAAACCAATGGTGCTTAGATTCTGGCGCATCGTCTCACATGTGTGCGCAGAATTCTAAATTTTTAAAGATTGAACCACCAAAATCAAACATTTTGAATTTAGCGAATAATGATTCAACAAATATTGCTGGTAACGGAGTCGTAAAATTGCAGACAGAAGAGGGTAGGCACCTGAAACTCGTGGACACATTGTACGTTCCGGATCTTCGTTCAAATTTGTTATCAGTTGGAAAAATTACAGAGCACGGTTTTGAAGTCATCTTAACGAAAAAACAGGCAGTGGTGAAAAATCCGGAGACAGATGACATTATGATGATTGCTCACAAGCACAAAGGTTTATATTTTATTAACGAATCAAATGAAGAAAGCAGAATGGCACGGATGTCTACACAGTCATTGCTTGATTGGCATGAACGTTTCGGCCATTTGAATTTCAAGAATTTGAAGGAAATCATACAGCGGAATAAAATCCGTGGTGTAAGTATTGGTAATAATGGAGACGTTCCAAAATGTGAAATTTGTATTCAAGGAAAACACGTCCAAGCTCCATATCGTATATCATTATCTAAAAGTAAAGATGTTCTAGAGCTTATACATAGCGATGTCTGTGGGCCTATGCGAATAAACTCTATTGGGGGTTCACGTTATTTCGTCACATTTATTGACGATAAAACAAAATGGTCCGAGGTATATTTTATAAAGCATAAAAACGAAGTTGCAGATAAATTTAAGGAATATAAGAATTTAGTAGAGAAACAAACTGGGCAGAAAATAAAAACATTGAGATCAGATAACGGAACTGAATACACTTTACAGAAGCTAGAGAATTTTTTAAAAGAGGAAGGTATAAAACATGAATATTCAGTGGAGTATACGCCTCAGCAGAATGGTGTCGCTGAGAGGAAAAATAGAACTCTAATTGAAATGGCGCGATGTATGTTGTTACAATCAGGTTTGTCGGGTGGTTTCTGGGCAGAAGCAATTTTAACGGCAAATTACATCAGGAACAGATGCCCATCGCGAAGCTTAGATGGACAAATACCATACACATTATGGACAGGTCGCAGTCCTGTGGTAAGTTATTTTAAAAAGTTCGGTTCGATAGCCTACATGCTAGATAAGAGAGGGAATAAAGGTAAATTTGAAGCCAAATCTCGAAAATGCGTATTCATTGGTTATTCCTTACAGTCCAAAGCTTATAGATTATGGTGTCCTGATACTAAAGAAATTTTTCGGAGTAGAGATGTAATATTTACAGAACATTTTCAGAAGCGAGATAACGAAATACAAGATTTCATAGATACAGAATACTGGAAAGGAAATGTAATAGATATAAATTTTAAAGAAGAAACGAGCCAAAGAAATCCAATAAATAATAGTGGAAACGAAAACCAAGGAAATGTGGTACTAAATGAAAGCAACGATTCACAAAGCAAATCAATAAGTAATGAAGAAAATTAAACCCCAGAAAAAATGGTATTTAGTGAAAGCAGCGAATCAGAGCAAGAATGCCTTACTTTTCTTTCTGTAATTATGGTTAATTTAATTTAAGTCGCTATTGTAACATATATGCTGTTTTGAAAGAAAATGAATAAAAAATGAAATGAAATGAAATGAAATGAATTCCAAACCCCACAGACATCGAAGAAAGGTCCTGGACGACCAAAGAAATTGTTAACAGGCAAGCGGGGTAGACCAAGGAAGTTATTTAACATGGTTACAACAAACGAAGAAGCGGATTGGGTTGATTTTAATTTTGCTGGTTTAGCAGAAGACAATGAGCCGTTAACTGTAAAAGAAGCAATTTCTGGGAACGATGCATACGAATGGAAGGAAGCAATACGAAAAGAATTTGATGCACTAAAAAAGAACGAAACTTGGGAAATTATTGATCGACCTAAAGCAAAGAAGACTGTAAAATGTAAGTGGGTTTTACGTACAAAATTTAAAGCTGATGGGTAAATTGAACGAAGAAAAGCTCGATTAGTTGCAAAAGGTTTTACCCAAAAACCAGGTATAGATTTTAACGAAACGTTTTCCCCAGTAGCTAGAATAGGTTCGATTCGAATGTTAATGACACTGGCAGTGGAATTGGGACTACATGTACACCAATTGGATTTTGTTTGCGCATATTTAAACGAAGAAATCGAGGAAGAAATACTCATGGAAATACCAGAGAATTTAAATGAAATCCTTGACCAAAAAGAGAAGATCGAGTATTCGGGAAACAAGGTTTGTAAAATTAAAAAGGCATTGTATGGACTCAAACAATCAGGAAGACAATGGTATAAGAAGTTGGGTGAAAAACTTAAAGAACTTAGCTTGATTGAGCCCACTAAAAACAGATCCTTGTGTTTATATTAGGAAAACAAGTAATTATATTATTATCTTAACAATCTATGTAGACGATCTTATATTGGCGTCAGATAATTTGTATGAATTAGATAAATTAAAATTCGAACTTGCCAAATCATTTGAAATGAAAGATCTAGGAATTTTAGACTACTGTTTAGGAATTGAATTTAAATGTAATTTTGAGCGAAACCAGAATTTAATGACGCAAACTAAATACATTTAAATGCCCAAGAGCCTACTGTAATTTTTAATGACAATCAAAGTGCTGGAAGACTTTGCAAAAACTCAGTTTTTCATAACAGAACAAAACATATCGATATCCGTTACCATTTCATACGAGAAGCAATAGAAAGAGGAGATATTCAAGTCGAATACGTCGACACTAACAATATGCCAGCAGATATATTAACAAAAGCAATACCGCACATGAAACACGAAAATTGCAAAAATATGATGGGTCAGAACAATTCTAAATAATTTTTTCGTTTTGAGCTGTCATTTGAGGGGAGGTGTTGGAACTTATTCGATAAGTTATTATATAGACATACGTTTATATATGTACTTGCAAATGAACATCTTTGTATACTAATTTATTTGCATCATAATAAGCATTGTTTCAATACGTTATAAAAAGTTCTGAATAAAATATTATTCGTTTTACACACTTTAAACCTACATGATCACGTCGCTATGCGGTCAAGGCAATGCCACAAAATATGTAAATGAAGAAACTCCACAGAGTAAGGTTCTATCACCAATGTTATCAGCCAATTCTTGGACGTCTCGACATAGGGCCAATAAAACTCACGCCGCATGGAGATCGCTGTTAATTATAATAATCAGAAGATGTCTACCAACAATGAGCTCTCTGACGAATTAGTCGCTACGGGATGAACATGCCTGTGCAGCTTGAGTCGAGTTAACTGCCAACGCAAAATAATTCGATTAAAAATTATTTGCTAGGATATATAAGGCCCCTACTTGTTCTGTGCCTTAGCTTGAAGAGGTATCCCTACAAAATAGTTCAGCACAAAGTATCCAGGAATTATACAAGACAGCAAGTTGTTATGAAAACTCCATATACAAGAGAGAGCCAAGAAAGCATGCGTGGCACTGTATGTATGCAAGATGATTATAGGATGCGAGGAGAGTCTATCGTCAAAAGTCTTATTTTGGTATTTACGGTAATTTCCAATGCCGTACTTTATTAGGGATCTTAGCTTGGTGGACAACCAAACAAAAAAGCTCTGTTACCAAAAAACTTAAGGGCTCAATGGGAGCCCTGAAACTAGACAGCAGCATTTTATGTCATTCTGCACACCTCATCGCAGAACTACTGGTCAAAAATATAGCGCCACTACAACAATACTTTAAGTCTAGCAGCGCGCTATTAATTATAGGGCAAACGGACTTCAAGATACCTTGCCTGCGCTTTGAAAGATATCTTGAAGTGGAAATGGCAAAACATAAATGCATGTGTATACAGATGGTTTCAAACTAACGGAAGGAGACGGCTTTTTCATTTATTCTATCAATTCAGAAATAAGCTGATCCTACAAGTTGCAAAATTACTGCAGTGTTTTTCAAGTGGAAATTGTTGTTGTGATGAAACCAGTAGAAAATCTAAAGTAGGCCAGCTTTAGCTGCAGTCGCGTCAAAATATATTTTGATAGTTAGTCGGTGAGCAAGCCAAAACTATCAGATAGTCTTTCATCAAGAAGTGCGCTTAAACGCCAGCAAGCATTCGAAAGACTTTGTTCAGGCCCGATTGTAAATCCTAATTAGTTTCCGGTTCATAAAAGGACAGAAGGTAACCAAAAGTCCGATGAGTTGGCAAAGGAGGATGCGGTACTCGATGAATCGACGTAAGACGACCCAATTCATTTGGAGGAAATCAAAAGGCAACAAGCGTATGATTCACCAAGTTGCAAAGGCGTGGACAGAAGCATAGGCCTGAAAAATTCATTCACATCTCTAAGGAGAGAATACTACTGCATACTAGCGTCACATTGTTAAAAGTTAGGCCTCGTTAGTAACAGCAGTTGTAAGAAGTGCGAGCTGTGGGAAAAAATTACTGAATACATGTTGTGTTCGTATCCTGTGCTCGATCGGCAGAGTTGCCAAATCTCGAGTCAAAAACTAAGCTAGGTCCTATACTAAGTGGTCTTAAAACATCAGTCCAGGTTCCTAATTGTGGTTTTCCGTTTGGTCGTCAAACGAATTTAGGTGACATTGTAGACACATTCAGTCTACGTGAGGTCTATATCGAACAGCCTGTTCAAGCTAAAATAACGTGAAAAGGGCTAGCATTTTAGCTGTGTCTTCTTTTTTAATATTCTTATTTTATAAGAGATATGAAATGTAAAGCGCAGTAACCTTCTGAGAGATTTTAGGCCGAGCTTCTCTTCCATTTTGCATCGAGATTCTTTTTTGGCTTTCCTACAACTTTTCCCACGACTTCGAACGGCATCTTCAAGGCAGATGAGTTTTCAGTAAGAGCTTTTCATGACATAAATATACAGTGCTTTCCAGACATTGCCGAGGGGCGACCCCGCTTAGACAAATTTTCTTCTAATTGAAAAAACTTGTTTCTAAAATTTTGATATTGCTTTGTCTGGGGCGTGAACCCAGGATCATCAGTGTGGCAGAAGGAGCACACCACGGCGGCCACCTGGATTAAAATTTAAATAAAATTTGGAATAAAAACTGAAACATTTATGGGTATTTCCCTTTGTTTCTTAAATTTTATATTTAAATCAATTGTTAATACAAGGGCAAGCAGATTCCTGTCAGTATTATTAATATCTAATGTCACAAATTTAATTAACTCTCTTATTTATTCGTGCTCTTAATAATTATTAATTACACAAAATGTCTGGGCGTCAGTTACGTAAGTTAAAATTTAGGGCCAATACAATTTCTTGCATATATTTGTACACTGTTTAGCACGGTTTATAATTTATATGATGCAATGTGAATTTAAATTAATTTTGTTTTAATCCAACCAAGAAATTGTCGCGGAACCAACAAACTTCGATAACTTTTGAGCAAGATGTCCACGACGGGACTCCTTTGCAGATATGACGGTAAGCTAGAAAAAACTTTTCGGTTTATCGGTTATTATCAGTGAGATATGTTTATATTTGAATTTTATCGCTCTTTCATAGTGATTAACTTTAATTTTCAATTGTTTTCTCACTATCACTGGATCGGTTAGTGTGATCCAGGATTTTATTAAAATTTGTATTTTACGACCGACAGCTTTCTTGTCTGCTCTGTTAAAAATAACATAATGTAAACTTATCATTATGTTATAAGAGCCTGCAAATAATTATTCCTCAAACTTTAAACCAGAAAAATAAAACTCCGTCCCGTCAATATAATTTTGTAGTCATGTTAGGATTATTTCCAGCACCAATTTTAAAACCTTGCTGAATGGTTCGAGGATATTTGTGATCATTTCAAGACTTTTCTGCGTTAGGGCTGGGCCATTCACTTCTATTTCAGGATCATTTAAGAAAGGTGTTCAGGAACATTTCAGCGTTATTTGCGCAAATATTTGGAGACTATTTTGTAATTATTTTGAGATTATTATAGGCAAATCTTGGCATCATTCTGGAACCATTCGAGATAGTTTTTTGGTTTTATTAGCGACAATTTGGGGATAATTTAGGGACTATTTTGTAATAATTAAGTGGGTTTCGGGAAAATTTATTTATGAATACGAAATGTTGTCGGGTTGTTGTTTTCTGCTTTTTACTACCTTCATGCCAATGGCTTGTTATCTACTTGTTATCGGCCTGTTATCGATAACAGGTATAATCGATGTGTTATTGATTTAAGATTTATGGAAGTGTTTTCAGTGAGCCGATAAGCTATCGAATTTTTATCAAAAAATATCGATTTTTTTTAAAAAATTTCCCTAAATTTCTTTATCTCTTCCTCTTCATTTCCATTTTCATCATGATTAGTTGGCGCTTAACCACCTAAGCGAATTTTGGTTATTTCGTAACAAGTCACGCCAGCTGTCCTTGTTTTTCCATAACTCACGCCAATCGGGAGCACCAAAAACGTCAAATCTTCCCCTACCTGCCTCTCCCAACTCAGTTAATGTCTTTCTCTTCCTCTGCTTCCAAATTACAGTGTTGACTGATATACTTTCTTGGCCCAAACATATACGTTCATACGAATAACGTCACCAAGCCAGCGAAGCCTTCGGATTTTTACTCGCTGCACTATAGTTGTATCTGTACAAAGCTGTGTATAGCTCATCATTATACCTCCTGACATATGGACAGGTCCATAAATCTACCGGATAAATTTTCTCCCGAACACTCCAAGAGATATGTTATCTTCTCTCCACACCTTCCATGATTCAAAGCCATTGATCAGTACAGCCATGATGAGCGACTTGAGATGTGATGTTCGTTCGTCGATAGAATGACTTTACTTTTCAGTTGCCTTCTCAGCCCAAAGTAGCACTTGTTAGCAAGAATAACTTTCCGTTTTATTTCTCAGCTGACATTGTTTTTGCTCTTAATGCTGGTTACCAAATAAAAGAAATCCTTTACAGTCTGGTTTCGAAAGGGAGGTTATTCCCAAAATTTGCAGAGCTGATGGTGTCGCTCAACGTCATTTGACAGAGTGTTATTAACTTTGCAGGAAATTAAGTATAGCAGTATAAAAGCAGCTTCTTTTCCTGCTGTCATAGGCTGCTTTGTAGTCGATGAAAAAATGTGGAGATTCGATTATCTGATCGCGATACAAGATCTTACGCATCGTGAAAACCTGCTCGATAGTAGACTTATCAAGTCTGAAGCGCTTTGGTAAGGTACAATCAATTTGCTGACTATGGGCTTCAGTTTTTCGCACATTACGCTGGATGGAACCTTACACGCGACAATAACCACTCTGATTCCGCGGTAACTGGCGCGGTTGGCAGGGTCCCCTTTCTATTGTTTTGGGAAGAGCACACTTAAATTCCAATCTGGACGTTCGACAACATTTTGCATAGGAGTTGCTTCATGCTCTTCATTAACTTTTCGCCTCCTTGTTTGAACAGCTCGGACGAGTATTCTAACTTAACCTGGCGCTTGTGATATTTTAGCTGAGATATAGCCATTCTTACTTCGTCATAGTCTGGCGCCAGTATGTTTTCCATTATCGACGATTGGGGTATCGGGTAGATCGCTAACTGGCAATGAGGAGAAGTATTACCTCCACAGCTTATTCTAATTTTATAAAACTCGAAAATTGTAATTATTTCTGGGTTTTATATGCACCTTGTTTTAATAAATAATAATTTATATGATGCATGGTGTATATATTTTAGCTGAATGCTTTTTACATCAAAAATAAGCATGATATGATTAAATAAATTTTGAAATCAAGTGCAAAGAGTGTGCATTGGTTGTAAATACAAATTTAAGCTTGACATAAATTCTGCTTTCATGTAGTAAAATTATAAGCAACAACAATTTGCATGTTAAATGCATTTTTAAATAATAACAGAGCAACAAAATCAATAAACAAATTTCATTTTAATGACCAAAGAATATAAAAATGAATTCAATTTAATTTTTTATAGCTAGGAAGGTAGAATATGCCAATTTGTCAATGGATTCTACTTTGTATCTAAGCAAATACCATTGCCGTTTATGTATGTACCAGAGATAACCACTTCGGGATTTTTGGGACCTAAAACTCAATCTCGGAATCGGGGTATTTTCCCGAAATTTAGTCGTCACAAGTTTCTATGTAGCTTATAGATATAATACAAATATTGTGGATAAGACAAGTGTGATAACTTCTGCATAGAAGTCAAAATTACAAATATAATGGATCACCTGATTTTTTATTGACTATCGCTGTCTCATTCTGTATCTCTTTCTATCACATGCTGAAGATGGGGAGCCTTATTGAACCCCCTGTCAAAACGCTTAAAAGTAGCCATATTGAACATCCTGTCAGGCTATTGATGGATAAGATATCACACTTATTTTATCCACAATGACTACAACGACACAAGTTATCGTGTTTCGTATGTTTATTTATTTATCTTTTTTTCGTTTCGCAAAACCAAAAAAAAAACATAAATAAATAATATTAGAAAAAATACAATTTAAGCATGAAATACATTATTTTTTTCGAAAGTTACACTTACACCGGAATATTTTTTTAAAAGCAAAAGAAGATTTTCTAAAAACTCCAAATGGATTTCGAGGGGTAGGATTGATACTAACAGGCAGAATAGCGATCTTAAAAAAAAATCTTAAAGCGCCATGACCTCCATTGTTTTGACTCCACATTCGGGGTTAACCACGTCGTAACCTTTGATCAAATTGCTGTGATATATTGCTGTTTCTGGCTAAGAAATTAATTTGGAGTTGCATCAGCCTACAATATAGCAGAAAAACTGTTTTCGCAATTTTAGATACGAATATCATAAAAACCCGAAGCACATTGCGCAATAAAAACCCTTACAAACCATTAGAAAAAATGTTTCCACAAATTCTTTTATTTTTTTCCGCCATGTAGAATATTTGTTTTGCTCAAAAAAGGAGGATATTTGTGTAAAAAGTTTCAAATAAATCAAATCGATATTAAAATACAGTTTTCAAAAATTCCGAGATTAAATTCAAATAATTTCGGAATTTTCGGGACTTAAAATAGACCGTGGTCCCGGGATGGTCATCCCTAGTATGTATATTAGGGTGGCCCTTCGTTGTATGGAGGGGAAGAAAAGTGTTTGTATTCTTGATCTAACCCCCTAAAAATATGCGAATATCTCAAAAACGAAAATATACAAAGTTTTAGACCAAGCAAAAAATATTTAGAGGTGGCGCAAAGGGCTTGAAATCCTGAAAAATTACGAATTTTTACAATTTCGTCTTTCAGGCTTCCATATTTCTAAACCCTACCAAAATTTACTGCCTTTCTATACTGCAATAAGATCTGTATTTTGTGGCTTTTCTAAAATGGCCACAATCTTTAAAATCGGTCTGTCAATAACAGAGTTACAGGGCAAAATATATATTGCTTTCGACAAACAAATATGAAAAGTACAAATACATATATCCTTTGAAGCCAAACTTGAAGTTTATTTATTTAAAAAAGTATACACTAGACTGCGTCAAAAAAAGAGTTCGTAATGATATATCAGTTTTAAAAATCGGACGTCAAATAGCCAAGTTACAACGAAAAAACCTTTTCGGCTGTATTTCGAGGGATAAAAAAAAATAACCGAAACCCTCTCAACATAATCTTTAAATTTAGGGGCGGATATTAGCAACTTTTTTTTTTGTATGGGGACCAACGCAAACTAGTATATACATATATTTTTTTATAAATTTTCTTTCGAAATGCGTGATGCCACAACAAATTTAAGCCTGCACTGCAACTTATTCTTGCAACAAGCATGTCGAAAAAAATTAAAAAAAAAAAGTATAAAGAACTGAAAATATATATTTTAAAATTGCAAACAACTACAAAAAATTTCTTTGACGTTTTCTTATTAAAACTATGCTGCTCTTGTATGAACAAATGTTGAATAAAATTTTTTTTTTTAAATAGATAAATTGCGGCATTTTGCATTGGAATGGAAAACCACTTCCAGAAATAACAGGTCGTGAGAAGCTGAAACGACTTCCAGCTTCCAGTTGTTGTAACTTACAGGAATAGTAAACACTTAATAGGAGCTCCAAAACTATATGCTGCAAAAGGCTCAGAAATAGCTGGATACGTTGTATGAACTGTTATTTGAATGGGATCTGAAGGATGATATTGTGGCCTGTTGTTTTGATAGGACATCGATTAACACAGGCGTTATAAAAGGAGCTGCAATGTTATTAGAAAAAAAATTGAGCGAACACTTTTGTATCTACCTTGTCGTAATCATAATTATGAAGTTCTGCTGAGAGTTATTTTCCAGTAAATACTAGTAAGGACGTTCAGTTATTTCGGCGATTTCAAGCAAAGTGCAAAAACATCGACAAAAATAGTTTTAGAGATTTGCTACAAAAAAACGAATTGAAATTACTTTTAAGCGATAGCATATATGCTATTTTTAACAACCCTCTAAGAAATACTTGAAAAAGAAAATAGGAAGTGATGACTATAGGGTATTATTGGTATTAACGTCTATATGTCTAGGAGCAAGTGATGGCATAAAGTTTCGTGTACCAAAGCCCACTCATCATGCTCGGTGGACATCTAAAGCATTGTGTTGCTTAAAGGTCTATTATTATTTCGTGAACAGTTTAAATTAACGGAGTATGAAGAGAATTCGATAGCAAGTATATGCGCGTTTATTATACAATTCTATGTTAAGCTTTGGTTTAACTGTACCAATCCTCATAAAGCACCTCTTCAAGACTTACCTTTATTTAAGAAATTTATAAATATAGAAATGTTAATAAAAATATCTGAAATTGCAATAAAAAAGTTTTGTAACCACCTATGGTAGCTGTCTGAAAAATGTATTGCATTGGCATTCGTCGATGATGACGTCTCTTGTACCATGAAGAAAATATTGTAGAAAAAATCAAAATCATAGACAACTGCGACAAGCAAACAGAAAATTTAAAGAGGTTACACTTAAGGCCCAATGAAATCAATAAATTCATAGAAAAAGAACTACACGATTTTGCAATAGGAAATACAATTGATTTTTTTGGTCGGTTTGGGATATCATCTCAATTCCTGTAGGTAGATCCACTATACTGGTGGTGGGGGGGGGGGGGGGGGGGGGGGGGGGGGGAGGGGGGGGGGGAGGGGGGGTGGGTACAGGAACCTATAAAAAAGCTAAGGATACTGTTATAAATATAAAAGTAGTTAACGACACACAGAACGGAGAGTAAAGCTTATGGAAGAATGTAATAGAATACTTACAAATGACGAACAAGGAAAACAATATTTTTTACAAGTTGAAACAATTTGTATCACAAATTAAATCATCATTAATTAGATCTTAGGAAATAATTTCATATTATATACGTGTCAGCCAAAGTTTCAAAAGATATATGTATATGTTTCAAAAATGTATTTTCATAAAAATTTATAATAAAAAAATTTGCAACAAACTCATTTACGTATACTCATTATATACACATTCTTGAAGTAATGACACCGTGTTTAAGGCATAATTCATTTTATAACTTTATTATTATTTGAGCAATTTTTGTTGTTTTAAATTTATTTGAAAGTCAAATATCTCTAGAACTTATAAATAATATTAACACGATAAATCACATTTCACCAATAACAAATGAAGTAGGGTTGACCAAATTTAAGAAATTGTAAAAATTCGTAATTTTTCAGGACTCAAAACTTTTTGCGCCACCTCTAACCCTTTTGATTGATTGACCTAAAGCTTTGTATATTCTATTTTTTAGGCTATTCGCTTTTTTCTAGGTCGTGAGATCGATAATCGGAACACTTTGGAAAATAAGGGCCACCCTAATGTACATGCGGGCATACTTCCATACTAGTAATAAAAAAAGACGGATAAAATGTAACTGTTTTACATACCAATCTTGTGGCTTTTTTGTACATAATTTTTTATTATCAATAAAAAGGTGAAATAAATCCAATTTAATGTTGCTATAACAACGAGATCTGTTGAATTTCTCCTCATTCTAATAAACAAATGCCTATTTTACACGTGCGACGTATATGTACTAGTATTTTTTGACGTTGGGGATAAGAGTTATTTGCTATGATTTTATGATGTAACTTAAATATCGATTGTGTTAGAAATATATTTTCGTAGCTCTATACAAACAAATACATGGGTATATATGTGAAGGTTTTTTAAATGTAAGATAAAATGAAGTTTTTTGTAGTCTTTGGAGTGCGGTACAGAAAAAAGGAGAATGTTTCAATACAGAAAGTTCTTAAATTAAATATTGGGCTTATTTAAAAATTCGCATGCTGTACCAATGTGTAGCGCTCCCTTTTGTCATGCAAGTATAAACTCGTAATGAAACACCCGCTGAAGTAATAGAGCGCATTTATATTATCGTCATATCTATTTACGATTAGACTTTCCGTTTGAAACTAGTAAGTCCTTTCCTTCTCCCCTCAGCAATGGTCATTGTTTTTCGATCTGCGACGATATTTAAGCAGTGACGGCTTCCCACAGGGCTCACTAGCTGGACACCACCGCTTTAATGACTTGCTGATGGCAGCAGAGTTGAATGCAGAGTTGTACCAACCCCAACTCCGTAGACCGATACGTGGACTGAGAGGAAGTGTACCTCAGCTACTTGCAAGGAATTAAGTGCCTACTGCAAATTAATTCGTTTTACCCGTCCTTTGTTATAATCTTGTTGGGGAAAAATGGTTTGCTTTGGAACCTCATTGACTTTTGCCGTGGTGTGTTTTGTTATTGTTGGCCAGCTGTACGATGTTTGCTATGAATCGGTCCTTGCTTGTTGCGGTATACTTTAAGGCGCAGTTGAAGTTACTGAGGAGGTCGTGCTATTTTAATGCTACGTTTTAATCGATAGAAAATTATTTTCGTCAAGTTATCGGTTTGTTATCTGCTCGTTGTTACTTAGCCATCGCCCGCTAATGGTTTATCATCAGCTTGTTAATGGCAATTTTTTCTCAATAAATCCATTAGAGGTCGATAACAAATCGATTAGATGTCGATAGAAAACTGATTAAATTCCGATCGCAAATCGATTTAAAATCGATAAATTTTGAAACCCAATCGATAAGAGATCGATATATTTTTGAACAAAATAAATGAATGTCAAATCGTTAACTTTTTGATTAAAAAACTATAATTTTTAGATATATAATTGCCAACAAACAAATCAGTATCAAACCATATGAAATTCAAAACCCTCTGATAAAAAATCGAAAATTTTTGGATAACAAATCGTTCACTCTTTCATTGTAAATCAATAACTTTTTTGCAATAATCGATAGCTTTTGGATAAAAATCGCTAATAAAACGATGACTCCTCGATAATAAATTTATAACGAATCTATACAATCACAATAACAAACCTAGCGCTTTTGGATAATATATCGAAAATTGCCAATAAATAATAGGTAACATTACGATAGTAAATCAACAAATTTTCGATACCGATACTTCGTCGATCAAAAACCGATGGAAAATTAATTCTTTGTTTTCTGGACAGTTTGGCATAAGCAATCCACCGTTTCTTATGTCGAACTGTACAAAACCCATGAACTTGGAAATTTGAGTTGCCTGGTCTGCAGTCCTAACATTTAAGTTAAAAAACGCAAATAAAAAACTAACATGGTCGTACCGAATGAATTCAAAATGAGCAAAAAATCTACGAGTAAAAGTCCGTAGTGTGCCCTTATCTTTCCTAAATTGCGTTCAATATCAATTCAGAAACAAGGTTAATGTTTAGATGTTACCGTAATCTATTCATTTGGCTCTGCCTTTTATTGCAATTGTGCAAGAAAATTCTACAAGAACCGCTTCTGAATGTTACTATGAAAACACAACTATTTGGGGGATAGAAAGCTATGCCTTTTTTGCAATGTTTTGAGCAGCATCCCAATTTATAATGTACTTTCTCAAAATTGCTTCCCCTTTTTGTGGTACATGTTTTGCAAAATTTAATAGCAGCAGTATAGGTGTTTTACATATTGTTACAATAACAGTACTGACGAATATTATAAAAAACGATATGAAAAATAACAAGTAAGGCGGCGACAGTCTTCGGCTGTGCAGAAAACTTCGTACCTTTCATCAATGGGGTTTTCTGTGGTCTGCATAAAATAGCTATGACCCTTAATCACTTATCTCAACAATATATAACGAAAAAGTAAGTATTTAATGAAGTTTGAAGCTTCTAGCCGTTAAAAAGGGGGCAGAAATTACAGTTTATATGGGGTATTTCAGACAACAATATATGCTAGATACGTAAGCATTTGGTGAAATTCGAAGCTTCTAGCTGTTAAAATGGGGCAATAATCACGAAAAGTTTCTTATCTAAACAATCAGTTGTATGGGATATATATTATATATACCACCGATCTATAAAAATTTTTCAGACAACAATAAGTGTTGTTAGCATTCGGTGAAATTGTTAAGCCTCTAGCTGTTAAAATGGGGCAGTAATTACGAAAATCTTCTTACCTGAACAATCGGTTTGGGGATATATGCTATATATACGACCGATTTCATCCATTTTTTCAGACAAAAATACATGCAATATACAAAACCATATGGTGAAGTTTGAAGCTTCAATCAAATAAATTTAGGAAGATATGATAAAAAACCTCTTTTCTGAAAAGTCGGTTGAATGGGGGCAAATGTCTAATCGGACAACTTAACATACCCGCTCACCAAACTTTATCAAGGCATATCAAAAATTGAGGGACTAGTAAACACAGAAATACGGATATGGCTAAATCAACACAGTTCTTCACCATGATCATTTTCACAGGGGTGGTCCATAACGAGAGGAGTGTTAGAGGCGTTGGTTCTACATTACAATTAAAGAGATGATTGGTGTCATGTGGGGACACATTGCATGCGAGGCATACATTTTGTATGTCGGGGTTAATTCTGGATAGGTAAGACTTTAACCTGTTACAGTATCCAGATCGAAGTTGAGCTAGAGTAACTCGCGTTTCCCTGGGGAGTATGCGTTCCTGTTCCGCAAGTTTTGGGAACTGTTTTTGAGTACTGGATTCACCGGGCAATTCCTGGCATAAAGGTCCGACGCTTGTTTGCGGAGTTCACCAAGGTTTTTTCACTTCATACATCTGGGTTCTCAGGTCCCGTATTTCCTCATAATGCCTACGGAGATGACTCCCTAAGCCCCTGGGTGGTGTTGGCTCATCCATCAGATGTCTGTTGGGATGCCTAGGTTTCTGGGTATTCAACAGGAACTGTTTGGTTAGCATCTCATTTCTCTCCCTGATGGGGAGTATTCTCGCCCCATTTTGTCGATGGTGTTCTGGGGACATAAGAGGACAACCCGTAGCGGTTCTGAGGGCAGTATTTTGGCAGGCCTGTAGTTTCTTCCAGTGAGTGGTCTTTAGGCTTGGCGACCATATCGGGGACGCGTAGCATTCAATCGGCTGGCCAATTGTTTTGTACGTGGTAATGAGCGTTTCCTTATCTTTTCCCCAAGTACTGCCAGCAAGTGATTTTAGGATTTTATTACGGCTCTGGATTTTCGGTAGAATTGCTGCTGCAGGCTCACCAAAATGTAGATCCTGATCAAACGTCACACACAAGGTTTTTGGGTATAGGACAGTCGGTAGCGTTGTGCCATCGACGTGGATATTCAAAATGGTCGACATTTGGGATGTCCATGTTGTAACAAGGTCGCGGAGGATTTAGTCGGTGATAATGCCAGGTTTCGCGAAGTGAAAAAACTGGAGAGATCAGGGAGGTAGCCGTTTATTCTGTAGCCAAGCTCATCGATCTGTGCGCCTGGGTCTGTGGCTATTATTGTGCAGTCATCAGCGTAGGAAACGATAGTAACTCCTTCTGGTGGCGAAGGTAGCTTTGATATGTAGAAGTTAAACAAAATTGGGGATAGGACACCACCCTGTGGCACCCCTTGTTTAATTCTTCTTGGTTTAGATGATTCGTTTCTAAATTGCACCGATGCCTTCCGACCACCCAGATAATTTGCGGTCCACCTTTTTAGACATGGGGGAAGGGTAGACCCTTCCAGGTCTTGCAGTTACGTGTCATGGTTGACCGTATCAAAAGCTTTTGATAGGTCTAGCGCAACGAGTACTGTTCTATGGTGGGGGTTTTGATTTAAATCGCAATTTATCTGGGTGCTAATGGCATTTAGCACGGTGGTGGTGCTATGGAGTTTTCTAAAGCCATGCTGATGAGAGGTCATTTCGGTATTCTTATTGGCGGGTCTATCTATTTTCCTTTAGGGACTTACAATTTTGAGATTCGTGACTAAGTTAATATACCATTTCATTCTCATAAAAGGTATAAAAATTATTGAAACAGCAGCTAAAGTGGCAACTGCATAAAAAAACAAGTAAGGACGGGACTGTATTCGGCTGTGCCGAAGACTTCATACCTTTCAAGAATGGGGCTGAACAATAATCTTATCCCGTTCGTAATCTCCAAATAATCGGATGTATAAGAAAAGAAATATATAGTGAACAGATATACATACCTAAACGATTTTTAAGATAAATATAAAATAAACAAGTAAGGACGGGACTGTCTTCGGCTATTCCGAAGACTTCATACCTTTCATGAATGGGGCTGAACAATAATCTTATCCCGTTCGTAATCTCCGAATAATCGGATGTATAAGATAAGAAATATCTAGTGAACAGATCTACATACCCAAACGATTTTTAAGATAAATATAAAATAAAAAATAGGTAGGTACTTTGTGAGAGGATGCAAAGCTTCACGTTGTTTGTGACCTGCATGTAAAAAGTATGACTACGAATCACGAATTTCAAAAATATATGACGTAAACGTAACTATTTGATGAAATTTAATGAATTTTGAAGCTTCTAGCCATAAAAAAGGGGCAAAAATGAAAGTTTATATGAAGTATATAATATATATACCACCGATCTCTATGATTTTTCAGACAACAATATATGCTATATACGTAAGCATTTTGTGAAATTTGAAGCTTCTAGCTGTTAAAACGGGGCAGAAATTGCGCATAGTTTCTTATCTGAACAATCGGTTGTATGAGATATATACTATGTATACCACCGATCTCAATGATTTTTTCAGACATCAATATATGCTATACAGTAAGCATTTGGTGAAATTTGAAGCTTATAGCTGTTAAAATGGGATAGAAATTGCGAAAAGTTTCTTATCTGAACAATCGGTTGTATGAGATATATACTATATATACAACCGATCTCTATGATTTTTTCAGACAACAATGTATGCTATATACGTAAGCAATCGGTGAAATTTGAAGCTTATAGCTGTTAAAATGGGGTAGAAATTGCGAAAAGTTTCTTATCTGAACAATCGGTTGTATGAGATATATACTATATATACAACCGATCTCTATGATTTTTTCAGACAACAATATATGCTATATACCTAAGCATTCGTTGAAATTTGAAGCCTCTAGCTCTTAAAATGGGGCAGTAATTACGAAAAGTTCCTTATCTGAACAATCGGTTGTGGGGGATATATACTATATATACGACCGATCTCATCAATTTTTTCAGGCAACAATATGTGCAATATACGAAAGTATATGGTGAAGTTTGAAGCTTCAATCTGTTAAATTGGGTAAGATATTACAAAACCTTCTTTTTCTGAAAAATCGGTTGTATGGAGGATATATGCTATAGTGGTCCGATCCGGTCGGTTCCGACAAATGTCTAATCGGACACCCAAATACACCCGCTCACCAAATTTTATCAAGATATCTCAAAAATTGAGGGACTAGTTTGCATACAAACAGACAGACGGACAGACGGACAGACGGACATGGCTAAATCAACTCAGCTCTTCAACCTGATTATTTCGGTATACTTAATGGTGGGTCTATCTATTTTCCTTTAAGGACTTACAATTTTCGGTTTCGTGACGAAATTAATATACCATTTCATTTTCATGAAAGGTATAAAAATAGGTAGGTAATCTGTGTGAGGATGCAAAGCTTCACGTTTTTTGTGGTCTGCATGTAAAAACTATGACTACGAATCACGTATTTCAAAAATATATGACGTAAACGTAACTATTTGATGAAATTTGATGAATTTTGAAGCTTCTAGCCGTAAAAAAGGGGCAAAAATGAGAGTTTATATGAAGTATATAATATATATACCACCGATCTCTATGATTTTTTCAGACAACAATATATGCTATACACGTAAGCATTTGGTGAAAGTTGAAGCTTCTAGCTGTTAAAATGGGGAAGAAATTGCGCAAAGTTTCTTATCTGAACAATCGGTTATATGGGATATATACTATATATACCACCGGTATCTATGATTTTCTCAGACAACAATATATGCTATACACGTAAGCATTTGGTGAAAGTTGAAGCTTCTAGCTGTTAAAATGGGGAAGAAATTGCGCAAAGTTTCTTATCTGAACTATCGGTTGTATGCGATATATACTATATATACAACCGATCTCTATGATCTTTTCTGACAACAATATATGCTATATACGTAAGCAATCGGTGAAATTTGAAGCTTATAGCTGTTAAAATGGGGTAGAAATTGCGAAAAGTTTCTTATCTGAACAATCGGTTGAATGAGATATATACTATATATACAACCGATATCTATGATTTTTTCAGACAACAATATATGCTATACACGTAAGCAATCGGTGAAATTTGAAGCTTATAGCTGTTAAAATGGGGTAGAAATTGCGAAAAGTTTCTTATCTGAACAATCAGTTGTATGAGATATATACTATATATACAACCGATATCTATGATTTTTTCAGACAACAATATATGCTATACACGTAAGCAATCGGTGAAATTTGAAGCTTATAGCTGTTAAAATGGGGTAGAAATTGCGAAAAGTTTCTTATCTGAACAATCAGTTGTATGAGATATATACTATATATACAACCGATATCTATGATTTTTTCAGACAACAATATATGCTATACACGTAAGCATTTGGTGAAACTTGAAGCTTCTAGCTGTTAAAATGGGGTAGAAATTGCGAAAGTTTCTTATCTGAACAATCAGTTGTATGAGATATATACTATATATACAACCGATCTCTATGATTTTTTCAGACAACAATATATGCTATATACGTAAGCAATCGGTGAAAGTTGAAGCTTCTAGCTGTTAAAATGGGGAAGAAATTGCGCAAAGTTTCTTATCTGAACAATCGGTTATATGGGATATATACTATATATACCACCGGTATCTATGATTTTCTCAGACAACAATATATGCTATACACGTAAGCATTTAGTGAAATTTGAACATATCTAAACGATTTTTAAGATAAATATAAAATAAAAAATAGGTAGGTAATCTGTGTGAGGATGCAAAACTTCACGTTTTTTGTGGTCTGCATGTAAAAACTATGACTACGAATCACGTATTTCAAAAATATATGACGTAAACGTAACTATTTGATGAAAGTTGATGAATTTTGAACCTTCTAGCCGTAAAAAAGGAGCAAAAATGAGAGTTTATATGAAGTATATAATATATATACCACCGATCTCTATGATTTTTTCAGACAACAATATATGCTATATACGTAAGCATTTTGTGAAATTTGAAGCTTCTAGCTGTTAAAACGGGGCAGAAATTGCGCAAAGTTTCTTATCTGAACAATCGGTTGTATGAGATATATACTATATATACAACCGATCTCTATGATTTTTTCAGACAACAATATATGCTATATACCTAAGCATTTGGTGAAATTTGAAGCTTCTAGCTGTTAAAATGGGGTAGAAATTGCGAAAAGTTTCTTATCTGAACAATCGGTTGTATGCGATATATACTATATATACAACCGATCTCTATGATCTTTACTGACAACAATATATGCTATATACGTAAGCAATCGGTGAAATTTGAAGCTTATAGCCGTTAAAATGGGGTAGAAATTGCGAAAAGTTTCTTATCTGAACAATCAGTTGCATGAGATATATACTATATATACAACCGATATCTATGATTTTTTCAGACAACAATATATGCTATATACGTAAGCAATCGGTGAAATTTGAAGCTTATAGCTGTTAAAATGGGGTAGAAATTGCGAAAAGTTTCTTATCTGAACAATCGGTTGTATGAGATATATACTATATATACAACCGATCTCTATGATTTTTTCAGACAACAATATATGCTATATACGTAAGTATTCGGTGAAATTTGAAGCTTCTAGCTGTTAAAATGGGGCTAAAATTTGCGAAAACATATATATATATATATATATACTATATATATACTATATATACCACCATATATATACTATATATACCACCGATCTTTATGATTTTTTCAGACAACAATATATGTTATATACCTAAGCATTCGTTGAAATTTGAAGCCTATAGCTCTTAAAATGGGGCAGTAATTACGAAAAGTTCCTTATCTGAACAATCGGTTGTGGGGGATATATACTATATATACGACCGATCTCATCAATTTTTTCAGGCAACAGTATGTGCAATATACGAAAGTATATGGTGAAGTTTGAAGCTTAAATCTGTTAAATTGGGTAAGATATTACAAAAACCCTCTTTTTCTGAAAAATCGGTTGTATGGAGGATATATGCTATAGTGGTCCGATCCGGTCGGTTCCGACAAATGTCTAATCGGACACCCAAATACAACCGCTCACCAAATTTTATCAAGATATCTCAAAAATTGAGGGACTAGTTTGCATACAAACAGACAGACGGGCAGACGGACAGACGGACATGGCTAAATCAACTCAGCTCTTCAACCTGATTATTTCGGTATACTTAATGGTGGGTCTATCTATTTTCCTTTAAGGACTTACAATTTTCGGTTTCGTGACGAAATTAATATACCATTTCATTTTCATGAAAGGTATAAAAAAGTGTGTTGTACCAAAGTAACACATGTTGTCTGCCACAAACATATACGCACTAATTTTTTTATAACGACTATAAAAAAGTGCAATCATGCCACAACTCCTGTATAATTTATGCCATATACACTACACCACTTAGCTCTTCACGCCTATACAATGTGCTGATGTATATGTGCATATGTACGTTTGTATAGCAACATTGGCGCCAGGATGCATGACCACCATCACTTCCGAAATCATTTAAAATTAACGCCAAGTATCAATTATTACAGCCACATGTTGAAGTAGTGTTGTTGGTATAAGAAAAAATACATGCATACATATAAACAAACAAAAATTCGAAGATATATACAAAATGAACAGCCAAGTGAAAATGATAACAGTCAATAAAAATTTTTCAGAAACAAAAAGTTTGTAAAAGACAATCAATATTAAAAGGTAGTTGGAAAAAAGAAAGCGTCGATTACGTAAAATGTTATGTTTTAACAAAAAAATAAAAATAAACAAATTTTATTGCAATATTGGATATTTTCAATTTTGATGGAAGTTAATGTGCGGTTTACATATACATACATACATACATACACGTATGTTATAAGTCGAGACACTTATAACACTCAATATTAAGTGGAAAAGGAAGAAAAGTAAAAAGTTTTTAAAAGGAAAATTTTTTCTTCTTGCAAAATTTGAAAAACATACCTAACAGTAAATGGAGTTCAGTAGAGGTTAGAAGAGTAGAAAGAACTGTTCAAACGATTATTCAGATTAGAAATAGTCCGCATTTAAACAGCTATAAACTTCAAACCGCTTGAACCGATTATCATGAAATTTAGTGAGCATATTGGGTAGGTCTGAGAATCGGCCAACGTCTACCCTTTTTTCGCTACGTGATTAGGGTCTTGAGATGAAAACGTGGACCCGGGTACCCCTAGAATGTGTTTATACAATATGGATATCAAATGAAAGCTGTTGATGAGTGCTATAGTACAGGATAATTTTTATACAACTGCGAGGCTAGGGTCTCGAGATATAGTTCAAAACGTGGACCCGGGTACCCCTAGAATATGTTTATACAATATGGATATCAAATGAAAGCTGTTGATGAGTGCTATAGTACAGCATAATTTTCATACCCCTGGGTGACTAGGGTATCAAGATATAGGCCAAAACGTGGACCCGTGTACCCCTAGAATGTGTTTATATAATATGGATAACAAATGAAAGCTGTTGATGAGTGATTTAGTAGAGGTTAATTTTCATACCCCTGGGTGACTAGGGTCTGGAGATATACACCAAACGTTGGCCCGTGAACGCCTAGACAATGTTTTTACATTGTGGGTTTCAAATTGAAGCTTTTAATGAGTGTGCTTTAGTACAGGGTAGTTTTCATACCTATTGGTGACTAGGGTCTCGAGATATAGGCCAAAACGTGGATCACGGTAACACTACGATGTGTTTTTAAACGGTTTTATTTAGCTTGAGTTGACAGACCGCATGGCCGCATGCACGACTGCACGGCCGTTGTGAACGGATCTTGTAATTGAAATTTAAGTAACTTCCCGATAAGCTACAAGCATGAAACTTGGAATATAGTTCAGAACCCATGGATCGAGATATTCGCAAAAATCGTATTTGTGGACCGATTTGGCTCATATATGGAACGCTTAATACATACAAGAATAGAAAGCGACCTATGAAAAAAATCGCCGCTAGGTGGCGCATGGATCGAGATATTCGCAAAAATCGTATTTGTTGACCGATTTGGCTCATATTTGGAACACTTAATACATACAAGAATAGAAAGCAAGCTATCAAAAAATCGCCGCTAGGTGGCGCATGGATCGAGATATTCACAAAAATCGTATTTGTGGCCCTATTTGGCTCATATTTAGAACACATAATACATACAAGAATAGAAAGCGACCTATGAAAAAATCGCCGCTAGGTGGCGCATGGATCGAGATATTCGCAAAAATCGTATTTGTGGACCGATTTGGCTCATATTTGGAACACTTAATACATACAAGAATAGAAAGCGACCTATCAAAAAAAAAATCGCCGCTAGGTGGCGGAAGGATCGATATATTCACAAAAATCATATTTGTGGTCCGATTTTGCCCATATTTGGAACACACAATACATAGATACATGAATAGAAAGCGACCTATGATGCCCGATTTGGCTCATATTTGGAACAAATATTGCATACAGTCCGGTAGAAGTGACATCAAAATATTTTGGAGTTGGAGGAGGGACAAGCATACGTGGCGCAGAGTCGAGTAAAGTCTTTGGAAGGATTATGTATTGAGGACTTAGGTTGTAACAAATTTTCAGGAAAGAGTCCTTGTAATAATGAGTCACTAAATGAACTAAATAGAATAAGAAATAATCGGCAATTAAATAAAGACTAAAAACTTGAAATTAAAATAATTAAAAAAAATTTTTTAAGTTAAACGGTTTTATTGAAAACAATACATAGATGAAGTAATAATAATACGAAAAGCTAGAAAATAATTAGGTATCTCCTAGGTACTAGTCATCACACTCCTTATCAATCTATGGCGTTGATCAGACAATTAAATAAAAGCATTGGACGCGTCATATTTCTACTGATAGTCATAAGTAAAACTAACTAAACCTTAATCAGTCACATTTTTAGAAATTTCACGCGCCCAACGCTTTTATTTAATTGTCTGATCAACGCCATAGATTGATAAGGAGTGTGATGACTAGTACCAAGGACCTACCTAATTATTTTCTAGCTTTTCGTATTATTATTACTTCATGTAAGTATTGTTTTCAATAAAACCGTTGAACTTAAAAATTGTTTTTAAATTTTTTTATGACATTATGGGTATCAAATTGGAGCTGTTGATGTGTGCTTTATACAAGGTAAGTTTTATGCCGCTGGGTGACTAGGGTCTCGAGATGTAGGCCAAAACGTGGACCCGGATACACCTAGAATGTGTTTTTACATTAAGGGTATCAAATTGAAACTGCTAATGTATGCTTTAGTACAGAGTAAGCTTTACACCGCTGGGTGACTACGGTCTCGAGATATAGGCCAAAACATGGACCCGGATACACCTAGAATGTGTTTTTATATTATGGTTATCAAATTGAAGCTGTTTATGTGTGCTATAATACAGAGTAAATTTTACACCGCTGAGTGCCTAGGGTCTCGAGATATAGGCCAAAACATGGGCCCGGATACCCCTAAAGTGTGTGTGTATTATGGATATCAAATGAAAACTGTTTCTGAGAGCTCTAAAGTTCATTGTGATATTCGATTTAGTCACATCAACCTGGCAAAACTGATAAATATGCATGCGAAGCCGAAATAAAGACAAAAATTAATAATACCCACATACCTATTTACATACATCCTATTCGATTTGCCTGAAATTTCGTATATAAATTTGCTTATATTAGTATTTACTATGCTTTTTCGGGAAGTATACCAGTGACGGACTGGGACTGGGATTGGGAATAGGACTGGGACTGAAACTGAGGCTCGGAGTGGGACTGGGACTGATACTCGGAATGGGACTTTAATAAAATACATACCACCCTCTGGGACTGGCAATAAGAGATGAAGAAGAAGGAAAAAAACTTGAGAGAAGAGAAAAGAGAGAAGGAGACTGAGAAAGAGATAGAATGAGACGAAGATGGAGATGAAGCGAAAAAGACGGAGGGAAGAGTGAATAAAAAGGTTAGGAAAAAGTGTAGAGGGGTAAGGCAGAGTTAGACGGAAAAAGCTTATTAAAATGTATGCAGATAGGCCAAATTTAGGGCAGAGCAACGTCTGCCGCATCTGCTAGAACTAGTGTAAAGGCAGATGCCTTTATCCCCTCAGCCATATGAATGCCCCGCTGCTCGCTTTGCAATCGGTATCTAAGTATTCCATTTAGGTGAATTAATTAATTCTATATGCTTTTTAATCCTAATTGAATGGAATAATTATAGGCGCGCTCAGTAGCTTTGTAATATCGGATTTATAGTAGTACTTTCATGATAATTACACTACCATAAAGTACGAATGTTGGAGATTTCGAGTTCAATACTCAGTTCCAAAGAAGATAGCTTATGAAGAAGTGTAATTCAGAAACGTGTCCGAGTAACCATTCTTGTTTGTATACTTTGCAAGTTTTCTCTAATATCAATAATATATATTGTTCAGATAAGTGTTCGTGGTAATAGTTTTATTATACAGACCACAAGAAATGTTAAACTGTGTATCCTTGTTACAAAATTCGATACACATGTTAGGCTTATAACAAAAAAAAATTGATTCTAATAAAAATGACTTTGATCGAATTTCAACATTCTAGGTGAATTATTTATTAATTAATGTGTTTTTTTTTATTTTTAAAAATTTCATAACTGTAAAAAGTGGGCGTGGTTATCATCCGATTTCGCTCATGTTAAATATATATTTGAGATGAGAGCCAAGAAGCCCATATACCACATTTTATTAGGATATCTCAATATTTACTCAAATTATCATGATTCCAGACAGACGGATGGACGGACGTGGCTAAATCAATTAAAATGCAGATATGTAAATAAATATGTAAAAAAAAAACTGCTTAGTAAACAGCATCGTAAATCCAGCGAATAGAATAAAGTTATTGTTCTCCTCCATTCATGAAAGGTATCAAGTCTTCGGCTGTGATCTCCCTTACTTGTTAGAACTATTAGATGTTAAAATTATTATTAATATTTTTTTATTTCAAAGTATAGTACAGAAAGACTTGGAATCTTGTCATTGCACATATTCAAAAGGAATATTACAAATTTTTTTCTTAAAATTAAACTTTAAATAACACGGTTTTTAACATAACAACAAAGGCCTAAGGATTTGTTACTGCTGTTTTAAGGCATCCCCATGATTTCATGCAATTTATTGGAATAGGTAACGAATTCCACTCTCTCACACAGATTCAGCAGAGAATAATCTAGAGATGTCTACAATGGTATATCTGGAAAATACGATATTTTTAGTTCTTTAGAATTCTACAAATTTAAGTTTCTCGTAAAACTATTCAGGTTGTTGAAACTTATTTTCTTCTTTAAAAAGGATAAATTTCGGATGTCAAGGTAGGTTTATATGCTAAATCCAAGTATATTTGCTGCGTTGTTTCTTAATATATTTTATATATTTGATTGTGGCGGCCACCGTGGTGTGATGGTAGCGTGCTCCGCCTACTACACCGTATGCCCTGAGTTCGCACCCCGGGTAAAGCAACATCAAAATTTTTAGAAATAAGGTTTTTCAATTAGAAGAAAAATTTACTAAGCGGGGTCGCCCCTCGGCAGTGTTTGGCAAGCGCTCCGGGTGTATTTCTGCCATGAAAAGCTCTCAGTGAAAACTCATCTGCCTTGCAGATGCCGTTCGGAGTCGGCATAAAACATGTAGGTCCCGTCCGGCCAATTTGTAGGGAAAATCAAGAGGAGCACGACGCAAATTGGAAGAGAAGCTCGGCCTTAAATCTCTTCGGAGGTTATCGCGCCTTACATTTATTTTTTTTTATATTTGATATGATGTAACGAATGTGAGGTGCTTAAGTTAAGCAGGATATGACTTTAAAGCCGAGGCATGTAACTCCAGGCTGAAATTGTAATACTTGTCCACTTGGGTCAAACGATGCGTGCGATACTGCTGATACCTGTATTTTTCGCGTTAGGGCAAAGGTTTCATCCCGAAAGGATATTTGTTAAAGGTCGTCATTAAGCCCAAGCACAAAGTCTTCCCTCGGTCCAATTGTGTCAGCATATAGATGAATGGAGGAGTTTTGACAGCAATGAACAACGTCATTAATAAAATTTTTTAATATTATTGGATCCAAGATTGATCCTTCGAGTGCATCTGAGGGAATACTTCTACGTTCTGAATATATTTCACCACACTGGATTTGTAGCCTGTGCGACAAGTAGTATTCCATCAGTTTAATGGTGGTTGCTTCTAAGCCGAAATAGAATTTAAGTTGTATTAACCTTGTTGTTTTCGTTGTTATTGTTTTACCGTTAACGACACTCCAGAAGGTTTTAAGGAGTGTTGTCGATGTTGATGGTCCTTTGCCTGATATAGATCCGGTACGTTTCGGTAGCAAGCACCATTTAGGTACAAGCCTTTAGTGTTGAGGGCAGTCATAATTTTGTGATTTATGTTTGGCTATCGAAACAATGTAGGCTACCTTCTATTGGTTTGAAAACGTAGACGAGGTAATGGCAAAGTTATTCAGATATGTAAGAGGAGGCAATGAATAGGGCATATTCAAGTTTAAAAATCTTATACTAAGCCCATCCACACCAACAGCATTTGACTTTATATCATATACGAAATAAGCGATCTCATTTCTATTGTTTGAAACAAATGCGATTTTCACAGAAAGGTTTTATTCTAAGGTCTGATTAAAAATAAAGTACGAAGCAGGATCTTGTATATATATTCCTATAAAATATGAGTTCATTAGATTTACATCAACAGTGCCATGCTTTATCATCTTTCGAACTAAGATCAATTCCGACTTCTTATTCAAATTTTACCCTCAACAGCAACATTACAAGCCAACCTAATATAAACACACGCAAGTCATTTTCTGTCAAAAATGTCTCATGCACATACAACTTGTATGAGAGCAACCCAAATTGAATTTGCTGCGTGAAAACCTAACTCGATTTCCAATTTTTGTTCTGCGTGACATTTAGATTTGACGTTTGCACACATGCTTTACATTGTCGCAACGCATGCTTCTTTGGGTTAGGGCAAAAAACGGCGGTTGTTTGCGTGCGCTAAAAAACGCAGTGCGGTTTTATTAGGTTGGCTTTTTACACATTGCCAACTAATAATTAACTAAAATTTCCCGCAAAATTAATAAAATATCTTATGTATTAAGTTTTGAACAAATTTAAATTATGTTATCAAATTCCTTTCCTTTCATTAGATATTTATATACAATGATATGCTGTAATTTCTATTAAGAATTTTCCGAAGCAAAAATTCAATTTAAGTGAATAAAAAAGTTAAATGAAATATTGTAAAAAATTCGAGCAAACTCATTGTAGGTGTATTTTTTTTCACACATTTATGGATTTGTGCTTGAAAGATCTCAACAGCTACGACAGTGCACATCACCACCAGCATACAACGTCATTTTGTCACTGTCCAATAGCGACGCACAACAAATGGAGCGTTACTATGGCTACGGCGGTGAAATGCCGATGGGGTGAAATGCCGATGGGATGAAATTTACCAGAAATTAGTGGTTTCCAGGTACAACTACGGAACTCTTTCGAATATGCAGAACTGTTTGCGTTATTTGTTTTTATGTTAGTTTTAAATAACTATTTCCGCGTTGTTTTGTTTTCGCTTGACTGCAATCTTTAGTTGAGCTTAAGCTTTAGTAGTGGCTATTATTTTTATACTCAGCTGAGCAGAGCTCACAGAGTATATTAACTTTGTTCGCATAACGGTAATCCGTAACGGCATAAACTAATCGAGATAGACATAGACGTCTATATATCAAAATGATCTGTGTGAAAAAAGAAATTCATTTAGCCATGTCCGTCCGTCAGACTGTAAATACGATAACTTGAGTAGCTTTTGAGGTATCTTGACGAAATTTGGTATGTAGGTTCCTGGGTGCTCATCTCAGATCGCTATTTAAAATGAACGAAATCGGACTACAACCACGCCCACTATTTCGATATCGAAAATTTCGAAAAACCAAAAAAATGCGATAATTCATTACCAAAAACGTATAAAGCGATGAAACTTGGTAGGTGCATTGACATTATGACGAAAAATAGAAATTTAGAAAAATTTTGGACAATGGGCGTGGCACCGCCCACTTTTAAAAGAAGGTAATTCAAAAGTTTTGCCAGATGTAATTTGGCAGTCGTTGAAGATATATTGATGAAATTTGGTAGGCACATTACTCCTATTTCTATATGTGTGCTAAATAAAAATTAGCGAAATCGGATAGCGATCACGCCCACTTTCAAAAAAAAAAATTTGTTTAAAGTCAAATTTTAACAAAAAATTTAATTTCTTTACAGTATAAAAGTAAATTATGTCAAAATTCGACTCCAGTAATGATATGGTGCATTAAAATACAAAGATAAAAGAAAATTTCAAAATGGGCGTAACTCCGCCCTTTTTCATTTAATTCGTCTAGAATACTTTTAATGCCATAAGTCGAACAAAAATTTACCAATACTTGTGAAATTTGGTAGGGACATAGATTCTATGACGGTAACTGTTTTCTGTGAAAATGAGCGAAATCGGTTGAAGCCACGCCCAGTTTTTATACACAGTCGACCGTCTGTCCTTCCGCTCGGAAGTTAACACGATAACTTGGGCAAAAACGATATATCTTAACTAACCTTAGCTCACGTAATTATCTGAACTCATTTTGTATTGGTGTAAACAATGGCCGAAATCCGACTATGACCACGCCCACTTTTTCGGTATCGAAAATTACGTAAAATGAAAAAAATGCCATAATTCTGTACCAAATATGAAAAAAGAGATGAAACATGATAATTGGATTGGTTTATTGACGCAAAATATAACTTTAGAAAAAACTTTGTAAAATGGGTGTGACACCTACCTTATTAAGTAGAATAAAATGAAAAAGTTCTGCAGGGCGAAATCAAAAGCCCTTGGAATCTTGGCAGGAACACTGTTCGTGGTATGACATATATAAATAAATTAGCGGTACCCGACAGAAGATGTTCTGGGTCACCCTGGTCCACATTTTGGTCGATATCTCGAAAACGCCATCACATATACAACTAAGGGCTACTCCCTTTTACAACCCTCATTAATACCTTTAATTTGATACCCATTTCGTACAAACACATTCTAGAGTCACCCCTGGTCCACCCTTATTGCTATATCTCGAAAAGGCGTCCACCTATAGAACTAAGGCCCACTACGTTTTAAATAATCATTAACACCTTTCCTTTGATACACATGTCATACAAACACATTCCAGGGTTACCCTAGATTCATTTTGCTAAATGGTGATTTTTCCTTATTTTGTCTCCAAAGCTCTCAGCTGAGTATGTAATGTTCGGTTACACCCGAACTTAGCCTTCCTTACTTGTTTTTTTTTTTCTGTTCCGAATATCAGCAATTTTTTTGTTGGTTGCTGCTGTTTTGCTACAAAAATGCTTTATAAGCACTGGTTTTTGTGAAATATCACGTGAAAAGTATATGCCGAATAACTTTTTTTAATTTTCATCTAGTTCTGCTTAAGCTAAATAATCAATACTACCCGAAAAAAAATTAAGGTGGAAAATCTTTACTTTTAATGATTATGCGATAAACAAGCTTATGTCTAGTCCACTATAGCAACTTTTACCTCTAAAAGCTGCTTAAATCCCGAAGCGCACAATTCATCAGAGAACTAATTGTTGGAAAGTTCTTTCCACTTATGTCAAACGCAAACTCATTTGATTACGCCGTAAGTTTAATGGAACAGCCGTCGAATTGCTTCAGTAGCTAGTTTTTAACCTATAGCGTATTTATCTCCCACCAATTTAACCTGCAGCCGATTCCTGTAGTTGTAGCTGGATGTACTTCAATGAGAATTAGAATTAGAAACATTCAACCCAGTGCCGTGTCTACCGACTTGTTTTTCGTGTACGCATGTTGTGTTGAAGAGAACAATTTTTAATCGATTTTAAAATTTTTGTACAAATAAAAAGCTTTGAGCAGAAATAAGCTAAAATTTATGAGACTGTAATCCTTGGGGTACATATGACTGAAAATAAAACACGAGCAGTCTTATGCACCAATCTGTTTTTATATTAAGCCATACCACAAACGCTCTACTTGAAATTTGTAGTAAGGAAGGGAATATACTATCTGGGCCCGTGGTCTTAAACCTAGAGGAAGTCTTCACCTCCCATTAACTTTTGGCATCAGTCACCGAGCATGGCTCTTATACCCCAACCTCCGATGGGTGACTCTTAGGTTAAGTTAGGTTAGGTGGTAGCTGCCCTGATAAGGAAAGCTCACTTGGACAACACGAAGGTCCGTTGCGATACCACATTCAACAAAAATATCGGTGACTTAGATCGAGCTACTTAGAGAATCGTTGGGTAGCAACGATAAAGCTCCGAATGATACCGATCTCAACTTTGGATAAATCCTCGGGAGATCCGAGTGAGTCGTGACCGAAGTACTTTCGCCTAGTTCTGGCAAAAGCTGGGCAATGAAGTATAAAGTGATTTGGTGACTGCATCTCATCATCCTCCATACAACTGCAGCAGGATGGAATTTTCAGTATATTGAGACGTGCGGCATAGATACCCATAGGACAGTGACCCGTCAAAACTCCACTACATTGATAGGCGAGCCTTAGTGAACCCAATTATTTCAGCAGTCCTCCTGTCATCCACTTTTGGCAAGAAAGATCTTGCTACCCTGCAAGACGTGGTGCCCGCCCAACGTATGCTGAGCTGAGTCGAGGCCCACCTATGGATGGGCAATCCACAGGTGGCCAGCGGAATCCCGAAATTCCTACAGCCATCTTCATCCGGTCCAGATGTACCGATGCGATCTAAGAGATCCGCTTGACAGTTACCCGGGATATCACTATGGCCCGGGACCCAGATAATCTTAATTGGTAAATAATTCGATGCAATCGCAAGTGAGGTCAGGCACTCCCAGACCACCCTCAATCGCACTGTAGTTGAGCTCAAGGCCTTGATAGCCGCTTAGCTATCAGAGTAGATGTATTTTTTGAGTAGGTTAGTCTGATCTAATATTTCCTGGTACAAATAGAGATTTATTTTACCTTTCGCCCGACGTTTCGCTGAATATTTCAGCCTCTTCAGGGGCTACACTATTTTTATTTTCAAATAAATAAATAAAGAAACAAAATGTCACAACAAATAGAAATTAATATGAAAACTTTAAATTTCACTTAAAATAATATTGGACAATAAGAACAAACATTTAGAACTAAAATATTAGTAGCACCCTACGTGGTAGTCTTGTCATTACTAATTTATTTATTTACTCAAGCATAGCATGTATGCAGCGGCGATATTGGCGCTGTCCTCCTTTCTGTTCATCGTCGTTTGTCTGTTGCTTAAAATGTGTAAGCTTTCAAGTGTGTATCTCACCATCTCCCTTTTTTCGCTATCAATAATTTTGGTCTTCGTGAAATCAGCTGTATGGCCACAGTTGAGTATGTGCTGTGGCAGTGCAGTGCTTTGTTTTTGTTTCTAATATCAGCTGCGTGTTCGGCAATGCGAACACCTAGCGCCCGCTTTGTCGTCCCAATGTATGTTTTATCACAGTTTTCGTTCTTCTTTCCTAGCCTACTCAAAAAATACATGTACATAATCGAACTGATCGCAAAAATAAAACTATATATCAGAGTAGATGTTAAATTCCCTAACCGTAGCTGCACTGGAAAGCATTTATTCCACCGCATCCTTAATCGCAGCAACTTCTGCTTGGAATACACTGCAGTGGACAGCCAACTTAAACTTGCGGCTTACATTTGGCTCTTGACAAAAGACCCCCCACCAACCTTTCCTTCCAACTTCGACCCATTCGTGAAGAAGTTAACCGGTCCCATGCCGCAGAAAATTCCTCCTCCCCACTCCTCTCTCGGTGGAATTACTGGGGTAAAGGTTGTATAGGAAGCAGTTATCGGCATAAAATAGTCCGTTCTGTACAGGATAAAGTCGAAACAGGTAAGAAGGCTAGAGTGTCCTAAGTCAGAAAGCCGATAGCCCATATCGTGAAGCCTGGCCAACGACCGGGCCGCGGCCGCCTTTCAAGGAATATCTACTGGATATATGTTTAGCATGACGTTCAGTGCCAAGGTAGGTGTTGTTCTGAGAATGCAGTGGTACCGATCAGCGCCGTCCGTTGCACTGACACTAACATTTTGGAGGTGCTCGCCATGTCCAGTGTTTTCACCAGACCAGCAACCCATATAGCAGAATCGGTTTGACCACCATCTCATAAAGCCCGTGTACTACTCGTGGCGAGAGTCCCCATCTCTTTCCGATAGCCCTTCAGCAGCAGTGCAAGGCAACCGCGGCCTTCCTGGCCCTATCTTCCACATATGGTCTCCAGGACAATTTCTTGTCCAAAACAATCACTAAATATTTAACCCTATCAGAAAGTACCTACTGTATCCCTCCAATCGAGGGGGTTCTGAAATCGGGAATCTTATATCTCCTTGTAAAAAGAACCAATTCCGTTTTTCCCGGGTTGACCGCCAATCCACATGATTCAGCCCACCTAGCCTCAATATCCAAGCAGTCCTGCAGAACATCGCGCAGGGTGCCCAGAAATTTTCCTCTGACTAGGATAGCGAGGTCATCTGCATAGGCAACCACCCGACAACCATTGGCTTCCAGCTCCACAAGAATCTCATTTACTACCACAACCCAGAGCAGAGGAGATAGGACACCCCCCTGTGGCGTGCCCCTGCACACCTTCCGCTTAATTATGGCCCCTCCCCACTCCGCTGCGACAATTCTTCCGCATAGAAGTTTGCTAATAAATTCAACCAGAGCCGCCTCGACTCCTAAACCCACCATAGCTCTTTCGATTGCCCCCGGTAAGACATTGTTAACCCAGATAACCGTAAAAGTAACTCAGGCGAAAACTTTTGATTTTTTCTGGAAATATCTGTTTAAAACCACTATAGAAAGGGACTCTGATACTTTGTTTTAAAAAAAAAAAATTTTATATTATTTTAGAGGTGTACTATATATAGTACATTAGGAATACAAGGGATAAAAACATATTTTTATTTATTGGAATGGAAGTTTACAAAACACTTTGTATGTACTCCAATATTGCATTTTATACATCTTGTAGTGGTTTTTTAATGGTAATATCCACATCGGGTTTGTTTTTCCTGTGGCTCAACAAGATGATCCATACGGTCATAGCGAATCTCGGCTTATTTAGGGCAACTTGAATGGCCTTTTGGTAAGTTGATTGCTTTCGATGGGCAGTCAGCAGCATGGTAGCCACTGCACGCCTAAAGCTCAGCTGGTCAAAACTTCCGCCCCGTTTGCGATGTATGATCCAAGCGTTTTGGAGCGCCATATCAATGCAGTGGGCTAGCAAAGACAAGCTTATATTTTGGTCAGAACGTTCCACTCCTCCCATGTTAGAGTTATACATGTAAATCAAATGCGGTTGTTCTACATATATAACGGTATATTATGGTCCGACTCATCCGATGAGCTTTCAGGCCCGGCTGCACTAACATTTTATTTCTGCTGGCGCTTGCAGTTGGCAGATGGAAAATTATTTACGCCAAAAGCTTCCTCAGGACCAGAATCTTCGTCGTTTATATTAACTGGAGGAAACAGCCCACTTCATCGATGTCGCCAGTATTTTCTTCACCATCCTCCAACAAAACAACAACCTCATGAAGCCAGAGACCCCTGCAAAAAAATTTATCTTTTAGACACCTATCTTCCTAATGTACTATACGTAGTACACTAATATTTGCTCATTTTTACTACTAATTAATTTTCAATGTAGTTAACTAGAATTTTACACATTTAAAAACTCGTTTATTTCTCTATAAAAAAATATATATTTTTTAAATTTTATGATATAAATTTTAACTCACTTTTGAAATTGTATGTTATACTTTTGCATTTTTCAAAATTAGTAATTTTCTGCATAAGACAACGAGCACTTCTCTCATTGAGGGACTGTAAACACTTACTAACGGTGTTGCGCAATTTCTACTGCTTGCAAAAATACATCCCCGTTATTTCCTGGCCATCGGGCGCGTGCGTAAATCGACATGAAATTGGTGTACTACATATAGCACATCAGGGTTATCTGGGATAAAAGCCTCCCTCGATGTCTAGAAAGGAATTTATATAGTTATCAATAAAAAGCCTACAATATTTCATTAAAAAATCCATACCTTGTCGATGGGAAATGAATAACATAAGCATATCCCGTCGATAACGAACTGAAATCTCTTCGATGACAAACCGTTAACACTTCGATAGCAAATTGATAACATGCCGTGCAGGTTAAGCTTTGGGCTTCGGTTTCGACTTCGCTTTTGTCTTCTTAACTTTTCTTTTCTCTCGCACCTATATTTTTTTTTTCGTTTTTGTTTTTTTTTTTTTTCTTTCTGGGCCAGTTATTTTCTTTCTTTTACTTTTCTTGCCTTGCTTCATCTCCGCTTATTGTACGATTATCATAAGCATCGTTATTGTTATACACTTTGTTATCGAACTTGTACTCTATTGATGTTTTTCTTTCTTTTCTTCTTCTGATACATCTTCTTCACATTTACTTGTTTTCCTTCTTCGTTTCTTTTGCTTCGTTATATATATCGATTTTCCTTCGCTAATTTTCATAAATTAGTTTGCTGCCTGATTTCGCTCATATCAAATCTTCCACGTACATTACATTCACTTTAAGGTACAATGTGTTGATCACGCTTACATTCTGCATTTCCTCACACCCTGTACAAAGATACGTTAACATTAAAAATATCCTCCAACCTCCTTACTTGTGTGCTGAGGTCACTGCCCTCAAACGGTGAACGGCTTATTAATTTGAGTAAGCTTGAAATAAGCAGCCCTTGACCAAGAGCGGCTGGCGGGGAGGGTTTACCTTAAAAAGCCCCATGCATCCTACGAGCCCCAGTGAAGGGGTGAGTAGATGCCCCAATTGAGTTAGGCATCCACAACACATATTGAGGTTACTCCGAGGGAATACCTACCCAAGAGAGGGAGGCCACTACGCAGCGCGGGATACACCTTTTCGAAGTTAGAGAAAAGAGGATAGAAGTCAACTCTAAAAACATTAAGAAAGCTTAGTCTGTAGTAGGTATAAATAAACTAATGATTTCAATACGGTTATGGTATTCGGAGATCTGAGTACTTGGCTTGACACCCCATCAAAACGACTTTCCGGCTAATTTCACAACTGTTTCCGTCCCGTTAAAAACCTTGGCAGGCTTTGAGGTACGTTTTGAGTCCGTCATCATTAAGATATTGGTGCAGGTTTGGTTGACATCCTCCCGATTAACGCTGATCTGGCTATGCACGCATTCTTCATGAGGGACTGCGTCAACGTTCGTGTGGCTTCCCTGCCTTCGAATAGTCATAGGGGTCACTGAAGTGACTGTACGTTCGGATCAAGATAGCGGTCCCAAGTGGAGACCCAATCATACAAATAATAAAATCGGCATAAACTAATCGTAACGGCATAAACTAATCGAGATAGACATAGACGTCTATATATCAAAATGATCTGTGTGAAAAAAGAAATTCATTTAGCCATGTCCGTCCGTCCGTCCGTCAGACTGTAAATACGATAACTTGAGTAACTTTTGAGGTATCTTGACGAAATTTGGTATGTGGGTTCCTGGGTGCTCATCTCAGATCGCTATTTAAAATGAACGAAATCGGACTACAACCACGCCCACTATTTCGATATCGAAAATTTCGAAAAACCAAAAAAATGCGATAATTCATTACCAAAAACGTATAAAGCGATGAAACTTGGTAGGTGCATTGACATTATGACGAAAAATAGAAATTTAGAAAAATTTTGGACAATGGGCGTGGCACCGCCCACTTTTAAAAGAAGGTAATTCAAAAGTTTTGCCAGATGTAATTTGGCAGTCGTTGAAGATATATTGATGAAATTTGGTAGGCACGTTACTCCTATTTCTATACGTGTGCTAAATAAAAATTAGCGAAATCGGATAGCGATCACGCCCACTTTCAAAAAAAAAATTTGTTTAAAGTCAAATTTTAACAAAAAATTTAATTTCTTTACAGTATAAAAGTAAATTATGTCAAAATTCGACTCCAGTAATGATATGGTGCATTAAAATACAAAGATAAAAGAAAATTTCAAAATGGGCGTAACTCCGCCCTTTTTCATTTAATTCGTCTAGAATACTTTTAATGCCATAAGTCGAACAAAAATTACCAATACTTGTGAAATTTGGTAGGGACATAGATTCTATGACGGTAACTGTTTTCTGTGAAAATGAGCGAAATCGGTTGAAGCCACGCCCAGTTTTTATACACAGTCGACCGTCTGTCCTTCCGCTCGGAAGTTAACACGATAACTTGGGCAAAAACGATATATCTTAACTAACCTTAGCTCACGTAATTATCTGAACTCATTTTGTATTGGTGTAAACAATGGCCGAAATCCGACTATGACCACGCCCACTTTTTCGGTATCGAAAATTACGTAAAATGAAAAAAATGCCATAATTCTGTACCAAATATGAAAAAAGAGATGAAACATGATAATTGGATTGGTTTATTGACGCAAAATATAACTTTAGAAAAAACTTTGTAAAATGGGTGTGACACCTACCATATTAAGTAGAATAAAATGAAAAAGTTCTGCAGGGCGAAATCAAAAGCCCTTGGAATCTTGGCAGGAACACTGTTCGTGGTATGACATATATAAATAAATTAGCGGTACCCGACAGAAGATGTTCTGGGTCACCCTGGTCCACATTTTGGTCGATATCTCGAAAACGCCATCACATATACAACTAAGGGCTACTCCCTTTTACAACCCTCATTAATACCTTTAATTTGATACCCATTTCGTACAAACACATTCTAGAGTCACCCCTGGTCCACCCTTATTGCTATATCTCGAAAAGGCGTCCACCTATAGAACTAAGGCCCACTACGTTTTAAATAATCATTAACACCTTTCATTTGATACACATGTCATACAAACACATTCCAGGGTTACCCTAGATTCATTTTGCTAAATGGTGATTTTTCCTTATTTTGTCTCCAAAGCTCTCAGCTGAGTATGTAATGTTCGGTTACACCCGAACTTAGCCTTCCTTACTTGTTTTTTTTTTCTGTTCCGAATATCAGCAATTTTTTTGTTGGTTGCTGCTGTTTTGCTACAAAAATGCTTTATAAGCACTGGTTTTTGTGAAATATCACGTGAAAAGTATATGCCGAATAACTTTTTTTAATTTTCATCTAGTTCTGCTTAAGCTAAATAATCAATACTACCCGAAAAAAAATTAAGGTGGAAAATCTTTACTTTTAATGATTATGCGATAAACAAGCTTATGTCTAGTCCACTATAGCAACTTTTACCTCTAAAAGCTGCTTAAATCCCGAAGCGCACAATTCATCAGAGAACTAATTGTTGGAAAGTTCTTTCCACTTATGTCAAACGCAAACTCATTTGATTACGCCGTAAGTTTAATGGAACAGCCGTCGAATTGCTTCAGTAGCTAGTTTTTAACCTATAGCGTATTTATCTCCCACCAATTTAACCTGCAGCCGATTCCTGTAGTTGTAGCTGGATGTACTTCAATGAGAATTAGAATTAGAAACATTCAACCCAGTGCCGTGTCTACCGACTTGTTTTTCGTGTACGCATGTTGTGTTGAAGAGAACAATTTTTAATCGATTTTAAAATTTTTGTACAAATAAAAAGCTTTGAGCAGAAATAAGCTAAAATTTATGAGACTGTAATCCTTGGGGTACATATGACTGAAAATAAAACACGAGCAGTCTTATGCACCAATCTGTTTTTATATTAAGCCATACCACAAACGCTCTACTTGAAATTTGTAGTAAGGAAGGGAATATACTATCTGGGCCCGTGGTCTTAAACCTAGAGGAAGTCTTCACCTCCCATTAACTTTTGGCATCAGTCACCGAGCATGGCTCTTATACCCCAACCTCCGATGGGTGACTCTTAGGTTAAGTTAGGTTAGGTGGTAGCTGCCCTGATAAGGAAAGCTCACTTGGACAACACGAAGGTCCGTTGCGATACCACATTCAACAAAAATATCGGTGACTTAGATCGAGCTACTTAGAGAATCGTTGGGTAGCAACGATAAAGCTCCGAATGATACCGATCTCAACTTTGGATAAATCCTCGGGAGATCCGAGTGAGTCGTGACCGAAGTACTTTCGCCTAGTTCTGGCAAAAGCTGGGCAATGAAGTATAAAGTGATTTGGTGACTGCATCTCATCATCCTCCATACAACTGCAGCAGGATGGAATTTTCAGTATATTGAGACGTGCGGCATAGTTACCCATAGGACAGTGACCCGTCAAAACTCCACTACATTGATAGGCGAGCTTTAGTGAACCCAATTATTTCAGCAGTCCTCCTGTCATCCACTTTTGGCCAGAAAGATCTTGCTACCCTGCAAGACGTGGTGCCCGCCCAACGTATGCTGAGCTGAGTCGAGGCCCACCTATGGATGGGCAATCCACAGGTGGCCAGCGGAATCCCGAAATTCCTACAGCCATCTTCATCCGGTCCAGATGTACCGATGCGATCTAAGAGATCCGCTTGACAGTTACCCGGGATATCACTATGGCCCGGGACCCAGATAATCTTAATTGGTAAATAATTCGATGCAATCGCAAGTGAGGTCAGGCACTCCCAGACCACCCTCAATCGCACTGTAGTTGAGCTCAAGGCCTTGATAGCCGCTTAGCTATCAGAGTAGATGTATTTTTTGAGTAGGTTAGTCTGATATAATATTTCCTGGTACAAATAGAGATTTATTTTACCTTTCGCCCGACGTTTCGCTGAATATTTCAGCCTCTTCAGGGGCTACACTATTTTTATTTTCAAATAAATAAATAAAGAAACAAAATGTCACAACAAATAGAAATTAATATGAAAACTTTAAATTTCACTTAAAATAATATTGGACAATAAGAACAAACATTTAGAACTAAAATATTAGTAGCACCCTACGTGGTAGTCTTGTCATTACTAATTTATTTATTTACTCAAGCATAGCATGTATGCAGCGGCGATATTGGCGCTGTCCTCCTTTCTGTTCATCGTCGTTTGTCTGTTGCTTAAAATGTGTAAGCTTTCAAGTGCGTATCTCACCATCTCCCTTTTTTCGCTATCAATAATTTTGGTCTTCGTGAAATCAGCTGTATGGCCACAGTTGAGTATGTGCTGTGGCAGTGCAGTGCTTTGTTTTTGTTTCTAATATCAGCTGCGTGTTCGGCAATGCGAACACCTAGCGCCCGCTTTGTCGTCCCAATGTATGTTTTATCACAGTTTTCGTTCTTCTTTCCTAGCCTACTCAAAATATACATGTACATAATCGAACTGATCGCAAAAATAAAACTATATATCAGAGCAGATGTTAAATTCCCTAACCGTAGCTGCACTGGAAAGCATTTATTCCACCGCATCCTTAATCGCAGCAACTTCTGCTTGGAATACACTGCAGTGGACAGCCAACTTAAACTTGCGGCTTACATTTGGCTCTTGACAAAAGACCCCCCACCAACCTTTCCTTCCAACTTCGACCCATTCGTGAAGAAGTTAACCGGTCCCATGCCGCAGAAAATTCCTCCTCCCCACTCCTCTCTCGGTGGAATTACTGGGGTAAAGGTTGTATAGGAAGCAGTTATCGGCATAAAATAGTCCGTTCTGTCCAGGATAAAGTCGAAACAGGTAAGAAGGCTAGAGTGTCCTAAGTCAGAAAGCCGATAGCCCATATCGCGAAGCCTGGCCAACGACCGGGCCGCGGCCGCCTTTCAAGGAATATCTACTGGATATATGTTTAGCATGACGTTCAGTGCCAAGGTAGGTGTTGTTCTGAGAATGCAGTGGTACCGATCAGCGCCGTCCGTTGCACTGACACTAACATTTTGGAGGTGCTCGCCATGTCCAGTGTTTTCACCAGACCAGCAACCCATATAGCAGAATCGGTTTGACCACCATCTCATAAAGCCCGTGTACTACTCGTGGCGAGAGTCCCCATCTCTTTCCGATAGCCCTTCAGCAGCAGTGCAAGGCAACCGCGGCCTTCCTGGCCCTATCTTCCACATATGGTCTCCAGGACAATTTCTTGTCCAAAACAATCACTAAATATTTAACCCTATCAGAAAGTACCTACTGTATCCCTCCAATCGAGGGGGTTCTGAAATCGGGAATCTTATATCTCCTTGTAAAAAGAACCAATTCCGTTTTTCCCGGGTTGACCGCCAATCCACATGATTCAGCCCACCTAGCCACAATATCCAAGCAGTCCTGCAGAACATCGCGCAGGGTGCCCAGAAATTTTCCTCTGACTAGGATAGCGAGGTCATCTGCATAGGCAACCACCCGACAACCATTGGCTTCCAGCTCCACAAGAATCTCATTTACTACCACAACCCAGAGCAGAGGAGATAGGACACCCCCCTGTGGCGTGCCCCTGCACACCTTCCGCTTAATTATGGCCCCTCCCCACTCCGCTGCGACAATTCTTCCGCATAGAAGTTTGCTAATAAATTCAACCAGAGCCGCCTCGACTCCTAAACCCACCATAGCTCTTTCGATTGCCCCCGGTAAGACATTGTTAACCCAGATAACCGTAAAAGTTACTCAGGCGAAAACTTTTGATTTTTTCTGGAAATATCTGTTTAAAACCACTATAGAAAGGGACTCTGATACTTTGTTTTAAAAAAAAAAAATTTTATATTATTTTAGAGGTGTACTATATATAGTACATTAGGAATACAAGGGATAAAAACATATTTTTATTTATTGGAATGGAAGTTTACAAAACACTTTGTATGTACTCCAATATTGCATTTTATACATCTTGTAGTGGTTTTTTAATGGTAATATCCACATCGGGTTTGTTTTTCCTGTGGCTCAACAAGATGATCCATACGGTCATAGCGAATCTCGGCTTATTTAGGGCAACTTGAATGGCCTTTTGGTAAGTTGATTGCTTTCGATGGGCAGTCAGCAGCATGGTAGCCACTGCACGCCTAAAGCTCAGCTGGTCAAAACTTCCGCCCCGTTTGCGATGTATGATCCAAGCGTTTTGGAGCGCCATATCAATGCAGTGGGCTAGCAAAGGCAGGTCCCATTTGCCCCTTATTGAAGTTCTATACAAGCTTATATTTTGGTCAGAACGTTCCACTCCTCCCATGTTAGAGTTATACATGTAAATCAAATGCGGTTGTTCTACATATATAACGGTATATTATTCTCCGACTCATCCGATGAGCTTTCAGGCCCGGCTGCACTAACATTTTATTTCTGCTGGCGCTTGCAGTTGGCAGATGGAAAATTATTTACGCCAAAAGCTTCCTCAGGACCAGAATCTTCGTCGTTTATATTAACTGGAGGAAACAGCCCACTTCATCGATGTCGCCAGTATTTTCTTCACCATCCTCCAACAAAACAACAACCTCATGAAGCCAGAGACCCCTGCAAAAAAATTTATCTTTTAGACACCTATCTTCCTAATGTACTATACGTAGTACACTAATATTTGCTCATTTTTACTACTAATTAATTTTCAATGTAGTTAACTAGAATTTTACACATTTAAAAACTCGTTTATTTCTCTATAAAAAAATATATATTTTTTAAATTTTATGATATAAATTTTAACTCACTTTTGAAATTGTATGTTATACTTTTGCATTTTTCAAAATTAGTAATTTTCTGAATAAGACAACGAGCACTTCTCTCATTGAGGGACTGTAAACACTTACTAACGGTGTTGCGCAATTTCTACTGCTTGCAAAAATACATCCCCGTTATTTCCTGGCCATCGGGCGCGTGCGTAAATCGACATGAAATTGGTGTTCTACATATAGCACATCAGGGTTATCTGGGATAAAAGCCTCCCTCGATGTCTAGAAAGGAATTTATATAGTTATCAATAAAAAGCTTACAATATTTCATTAAAAAATGCATACCTTGTCGATGGGAAATGAATAACATAAGCATATCCCGTCGATAACGAACTGAAATCTCTTCGATGACAAACCGTTAACACTTCGATAGCAAATTGATAACATGCCGTGCAGGTTAAGCTTTGGGCTTCGGTTTCGACTTCGCTTTTGTCTTCTTAACTTTTCTTTTCTCTCGCACCTATATTTTCTTTTTTCGTTTTTGTTTTTTTTTTTCTTTCTGGGCCAGTTATTTTCTTTCTTTTACTTTTCTTGCCTTGCTTCATCTCCGCTTATTGTACGATTATCATAATCTATTGATGTTTTTCTTTCTTTTCTTCTTCTGATACATCTTCTTCACATTTACTTGTTTTCCTTCTTCGTTTCTTTTGCTCCGTTATATATATCGATTTTCCTTCGCTAATTTTCATAAATTAGTTTGCTGCCTGATTTCGCTCATATCAAATTTTCCACGTACATTACATTCACTTTAAGGTACAATGTGTTGATCACGCTTACATTCTGCATTTCCTCACACCCTGTACAAAGATACGTTAACATTAAAAATATCCTCCAACCTCCTTACTTGTGTGCTGAGGTCACTGCCCTCAAACGGTGAACGGCTTATTAATTTGAGTAAGCTTGAAATAAGCAGCCCTTGACCAAGAGCGGCTGGCGGGGAGGGTTTACCTTAAAAAGCCCCATGCATCCTACGAGCCCCAGTGAAGGGGTGAGTAGATGCCCCAATTGAGTTAGGCATCCACAACACATATTGAGGTTACTCCGAGGGAATACCTACCCAAGAGAGGGAGGCCACTACGCAGCGCGGGATACACATTTTCGAAGTTAGAGAAAAGAGGATAGAAGTCAACTCTAAAAACATTAAGAAAGCTTAGTCTGTAGTAGGTATAAATAAACTAATGATTTCAATAAGGTTATGGTATTCGGAAATCTGAGTACTTGGCTTGACACCCCATCAAAACGACTTTCCGGCTAATTTCACAACTGTTTCCGTCCCGTTGAAAACCTTGGCAGGCTTTGAGGTACGTTTTGAGTCCGTCATCATTAAGATATTGGTGCAGGTTTGGTTGACATCCTCCCGATTAACGCTGATCTGGCTATGCACGCATTCTTCATGAGGGACTGCGTCAACGTTCGTGTGGCTTCCCTGCCTTCGAATAGTCATAGGGGTCACTGAAGTGACTGTACGTTCAGATCAAGATAGCGGTCCCAAGTGGAGACCCAATCATACAAATAATAAAATCACAAAAATCTTTTTGTTAAAAATATTTTAATTGTTCTAAAACGTGGGTCGGCAAAAAATAGAAGTGCTTGCAGTTACGCATATGCAATGATGGCACTATTGTGCAGAACCTTCTTCTGCAATTACTAAATCGCTGTAGGTTAGTTGGATTTAAGTACCTGTCAACCGAAAATGTCTACATTATATTCAAAAAGGTGTTTCTTAACGAATTAGCTTAACATTAATCGTGGATGAAGATCAAAAGCTTTAGATATACAACTTTTAAAACAAATTTGCAGAGAGCTATAAATTATGCTCATCAACAAATTATTAACAAAGCACACGATAAACTCTATTATATTAATCTTTCTCTCGGTGTTTTTCACAACGATCCATAAACCTTCAACCTTCTTATGTCTTTGTGGCATCGTCGTTTAACCTACCATACATGTTCAGCTTTAAAATTCCGTTGTTACCTATAAGCATAAGAAAAGCATAGAAAAACGAAAGAATAATAGAAAAAACGTAAAATCCATTTAACCATGAATTTGCTCTCTAAAGAACTGCATAGTCATAATCAAGAAGCCATAAATTTCTGGGCAAAAATGCACCGAAGCAGCTAACTCACTACACTTATGTACTAACTCTACATACTTGTGAAAACACACACACACACTTATCTACAAACATACAGTGTAAAATGAGGAAGGACGTAACAGAAAATAGATGCAGGTAAAAAATATGAGCAGATAGCATAAAAAGGGCACACCGACACGTGCAAACATATAAATCTATGCTGAAGTGTGTAGATGTATGTATGTATGTGTATGTGTGCATGTATAAATTGCAAACAGGCAATAATTCCCACAATTTTCTCATTGAGGTCAACCATATTTGCATTTGCTGAAGTGCTATGAAATGCAAAATTGTTAAGCAAACTTAAGCTTTTGAAAATGCTGGTAGACCAAGCGACCAGCAGATTGTTGTCATTATTATGTTTTGCCTTTGATGACAAAATTCGAATAAAAAGTATTTAAGCGAAATCCTTTGCAGTGTGTGTTTGTTTGTCTAAGAGAAATAACCAAAAAAAGTAAACAATGCATTTAACCTCTTTTTAACAAAATTTAACCATTACCAAAGGAGTTAACAAAACAAGTAAGGAAGGCTAAGTTCGGGTGTAACCGAACATTACATACTCAGCTGAGAGCTTTGGAGACAAAAGAAGGGAAAATCACCATGTAGGAAACTGAACCTAGGGTAACCCTGGAATGTGTTTGTATGACATTGGTATTAAATGGAAGGTGTTAATGAGTATTTTTAAAGGGAGTGGGCCTTAGTTCTATAGGTGGACGGCTTTTCGAGATATCGCCATAAAGGTGGACCAGGGGTGACTCTGGAATGTGTTTGTACGATGGGTATCAAATTAAAGGTATTAATGAGGGTTGTAAAAGTTAGTGATCCTTAGTTGTACATGTGAAGGCGTTTTCGAGATATCGAACCAAATGTGAACCAGGGTGACCCAGAACATCATCTTTCGGGTACCGCTAATTTATTTATATATGTAATACTACGAACAGTATTCCTGCCAAGATTCCAAGGGCTTTTGATTGCGCCCTGCAGAACTTTTTCATTTTATTCTACTTAATATGGGAGGTGTCACACCCATTTTACATAGTTTTTTCTAAAGTTATGTTTTGCGTCAATAAAAAAAATCGAATTACAATGTTTCATCCCTTTTTTCATATTTGGTATAGAATTATGTCATTTTTTTTCATTTTTCGTAATTTTCGATATCGAAAAAGTGGGCGTGGTCATAGCCGGAGTTCGGTCATTTTTTATATCAATTTTTGCTCAAGTTATCGTGGTAAGGGCCGAGCGGAAGGACAGACGGTCGACTGTGTATAAAAACAGGGCGTGGCTTCAACCGATTTCGCCCATTTTCACAGGAAACAATTACCGTTATAGAGTCTATGCTCCTACCAAATTTCACAAGGATTGGTTAGTTTTTGTTCGACTTATGGCATTAATCGTATTCTAGACAAATTAAATGAAAACGGGCGGAGCCACGCCCATTTTGAAATTTTCTTTTATTTTTGTACTTTGTTGCACCATATAATTACTGGAGTTGAATGTTGACATAATTTACTTATATACTGTAAAGGTAATCATAAAGATTTTTTGTTAAAATTTTACTTTTAAATTTTTTTTTTTTTTAAATTTAGCACGCATTTGATTTTGCTAATTTTTATTTAGCACATATATAGTAATAGTGGTAAAGTTCCTGCCAAATTTCATCATGTTTTCTTCAACGACTGCCAAATTACGGATTGCAAAACTTTTAAATTACCTTCTTTCAAAAGTGGGCGGTGCCGCTTTACTAGTTTTCTATTCTACGTCATAAGGTCAACCCACCTACCAAGTTTCATCGCCCTATCCATATTTGATAATGAATTATCGCTCTTTTTGGATTTTTCGAAATTTTCGATATCGAAAAAGTGGGCGTGGTTATAGTCCGATTTCGTTCATTTTTAATAGCGATCTGAGATCAGTGCCCAGCAACTTATATACCAAATTTCAACAAGATACCTCAAAATTTACTCAAGTTATCGTGTTTACGGACGGACAGACGGACGGACGGACATGGCTAAATAAATTTCTTTTTTCGCCCAGATCATTTACATATATAGAAGTCTATGTCTATCTCGATTAGTTTATGGCGTTACGGATTTCCGTTATGCGAAAAAAGTTAATATACTCTGTGAGCTCTGCTCAGCTGAGTATAAGAATCAAACCGCGCAAAGAGCTTTCAACATATGTAAGCGTGTTTCTTATTGAAATTTATTACTGGATACTTTTTTGCAAAATATTATTGCACGGCAAAGATCCTGAAAAATTTTTTTTTTAGGTTGAAAGATTTTCTTATTGGATTATAGCTCGATGTTTTCATATTAAATTGTCCTCGAGATGGTTGGGCTTGTACATTCATGGTGCTTGTTACCAGAAAGATTCGCAGCTCTATCCGGCAAAAGACCAGCAACACCGATAAAACTCCTCAGAACCCTCGGATAGTATTTTTATCGCTACATCAACGACAACAACAGCACAGGCTTAATTGTTGCTTGGCTTTCAATGTAAAAATTTACGCAGCTGTAGTTAAACCTACTTTTCTTTAGTGTTTCTACTACTTTTGTCATGTCTACTACTTCGGCGTGAAAAAGACTACAGTCATTTAACAGCTTTTAGAATTTCTTTATCAGCGCAGTACAGCACAGACCCTACTCCTTCTAATACTTGGGATCATTGGTACATCACGTTAGTTATCTGTTTAATACATACGTCCCGCTAAAGACCGTAAAAATCCAAAGTCATGAGAACCCGATTTTTACATCAGAAATCTTGAAATTAATAAAAAAATGAGAGAGAGCTTACAGGGTCAGCGATGTCAGAATGGATTACCACTGGGAAGCTTACCACCTCTTACCACACCAAAACAATCTCTTCATCCGAATGCTAAGGTGGCTTACTTCTGCATTAAATTTAATTTCTGGAAAAATATCACTGTTTCGGAATATCTAAAAATGATCATTTTCAATGCAATGTAGACCCCAAGGTTTTGAATGCACATTTCTTGTGTGATCATACAAAACATAGTATATCCAATGCTAATGTCAATAAGGATATCAAAGATATGATAGCGATAATGAATAGAGCGAAAACCAATATTTTTGATTTCACAGTATTAACAGAGGGTGATGTGGTGGATGCTATTTTTGCTAGTAGGTCCAATACACTAGGAATCGATGGTAGTAGCGCACGTTTTATCAAGTTTCTACTTCCTTATATATCGTCTTCGATAACGCATATATTTAATTTTTCAATCAAATGCTGTGGATTTCCTACTCAGTGGGAAAGGGCTAATGTCATTCCCGTTCCTAAATCAAACACTTCGGTTCCATGCAAAGACTTAAGACCAACACGCCTACTGCCTGCGCTATCCAAATTATACGAGAAATTACTATCAAAGCAGATAACTGACTGTGTTTATAATTTTACTATCTGAGGTTCAATCTGGATTTAGAAGAGGGCATAGTTGTGCCACACCTATGTGCGTGCAGCCTACGACCATTATGAACTCACAGTTCTAGTTCTTCTAGATTTCTCAAGAGCTTTTGACATGGTTGATTTTAAAATATTACTTCGCAAGTCCGCAATTAAGTTAGTGCAAAGCTATCGCACTGGCAGCTTTCAGCAAGATCAATGTGATGATAAATTATTTGATTTGAAGCCCATAATGTCTGGTGCTCCACAAGGATCCATCCTAGGGCCAATATTGTTTACTCTGTTTATTAGCGATATAGTCAGTTACTGCCATAATGCGTCCATTCATCTCTATGTCGGCTATTCATCTTTATCTCGGCCGATCGGGCTTTCCAAAGATTAATTTATTAGGCTAAATGACGATTTAAGCTGCACCGGGATTTGGGCGCTTTTAAATAAATTGTATCTTAATGCGACACTCTAGGCAATCCCGCCCTCCCACTCCCTAGATCCGTGAGGAGCTCGGGGTCGCCAGGACCTCGGCTCTTAATGAAACAGGATTCGCCACGGATAGGTGACAATTGGGTTTGGAGAAGCTATATATTGTGCTGGAAACCGGAAGCGGGTTGCGCTACACAACCCCTTGAATCTAATTGGTATTTTATTCGCATTTTACGACAGGCATACCTACCGCGGGTATATTCTAACTCCCTAACTCACTCGGGGAGTAGTCTTGATTCGATGTCGCTTAATAAATTGCACCTAGCCATAAACAATACTGACCGGTTCGTGTTTTCTAACTAAGAGGAAATTTGACCATATATCTTCGTACACTGCTCAAATTCTCGTAAGTGACGCTCGTAATTTCCTAAAAATGAAAAATTTATGTTTCTTACACAAACTACTGCATTTTCAATATCCGCCTTACTTATATAAGAAACTAGCTTTGTAGTAAGTCTACTCGGACTCTGAATCTATTGATCCCGAACCTTAAACTTTGTTTAAGTTTAAGAATGTTCTTTGTCAGTTAAATTCGTCTGTGGAACTCGGTGCTTTCCAAGACGAAAAGCAAAAAAAAACAAGTAAGGAAGGTTAAGTTCGGGTGTAACCGAACATTACATACTCAGTTGAGAGCTATGGTGACAACATAAGGGAAAATAACCATGTAGGAAAATGAACCGAGGAAAACCCTGGAATGTGTATCAAATGAAAGGCATTAAAGAGTATTTTATGAGGGAGTGGGCCATAGTTCTATAGGTGGACGCCATTTAGGGATATAGCCACAAAGGTGGATCAGGGTTGACTCTAGAATGCGTTTGTACGATATGGGTATCAAATGAAAGGTGTTAATGAGTATTTTAAAAGGGAGTAATCCTTAGTTCCATAGGTGGGCGCCGTTTCGAGATATAGCCATAAAGGTGGACAGGGGGTGACCCTACAATTTGTTTGTGCAATATGGGCATCAAACGAATGGTGTTAATGAGTATTTTAAAAGGGAGTGGGCCTTAGTTCTATAGGTGGATGCCGTTTCGAAATATCGCCATAGAGGTGGACCAGGGGTGACTCTAGAATGTGTTTGTACAATATGGGTATCAAAAGAAAGGTGTTAGTGAGTATTTTAAAAGGGAGTAATCCTTAGTTCCATAGGTGGACGCCGTTTCGAGATATCGCCATAAAGGTGGAGCAGGGGTGACCCTAGAATTTGTTTGTACAATATGGGTATCAAAAGAAGTTTGTACGATATGGGTATCAAATGAAAGGTGCTAATAAGTATTTTTAAAAGGGAGTGTGCCTTCGTTCTATAGGTGTTCGCCTTTTCGAGATATCACCACAAAGGTGGACCAGGGGTGACTTTAGAATATGTTTGTACGATATGGGTATCAAATGAAAGGTTTTAATGAGTATTTTAAAACGGCGTGGGGCTTAGTTCTATAGATGGACGCCTTTTCGAGATATCGCCATAAAGGTGGACCTGGAGTGACTTTAGAATGGGTTTGTACGATATGGGTATCAAATTAAAGGTATTAATGAGAGTTTTAAAAGGGGGTGGTGTGAAGGCGTTTTCCAGATATCGACCAAAGTGTGAACCAGGGTGACCCAGAACATCATCTGTTGGATACCGCTAATTTATTTATATATGTAATAGCTGCCAAGATTTTAAGGGTTTTTTATTTCGCCCTGCAGAACTTTTTCATTTTCTTCTGCTTAATATGGTAGGTGTCACAACCATTTCATAAAGTTTTTTCTAAAGTTATATTTAGCGTCAATAAAACAATCCAATTACCTTACCATGTTTCATCCCTTTTTTCGTATTTGGTATAGAATTATGGCATTTTTAATTTTTCGTAATTTTCGATATCGAAAAAGTGGGCGTGGTTATAGTCTGATTTCGTTCATTTTTCATACCAAGATAAAGTGAGTTCAAGTAAGCACGCGAACTAAGTTCATTAAAGATATGTCGATTTTTGCTCAAGTTATCGTGTTAACGGCCATGCGGAAGGACAGACGGACGACTGTGTATAAAAACTGGACGCGGCATCGACCGATTTCGCCCATTTTCACAGAAAACAGTTAATGTCATAAGATCTATGCCCCCACCAAATTTCAAAAGTAATCCTTTATATATGTACAACCAACCGTTATCCAATCAAACTTAATATACTCTGTGAGCTCTGCTCAACTGAGTATAAAAACCAGTTATTTCAAACTAGCAGTTATATGCTCCCTTAATTCATAACTTACTTTAAATTATATAATTCTATCAACTTTCTTTAAATTATATAATTCTCTCATTGATTATTCAACTAATGGGCTAAAGATGTTGCTTTCTTACTCTGTGTCTAAGAAGTGGGCGTGGCTTCAACAGTTTTCGCCTATTTTCACAGAAAACAGTTAACGTCATAAAATCTATGCCCCTACCAAATTTCAAAAGGATTGGTAAATTTTGTTCGATTTATGGTGTTAAAAGTATCCTAGACAAATTAAATGAAAAATGGCGGAGTTACGCCCATTTTGAAATTTTCTTTTATCTTTGTATTTTGTTGCACCCTATCATTACTGGAGTCGAATGTTGACATAATTTACTTTTATACTGTAAAGGTATTACATTTTTTGTTAAAATTTGACTTTAGAAAAAAATTGTTTAAAAGTGGGCGTGTTCGTCATCCGATTTCGCTAATTTTTATTTGGCGCACATATAGTAATAGGAGTAACGTGCCTACCAAATTTCATCATGATATCTTCAACGTCTGCCAAATTAAAGCTTGCTGAAATTTGAAATGACCTTCTTTTAAAAGCGGGCCGTGCCATGCCCATTGTACAAAATTTTACTAATTTTCTATTCTGCGTCATAAGGTCAACCCACCTACCAAGTTAGAGTTGTATCGCTTTATCCGTCTTTGGTATTGAATTATCACACATTTATGGTTTTTCGCTAAATCGCAAATATACAGAAGAGAAAATGGAAAAGTAATAAGAAAAACAAGTAAGGAAGGTTAAGATCGGGTGTAACCGAACATTACATACTCAGTTGAGAGCTATGGTGACAACATAAGGGAAAATAACCATGCAGGAAAATGAACCGAGGGTAACCCTGGAATGTGTTTGTATGACATGTGTATCAAATGAACGGTATTAAAGAGTATTTTATGAGGGAGTGTGCCATAGTTCTATAGGTGGCCGCCATTTAGGGATATCGCCATAAAGGTGGATGAGGGTTGACTCTAGAATTTGTTTGTACGATATGGGTATCAAATTAAAGGTATTAATGAGGTTTTTAAAAGGGAGTGGTGGTAGTTCTATATGTCAAGGAGTTTTCCAGATATCGACCAAAATGTGGACCAGGGTGACCCAGAACATCATCTGTTGGATACCGCTAATTTATTTATATATATAATAGTGCGAACAGTATTCCTGCCAAGATTTCAAGGGTTTTTTATTTCGCCCTGCAAAACTTTTTCATTTTATTCTAAAGTTTTTTTCTAAAGTTATAATTTGCGTCAATAAACCATTCCAATTACCATGTTTCATCCCTTTTTCGTATTTGGTATAGAATTATGGAATTTTTTTCATTTTTCGTAATTTTCGATATCGTAAAAGTGGGCGTGGTCATAGTCGGATTTCGGCCATTTTGTATAACAATACAAAGCGAGTTCAGGCAAGTACGTGAACTGAGTTTAGTAAAGATATATCGATTTTTGCTCAAGTTATCCTGTTAATGGCCGAGCGGAAGGACAGACGGTCGACTGTGTATAAAAACTGGGCGTGGGTCAACCGATTCCGCCCTTTACACAGATAACAATTATCGTCCTAGAATCTAAGCCCCTACCAAATTTCACAAGGATTGGTAAATTTTTGTTGGACTTATGGCATTAAAAGTGTCCTAGACAAATTAAATTAAAAAGGGCGGAACACGCCCATTTTGAAATTTTCTTTTATTTTTGCATTTTGTTGCACCATATCATTACTGGAGTCGAATGTTGACATAATTTACTTATATACTGTAAAGATATTAAATTTTTTGTTAAATTTTGACTTTAAAAAAAAATAATTTTTTTTTTGAAGTGGGCGGCGTCGTTCTCCGATTTTGCTAATTTTTATTAAGCATACATATAGAAATAGGAGCAACGTTCCTGCCAAATTTCATCATGATATATTCGACGACTGCCAAATTACAGCTTGCAAATTTTTAAATTACCTTCTTTTAAAAGTGGGCGGTGCCACGCCCATTGTCCAAAATTTATAATTTTCTATTCTGCGTCATAAGTTCAACTCACTTACCACGTTTCATCGCTTTATCCGTCTTTGGTAAAGAATTATCGCACTTTTTCGGTTTTTCGAAATTTTCGATATCGAAAAAGTGGGCGTGGTTATAGTCCGATATTGTTCATTTTAAATACCGATCTGAGATGAGTGCTCAGGAACCTACATACCAAATTTAAAAAAAATACCTCTAAATTTACTCAAGTTATCGTGTTAACGGACGGACGGACGGACATGGCTCAATCAAATTTTTTTTCGATCCTTATGATTTGGATATATGGAAGTCTATATCTATCTCGATTCCTTTATACCTGTACAACCAACCGTTATCCAATCAAAGTTAATATACTCTGTGAGCTCTGCTCAACTGAGTATAAAAAGAAATGTAATTAAAAAAAATAAACAAGTAAGGACGGGACTGTCTTCGGCTATGCCGAAGACTTCATACCTTTCATGAATAGGGCTGAACAATAATCTTACCCCGTTCGAAATCTCTGAATAATCGGATGTATAAGATAAAAAATATCTAGTGAACAGATCTACATACCTAAACGATTTTTAAGATAAATATAAAATAAACAAGTAAGGAAGGCTAAGTTCGGGTGTAACCGAACATTACATACTCAGTTGAGAGCTATGGAGACAAAATAAGGAAAATCACCATGTAGGAAAATGAACCTAGGGTAACCTTGGAATGTGGTTGTATGACATGTGTATCAAATGGAAGGTATTAAAGAGTATTTTAAGAGAGAGTAGGCCATAGTTCTATGGATGGACGCCATTTAGGAATATCGCCATAAAGGTGGACCAGGGCTGACTCTAGAATTTGTTTGTACGATATGGGTATCAAATGAAAGGTGTTACTGAGCATTTTAAGAGGGTGTGGGGCTAGGTCTATCGGTGGACGCCCTTTCGAGATATCGCCATTAAGGTGGACCAGGGGTGACTCTAGAATGTGTTTGTAGGATATGGGTATCAAATGAAAGGTGGTAATGAGTATTTTAAAAGGGAATGGGCTTTAGTTCTATAGGTGAACGCCTTTTCGAGAAATCGCCATAAAGGTGGACCAGGGGTGACTCTAGAATATGTTTGTACGATATGGGTATCAAAGGAAAGCTGTTAATGAGTATTTTGAAAAGGAGTGATCCTTAGTCCATAGGTGGCCGCCGTTTCGAGATATCGCCATAAAGGTGGACCAGGGGTGTCTCTAGAATGTGTTTGTACGATATGGGAATCAAATGAAAGGTGTTACTGAGCATTTTAAGAGGGAGTGGGCATTAGGTCTATAGGTGGACGCCTTTTCGAGATATTGCCATTAGGGTGGGCCAGGGGTGACTCTAGAATGTGTTTGTATGATATGGGTATCAAATGAAAGATGGTAATGAGTATCTTAAAAGGGAGTAATCCTTAGTTCTATAGGTGGACGCCTTTTCGATATATCGCCATAAAGGTGGACCAAGGGTGACTCTAGAATGTTTGTACGATATGGGTATCAAACGAAAGGTGTTACTGAGCATTTTAAGAGGGAGTGAGCATTAGGTCTATAAGTGGACGCCTTTTCGAGATATCGTCATTAGGGTGGGCCAGGGGTGACTCTAGAATGTGTTTGTACGATATGGGTATCAAACGAAAGGTGTTACTGAGCATTTTAAGAGGGAGTGGGCATTAGGTCTATAGGTGGACGTCTTTTCGAGATATCGCCATTAGTGTGGGCCAGGGGTGACTCTATAATGTTTGTGCAATATGGGTATCAAACGAAAGGTGTTACTGAGCATTTTAAGAGGGAGTGGGCATTAGGTCTATAGGTGGACGCCTTTTCGAGATATCGCCATTAGGGTGGGCCAGTGGTGACTCTAGAATGTGTTTGTACGATATGGGTATCAAATGAAAGGTGGTAATGAGTATTTTAAAAGGGAGTAATCCTTAGTTCTATATGTGGACGCCTTTTCGAGATATCGCCATAAAGGTGGACCAAGGGTGACTCTAGAATGTTTGTACGATATGGGTATCAAACGAAAGGTGTTACTGAGCATTTTAAGAGGGAGTGGGCATTAGGTCTATAGGTGGACGCCTTTTCGAGATATCGCCATAAAGGTGGACCAAGGGTGACTCTAGAATGTTTGTACGATATGGGTATCAAACGAAAGGTGTGACTGAGCATTTTAAGAGGGAGTGGGCATTAGGTCTATAGGTGGACGCCTTTTCGAGATATCGCCATTAGGGTGGGCCAGGGGGACTCTAGAATGTTTGTACGATATGGGTATCAAACGAAATGTGTTACTGAGCATTTTAAGAGGGAGTGGGCATTAGGTCTATAGGTGGCCTTTTCGAGACATCGCCAATAGGGTGGACCAGGGGTGACTCTAGAATGTTTGTACGATATGGGTATCAAACGAAAGGTGTTACTGAGCATTTTAAGAGGGAGTGGACATTAGGTCTATAGGTGGACGCCTTTTCGAGATATCGCCATTAGGGTGGGCCAGAGGTGACTCTAGAATGTTTGTACGATATGGGTATCAAACGAAAGGTGTTACTGAGCATTTTAAGAGGGAGTGGGCATTAGGTCTATAGGTGGACGCCTTTTCGAGATATCGCCATTAGGGTGGGCCAGGGGTGACTCTAGAATGTGTTTGTACGATATGGATATCAAATTAAAGGTATTAATGAGGGTTTTAAAAGCGAGTGGCCCTTAGATGTATATGTGAAGGTGTTCTCGCGATATCGACCAAAATGTGGACCAGGTGATCCAGAAAATCATCTGTCGGGTACTGCTAATTTATTTATATATGCAATACCACTAACAGTATTCCTGCCAAGATTCCAAGGGCTGTTGATTTTGCCTTGTAGAACTTTTTCATTTTCTTCTACTTAATATGGTAGGTGTCACACCCATTTTACAAAATTTTTTCCAAAGTTATATTTTGCGTCAATAAACCAATCCAGTTACCATGTTTCATCCCTTTTTTCGTATTTGGTATAGAATTATGGCATTTTTTTCATTTTTCGTAATTTTCGATATCGATAAAGTGGGCGTGGTTATGGTCGGATTTCGGCTATTTTTTATACCGAGATAAAGTGAGTTCAGATAAGTAGGTGGGCTAAGTTTAGTAAAGATATATCGGTTTTTGCTTAAGTTATTGTGTTAACAGCCGAGCGGAAGGACAGACGGTGGACTGTGTATAAAAACTGGGCATGGCTTCCACCGATTTCGGCCATTTTCACAGAGAATAGTTACCGTCATAGAATCTATGTGCCTACCAAATTTGAGAAGGATTGGTAAATTTTTGTTCGACTTATGGCATTAAAAGTATTCTAGACAAACTAAATGAAAATGGGCGGAGCCACGCCCATTTTGAAATTTTCTTTTATTTTTGTATTTTGTTGCATCATATCATTACAGGAGTTGAATTTTGACTTAATTTACTTATATACAGTAAAGATATTAAATTTTTTGTTAAAATTTGGATTAAAAAAATTTTTTTTTTAAAAAGTGGGCGTGTTCTTCATCCAATTTTGCTAATTTTTATTTGGCACATATATAGTAATAGTAGCAGCGTTCCTGCCAAATTTCATCATGATATCTTCAACGACTGCCAAATTACAGCTTGCAAAACTTTTAAATTACCTTCTTGTAAAAGTGGGCGGTGCCACGCCCATTGTCCAAAATCTTACTAATTTTCTATTCTGCGTCATAACGTCAACCCATCTGCCAAGTTTCATCGCTTTAATTGCCTTTGGCAATGAATTATCGCATTTTTTCGGTTTTTCGAAATTTTCGATATCGAAAAAGTGGGCGTGGTTATAGTCCGATATCGTTCATTTTAAATAGCGATCTGAGATGAGTGCCCAGGAATCTACATACCAAATTTCATCAAGATAGCTCAAAATTTACTCAAGTTATCGTGTTAACGGACGGACGGACGGACGGACGGACGGACGGACGGACGGACGGACATGGCTCAATCAAATTTTTTTTCGATCCTGATTATTTTGATATATGGAAGTCTATATCTATCTCGATTCCTTTATATATGTACAACCAACCGTTATCCAATCAAACTTAATATACTCTGTGAGCTCTGCTCAACTGAGTATAAAAATAGGTAGGTAATCTGTGTGAGGATGCAAAGTTTCAGGTTTTTTGTGGTCTGCGTGTAAAAACTATGACCACGAATCACGTATTTCAACAATATATGACGTAGATGTAACTATTTGATGAAATGTTATGAATTTTGAAGCTTCTAGCCGTAAAAAAGGGGCAAAAAAATAGAGTTTATATGGGGTATATAATATATGTACCACCGATCTCTATGATTTTTTCAGACAACAATATATGCCATATACATAAGAGTTCGGTGAAATTTGAAGCTTCTAGCTGTTAAAATGGGGCTAAAATTGCGAAGATATATATATATACTATATATAAACTATATATACCACCATATATATACTATATATACCACCGATCTATACGATTTTTTCAGACATCAATATATGCTATATACGTAAGCATTCGTTGAAATTTGAAGCATATAGATCTTAAAATAGGGCAGTTATTACGAAAAGTTTCTTATCTGAACAATCGGTTGTGGGGGATATATACTATATATAAGACCGATCTCATCAATTTTTTCAGGCAACAATATGTGCAATATACGAAAGTATATGGTGAAGTTTGAAGCTTCAATCTGTTAAATTGAGTAAGATATTACAAAAATCCTCCTTTTCTGAAAAATCGGTTGTATGGAGGATATATGCTATAGTGGTCCGATCCGGCCGGTTCCAACAAATGTCTAATCGGACACCCAAATACACCCGCTCACCAAATTTTATCAAGATATCTCAAAAATTGAGGGACTAGTTTGCATACAAACAGACAGACGGACAGACGGACAGACGGACATGGCTAAATCAACTCAGCTCTTCAAACTGATTATTTCGGTATACTTAATGGTGGGTCTATCTATTTTCCTTTAAGGACTTACAATTTGGGTTTCGGAGTGGGCCATAGTTCTGTAGGTGGACGCCATTTAGGGATATCGCCATAAAGGTGGATCAGGGTTGACTCTAGAATTTGTTTGCAAGATATGGGTATCAAATGAGAGGTTTTAATGGGTATTTTAAAAGGGAGTAATCCTTAGTTCCATAGGTGGACGCCGTTTCCAGATATCGCCATAAAGGTGTACCAGGGGTGGCCTTAGAATTTGATTGTACAATATGGGTATCAAACGATAGGTGTTAATGAGTATTTTAAAATGGAGTGGGCCTTAGTTCTATAGGTGGAATCCGTTTCGAAATATCACCATAAAGGTGGACCAGAGGTGACTCTAGAATGCGTTTATACAATATGGGTATCAAACGAAAGGTGTTAATGAGTATTTTAAAAGAGAGTGGACCCTCGTTCTATAGGTGGTCGCTTTTTCGAGATATCGCCACAAAGGTGGACCAGGGATGACTCTAGAATATGTTTGTACGATACGGGTATCAAACGAAAGGTGTTAATGGGTTTTATTAAAAGGGCGTGGGGCTTAGTTCTATAGGTGGACGCCTTTTCGGGATATCGCCATAAACGTGGACCAGGGGTGGCTCTAGAATGTGTTTGTACGATATGGGTATCAAATTAAAGGTATTAATGAGAGTTTTAAAAGGGAGTGGTGGTAGTTGTATATGTGAAGGCGTTTTCTAAATATGGACCAAAATGTGGACCAGGGTGACCCAGAAAATCATCTCTTGGATACCGTTAATTTATTTATATATGTAATACCTGCCAAGATTTCAAGCGTTTTTTATTTCGCCCTGCAGAGCTTTTTCATTTCTTCTACTTAATATGGTAGGTGTCACAACCATTTTACAAAGTTTTTTTCTAAAGTTATATTTCGCGTCAATAAACCAATCCAATCACCATGTTTCATCCCTTTTTTCGTATTTAGTATAGAATTATGGCATTTTTTTCATTTTTTCGTAATTTTCGATATCAAACAAGTGGGCGTGATCATAGTCGGATTTCGGCCTTTTTGTATACCAATACAAAGAGAATTCAGGTAAGTACGTAAACTGAGTTTAGTAAAGATATATCGATTTTTGCTCAAGTTATTGTGTTAACGGCCGAGCGGAAGGACAGACGGTCGACCGTGTATAAAAACTGGGCGTCGCTTCATCCGATTTCGCCTTTTTTCACAGAAATAAGTTATCATCCTAGAATCTAAGTCCCTACCAAATTTCACAAGGATTGGGAAATGATTGTTCGACTTATGGCATGGGCGGGGCCACGCCCATTTTGAAATTTTCTTTTATTTTTGCATTTTGTTGCACCACATCATAACTGGAGTTGAATGTTGACATAATTTACTTATATACTGTAAAGATATTAAATTTTTTGTTAAAATTTGACTTAAAAATTTTTTTTTTTAAAGTGGGTCGTCGTTCTCTGATTTTGCTAATTTTTATCAAGCACACATATAGTAATAGGAGTAACGTTCCTGCCAAATTTCATCATGATACCTTCAACGACTGTCAAATTACAGCTTGCAAAATTTTAAAATACCTTATTTTAAAAGTGGGCGGTGCCACGCCCATTGCCCAACATTTTTCTAATTTTCTATTCTTCGTCATAAGTTAAACTTACCTACCAAGTTTCATCGCTTTATCCGTCTTTGGTAATGAATTATCGCACCTTTTCGTCTTTCTCGAAATTTTCGATATCGAAAAAGGGGGCGTGGTTATTGTCCGATATCGTTCATTTTAAATAGCGATCTGAGATGAGTGCTTAGGAACCTACATACCAAAATTCATCAAGATACATCAAAATTTACTCAAGTTATCGTGTTAACGGACGGACGGACGGACATGTCTCAATCAAATTTTTTTTTCGATCCTGATGATTTTGATATATGGAAGTCTATATCTATCTCGATTCCTTTATACCTGTACAACCAACCGTCATCCAATCAAAGTTAATATACTCTGTGAGCTCTGCTCAACTGAGTATAAAAAAGCAGAAATTTGTTCGAGCAGAATTTTTCAATTTTCCAGAATTTTGGGGAGTCGAATTTTTTAATGCAGAAAACTGACACGCTCCTTCTTCGCGGTCTACAATTGAAATGTACAGAATGGTATACAATGCAGCAGTAAGTGTTGTTTTCAGTGCTTTCGTAATGCTAAGCATTTATAGCCTACATATCCCCTCTCATTTTGTGAAGCATGTTCATTTTTGACTGGACGTCCATCAAATAAGGACTCCATAGTATAAGATAGGGTTTACAACTTTTGTTAATATAAAATAATAGAGAGAGAGAGATAGACCCCACGTTCACCCCAGCATTCTTTTACATGCATAAAGCGCTGCGGAGGCCTTCTTCATTCTCCCCCATATTAATCTTCCACGTCAATTTACTATCTAGAATGATTCCAAGATATTTGGTACAATGTTTCTGCTGTGTGACGCCTTCCTAGCTAACATCTAGACTAATTCGGGACCTTATAATAAATAAATTAATACAAGGCGCGATAACTTCCGAATATATTATGGGCCGTGCTTGTTTTCCAATTTGCGTCGTGCTCCTTTAACCCGGTAGTTCCCATAACTTTTTTTGTCTTGTATTTAGTTGGAAAGAAGCTGTCTTATAGATTTTGACCTCGTGAACACGAAAATGGCGTCCATTTTTTAATTCACTGTTACGCTTTTCCGGAAAATCCGGAAAACTAGCGTTACTATATGGTAATCCTGGGTCGTCTAGGGTACAGAGTTTTGATGAAAGAAAACACTATTTTGGGCATGTCTTTTTTTAAATTTATTTCACAAGTAATAGACGTTTTTGAACATTTTTATTAAACCGTAAATATGGAAGGAATAAGTTTATAAAAACACAATAGAAAGACATTTTCTGAACTAAAATATAGGTGGTTGAAATCTAAGTTTGGTATGGTAACTTGCAAAACACTTCACACCAAGTCCTACGATGCATTTCATACATGCTGTTCGTCAATTAACTTTGCATCTTTCACCGGAACAACGCTACGATTCGATGGTACTACAATATGTACGTTCTGATCAAAACGGGGCATACGTTATCAGGAATTCCAGTACAATCATCTTCAGATCCTCTTCGTCAGATATGTTTCCACCGTGAGGCTCGATATAAAGATTGGTTGGTATATCTTGAATGTATTCAAGAATTTGTTGCGACACTAAACCTCCAAAAGTCATAGTATTTAAAAAATTCTGCAGACTATATCAGATAAATTTACAAAGAGGCACAGAAAATCCATTGATTCGCGTAGAAAACTGTACCCTAACATAGAAAATCCGATGAAATACGAAGAAAAAACCTGTACCCTAGCCGACCCACGGTTACCATATGGTAACGCCTTAAATAAAATGTAAAAAAGAACAAGAAATTAAATAATTGCAGCAAAAAATTTATTTAAGTATAATAACTTATTTCATTAGTTACCGACTTTTATAGTTTATATTTAAATGTTCTTAAAAATTATTACTATAATCGCGTACTTACAGACGTGCCATATTCCAAAACGGAAATTTTCAGCTTTTCTTTTTCTCAGTTAAATTTGACGTACGTTAGCTTCACTATTTGAACCCAGACTGACCAAAGCTTTGTTTTTCGGAAAGTCGCAGATATTCTGTATGAAATAGCGTTATTCATTTGTGGATTTGTTGTTCAGTTTAGATTTAATGCGTGGAAATATAGCGACACCTTTTGGTAATCGTGGTTTATTTCGGGTTAATTTCTCTAACATGTTTTCACTGAGAACCTTTTCAATGCAGAAAGACACTTCTTTTCCAAATGGCTGCCGAATTTTATATCTGCTATTAAACGAGACCATGTTCGTCTTCACCGCGTTGGCGCTTATCCCGACATTAATTTGTTACCCAGGTATGTTTGTCGCCAAGCGCTCCGTAAAAATTTTGTTTATTGTAGAGCACTTTCTATTTATGACAGCTGCAACGTCGTCTAAGTACGGTTAGTTTAACGGGTCCCACATTATAGCTGTAGGCTTTGCTTTCTGCGAACTTTGCCAGATAAAGCCTTTCTTGTACTATAAGAATAATCAGATCCATTGGGCCTTTGATTTCCCTCCAAATCTTCTTGAGTTACAAGCTCTGCTCCACGCAACCATAGGTAGGAAATTCTTGGATTCCTCCAGTTTTTATAAAGCGCCAACCTCTTTGAGTTGTTCTAGTTGTGTTTCTAAATTGTGCTTTTTGTTGTCCTGAGGGTCCTAAATGCTCTTTCGTTCTCTACCCACTTGGGAAAAATTCTGTAGCTGATGTACACATGGCATTAAAAGGATGGCTTATCCAGCACTGTCCAATAACATCTCGATATATCACGATCAGAACTCAATATAATATCAAGAACATTGCTGGATTTTTCAGCAATGTATGTAGGGATGTTACCTTTATTGGCTATCTGCAAATTGCTTTGCAGGATGTAACAAAATAGAGACTCTGCTCCATCATTTCTGTCGCCTCCTCCCAATGCACTGTGTTGCTAAAACGGAACTTATCAGAAAAGTTTTGGCATCGCTGTTCTCACCAATCTATTAACCAAATTATGAAAACAGCGTGACAAAAATCTCACAAATGAAATGGAAATAAGCAGCCCGCGAAATGAGTCAGCACAACAAGCAATGGCAGGCGACTCGAACCACGATCTTACAATAAAATAAAAACATAATTGATACGTATTTTTTTTACAAACTACTTTATTTTGTTGCATACAAAATACTGTTAAGACATTTGATATAAAAACTAGGTTTACTCCCACAAAATGTCATATAAAGTTTAAGCTGTCAAACTGTCTGCGATAATCTTAGTGCGTTTTTATACTCAGTTGAGCAGAGCTCACAGAGTATATTAAGTTTGATTGGATAACGGTTGGTTGTACATATATAAAGGAATCGAGATAGATATAGACTTCCATATATCAAAATAATCAGGATCGAAAAAAAAATTTGATTGAGCCATGTCCGTCCGTCCGTCCGTCCGTCCGTCCGGCCGTTAACACGATAACTTGAGTAAATTTTGAGGTATCTTGATGAAATTTGGTATGTAGGTTCCTGAGCGCTCATCTCAGATCGCTATTTAAAATGAACGATATCGGACTATAACCACGCCCACTTTTTCGATATCGAAAATTTCGAAAAACCGAAAAAGTGCGATAATTCATTACAAAAGACAGATAAAGCGACGAAACTTTATAGATGGGTTGACGTTATGACGCAGAATAGCAAGTTGGTAAGATTTTGGATAATGGGCGTGGCACCGCCCACTTTTACCAGAAGGTAATTTAAAAGTTTAGCAAGCTGTAATTTGGCAGTCGTTGAAGATATCATAATGAAATTTGGCAGGAACGTTACTACTATTACTATATATGCGCTAAATAAAAATTAGCAAAATCGGATGAAGAACACGCCTACTTTTTAAAAAAAAATTTTTTAAAATTCAAATTTTAACAAAAAATTTAATATATTTACTGTATATAAGTAAATTAAGTCAAAATTCAACTCGAGTAATGATATGATGCAACAAAATACAAAAATAAAAGAAAATTTCAAAATGGGCGTGGCTCCGCCCATTTTCATTTAGTTTGTCTAGAATACTTTTACTGCTATAAGTCGAACAAAAATTTACCAATCCTTCTCAAATATGGTAGAAGCATAGATTCTATGACCGTAACTGTTCTCTGTGAAAATGGGCGCAATCGGCGAAAGCCACGCCCAGTTTTTATACACAGTCCACAGTCTGTCCTTCCGCTCGACCGTTACTACAATAACTTGAGCAAAATCCGATATATCTTTACTAAACTTAGCCCACGTACTTATCTTAACTCACTTTATCTTGGTATAAAAAATGGCCGAAATCCGACCATAACCACGCCCACTTTATCGATATCGAAAATTACGAAAAATGAAAAAAATGCCATAATTCTATACCAAATACGAAAAAAGGGATGACACATGGTAACTGGATTTGTTTATTGACGAAAAATATAACTTTGGAAAAAACTTTGTAAAATGGGTGTGACACCTACCATATTAAGTAGAAGAAAATGAAAAAGTCCTACAAGGCGAAATCAACAGCCCTTGGACTCTTGGCAGGAATACTGTTAGTGGTATTGCATATATAAATAAATTAGCAGTACCCGACAGATGTATTTCTGGATCACCTGGTCCACATTTTGGTCGATATCGCGAGAACGCCTTCACATATACATCTAAGGGCCACTCACTTTTAAAACCCTCATTAATACCTTTAATTTGATATCCATATCGTACAAACGCATACTAGAGTCACCCCTGTTCCACCCTAATGGCGATATCTCGAAAAGGCGTCCACCTATAGACCTAATGCCCACTCCCTCTTAAAATGTTCAGTAACACCTTTCGTTTGATACCCATATCGACCAAACATTCTAGAGTCACCCCTGGCCCACCCTAATGGCGATATCTCGAAAAGGCGTCCACCTATAGACCTAATGCCCACTCCCTCTTAAAATGCTCAGTAACACCTTTCGTTTGATACCCATATCGACCAAACATTCTAGAGTCACCCCTGGCCCACCCTAATGGCGATATCTCGAAAAGGCGTCCACCTATAGACCTAATGCCCACTCCCTCTTAAAATGCTCAGTAACACCTTTCGTTTGATACCCATATCGTACAAACATTCTAGAGTCACACCTGGCCCACCCTAATGGCGATATCTCGAAAAGGCGTCCACCTATAGACCTAATTCCGACTCCCTCTTAAAATGCTCAGTAACACCTTTCGTTTGATAACCATATCGTACAAACACATTCTAGGGTCACCCTGGCCCACCCTAATGGCGGTATCTCGAAAAGGCGTCCACCTATAGACCTAACGCCCACTCCCTCTTAAAATGCTCAGTAACACCTTTCGTTTGATACCCATATCGTACAAACATTCTAGAGTCACACCTGGCCCACCCTAATGGCGATATCTCGAAAAGGCGTCCACCTATAGACTTAATTCCGACTCCCTCTTAAAATGCTCAGTAACACCTTTCGTTTGATAACCATATCGTACAAACATTCTAGAGTCACCCTTGGTCCACCTTTATGGCGATATCTCGAAAAGGCGTCCACCTATAGAACTAAGGATTACTCCCTTTTAAAATACTCATTACCACCTTTCATTTGATACCCATATCGTACAAACACATTCTAGGGTCACCCTGGCCCACCCTAATGGCGGTATCTCGAAAAGGCGTCCACCTATAGACCTAACGCCCACTCCCTCTTAAAATGCTCAGTAACACCTTTCGTTTGATACCCATATCGTACAAACATTCTAGAGTCACCCCTGGCCCACCCTAATGGCGATATCTCGAAAGGGCGTCCACCTATAGACCTAATGCCCACTCCCTCTTAAAATGCTCAGTAACACATTTCGTTTGATGCCCATATCGTACAAACACATTCTAGAGTCACCCCTGGCCCACCCTAATGACGATATCTCGAAAAGGCGTCCACCTATAGACCTCATGCCCACTCTCTCTTAAAATGCTCAGTAACACCCTTCGTTTGATACCCATATCGTACAAACATTCTAGAGTCACCCTTGGTCCACCTTTATGGCGATATCTCTAAGCGGCGTCCACCTATGGAACTAAGGATCACTCCTTTTCAAAATACTCATTAACAGCTTTCATTTGATACCCATATCGTACAAACATATTCCAGAGTCACCCCTGGTCCGCCTTTATGGCGATTTCTCGAAAAGGCGTTCACCTATAGAACTAAAGCCCATTCCCTTTTAAAATACTCATTACCACCTTTCATTTGATACCCATATCGTACAAACACATTCTAGAGTCACCCCTGGTCCACCTTAATGGGGACATCTCGAAAAGGCGTCCACGGATAGACCTAAGGCCTACTCCCTCTTAAAATGCTCAGTAACACCTTTCATTTGATACCCATATCGTACAAACAAATTCTATAGTCAGCCCTGGTCCACCTTTATGGCGATATCCCTAAATGGCGTCCATCCATAGAACTATGGCCTACTCTCTCTTAAAATACTCTTTAATACCTTTCATTTGATACACATGTCATACAACCACATTCCAGGGTTACCCCAGGTTCATTTTCCTTATTTTGTCTCCATAGCTCTCAACTGAGTATGTAATGTTCGGTTACACCCGAACTTAGCCTTCCTTACTTGTTGTATATAATATTTTATGTATCTGACAGCAGGTTGATTGAGGTTGATGAGATTGTCATAACTGAGAGGAACAAAGCAATGCTTCTATTGGCTTGTTAAAATAGTGATATACCTTTCTTTATGCATGCAAATATTAGAGACTCTTATAATTTCATTTTAACGACTTCAGACGCATGATGCAAACATACGTGCCAACAAGAGCTTTCTCAAAAATAGGTGTGGATTTTATATTAGAGTTTAATAAAATTTTTTCTGTCTGGAATTTTTGGTATAATTTTTTATACTCAGCGTGTACTTATACACAAGAATACCAACTATTACGTGGAAGGGTAAATGGTTGTATGTAATGACATAGAGGAATTAAGATATATCTATACTTCCTTGTAAGAACGTTATTAGCATCGAAAAATATTTTGATAAATAAATATTTCCAGAAAAAATTAAAAAACGCCACAAAAGAACGGACAGGGCGACAACTGTTTAGATTATACCTTGCAAATCTCATCAAAAACTTTCTCTTTGAAAAATTTTGTTATCATGGGTAACCTTAATATATTGGTATTGGATATGGGCGTAGTCGAACTCTTTTGATATCGAAAAATTAAAAAATTGCAAAAATTCAATAATGAATTATAAATTTCGTGAGATTATATGAGTAGGTTGATTTTTTTGCAATTAAAATATTTCATAAAATTTTGGTTCACATGGCGTGCGCTATTGATTTTTAAACAGAAGATTCTCAGATTTTCTAAACTTAAGTTTTGAAAGGTTTGGCAGGTTTCGAGAAGATTTTCTTGTACTACGGCTTTATGTTAAAAATTGTAGAGTGGGTTCTACATCACAAAAAATTCCAGCTAAATAGCGAGCTCTTTGGAAGTGCTTTCGTTGAAAAAAATTAGCTGAATCATCCCTTTGCACATTCAAGCCGCGATTTATGCATTAAGATGTCACCATATACAGCCTATATTTCTTTTTGGGTTTTGTGGAAAGAAGAAATGCTTTTTGCCCTGACCGAGATATTCAAGCTTCACAGTAAGAATCTCCCAGTGTAGGACTTTCTTCTTCCTAAAAACTTGACCTTCCACGGTTCGCGCTATTTCGCGTACCTGAGATGCTGGCTAGGTGAGCTGGGCATCCATACTCTCGTTTGATAAGAAGTATGTTCCTCAAATACATATGTGACGACCATGTCCCATCTGCCGTTTCAGCAGATTATGTAATTGGTATTATTGTCCGGGGATAGGTCGTCAAGCAAATCTTCTACCTTCCTTCGGTGTTCGACGAAGTGCTCGCATTCGAAGAAGATGTGGCGAATATCGTCTAATTCCACATATTAAAGGCTATGCGTGTTTGAAAGTTGATATCTATGTGTGGGTCCTTGAACCACGGATTCAGGTCGGGAATTACTTCGGTCTTCAACATTCCTACGGTCTTGTTGTCTCACTCTTCTTCCAGCTATCTAGTAATTGACTTGGCTCCGGCTATGTTCGCTACTAATCTACTTAGATTTTTGTGTGCGCAGCACTTTCGCAGGCTCCTTGAATGTGCTCCCAGAAGGTGGGCTAATAGTCTACCCTCAAGCCCAGATATTTCCTTGAAGTACGTGTTTCTATTTGCTGGCCTCCAATCGTCATATTCCTGATAGTGGTGATCCGCCTCTTTGTGAGGATGACGTTCTCCGCTCTTTGCTGTTTCTAACTGGAGTCCGTGATCAGCCATCCTCCTATTTATACTACGCATTACCTGGTTAAGTTTAGGGTTTGCTAATTTGCAGATGGGATGGTGTTATCACAGCTGTCACGTCGGCTCCAAAAACGATGAGGAAGGTTATTTCTGGTATGACTGTAGTAAGTCATATTCCAGGGATCGGGACCTAGTACTGAGCTCTGGGCTGCTCAGCCTATTATTTTTACCTTTCTTTGACCATACGATATATTATATACCTCTCTCTCAGATAGTCCCTTAAAATGTTATGCAAATATTGCGGTATCGTAAATGCTTTATTGTGCCTTAAGAATTTCTTCATAACTGTTTGAGCTTAAAGCGACAAGCACAATGACAAAGTTTCCACCGCCTTTGGAGAGAAATTGCTGTCGGATGCGAAAAAATGTGCGAGCGCTTTCCGCCGACAATATATAATGTATTCTACGGTCGACAAAGATAGACGGAGGGCCAACAGACACGAACCTAAACATAGATTCAGCGCGTCACCAATTACCATCACCGCCAAAGAGGTCAAGGATGCCACCGGTCATGCTAAACCATCCAAAGCAGTGGGGCCAGGCGGCTTAGCCATGCCGATGCTTAAAAGCCTGGGTAAAGAGGGTTTCAAATACTTAGCACATGTCTTCAACCTGTCTCTTTCCACCTTTGTCATTCCCGAAAAATGGAAAATGGCCAAGGTGGTCCCGCTATTAAAGCCTGGGAAACCAGCTAACATAGGAGAGTCATATCGCCCGACATCTCTCCTATCGCCAGTAGCCAAGACGCTTGAAGCCATTTTGCTCCCCTACTTCAAAGCAAATTTTCAGCTAGCCTGTCATCAGCATGGTTTCAGAAAACTACCGTTAGCACCCAGATAAATTGCGGTTTAAATCAAAAACCCCACCATCGAACAGTATTCGTTGCGCTAGACCTATAAAAAGCTTTTTATACAGTCAACTATGGCACGTTACTGCAAGACCTGGAAGGGTGTACCCTTCCCCAATGTCTTAAAACGTGGACCGCAAATTATATGGATGGTCGGCAGGCATCGGTGCAACTTAGAAACGAAATATCAAAACCATGAAGAATTAAACAAGGGGTGCCACAGGGTGGTGTCCTATCCCCACTTTTGTTTAATTTCTATATATCAAAGCTACCTTCGCCACAAAAAGGAGTAACTATCGCTACGCCGATGACTGCACAATAATAGACACACGCCCAGGCCCACAGATCGATGCGCTTTGCAACAAAATAAACGGCTACCTCTCTGATCTCTCCAGTTTTTTCGCCTCGCGAAACCTGGCATTATCACCGACTAAATCCTCCGCGACCTTATTTACAACATGGGCGCCGCAAATGTCGACCATTTTGAACATCCACGTTGATGGCACTACGATAACGACTGTCCTACACCCCATAATCTTGGGTGTGACTTTTGATCAGGATCTACATTTTGGTGAGCATGCAGGCGCAATTGTACTGAAAATCCAGAGTCGTAATAAAATCCGCTAATCCCTTGCTGCAATACTTGGGGAAAAGACAAATAAACGCTCATTACCACATACAAAGCAATTGAACTCAGAATACTCCCCATCGGGGAGAGAAATGAGATGCTATCCAAACGGTTTCTGTTGAATACCGAGAAACCTGGGCATCCCAACAGACATCTGATTGATGAGCCAGCACCGCCTAGGGGCTTAAGGAGTCATCTCCGTAAGTATTATGAGGAAATACGGCACCTGAAAACTCAGCCGTATGAAGAAAAATACACAAGCAGGTTCTCAGTGAACTCATCAAACAGGCGTCGGATATTTATGCCAGGAATTGCCCGGTGAATCCAGTACTCAAAGAACAGTAGCCAAAACTTGCGGATGAGGAATGCATACTCCCCAGGGAAACGCGAGTCACTCTAGTTCAACTTCGTCCTAGATACTGTAACAGGCTAAACTATTACTTATCCAGAATCAACCCCGACATACAAAATGTATGCCCCGCTTGCAATGTGTCCCCACATGACTCTCTTTAATTGTAATGTCGAACCAACGTCTCTAACAACACTTTCATTATGGACCACCCCTGTTGAAAGAACACGTTTCTTGGACTCCCGTTAAAGGATATTGATGAAAATTTGTGATCGGTCGCACCTATTAGGTGGGGCGAAGCACTGCTACAACAACAACCAACGGGACTTTATGTCTTGGCTTTTTTAACTGCGTCTATAACCTATGTTGTGGCATCTTTTGTAGTGTGACCCTTCCGGAAACCATGCTGTCAACTAGACAGTCCTCCCCCGTTCTCCAATTCTCTGATGAGGCGTTTTTTCAGGATGCTATTCAGCAATTTTCCTGATGTATCTAACATGCACAGTGGGTGATAAAGCCAGGGAAATCTGATGTTTGGAATGAAAACTAGCCATGCTGTCTTGCATATGGTGGGGAAAAATCTTTCTCCGAGACGTTTATTTTACATGTCCAACATAAGTTCTGGGAAGCTATTTGCAGCTAGTTTTAATGCTTACGCGGATATACCGTCGGGCCCTGTGAAATTTCAATGTTTTATAGTACGCAAGCAACTTAAAGCTCTTCTTCGTGGAAATGTTTCTTCGCGGTATTCTTGGTAACGTGGCCATCCTGCTTGGAAGAATGGCTGGGAAAAAGAACGTCGACAATATTTCTTGTTCTGTCCTCGTAGATAAGCTGGTTTGGCGGACAGAAGTTATTCGTTATTAATTTGTGTACTTGTACCTAGGTATATTGAAGCACTTCCTCGCTAAATGCTTTCCAGCATGTAATTTGCTTTGCTTGATGGAATCACTGTGAGTTTTCTTGCTCCTTTGTATGTTTCCAACTTTTGTAGAGCCCCGGGCCTATCAGCCTTCGCATCCTATGGCATATTTGCCGTAGCTCCGCGGTTTCACAGTTCCACCAGTCATTGTGCTTTTATCCATCCACTTTCCTTTCCGTGGCATAGAGACATTACAACGAGGCGAACACAGCGCATTATTTTACAACCGTCTTTTCCGTCGCAAAATGAAGCCCTAAATTTCTTTTGGACATAAATTAACGCTGTTAAATTTTAGTGTCTTAAAGACTTTAAGTCGTTTACTCTTTCAGAACGATTTAAATCTTAAGATCTCGTACGCCAACTTTAAGCTTCACTTTTGTCATAAAAATGTCTTCAATCGACTTAAGTTTAGCCGTGAAAATTTTCGATATTCTACTCAGCTTCTTAAGAATTTCCTGCGTGATACATGTGCTCACGTGACGGCACGTAAAAGATATCACTATTACTATTTATACGATCTATTGAAGGGATTGGGTAGCACTAACTAGCCACGAAAATATCTATACAAAGAAGTTGACAGCGAAATTCATAGTATAAGGAAAGCTTAATATTTTTCGCAAATCTCAGCAGGGGGCCCCGCAATAAGAAATTCCTGATAAAACTCGATTGTCTTCATGATTTTATCAGCTACTTTTTCAATTTCATTCAAACCATGCTTGAAAAGAGCCTAAAATCCTTCTAGTATATTTTCATATTAAGTGAATTTTTCTCCAAGATCCTTGATGTAAAAATCTAGGAAAGGATTGAACACTGCTACTGGAAAATACAATTTTGTACTTTCAATTTCAGGATTTGAATGTTTTTTTTTATACTCAGTTGAGCAGAGCTCACAGAGTATATTAACTTTGATTGGATAACGGTTCGTTGTACAGGTATAAAGGAATCGAGATAGATATAGACTTCCATATATCAAAATCATCAGTATCGAAAAAAAATTCGATTGAGCCATGTCCGTCCGTCCGTTCGTCCGTCCGTCCGTCTGCCCGTTAACACGATAACTTGAGTAAATTTTGAGGTATATTGATGAAATTTGGTATGTAGGTTTCTGGGCACTCATCTCAGATCGCCATTTAAAATGAACGATATCGGACTATAACCACGCCCACTTTTTCGATATCGAAAATTTCGAAAAATTGAAAAAGTGCGATAATTCATTACCAAATACGGACTAAGCGATGAAACTTAGTAGGTGAGTAGAAATTATGACACAGAATAGAAAACTAGTAAAATTTTGGACAATGGGCGTGGCACCGCCCACTTTTAAAAGAAGGTAATTTAGAAGTTTTGCAAGCTGTAATTTGGCAGTCGTTGAAGATATCATGATGAAATTTGGCAGAAACGTTACTCTTATTACTATATGTCTGCTTAATAAAAACTTGCAAAATCGGACAACGACCACGCCGACTTTTTAAAAAAAAATTTTTTTAATTCAAATTTTAAAAGAAAAGTTAATATCTTTACAGTATATAAGTAAATTATGTCAACATTCAACTCCAGTAATGATATGTTGCAACAAAATACAAAAATAAAAGAAAATTTCAAAATGGGCGTGCCTCCGCCCTTTTTCATTTAATTTGTCTAGGATACTTTTAATGCCATAAGTCGAACAAAAATTTACCAATCCTTGTGAAATTTGGTAGAGGCTTAGATTCTAGGACGATAAAAAGGGGGAAATCGGTTGAAGCCACGTCCAGTTTTTATACACAGTCGACCTCCTGTCCTTCCGCTCGGCCGTTAACACGATAACTTGAGCAAAAATCGATATATCTTTACTAAACTCTGCTCACGTACTTATCTGAACTCACTTTGTATTGGTGTAAAAAATGGCCGAACTCCGACTATGACCACGCCCACTTTTTCGATATCGAAAATTACGAAAAATGAAAAAAATTCCATAATTATATACCAAATACGAAAAAAGGGATGAAATATGGTAATTGTATTGGTCTATTGAGGCAAAATATAACTTTAGAAAAAAACTTGGTAAAATGGGTGTGACACCTACCATATTAAGTAGAAGAAAATGAAAAAGTTTTGCAGGGCGAAATCAAAAGCTCTTGAAATCTTGGAAGGAATACTCTTCGTGGTATTACATATATAACTAAATTAGCGGTACCTGACAGATGATATTCTGGATCACCCTGGTCTACATTTTGGTCGATATCTCGAAAACGTCTTCACATATACAAGTAAGGTCCACTCCCTTTTAAAACCCTCATTAATACCTTTAATTTGATACCCATATCGTGCAAACACATTCTAAAGTCACCGCTGGTCCACGTTTATGGCGATATCTTGAAAAGGCGTCCACACATAGAACTAAGGCCCGCTCCTTTTTAAAATACTCATTAACACCTTTCATTTGATACCCATATCGTACAAAAAAATTCTAGAGTCATCCCTGGCCCACCTGTATGGCGATATCTCGAAAAGGCATCCACCTATAGAACTAAGGCCCACTCCCTTTTAAAACACTCATTAACACCTTTCATTTGATACCCATATCGTACAAACAAATTCTAGAGTCACCCCTGGTCCACCTTTATGGCGATATCTTGAAAAGGCGTCCACCTATAGAACTAAGGCCCACTCCCTTTTAAAACACTCATTAACACCTTTCATTTGATACCCATATCGTACAAACAAATTCTAGAGTCACCCCTGGTCCACCTTTATGGCGATATCTTGAAAAGGCGTCCACCTATAGAACTAAGGCCCACGCCCTCTTAAAATACTCATTAACACCTTTCATTTGATACCCATATCGTACAAAAAAATTCTAGAGTCATCCCTGGCCCACCTGTATGGCGATATCTCGAAAAGGCATCCACCTATAGAACTAAGGCCCACTCCCTTTTAAAACACTCATTAACACCTTTCATTTGATACCCATATCGTACAAACAAATTCTAGAGTCACCCCTGGTCCACCTTTATGGCGATATCTTGAAAAGGCGTCCACCTATAGAACTAAGGCCCACGCCCTCTTAAAATACTCATTAACACCTTTCATTTGATACCCATATCGTACAAACAAATTCTAGAGTCACCCCTGGTCCACGTTTATGGCGATATCCCGAAAAGGCGTCCACCCATAGAACTAAGGCCCACTCCCTTTTAAAACACTCATTAACACCTTTCATTTGATACCCATATAGTACAAACAAATTCTAGAGTAACCCCTGGTCCACCTTTATGGCTATATCTCGAAAAGGCGTCCACATATAGAACTAAGGCCCACTCCCTTTTAAAACACTCATTAACACCTTTCGTTTGACACTCATATCGTAAAAACAAATTCTAGAGTCACCCCTGGTCCATCTTTATGGCGATATCTCGAAAAGGTGTCCATCTATAGAACTTAGGCCCACGCCCTTTTAAAATACTCATTAATACCTTTCATTTGATACCCATATCGTACAAAATAAATTCTAGAGTCACCCCTGGTCCACCTTTATGGCGATATCTCGAAAAGGCGTCCACCTATAGAACTTAGGCCCACTCCCTTTTAAAATTATCATTAACACATTTCATTTGATACCCATATCATACAAACAAATTCCAGAGTCAGGCCTGGTCCACCTTTATGGCGATATCCCTAAATGGCGTCCATCTATAGAACTATGGCCCACTTCATCATAAAATACTCTTTAGTACCTTCCATTTGATACACATTTCATACAAACACATTCCAGGGTTACCCTAGGTTCTTTTTACAACATGGTGATTTTATCTTACTTGGCTCCACAGATCTCAACTGAGTATGTAATGTTTGGTTACACCCGAACTTAGCCTTCCTTACTTGTTTTTCTTATTCTTTTGTGTCTAACGTCAATGTCAAGAGTTTCAGCAATTTTTTTCGTAGCTTCGTAAATTTCAGAAAAAGAGTGTTCTTTTGCACACATCTCTTTGACTACCTCGCGCAAATCTTTAGAGAGATCTGTGAAAACCCCAAAGTGCAGGCGTTTTGGGACTTCACAAATATGTAATAAACTTGGATTTCTGTGAATTGCATATTTTAAGCTTATATACGTTTTTTTTTTGAATTTTACCCTATACATAATACATAATATGAATCTTTGAATTGTATATTTAAATTTTATACAAAATATGAATCTTATACTTAGAACATGAAGTACAAACGTATTAATTTAAACTATGTTTTTTCATACATATATATATTATACATTTTAAAAAATACAAGTTCTATATAGTATATACTTAGAATAAATTATTTGAAGTTTTAGGCTGATACTTTTGGCACAGCCTATAGAAAGTCACGAACATACATATATATATATATATAGATAAGGAATGCGAAAGAGTACCGGAGCAAGAACATTGTTATTGTAAAGCTAATAAACTAGTTAATAAGAAACATTGCTAAGCAGTGGCGGCCGACTGCCAAAAATCGTATAAAAGGAGCGGCCACCACCAAACAAAAGTTAGTTAGGGGCTGACCAGCCAAAGCGTAGGTATACAGTGGGACGCGTAGCAACTACTACGGAGCAACTGGTAGTGACCACTCAGGTTGCTTAAGTTACGTAGATTACAAGTCAGGAAAGTATAGGTATATAGTGGGACGCGTAGCGACCACTATGGAACAACTGTCAGTGACCACTCAGGTTGTTTAAGTTACGTATTTTACAAGTCGGGAAGGTACAAGTATATAGTGGGACGCGAAACAACCCGAGTGGTGACTACGGAACAACTGGCAGTCACCACTCGGGTTGTTTAAGTTACTTATAATACGAGTATATAGTGGGACGCGTAGCGACCACTAAGAAACAACCATACCATAATAAGAACCGAATAAATAAATAGGATATTTTATTTTAACATAGAGGAATTCTTTTCTTTGTAAGGAAACCCATCGACCGAGTTATAATCCTGGCGATAGAGATATGGCTGATAAAACTCGATTGTCTTCATGAATTTATCAGCTACTTTTTCAATTTCATGCAAACTATGCTTGAAAAGAGCCTAAAATCCTTCTATTATATTTTCATGTTAAGTGAATTTTTCTCCAAGATCCATGATGTAAGAATCTAGGAAAGGATTGAACACTGCTACTAGAAAATACTCTTTTGTACTTTGAATTTCAGCATTTGCCGTTTTATTTTTTCTAAGTGCTATTATTTTGTGTTTAATGCCAATGTCAAGAGTTTCAGCAATTCTTCGTAAATTTCGGAAAAGGAGTCTTCTTTTGCACAAACCTTTTTGACTTCCTCGCGCAAATCATTAGAGAAAACCATGGCTTGAACCAAATCTAAATTAACCTTTTGAAACTCGCGACGCAAAGGCAACGAAAGATGAAAAATTACATTGATAATATGTAAACATATTAAAAATTCAAACTCAAGGGGTTTTTTAAATTTTTTGCGTCTTTTGCCGAGGTTCTCGTTCCATTTAGAGTTTCATAAACGAACGGAAATTACTCACAATAAAATAATTAAGAAACAATTTTTGGTTAAACGGTTTTATTGAAAACAATATTTACATGAAGTAATAATAATACTAAAAACTAGAAAATAATTAGGCAGGTCCTAGGTACTAGTCATCACACTCCTCATCAATCTAGGACATTGATAAGACAATTAAATAAAAGCGTTGGACGCGTGAAATTTTAAAAAATGTGAGGCGTAGCATGACCTTATTAAGGTTCAGTTAGTTATGACTATGAATAGAAATTTGACGCGTCCAACGCTTTTATTTAATTGTCTGATCAATGCCCTAGATTGACGATTTAAGTCATCAATTCATAGTCCTTCCAAAGACTTTACTCGACTCTCCAAAATATTTTGATGTCACTTCTACCGGACTGTAGGTAATATTTGTTCAAAATATGAGCCAAATCGGACATCATAGGTCGCTTTCTATTCATGTATGTATTATGTGTTGCAAATATGAGCCAAATCGGACAACAAATACAATTTTTTTGAATATATCGATCTTTGCGCCACCTAGCGCCAATTTTTTTTTCATAGATCGCTTTCCATTCTTGTATAGATTATGTGTTACAAACATGAGCCAAATCGGAACAAAATACGATTTGTTGCATATCTCAATCCTTGCGCCACCAAGCGGCGATTTTTTCCATTGGTCGCTTTATATTCATGTATGTATTATGTGTTGAAAATATGAGGCAAATCGGACAACAAATACGATTTTTTTAAATATATCGATCCTTGCGCCACCTAGCGCCGATTTTTTTTCATAGATCGCTTTCCATTCTTGTATAGATTATGTGTTCCAAATATGAGCCAAATCGGACCAAAATACGAATTTTGCATATCTCGATCCTTGCGCCACCAAGCGGCGATTTTTTCCATAGGTCGCTTTATATTCATGTATGTATTATATGTTCCAAATATTAGCCTAATTGGACCACAAATACGGGTTTTTAAAATATTTCGATCCTTTCGCCACCTATCGGAGTTTTTTTTCATTTTATTGCATTGTCATCAGGTTCTGAACTACAGTTTCAAGCTTGTAGGGTATCGGAAATTTCCTTCAATTTTAATTACAAAATTCGTTCGCAACGGCCGTGCAGACATGCAGCCCGCCTCTCAAGTCAAGCTTAATAAAACCGTTTAAAAATCGTTGGCGGTCTCATATTTGGAAACCCATCGAGTCAGGTTCAATCTTTTTAAAGATTTCGTTTGTGGAGTTTCCTCAGATAATTCAATCGTGTCTTAAAAATGGCATTTTCTTTTAGGTGTATGCAAGAAATTCATAACTATCATGAAAATATTTTTTTCTTTCTAATTTTAGAGTGATATATATGATTTAATACTGCAAGAAAGTTAATGCCAGTTTGGTAAACGAATACATGTATATGTATAAGTAAAATATTTTCAATTACCAATGAGGGGGATTGATCCCCTTGACCGCCTCCCCCCTTATCTACGCCACTGCCGTTTGGTGAGTCTTTTAATCAAAAACTGTGATCAGTCAGACAAAAGCTATAAACATCAACTCGTAAATAGCTTGACTAACTACAACCAGCTATTTCGATTTGAAAGCCAAACTTATAATTGGCTCTTTGTTTGAAGCGCATTTCACAATAGCACACTACGTTCTAGCTTTATCTATTTAACACGTAAAATATTACTTTTAAAATATTTCTTCTTGCTTTTAAGTCATTATCTTCATTACGGCTAACAAATTCTTCGTAACGTGAAATTTTGGCACCCCTTAAATCCAATTTGCACACGGAAAAGTTGTATGAACTGTAGCGTAAATTTGCATGTATTTTGAAAAGTTAAGTGAAAGCGATAGAAATATTTTGAGAGCTATGAAAAAGTTGAATGAATAAATAATGTGGCTTAAGTTGAGTTTCACGTTTAGTTAATTTGAAGCTATAATTTGGATTGAATTTATATATATATATTTGAAGTATTAAATAGGGCAATGGCACGAAGCTAAAGTTATTTATACGTTCTTTGCTTATTTGCTAAAAGTGACAAAAAATTGTCATAATTTATTAGAAGAAATTAAGTGAAACTGAAGTTTGAAATAAGTTGTCTTTGCTTAAGTTGTTGATTGCATCTATTTGTATATAATTCTTGGGACTAAGTAAAGACGATATTGGGTGACCTATAACAGCTGTAATTTTAAAGTTATTTATTAAAGTTGCCACGACAGAGACTTTTTCATTATAAGCATGTCTTAAATAAGTTCACGAAAAGAATAGCGGAATATATTGAACATTTGTACGTATTAAAAAATCCTGAAACAGGCGGCTTATTCACTTTACATGCTTAATAGCCTTACAAATGTAGAAAGGGTTTCGTCGAAAGCTGGGCTAGCTCTCAGTCAGTAAAGAGTTGAGAAGGCACAAATTTCCCTCATTAATACGTCCTGATAGCGTGCGGATAGAGTTCGTCTGCCGGTGAAAGTGTTGAGTAGTGTATCAGCAACCGGTTAATCGATAAACGTTGCATCGGTTGATGGACACATTACGGTTTCTGATGTAAGCGGTTAAGGGTGATCGGGGTGGTGATTTGGCAGCGGACTACTATGGTTCCGATCAGTAGAAGGGGTTACAGTGGAAGGACCGGCGGCTGGTTACAGCGGTGACGAATCGGTGGATTCATTCCCTGGCAACCGGTGGTTGGTGGAGTTCAATACCCTTCCAATCGAAGATGATGAATTAGTGGATGTCGGTAAGTAGGTTTGGCGGATCGTGATGACGACTATGATTGGTGAATTGGCGAAGCGCGGATGATGAACGAAACGATTGGTCGATTTCCAAGCAACGGCTGGATGGTGAAATCCATTTTCGGCGAGGTCGCAGCTGACGCGATATCTTCAAATATGATTGATGACCCGGTGATTCTTAGATGTCTAATCGGTAGATCGATTTCCAAGCAACCGGCTTTTGGTGTAAATGATGACCGGCGCGTCGTAGCTGACGAGTTGGTGGATGCAGTGGTATAGGAGTAGCGATTCCGCGATGCGCATATGTTGAGTTGGTCGTACGATTCCCAATACACCGTTGATTGGTAAAATCTATACCCGGCGAGTCGCAGCTGACGACTCGTTGGTTGAATACCCATCTTATTAATACAGTGATTTGGCCCTTCTTATTTCAGTTGAGCCCACGGATTTCTTTTCATTCGATTTGTTCCTTGCTGTGCAAGCCAAAAATATGACGGAACGTAGTTCTTATATACATAAAATACTTTTTTTACTTGATTCGAGGTAAACCGCGATGCAATCAGATTCTGTGATATGAATTATTTTACTATTAACAGCAACAACAGTAAGCTATGGCTAATAAAACAGAAAGACAGATGGATTTGGCTGCCTTTGTATGACTCAGAAGATTCTTTCTCGTAATAATCGTGAAATCTTCCAATCGGACAAAGAACTTGATTGCAATCAGACCGAAGATGTTGAGATGTAATAATAAAAATAAAATAATAGCTCCTCTTGCAAATATTGATGCAAAGGAGTTTCCAATGACAGCTTATTGCGAAAATTACTCAATATTGAGATATGACTATGAAACATTATCATACGTACTTACTCTGTCGCTATTCAGAAAAACTTTAAACTTGACAAGAACGCAGTGATGTAGACTGACAAAGAATTTCCACTCCATTGTCAAAAGTTATAAAATAGCAGTAATTTGCTTTTAGCTAAATTTCGGTGTACACTATTTTCCTTTTTTTTTAAATTTCATTAACATTTAATTGCGCTAAGCCGTTTTTCTGAGGGTAGAGTTTATACAAAAACTAGTATAAAGTTACCCTATATTCCTGCATGAGAATTCTTATTGCTTTAGTAGCAGGCGCAACTCCAACCTTTTCACATACTATGCCCTTATAACATTGGTAAGACATATTAGGTCGCGTAGTGCCACACATTGAAAATTAAAAACCTTGAGAAGTATCATACCTTTACCCTTCCAGCAGGTGCGTCGTGGCAAACACTGCAAGCTTCGGCTAATACTTTATTAAATAATTTGGGAAAAATTAAACAACGTGACATCAGGACGGACAAGGCGACAGCTTTTTCGATTATACCTTGTAAATCTCTTCAAAGTCTTTTCTCTCGGGAGGGGATTTGAACCCGCACTCCAACGATGGTTGAAGTGTTATAAACACATTCGGCCACGCCATGCCTTAGTTGGTGTAAACATTATCCCAATTGCCTTCCTTGCATATTTTATTCTTTTGCACAGTACATAATTTGTATGTATTCATGTGTTAAATATATGCTTGTTGTTGTGGCGGTTCCAAATAAACTGGTATTTTTGCTTTTGTCCTATTTATAGAACTAACAAGTAAAGAAGGCTAAATTCGGGTGTAACCGAACATTACATACTCAGCTGAGAGCTTTGGAGACAAAATAAGGGAAAATCACCATTTAACAAAATGAACCTAGGGTAACCCTGGAATGTGTTTGTATGACATGTGTATCAACCGAAAGGCGTTAATGATTATTTAAAACGTAGTGGGCCTCAGTTCTATAGGTGGACGCCTTCTCGAGATATCGCAATAAGGGTGGACCAGGGTTGACTCTAGAATGTGTTTGTACGATATGGGTATCAAATTAAAAGTATTAATGAGGGTTTTAAAAGGGATTAGCCCTTAGTTGTATATGTGAAGGCGTTTTCGAGATATCGACCAAAATGTGGACCAGGGTGATCTAGAACATCTTCTGTCGGCTACCGCTAATTTATTTATATATGTAATACCACGAACAGTATTCTTGCCAAGATTCCAAGGGCTTTTGATTTAGCCCTGCAGAACTTTTTCATTTTCTTCTACCCTGATATAGTAGGTGTCACACTCATTTTACAAAGTTTTTTCTAAAGTTATACTTTGCGTCAATAAACCAATCCAATTACCATGTTTCATCTCTTTCTTCATATTTGGTACAGAATTATTGCATTTTTTTCATTTTTCGTAATTTTCGATATCGTAAAAGTGGGCGTGGTCATAATCGGATTTCGGCCATATTTTATACCAAGATAAAGTGACTTCAGATAAGTACGTGAACTGAGTTTAGTTAAGATATATCGTTTTTTGCGGAATTTATCGTGTTAACGGCCGAGCGAAAGGACAGACGGTCGACTGTATATAAAAAATGGATGTGGCTTCAACCGATTTCGCCCATAGAAAACAGTTCGCCACAGAAAATAGTTATCGTCATAGAGTCTATGTCCCTACCAAATTTCACAAGGATTGGTAAATTTTTGCCCGACTTATGGCATTAAAAGTATTCTAGGCGAATTAAATGAAAAAGGGCGGAGTTACGCCCATTTTGAAATTATCTTTTATCTTTGTATTTTGTTGCACCATATCATTACTGGAGTCGAATGTTAACATTATTTACTTTTATACTGTAAAGATTTTACATTTTTTGTTAAAATTTGACTTAAAAAAAAAAAATTTTTAAAAGTGGGCGTGTTCGTCATCCGATTTCGCTTATTTTTATTTATCACACATATAGTAATAGGAGTAACGTGCCTGCCAAACTTCATCATGATATCTTAAACAACTGCCAAATTGCCGCTTGCACAACTTTTAAAGTACCTTCTTTTAAAAGTGGGCGGTGCCACGCCCATTGTCCACAATTTTTCTAATTTTCTATTTTGCATCATAAGGTCAACGCACCTACTAAGGTTCATCGCTTTATCCGTCTTTGGTAATGAATTATCGCACTTTTTCGGTTTTTCGAAATTTTCGATATCGAAATAGTGGGCGTGCTTGTAGTTCGATTTCATTCATTTTAAATAACGATCTGAGATGAGCGCCCAGGAACCTACATACCAAATTTCATCAAGATACCTCAAAATTTACTCAAGTTATCGTGTTTACAGACGAACGGACGGACATGGCTAAATGAATTTCTTTTTTCACCCAGATAATTTTGATATATAGAAGTCTATATATATCTCGATTAGTTTATGCCGTTAAGGATTACCGTTATGCGAACAAAGTTAATATACTCTGTAAGCTCTGCTCGGCTGAGTATAAAAAGAATTTACCAATGTTTTCTATTTGTATGAATTAAGCGGGGGTTGCCCTTACTACATTAAATGTATGAAAACATATATATGAAGCAAACAAGGGTAACACTTTTTCCTAATATACCCAATATATCCAATATCGTAAACTAAATGCCTTGCGAAATATCCACCAAAGAGATCTGACAATGGGAATAGTATACAGGCCACGAGAACATGCTTATCGAATCTGGTATGCTAGAAGAACAGGGTGATTTGATAATAAGCCCTTGCAAAATATGCCTGCCTTTGAAAATGCTTGAAATACTTTCTTATTAAATGTAAGGTACGCTTTCAGACAGTGGTATGCAGAAAAAGGATATTCGTTTGGTTTTTCTAATAAATCCTTTTTGACCATTAAATATTAGCGGTGAAGTCATGAAAATATATTTGATAAGGGAACTATGTAACTTTTCATCCTAACTTGATTATTCTAATTGATTAGGTGCGATATTTTGCTACATATTTCCGTTCATAAGTAGTAACGTATTTTATGAATATATTTGTGATATTAATCCTATTGTAAAATGTGGTTTATATATGACAAGCTAACTTATGTTAACCCATTTGCGCTCTCTGTACTATATAAACGACACCAATACAAGCCATGCCTAAAATTTTGCTACGATTTTATAACAAAACTAGTTAGATGTGCAGCCACCTTGTAATATTATTTTCGTTTTGCCTAAGATTACAGATAAATTGGTATAACAGACGACTCCAGATTTTGACATTTGCACATGTAGTTTTCACTTTGGAATTAGTCAGAAGAAAAATTAGCGATTTTTCATTAAAATATTGGAAATATCATTTAAATATTCATAATTTTAAAGTGCAAAAAGACAAAGCTAATCTTATTTAGTGCCGTGCGTGTAAATGTTTGTGATTTGCAGGATTTAGGAAATCATTTTGTCAACTGTCGCTTTTTTAGTACAATGGGCACATGTGATATGTATGTTCATGCACCGTAATGCGAATTTCGATGACGATTCTGAATGGAATGATAGTGTTGACGAACCCTTGTGTAGCAAAAGAAGACGTTTAAATACGTCTGACTCACGGCCAAAATGGAAAAATGCACGCCGCCTTACTCCTCCCAGTTTATGAATAATGACTGCTCATCGCGAAAAGTCGAAGGTATTGAACAGCTACCTAACCTTTCGGCTACCTAACCTGGCGGCCACCGTGGTGTGATGGTAGCATGCTCCGCCTAACGCACCGTATGCCCTGAGTTCACACCCCGGGCAAAGCAACATCAAAATTTTAGAAAGAAGGTTTTTCAATTAGAAGAAAATTTTTCTAAGCGTGGTCGCCCCTCGGCAGTGTTTAGCAAGCGCTCCGGGTATATTTCTGCCATGAAAAGCTCACAGTGAAAACTCATCTGCCTTGCAGATGCCGTTCGGAGTCGGCATAAAACATGCAGGTCCCGTCCAGCCAATTTGTAGGGAAAATAAATAGGAGCACGACGCAAATTGGAAGAGAAGCTCGGCCTTAGATCTCTTCGGAGGTTATCGCGCCTTACATTTATTTTTTTTTACCTAACCTTTCGTCGGTAGAGATTTTTGAAAAAATATTTGATGAGGAGGTACTCCATTTGATCAAGCAGAACACTAACCTGTATGCTGCCTAAAATAATAGGCATGACTTCGTACTGGACGATGATGACCTACGGAGATTTTTGGGTATCCTAATACTATCTGGCTATCGTAGACTACCACGTGAGCGCCAATATTGGAGTTATAATGAAGATCTTGAAGATTCTATTGTGTCGAACGGTATGTCACGAAACGAAATTTTCACTTAGTTGATAATAGCCTTGCATATACTTCCAATGATAAGATGTTCAAAATTAGACTCCTGCGTGACCTATTGATTCAAAACTTTTGTCAGAACGGGATATTTCATGAGAACATTTCGATCCTCGAATCAATGATAAAATATTATGGCCACCATCCCTCTAAGCAATTCATTCGAGGTAAGTCAATTAGATTCGATTACAAAAACTGGGTAGCAGCCAGTTCTGATGCTTACTCCTATGTTTTTGATGTATATTGCGGAAAATCATCTGTCACCTCAAAAGGTCATAGAGTTGGCAAATCGTTGTTACTAAAAATGCCTTCGATACTGAGGAACATACAATTTATTTTGACAATTTTCTTACTAATTGTGATTTACTGCGAGACTTGAAAGAAACTGGATATAAAGCAACTGGTACAATGCGTGAAAATCGCATTGGTATTCGTAGTAAAAATGGTGGTGGGTTATCTTCACATACATGCTTGATATGACATATCTAACACTTGGCGTCTACATACTTTATCTAGAGAAAATAGGTTCGACCAATTGGCTTTCAGAAGGCACATTGCTCGGAGCTACCTTAAGAACCGTAACGTCAACAAAGCTCGTCCATCCGGCTGTATCGTAGCAGGTCCAAACAGGAACAACGGAAATAACCCTGGAAAGCTTCCCAAACAACTACGATATGTTTTGTGTCATACGCGAATAAAATGAAAATGTACAGGATGACAAAAAACGTTATACATTGACAAAGAATGTTTTAAAATATATCACTCATAAGTGCCCGCTGTACTAAATAAAGTACACCCTCAAAAGTCAACTTTTATCACTTTTTCGTAAATTTGTAATACTAAACTTAATTAATGTGATTTGTAAAATGACAAAACTGCAAATAAATATAAAAAAATACTAACGATCTTTGTTTGGGCGTAAATGGGTTAATCGGATTTACCTGTACACTTGTACTTGTTCAGCTGACTAGATGGGGTTTTTCCCATCACTTTTGGGCTTTGATATGTCACTCAATTTATTGATGTCAACGTCGCAACAAATAAGAGCAATCAAAAGATCACGAGCTACCTGCTATTTGTCTCTATGTATGCTAGCAAGAAGTTTTTGATAAATTGCATATATTTTATATATGTATCTTAGAAATTTTTATTATTACCCAGCAGGAAAAGAAGCTCACCGCGCAGTAACTAAAACTTGTTTTCCAACTTCTCCTTGAAAAGACCAAACAATAAATAATTGCATGAATTAGTTGATGTCCCAAAATCACTTAGCTTTTTACAAACAGTCATAATAATATATGTTGCTGTTAAAAAATCATAATTCATATCAGCGATGCACCTGATGAAATTAACTGTCAAATATAATCGGGTTTTACTCTGAATGCGTGAAATGAGACCTAGGTAAAAGAGAAAAAACGTGTAATTGCTTACCTTTTGCCATTTTTTAAAACTGAAAGAGTTAAAAACACTATCTTAAATACGGCGTGAAGGGAAAAAAGTATTTTAAGACATAGCTAAAATTTTTGTATGGCAAACTATGCACTGAATTTCAATACATTACTTTCCAACCATGTAGTAGCTTATTTGTTGAAGTTAACTGGAAGTAAGTTACTTACCGGAATCCTTTTTTTTGGGAAAAATAATCGTTAAAAATGGGTTTGATGGCGAATGAGGACAAAACGAAGTATCTGCTGTCATCGAGCAAAGAGTTAGCTCATATGCGCCTTGGCATCCACGCTACTGTTGGCAGCCATAATTTCGAAAAGGTAAAAGGCTTCGTGTTTTTGGGAACCAGTTAACAACAACATCAGTTCAAAAATCCAGTGAAGAAACACTCTTGCCAATAAGTGCTAATTTGAACTAGAAAGGCATTTGAAAAGTAAGGTCCTCTCTCGGCAAATGAAAATCATACTACACAAGTCACTTATCGTGCCCGTCCTGCTATATTGTGCAGAAGCACGTACCATGACAACATCAGATGAAATGACTCTGAGAGTGTTATGTAAATGAAAGATGATGCTCCGGCTAAGAAAGTATTTTAATCGAAATCCGCTTATGGAAGCAGAGGAAGAGGGTGGCCCCAACTCCGCTGGAAGAACTAGGCGGAAAACGATGAGAATACTCTCGTTGTGACCAATTATCGCCAGTTGGCAGAGCAAGGAGTCAATTGACGCGCTCTGTTGGACGGCGATGACGGTTAAAACAGTTAAGCGCCAATTAAGTAAATAAGTAAATAATAACTTTTTTATCAATTAATCACACAATACACAATATAAAATTATATTTTTTTTTCAACAGAATATATTAGGTTAGATTAAGAAAGCGTGCATGGAAAATCTCCCATACCTCCATTCGGAAACTTTGTTGTAAATTGTTCGAATAACCAGATAACTCTCCAGTTGTCACCAATATACCACCTTCTTTTTTGATGTGTTTTCCAACCACTGCCAAACTGTCGATAAATCTTGTGCTCAGAAATGTGAGTAGCATTGTTAGCAGTTGAGGACAGGGAAATTGATGAACCAACTTACATTCCTCCTCATCTTGAGAGCCGCTCCATAGCAAGCTAAGTGATATTTGTCACTGTCGGTGCATTGGTGATATAGCGCAATGACCAGTGATGACAATTGTTAATACTCTCGGTCCAGATTTGTTCACCTTGAGAAGGAGGCTTGTTACCGTCCTTTCCATAAATGTCCATAAAGACCTTGAAACGTCGAAACTATCCTAGTAGACCCACAATAATTCCGTTGCCCTAAGCCCTAATTTTTCAATTTTCCTCAGGAGAGAACGCAACAGTGATCATACGAACCTGTCCGCAACGCTTATCCTAATTTCTGAATATTTCTTGGCCATCTCATCTAAACATTAATTTTTTTCAATATCTAGTTGCACATGGATGAAACAGAGAGACTTATTGAGCGAAGCAAAGCTCGACACCTCCGCAGGAACTCGTTGTTTCGCGTTTAATTCTAATGCATTTAAGGCTGCCAAAAGTTCATTCCATGGTTGCCTGGGTGCATATTGTTCTAGAGAAGTGTAGTTTCTTTCTTTTTGGCACAGATTTTCACCTGGTAGACACTTCTCGCGTCAGAAATAGGTGCGACTGATTTACCTGCAGACGCTTTGAATGAATTCCAATCCCCTTTCGAACCGTATATGTAGATTTTACGGCCTTTTCTGCTGCACAGGCATTCCTCCTAATTATCTCTCGTAGAATAACTTATGCACATGAAAGTCTGCAACCGTTGTTACATTGTCGCTGTTAGATTTGAACCCCTTTGTCGTCCTCTTTTCATTTCATCTAGTATCGTCGCGTACACGTATGAAGCGAAATATAACGTTTATCCCTTCCTGTGGTGCGCTACTCACTGTGCCTGATGCTCCCAGCCATGCTAGCTTTTACACCTTCCCTACCCTACAGTGATTGGTCTTTTTGTCTATAGCTTTCCGATATAAAAAAGCTTCATAAGTTAGGATTGTGTGATTACTGTTTTATACATGTCTTGGCCATAGGATACATTTTCACCGGTTTAGCACTTAATTGGAAATGAACGAGCTTGACAATAAGTTTGTTCAGAAGAATTTATCTGTGCTATAGCACCTTTTGGAAAATGCCATGGTAACCTTATAAGTTATCCCTGCAGGGTAGCAACTGTATAAATTCTATGTACTCGTTCGTGTTTTCATACTTGATCATTAGGAATCACAACCATGCTGCAGATTAAATTTCCGAAAGATTTTTAAACAAAGATTTAGCTTCCTTAACAAAAGCCAGTATAAAAGCAGTCGGTTAGGTTAGGTGGTAGCTGTCCTGATAAGGATAGCTCACTTGGTCAACACGAAGGTCCGTTGTGATAACACATACACCAAAAATAACGGTACTAAGATCTAGCTACTTAGAGAATCGTTGGGTAGCAACGATAAAGCTCCGAATGATACCGATCTCAACTTTGGATAAATCCTCGGGAGATCCAAGTGAGTTGCGACCGAAGTACTTTCGTCTAGTTCTGGCAAAAGCTGGGCAATTTGGCGATTCCACCTCATCATCCTCCATACAGCTGCAGCAGGATGGAGTTTCGAGTATATTGATACATACCCCATGGATACCCATAGGCAGGGCACTGTCAAAATCCCAATGACCATTGATAGGTGAGCCAGCGGAATCCCGAAATACCTACAGCCATCTTCATCCGGTTAAGTTGTACCGATGCGGGCTAAGAGATCCGCTTGACAGTTACCCGGGATATCACTATATCAAGTGAGCTTTAAAATAAATAATTTTTTTCAGCAACTTCCGAATACCTTATGAACTCGCCGTACAAGCTGTGCAAGAGTAAGCTGAGCATGAGATCGTATTCCTTTGTTTGCTTTTTCTGTTGAGGCAACAAGGAAAGAAATATTTAGTAGGATTTCAAAGTTCACATAACATTTTTAAACGGTTTTATTTGACTTGACTATGTGTATCGGCCAGTCGATAAGCTCCAAGTTTGAAACTTGGAATATAGTTCAAAACCCGATGGCAATGCAATTATACAAAAAACTGCGATAGGTCGCCCATGGATTGAAATATTTCAAAAAATCGTATTTTTGGTCCGATTTGGCTCATATTTGGAATACATAATGCATACATGAATAGAAAGCTACCTATGAAAAAAGTGCCGCTAGGTAGCGCAGGTATCGATATATTCAAAAAAATCGTATTTGTGCTCCGATTAGGCTTTTATTTAGAACACATATTACGTACAAAAATAGAAATCCCTTTATGAAAAAAATCCCCCTTGGTGCGGTAAGGATAGAGATATTAAAAATACTCTTATTTGTGGTCCGATTTAGCTCAAGTGACATGATAGTAACATCAAAATACTTTAGAGTCCGAGGAGGAACAAGCATACGTGGCACCGAGTCGAGTAAAGTCTTTGGAAGGATTATGTATTGAGGACTTACATTGTAACAAGTTGTCAGGAAAGAGTCCTGGTAATAATGACTCACTAAATAAACTAAATATAATGAGAAATAATAAAAATAAATAAATGTAAGGCGCGATAACCTCCGAAGAGATCTAAGGCCGAGTTTCTCTTCCAATTTGCGTCGAGCTCCTATTGATTTTCCCAACAAATTGGCCGGATGAGACCTACATGTTTTATGCCGACTCCGAACGGCATCTGCAAGGCAGATGAGTTTTCACTGGAAGCTTTTTATGGCAAAAATACACCCGGAGTGCTTGCCAAACACTGCCGAGGGGCGACCCCGCTTAGACAAATTTTCTTCTAATTGAAAAACCTTATTTCTAAAATTTTGATGTTGCTTTGCCCGGGGTGTGAACCCAGGGCATACGGTGTGATAGGCGGAGCACGCTACCATCACACCACGGTGGCCGCCAATGGGAAAAATAGGCAATTAAATAAAGACTAGAAAACTTGAAAATAAAATAATTAAACAAAATTTTTAGTTAAACGTTTTTATTGAAAATAATATTTACAGAAAGTAATAATTAGGTAGGTCCTAGTTACTGGTCATCTCACTCAAGGGCTTTGATCAAAGGATTAAATAAAAGCATTGGGCGCGGAAAATTTTTAAAAATATGAGACGTAGCATAACCTGATTAAGGTTCAGTTGGTTTTACTTATGATTATCAATAGAAATTTTACTCTAATTATTCTCTAGCTTTTAGTATTATTATTACTTAATGTAAGTATTTTTTTTTTTTCAATATAGCCGTTTAACTTTAAAATTTTTTAAAACTATTTTATATGATATTATGAATGCATATGTTATGTACATAATTTAGAAATTTTTGAACAGTCACAAAATACATTCGTATAATATTTGTTCAAACTTAGTCATCAAGTCACGAAAATTACGTTAAGAAAAGCTATAAAATATATGTCTTCATTTAACGCCAACCCAATAATGAGAAAAAATTTAAATTTTGTTCCAGAAAAAATGATACTTGAATCTAGAAAAGCAATGGAAAAGTATGCTTAGTTAAAACGAAAACCTTGAGTATTACAATAATTTTTTTTTAGAAAATATACAATTTCCGATTTTTCATAATAATAAAACCAATACGCTATTATAGCTATCCCCTAAGAAATATCATAAAACTTCTTTTTCACTGGAATTTTTTTTTTTGTTGTTAAATACTTAACAAACCGCCCTCTCATCTAAAATAGATACAATTCAAAAAGATCCAGATTGCTTATTTTTGCTGCCAAATCTGCTTTTGATACGAAGTGAACATTTAAAAGCGACGAGTGTATGTGCATACAAAGCAAAGATTTTTAAAAATGAAGAAAGTTTGCATTTACAGCACTCGTAATATCTTGCAAAAATAAATTGGCTATTTTCTTATTTAAGTCATAAGCGCTTGCCCTTGTTTAGAACGATTCAAAAAGCGAGTATAACATAAATACATATAAACATATTTATTCATGAATGTGAAGCAGCTTTAACCCTTATAAGATGTTAGGATCTATTTGTGCTTTCTGAAAAGAAAAACAGATACCATGTAAATCAGCTGAGAGTATTTTGAACTTTTTTTAAACATTTATAATCTCTTCGTATGTAACTCTCTCATTCCAAATAATAACAAATAAAGGTGTGTAAGTTCGGGTATAACCAAACATTATATACTCAGCGTGAGCTTCAATTGCACATTTCATTTCAGATAAATTACTTTTCTACATAACACGTGGCACCGCCCGTTTAAAAAAATGTCTGCCCATTTCCTCTTACAATAAAACTTGATACGTGAAATATACCCCCAGCGAGTTAGGGGGTTAGAATATACCTGCGGTAGGTATGCCTGTCGTAAGAGGCGACTAAAATACCAGATTCAAGGGGTCGTGTAGCGCAAACTTTTCAGGTTGCCAGCGCAATATATAGCTTCTCCAAACCCAATTGTCAACCTCACCTTCGAGCGGCGAATCCCGCTTCATCCCGAGGCTCTGGCGACTCCAAGCTCCTCATGGATCTTGGGGGTGGGGAGGGAGGGATGGCTTGAAGGTTTAATGTGGCCATATAAATCGTTCCCGAGATGGTTGGGCTAGCACCTTAATGGAGCTGTGTTACCGGAGCGTACCAGATATGTATCCGGCAAAGGACCATCACATCAATAACACAAAGCCTTCGGGGGGCAGCCTTATCGTTATAACAACAACAACAACAACATAAGTGAAATATCATTGATTCAAAACTATTTTTTGCTAAGTTATAGGATATTCGTCTAGTGTACGACCCTTTAAAAACTTTTAAACTTGTTTTATATCTAAGTTGCCTTGATGTTTAACCGATCCCGTCCATTTTTACCGTTTTTACCATTTTTCTGCTATAACCAAAATATGCGTACCCAATTTTGTCACGATATGTAAACTTTTCTTCGAGTTATCGCTCCCGAAACGTTGAAAATTGCTTATACAAAAAAAAAGTGCCACACTCATTTTTTTCAAATTTAAGTTTTTCAAATATAATGTTATAACTCAATTTAAAAAGTAAAATTCTATTGATACAAAGTTCTTTTTCGCTAAGATATAACTTATTATTTTCGTCTACGACCTTTTTAAAAATCTTTTATATAAAAGTGGGCGTGGTCTTTAACCGATCTCGGCCATTTCTAGATATATTTCTTGCTACAGGGAATATTTGTGTACCAAATTTTATTTAGATCCGTTAATTTTTCTTAGCGTTATGGCTACCGAAACACAGAAAATTGCTTAGTCATAAAAGGGGCGGTGCCACGCCTATTTCTTAAAATTTGAAGTTTTTTCTATTTATTGTTATAAATTCACTTGGGAAATGAAATACCATTGTTATAAAGCTCTTTTTGCAAAGATATAGCTTATTTTATTCGTCCCCGATCCTTTTAAAAATCTTTTATGTAAAAGTGGGCATTGTCCTTAACCGATTTCATAAATTTTTCTTCAAAGTATTCCTGATACTAAAGCCAACCTCTCTGCCGAATTCTGTTACGATAGGTTTAACGATGTTTGATTTATGATTAATAATATTTGCAAAATTGATTTTATCACAAGTGGGCGGTGCCACGCCCATTTTAAAAATTTTTTAAAATTTTTATCGAGAGTCTCAATATCAGTCCACATGTCAAATTTCAGCATTCTAGGTGTATTATTTACTAAATAATCAGGTTTTTTGTGTTTTCCAAAATGTTGTATATATAAAAAGTGGGCGTGGTTCTCATCCGATTTCGCTCATTTTTAATACCAATCTATTCTGGGTCCAGGTAAGCTCTTGTACTAAATTTGGTGAAGATATCTCAATACTTACTCAAGTTATCGTGTTAACGGCAGACGGACGGACGGATGGACATGGCTCAATCAAATTTTTTTCGATACTGATGATTTTGATATATGGAAGTCTATATCTATCTCGATTCCTTTATACCTGTACAGCCAACCGTTGTCCAAGCAAAGTATAAAAAAAATGTTACGTGTACGCACCGGCCCACGGCTTTTAGATGTTAGATGCTGATATGTTATCGTTAAACTGGTTAGTTTTTAATATAACTTTGTGTTTTTTTTTGGTCATTTCAAAGCTAAACAAAAGAACGTGAGTACCAAGTACTCGTGAAGTTCAAAGGTAAAACCAAATTATAAATCGATAACTTGGCGAAAACAAGTCGAAACATTTTGATAACAAACCCGATAACTTTTCCATAGCACGCTGATAACAAAATGGTAACACTACAATAATAAATAAAAAAGTTTCCGATATATCCTTTTGATAACATATCGATAAATTTTCGGTAAGAAATCGATAACTCTTTGAAAAAATCGAAAATTTTCTGTACTACATGATAAGAAATCGGTAGCAATCCGATAACAACACGACAATTTATTAATAATATATTGATAAATTTTCGATGATAAAACAAAAGCCTTTCGATAAGAGAAGGATAACTCTTGGATTGAGCATCGCTTTAGTTTTATGTATTTGAGTTTTGATTTATTTTACTTTATTATAGTAAAATTTTTTCGATAATTCTTTTTTATTTTTAGTGTATTTTATTTAATTTAATTTTTTCCTTAAGCTCCAATTTGGGCTATACATTATACATCGGTTGTATACAACAAGATATACAAAACTATTTATACAAAATGTAGGTACATTCATAATAATCTTTTAATTACGTATCAATAACATGCTTTGTGTTTGGAGACATTTTGTGTATCTGATGTATATTGGAACGATTTGCTGTCATCTCTTGTCGAATTTGGTTTATATATAAACCACTTGCGGTGCCAATTTCCTGTCGGATAATCAACAAAACAAAATAAATTACTTTGTGTATCAGTAATCAAAATCACACATTTGTTCATGTTTGCTATTATATCTCTGGCTCTCCATATCCAACAAAACAGCAATGTATACATCTCCTCGTACACTTGCGTGCAAATAAATATTGTATATGTTTAGCAACTTTAATTTTTATATAGGTGACGTCTTTGTCTTGTGCTTATCTATGCTTTAGCTCATATCAACCCTACCATGTACTATGATCCTTCATTACGCTATAGTGTTGTAATTACACTTACGTTTCCACCCTCTATTACCCATACAGTATACCAATACTTCACACTATACCTGCATTTACATTATATATATATTCTGCTCCAATAAACATAGCATACCACTTACAAACACCCTGCTTGCGCTTAAACCCCACGTTAACATTTTCGGATCCGGGTACTTTTTTAAATCCGAATCATTTGAAAAACAGTACTTCTTAAGATCTGTGTCTTTAGGTTACTTTTTTGAAATAGACCATTTGTTCCGAGTACTTTCTTAGAACCGTTTACTTTTTTGGAACCGGATAATTTTTCGGTTTCGGGTACTCTTTCAGGACCGCGTTGTTATTGTTGTATTATATGGTACAGAAGCATGGACAATAAAAACAGCAGACGAGACTGCTCTGCCAGGGTTCGAGAGAAAAGTTCCTCATAAAATGTGTGCAGCTCTACGCGTTTGCTACGGCGAGTACCGAAGAAGATTAAATCATGAGCTATATGAGCTTTACGCAGACATCAACATAGTACATCGAATTAAAAAGAAACGGCTACACTGGATAGGCCCTGATATAGGAATGAAAGATGATGCTCCGGCTAATATAGTACTCCTATTGAAGCCTGTCTCTGGAAGGCGGCGGCCCACATTCCGCTGGAAGGACCAGATGAATAATGATTTAAAATACCTTGGTATGACCAAATAGTACTAGGTAACCCAAAGAAGAAAATATTGTTAAGTTGGGAAGTAACAAAGTACACTGCGAAAAACATTTAACTTGTCACTCAAAATAAAAATCGTGAGATTTTGTCATACTTCATATATCATTAAAGACCCGCCAAACTGGCTTCGAGTAATTTTATAAAGGTTAAGAAAATTTTGTTTGGAATATGTATGTGTGAGGAAATTCTTCACTGAATAGCAGTGACAAAAAAATGAGATGCTCATAAAAATAATGCTTAAATATAAAACAGCGTGCTCGCTAAAATAGATGCATTATTATCACAGCGTGATGTACATATTACGTGCATAAAGTTGTTCGTACGTATTTTTTTAAACATATTTGGTTTGTTTACATACATATGTAGACATTATGTACCAACATGTATGTGTATAGGTGTGCGCATGAATTTTAGATAAGCCATTGACTTATGCAAATCCTTTTTTATGTACAAGCTAATCATATCTCTTGAAAGAGTCATATTTATGCTACTTTTGAGTCAAGTCACACGTTAGTGAAACTCTTAATACCACGCATCTTTTATATTCGCTTACGATGTCTTAATCATTTATCCCTTTATTCATACTTAAGCTTACAAGTTTAATACTGAGAGTGTGACAGTTATTGTATATATGTATCGCTTGCTGACTATATGTCGCTAGATATATTTATAAGGGTAGGTATATTTTTCGACTTTTAGTACAAATCTTTGATACCTGCAAGTTTGCTATGACGAGCATTTGCATCTTATTACAATCAGTAAACCTTTTTCCGAAGAAATGGACCGATTTCTAAAAGATTAGCTGCTATTTCAACTTCGTAAAGACTGAAGCAAATTGGAAAGCTTATAAACGATACTAAGAATTCTACGGTAATAAGATTTTTATTATTATTATTAGGGCTCGAAATACTTTTATTCAGATCTATCTTGCCTGACCTTTCAATCCATTACTGTATGTGGAGGCTTTTAATGTAAGTAAATACCTCTTCAGGCACATTCCTCTAAATCACAGTCCTGGACCATATAAGACTGTTATCTGCCAGTTTGCTACCGCGGGAACAAATCCAAAAAATCTTGTTTGAGGCTTCCCGTTCATTTAAGACTCCAACGTATTCTTCCATTACTTTAGATGTAGTTGCGCTAGACTGCAAGGCACACAAGGCTCCTGGGCTCTCTTACATAATGCGGATACTAATAGAGTATAAGCCTCCCCATATACATTATCTACCGCAGACTTCTATTGCATGAATTTCTGCCCGAAAACTAATGGGGAATCTTCCTATTGGTATCGATTTCTTCAAGTTTGGTTCATAAATACCAGCTCCTGTTATTCTTGCATCATGTTTCGATCCATCGGTGAACCCAATCATCGAGTCAGAGTCAGTATATGAATTTCCTGTTTCCCAAAGACTTCTTAAAAATTTCGTGATGTTCTTAGTTAGAGACCATTAAATCAAGTGGTTACATATGGATCCTTCTATAAAATTTCTTATTTCTTCAAATGTCCTCTCATGTTTTCGAGTTTTAGCTCGGAAATTATTTGCAGATTAAAGGCAGCAAGTGTTCCCTCTTTCTCTTGTATAATGGGAAAGGGAGGTATCCCAAATAACGCAATACGTGCATCAGCAGGGGAAGTTCTCATGGCACTCTTTTGTCGTGGTCTTTGGTTACCAAACAATATTATTCAAAGCCCAGTATACCATTTTCGTAGACAGCCTCCATAACATAGAGTCGAGTGCAGGTGAAAAAAGGTCTTGTCGCTTTATTTAGGGTAGCACCTTAGTAGATGAGCAATCCACATGAGGTTTCCGTCATTTTTAAGCCCTCGGTATTTTGCTTTCATTGTAAATTGGATTTTGGTGATGCCCTAGTTTTCTTCTTTGGGGAAAAGGTAATAGCAGAGTTTTTTAATGCGCAGTTTTTTTTGCATGCGATTGGATATTGTTTGTCAAATCCATTGGATTTCAATCACAGAAGCAGGTCTATTATGACTAGGGTTTACACGAGTAGAGATGGTGCACCCCTTGATGGCATCCTCTAGTAACCACAGGTGACTCGATTGTCCCTCATAGTTCCAGACCGATTTTTCTTCTCTTTAGCAAGGAGAGCACCCAACTAATGATCATTGGGCTTATATTCTTGACACTCATAGCTATGCTAGATAACTGTATGTGTAGTGTTAGCGAAAGCTTCCTAAACGCCAATATCCTTTTAAATCTTTTTTTTTTCAGCTATGAATAACCGCCTCCGTGGATTTTCCTGATTGATAACCAAGTTGATTGCTACGCAGAGAGAGTCTGCTAAGGTTGGCCTACCTAATGTGTTAAAAAGTTAGCTGATTAAGAAGTAAAATTCAGAAACATGTCCTAATGTTCATCGCTGTGTGCATATATCGTATTTTTTCTCTTTTTATCAATAACAAAAAAATATTATGCTCTAAGTTCCAAAATTAGTACGCAACATAACCAGTGAAATCAGTCACTAGCTATAACTCTTCGTATAACCCGTATGTTGTTAGTCCTAAACTTGAGCTATTCTACCATGTATTTCTACCTTGCACAACACATACATACATACAAATTTACAAGTTCAAAATGAAGGCAGTAATTTTTCTTTTATATACTTACTTACTTACATAATTGGCGCTTAACCGTCTAAACGGTTATGGCCGTCCAACAAGGCGCACCAGTCGCTCCTTCGCTCCGCCAACCGGCGCCAATTGGTCACACCAAGGGAGTTTAAATCGTTTTCCACCTGGTCCTTCCAACGGAGTGGGGGCCGCCCTCTACCTCTGCTTCCATATGCGGGTTCCGATAGAAACACTTTCTTGGCCGGAGCATCATCTTTCATTCGCATAACATGGCCTAGCCAGCGCAGCCGCTGCGTTTTAATTTGCTGGACTATGTTGATGTCTGCGTATAGCTCGTACAGCTCATCATTAAATCTTCTTCGGTACTCGCCATCGCCAACGCGTAGAGGTCCATAAAACTTTCGAAGAACTTTTCTCTCGAACACTCCCAAAGCCGCTTCATCTACTGTTGTCATGGTCCATGCTTCTGCCCCATATAGCAGGACGGGTACGATAAGTGACTTGTAGAGTATGATTTTCGTTCGCCGAGAGAGGACTTTACTTTTCAATTGCCTACCTAGTCCAAAGTAGCATTTATTGGCAAGATTGATTCTTCGCTGGATTTCAGTGCTGACGTTGTTGCTAGTGTTGATGCTGGTTCCCAAATAAACGAAGTCATTTATATACTGCAAATAATAAATTTAACCCTGTGACTTGTCAATCAAAGCGTCTCAGTGGATTTCATATATATGATACACTTTACTATATCCATGCTTGCATCCGTTGATATACACACATATTCATCTATATGTGCATTCATGAAAATATATAATTGGTGAAAGTTATATACGGTTTCGCTGACCTTTCTTTTACACCTAAATTTGCTAGTCATGTTCGCACATCAATTGAAGTTATCCGTTTCATAGAATATTTATGAAAGTTTTAAGCTATTCGCATGAAATTGATTTATGATACAAAGTACAAACAACTCATCACACATATGTTCAATATATTACAGAATATTCATTGAGTTAAAAAAATCTAAACTTATATCTAGAATTTTTTTTTAATATTATTTATGAAGGGTGTAATAAAAGTTGTTAAAAGTTTTTCAGTCACATATATCAAAACGAAATTTTGTCATTCCCTAAGTCATTGCGGTAGTTTGAAGTTTTCTATAAAATGTTTTTCTGCTGATTGTAACTTTCTTAATATTTTGAAGCTTGATGAAAGTAAAGGAGAATGTTAGCGTTAGGGAGCGGTAAAATGGCATATAATCTTTGTCAAAGTCTATCAATTTAGCACAATTTGTCTTTTGTTGTCGATTTGCTAGTTTTTTTTTTATTCGAAATAACTACACTGACTAGTGCAAAGCTCAATATGCTATCTATTTACTGGGGACAAATTCGAAGTCATACTTCTTCAGGCGCGTTATCAAAAAATTATGAGAGTGGAATTTTAAGATGTAACACAAAACTAACTGGTTGATTATTCAGTTTGTTTGGTTGTTCGCTGTGAGTTGTAAAAGTAAACTTGCTTTGACTGGAACTTTTACGACATGACACTATGCCTCACATATATGCATTTTGAATTAGATCGAATGGTGGAGAAAGTTATTCGCTAGCGTTATTAACTCCGACAGTGCATTTGTAGATATATCTATGGATGTACATGTATTTTAATTTCATATCAGCTTTATATATGAACATTTTTATGCGTGTTTATATTGTAAATCGTTAGGAATGCAAACATCTCTTGAAAAATAGTTTTTCCTAAAAAATGTTTATATTTAAAATTAAAATTCTAAAACAAAAATTAAATTTTTTGGTATGTTTGTATATATGTATGTACATTAATGCTGATGTTTGTGCACTTAGGGGACTAAAACTATGTATATATATAAAGAGGAATATACATAAGTTTATATGCTGCTTACGAACTCCGAAACCAATCCTGCGACTTTTTTCAAATTATTAGATTAGCTTCACACACCTTTCTGTAAAGTTATTTTTTGGAAAATGGGCCAGGGACCAATCTGTTCGAACAAATTCTACTCATGTTTCGATTTGCCTGAATTTGGTATACAAATATGTAGCTCTTTGAATGAATTACTTATTACGATACCTTTTAGTGATGCCAAAGAAGTACAGCACCCCCCAGCGAGTTAGGGGTTCAGTATATACCCGCGGTAGGTATGCCTGTCTTAATAGGCGACTAAAATACCAAATTCAAGGGGCTGTGTATCGCAATCCTTCAGGATGCCAGCACAATATATAGCTTCTACAAACCCAATTGCCAACCTCACCTATCCGTGGCGTATCCTGTTTCACTAAAAGGTGACCCCAAGCTCCTCATTGTACTTGGAGTTGGGGAGGGAGGGGATGGGCTGAAGGTTTAATGTGGCCACATAAATCGTTCCCGAGATGGTCGGGCTAGCAACTTAATGGTGCAATTTGATACTCAAGCTTTCACTATAGCAGGAAATATTTCTAGAAAAATGGACGAGATCGGTTAAAGACCACGCGCACTTTTATATAAAAGGGTCGTACACGAAAATAATAAGCTATATCTTATTAATAGAATTTTACTTTCTAAATTGAATTAAAACATTAAATTGGAAACACTAAACTTTTTGAAAATGGGTGTTGCACCGCCCCTTTTTCGACTAAGCAAGTAACTATGTTTCGGAAGCCATAACTCGAAGAAAATTAACATATCGCAATGAAATTGTTTACACATAGTTTCCTTATAGCAGAAAATATTTCTAGTAAAAATGGACGGGATCGTTTGAAGGCCATGGCAACTTAGACATAAAATAAGTTTAAAAGTTTCGTAGACTAGAGTAATAAGCTCTAACTTAGCAAAAAATAGTTTTGAATCAATGATGTTTCACTTATCAAGTTTTATTGTAAGAGGAAATGGGGAGACATTTTTTTTTAAACGGGTGGTGCCACGTGTTATGTACAAAGGTAATTTATTTGAAAGGAAATGTACAATTGAAGCTCTCACTAAGTATATAATGTTCGGTTACACCCGAACTTAGACACCTTTACTTGTTTTACAATCTTATCTCTCAAGCATTCTATAGATCTTAATTTTCAAGGGTCTTCAGTTTCCCTGCATTCACCTACCAATTTATTTTAACCTTGCTGTGAATTTTCTCTTTAGCAATAAAAAGCCCAGTTGAGGAAGGTATATTAATCAGCAATTTTAAAGTGACTCGTGAGAATTCCAGTTATGTGACAAGCAATAGAAGTGACAATTGTAACATGATTCTTTAACAATACCCTAAGCTGTTTTCCGACAAAAAAAAAAAAAAAAAAAAAAAATATGATGGAGGCTGCGACTGGCCAGGGTGTTGGTAAACTCTCCTTGTGTATTCGTACCATGAAAAGCTTCGCAATGAAAACTCATTTTTTTTCACGTGCTGTTCGAAGTCGACATAAAACATATATATAGGCTTGATTACGCCAATTTGTAAGAAAACCTAAAACGTAACACGGTCCAATTCTCTTCGTAGGTTTAGTACGCCTTTGCTTTTATTTTTTATTCAATGGCAGCCCTGCAAAATGTCACGGCTTTGGAAAATTCGAACATTAACATCTTCACTTTGAAAACAATATGCAAAATTTGATTTGGGATATCTTCGAAACCATTTAGGGATTACTTTTGAAATAATGCTATTACCCGACTATTTCAGGATAACTTAAATCACTCCAGAAGAACTTTGGAACAGTTGTGGGTTTGTTGCGGTAGCAGCGATCTCTTAAAACCTGCTTATCTATTTGGGACTATAAATGACCATTCCCTGAGTAAAATTATGATAATTTTGAAATCGTTTTTGAATAATTTCAAGACCATTTCGGTATCATTGGGGAATTATTTTTGTGGTAGTTGCTGGACTTTCGGCCGACGTGGTGTGGTGATAGCGTACTCCGCCTACCACACCGAAGACCTTGGGTTGAAGAACAGCGCAAAGTAACATCAAAATTTAATAAACAAGTTTTTCAATTGGAAGATAGTTTTTCTAAGCGACGTTGACGCTCAAAAATGATTTTGCAAGAGCTCAGAGGGTATTTTTGTCATAAGAAGCCTTTGAAAAAGTGAAAATTCAACTGCCCTGCAGATGCCTTTAGGGAGGAGCGCGACGCAAGTAGGAATAGATGCTTGACCTTGATTTCCTCGGAGGTTATCGTGGCTTGCATTTATTAAGTTTTGCACTTTTGGGGGACCTTTTTAATGATCATTTCGAGACTTATTCGAGATGATTTTTAAAAAAAGGTTAACACTATTTCAGTATTTTATGGGATGATTCGTGGACAGCAACTGTATCCTAAAAGTTTTAAATAATTTTAGTACACATTTTCGGTATTGTTATGACAATTTTTGGGTTATATGTTTTCTTACACTTTTATATATATGACTAAACCTCAAGTGGTGATATGAACCTATTACTAGAATGACCCTTAGATATGCAGTTGCTGTTAATACAAAGATTTTCGAAATAATAAAGCGTTCACCACTTTAACTGCACTCTTGGCACAACTTTTTCTAAATGGCACTTAAAAAGTTCCCTTTTGGATGTCAGCAGTTTGGCGACATTTTCCCATCGGTTCCTTAAATAATGCGTTTCCAGAAGCAGAATGAGATTTCTCTCCTTCGTTTATTTAAAATTGATCGAATTGTCCGGCTGTCGTTCTGCCTTTTCGTTAATTTTCCCAGTAGTGATGTACATATCATCTTAATACTTGTTCCTTTCTATCTATGATTTATCTGCTTTTTTGCTATCCATATGAGAGTGGGCTAGTGAAAAAACTTGGACTAGGTTAGGCTAGGTTTAACTGGCCGGTCCTTGAGGATCTCACATAGACTTAATGAGTCCGTAGTGTTACCAGAAGTTTGTTTTAAAGACCAAATTGAAAAACCCTATCAAAAACCAGGACATACGTTATAAAATAACTCCTTCTCGTGCTCGATCGTTTCCTCCTCCAGCCAACACTTCCTACATCTGCTACCACTGACCAAGCCTAATTTAAATGCATGTGACGCCAGAAGGCTATGTCCAGCAAGAATATCCGTCATGAGTCTACAGTCCTCTCTTTTTAATGATAGAACCAATTTTGTTAGCCTAAGGTTGTAAGACCTACACATAATCTTCGACACTTTACAGCCCCACGCTTGAACCCACGCCTTTCCTGCTTGGTCGATCATGTGCCTTCGCTTAATCTCGCCCAGTCTAATTGGGACGTCTGCGGGAGCAAGCTTCAAGGGATGCTCCCTTTTTAGCTATTTCATCCACTTTTTCATTCCCATCTATTCCCATATGCCCTGACACCCAATATAGATGTATGCTTCTCCCTGTCCCTATTCCCTCCAGGGACTGCTTATACTCTAACGCGGATGTAGATGTTGTGCTATACTAGATTATTGCCTCAATTACTACTTGACTGTCAATATAAAAGTTAACACGGTTGCAGCTTAAGCTATTCTCTTCCAGTGTTTCTACTGCTTGGTTACGGCTACTATTTCCGCTTGGAAAATGCTACAGTAATCCGGCAGCCTGTAGGATCTGTTTATTTCCGGATCAACACAGTATACCGCAGACCATACACCTTCCACTACTTTGGAACCATCTGAGGGCACATTTATCGCCTCGTTCGCCATTCGAGCAGTTAGGGTATCAGGTAGTCTGTTCGTCTTGTGATTGATGACGCCATACTACTATGGCCGTATGGTCGGCGCTCAAGCTGCCCCCAAGCACGGAGCCTGGTTGCGGTCGTTAATGCTTTGTTCTTGGCTACCATATCTACAGGTGGAAATAGCAGAATGGCATACAGTGCAGCCGTCGGGGTTGCTTTTATACCTCCCGTAATGCTAAGTATCGTTAGTCTGCATACCCCCTCTAATTTTTTGAGGTAGGTTGTTTTTTGTGTTTCTTTCCACCAAATAAGAACTCCATAGCATAGAATAGGGCTCACAATCGCTATAAAAACCCAATGTGAAGGAGGGGCGATAAGCCCCACGTACATTCCAATATTCTCATACATGCATAAAGTGCCGTTGAAGCCTTCTTTACCGTCTCCTCCACGTAGAGTTTCCATCACAGCTTACTGTCTAGGCTGATTCCTAGATATTTTGTGCAAGGTTTCCCCTGTAGGGCCACCCCACCTAACTTAGGCCAGATCCAATTTGGGACCTTGTACCTCTTTGTAAACAAGACGATATCCGTCTTCTCCGCGTTCACTTTCAACCCGACATTTGATGCCCAGGTATGAATATCCCGGAGCGCCCCATCCATCAAAGAGTTAATCGTTGGAGGGCAGTTTCCACTTATGAGAATTGCAGCGTCATCTGCGTAAGCCGTAAATTTTACGGGTGGTTGGTGACCAGCGTCCAAAGCAGAGGCGATAGCACCCCTGCTTGCGGCGTGCTCCTGTTGACTAATTTCGTGGTCTCGTAAAATCCCCATTGTGATGTAATTTTCCTGTAATTTAACATGCAGCTGATCTATCTCGTTAAAGCTGGATGTACTTTAATGTAATTAAGAACCTCCACAATCGCCCATTTAGAAACATTATTGAAAGCCCCGGCAATGTCTAAGAAGAATCCTAGAGCATGCTCCTTTTATTCGAGAGCTTTCTCTTTGCTTATTACCACCCTATGCAATGTAGTGTATGCCTTTGGTGTACGCATGTTGTGTTGTGGATAGTAGCTTTTCATCCACGTTGGACTTTATGTACACATCTACCAGCCTCTCAAAGGTTTTGAGCAGAAATGATGTTAAGCTAATGGGTTTATAGTCTTTGGAATGTACGTGACCGATCTTCCCCGCCTTTGGTAGGAAAGCTACACGAGCAGTTCTCCAAGGGTGCGGTACATGATTCAGCCTTATGCATCCATCGAATATTATTTTAAGCCATTCCACGACCGCTCTACTTGAAACTTGTAGCATGGCCGGAAATATACCAACTGGGCCCAGAGATTTAAACTTAGAAAACGTCTTCACTGCCTATTCGATCTTGATATCGGTCACCAAGCCCGGCACTATCCGCTCCTTGATCGAAGCGTGAGTGCTGAGTGTGAGTCCCGATGGCAAATATATATCGAGAATACCCCAAGGAATTCTCCACTATTACGTGATCATTCCCCGTTCTCTTTCTTTACTAGTCCCTAGACTATGTTTCCCCTTGCTTGGACTTTTCTCAATCGTGCTGTTTCGCTGGAGCACTCTATATCCGTACAGAAACTTCTCCATGATATTCTCTTCGCCCTGGGAATTTCACGCTTGTAGATCCTCAGTAGATCCCTGTACTCGTCCCGACACGCTTTGCTTTCCGCGGTCTTTGCTAGCTTAACCATTCTTATTACCTGTCTTCTTAGAATACTCAACTCATTGCTACACCATGGCGGCTTTGCTTTTCCTCTGAATCTTCTTAGAGGGCAAGCTTTGTTATACGCAGTTATAAGCGCCATGTTTGTAATTCATTAGACTTCTGCAGTTCCTCCACATTGGCAACCTCTTTGGGTTTCACCAGTTTTTTTCTACTTGATTCTGAAATTTAGTCCAGTTCGTTGACCTAGGGTTCCTAAAGGTTCCTCCCTTCTCTACCCTCTTTAGGGGTATTCTGAAGCTAATGAAACTTGGGCTACTCTGTCCTTATCTTTGGCAAACGAACCACAGTGAGAAAACAAGCGTTTTACGTTTTTTCTTAATTTTGCGGGACGTTCAACTTGAAAATATTTTGGGCAAACGAACAGTTAGAAAACAGTTATTGGAATTTTTTTAATTTTACTGGCTTTGCAGTTTATTTTTTTTAAGCAACTTTTTTTCCAAGGGATGACGAATGAAAAAGCAAGTGGACTTTCCGAGCATACCTCCAGCAAACGAACCATATAGTTTTTATTAAAAAAATTTCATATTATGGTACCAGATTCACACAGTCTTTACTGGAATAATAAGTAATTTTGAAGATCACCAGTTTTAGTTCTGCTTAGGAGCTCACGAAATTTCACTACTTACATCTCATAACACCTGAAAAATCCGTTTAATGTTATTTATTGTTTGGGAAGCGCTCGCTTTGTTTAAGAAATAAAATTAGTTTTCCGAACCACACATAATTAAAATACATATTTGGTTACTGCTGCAGCAGTCCTACATTACCGATATCGACAAACCATAAAATGCTGATCTAGATTCATATTAGAGCTTACGATTTCTCGAACATGTTCGCGAAGAGATTTCTCGCGAGATTATCGCCTTCTCGCGAGATTATCGAATTTCGAATTACTCGTAAGGCTCGCGAGATTCTCGAATCTTGAATAACTTGTAAGGCTCGCGAGCTTCTTGACTTAATCGATTCATTGGCTATTTTATATAGAGCTTACGATTTCTTCTGCAGCTCAAGCCAAACTGTCCGCAAAACCACAATTAAAAAACCCCGAAATATATAGAATATTGCCATTGCAGTGACTGAATTGAAAGTTGAGAATCTCGCGAGCTTTACGAGAAATTTGAGATTCGGGAATCTCGCGAGTCTTACGAATAATTCGAGATTCGAGAATCTCGCGAGAAGCCGTGTTCTTGATGCCTCGTTGAAAAATAAAATATCGCGAACAAAATTATATGTATAATAAATATATTTTGAGTTAAATGTCATTGGAAGCAATATAATCAACAAAAAAGTCACAAGTAAAAAAAAAACAAGTGTATAAATATTTTCAATACAGCCATTAAGTAAGAACGTCGAGAAGCTCGCGAGATTTACGAGTATTTCGAGACAGGAGAATCTCGCGAGAAGTCGAGTTCTCGATTTCTCGGGTCTCAAAAATCTCGCTTGTGTTCGAGAAGAAATCGTAAACTCTAATTCATATAATTCAAAGTAAGTATATATGTAGGCAGATACATACATATCTGTCTGAATACAGCCGCCCTTCTGAATATTTACTACTGTCTTTTTAATGTATTTAGCACGCCCATGAGAAATCATATATGATGGTCTCCTATTGTAAAACAAAAAACAAAAAAAATGGTTATTGGAGCTTTTTGGCCGATGATTTAAGGACAAAAAGCTCCAATAACCACAAAGTTAAATAGAAATTGGCGCAAATTAATATATAACAAGTAAGGAAGGTTAAGTTCGGGTGTAACCGAACATTACATACTCAGTTGAGAGCTATGGTGACAACATAAGGGAAAATATCCATGTAGGAAAATGAACCGAGGGAAACCCTGGAATGTGTTTGTATGACATGTGTATCAAATGAAAGGCATTAAAGAGTATTTTATGAAGGAGTGGGCCATAGTTCTATAGGTGGACGCCATTTTGGGATATCGCCATAAAGATGGATCAGGGTTGACTCTAGAATTTGTTTGTATGATATGGGTATCAAATGAAAGGTGTTAATGAGTATTTTAAAAGGAAGTAATCTCTAGTTCCATAGGTGGACGCCGTTTCGAGATTTCGCCATAAAGGTGGACCAAGGGTGACCCTAGAATTTGGTTGTACAATATGGGTATCAAAAGAAAGGTGTTAATGAGTATTTTAAAAGGGAGTGGTGCTTACTTCCACAGGTGGACGCCGTTTCGAGATATCGCCATAAAGGTGGACCAGGTGTGACCCTAGAATTTGTTTGTACGATATGGGCATCAAACAAAACTTTTTCGTTTTCTTCTACTTAATATGGTAGGTGTCACAACCATTTTATAAAGTTTTTTCTAAAGTTATATTTCGCGTCAATAAACCAATCCAATTACCTCACCATGTTTCATCCCTTTTTTCGTATTGGGTATAGAATTATGGCATTTTTTTCATTTTTCGTAATTTTCGATATAGAAAAAGTGGGCGTGGTCATTGTCGGATTTCGTTCTTTTTTCATACCAAGATAAAGTGAGTTCAAGTAAGTACGTGAACTAAGTTCATTAAAGATATGTCGATTTTTGCTCAAGTTATCATGTTAACGGCCATGCGGAAGGACAGACAAACGACTGTGTATAAAAACTGGGCGTGGCATCTACCGATTCCGCCCGTTTTCACAGAAAACAGTTAACATCATAAAATCTATGCCCCTACCAAATTTCAAAAGGATTGGTTAATTTTTGTTCGACTTATGGCGATAAAAGTATCCTAGACAAATTAAATGAAAAAGGGCGGAGCCACGCCCATTTTGAAATTTTCTTTTATTTTTGTATTTTGTTGCACCATATCATTACTGGAGTTGAATGTTGACATAATTTACTTATATACTGTAAAGATATTAAATTTTTTGTTAAAATTTTACTTTAAAAAAAAAATTTTTTTAAAAGTGGGCGTGGTCCATACATATAGTAATAGGAGTAACGTCCCTGCCAAATTTCATCATGATACCTTCAACGACTGACAAATTAAAGCTTGCAAAATTTTAAAATTACCTTCTTTTAAAAGTGGGCGGTGCCACGCCCTTTGTCCAAAATTTTGCTAATTTTCTATTCTGCGTCATAAATTCAACGCATCTACCAAGTTTCGTCGCTTTATCTGTCTTTGGTAATGAATTATCGCACTTTTTCGTTTTTTCGAAATTTTCGATATCGAAAAAGTGGGCGTGGTTATAGTCCGATATCGTTTATTTTAAATAGCGATCTGAGATGAGTGCTCAGGAACCTACATGCCAAATTTCATCAAGATACCTCAAAATTTACTCAAGTTATCGTGTTAACGGACGGACGGACGGACATGGCTCAATCAAATTTTTTTTCGATCCTGATTATTTTGATATATGGAAGTCTATATCTATCTCGATTCCTTTATATATGTACAACCAACCGTTATCCAATCAAACTTAATATACTCTGTGAGCTCTGCTCAACTGAGTATAAAAAAATATACTCCAATGGAAACTTTTTTTGGGCCTTTAGCTAATTGCATTAATAATGCAACGAGTATAAAAAAGTTACATTTATGACATGTGGTTGAACATCTGCAAAAAAAAAAAAGAAAAAAATGTTTAATGAATTTTTTGCCGCAAAAGCAATGCAAGATTTAAACGCACAAAGCAACGCGCAGTTCTTTTCTTTCTTAGTCTGACTTCATAACAGCACATGAATTTCGTTTGTATAGTGTATGTGTATATGTGTAGTGTTATATTAAGTTCGCCTTTCATACTTATATTCTTTCGTGATATTTGCATTGATTTTATTCTATTTGCTTGCGTTTGTGACGTTTCGTTTCACATTTCTTCTCGCCCTCATCCACCGAAAGTAGAGAAGCCAATTTCAATTCAAATAATCGCTTGCTTTGCTTAGTCTCAAATAGTTTAAGTGGCTGAATGTTAGCGACGCGTCGACGGATTTAGGTTGACGCTAACATTTTCACCTGTTACCTTAACCACTTCCGCCACTTGACTTCCGTTGTTGACGCGGCGTCTCAATGCGTGGTTTGCTGCCATTGGGACTGAGTTGAGATCTTTTGTTATGCATTCTTTCTTACTTTCGCTGTTTGCAACATCTACTACACATATTATTCTTCTTTTCCTTATTGTTTTTAAAGCAATTTTAAGTTTGTTTTTCCTGTATATTATTGAAGCAGACGTGCAAATAAGCAAACACTTACTTTGGCATTAGATACACGTGGCTTTTGAAACAAATTTTTGTACCTAATTTGAAAACACATGCGACTAAATGCATTTGTGTGGATGTCTGCTAAGTACGTCTGTTACTTGAGGGAGTTCTTTCCTTTTCTAGAAAGGAAATTGTTATTTGCATAAAATTTTAAACAATCATTTGTCGTTGACGCATAGATTTAAAGTGTAAATGTGAACGCACGTGTAATGAAAAGATTAATTCAACCTTTATTAAATACAATTTCCTGTAAACGAGTAAACACTGGCATAGTTAAGAGGAGAGCAAGTAAGGTTTTGTTGGATAGGTCCACCCACCACTCAGCACCTTTTATACACTAGGGTACTATAACTTAAATAGAAAGACGGTTGTACCTAACGGCATCTAAACACCTACAAATGTAAACTCTTATCATGAAATCACGTTCTTGGATAGTTTGTTTGGCACAAGCTTCTTTTTTTGTTAACGAAATTTTGATTTTTTATTGAGATTCATGTAATCTTCCCATTAGTACGTCGGATTTGTTGATTCCGTATCTATTTCTAATGGTGATAGTCGATCTTTTGACTATCAAAACGCAAATTTCGAAACATTGAATTCAGTTATATCGGAAATATATTTGAACTCGCCTTTTCTTGCTAAAAATATCTCGAAGTGTTTTGTCGTCTTTTAAAATAGCATCCTAATAGTGCTGCACAATAGTCTCCAACTTTCGCCGGCACGTGCACATAAACTTGTCTATTACACTAAAGAACCCGAGCGGTTGACAAATAAAAAGAATAAATTTTTGAAATCATTTCACCAGTGGTAAGGAGCAATACCTAAATTTAATGCGTCAGTTTAATAAATTTGACCTTAAGTTCTGCTTACTTCAAACTGGAAAAAGAAGTGGAAAAGATGGGTTTGATGGTGAACGAGAGCAGTAGCGGGTTTGAGGAGGGGGGGGGGGGGGGGGGCAAAGTGGTGATCGACCCTCCCCCTCCCCCAAGACTAGATTTTTTTCCAAAATTTATTCGGAACAAACTCTTTTTCACGGAGTCCGAGAAACTCACTATTTATATGCAGTATTTGTATAAATATAATGATGGATATTTGATCGCTACTTTTCAAAATGCAGTTTTTGTATGCATGCTTTAATCGAGTATCAATTTTCAAATAATAATAGCGCTCAACAGTAAGAATGCTCATGCTAATCAGTCCAATGCTGAGAAATATTTGCGCTGTTGATAACATACTGAATCAAACCTTACTTTATTGAATAAAGTTTATTCAGAATCTTCACTCTCACTCTACACATTTTTCACCACTTTCTACTGGGCATTTGTCATCTCTGTAGAAACTGCAATGCACAAATTCAATTACAGTAGAATCGCGAGAAAGTTTATCGCCAGTGTTCGGACATCTACCACTATTTTTCTTTTATTTGAAGTTCTACCACGCAAGCTCGAAAGAAGGTGGTAGTTTTTTTATAGAAGTTTTTCGAAGAAACCTTTGCTTTCTTTTTATAAAACTCAAAATAACACCTAGCGATGCTTTGATCACCATTGATTGAAAAGATAATAAGAAGCGACGAGCTATCAAGAGCATCAAAGGATATTTTTGCAAGCTGCCAAAACTTCAAGAACAGGTCTGTGATGATACATATGTAGAAAACGGAAGTACTCTTCCACTCTTAACTCATACTGATCGCGACACTAATATATTGTTGGTTTATAATAATAATGAAAAAACGTTGCATTCAACATCTATGAATACTGAATCGGGTTCGAATGTACCTATATCACTTTCACAAAATTCTATTGTTGAAAAATAGGACTTAGGTAATTTTGTGTGGAAAAAAAAATTATTAGATGATTATACGAAGTAAAACTTACTAAAATATCTTTGGGAACCACCGAAGGACTATATCTTCCCTTTTTCGAGTCATAGTAGAAAAGGAAAAATAGAAAAGCGATATTTTTTACATCATTTTTTAACTGAATATGAGTGGATTGTTTATTCTGAACAAAAAAAAAAAAAAAGGATGAGTTAACCGGGGATTGCCCGTATCGCTTTAGATGTATGAAAACATTTATTTCAAGCAATTTTTAATTTTATAATTTATTTAGTAAATTGGGAAAAATTTAAACAACGTGACATCAGGACGGACAAATTATGTGATGTGTAGAAGATAATATATGCGAAAGAAGGCAATTGGGAAAAGATTTACAACAACTAAGGCATGACGTAGCTGAATGCGTTTGTAACCATTTCAACTATCGTATGAGTGCGGGTTCGACTCCCACTCCCGGGAGAAAAGGCTTTGAAGAGATTTACAAGGTATAATCGAAACAGCTGTCGCCTTGTCCGTTCTGATGTCACGTTGTTTAAATTTTTCCCAAATTATAAAAAAAAAGGATGTTTTTGTAAATATTGTTTGTTATTTGCAAGTGATATTGGTGACTCGAAATCGAATGTTCCTCTCAATGCATTGTCAAAGTCCTGTGACATCGTTTGCAAAGTTGTCCGGTAAAGAAGGTGTATTAAATAACCACGCTATTAACAAATATCACTCTAAGTCAGCCCTTTTTAGTCAAGATTTCTTAAATACTTATGAAAATCCAGGAAAGGAAATCACTAATTAGCTCTCTTCTCATCGCATGGAACAAGTTGAGAAAAATAGAAGATTGTTAGAGATTATTAAAAAAACTATTATTCTTTGTGGGTGACAGAATTTAGCATAAAGAGGACATAGAGATGACGGTAAACTTAACTTTTTTGAATCAGCAACAAACGAGGATAATTTTAGAGCAATTTTGAAATTTTTAGTCGCCGTAGGTCATAAAAAGCTTGAAGAACTTTTAAATTCTACACATCCAAGAGGTACTTATATAAGCAGCATGACTAAAAACGATCTCACTCAATGCTGCAAAGATGAAATTCAGTCTATTTTGATAGAGAGGGATAGATTTTTTGCAATTATTTTGGATGAAACTACTGATTGTAGTCATACTGAGCAACTTGGCCTTTGTTTGCGGTATTTATATGATGGCAATATAACAGAAGATTTTGTAACTTTCCTTGATGCGTACGATTCAATCCGAGAAGAAGATGTTATAAATGGAAAAAAAACAATTGGCAGGTGAAGCATTGGCACACATAGTGATCGATATTTTTTAATAATTTAGGATGGATTGATGTCCTGTAATGACATCAGAAGTTAAGGGAGCTGTGCAGGTACTTCTTAAAATATATACCAATGCTCATTGTCCGTGTTTCAACAATTGTCTTAATAACTCGCTTGCGAAAACATCGAAAGTTCTTCAAACAAAGGATTGTATTGCGTTGATGAAAAAAATTATTAGTTTTTCAAATCAGTATCCGAAACGTACCATCGTTTTCAAAAAGCATCTGCAGGAGTCATTAAGTAGACTATGTCAAACATGATGGTATAATGCAGTTTGAAGAAAACATCACAAAAATTGTTGCTTTGTTTCAAGAAATGTCTACTTGGCAAAATTCAACAAAAAGTTCTGAGGCCCGCTCTATGTTGAAATCTATTTGCGAGACAGAGTTCGTGATTTTAGTGATTTGTTTAAGCAATGTAATTTCTGTTACACGACTACTAAGCGTACTTTTGCAAACATCCTCAATAGATTTGAATCAAGCTTCTGGAGTATTGAGTGACACATTGCGAACATTAAAAAACCATATACTTGAAGCAGGAAGTCGTTTTTCGGGACTCTACGAAAAAATAGTCGCTTTAGGAGATGAAATGAAGTTTGATATTGTCCTCCCACTAATTGCTAAAAAACAAAAACATCGAGCGAATTACACTTCATCAGACGCTGAAGAGTATTATCGAAAAGCAATTTATATACATTTTCTTGATCATAATATTCTTGATTTACAAGGTAGATTACCTGAAGATACATTGCAAGTTTTTAATCTTAATTTGCACTCCCGCGAATCATCAAAGATAATACACTGCAAAAAAAGAATTTGTCTAAAGAGCTTGTCCAAGATCTTGGTAAACGATACGCATCTCTTATTGGAGAAAATAAAATTAATATAGATGGAGAGTACGAAGTGTGGTCAGAACGTTGGTCTGATAAGCAACACAAAAAATCAATTCCACTGTCAGCTGAAAAAGTTTTAAATGATTGCAATGAATATGCGTTTCCATAAATAATTGCTTTTACCAAAATTCTGGCCACACTTCCAGCTAGCAATACTTGTGCTGAAAGGAGTTTTTCGACAATTCGTCGGTTGAAAACGTGGTTACGATCCACAGTGTCCCGGAACAGACTCACTGGTCTTGCACTTTTAAATACCCATTTCGATATTGAGATTGATATTGATCATATAATTGAAAGATATGTAAAAAAGGGAAGAATTAAATTTGCTGTGTGAATATGAACTAGGCAGAAGATCAAAATGATGTCAAAAAAGTTGGTTGTACTATTGTTAATTTGAATAACTAAATGACACCAAATATGAAATGAAATTATTAAACAATGTAAAAAAATACTAATAAATTTACCCCTAAAAAATAACGGTCTGATAAACGTTTCCCTTGTTGTTTTGTCTTGCATTTTCACGTATAAAATATCTTGATGTGAACTTTGTTCAAACCACATCAGCTATTTGGAGAAGCAATTATTGACTGAAAACGCCCTCCTCAAAAAGCAGTCTAGATCCGCCACTGAACGAGAGCAAAGAGCCGGCGCATTTGCGCCTTGGCAACTACGCCACTGTTGACAGCCAAAATTTCGACACATTGAAAGACTTTGTTTATTTGAGAACCAGCATTAACACAAGCTAAAACATTAGCTCAGAAATCTAGCGAAGAATCACTTTTGCCAATAAATGCTACTTTGGACTAGGTAGGCAATTGAAAAGTAAATTCCTCTCTCCGCAAAGAAAATCATTCTCTAAAAGTCACTTATCGCATCCGTTCTGCTATATGGTGCAGAAGCATAGACCATGACAACATGAGATGATGATGCGGCTCTGGGAGTGTTAGAGAGAAAAGTTCTTCGAAAGATTTATGGACCTCTACGCGTTGGTGATGGCAGGTACCGAAGAAGATTTAACGATGAGCTGTACGAGCTTTCTGCAGACATCAACATAGTCCAGCGAATTAAGGCACAGCGTCTACGCTGGCTAGGCCATATAATGCTAATGAAATATGACGCTCCGGCTGAGATAGTTTTTCTATCGGAACCCTCTTATGGAAACAGAGGAAGAGGACCCTACACTCTGCCAGAAGCACCAGGAAAACCATTTCAACTCCCTTGGTGTGACCAGTTGGCGCCAGTTGGCAGAGAGAAGAAGCGACTAGCGCACCTTGTTGGACGGTCGTAACCTTTTAAACGGTTAACCGCCAAATAAATAAGTAAGTATCAATGAGTCACCCACGCATTGTCGGCGTATTATCCATTTTTTTTTTTTTTCGAAAATTTGTTGATTCTTTATGGAAAAATTGTCGAATTGTGCTCCGTTTTTTATCAAAAAGTTATCGATCGGTTATGAAAAGGTTTTCGATTTCCTATCGGATTGCAATTAATTTTTTATCGGTATCGCCAACTAAATAAGTAAGTATCGATGAGTCACCCACGCATTATCGGCGTTTTATCGATTTTTTTTTTAATTTGTTGATTCTTTTTAGAAAAATTTTCGAAATGTGTTCCGTTTTTTATCAAAAAGTTATCGATCGGTTATTTCGGATTTCCTATCGGAGCGCAATCAATCTTTTACCGATATCCATTTTGAAATTGGCGACTCATCGTTTAGCTACGAACAGCTTTTGATTAGAATTCAATATAAAATCAATATCACATCTGAAACGCGTCGATAGCAATCGGAAAATAAACCAATAAGAAATCGATGATTTGGCGATATCAAGCCGATAAGAAATCGTAAGCTAGACGATTACAGTTTCGCTATCGGTAATATATCGATAATATAACTATAAGTAGTCTGTATTGGTTGTTGGTAATATAAAGCCGACGATGTTTTTCTTTAAGCCCGAAATTATTTGTTGGTGCTAAAGTCACCTCTCATGTGGTTTTACTTCTCTGTTTACAAATCGAACTTCACAAGCACTTGGAGCTCACGACTTTTTTTATTTCTTTGGGAACCACGTACCTTTCTAACTCAGAGTTAGCTGCTCATGATGGGTAAAGTTCAAACAATCTTAACAAAATTTTAAAAATAAAGCACAGTTAAAAAGTTCTGCAGGTGGGCTTGACAAAATACTTTAAAATTTTCATAATATTTTTGAAAGATTCAAATAAGTTAACTTGATTTTAAAGTTTTTCCTAGTTAGAAAACTATAGTTTGATTCGAAAGAGTAAACATGCACAATTGAGCACACATAAGCAAATATTTTTTGTGGGATTAGTCGCATCCTACTTTGTAATTTCCATAAGACATATTATACATATATATTCGGAGGAAGTTTTAACCGGCTAAATTACTTTAGCGTTATGTCAATCAGCTAGGTATATTCAAGGGAAAGCTGTGGCAGCGGTGACGTTAAAGTTTTCTTGCTTCTGGCAATATATATGTATACATATATATATATATATATATATATTAGGGCGGGTCGATTTAAAAATCGTTCATTGCTCTGTGAAAATCGTATTCTAGGGATCAAAATAAGAAAGACCCCCCTTTGGGTCGAACTTTTGGGTAGGGGCGATTTCAATTCTACCTGCTGTGTGTTGTTGTGGCTTAAAAAAAACAACACAAGCAATTTTACGACATGCAAATGCATCACCTTGGTTTTAAAAGGGGGTTGTAAAAACGCTAATTTCTAATAATTTTTTTAAATTTCTTTCTTTCTTTTCTACCTTCTATTACTAAGTTAAATTCATTTTTTCATTTACATACATACGTTCTGACTAAATAAATTTCTAAAGAGAAAAATAACTCCAAAAAAATGTTTTTTCTTTTCAAAGTGGGATTTTTCAAAATTTGTCCCCTACGACCCAAAGGGGGGGGACATCAGAATTCGTTTTAGAGGTATGCTTCCTTCGGCAAAGTTTCTTATTTTGATCCCTAGAATATGATTTTCACAGAGCAATGGGCGATTTTTTTTGCCTCCCCACAAATCGACCCGGCCTAATATATATATATATATATATACCACGGATCTCTATGATATTTTCACACAACAATATATGCTACACACGTAAGCATTTGGTGAAATTTGAACTTATCTAAACGATTTTTAAGATAAATTTAAAATAAAGAAACCCCCTTATTTGAACAATCGGTTGTATGGGAGATATATGTTTTAGTGGTTCGAGTCTACCGGATCCGACAAATGTCTAATAATGGCGGCCACCGTGGTGTGATGATAGCGTGCTCCGCCTATCACACCGTATGCCCTGGGTTCAACTCCCGAGCAAAGCAACATCAAAATTTTAGAAATAAGGTTTTTCAATTAGAAGACAATTTTTCTAAGCGGGGTCGCCCCTCGTCAGTGTTTGGCAAGCGCTCCGGGTGTATTTCTGCCATGAAAAGCTCTCACTGAAAACTCATCTGCCTTGCAGATGCCGTTCGGAGTCGGCATAAAGCATGTAGGTCCCGTCCGGCCAATTTGTAGGGAAAATCAAGAGGAGCACGACGCACATTGGAAGAGAAGCTCGGCCTTAGATCTCTTCGGAGGTTATCGCGCCTTACATTTATTTATTTTATTTTTTAATACAAAAATACATCCTTTTGCTAAATTTCATTGGGACATGTCAAATTCCGAGGTATTAGTTTGCGTTCAAACAGACAGACGGACGGACAGACGGAAAGATGGATATGGCTATATCAACTCAGTTCGTCGCCTTGATCAATTCGGTATACTTAATGGTGAGTCTATCTTCTATATTTCTCAACGTTACAAACATCGGACCAGAGTTAATATACCATTTCATGTTCATGAAAGTTATAAAAAGAATGACAAAGAAGCGAAAATAGAAGAATAAAAGCAAAGTGAAAGAAAACAGGAGTGAAGAAGAAAATTGCAAGGAAAAAGTACGAGCAAATGACAATATTTGGAAGAAGTTGCCTAGAAGATTGAATGTGGTCATATTAAATCATTTCCAAAATGATCGGGGTTGTACCTTAATAGTGCTTGTTACCAGACCGTGTCAGATCTATTTTTGTCAAAGGTCCCTCAACATCGATGACACTCTCCAAAACCTTTGGGGTATACTTATCGCCACAACAAAAACAACAGCAAGTGACTATGTGAGCCTATGCGAGATCTAACAGATATTAGGGGGAATAAATGCACCAGTGAATTATTTATGAAGAGTGAAATGATAAAATAGTGATAATTTGAAAACAAAAAAAAATTGCACAATTATAACAAATTTATTTTTTTATTTTATTTATGAAGAGTGAAATGATAAAATAGTGATAATTTGAAAACAAAAAAAAAATTGCACAATTATAACAATTTTATTTTTTTATTTTTGTCTCTCAATGGTACCCGCAACTTGCGAGGCAATACGCAGCATCCGCCTGTATTGTACAGAAGTAAAGATGGCTCGGGGCTTCCTTTTTTTCATTGCGTCCGCCCAGATATCTACACTCTATATAGAATCTTAGGCTGATGCAGACAGCTATCTCGTATATGAGTTTTGAATGCCAGTGTTAGCCATTTATATACTTAGATTCGTTATTATATCGCCCGTGTTTAACGAGATTTGGTGAGAGCATTGTTCCTACGATAGTAACATTTTTATATTTGCTTATCGCAGACGATATTTGCATGGATTAACGTAGTGTTATCCAGACTTCATATCAAATATGAGAAAAACTACTGCAGATCTTAAAAGACAGTAAAATGAGAAAAACAGATTTTCAAGTCAAAAAAAGGACATATCGCACACTAACTACAAAAGAGACACAACTTGAAAACTGTAAATGTTCAGGAGAGAAGAAAAACGGTTTATGTGAAAACGTCTGTAATGTTATACTGAAATCCAGTTTTACAACGAAGGAGGCCTTCGTAATAAAATGAGTTCACGAAATTTTGTTGTAATTATTTGTTACGCACAAAATATATAGGCACATTTCACAATAATACAAGCAAATTTACTTACTCTTTACGTATAAAAATACACAATTTTAATTAATACACAACAAAGTTAAAACTTTTTTAAAACAAGATAATCAGAATTTAAAATAAACCGCTTTATGCGTAAAAACACTGTTCACTTGTTCTTAAGCACATTCACACAACTAAAAATAATACTCATTAGGTGATACAGCGCAAGCGATGCAATCAACACCAAAACTGGCATAACGGTAATTTTCCAGTTAAAGAAGAAAATATTAACAACGAAATTTAAGGAGCAGTTAGAGATGTGTACTGTGAATTGGTTTATTGAAAAAAAAAACAATTTTGAAAAATTTTAAGTTATGACTGTTTTGTAGTTAGTGTACGATATGTATTATTAAATTTGGATGTCAAAAAACAAAGTGACAACAAACAAAATTTTGGCTGTATATGCATGGATCAAGAAAAATGAAAAACAAAAAAAAAAAAAAAATCCGAAACCCTCTCAACATAAGCCTCAAATTTCGAGACGAATTTTTCCACATTTTTCTTTTGTATGGGAACCCACGCAGTCCAATGTAAATACGACAGCACACGGTGGCTATGCTCAATTTTGCCCGCACTTAGACTACCCTACTTATTTTAAGCTTTTTTGAATTATCTCAGCGGAATTTACTGTCTCGCTTTGATTAAACTTTGACAGCATCAACTACTAAACCAAGTGTCAATTAAGGGCTAAATAAAAGTAAGACTCGTAAGCATACCACACTCAACTGTCAATTTAAATATTTTTTTTTGATGGAGCTTTTTATCTCTTTCTCTCCTAGTTATAGAATAGAAAAGAGTGGGAAATTGCGTAGTAATAAATGCATCAGAAACAAATTTTATGTAAGAAACTCAAGGAGCAAAGGTGGCTTATCGCTTCAGCAGCAACAAAAGCAGCAAAGGAACAACAGCAAAGGTGACATAATTTTCTGAAAACGCAAGCAATCTTTTAAAAGTGAAAGCCAGGAAAATACTTTGTTGACACAGAATGTGAATACAATCATAGAAAACAAATACATAAGCATTTAAGCAGCCAATATAAAAGGCTATGGTGAGCTTAACTATGTCTGGTAAATAAATACGCTGTCAGTTTGTTGCTACATACAGACCAGAGAGAGTTCTTTATGTAAATAGTTCACAGTACAGCTTTTGACAGCGTGGAGGAGGTAACTAATTGAAAACGTGCTTAAAGCATTCAACGAAAACTAAAAAAAAAATCATATTCACGCACATTTGACTGGGTCGATTTATTAACAAATATCGCGCCATCGATTTTTCGACCCAAACAAAATAATTTTCGAGCCTGCAAAAAAAAAAAATGGCGGAAGGGTAAATTTGTCTACCAAAACACTACCCAAAACCCAAAAAATATTTTTTTTTTCAAAAAACTTTTGTAAAAACGTTGGCGAAAAACTGACCTTCTTGCCATTTTTTTTTTTCGCAGGCTCGAAAATTATTTTTTTGGGTATGCGTAGTGGAACTTTTTTTCCTTAGCCCAAATCCTATCGAAAAATCGATGGCGCGATATCGGTTAACTTTCGACCCAGGTTAACGCACATATATTTTCAAGGATTTATAGATAGATATCACCAACAATGTAACGTTCAAATGCACACTAAATGGGTTGGTACATATTCGCAGGCTTAGCGCAATATTGCTTTGGCTTAAGATTATTGTTGGCAGATAATTTATTTTAATAATTTTGTGGTTTGTCAAGAACATCTTAAGCAGCGCAGAAATGTTTTGTACTAAGCATGGCGTAACGATACAAGGTAGCAGCACGTGACAGCTGATTATAAACTTTTTTTATTTGGTTTGATACATCAACTTCCGGCGCAGTACGATTTTGACATTTGTCCATCGAATTTACAAAAACAAAGCACATGGAATATTTATTTATGTTTGTAGGTATGTCACCATGCTGCCACCTTGTATCGTTCCGCCATGGTACTAAGCATTTAAGTGCATATGCTTATAGTAAGTGTGTATGTGTGTATTATTATTTAAGTGCTGCTAAAGGTGACATAATTGGTGGTTGATAACATACATAAGTGCTTTTGTTCGTGATGTTGTTAATCTGCGACGCTGTATATATACTTAAGTATATGATAAGATTATTCTCCGCACACTGGTTCAAATATATTCTGCATATTTTGTAGACATTGTAGCTAACAAGTGTGCTAATGTACCTAAAGATGAAAGCATTAAAGTGCTTAATTACATATAACTCTAAGATGCTAGGTACTTTACTGAACTTACTTACTTGCTTAATTGGCGCTTAATCGTCTAAACGGTTATGGCCGTCCAACAAGGCGCGCCAGTCGTTCCTTCGCTCCGCCAACCGGCGCCAATTGGCCACACCAAGGGAGTTTAAATCGTTTTCCACCTGGTCCCTCCAACGGAGTGGGGGCCGCCCTCTACCTCTGCTTCCATAGGCGGGTTCCGATAGAAACACTTTCTTGGCCGGAGCATCATCTTTCATTCGCATAACATGGCCTTGCCAGCGCAGCCGCTGCGTTTTAATTCGCTGGACTATGTTGATGTCTGCATATAGCTCGTACAGCTCATCATTAAATCTTCTTCGGTACTCGCCATCGCCAACGCTTAGAAGTCCATAAATCTTTCGAAGAACTTTTCTCTCGAACACTCCCAACGCCACTTCATCTGCTGTTGTCATGGTCCATGCTTCTGCCCCATACAGCAGGACGGGTACGATAAGTGACTTGTAGAGTATGATTTTCGTTCGCCGAGAGAGGACTTTACTTTTCAATTGCCTACCTAGTCCAAAGTAGCATTTATTGGCAAGATTGATTCTTCGCTGGATTTCAGTGCTGATGTTGGTGCTAGTGTTGATGCTGGTTCCCAAATAAACGAAGTCTTTTACTATTTCGAAATTATGGCTGCCAACAGTAGCGTGGTTGCCAAGGCGCATATGCGCTGACTCTTTGATCGATGACAGCAAGTACTTCGTTTTGTCCTCATTCACCATCAAGCCTATCTTTACCGCTTCTTTTTCTAGTTTGGAGTAAGAAGAGCTAACAGCGCGGATGTCAATCCGATGACACATCTGTAAGCCGTCGAAACCAAACCAATGACTTACTATAACAAGCCAATATCAAGCTGGTTTTTCGAAGTTGATAATTCGCTATCTACGAAAACCCTACGAAGCTTTTTCCAAAATTTCGTTTGGCAAAGTTACCTTTGGTTTGGTTTTATTTTTTCAATCCGGGTTCGAGCTTTAGTTAGTTTTATAGATATACACCTGTATGTTTGCACATTGAACTTCACGCCTAATTTTCATCACTCTCCAGACACGTTTTCTAGGTGATACCGGAACGGTTCCAGAAAATGTATACTGCAACTCTCATATTGTCCTGGATCTCTCAAGGAAGGCTTTAAATGATACCGGAGTGACATCGAAAAATCCGAGCCAGTTCAAGTATGATCACGAATCATTCTAAATTTGTTCTGGTAATAACATACCAATCCTGAAATGGGTCCTAAATGATCTCGAGTTGAGACTTGGAAACTCCAAAGAAATTTCATACGTGCTCCAAATATTTCCGAAAATTTTCTATGCATGATCCCGTAATTGTACTATGCAGACCTGATATAAAACCTTATCTTGTTTAACTAGACCGTAAGGTGTATGACTAGAAACTATAATTTATTCGGAATATATTCCGAAATCATTAACGCAGAACAACAAAACTAGAACTTTTAAGGTACTTTTCACCCAATGACCGTTGATCATTTTTGCTGAAATTAATTATAGGCTACGGTGTCTGAGTATTTTTTGATGACACTTAAAAATAAAGGAGTACAAGAGGTAAAGCTTTACTTTTCATACTTATACTTCAATTCCTCCTTTTACTTTGCAATATATTGCATTAACATTTAGAGGCTTCCTGATTCCATCGGAAAAAATTTGAAAAAGTGGTGGAATTTTTGGGCGTTAGTTTGAAAAATTACTCATCATATAAGGACAAATATCCTTAAAAAGGAAAGTTTAATTCTGCAGAATTGTGTATATATGATCAAAAGATGACATGTGATCAGAATGCACCAAATTATACGTCAAGCACGCCAAATCATTTGAACTGTCGCAGTAACAAACTACTTTATTTTGTTCTTTCCTTTGCTGGATATGTTACACATGAATGCAAATTGAAGTTTTGCAAACACTTAGCACAATAAGTAAAAAACAATGTTAATTAATGAAATATGTTATCTTCTTGACAAAAATTCCGCCAAATTTAATATTTCTAACTCAAAAAAACTTATGTGAAGAAATATTTATAATTCGCAGCACAACATAGAATTTCACGTAATGATTCAAAGTGTTCGCTTTGTTTCCATTAAAAGTGCATTAAATCATATAAGAAAGATGTGTGAAGTGTTAGAAATATTCTTGAAATATGTAATTAGTTTATTGAAGCAACAATAATTATAAAGATATTCATTTCTTTATATCAAATCTTTTTTAGCTTCCGCTAACATGTAGAAATGCTGTTGAAAAGCATTTGATTGGAATGAAGACGGAATGTTACTCATATGCCTAGTACGTAGCTCTTCTAATTTATATTATTTATGCGTATTGCTGAATGTTATCCTATAATATAATACAACAAAAGTATTTATTTATAACATATTTAAAATAAGTTATATACTTTTTTTACTTGTGCTTACAAATATTGAAGCCACTTTATGTAGCGGTTTGATATATTTTGGAAAAACTCTCTTCGCAAAACACATTAGAAGGATTCGCTCGAAGGAATCACAACAAAAAACAAGTAAGGACGGGACTGTCTTCGGCTGTACCGAAGACTTCATACCTTTCATGAATGTGGCTGAACAATAATTTTATCCCATTCGGAATCTCCAAATAATGCGCTGTATAAGATAAGAAATATATAGTGAACAGATGTACATACCTAAACGATTTTAAGATAAATATAAAAAAATGGCAAAACCTCCCTTATCTGAAAGATCGGTTGTATGGGATATATATTATATACAGCTCCGACCAAAATTATTTTTACAGGAAATCTTCTATGATATATTATAATATAAATCACCAAGTTTCACGTTTTTATATTGGAAACTAAGGGAGAAATGGCCAAAAATCTTTCTATCTGAACGATCGGTTGTATGGGATAGGTATATACTATATACATATAGCTCCAATCAAAGTGATTTTTTCAGGAAATCTTCTATGACATATTAGAATTAATATCACCAAGTTTAAGGTTTTTATATTGGAAACTAAGGGAGAAATGGCCAAAAATCTTTCTATCTGAACGATCGGTTGTATGGGATAGGTATGTACTATATACATATAGCTCCGATCAAAGTGATTTTTTTAGGAAATCTTCTATGATATATTAGAATAAATACCACCAAGTTTAACGTTTTTGTATTGGAAATGAAGGGAGAAATTACCAAAAATCTTTCTATCTTAACGATCGGTTTTATGCGATATATACTATATATAGCTCCGATCAAAGTGATTTTTAAAGGAAATCTTCTATGATATATTAAATATATTAGAATATATATCACCAAATTTCACGTTTTTATATTGGAAACTAAGGGAGAAATGGTCAAAAATCTTTCTATCTGAACGATCGGTTGTGTTTGTATAGGTATATACTATATACATATAGCTCCGATCAATGTAATTTCTTTGGGAAATCTTCTATGATATATTAGAATAAATACCACAAAGTTTAACGTTTTTATATTGGAAATGAAGGGAGAAATGGTCAAAAATCTTTCTATCTGAACGATCGGTTGTGTGGAATAGGTATATACTATACACATATAGCTCCGATCAAAGCGATTTTTTTGGAAATCTTCTGTGATATATTAGAATAAATACCGCCAAATTTAACGATTTTATAATGGAAATGAAGGGAGAAATTACCAAAAATCTTTCTATCTGAACGATCGGTTTTATGCGATATATACTATATATAGCTCCGATCAAAGTGATTTTTACAGGAAATCTTCTATGATATATTAGAATATATATCTCCCAATTTCACGTTTTTATATTGGAAACTAAGGGAGAAATGGTCAAAAATCTTTCTATCTGAACGATCGGTTGTGTGGGACAGGTATATACTATATACATATAGCTCCGATCAAAGTGATTTTTTCAAGATATCTTCTATGATATTTTAGAATATATATCACCGAGCTTCACGTTTATACTTTCTAAATTGCGGCAGGAATGACCAAAATCGTCTTATCTGAACGATCGTTTGTATGGGAGATATATGTTATAGTGGTCCGATTTTTCCGGATCCGACAAATGTCTAATAAAATACAAAAATACATCCTTGGCTAAATTTCATTGAGATACCTCAAAATTTGACTAGTTTGCGTTCAAACAGACAGACAGGCGGACGGGCGGACGGACATGGCTATATCAACTCAGTTCGTCGCCCTGATCAATTCGGTATACTTAATGGTGAGTCTATCTTCTATATTTCTCAACGTTACAAACATCGGACCAAAGTTAATATACCATTTCATGTTCATGAAAGGTATAATACAAGCAACATATTATATGCAATCCATGCAGTTTATAGTATGCTCAAGCCTATGTGTATTTTCATGAACGAATATATTTATGGTACTCAAATATCAAATAACTACATTATGTACAAAACAGAACATTCTTATCCAAAGCAGTGATGTGCGTATCACAAAAATTAATAAGATCGTAAAACAACAATTTTCGCGTGGTCGCGTGATATAAGGTTAACGGATACAAGGTCAATTGACGTTATGATCACTTCAAATTGTCATAGAGCATTTGGTTATATATAAATTTTTTTTTGGTGTTACGTGAAAGTGCTAACTGGGTTGTTAAGCCTCGGTGCTATACTCTATAGCAGCGAGGCTTTTCGATTGTATGATTTTTCTTCTCTTTACGGGCTACCTAATAAAACCTAGCCTCTTTTTGTATTACTTGGGATACGAAAACCCGCTACGTCAGCATTTAAGCTACTTTCACGTTATTTGAATAAGCAATCATCTTGCAATTTCGTGACGAGGATATTCCTTGCATATATGCTGACCACATCTCTTCGGTCACTTTCTAAGGTCATCTTATGGATGACACTGCGGGAGAAAAGATCTTATTAACGAAGTGATCGCATTCGAAAAAGGTATGACGTGCATCAACTATGAGACCAGAATATAGGAAGTTAGGCTTTTCAACCTTACGACTCTGTGGAGATATTCTCAAAAGTAGCCATAGCCACTTAAAATCTGTATCAGGTTGAAGTCAACCTTTCCATTTCGATGCACTATCCAAGACTTCAGCTCGGGAATCAATTCCATGGTCCAATGGCCTGCATCACTTCAGTTCCATTGCTGTTGCCAGCTTTGAATAGATTATTTTTGCGCCTGCACGAAACCAACATCTCTGCCTACTTCTTCTCGTAGATGGTAAACTGATATGGTATGGTTATGGTATGGTTCACGCAATAATAATGACTGCGTTTGTGACAACCACGCGATAAGCTGGAGCACTTCGTAGTGCCCCTCTGCGCTGTAATGAGGTAAAAGCTGTTCCGTACTTCTGGAATTTTATTACATCCGCCCAAATCTCTGCAGGGCACAGCAGCATGGAATCCCAAGCGGAAGCAAGCAGCTTTCTTATGCATGGCATTTGCCCGCCTATGCTTGCTGTTAATCGAGTTAGATGCCCTACGGTATGCACAGTTTTCGCAGGTTCCTTAAGAGAGTTTTGTGAAGGTAAGCTTTCTGTCCCAAAGTATTTCGTTGAACTGCGGCAACCTCCACGTGGAAGACGCTGCAGTGATCACGACACTTTCTGACAGAAAACTGCTCCTGCAATCTTCCCTTCCCGTACGTTGGACACACACTTATATTTTGATTATATTTGTCGTATTAAGAGCGTCCATTTTGCGAACATCTCCAGAACATATCGGGATAAGTTTGGAAATAGTTTTGAAATTGTTTTTCAAATCATTTAAGAAGTATTTTGTAATCATTTTTGGTTCGTTTCGGTAATATCTCTGCATTCCGCTTAAATTTTTTTCAGTATCATTTTGGAAATACCTCGAGATTGTTTTCAGGGTCTTTTCAGAATTTTTTTCGGATCATATCGGGACTAATCTGGAACAGTTTGCTGACAGTTTCGGTATTGCACAATTTTGTTGTGTGTTTGAAAAGAATATAGAGCTTGTTTCTGTGATGCCTTTCTGTCAATTACTTTATTCTCTTTATTGCCTTCTTTATCATCACAAAAGTCCTCATGGACCGACCAATTCAAACTTTAGGTTAGTTCAAAAAAAGCAAAGGTTCAAAATGAAATAAGTATATCTAATTCATAAGATATAAAGGATAATAAGAGATATATTTTTGGGAATAGCCCAACTCTGGTTGATTTCATACAATTGGTATATTTTCGCTATGTCCATTTATCGGCTGCCTTTTGGTCATATCTTTAATGTGCTAAAAATGGCTTTTTAATGACATGAAAATCAAATGCAAAATCTGGTTTGTTGTCAACACACAAATGCTTAAATAAAAAGAATCTACTGAGACATTCAAAGTAATATAAATAAATGGTGAAACTAATGGACGACAGATCAAAGGTCACAGACATTGGATATGCTAACGCATGCGTTAGTCCTTTTATGTAGGCGTATGATTGTGTGAAATAATGACTTTTTTAACAGACAATTTTCTTTGTAAAATGGGTCATTCTATAAGAAATCGACTTGTGATTTAAATCTACCACATTGAAAAATAACTAACAAATTTCTCAAGTATCATAGAAAACAAAGATAACGTGCCTCGGAAATAACTGTATGAAACCAGCAAAAAATATGAGAACCTCATTCCTCTAACTGCCAAATAGTATATACTCGGAATTTCTGCTGCTCTTTTGTATATTAAACCACTGATTTATCGCTGTGTCTTTCACTCTGAACTTACAACCACAAAAGAGGATGCAAGACAGTCGTTGTGGCAATCAAAGAATTTCATAGCGGAAATACTTCTTACTAAGCATAAGTCTGTTATAGCCAGTTTCTTACTGAGGTTATGTTTCAAATCACCTTTACAATCAGTGGGAGCTGCGACGCAATCGAATAAATGCACGCGAGTAAGATCCGACCGCTGTTAGTCAAAGGAGTAACATCGTTTCTTAGTTTGCTACATGCAGTCTATGTTAGAATAAGACAAATTAAGATGGCCTATCCAAGATTGGCACTGACCAGCATATGTTGCTTATCAAGACTATGTCGGCCTTGTATGAAAAAGCCTGGCAAAATTTCTAATAAATCTTAATTAGTGCGTCCCAAATAAGCTTATAATTGTTTTAACATATCACTGTCTAAAGAGAAGAAGAAGATCTTATTATACCTTCATTCGTCTCTCTTAACTTCTCAATTTATTCCATCTCCTGCTCCGATTTTCTCAAAAAGATCAGGTGTTGGTTATCGAGCATAGATCGATTCCTGGTTTGCTTCTCTGAAAAACCTATGTTATAAAAAATTTTCGAAGGTAACAAGTTTGAAGCATCATGTCTCTCTCTGGACATGCATCATGTCTCTGCAGAATTGAGGTGCATTATTAAGGTGCTCCACGCGTTCGTTTCAAATCTATAGCTTTGAACCGGGAGTAAGTATTTCAAGTTTAGGCCTGATACTGCCCGAGATTTATTTCAATCCCTGAATAATTTATCGATATATCGATTCAAGAGTGGCATATGACCAAATCAAGCCTGCCTAGCATTTAACTAAAGAAACCTCAATTCATTTTGGGATAGGGTATTTTTGAAACCAATTCCCATATATGATTTACATCAAGCGAATTCTGAAATAAGGCGTAATTTCTTCAAATACTGAAAAAAGCCGTTCTTGCGAAAGGTTTAAAACTAAGACATTATTCAAATATGTTCTTATATATGACGCTTTTGAAAGTGTATCCAAGATTACGTGAAAATCAAGCCCCTGTATAGCGCAACCCTTTCAATTTCAGACACAATTTGTAGGTTCTCCAACTCAATTTGTGATCGCACCCACCCGCGGCGAATACGCTTTATCGAGCAGGCCACGTTCTTACGACCCGAATTCCATACAGAACGAGGAGGTTGGGTGAAAGATTAATACGAGTTCACATCCAATTGTTCCCAAGTTGGAAAGTCTAGTACCTTAATGGTGCTATTCTCGGTTAAAACTGCTGACAAAACTGCCTTAAACCTTTGGGAAGTCTGCTCATCGCAAAAGTAGAGACAAGAACCAACTCTAGAGTGTTAGTTTGGAATTTGTTTTCGATTTAAGGTGGAATTACTCAAATATTGTAATCACATTTTTATTATTTATCTACATTTTCGTTTTTAAACTTTTTTACAAACAATATTTAATACTTTAGAAATGTCCCATGCTGTTTTCACAAACGTACGTACCTCAAGCATCAACTAGATTTTACAATATTTATATTTGGGCATCACTTTGAATCATTTAATGACATCTACATCAAATGATAAGCAGTCCGTTTGTTAACGACATGTGGCTTCAAACACATACACACTTACATATAAACAGTTTTACATATACAAGCCGCTCTTTACATACCCAGCACTATATAAATGTCAAAAGCGACATTTATGTGACAAATAGTTGTCAAATATTACAAGCACATAGCAGAAAAAGCCTACATAACAAACATACAAACAAACATAGTAACACATTTTTTGACGAGCTAAAAACAGCAAACCATCCATAGTAAAATCACGCTGGAATATAGCAAAACAGGAATTATTTATTATATATGTTTTTCAGTCATCAAGATTATCCTTGAGCTAACTGGTCAGAACAACAATAAAAACAACAGCAACATCAGCGCAATAACAGTAAGAACGTGATAGTAAAAACTATCTAACAACAACTATGTTTGCCTGTGGAAAAGGTTAACGTTAAGCCAGGCGAAATACTGCGAACTGCTCGCAAGCTGGCTTCTGAGAGTTGTGCATAACCCTGTGGCTAGTACGATGACCGTCGCTATGAGCTAAACTGGCTTTTATTTTATGGACTATTTTATGAAGCATCTTTATTATTTTTTCAAATCAACGTAAAAGCAAACACTAAAATGCATAGGAAGCCCGAGTTTGTATGTACGTGAGTTTTGGTATTTATGTACTGCTTAGATTGTCGGCATTACGTTTCTTAAAGCATAACACATAGACATAACCTAATATGTTTGCTTTTATTAAATTTCGTAATTTTGACAGACTTTGATGTCTTAACATGGGTACTCACGATATGAGATAATCCAAAATGTAAGCGTAAGGTAAGTGAATGTAAGCGGGAGGGTTATCGAAGAGTTCGTTGTTCATATGTTATCAGCATGTCATCGACAAGGTATAGAAGAGTTATCAATTTATGAGCTATGAGTTTTAAATTTGATGTCGGTAAAGAAATGTTACCGATTTCATATCGATGAGTTATCGGATTTTTATAGCAAATTTTTCGATTTATTATCGAAGTTATCGATATGTCATCAAACAATTTGTAATCAAAATGTAATCAATTTTCTAACGGATTTGTTTTCGCGAATTTATCAATTGTTATGCAAAATATATCGTTTTCCTATTAATTATCTAATTTGTTAAATTATTTATCGAAAAAATTTCGACTTTTCAGTGATTTAGTATCTAACGTTTATCGATTTTTAACAAAAAGATATCGATTTGCTATCGAAAATATATCGGTTGCATATCGGAGTGTTATTAATTTATTATTGCCGTGTTAACGAAAATTTTTCGACATTTTATAGAAAAGCTATCGGTTTCTTATCAAAAAGTTTTCGATTTCTTATCGATGGTCATCATTATCGGCGAGCGGCCAATTTCAATATAAAATATATGGCACATATTTACTAAGTCGCCTATAGTCCTACAACAAACCGGCGATGATTTGACGACAAGAAGTCGATAACAACCCAATAACTCGAAGATAATATTTACTTACCATCTTACATAGTTGGCGAGTTTAAATCGCTTTCCACCTGTCCTACCAGCGGAGTGCTGTCCACCCTCTTTTTCTGCATCCATAGGAGTCTTCTGATAAAAATACTTTCTTAGCCGCAGCGTCATCTTTCATTCGATTAACATGACGTAGCCAGCAAAGCCGATGCGTCTTAAATTCTTCGGACTATATTGACGTCTGCGTAGAGCCCATACAGCTCATTATTAAATCTTCTTCGTTATTCGCTATCACCAACACGTAGAACTCCATAAATCTTTCCAAGGACTTGTAAGTTGGGCCTATTTTTTTTTTATTTTCCTTTAAAGCGGGAGGTGCCACAGCTTTTATCCCAAATTTTTCCGAATTTCCATTTGTCGTCATAAATATAAGCCATTTAACATGCTTTATCACTTTTTTGCAAAATTCTTTGTTGAAATTGGGCTGGTTATCTTTCCATTTCGCTCTTTTTCGATACCAATCTATTCTTTGTCCACAGAGCCGATATAAAAAATTTTGTAAAAATATCTCAACAGACGTTCAAATGAACGGATATGGCTCAATCATGACCTTTATCGATCCTGATAATTTTATATAAGGATATATCCTTTTCCTCCGCGTACAGCCGTTACATATTAAATGTTAAAATTATTCTATCTACCCATAAAAAAGATTTATGAACTAGAGTTTAATAAACCCCACGTTTTTACTCTGAATTTTAAAAGCTTTCTGAATATAAAGTTTTTATTTAATATTGTATTAAGCATATTTTGAAAAAAAAAATTTTAACTTCTTCGTTCGAAATTCTTTGAAAGCGTGCTTTCTTAGGTTTTTAAACTATATTTATTATTCAGTTCTTTCTTTGTGCTATTCTCAATTCATTAAAACTATGCTCATTAAATAGTCACATGGTCAAACGGATGTTTCCTAAATGTCCAAAACACCAAATTTTGAGAAGTCACAAACTCAGTTGGTCATATGGTCTCTTGAAAAATTCATATGCTCATAAGCTAAGTTGGCCTCATGTCTATTGACTTTATGTCAACTCTCCAGCGGTTTTTTGTCTGTGGGCAAAGTTTTAATTGAAACTATGGCAGTTTAAATGGTCATAAGGTCAATTGACCTTATTTCCCTTGATTTTATGACATACCAAAACAAAATAATTGCATTGCTATTATGTCCGTCTAATTATAGTCACCGCACCATCGAACTACTTCATTTTCACTGGTCCATGGTATGTGGGCAAAGTTAAACTTAACCGTATGGTCATTTTGAAAGTCATAAGGTGAACTAATCTTGCGCCCGTTGACTTTATGTCCTCCAGTATCAAGTTATTGTATTGTTATCGATCTCTAATAAAGTCTGAATTAAATCTGTCCGTTTAAGTAGGGTCAAAATCGAGTCAAAATGAGCGGTTACATACAAACAAACATATAGGTGATTATTAATTAGAAAAGTTAAGTTTCGATATTACAACAGTAGCTCTTGTAAGCAATATATCTGAAATCATGATAAGAAATTCGACATTAACGTGGCCCTAAAAGAGCACCCAATCACACAAATATATATCCGTGCTACTTGAAAAGGTGGCTACTTTGCGCATACGTAACATTTTTATTACTATTTGGGATTACAAGCGTTATATACCCAGCTGTGCCTGTACACAGGGTATTATAAATTTGATTGGATAACTGTTGGTTGTACAGGTATAAAGGAATCGAGATAGATATAGACTTCCATATATCAAATCCTCAGTCTCGAAAAAAATTTGATTGAGCCATGTTTGTCCGTCCGTCTGTCCGTTAACACGATAACTTGAGTAAATATTGAGATATCTTTACCAAATTTGGCACACGAGCTTATCTAGACCCAGAATGGATTGATATTGAAAATGAGAGAAATGGGGTTATAACCATGCCCACTTTTTATATATATAAAATTTTGTAAAACACAAAAACCTAATTATTTAGTAAATAATACACTTAGAATATTGAAATTTGACGCGTGGACTGACATTGAGACTCTTGATAAAAATTTGAAAACATTGTTTAAAACGGTCGTGGCACCGCCTACTTGTGATAAAATCAATTTTACAAATATTATTAATCATAAATAAAAATCGTTAAACCTATCGTAACAAAATTCAACAGAGAGGTTGTCTTTACTATAAGGAATGCTGTGAAGAAAAATTTATGAAATTGGTTAAGAACCACGCCCAATTTTATATAAAAGAATTTTAAAAGGGTCGTGGATGAATAAAATAAGCAATCTCTTTTTAAAAGAGAGTTTTATATCAATGGTATTTCATTTCCCAAGTGGATTTATAACAATAAATAGGAAAAACTTTAAATTTTAAAATATGGGCGTAGCACCGCCCCTATTATGACTAAGCAATTTTCTGTGTTTCGAGAGCCATAACTTGAAGAAAAATGAGTTCAGAATAGAATCATATGTATATGTATTATTGTGCAGCTTTGTAACACTATTAAGCACACAAAACAAACCACAACAGTATTTCAAGTGTACAGCTGGGTATATAATGTTCGGTTTCACCCGAACTTAGACTTCCTTACTTGTTTTCAATACGCTTTATTGAGCTTCAGTAGTGTATATATTTGTACGTAACCCACTCCCAATTTTAATTCAAACTTTCAACACTTATAAATGCAATGGGGTGCATAAGGTAAAAGGACATAAGGTCAATTGACCTTACGAACACTTTCAGTCGAAACTTTACATACATATCAACGACCAATGAGAATGCAGTAATTTAATGGCGGAGTGACATAGCGTAAACGGGTATAAGATCAATTGAACTCATGAGCACTCAAAATTGCCATAATATCAACTGAAACTATGCACACGTATAAAGGACCGATACCATTTTTATTCCCAAAAAAGTAAGGGTGTCTAAGTTGGGGTGTAACCGAATATTATATACTCAGCGACAGCTTCAATTGTACATTCCATTTCAGATAAATTACTTTTCTATATAACACGTGGCACCGTCCGTTTAAAAAAAAAAAATGTCTCCCCATTTCCTCTTACATTGATTCAAAACAATATTTGCTAAGTTATAGCTTATTATTCTAGTCTACGACCCTTTTAAACTTGTTTTATACCTAAGTTGCCGTGGTCTTTAAATGCTCCCGTCCATTTTTACTAGAAATATTTTCTGCTATAAGGAAAATATGTGTACACAATTTCATTACGATATGTGAATTTTTCTTCGATCTATGTCTCCCGAAACATAGAAAATTGCTTAGTCATAAAAGGGGCGGTGCCACGCCCATTTTTAAAATTTGAAGTTTTCCCTATTTATTGTTATAAATCCACTTGGGAAATGAAATACCATTGATATAAAATTCTTTTTTGCAAAAACATAGCTTATCTTATTCGTCCACGACCCTTTTAAAAATCGTTTATATAAAAGTGGGCGTGGTACTTAACCGATTTCGTTAAGTTTTCTGCAAAGTATTCCTTATAGTAAAGGCAACCTCTGTGCCGGGTTTTGTTAGGATAGGTTTAACGATTTTTGATTTATGACCAATAATATTTGTAAAGTTGATTTTATCACAGGTAGGCGGTGCCACGCCTATCTTAAATATTTTTTTTTAATTTTTATCAAGAGCCTCAATATCAACCTGCGCGTCAAATTTCAATATTCTAGGTGTATTAGTTACTAAATAATCAGGTTTTTTGTGTTTTCCAAAATGTTATATATATAAAAAGTAGGCGTGGTTATCCTCCGATTTCGCTGTGCCAAATTTGGTGAAGATATCTCAATATATACTCAAGTTATCGTGTTAACGGACAGACGGACGGACGGACGGACGGACATGGCTCAATCAAATTTTTCGATACTGATGATTTTGATATATGGAAGTCTATATCTATCTCGATTCCTTTATACCTGTACAACCAACCTTACCCTATCAAAGTTAATATACTCTGTGCGCGAAGCACTCTGAGTATAAAAATATTACGTATACGCACCGGTACTCATAATTTCAGGTGGCACAAGTTGCTTGTTTTGGTTAAACTGCAGCATTTTTTATATTGTGACGAATATTACCATCTCTTGGGTTATTAAATAAAGGAACGACAACATTAAAGCAAGCTACATAAACACATTAATCATCACACATCATACAAGTAGCAGAGAGATGCTCACTAACGCATGTCGTCAGCAGCTACTACTTCGCTCACATATACACACGCATATGGTTACACACTACAAATACACACGCGTATGGCTGATGACCAGGTAGAGGATTCTAGAAGAAGAAACGTCTAGACATTTGGGCAGAGAGTATAAAAGCAGCAGAAGCTGAGTAGTCCGTAATCAGTTTGATTTAAGCACGCTATTGGTTGCGAACTATAAGTGTTATTGTGAAAAAGTCTAATAAAGACTATTTTGCATTTTTGACAATTTAGCGATACGAACGTTAGTAGAAGGATGCAGGTAAGCGGAGTTTCACTTAATTCGTTGTAATATGTAAAATATTTTCGAAAGCTTTCAATTTAGACTTAAGTGTAATATAGAACATTAGATAAGTGGATAGTTGCTCTTAAGTGCTGAATTTAAACATTAAATTCACAAATTTAACACATACGTTATTTACACATACGCATATACATACATATGCATTCAACTAAAGTAAATACTTACTTATTTTAGTCTGCACTCAAGATATACACATTAATATTCCATATAAGCCCTTGCATAAGTTTTAATCTTAGTATAAGATTTTCGTTAAACTAAGTTCCATTATTGAAATCTCAAATTTATAGCACTAATACAGTAAACATATATCCAGTAAGTATTCTCTCACATTCATATTGATAGAAGCTCAAGAAAAACCTGCATTAAGGCATTAAGTATATGCACTTCGACACGAGTAAACTTGTATGTATGAGTAAATTGAAAAGGCCTCTATTCTGTGTATGCTATTTTTAACATTCTTTTATCATTTCTGTACGCAATGTGTTTTGTTCCGTATAACTCAACTCATTACATAATATCAAGGGAATTTAAATCTAATTTAATGCTGATTGCTTGCGTCGGTATCATACAAGTCAAAGGTTACACGTGCGCTTACACAAATACATGTATGATCTGCACATGTATATATTAACGTAAACAAATAAAGCAGACAAATAATAGTGACATGAACTTAGCAAACAAATATACAAAGGTAGATATTAAATTTATATGTTTGTTTGCGTGTGTGAATATTGCAGTAAGCTTTTTTCCAGTCACCCCTACTTGTGTACACTTACGCCATTTTCAATTGCTTAATCTATATTGTAATCCTAAATTAAAATGTCCTTTTCAACCAAATAGTTCCAAGAATCACTAACAATTGTGGATGGGTACTAGATACTTTCATACATATAGTATACATTTATATATAAACCCTGCAGTAAAACGAAAAGATTTGACCAGACTTCTTGAATTTTAATTTCGTTTTGTAAGGCAAGGATGAAAAAAAAACTTCAGAGAGTACAACTCTGAAGAATAGGCTCAATTAGGATCGCAGCTAAAGAAATACAGAACAGAAATTAGATGGATTTTCGTGGGTCACCTTAGTGAAGCGTCCCGGTGAATGCATTGATGATACTAAAGTACGAAAATAGAAAGAGAAACTCCCAGAAATGCACCCAATTAAAGCAATAACAAAATCTGTAAAGCCAAAGAAGCCTATACTCGTAAGAACTAAGAAGATTTATGAGGGTATTAAAGAAACGAAACAGAGCAAAGCCGCACGAAGAAACAGATGCCACCAGAAACAATGGTTGGCGTGTCTGAGCGATATGATAAAAAAACCCGCTATTTAGTGAAATGAGCCGAACTAGTTTAAGAATGCTAGTCGAAAAATACTACTACGCAGCATATTTTAAAAGAAATAGAGCCAGATATTAAGGTGCTCGTTGAAGAAGCAGAGCAAAAAAAATAACAAGGTAAACCTAAAGAAGTTGCTCCACCGAAAGTAGCTGCTCAAGCAAAATAGAAGCCAACTCTGGTCCTTAAAACAAGGGCATTAAAAGAACTAGTCTCCTTGGAAGCTATAGCTGCTTTCTCGAAAATGTCACGGGCTTCGATTGTATGTCATTGTACTACAGACTTTACCAGCAACGGACGTATTTTAACTATGCCAAAGCCTGAAAAGATTAAAGCAGTATCACAAAATATACATGGTAAAGAAAACTGAGAAGAACATTGATGAAAACCTTGTAATAATAATCAAAACACCAAAAGAAACTATAAATGATTTAAAATGCAGTAACTTATCGTAAACTACCACTACACTCTAATCTAAATTTAATGATTGAGTTGATTTATTTGACAATGAAGTAAAAGAACCTTACTCTTAGAGAAATATGAATAATGAGTATGAGGATGACATTTTTTTCATACAAAAAACCTGTAATAGCTACGCAAGTCGAAAGGGAAGCGTGAATAGTAGCTTAGGAAGAGGAGATATCTAAAAAAGGAATTTCAGAAAAAGACATCATAAAGGATGAAGCAACTATTGTGCTAACTGACAACAAGCAGACAGCGGCATCAAACGTTACTCACATAACCACAAATTACGACCACAGCTTTTGTTATTCAAAGTATGGAGTTAAGAGCTGCAAGAACCGAAATATTCGGAGGCAATTATGACACGAGTACACTCAGGCAATGCCTTGATTTTATGTCGAAGAAGAGCGATCAATAACGACTACCAACGAAGAAGTCACACAGCTGACAACCATAGAGAAGAAACGAGTTGAGCTCTTGAAAGAAAAAAAACAGAAACCTGTCAAGATCCAGCATTAGAAATACAAACAATTGGGGAAAAGGATCTATTCTGAATGAGTATGTAAATAAAGATAATTGCTGAGACCTGAGGACTCTCATTAAAAAAAAGGAAAAAAAGTAAAAGAGTTAATTAAAGCCAGATCAGAAAAGACCACTAATGAACACCTTAAAGGTTCTCAGTTTGTGAAATATGATCGAGCTATGAGCAATTCCCCTCACCTCTTTATATTCTAAACGCCAGAGTAACAGATTAAATTAAAGTGTGGCTAAATACGCAAATCCAGCGGGAAGTGTGGCCTGAGCGTATATCATTACTCCTACAAACCGCCGTGCCCACTCACTATCTGCGTTAGGTAGTCGTTAATTCTGCTTCGTTTCGATTATTCTTTCACCTTTCATATAGTGCCCCTTCCAATATGCTTCCTCCATTTTTAACACTTATTTATAGTTTACAATCTGACAGTTTTCTTGATATCCTCAGATGATCGCCAGATTCCATTATCATTCAGATGTGGCACTTGACAGCAGGTCTAGTCCGCGGTAGAATCGCGTCGTCGGATACCAACGCACTTGTTAGTAATATAACTCTAAGTCGGTAGACTGCTAATAAATCATTTTAGTGGGTCAGTTTAGGTTCATTCGCAACAAAAAAAGCTCTACTTGGAGCAACGTATGTACCTCCAAGGAAAATTGGGCCAAGTCTCTCTTTCAAATTGCTCCGAGACCCACATATTTTAATGCCGAATTTCCTCAGAATCTATAAGCATAATATACATGCAGTGTTACCCAAATCACAGTCGAGAGGCGAACTCATTTCCGAAAATGTTCTTCTAATTAAAAAAAATATTCTTTCCCCAAGATTTTGATTCTGCATTTCCCGGGCTTTGAACCCAGAACCTTTGATATGCTAGGTGATTATGCTAGTTCCATATTACCCTTAGATGTCTTTATTAATATTATCGAGCTGGTTACAGCTGAGATATAGCTCCTCTAGGCTTCCAGTATTAAACATTATTCACATAAGGGCCCCACTAATTTTTTAAGCTTTCCATTCACCGTCCTGGAGTGCTGATTGAATGTTCATTTTGAGTCCTTATTTACTCCAAATTGTTTTAAGTTGCGCTTTGGTTAATTCATTAAGCTCACCCATACCATTCCTCTTTGATACAAAATATCTTCATGCCCATATTCGTCGGTCATTCCTTTATTCAATCTTTAATTAGAACAGATCCAATTTCTTAGCCACTGATACTATCATCTTCATAGCCAACGACTTGTACGCCTTCGAGAAGGTTGATCTATTACACGCCGTCATATTTCATATTCCATAGCGTTTGCCGTAAAACAGACCCTCGAGGGTACCGCATAAAATGTTTTGGTTTCTTGGTCCCTCATTTATAACAAGGAGGAGTGTGCTATTGCTCAAATAGCTACCAAGCTCGTTTGAAGAAACCCTAGCAGACAAAATAACCACATCAAAAACCTTTCTTTTATTTTGATTTTCCATAAAGATTTCGGCAGCTTTATGGACAACTATTTGTATAGTATTTTTCTGGGATCGTTATTTTCAAAATCCGTTTATTTTGACAAACTAACTGTGCTTTCCAGCGTCTGCTGCAGGTGATCACTAATAATATGTTCGATAATAGTTTCCAATACCAGACACAAAGTGGCTGGTCCGGCACCTGGCCAGGTTTCATCAAAAAAGTCTATTCCTGGATGTTGCCGTATACAAGGAAAGACATCTTCTTGGATACAGGCGCTGAAAAGATCCGTTGAAATTGATATTCTAGACGTTATTTCAGCTTAATTGCTATATTTGGCACTCCAACAGGTTTTGGTATAATTTATTACCACAAACTCTGTATGCTGCATCCAGCAGCTTTTACTCAGTAAGTCGTGATACTCTCATACCTTCGATAGTTCCAGTAACCTATGTCGAAAAAAGAGATCAACAAGTGAGGTGCTGTTATAGTTGCCTTTAAATAGCCATCACTCTTTTGTAAGACAGTTCCCAAGGACTAAGATTGGTATAATCCATTTGTTCCTAGCAGAATGTTTTTTTTCCGTTTTTATAACATTTCCAAGAGTTGTTTTTGTGATATGATTTTTACGCTGTTTCGTCTGTTTCGTCGTTCAGTGAATTCTGGACAAATGTCATCCTTGGTTTATACAACAGAATCATCTAACCGTTACGGTATGTTCTCTATGTCTGGTTTGAGGCATTAGATTAACAGAGTAGTCAGCTATATGTAAGGAAGGATTAAATAATAAAAAAAATCTAGGATTTATCATTAGCAAAGCATCATTTTTGGGGCTTAATGCAGTCTTTTATCTTCCATTGCTTTCTTCTTTAAGTTATCGTGAACGGCTGTGACGCAAAACGCGTTTTTTAACTGAAATAAACTAAACTGTAGAAATAAGCCAATAGCAAACACGGAACGATATAAGGAAGCAAAGCAAAGAAATTACTAAGCGGTATTTAAATGAGCATAAAGTGTGATGGGGACCATATCACGCTAGGTATTGACTTCCAGCTACAGAATATGGTTTTATTTCAAATATAAGATAACGATACCGAAATAAGAGCCCAACTAGTGGTGAGCTTTTCAAAAGATCGGTAGATCGGGTTTATTATATTTTCGTTCTGAATCTTGACGTGCATTCCCAGATAACCTACATACTGTACATTTATAAAGAAGTTCCATTGAACCATGGAATATAATGATCTTTGCTGACAGCCTTTAAAGTCTTATTTTATTAATTAAGAGATTGTAAGGAAGTTCTGGCCAAGTTAACGTTAAGTGATTTCGATAAAGGCTTCTAGGGCCATATACGGATAGAATTTAAGCGAGCTTCCTACACCACACTCACCGATGACGTTCACCGTAGCCGAAAATTTTTCGGAGAAGAGGGTTTTTAAAATAACCGCGCATAATTTATCTTATCTAGCCTAACATATCCAAAGCTTCCAGAACAAACTAAACGTCCATATCTATTTGAATATTCAATCACGACTAGCCATACATTTCTGCAGTTTCTCCAAACAAATCGTTATCGATAAAGTACGGTGTTCTAAGGACTATTATCTATCTAGTTAATCTGTCTTACCAACATTGGTATTTCACTTGGGGTAATCTTATATAATAGAAATGCTATCGTGCCATGACCGCACGCACCTACTTGACTTAAAACCCATGTGTTGTGCCAAGGCATGCTGTGAAATCCTTGAAAGTTTTTCATGTTCGCTTTGTCACACATACTTGGTTATATTTAATCAAGACGTACCCATTCAAATTCAGGTACATACATCTACGTGTACATATGTAAATGACGTCATACTTGAATAAATACCAAATTATGTACGACCATTTACAGACCAAAATTCATCGTACGTGTAGTCATGCGTACGTGAATGCACAAGTGATTATTATACCCAAATGTGATTATCACTAATTATTTAAAAACTTTGTTCTCCCTGCGGAGCATTCTAAGGGCAAAAACTTATTACATTGTACAGCTTAACAGATTAACCGGTAACGATGTAAACTTCAAATGAACTCGCATGGTTTTTAAATTCATCCTAGGAACGCAACAAAAGCCATTATCTTCATCAGCTTAGTGAGTTCTTTTTTAATGGTTGAATGAGGATTAAATCTATATACGGTGCCAAAGCTGCAGATAGAATCATAAAAAAATTGCACCTGTTGACAAAAACACTAAATTATCTATTAAATGGTGGCGAATATCAAAAGGGAATGGTGATTTGATTTTGAAAAAAATAAGTAATAGATTTGTTATGGATAAATTATCCAATTAATGTCTAAAAGTGATCGGCTATCCATCGAAAAGTTTTAGATTTACTACTTTAAAATTATCCATATTTCTCGACAATTTATTGCCATCGATTTGATATAAAACAGTAAACTATTTTATATCGGAAAAAAAAATTTATCTCGAAATTTTCCCCAAAGCTATCGATTTGTTATTGAAAGTTTATCTAATTATTATAACTGGTTGTTTTTGAGAATCTTCGGATTTATTCTATTAAAGTTATCGATTTCTACAAAAATTATCAATTTAAAATCAAAATGTTACCAAACAGGTAACGATTAGTTATCCACAATTTATAAAATTACCATCAAAAAATTAACGGTTATCCATCGAAAAATTATTGAATAAGTAATTTAAGGTTATTCATATTTATCGAAAAGTTATCGAATTGTTATCGATTTTATATAAAACGGTAATCGATTTCGTATTTAATTATTTATAAGATATCAATTTGAATTCGAAATTCTATCTAATCTAATTATTATAATTGGTTATATGTCGAAAAACTTTCGATTTATTCTCTTAAAGCTATCGATTATTTTACGAAAAATTTTTGACTTGATAGCGACATGTTACCGAAAAGTTAACGATTTGCTATCTACAATTATTATCGAAAAGATATCGGTTATTTATGGAATAGCTATCCCTTTTATATGGAAAATTCTCCGATTTAATATCCAAACTTTTTTTCTTTTTATCGAAAAGTTATTAGATTGTCATCAATTTCGATTTTTTATCGAAAAGTTACCAATTTCGGTATGTTATCGCTTGATATCGCCCACCTTTCAATTGTTTATGGAACAGATATTTATAAAATTTCAAAATAAAATCAGGGACACCTCTTGGAACTGTCAATAAGAAATCGATAAAAAAAAACCTGGGTGAGCTTTATGTAGTTTAACAAAATTAGTTTTCAAGACCTACTCTTGGATGTTAGCACAACTTATTACAATGGTACTAGATACTCACGCCATTTTTTATCTGTTCAGTTAGCTGGATGTACATGTAGACAGCGTGCCGCCTATTCGCATTCAATGCGCCAAAACCTTTAATTTCGAAGATTTTCCTAGAATGGAGACTCAGCTGCTGTATTTTAACACGAAATACTGCTCAATTGTTCCAAATATTCAAATGGTATGATCTTCGCTACTTTTCATCTGCTACTTGTGTCAAACATTTTTCAATCAGCTTTTCTGTACTCTCTCCGTGTTGCGATTCAAATTTTCTCAATACCTAATTTTTTGTGGGTTAGTTGAATACAAAAAATTGTAAAACTGTTGCCTGCTTTGGGAAAATCAGAAAAAAATTTTTGATCTATCGTGGAACATAAATGTATCACCTTCGACGCTGATATGGTCAAGAGGAAGTTTTCTCCCCATGGATATTCGAATAAAGGACTTTGAGTTATTTCCAGCATGAAGAGTAAATATTCAGTGTTGTAGGACTTACAAGAGAGATGCAGAGAATCATATGTAAAATTGATAGATTTATTAATATACAATATTTTTTACTTCGGTATAGTTTAACATTGACTTTGGGCTCTCTAGAAAGACGCCCAATATTCAAATGTTGTACCCATTTTGTGGGGTCAATTTTCTTAATTGGATGGAATCACTGGCCACATACGATTATGTACCTACCAGAGCTGGTAGAATTAATTATAATTACAACTAATAAAAAAATAATAAATGTAAGGCACTATAGCCTCCGAAGAGATTTAAGGCCGAGCATCTCTTCAAATTTGCGTCCTTTTTTAATTTTTCCTACAAATTGTACGGACGATACCTAGTTCTTTTATGCCGACTTCGTATGGCAACACCTAGAGACCAATTGCAATGCGAACAGCATGGAACTCATACGAGTGAGTGGTTAAAGACATTTGCCTTTACACTTGTATGAATGTTGGAGATTCGAGTTCAATACTTATCTAGAAGCTAGTTGATGAAAAAGTGAAATTCAGAAACATGTCCCAGTAACCATCGCCGTTTTTAAAGTTTGCAAATTTTCTCTAATATCAATAAAAAAAGTTATCGTTAATTAGCAAGAACAATAAGCCATATTAGAAACTTAGATCTTTTTTGTTAAACAGAATCGACATTATTTTTCAGAATAAATAAAATCTTGGCGCGATGTACCTCCGAGGATATTTAGGCCGAGCCTCCCCACCAGTTTGAGTTTCGCTACTTTTAATATTTAGTATTTCATACAAATCGGCGGGACAGGTCAAAAATTTAGTGCCAACTATGAACGACTAGCATTGGCACAGACCGAGGAAATATAATACAAGGCAAAGGTTTCATGGTCAGACCACTGAGTAGTGGCATATTCGCTGACATAACCTTTTTATAAGTCAAGAAGCCGTATGAGAATTGTGGAAATGCTGTCTTCAAACTATTTCTTATATATTAGGTTGGATTTATGCAATTAACATTACGTTTAGAAACACTATATACCACGATACGTCACGCTGAGAAGATTTCAAGGTTATCAAATTAATCGGTTTTGTGATATTTATTCTCCTAAAATTGAGAATAGACATAGTCCTAGGAAATCTAATATTATTCGAGAATCTGATGATCACTGTGAAAAACGTGAGGTCATTTCAGTCCACGAGTCCCACAAATATTTTGAAACATTTTGTAAAGTGTCTTTTATCCAAGTGAGTTGTTATTTTAATAATATAAGGTAAGTTTGAGGTCCTTCGAATATTGTGGCTTAAGGCAAGTTTCCATAAAATTTTTATGAGACCTTTTAGAAGAATAAGTGTCCGAATAAAATAATGGTCCCAATATTTAGGCTATTAAATTCTTAATAGTGTATTAATGTGTTGCTCTGAAGCGGAAAGTTCAGTTTTTAATCCAATAAAAAATTATATTTTATGCTATGAAATATTCGACTTTTAAAATCTTTACATGCCAACCTAATAAAACCGCACTCCGGTTTTTCAACACACGCACTTAAATGGCTTTTTTGCCCTAACCGAAATAAGCATGCGTTGCGACAATGTAAAGCATGTATGAAAACGTCAAACCAAAATGTCACGCAGATCAAAAATTGGAAATGGAGTTAGCATTTCACGCAGTAAATTCAACTTCGGTTGCTCTCTTATAACACAAGTATACACGGTTTTGGATCTAGGCAACTAAAAGTGGTTTTTAAGACAATTTATGACGCTGAATCCGATTCTTCATTCCGTTTTTTAAGATTGATTCTAGGTTTTAATACAGTCAATAAATTTATTTTTAAAGATTTTTGTCAAATAATATTAATTTTATTAACTTAAAAGTAACAAATCAGAAATGAAGATTGGTGGAACTTTGCTTTTTGTATTTTTTAGTATCTGTTGCGCGTACTAGAGTCCAACAGTAGTCGCTCATCATGCCCTCATCCCAAAATCCATGGTATCGTCTTTCAATTTTGGCTAGATCTTGGTGTAGCCGCTCTCCTCGTTCGTCGCTCGTATCACCCAAGTTTTCGGGAAAAAAATCAAGATGGGAATGCAGAAAATACATCTTTAGAGACATTCTAGCTCCAATCTTTCGATAATTTTCCAACATATCGCCAATAATTTCCTTAAAATTAGGGGATTTGTGATTACCAAGAAACTGGTGAACGATATTTTGAAAAGATGCCCACGCGGCTGCTTCATCGGGCGTTAAACATTTTTGTAAATTTTTTATCAGCCATTAATTTTCTAATATTTGGTCCGACAAATATTCCTTCTTTGATTTTTGCATATGACAATTTGGGAAACAACTTGACTAAGTACTGAAAAGCCGGTCCTTCACGGTTTAATGCTTTGACGAAGTTCTTTATAAGGCCTATTTTAATGTGAATAGGTGGCAGAAAATTGTTTTGTGGATTTACAAGTGGTTCAGCGGAGACGTTTTGCTGTCCAGGCTCATATTGAGTACGACTTTGCCATTCTTTTCTCACATAATGATGTTCAGTTGCGCGGCTATCCCACAAGCATAAAAAACAACAAAATTTGGTGAATCCAGATTGCATCCCAGTTAAGATACCAATTACCTGTTGAAATAAATGTCGATATCCATGATTTATGAGTGTCTGCTACTCTGAAACCAAAGTAGTGCAGATACGCATCTTTGAGCGCATTTGTTATTATTTTGCCATTTTTTTTATTCATATAACAACCACAAACGTAACAAAAACACTTTGAATCAACTTTGCAACACTGCCTCTGCATTTTTATTTGCTCTAATCACTTAATTTATTTTACAGTTACAGTTGAAATGCCTTATCAAGCAGTGCCACTATTTAAAAGTTGCTATAACAGCACAACGGTGCTATCATGCGAGAACTCGGAAACTAGAATCAATCTTAAAAAACTGAATGCAGATTCCAATTCAGCATATTAAATATAGTTAAGAATCGTTCTCATCTGCTCAGATCCAAAAGTTGATCTGAATTTGTAAACTTGTGTAATTTGTATGTGCATGAGACTTTTTTAACAGAAAAATTCGGCAGTGCGTTTTTATTAGGTTGGCCTCTTATGGAGATCAATGTAATTACTGGTAATTAGTGTATTTTTCCTGAACCTCCAAATCATCGGAATTCCTTTACTCTAATTCCTTTGTCGCTTTTAGTTCACGAGATAATAGTGAATAATGGAAAAGAATTGAGAGTAACTGAAAGTATTTGAATTTACTGACAAGGAACTGGAAGAGATGTATTCACTACCAAGTATAAGTAAAATGTAATTTTACTTGATATGTAAATTTATTAATTATCAGATATTTGTAATTGATCAATTATCATTACCAGGTACATTTATTAATGCACAGTAGGCCGGGTCGATTTGTGAGGAGGCAAAAAAATCGCCCATTGCTCTGTGAAAATCATATTCTAGGGATCAAAGTAAGAAAATTTGCCGAAGGAACCATACTTCTAAAACGAATTCTGATGTCGCCCCCCCCCCCCTTTGGGTCTTGAGGGCAAATTTTGAAAAAATACCACTTTGAAATGCCTATGTTTTTTCTTTTTGGGGTTTATTTTTCTCTTTAGAAATTTATTTAGTCAGAACATATGTAAATGAAAAAATGAATTTAACTTAGTAATAGAAAAGAAATTAAAAAAAAATATTAGAAATTTGCGTTTTTACAACCCCCTTTTAAAACCAAGGCATCACTGTGATGCATTTGCATGTCGTAAACATAGTTGTGTGGATTTTTTATTCAACCGTTTTAAAAAATGAAGGTTTCACTGTGACACAATTGCAGGTCGTAAAATTGCTTGTGTAGTTTTTTTTAAGCCACCACAAGACACAGCAGGTAGAATTGAAATAGCCCCTACCCAAAAGTTCGACCCAAAGGGGGGGACATCAGAATTCGTTTTAGAGGTATGGTTCCTTCTACTTTATAAATTTTGAGAGAGTTTGGATAAAGAAAAAATGCATTTTGGAAGTAAAACATGATACTTGAATTTAAGTTTTCCAAGATACACAGCTGAGTATAGTATTACTACAACACTTAGCCCATTCGCAGATTTTTGCTGCCGTTTTCTCCCAACAAGGGATAACATATGTATGTATGTATGTATATCTAAAAATTTTTACACTTGTACGGGTGAACGAAGGTAAAATGAACAACGCTATATTTATTTTTATGCGAGCTTATATTCACTTACAGTTTTGTCAGCGTATACTTAATCTTAATTTTCATGCAAACTTAAATAATACAAAATTCAATTTTGGATTTTTTTTATTATTACATAAAGTGGTTGCAGATTTTCAAAATTTTTTTAGACACGCACAAATTTATTTTATGAATGGCATTAAATATACAACGAAAATAAACCCAAATGCTTATGAAAATGTACCAAATATAAATGTGCATAATTTGTTAGGCATTTGGTCATAGGTCTTATGAACTTATTTACAAAACTTGTAACAAGCATGTTAGGTATTTATTTCCAACACCTACTAATACTGTGAGTTGATCCTACTACTAATGTGAGTTAATCCTGCCAACAAGTTGACGCGCTTGGATAAAATTATGTGATATGTTTTTATTGATTGGATACTTTCGCGCTAAATCCAATTAGTGCTCATTTCAATTACTTTTCTGATTTAGTAACGGAGTTAATCACTTACGCACATTTTGTTCCTTTTGCTAAAAAGCAGATTAGAAAAGTGATTTCATGCCTTCTACACAATAAGTTCGATTCTTTTGTTTTTAAGACTAAAATTCTAGAGCATTTAAGTATTAAGTTTCTTTGAAGTGGTAATATTATTAGTAGTTTTGACGCATACTTTTGAACCCATTTAAGGATAATTTTAAAGATCAGGCTCAGCTTATTCCGTGTTAGCATCGCGACTATTTGGATGCGATATCCGAAAACTTCAAGGCCGTTTCAGTATCTACCAGAATTAAGAAAATGGTCTTGAAATTATTCCGAACTAGAAACTATCTTCTCTGAAAACAAAACTCGTTGTCGCTTAAAGCACCCCAAGTAGCAGGAAGAAGGTTAATTTTGTCAGGAAATAATTTCTAACATACTCAAACATTGTCGACGACAAACATTCAAGATTCAAACTATTGTCCAGATACAAAACGCTCGGTAAAGTCATCTTCCTTTGGGGGCATATTCCCTGTTAAAGCTTGAATACTGGTTGATTCCGCCGATTTTCAAGTGATAAGATTAAAAAAATTTTAATTTTTTTTAATAAGTTTCAAAAAAATATGATCGATTTTAGAAGTGACTCAAGGATTTTTTGAATTATCTAATCTTTTAAAGGTATTATTTCTCCAAGATCATGCGCAAATCATACGTTTTTAAAATCACAAACTTGCTCACATCTCTGAATAGAAATGACTTAAGGCTCCTCATGGGCATACTAACTGGGCACTGTCATCTGGTCTTCAGATGTAGAAAATCCGAGCTGCAGGAAGATGCTGCTGGGAACATTCTTTGTTCATATCCTGCGCTCGCCAGGTAAAGACTCTATCTATTAGGTAGCAGCAGAATTGCCAGATCACACGGTAACAATTAAGTTAAATCCTAGAAAGCTTCTCGTATTTGCAACGTGGATGAAGTTATTCTATAACATAAGTTTTGGCACCTTTTTGGGGTTTTAGGTTTGGTCTTCAAACAAATTCTGGCAATGTTATGGACGCATTCAGTCTATGTGAGGTTTTTATAGACCAACAAGTTCAATCTTACCTAACACCTCATGAAAAATGAAGTCTGAGTTAAAAAGTTAACTTTCCATCCTGCAAGTGCTTTTAATTACTGTGTGGAAATCAGTCCCTGAGCGCTTAGGGGATATTTCGAAATTACTGCAAATTATTTTAGTAACTTATCACCACAATAAGCAAAATTTCCTCTGTATCCTCACCTGCACCTGAAAATGTGCCACAGTACGACGGCAGCAAACAGCAACTGATATATGTCCAACATCTCAAAGCTGGGCCTAACAGCAAGGTGTACAGTCCAATCATTTCTGAGTGGTTGGGGTGATGCTTAAGAGAACAACGGGCCACGCGTTTGAGGGTATTTCTCCTCATTGGAATTGAGAAAGTTTAAGTTGATTTGAAAAAAGTATAATTTGATTTAGAAAAAGTTTCTAGTTAACAAAAATTTCACATGATCTCAAAAAAGTTTAATTTGTTTTGCAAATTGTTTCATTTAGTTTGAAAAAAGTTTCATCTGATTTGAAAAAAGTGTCATTTGATATGAAAAGATTTATTTAAAATGAAAAAACTTTCATTTGATTTTAAAAAAATTTCAATTTGAAACAATTTCCATTTGATTTGAAATTTTTTTCAATGGATTTGAAAAGTTTTTCATTTGAATTGAAACATTTTCACTCAGTTGGAAAGAAGTTTGAAAAAATTCGAATATGACTTGATTTGAAAAAGTTTAATTTGATTTAAGAAAAGTTAATATGCTTTTTAAAAGATTACATTGGAATTGAAAAAAAGTTCTACTTAACTAAATGCAAGGACCTTCATTTCATTTAAGAAAAGTTGCATTTTTTTTAGAAAAGTTTAATTTGAAATTAAAGAAATTCATTCATTCCTTTAATTTGCAATAAAATTGCCTTTGAGTTAAAAGATCTTTAATTTGACTCAAAAATGTTTCATTTGAAAAGATTTCACTTGCTTTTATCAAGCTTTATTTAATTTTTCAAAAAGTTTCATTTGGTTTGAAAATTTTTTTCATTCAATTTGAAAGTCTTATTTTAATTGAAAAAGTTTCACTTAAAATTAAAACAAACCAAGTAAGGAAGGTTAAGTTCGCGTGTAACCGAACATTACATACTCAGCTGAGAGCTATGGTGGCAACATAAGGGAAAATAACCATGTAGAAAATGAACCGAGGGTAACCCTGGAATGTGTTTGTATCACATGTTTATCAAATGAAAGGTATTAAAGAGTATTTTAAGAGGGAGTGAAGCATAGTTCTATAGGTGGACGCCATTTAGGGATAACGCCATAAAGGTGGATCAGGGTTGACTCTAGAATTTGTTTGTACGATATGGGTATCAAATGAAAGGTGTTAATGAGTATTTTAAAAGGGAGCGATCCTTATTTCCGTAGGTGGACGCCTTTTCGAGATATCGCCATAATGGTGGACCAAGGGTGACTCTAGAATGTGTTTGTACGATATGGCTATTTTACAAAGTTTTTTTCTAAAGTTATATTTTGCGTCAATAAAACAATCCAATTACCTTACCATGTTTCATCCCTTTTTTCGTATTTGGTATAGAATTATGGCATCTTTTCATTTTTCGTAATTTTCGATATCGAAAAAGTCCGATTTCGGCCATTTTTATACCAATACAAAGTGAGTTCAGATAAGTACGTGAACTGAGTTTAGTAAAGATATATCGATTTTTGCTCAAGTTATCGTGTTAACGGCCGAGCGGAAGGACAGACGGTCGAATGTGTATTAAAACTGGGCGTGGCTTCAACCGATTTCGCCCTTTTTCACAGAAATAAGTTACCGTCCCAGAATCTAAGCCCCTATCAAATTTCACAAGGATTGGTAAATTTTTGTTCGACTTATGGCATTAAAAGTATCCTAGACAAATTAAATGAAAAAGGGCGGAGCCACGCCCATTTTGAAATTTTCTTTTATTTTTGCATTTTGTTTCACCATATCATTACTGGAGTTGAATTTTGACATAATTTACTTATATACTGTAAAGATATTAAATTTTTTGTTAAAATTTGACCTAAAAAATTTTTTTTTTAAAAGTGGACGTGGTCCTTCTCCGATTTTGCTAATTTTTATTAAGCATACATATAGTAATAGGAGTAACGATCCTGCCGAATTTCATAATGATATCTTCAACGACTGCCAAATTACAGCTTGTAAAACTTTTAAATCACCTTTTTAAAAGTGGGCGGTGCCACGCCCGTTGTCCAAAATTTTACTAGCTTTCTATTCTTCGTCATAAGTTCAACTCACCTATCAAGTTTTATCGCTGATGTGTTTTTCGAAATTTTCGATATCGAAAAAGTGGGCGTGGTTATAGTCCGATATTGTTCATTTTAAACGGCGATCTGAGATGAGTGCTCAGGAACCTACGTACCAAATTTCATCAAGATACCTCAAAATTTACTCAAGTTATCGTGTTAACGGACAGACGGACGGACGGACGGACATGGCTCAATCAAATTTTTTTTCGATCCTGATGATTTTGATATATGAAAGTCTATATCTATCTCGATTCATTTATACCTGTACAACCAACCGTTATCCAATCAAAGTTAATATGCTCTGTGAGCTCTGCTCAACTGAGTATAAAAATTCACTTAGTCACAAAAAAAATTAACTTCATCACAAAAAAAGTTCATTTGATTACAAAACTTTTCATTTGATAAGAAAAAGATTTTATTTTATCACAAAAAGGTTTAACTATATCACAAAAAATTTAATAAATAAATAAATTTGTTTTGAAAAGGGTTTTATTTGATATGAAAAAGGTTTAACTTGATTTGGAAAAATTTTAATAAATTGAATAAAGTTTCTATGTCTATGGTTAATTCGTTGTAGTTCTATAAATAGAACAAAAACAGCAACAATACCAAAGTTTATTTGAAAACCGCCTTACCAAGCATAGCTTTAACACATAATTGCATACGGAGTATGAAATATGTAAAAGATTAAAATATGCAAAAAGAAGGCAATTGGGAAAAACTTTACAACAACTAAGGCATGACGTAGCTGAATGCGTTTATAACCATTTCAACTATCGTAGGAGTGCGGGTTCGACTCCCACTCCCGGGAGAAAAGGATTTGAAGAGATTTACAAGGTATAATCGAAACAGCTGTCGCCTTGTCCGTCCTGATGTCACGTTGTTTAAATTTTTCCCAAATTATTAAAGAAAAAAGTTTCATTTCATCACAAAAAAGTTTCGTTTCATCACAAAAAGGTTTCACTTGATCACAAAAAACTTTCATTTGATTTAAGGAAACTTCAGTTTGATTTGAGAAAGATTTTTATTTGATTTGGGAAACGTAATGCTGATAATGATTTTGGTTTACATATTCCTGCAAAACTCAATTATTTGGTTACACTATATTTATTGCACTATATTTCCTTTGTATCACTTTATATCACTATTTTTTGCTCAAAATTTTTACAAATGGAATGCCCGAATAGAGGTATATGTCCGACAACATAAATGCTATTTTATCTTCTACTAATTGAATTTTGATTGTATTTTGAATATAATTGACGAAAATGTGCATTTGTGGGTTTCTATAACAATTTGATAGTAACTTCGGTAGAAGACTAAGTACTAAGACTTCGAGAAAGACCCGACGAAAAATTAATAAAATTACTTAAAACAGAATGCACTTAGTTGAGTAATAATTACCGCATTACAAAATCTATACTTACTTAGCATATGCATAATAAATGTGTATGCGCTTTTGTATATATTTTTGTAAGCCTTTATGTTAAGTGCATGTAAACAATTTGTTGAAAATTTGCTAAATCAAGTATGTGAATATTTTGCACTGTCCTGTGCTTGCATGTGTGTGCGTTTGTGATTTGCAGGGGAAGCTGTATTTTGATGAGCATTTCTAATCTAAGCAAGAGTATAGAATATAGTGTGTAGATAGAACAACATGTTTCACTGCTCAATGCTCAAATATCACTCAACATACAGAGTGAGTATAATAATTTGCATATTTCCATTATGCGTATAGTCGTATGTGTGTGCGCGTTACGTTAACATGGTAATACACGATATCATATAATATATTTACATATGCGGACTATTTATTTTAGAGCTCAATGTTACATAACTGCAAAATAACTATTTCTATTTGAATATGTATGTATGTGTGCATGTGTATGTTTGGATAATACTCTTAGCTTAATTTAAATGCATAGCGTCATGTTGTTCGACATGACTTCAGTAAAATCTAATATTTTATACCTTGGAAGTACAAATATTCATTTTAAGTTGGATTAGATAATTCAGCTATCTTAAAATAATACATATATTTATGTGATACTGCAAGTAAATGAAGTGTTCTGAGAAAATAGATATACATATAGATATATATATATATATATATATTAGAAGACCCGGCAGAGGTTGTCCTAACCTAAATTTGGCCTATCTGCATACATTTTAATAAGCTTTTTCCATCTGACCCTGCCCACCCCCTCTTCACTTTTTCCTAGTCCTTTTATTCACTCCTCCCTCCGTCTTTTTCGCTACATCTATCTCAATCCTCGTCTCGTTCTATCTATTGCTCCATCTCTTTCTCTCTTTTCTCTCCTCTCAACTTCTTCTCATTCTTCTGCATCCCTTATTGCCTGTCCCAGAGGGTGGTATGTATTTTATTCCAAACCCAGTCCCACTCCCACCGAGTCTCAGTCCCAATCCTAATCCTAATCCCAGTTCCAGTCTGTCTCTGGATAATATATTACTCTGTACTAAAGCACTCTTCAGCAGCTTTCATTTGATATCCATAATGTATAAACACTGTCTAGGCATTCACTGGCCCACGGTTTGGCCTATGTCTCGAGAAACTAGTTGTTGTTGTTGTTGTTGTAGCAATAAGGTTGCTCCCCGAAGGCTTTGGGGAGTGTTATCGATGTAATGGTCCTTTGCCGGATACAGATCCTATACGCTCCGGTACCACAGCGCCATTAAGGTGCTAGCCCGACCATCTCGGAAACGATTTACGTGGCCACATTAAGACTTCAGGCCATCACCTCCCTCCCCACCCCCAGGTTCCATTTTATTCCAGTCCCAGTCCCAGTCCCACTCCGAGTCTCAGTCTCAGTCCCAGTCGCACTCCGAGTCTCAGTCCCAGTCCTAGTCCTAATCCCAGTCCCAGTCCGTCTCTGGATAATAATTACTCTATACTAAAACACTCATCAACAGCTTTCATTTGATATTCATATTCTAAAAACACATTTTAGGGGTACTCGGGTCCACGTTTCGGCCTATATCTCGAGACCCTGTACGTCGATCGCAACCACCGTGTGAGGTTTATACAACTTTTGTGAAAGTTTGAACAAAATCGACCGACGCATCTCTTCAAACACCGGCTACAAACCAACACATCTTTTTATATTTATTTTTATTTTTCACATTTCACTATAATATTAAAACGAAATGCAGATTTTCGTTGGTTTTGAAATTCGGCTTAAAAATTGCACATGGAACAATTAAAGACTCTCTCGAATTGAAAAAAATGTCATAGTACCTCAAAATTGCGGGCCCCCTCCGAAACCCCACCCTCTCGGCGGGCATGGTGATGTGCTATACTTGATATCATTCGCTATAATATTTTTATAGATAAGCTTTTTAAGTTTAATTAAACACCAACCAATTACACGGAAGTATATCCGCATGTGAGTGCCGGTGCGTATACGTAACATTTTATTATTACGTATAAACACCGTGGTGTGATGGTAGCGTGCTCCTCTTACCACACCGTATGCCCTGGGTTCACACCCCGAGCAAAGCAACATACAAATTTTAGAAAAAAGGTTTTTCAATTAGAAGAAAATTTTCTAAGCGGGGTCTCCCCTCGGCAGTGTTTGGCAAGCGCTCCGTGTGTATTTCTGCCATGAAAAGCTCTCAGTGAAAACTCATCTGCCTTGCATATGCCGTTCGGAGTCGGCATAAAACATGTAGGTCCCGTCCGGCCAATTTGTAGGGAAAATCAAGAGGAGCACGAAGCAAATTGGAAGAGAAGTTCGGCTTTAGATCTCTTCGGAAGTTATCGCGCCTTACATTTATTAATTTATAAACATATAAATAAATTGCAATAAAATAATATTGCGACTATAAACTGAGATATACCGTATCCTATCTTTCAAGTTAGATCAAACTACACACGTGGTGCGCAACAAATTCAAAATCGGTTCTGTAGTTTAGGAGTCCATTTGCGCCAAACATAGTGACAAATGATTTTTATATTTTATATCTATATATATAATATATATATATATATATATTATTTCCAATTGTTGTTTTTATGTGCAGGTCCCTTTTTCGCTCTTATTTGGAATTCAAATCTTTAATAAAGTTTTTATTGCAAAGATGGGGATTCGTGCTATTAGCGAGCTTTGGGCATTATTGATCGTAGTGATTTTATTTAGCTATATTTTATTAAACTAACGAGCAGACCCGGCAGACTTGGTTCTCCCTAAATTTTGTCTATCTGCATACATTTTAATAAGCTTTTTTGTCTAACTCTGCCCACTTCTCTCTGCTCTTCACTTTTTCCCAATCCTTTTATTCACTCCTCCCTCCGTCTTTTTCGCTTCATCTATCTCAATCTTCGTCTCATTCTATCTATTTCTCAGTCTCCTTCTATCTTTTCTCTTCTCCCAAATTCTTCTCATTCTTCTTCATTCCTTATTGCCAGTCCCAGAGGGTGGTATGTATTTTATTCCAGTCCCATTCCGAGTCCTAGTACCAGTCCCACTTCAAGTCTCAGTCCCAGTTCTAGTCCTAATCCCATTCCCAGTCCGGCTCTGATTGACTTCCCGGAAAAACGGATAGTAAATACTAATATAGGCAAATTTATATACAAAATTCCGGGCAAATCGAATAGGGCGTATATAAGTAGGTATGTGGGTATTATTAATTCATGTCTGTATTTCGACTTCGCATGCATATTTATCAGTTTTTGCAATTTGATGCAACAGCTTTCATTTGATATCCATATTACACACACATTCTAGGGGTATCCGACTCCACGTTTTGGCCTATATCTCGAGACCCTAGTCACCCAGCGGTATAAAACTTACTCTGTACTAAAGCACACATCGACAGCTTCAATTTGATATCCATAATGGAAAAACACATCCTAGTGTTACTCTGACCAACGTTTTGGCCTATATACCGAGAAACAGTCACCAATAGATATGAAAATTACCCTGTACTAAAGCACTCATCAACAGCTTTAAGTTGATATCCATATTGTGTAAATACTGTCTGGGCGTTCGCGGGCCCACGTTTTGCCCTATATCTCGAGACCCTAGTCGCCCAGGGGTATTGAAATTACCCTCTACTAAAGCACTAATCAAGAGCTTTCATTCGTTATCCATATTTTATAAACACATTCTAGGGATAACCGGGTCCACATTTTGGCCTATATCTCGAGACCCTAGTTACCCAGGGGTATGAAAATTACCCTCTACTAAATCGCTAATCAAATTCATTTGATATCCATATTCTATAAACCTATACTAGGGGTACCCGTTCCCACGTTTTAGCCTATATCTCGAGACCCTGTGCGTCGATCGCAACCAAACTTATGAGGTATACGCAACTTATGTCAAAGTTTGAACAAAATCGAATAGCGCATCTCCTCAAATCTCCTCAAACCAACATACATTTTAGCCTTTCTTTTTATACTGAGCGTGCTTTGCACCCAGAGTATATTAACTTTGATTGGATAACGTTTGCTTGTACAGGTATAAAGGAATCGAGATAGATATAGACTTCCATATATCAAAATCATCAGGATCGAAAACAAATTTGGTTGAGCCGTGTTCGACCGTCCGTCTATTCGTCCGTCTGCCCGTCTGTCCGTTAACACGATAACTTGAGTAAATATTGAGATATCTTCACCAAAATTGTTACACGAGCTTATCTGGGCCCACAATAGATTGGTATTGAAAACGAGCGAAATCGGTTGAAGACCACGCCCACTTTTTATATATATAATATTTTGGAAAACACAAAAAAACCTGATTATTTAGCAAATACCTAGAATGTTGAAATTAGACGTGTGGACTGATTTTGAGACTCTTAATAAATATTTGATAAAATTAATTTTACAAATATTATTAATCACTAGCAGACCCGTCGGACATTGTTTTGTCCTAAATTTGGTCTATCTGCATACATTTTAATAAGCTTTTTCCGTCTAACTCTGCACCCCCCTCACTTTTTCTTAATATTTTTATTCACTCCTCCCTCCGTCTTTTCGCTTCATCTATCTCTATCTTCGTCTCACTATATCTATTTCTCAGTCCCTTCTTCTGCCATTTTTTTCTTCTCTCAAGTTTTTCCCATTCTTCTTCATCCCTTATTGCCAGGCAAATCGAATAGGACGTATATAAATAATTATGTGGGTATTATTAAAGCATGTCTTTGTTTCGGCTTCGCATGCATATTTATCAGTTTTGCGCGGATGATGCGACTAAATCGAACACCACAATGAAAATTACTTTAAAGCTCTCAGCAACAGCTTCCATTTGATATCCGTATTACACACACATTCTAGGGGTATCCGGGTCCAGGTTTTGGCCTATATCTTGACACCCAAGTCACACAGCGGTATAAAAATTACTCTGTACTAAAGCACTCATCAACAACTTCAATTTGATACCCGTAAAAAGACATCGTAGTGTTGCCCTGATCCACGTTTTGGCCTATATCTCGAGACCCTTCACAAATAGGTATGAAAACTACCCTGCACTAAAGCACTCATCAACAGCTTTCATTTGCTATCCATATTGTATAAACACTTTCTAGAGGTACCATGGTCCACATTTTGGCCTCAATCTCGAGACCCTAGTCACCAATAGGTATGAAAACTTCCCTGTATTAAAGCACTGATCAACAGCTTTCATTTTTTATCCATATTCTATACACACATTCTAGGGGTACACGCGTCCACGATTTCGCTTATATCTCGAGAGCCTAGTTACCCGCGGGTACGAAAAATACTCCGTATCAAAGTACTCATAAACAGCTTCCGTCTGATACCCATATTGTACAAACATATCCCAGGATTACCCAGGTCCACGTTTTGATCTCAAGACCGTAACCAGAACTGAATAAAAATTATCCTGTGTCTGTTTCCTGGTTCTAAGCTACCCCTCCACCAATTTTCAGCCAAATATGTCCATCCGTTCTTTCCTCTTCAATCACTCTTTACCTACTAAAAAAAAGCGCATCAAAATCCGTTGCGTATTTTTAAAGGTTTCAGCATTCAAAGGGAATAAGGACAGAAAAAAGCGACTTTGTTTTATACTATGTAGTGATGTACATCCATACATACCTATAAACCTACACCCGAAGTTAAATAACGCAGCGAATGCTGTAAATGTACATATGATTGTGTCGCATCATGCCTCACTCAAAAGCAATTAGCGCGCATAGTTCACAGCGAAAAACAACACACGCGCATTTTTTGGTAAAAATGTTACTTTTGTTTAAACAATTTGGCTGATATGAGAAAGGAATCAAGTATTTTTTTTGATGCAGATCGAAGGTAAATATTTCAAAGTTTTACTGAAGAGTAGAATTTTTTAAATCCATCCATCCGTTTATGAGTTATCGCTGTGTAAACAAAAATTTTATGATTTTTTACTACATTTTGCCAATTTGCCACGCACCTATAACATATACATTCAAATTATATTAACTGTACCTTCTCACGTAGCTAAGCTTTTAAATTTAAAAAACCGTTTTAAAATCGGTACATTCTGTGTGAAGTTATGTGCGTACATTGCAATTGAACAAAAGCTATTTTTGCATGTGTGAATATATTTGTAAGTTTCTGCTGGTGTACTCAAGAGTATCTGGGAGCAGTTTACACAAAGAGGATAAAGACAATAAGAGCCGTCACTCGTTATTTTTTTGGCATGTACTCGATGTATACTGAGAGGTATTCGCTACTTTTTTTTGGGCGAGATGTTTATAAATGTCTTCTATACATTTTCGTGGGGTATTTCTGTTCATTTTTCGACTGTATTTAATTATGTTATTTAATTCTCTTTCCAAAAATCACAGTTGCACAAGGGGCCTACACGGCGTGGATAAAAGCGAGACTATTAAAAATGTCCCTCTCAGAAAACATTCGGCATCAATCTTTTCAATTTCCAGCGAGATGCTCTCCACAAAATAACGAGTGACGGCTCTTATTGGATTTATCTCTTTGGTTTACATAAATATATTTGTAAAATTCTTTGGTCTCACACCACAAGTGAAAACAAATGAAATGTCTGCACTCTTACAATTTAATGAATAAAAACAAAAAAAAAATAAATATAAGGCGCGATAACCTCCGAAGAGATCTAAGGCCGAGCTTCTCTTCCAATTTGCGTCGTGCTCCTCTTGATTTTCCCTACAAATTGGCCGGAGGGGACCTACATGTTTTATGCCGACTCCGAACGGCATCTGCAAGGCAGATGAGTTTTCACTGAGAGCTTTTCATGGCAGAAATACACCCGGAGCGCTTGCCAAACACTGCCGAGGGGCGACCCCGCTTAGAAAAAATTTCTTCTAATTGAAAAACCTTATTTCTAAAATTTTGATGTTGCTTTGCCCGGGAGTTGAACCCAGGGCATACGGTGTGATAGGCGGAGCAAGCTACCATCACACCACGGTGGCCGCAATTTAATGACCTAAGTTTTAATTATGGGCTTAACTAAACATATGCATGCCCTTGAGGTCAAAGGCAAAACATTTAAATGGACCATGACAATGGCTAATTACAAAACTACACACACACACACTCTAAAAGATAAAGCAAGTATACCAGCAAAGATAGGCGTGTAAATTTAATGCTAGTCTAACACTTGAACAAAGCAATCTGTTATGTATGTGTTTGTGTACGTGGGCGTATTTAGGTCCGGTTACATTGTTCTGGGGTTAGTCTCGAGCGCAAGGTGTATCTAAGGTATTAGGTTTTGACAAATTGTCAACACTATTGCGTGTGTGGTGCAAAAGTATTTTATACGTACATTGTGACCGCTTTCCTTATTGTCACACTTGTCTTCACTTGTGGTGAGTGGTGATAATATTTATCATTTGTGTCGCCGTTGACTTTTGACTTCTTTAATTGAAAATTATTTCTTCCTGGACGCTTATTTACATACCAAGTGCTATTAATTGGCAACAATTTCGGAGTACGGGTGAACTTAGATACTATATAACCAGCTGTATGTAAAAAGTTAAATATGAGCTAGGCTAAAATACTTGTGTGGCCTAGAAGGGTTATTGTGTTCATATTAATCGTTTCCGAAATGGACGGGCAAAGGATCATCAACGTCGATGACACTCTCCAAAACCTTCGAGAAGTGACTTTATCGTCAAAGCAAAAAGAGGCAAAGCATGTAAAGGCAAAGAAAGGAAAAAACTTAAGTAGGGGAGAAAGGAAAGATAAGAAGTCAAAACCGAAACCGAAAAGATATGTGTTCTTACTAATCATTCCCGAAAACCTTCGAGGATTGACTTTATCGTTAATACAACAACAACAACAGGCAAGACATGTAAAGGCAAATAAAGAATAAAACTTAAGTAGGGAGACGAAATGAAAGATTTGAAGTTAAAGCCGACGCCGAAACCGAAACGATATGTTGGTAGTTATCGAAGAGTTTACGTTTTTTATGAGTTATCAACGCGTTATGGGCATTTTAACATTTGCTTTGTTATCGGTATGTTACCTACTAGGTGACAACGAGTTATCGATTTGTTATCAATTTTTTACAGACATTCAATCTATAGCAAAGGTCAGTGATGAGTTATCGATTTCTTATTGACAAGTTATAGGTTTCCTATCGAAAAAATATTGATTTGTTACCAAAAACTTATCCACTTATTGTCAAAATTTCTCGATTTACTAAAGAAGTTTCACCCATTTTTATCGGCCTTTTATCGATTTGTTATCGAAATGTAATGGGCATGTAAAATAAGTTATCGCTCTGTTAAATTTTATCATTTTGCTAAAAGGGCTATCAATTTGTTACTTAAGGAAGGCTGATTTATAATCGACAATTATTCGATTATTTATTAAAAATCTGTCTAGAAGCTTTCAAAAAATGTCGAGTTTTTTATCGAAAATCTATCGAAGTGGGACCAGAGTTTTGTGAATTTTTTAATGGCGTATTTTATGTTTTTATTAACCAACCAATTGTTCATTGACTAGCTTTCGATATTTTATCAAAAAGTTAAAAATTTTTTATAGAAAGTTTGTCGATGTCAGTGTGCTATCTCTTTGTTATGTATGACCCATCGGTTTTTCATAAAACAGATCCTTACAAAACAAAATCAATGACAAATTAATCGGTAACAAGTCGAAAAAAATCACAAAGTGGCCGGGAACTCGGTGATAACAACCCGATACTTCGACTTTAATTTCTTTTATAAATAATAAGCATTTTTAAATGCAAAAAAACTCCCAACAGGTATCGGTTGTGACTGATTAACAGGTGACAAAAACCGCGGCCGCAGTGGTGTGGTAATATCTTGCTCCACCAACCACACCGGAGGTCCTAGACTCAAGTCCCGCGCAAAGCAAAATCAAAAATTTTTTTAACTGGACGAAAAGTTCATCTAAGCGTGTTTGCCCCTCGGCAGTAATTTTTAGTCACTTCCTTATCCACCTTATCAGTGAAAATTTATCTGCCTTGCATTTGCCATGCGGAGCACGCATAAAGTATGTGGCTTCCGTTCAGGCAATATATAGAAAATTGAAAATATAGTACGACGCAAATTGGAAGAGAAGCAAAGACTATAAGGTTAATCGCATCATATATTTTTATAAAGTTTCTTTCAAATATCCCGAAATTATTTGTTACTTCTACTTTGGTAAAACTTCAATCCTTGGGCGAGGTCTAGTGAAATTAAGAAACATTTTCTAGGCGTACACTGTGTTTTGAGAGATGGTTTCCTAGAGTATAAAGAGTTTGTTGCGGATACTATTGTCGGCTTTTGAGCTACGAGTGATACCTGGATGGTTTTAAAGGCCAATGGTGTTACAGCTGATTGTAGTCAGCTTCAGGCGAGAGAAAAGGGTACTGAGGCACGACCCAAAGTGGAAATCTGTTCCCATTTCTAGTCTACGTTTTGGTACCAAAGATGCATCAGGTAGCTTCCCAATAATTGGTTACGTAGCTGTGCTAACAGCAGTAAATTTTTTCTCTGTATTTTGAGGGCTGAACACGTTGGATAGGCGAGTGGAGTCAAGTGGAATGACTGTAAGCCCTGTTAAAATAATATTTTACTATCGGTGTTGAGCACCTTCTACAAGAATCCATCAACAAGGGGAGTACCGCAGCAATTTTTTGATAAGGGTAAATTTCTGTAGATTATTTTGGACCGAGGACTGTTCATTATAGAGGATATACTAGGAAGGCAGTCACTCTTTGAGTTGGTAGTACAGCAGATTTTTCTTTTATTTAGGGGAAGAGATTTAATAAACTTGGTGTCTGGCAGGGCAGTGATAAAATTTTGCACTGAAATTATTGGGTTTTCCAAAGTTGTCTCTTTAGATTGATGGTAGATAGGTTTACTGTTCAATTAAAGTCCATTCTAGTTTTAACATCCGGAGCAATATCCACTGATGCAGTGGAATAATTGATTTCGATCTTCTTCTTCTCATAGCAGTGCTTAGCCCATCCAATAGGTGCGATTACACGCAAATTCTCACCATTATCACCTAACGGCAGTTGAAGTGAATTATTGCAGTTTCATTAGAGTTCGTTGTTGTTGTTGTTGTTGTTGTAGCAATGCTCGCCCCACCTAATAGCCGCGACTGATCACAAATTGTCATCAATATCCTCTAACGGGAGTCCAAGGAAACTTGCCGTTTCAACAGGGGTGGACCATAAGGAAAGGGGTGTTAGAAGCGTTGATTCCACATTACAATTGAAGAGATGGTTGGTGTCATGTGGGGACACATTGCAAGCGGGGCACACATTTTGTATGTCGGGGTTGATTCTGTATAGGCAAGAGTTTAACCTGTTACAGTATCCAGAACGAACTTGAGCCAGAGTGACACGCGTTTCCCTGGGGAGTATGCGTTCCTCTTCCGCGAGTTTTGGATAATTTTCGTTAAGTACTGGATTCAACGGGCAATTCCCGGAATAAAGGTCCGAGGCCTGTTTATGGAGTTCACCAAGGACCTGCTTGTGTTTTTTAACTTCATACGGCTGTGTTCTCAGGTCCCGTATTTCCTCAATATGCTTACGGAGATGACTCCTTAAGCCCCTAGGCGGTGCTGGTTCATCAATCAGATGTCTGTTGGGATGCCCAGGTTTTGGGTATTCAACAGGAACTGTTTGGTCAGCATCTCATTTCTCTCCCTGATGGGGAGTATTCTCGCCTCATTATGCAGATGGTATTCTGGGGACATAAGAAGACAGCCCGTGGCGATTCTGAGAGCAGTATTTTGGCAGGCCTGTAGTTTCTTCCAGTGGGTGACTTTTAGGCTTGGCGACCATATGGGTGACGCGTAGCACGTAATCGGCTGGTTAATTGCTTTGTATGTAGTCATGAGCGTTTCTTTATCTTTTCCCCAAGTACTGCCAGCGAGCGATTTGAGGATTTTTTTACGGCTCTGAATTCTCGGAACAATTGCGGCTGCGTGCTCACCAAAATGTAGTTCCTGATCAAACGTCACACCCAAGATTTTGGTGTGTAGGACAGTCGGTAGCGTAGTGCCATCGACGTGGATGTTCAAAATGGTCGACATTTGGAACGTCCATGTTGTAAATAAGGTCGGTGAAGATTTAGTTGGTGATAATGCCAGGTTTCGCGAGGTGAAAAAACTGGAGAGATCAGGAAGGTAGCCGTTTATTTTATTGCATAGCGCATCGATCTTTGGGCCTGGGCCTGTGGCCATTATTGTGCAGTCATCGGCGTAGGAAACGATTGTGACTCCTTCCGGTGGTGAAGGTAGCTTACTTACTTACTTGTGAAGGTAGCTTAGATATGTAGAAATTAAACAAAAGTGGGGATAGGACACCACCCTGTGGCACCCCTTATTTAATTCTCCTTGGGTTTGATGTTTCGTTTCTAAATTGCACCGATGCCTGCCGACCACCCAGATAATTTTCGGTCCACCTTTTAAGACATGGGGGGAGGGTAGACCCTTCCAGGTCTTGCAGTAACGAGCCATGGTTGACCGAATCAAAAGCTTTTGATAGGTCTAGCGCTACGAGTACTGTTCTATGGTGGGGGTATTGATTTAAACCGCAATTTATCTTGGTGCTAATGGCATTTAGTGCGGTGGTAGTGCTACGGAGTTTTCTGAAGCCATGCTGATGAGGGGCTAGCTGCAAATGTGCTTGGAAATGAGGGAGCAAAATGGCTTCAAGCGTCTTTGCCACTGGCAATAGGAGAGATATCGGACGATGCGACTCACCTGTGTTAGCTGGTTTCCCAGGCTTTAGTAGTGGGACCACCTTGGCCATTTTCCATTTCTCAGGTATGACAAAGGTGGAAAGAGACAGGTTGAAGACATGCGCTAAATATTTGAAACCCTCTTTCCCTAGGCTTTTAAGCATCGGTATGGCTATGCCGTCTGGGCCTATTGCTTTGGATGGTTTAGCACGGCCAATGGCGTCCTCAACCTCTTTAGCGGTGATGGTGATTGGTGACGCGCTGAATTTGTGTTCATGTGCGTGTCTATTGGCTCTCCGCCTATCTTTGTCGACCGTATATATTGTCGACAGAAGCGCTCGCGCATTTTTTCGCGTCCGACAGCACTTTGTCGCCAAAGGCGATGGAAACTTTGTCTTTGTGCTTAGTCGGATTCGATGGGGACTTTACGGTGGACCAAAGTTTACCCACACCGGTAGAGAGGTTACAACCTCTTAGTGCTCCTCCCATTTCGCCCGCTTGTGTTCATCCACAAGCAATCTGATGCGTTGGTTTATATCCCTTATTTGAGGGTCGCATGGATCAAGCTGTCTTATAAGATCACGTTCTCTCGCTAAGTTTACGGCCTCCGCCGGGAAGTGGGGCCAGATTTCGGGAATTCTCCCGGCGGGAATGAAATGTGCCGAGGCGGATTTAATGACCTTACGGAAGGCACGATCCCCTTGGCGGGCATCAGTCGGGATAGGGAGGGCAGCAAAGCGGCTGTCTGTAAAGGATTTATATTCTTCCCACTTTCCTTTTTTGAAGTTTATGAAAGTGCGTTTTTCAGTGACGATGAAGTCGGCGGTACGCTCAAGCGAAATAAGTATGGGCAGGTGGTCGGATGCCAATGTTACCATCGGCTGCCAGTTGGCGCAATTTACGAGTTCTGCGCTCACGATTGAGATATCTGGCGAGCTGTGACAGCTTCCTACCATACGTGTGGGGGCGTCGTTTCTTCTATTTGATCCGCCACCATCCCACCCCTACTGTCCGCCCGCAAGTTTGAATGCCATAGATCATGATGGGCATTGAAATCGCCTAAGATAATGCGATTGTTGCCAGTGAGTAAGGCCCTGATATTAGGGCGGTATCCACTGGGGCAACAGGTGGCAGGAGGGATGTAGATGTTGATGATTTCTAGGTTTGCATCGCCTGACCGGACAAATAGGCCTTCACGTTCTAAGACATTGTCCCTGCGGTCGATGCCAGGATCCAATATATAATATTGCACAGAGTGGTGTATGATAAAGGCGAGATCGCCTCCATTTCCGCTCTCGCGGTCTTTCCTGTGGACATTATACCCAGAGCAGGTCTGCAATGCAGATATTGCTGTGAGTTTAGTCTCTTGAATCGCAGCAATGCGGATGTTGTGCCGCTTCATGAAATCGACTATCTCCGTAATCTTCCCAGTTAGTCCATTACAGTTTAACTGCAGAAATCTGAAACGCATAAGGGGAGACGTCGCCACTCTGGGGGTAAGTGACGGGTGACTACGTCTGGGTTGTGGAAGGCCAGGACGCAACTGCTGTTGTGGCCGTGGGACTGGGCGTCCTTGGGCAAGCATTGGGGCACCCGGATGATTTGGGTTTGCGACCTGGCAACATGGCGCGATGAAACCCGTCGGGGGGTTGCCGTCGCGAAGACCAGAATATCTAGGAAAGTCGCACCACCCAAGGCAGGAGCTGCATTGGGCGGATATCGCAAACCTATATATTCTGTGCTGGCAGACGGTGCAAACGGAGGTAGGGACTAAGAGTCTGTTTCCCTGAACTGCACGATTGCTGCCGGAAAAGAGGGGGGAGAAGACGGGGGCAGGGGATGATGCTCAGCATTGCTACCAACTCTACTACGAAGGTAGTAGTTATGAGTGGTATCAGCTGTGTGAGTTGTTGGCGCCGTGGGGCGTGAGCAGCAGCGGGTTTTTGTTGTGGCTTGCTGGGCAGCGGGGCTGCTGGAAGGTAGTGGGTGGCGCTTAGGCGTAGACTACGGGACGCCCTTGGGCGTTAACAGCAAGGAGCCACACAAGATTTATAAAAGTTACGTGGACGTCGAGTTTTGGGATCAAGCCCAGAACAACCTGTCCGATGCAACCATCCCTTGCACGAGACACACATAACAGAGTATGACCGTCCTAAAAAGATTCTTTTCCGGCAGATGCAGCAAAACCATTTCTCAGGACCGGGGTCAGGAGACGGACCCGGATTGGATTCGATGCCTTCCCGGAGTAAGAGAATATGGAGCAGTCCTGCTGCAAGGAGCTGCTGGGAGGATGACAATTTGTGGGAGGGACGAAACATATTAGATGGGGTCACACTGAAATGACAGTCCTTGGTCGGGAAAAATCCCGAGTCGCTCCGGTACATAGAACCGACTGCCTTGGGAAGCGATTAGGGTTCGTCCCCGAGGGATGTTTTTAGAGGCGTTGTTTACACATTGCAATTGAAAGGTGGATGGCGTCATGTGTGGGCACTTAAAATACAGGGCTCTCTTTGCCTATGTCGGAGTTGATTATAGGTTAATAAAATTTCAACCTACTACAATACCTAGATCCAAGTTTGGCCAGATTTACGCGCACCTATGTCACAAGGTTGTTTTCTTCTGCGGAGTTTCAGAAAACTAGGTTTGTTTGGCGATTATCGATATAAGGCGTTGTGGACCCGTTGTGGAGTAGGTTGAGGACCTGTTTATGCTGATCTAGTGAAAACGGGGGAATTTTTGTATAGCGGTTTTTTTGTAGTACTGGCCGCGATTTCCCTCTATATCTGTGAACAGCGGGGTCCATCACTCAGCTGGTTTTAAGGATGTCCCAGTTTCTGATTATTTGAGAAAAAATTTTGTTTAGGATTTACTTTATCTCTTTTATGGGTAGTACTCACACATCATTGTCTATATAACGTTATGGCGTCATAAGAAGCAGAGGTGGGACTCTGATCGATTATCATGCTTGACTCATCTTTTGCCGAAACTTGCCGAAACGTTCAATTTTCTATATGTTTTTGTTGTTGTAAATGCAAAACTATACCCATACTATAAAAGGGAGACTTGCTAGTGTTAGCAGAACTTTGCTTGAATCAGGTAAAATCCGGTACTATCATCTTTTGGTTTTAGTTAAGCTCTGGTGCCATTTTAAAATCTGCCATTTATGGCTTACGCCACTGTAATCTTATATGTTGTGACGGTGTTCAGTCGGAAACCTACAGTAATGATCACAAAAATGGCAGGGGAATTGACAAATTTCGCCAATTAATTTCTTTTTTTTTTTCGATAAATTAGCGAAAAACTTTTGTGAAATTTTTGGCTGAGACTATGCAAATCAATCGTAAAAACATTTTCGAAATTTGAAGAAATTTTTAAAAAATTTAGAATTATTTTTTTTAGTTTATTTTTAATAATTTTCGAAAATTAATGTGAAATTTAACTAATAACTTTAACTTCGTGAGACTAATATTGATTGGGCTGCCAAACTGCGTATTAAAAAAAAAAACTTTAAATAAAAATTCCAAACTTTTCATAAAAATTGCCCTGATTTATCGATTTTTTTCTAAAAACGTGTTTAATATTAGTTTAGTTTTAGTTACAAATTCAAGGAAGCTTTTCTTTAATTAAAGAAATAGAAACTGTCGAAAATTGATTTAAAAAATGTCACTGCTTCTTTGGGGTTGCTGCTGCATATTTGGATATTAGATCGAAATTGATCTTAAATCCCATTACCGCTAGCGCTGTCTCACTTTTACTATTCCGCATACATATACATTTAATTGAATATTAATAAGTACTTAAACTAAGCAACAAAAAATAAAAGTTTCTATAAACACAGAAAAACTCTATCAATCAGAAGAAAATTGAAAATAAGTTATATAATAAAGTCTCCTTCTAGGTAAATATGATATACAAGTTTTTATCAAATTAATTCTCTGTACTCCTCAAAGTGGCAGTGATAGAAGCACTTAACAACAACAATATGTACTGTTGCTAACTTCCCTTCATCCATTTACTGACGCTTTGTACAGTAACTCGAACTACTGTTTCGCAAATAGTTGGTAATCAACTCCTCAAAGGCTGTAAGAAGATATATCTAGGTATGATTTTGTATTCTAGACTGTATGAGTCTTTGTGTTATTGATGTTTCTCAATTTGGCACTAAAGTTTTATTAATGCAATATATGTGTGATATCATTAGTAAAGCAAGAAGGTGTTGCTTGTGTTGATTGCGTAAAAAGATATCGCTTAAGTAGTTAAGTAACTTTGATATCAATGAACTGCGCCAACTTTGTTAACTTTCCAAATAAAAGCCGATAAAGAAATTGGGTTTATTTCTTTTTACTCATTAGTTTGATATATCAAATGAGAAAGTCCAATGTGCCATAAGTTATATTCAATAGAAATTTTTTCACAAGTCATATTGATATTGGAAAGAAATAAAATTACTTTTTCTTGCTAAAAAAAAATAGTTCTCAAGCACGTGGCATTATATAAGAGTGGTCCTTATAAATGAAAAGACAGATTTTTTCCACTTTCACACCTTAAAATGGTTATACCAAGAACAAAAGTATCACACGTTAGTTTTGGCCTCGATTTTAGATGCTTCTTTTTATACCTTTCATGAAAATGAAATGGTATATTAATTTCGTCACGAAACCGAAAATTGTAAGTCCTTAAAGGAAAATAGATAGACCCACCATTAAGTATACCGAAATAATCAGGTTGAAGAGCTGAGTTGATTTAGCCATGTCCGTCTGTCCGTCTGTCCGTCTGTCCGTCTGTCTGTTTGTATGCAAACTAGTCCCTCAATTTTTGAGATATCTTGATAAAATTTGGCGAGCGGGTGTATTTGGGTGTCCGATTAGACATTTGTCGGAACCGACCGGATCGGACCACTATAGCATATATCCTCCATACAACCGATTTTTCAGAAAAAGGGTTTTTTGTAATATCTTACCCAATTTAACAGATTGAAGCTTCAAACTTCACCATATACTTTCGTATATTGCACATATTGTTGCCTGAAAAAATTGATGAGATCGGTCGTATATATAGTATATATCCCCCACAACCGATTGTTCAGATAAGGAACTTTTCGTAATTTCTACCCTATTTTAACAGCTATAAGCTTCAAATTTCACCGATTGCTTACGTATATAGCATATATTGTTGTCTGAAAAAATCATAGAGATCGGTTGTATATATAGTATATATCTCATACAACCGATTGTTCAGATAAGAAACTTTTCGCAATTTCTACCCCATTTTAACAGCTATAAGCTTAAACTTTCACCGATTGCCTACGTATATAGCATATTATGTTGTCTGAAAAAATCATAGAGATCGGTTGTATATATAGTATATATCTCACACAACCGATTGTTCAGATAAGAAACTTTTCGCAATTTCTACCCCATTTTAACAGCTAGAAGCTTCAAATTTCAGCAAATGCTTAAGTATATAGCATATATTGTTGTCTGAAAAAATCATAGAGATCGGTTGTATATATAGTATATATCTCATACAACCGATTGTTCAGATAAGAAACTTTGCGCAATTTCTGCCCCTTTTTAACAGCTAGACGCTTCAAATTTCACCATATGCTTACGTATATAGCATATATTGTTGTCTGAAAAAATCATAGAGATCGGTGGTATATATATTATATACTTCATATAAACTGTCATTTTTGCCCCTTTTTTACGGCTAGAAGCTTCAAAATTCATCAAATTTCATCAAATAGTTACGTTTACGTCATATATTTTTGAAATACGTGATTCGTAGTCATAGTTTTTACATGCAGACCACAAAAAACGTGAAGCTTTGCATCCTCACACAGATTACCTACCTATTTTTATACCTTTCATGAAAATGAAATGGTATATTAATTTCGTCACGAAACCGAAAATTGTAAGTCCTTAAAGGAAAATAGATAGACCCACCATTAAGTATACCGAAATAATCAGGTTGAAGAGCTGAGTTGATTTAGCCATGTCCGTCTGTCCGTCTGTCCGTCTGTCCGTCTGTCTGTTTGTATGCAAACTAGTCCCTCAATTTTTGAGATATCTTGATAAAATTTGGCGAGCGGGTGTATTTGGGTGTCCGATTAGACATTTGTCGGAACCGACCGGATCGGACCACTATAGCATATATCCTCCATACAACCGATTTTTCAGAAAAAGGGGTTTTTTGTAATATCTTACCCAATTTAACAGATTGAAGCTTCAAACTTCACCATATACTTTCGTATATTGCACATATTGTTGCCTGAAAAAATTGATGAGATCGGTCGTATATATAGTATATATCCCCCACAACCGATTGTTCAGATAAGGAACTTTTCGTAATTTCTACCCTATTTTAACAGCTATAAGCTTCAAATTTCACCGATTGCTTACGTATATAGCATATATTGTTGTCTGAAAAAAATCATAGAGATCGGTTGTATATATAGTATATATCTCATACAACCGATTGTTCAGATAAGAAACTTTTCGCAATTTCTACCCCATTTAAACAGCTATAAGCTTAAACTTTCACCGATTGCCTACGTATATAGCATATTATGTTGTCTGAAAAAATCAAAGAGATCGGTTGTATATATAGTATATATCTCACACAACCGATTGTTCAGATAAGAAACTTTTCGCAATTTCTACCCCATTTTAACAGCTAGAAGCTTCAAATTTCAGCAAATGCTTAAGTATATAGCATATATTGTTGTCTGAAAAAATCATAGAGATCGGTTGTATATATAGTATATATCTCATACAACCGATTGTTCAGATAAGAAACTTTGCGCAATTTCTGCCCCGTTTTAACAGCTAGAAGCTTCAAATTTCACAAAATGCTTACGTATATAGCATATATTGTTGTCTGAAAAAATCATAGAGATCGGTGGTATATATATTATATACTTCATATAAACTCTCATTTTTGCCCCTTTTTTACGGCTAGAAGCTTCAAAATTCATCAAATTTCATCAAATAGTTACGTTTACGTCATATATTTTTGAAATACGTGATTCGTAGTCATACTTTTTACATGCAGACCACAAAAAACGTGAAGCTTTGCATCCTCACACAGATTACCTACCTATTTTTATACCTTTCATGAAAATGAAATGGTATATTAATTTCGTCACGAAACCGAAAATTGTAAGTCCTTAAAGGAAAATAGATAGACCCACCATTAAGTATACCGAAATAATCAGGTTGAAGAGCTGAGTTGATTTAGCCATGTCCGTCTGTCCGTCTGTCCGTCTGTCCGTCTGTCTGTTTGTATGCAAACTAGTCCCTCAATTTTTGAGATATCTTGATAAAATTTGGCGAGCGGGTGTATTTGGGTGTCCGATTAGACATTTGTCGGAACCGACCGGATCGGACCACTATAGCATATATCCTCCATACAACCGATTTTTCAGAAAAAGGGGTTTTTTGTAATATCTTACCCAATTTAACAGATTGAAGCTTCAAACTTCACCATATACTTTCGTATATTGCACATATTGTTGCCTGAAAAAATTGATGAGATCGGTCATATATATAGTATATATCCCCCACAACCGATTGTTCAGATAAGGAACTTTTCGTAATTTCTACCCTATTTTAACAGCTATAAGCTTCAAATTTCACCGATTGCTTACGTATATAGCATATATTGTTGTCTGAAAAAATCATAGAGATCGGTTGTATATATAGTATATATCTCATACAACCGATTGTTCAGATAAGAAACTTTTCGCAATTTCTACCCCATTTTAACAGCTATAAGCTTAAACTTTCACCGATTGCCTACGTATATAGCATATTATGTTGTCTGAAAAAATCATAGAGATCGGTTGTATATATAGTATATATCTCACACAACCGATTGTTCAGATAAGAAACTTTTCGCAATTTCTAACCCATTTTAACAGCTAGAAGCTTCAAATTTCAGCAAATGCTTAAGTATATAGCATATATTGTTGTCTGAAAAAATCATAGAGATCGGTTGTATATATAGTATATATCTCATACAACCGATTGTTCAGATAAGAAACTTTGCGCAATTTCTGCCCCGTTTTAACAGCTAGAAGCTTCAAATTTCACAAAATGCTTACGTATATAGCATATATTGTTGTCTGAAAAAATCAAAGAGATCGGTGGTATATATATTATATACTTCATATAAACTCTCATTTTTGCCCCTTTTTTACGGCTAGAAGCTTCAAAATTCATCAAATTTCATCAAATAGTTACGTTTACGTCATATATTTTTGAAATACGTGATTCGTAGTCATACTTTTTACATGCAGACCACAAAAAACGTGAAGCTTTGCATCCTCACACAGATTACCTACCTATTTTTTATTTTATATTTATCTTAAAAATCGTTTAGATATGTTCAAATTTCACTAAATACTTAGGTGTATAGCATATATTGTTGTCTGAGAAAATCATAGATACCGGTGGTATATATAGTATATATCCCATACAACCGATTGTTCAGATAAGAAACTTTGCGCAATTTCTTCCCCATTTTAACAGCTAGAAGCTTCAACTTTCACCAAATGCTTACGTGTATAGCATATATTGTTGTCTGAAAAAATCATTGAGATCGATGGTATATATAGTATATATCTCATACAACCGATTGTTCAGTTAAGAAACTTTGCGCAATTTCTTCCCCTTTTTAACAGCTAGACGCTTCAAATTTCACCATATGCTTACGTATATAGCATATATTGTTGTCTGAAAAAATCATAGAGATCGGTGGTATATATATTATATACTTCATATAAACTGTCATTTTTGCCCCTTTTTTACGGCTAGAAGCTTCAAAATTCATCAAATTTCATCAAATAGTTACGTTTACGTCATATATTTTTGAAATACGTGATTCGTAGTCATAGTTTTTACATGCAGACCACAAAAAACGTGAAGCTTTGCATCCTCACACAGATTACCTACCTATTTTTATACCTTTCATGAAAATTTTTGTAATATCTTACCCAATTTAACAGATTGAAGCTTCAAACTTCACCATATACTTTCGTATATTGCACATATTGTTGCCTGAAAAAATTTTTGAATTACGTGATTCGTAGTCATACTTTTTACATGCACCCCACAAAAAACGTGAAGCTTTGCATCCTAACACAGATTACCTACCTAATTTTATACCTTTCATGAAAATGAAATGATATATTAATTTCGTCACGAAACCGAAAATTGTAAGTCCTTAAAGGAAAATAGATAGACCCACCATTAAGTAAACCGAAATAATCAGGTTGAAGAGCTGAGTTGATTTAGCCATGTCCGTCTGTCCGTCTGTCCGTCTGTCTGTTTGTATGCAAACTAGTCCCTAAATTTTTGAGATATCTTGATAAAATTTGGTGAGCGGGTGTATTTGGGTGTCCGATTAGACATTTGTCGGAACCGACCGGATCGGACCACTATAGCATATATCCTCCATACAACCGATTTTTCAGAAAAAGGGGTTTTTTGTAATATCTTACCCAATTTAACAGATTGAAGCTTCAAACTTCACCATATACTTTCGTATATTGCACATATTGTTGCCTGAAAAAATTGATGAGATCGGTCGTATATATAGTATATATCCCCCACAACCGAATGTTCAGATAAGGAACTTTTCGTAATTTCTACCCCATTTTAACAGCTATAAGCTTCAAATTTCACGGATTGCTTACGTATATAGCATATATTGTTGTCTGAAAAAATCATAGAGATCGGTTGTATATATAGTATATATCTCATACAACCGATTGTTCAGATAAGAAACTTTTCGCAATTTCTACCCCATTTTAACAGCTATAAGCTTAAAATTTCACCGATTGCTTACGTATATAGCATATATTGTTGTCTTAAAAAATCATAGAGATCGGTTGTATATATAGTATATATCTCACACAACCGATTGTTCAGATAAGAAACTTTTCGCAATTTCTACCCCATTTTAACAGCTAGAAGCTTCAAATTTCAGCAAATGCTTAAGTATATAGCATATATTGTTGTCTGAAAAAATCATAGAGATCGGTTGTATATATAGTATATATCTCATACAACCGATTGTTCAGATAAGAAACTTTGCGCAATTTCTGCCCCGTTTTAACAGCTAGAAGCTTCAAATTTCACAAAATGCTTACGTATATAGCATATATTGTTGTCTGAAAAAATCATAGAGATCGGTGGTATATATATTATATACTTCATATAAACTCTCATTTTTGCCCCTTTTTTACGGCTAGAAGCTTCAAAATTCATCAAATTTCATCAAATAGTTACGTTTACGTCATATATTTTTGAATTACGTGATTCGTAGTCATACTTTTTACATGCAGACCACAAAAAACGTGAAGCTTTGCATCCTCACACAGATTACCTACCTATTTTTATACCTTTCATGAAAATGAAATGGTATATTAATTTCGTCACGAAACCGAAAATTGTAAGTCCTTAAAGGAAAATAGATAGACCCACCATTAAGTATACCGAAATAATCAGGTTGAAGAGCTGAGTTGATTTAGCCATGTCCGTCTGTCCGTCTGTCTGTTTGTATGCAAACTAGTCCCTAAATTTTTGAGATATCTTGATAAAATTTGGTGAGCGGGTGTATTTGGGTGTCCGATTAGACATTTGTCGGAACCGACCGGATCGGACCACTATAGCATATATCCTCCATACAACCGATTTTTCAGAAAAAGGGATTTTTTGTAATATCTTACGCAATTTAACAGATTGAAGCTTCAAACTTCACCATATACTTTCGTATATTGCACATATTGTTGCCTGAAAAAATTGATGAGATCGGTCGTATATATAGTATATATCCCCCACAACCGATTGTTCAGATAAGGACCTTTTCGTAATTTCTACCCCATTTTAACAGCTATAAGCTTCAAATTTCACCGATTGCTTACGTATATAGCATATATTGTTGTCTGAAAAAATCATAGAGATCGGTTGTATATATAGTATATATCTCATACAACCGATTGTTCAGATAAGAAACTTTTCGCAATTTCTACCCCATTTTAACAGCTATAAGCTTAAAATTTCACCGATTGCTTACGTATATAGCATATATTGTTGTCTGAAAAAATCATAGATACCGGTGGTATATATAGTATATATCCCATACAACCGATTGTTCAGATAAGAAACTTTGCGCAATTTCTTCCCCATTTTAACAGCTAGAAGCTTCAACTTTCACCAAATGCTTACGTGTATAGCATATATTGTTGTCTGAAAAAATCATTGAGATCGATGGTATATATAGTATATATCTCATACAACCGATTGTTCAGTTAAGAAAATTTGCGCAATTTCTGCCCCTTTTTAACAGCTAGACGCTTCAAATTTCACCATATGCTTACGTATATAGCATATATTGTTGTCTGAAAAAATCATAGAGATCGGTGGTATATATATTATATACTTCATATAAACTCTCATTTTTTCCCATTTTTTACGGCTAGAAGCTTCAAAATTCATCAAATTTCATCAAATAGTTACGTTTACGTCATATATTTTTGAAATACGTGATTCGTAGTCATACTTTTTACATGCAGACCACAAAAAACGTGAAGCTTTGCATCCTCACACAGATTACCTACCTATTTTTTATTTTATATTTATCTTAAAAATTGTTTAGATATGTTCAAATTTCACTAAATGCTTACGTGTATAGCATATATTGTTATCTGAGAAAATCATAGATACCGGTGGTATATATAGTATATATCCCATACAACCGATTGTTCAGATAAGAAACTTTGCGCAATTTCTTCCCCATTTTAACAGCTAGAAGCTTCAAATTTCACCAAATGCTTACGTGTATAGCATATATTGTTGTCTGAAAAAATCATAGAGATCGGTGCTATATACATATATTATATACCCCATATAAACTCAATTTTTGCCCCCTTTTTACGGCTAGAAGCTTCAAAATTCATCAAGTTTCATCAAATAGTTACGTTTACGCAATATATTGTTGAAATACGTGATTCGCAGTCATAGTTTTTACACGCAGACCACAAAAAACCAGAAACTTTGCATCCTCACACAAAGTACCTACCTGTTTTTAATTTTATATTTATCTTAAAAATCGTTAAGGTATGCAGATCTGTTCACTATATATTTCTTATCTTATACATCCGATTATTCGGAGATTACGAACGGGATAAGATTATTGTTCAGCCCCATTCATGAAAGGTATGAAGTCTTCGGCACAGCCGAAGACAGTCCCGTTCTTACTTGTTAAATTTAATTTTTGGTCTTGTGATACCTAAAATCAAAAATATTACTGGTGTCGTTTCTAAATTGCAAGGCAGATGAGTTTTCACTGAGATCTTTTCATGTCAGAAATACACTCGGAGTGTTTGCCAAACACTGCCGAGGGGCGACCCCGCTTAGAAAAATTTTCTTCTAATCTTCCGTGTGGTAGCGGAGCACGCTGCCAACACACAAATTCACATAAGATGGAGCTAATAATAGGAGAAAACTCTCAATTATTCATGCTTCCTAAAAAGACATGAGAATCACTGTACAAATTTGATATTGACATTTTAGTTAATTAAAATATTACTTTTAGAGGACTTGAACTTGAACTTACTTAATATTAACCTGCATTTGAAGAAGCTTCATGTAACGTAAACCATCTTCTTAATCCTGCTATGAGACCAATGCTTCCAGCAGCAATTTCTTAATGCCCTTTTTGTGTGCTGTTTAATATTCTTCGAAAATAGTATATGGTCTTTCTAGAATGTTGTTTGAATCCTTGAGAAATGAGTAGTGAACATTTTTGAAGCATTATTGTTATATGTATCGTTATCTGTTTGATAACAATTATAGTGGAATTATCGTCGAGTTACTAGTTTGTTGTCGGCTTGTATTTGATGAGTTATAGAGGTGTTATCTATTATATACTAAAGATTTATCGATATATATTTGATACAGACAGTTCAATAGTCATTCGTATTGTGGTTTCCGATAGGCAATCGACAATTCGCCGATAATAAATCGCTAACACTATGACTTCAACGAGATAACTTTCTAATACCAAATACATAAATATTCGATACCAAATATATGTTTTTTCGATCAACAACTGATAACTCCCCGATAAAAGTTCAATAAACCATAAGACTCATAACTCATCGATTACAAAAATTATATATAATAGATTCATAATACTCTGATAAAAAATCGATAAATCATATTAACATCGTCGATACAAAATCAATAACTCTTCGAAAATAATTAGAAAGCATCCGTGAGCCGTCGATAAGAAACCGATAACTAATACAAATAGACATGCAATTAGCTAATGAGAAAACAATTTTGAAAAAAGTTTCTACAGTTCTGTCTTCAATTCTTTTTTTGTCGCTTTTAACACTGTCCGGCGAGGAAAAAATTTGGAATTAAACAAATAAGAACGTGTTTCTCTTCGGCTGTGCAGAACTGAGTTGAGTATCAACCTTATCCTAATCGTAATATCCAAATAATCGACTGTGTAAGAAATGTTATATATTGGAAACGAATGTGGCCAGTAAAATGGGCCAAAAATAATGAAAAGCTATGTGAACAATAAGTTGTATGAGATGTATACTGTATATGTTTAAAACTGATCCCTAAAATTTTTCAGAAAACAATAAGTTTCAGATACGAAAACATGTTGGAAAATTTTAACCCTTTTCTGATAAATTGAGGAAGTTATGAGACAAAAAACCGCATATCTGAAAAATCGTTTGTATGGGTGATATATGTATGTTTATTGGTCCGATCCGGTTAGTTGTAATAAATATCCAATCTGTGACCGAAATATACCCGCTCAAATTTAACCAATATATCTTAAAAAGTAAGGGACTACTTTGAGTTCAAACAGAGATGCACATGCCTAAATCAAATCAGGTTGTCATTCTGATTAATTCTTTATGCTTATTGGGGGTCTACGGCACCGCCTTTAAAGACCTACAATTCATACAATACATTCGTGATAACTATTTCATTTTCATGAAAGGTATAAACAACAGCAAAGCTTTTGCGGTGTGCGCTGCTCTCTTTCTTCATTGAACTGATTAAAAATATTTCAGAAATGTTATAACATTACTGTAAAAACAAATTTAATAAAGTAAAGATGCGTAACAAAATAATTGGCCTTATGGCCACAAACATAGGGTGATTTATGACCATATCAGAAAAGCAGAATTGTCACAATGTCAATATCGTTGACATTGTAACCATTCGAAACTCGACCATTGCATGTAGTTGTCCTACAATTGACCTAAATACTATTTGAAGCGGTCATAAGGTCAAATGACTTTGTGGCCGTTGACATTATGTCACCCACCAGAAAAGACTGCCTATTTGTTGATGTCTCAGTTTAACATAAATGCAGTGGTAATGTTTAATAACTAAGTGAAAGCTGTAGCAAAAGAATACATAGACACAGTTATCTTCCTTATTGCTGTTTTCCATCTTCTCTAGGTAAAATGGGATACCTTAACTTGTTAACACATCTATCATTGCACCTCTCTTATCAAGTGCTTGAGCTCTTAATATCCTGTGAACAAAATTTCTTGCTTTTGCTAGTAGAAAACATAAATTCAATAAATTATTTTAGATGTAATAAAGCAGCATATCGCGTGGATAATAGGATTATGCTGTGTTGAATATTTATTAGAAAAGTTTAATACAATCTAGTTGTACGAGTCTGTAGAGATGAACCATGGCAAAGGTAAGCAATACTCAGAAACTTAAAAAAAGTAACAAGAAGAAAATATTGAATGATTAGCTAGACAAACAAGCAAAATACATACAAACATAAAGAGAAATAATTTGAAATGAATTGCAATAGCTCCGTTGACTATAAACGAATTAGAATATGAAACCAGTCGAAACTAAACGAGTAATATTATTTAGGTTTATAAATGGAAACGGAAAACTTATTTCACAAAATAATTTAAGTTGAAGAAATTGAAAAGCATTTAGGCAGAATACCGCAATGAAAGTTTATTTTTAAGTATCAAGCTGGAGTAGCACTCAGTTAATAAAACCTCTAGAAGAGGATGGATGACAGCCGTAGAATCAATGAAGAGTGTTGCTGCTGTAACCAGTGAACAGTTAGCGGAGCTGGTGAACGACCTATCGGTGGACAGACACCTTACAGTTTTTAGTGTAATCGGTAAACGGTGATCGGGCTTCGTTGAATGCTGTATTGGTCTTATCGATCTGTAGAGGGGGGTTACGATTGTTCGGTGTAATCGGTTCTCAAGCAACCTGCGGCTGATGGAATCGACACCCGGTGATTCGTATATGACGAATTGGTAGATTTGTAGATGTTGGTGGATAAAATTTTTGAATCAGCGATGCTCATATGACGAATCTGTTGATCGATTTCTATGCAACCTTTGGTTGGTGAATTCAATATTCGGCTAGGCACAGCCGATGAATACGTGGTAGGATTGCTGAATCGGTGATGCACGGATGACCAATAGGTTGATAAATTTCCAAGCAACCGGTGATTGGTTAAGTCGATGTTTGGCCAGTCGTAGCTGACGTATCTGTGTTAAGACTTGTGAATAGGCGATGCGCATATGACGAAGCGGTTAATCGATTTCTAGGCAACCGGTGATTGGCAAAACCTACGTCTGGCGAGACGTGGGTAACGAATCGGGGAAATGGTGTGTGTCGGTGGATATTTAGTATTTATATAGGGGGCAGTAAGTGCGGTGGCGCAGTAAGTGCGGTGGCGGTGGACGCACCTTCTTCTAGGAGAAGGAGGTAGAAACTAAGTTCCTTCACACCTTTTCTCCGGACACACCAAAAAATAGTGGGCGATCAAGGTCACTTGTTGATCAAATGTGAAAAGACATTGCAAGAAGAATTACATCTATTCACGCAAAGTGTTTCCGGTACTGACGTGCCTTATTTTAAGTGGTGCCGGCGATCCCCTATCAAATACAAGATGATGTTGTTATTGTTGTAGCGATAAAGACACCCCCCGAAAGCTTTGAGGAGTGTTATCGATGTTAGTGGTACTTTGCCGGATATCAGTTTGTTACTGAAGTATTATCGTTGTTTTAGCGTTAATTCAGTACAGACCGGGTAAACTCGTAAACGCCGGAGTGCCATTACATTGCTGTTAAATTGTATCTACGTAGGTATGTACCTAAATAAATATTTTTATTGTCACTTCTACATGTACTGCTAAAATCATTGTGAGTACATTCATCTCATTTCGAGCATATTGTTTTGATAATGAAGAAGTAAAAAATAAACGTGATTAACGCAGAGATATCGTGCTTTTGAAATATAATGGTATTCCTTTGATGCTTGGATAAGAACCTTAAACACTGTTTGAAGGAACCGTTTTTCAAACGTTTTCTTAGATATTTTCATAGAACATAATTTGTGAACACTGGCTCGAGGTCAGGTGTATTAAAAACACAACGTTTTTTGTTTTTTCCCGAAATGTTTCAATCTCCATCGAAGATCGTCTTCAGGGGCTACAACAAATATTGCACAAAGAATTTTCAATAAATATTTTAAACACTATAACTATTGTGACGAATATGAGCGATACTAAGTGATACTCACATCCCTAGTCTGATGCTAAGTAAATGAAGTCACAACAACAATAAAGCAGACAGTCACTTGTATCTACATAAACGAGTAAAACATTATGTCTACACATATGTACGTACACGCAGCAGAGAAGATATGCTCCCAAAAGTATGCAATTGTAATTGTTGAAGTGTCGCTCACAAAAACACGCATATGAGAAGCTATATACGTGTATCTGTAGTTATAATTATATGGCGGCAACTAAGTAAATTCTGGAAGCGCCTAGAAGGTGCCACGAGGAAATCAAAGAGTATAAAAGCACCAGCGATAGAGGCGATATAATCAGTTTTTGATTAAGAACGCAATCTGTCGGGCAATAGCAGAGTTTCATTTGAGCTATCAATCAGTTTGGTTGTTAAGCAAGCTAGTTGCAAAGTATAAGTGTTATTGTGAAGTACTTTAATAAAGGCCATTTTTCCATTATTCAATATTGGAGTTATTTATTCAACATTTTAGTGATTCGAACTTAGCAGAAGGGCAAATAAGAGGATTTGCAAGTAAATTCGTTACAATGTATATACATACATATATCAGTCGAGCAACTGAGCTTCCAAGCGTCTACTAAGTGCCGATCTATGTGTGCGCAGTTTTCTATGTCACCTTTGTAATTTAGTCTCTTATTTGATGGTGTATTTGTAATATGTAGCATTTCCAATGTGTACCTTTTATTAAAATTATTTTGGCTTTGTAATATGCTCACAGCATCAAAATCTAGTCGGTGGCCGCTCTCCGTACAATGGGCCGCTAGTGCAGTTTTTTGTGTATTATCAGATGTTCTATATTTTATGTCTGATCGATGGCCTGCTGTTCTTGTTTTAAGTTTGTTTTTTGCTGTACCTACATTTATCTTTTCATAAGTATTTTTTTCGTCACCAGTACATGGGATATTGTATATAATATTATTTTTGTCCAAGGTTGCCACGAACTGGACTAAATTCCAGAAACATGTAGAAACAAAACTGGGACAACCCAAAGAGGTTGCTAATGTAGAGGAACTGGAGGAGTTGAATAAATTCCTAACAAGGACGCTAATGACTGCGTATAACAAAGCTTGCCCTCTAAGAAGATTCAGAGGAAAAGCAAATCCCCCTTGGTGAAGCAATGAGCTGAGTCTTCTAAGAAGACAGGTAAAAGAGTGTGTCGGGACGAGTACAGGGATCTACTGAGGATCTACAAGCGTGAAATTACCAGGGTGAAGAGAAACTTATGGAAAAGTTTCTGTACTGACATAGAGTGCTCCAGCGAAACAGCACGGTTGAGAAAAGTTCTATCAAAGGGAAACATAGTCCAGGGACTAATAAAGAAAGAGAACGGGGAATGGTCACGTAATAGTGAGGAATCCCTTGAGGTGCTTCTCGATATACAATTCCCATCGGGACACGGTTTAGAAGAGCCAGCAGACATCACTCACACTTCGATCACGGAGCTAGTAGTGCCGGGCTTGGTGACCGATACCAAGATCGAGTGGGTGGTGAAGACGTTTTCTAAGTTTAAATCGCCGGGCCCAAATGGTATATTCGCGGCCATGCAACAAGGCTCAAGTAGGGCGGTCGTGGAATGGCTTAAAGTAATACTCGATGGGTGCATAAGACTGAATCATGTACCGCACTCTTGGAGAACTGCTCGTGTAGCTTTTCTACCAAAGGCGGGGAAGATCGGTCACGTGTATCCCAAAGACTATAGACCCATTAGCTTAACATCATTTCTGCTCAAAACTTTCGAGAGGCTGATAAATGTGTACATAAAGTCCAACGTGGATGAAAAGCGTCTCTCCACAACACAGCATGCGTACACCAAAGGCAAGTTGGTATACACCGCATTGCATAGGGTGGTAATAAGCATAGAGAAATCCGTGGAATATAAGGAGTATGCTTTAGGAGTCTTCTTGGACATTGCCGGGGCTTTCAATAACGTTGCAAAATGGGCGATTATGGATGGTCTTAATTACATTAAAGTACATCCTGCCTTAATCAGATAGATCGGCTGCATGTTAAATTGCAGAAATATTACATCACAATGGGGATTGTACGAGGCGACGAAATCAGTGGACAGGGGCACGCCGCAGGGAGGGGTGCTATCACACCTGCTGTGGACGCTGGTCATCAACCAACTGCTCAGGCAGTTCGATGAGGGACCCGTAAAACTTACGGCTTACGCAGATGACGTTGCAATTGTAATAAGTGGAAAGTGCCTTCCAACGATAAGTTCTTTGATGGATCGGGCGCTTCGGGATATTCATACCTGGGCATCTAATGTCGGGTTGAAAGTCAATGCGGAGAAGACGGATATGGTCTTGCTTACAAAGAGGTACAGGGTCCCAAATTGGACCAGGCCTAAGTTAGGAGGGGTGACCTTACAGGAGAAACCTTGCACAAAAAATCTAGGAATCATCCTAGACAGTAAGCTGTCATGGAAGCTCAACGTGGAGGAGAGGGTCAAGAGGGCCTCAACGGCGCTCTATGTATGTAAAAGAATGCTGGGGTGTACGTGGAGCCTATCGCCCTCTCTTTCTCATTGGGCTTTTACAGCGATTGTAAACCCTATTCTATACTATGGAGTTCTTGTTTGGTGGAAAGCCACACAAAAAACAACATACCTCAAAAAATTAGAGGGGGTATGCAGACAATCGATGCTTAGCATTACGGGAGCCCTGAAAACAACCACGACATCTGCACTCTATGCCATTCTAGACATCCCACCTGTAGACCTGGTAGCAAAAAACAAAGCGTTAACGACTGCAACCAGGCTCGGTGCTTCGGGGCAGCTTGAGCGCCGACGATATGGCCATAGTAGCATAGTGTCATCAATCACAAGACAAACAGACTACACGATTCCCTGTCTGCGCTTCGAGGGAGATCTTAAGGCCACAATAGAGGTGGACGGTTGACGCAAGGTTGCGCAAATGGCGGACGAGGCGATACATGTGTACACCGATGGTTCCAAAGTAGTGGAAGGAGTAGGGTCTGCGGTATACTGCGTTGATCTGGAAGTAAGCAGATCTTACAGGCTGCCGGATTACTGTAGCGTTTTCCAAGCGGAAATATTAGCCTTAACCAAAGCAGTAGAAACCCTGGAAGAGAATAGCTTAAGCTGCAACCGTGTTAACTTTTATATTGACAGTCGAGCAGCAATTAAGGCAATAAACTCGCATAGCACAGTATATAAATGCGTGTTAGAGTGTAATCAGTCTCTGGAGAGAAATGGGGCAGAGAGAAGCATACATCTATATTGGGTCCCAGGGCATATGGGAATAGATGGGAATGAAAAAGCAGATGAACTAGCTAAAAAGGGCGCATCCCTTGAAGCTTGCTCCGTAGATATCTCAATTAGATTGGGCGAGATTAAGCGAAGGCGAGAGGTGCACATTATCGACCAAGCGGGAAAGGCGTGGGTTCAAGCACGGGGCTGTAAAGTGTCGAAGATTATGTGTAGGTCTTACAACCTTAGACTAACACAGTTGCTTCTATCATTAAAAATAGAGGACTGTAGACTCATGACGGGTATTCTGACTTGACACTGCCTTCTGGCGTCACATGCCTTTAAATTTGGCTTGGTCAGTGATAGCAGATATAGGAAGTGCGGGTTGGAGGAGAAACGATCGAGGACGTTCTGTGCTCGTGCCCTGCACTTGTCAGGCTAAGACTCCAGCTATTAGGAGTGATACAGCTGTCAGATCTAGAAGCAGCAAGTGGCTTAAGTCCTAGGAAGCTTCTAGTATTTGCCAAGAAGGCGGAATTATTTTATAAGATAGGTCCTGGTTTTTGATAGGGTTTTTCAGTTTGGTCGTTAAAACAAATTTCTGGTAAAACTACGGACTCAATCAGTCTATGTGAGGTCCTCATGGACCGGCCAGTTCAACGTACCTACCAAGGTTGCCACTTTACTTTTCATGTTGTTAAAGACCATGTTAGTAGTGTAGGCTGGTTTATGTGCTATGTTGGCGTTTGTTCTATCATATATATCCGAGTATTTTATTCTTTCGGATAAGCCTGGTATGTATATCATTGATTTATAAATTGCCGTTTTTTTTAATGTATTAGTCCTGGTGGGAAATCGTAAATTTTTAGGATTTGTGTTATCCGCTTTTTGTTTTCCGAGTGGAACATTTTATCGCTAGTGTCTAATGCCCTTGCGATAAAATTTTTTGCCAGTGTTCACAAATTATGTTCTATAAGAATTAATAGGTCGCAGAAGAAATACATATTTATCTTAGATATTTTCTTTCAAAGCTCACTTAGATTTTCCGAGCTAAGAATTGTGATGGCGGCCTAATTGTTTATGGAATTTTTTTCTTTCTTTCCTTTGTATAAAATTTATATGACTTCATGTTATATTAAATATGTTCTGCTATTTGTATGTATGCATTTATAAGCATTTTATCGGCGTGCCCCACGCCACCTTGAAACCCACCCCGATCGTCTAATTGATTCTGTAGTCCAATTCCAGTCCATTTAATTTTTATTCACATTTATATATTTGTATTCAACCTAGAATTTTATAATGAATTAATTTCCAAAGAAATTACTCACAATTCACTCATGTATTTTTATTTACCATTTTGTTTACATTTAAGTAAATAACAGTAAGCGAGCACGAAAAAAAAGTGTCGTCATATAAAGAAGCAAAAATTTCAAAATTAATCTCTTTTTTATCGTATTTAAAGAAGAAGTCAGCCACAGCTTTTTTCCATTCCAATCAATTGAGGCTATTTAACATTTTAAATTCAATCATGGTAATTGGTGTTTGAAAACGAATGAATAGAGGAACAATAGAGAATTGTAACTACGCGTTAGTTGATAGCAGGGAGACTGTGTATGTGTTGTTGTACATGGCTTCAAGGATGTTATGTTAAATGAAAAAGGTGCTGGGAAAAGCTTTAAAGTGAGCTAAAAGGGTACAATGGTATTGTGAAAGCCACATGCATATATACTGACATATGTAGGTATGTATGTAGGCACATTAATCTCTCCGCCAAAAAAAAATCCACTTTCATAAGCAATTATACAATTTTATATTATTTAAAATTCCTGAAAATACTTGTTCACAAATTTCTCAATTTTAAGAAATCACTACCACACCTTTCGGAATATTTTCAAAATAACTTCGAGATTGCTCTCTAGAAAATTTCTAAATTTCAAAACAACCGAATAAGTAAGCGGTTCCGAAAATTCAATGTCGCAGCCGAAAGGATAACCGGTTTATTTGCTGTTCCCGGTCCCGAAAAGGTAACAGCTTTAGAAAATATAGTCTGTTTCGGAAGGGTAACCAGTATAGAAAACGTTTAAAATTGAAAACGATAGCCGTTTTAGGAAATGTAACCGCTTCCGTAAAAATTACCGTTATACAAAACGTAGCCCGTTCCGAAAAGTTAACTGTTTTAGAAAATATAGCATGTTTTGAAAAAGTAACTGATTCCGTAAAGTTCACCAGTTTTAAAAAGATACCCTGTGAGCTAAAAGTAAACAGTTCCCTTCAAGAAAGCGCTTTAGAAAACGTAGCTGGTTTCGAAAAAGTAACCGGTTCAATAAAACTAAAAATTTTCAAAAAGGTAACCGATGTCCTAAAAGCAAATAATTTCCGAAAAGTAAATGCTTTCGAAAAGGTTACCGGTTAATCAAAAGTTACTAGTTTCTCAAAATTAATTGGTTTCGAAGAAATAACTGTTTCCCAAAAAGTAACCGGTTCCGAAACAGTAACTGGTTCGGAAAGAAACCGGTCCATATAAAGTAACGGCTTCTAAGCGTATGGCCCTGGAAAAAGTAACCGGTTTCGAAACAGTAACTCTTTCGGAAGAAATAACCAATTCCGAAAAGTAACCGGTTCGTAAAAGGTGATGGCTTCTGAAAAAATATGTTTCTTGAAAAAGAAAAGGGTTGCCAGTCCGGAAAAGTAACCGGTTTCAAAAGAGTAGCCGCTTTGGAAAAATTAATCGGTTCGTTTAAACAAACCGGTTACGAAAAAGCAACCGATTCGGAAAAATTAAGCAGTTCCAAAAAAATAACCGGATCGAAAAAAGTATTCGGTTCCAAAAAACTAGCTGTTTTGGGTACGAAAACGTTACCGCTGCGCAATATGTAACCAGTTCGAAAGAGGCAAAAGGTTTCTAAAAGTTAATTAGTTAGGACACAGTAAACGGTTCTGAAAAATATATCAACTTTTAAAAAGTAATCGCTTCCGAAACGGTAACATATTATAAAAAAGACCAGTGTATAATATGCAATCGGATCTGAAAAAAGAAGAGGCTTAGATAATGTAGTCGGTTCCAAAAAATGTATCTGTTTCAAAAAGTAAACTATTCCCAGCGAGAAGCAATTCCGTAACCATTTCAAAAATGTTTGGATGAAGAACAGGTTGGAAAAGGGAAACTAATTGAAATCACCAGAGAAAAGAAGAACATAATTTATATACAACTCCATTGCTTTTGGGAGCAGTAGACTGTAATACTTCAGTTAAAACAGACCGCTTGTCGCAATGAGCGAAAATATTTTTTGTTTTCGTTGTTTTAATTACAAAGACACTACCAGAAGGTTTTTGGGAAGTGTTATTGGTTTTGACGACCCTTTAACGGATATAGATCCGATACGTTCCGATACCGGCCAACCATATCTTTTTGATAAGATCACCCTGAATCTTCTAGGTCATACCATCCACACTCTCTCGCTCCGTATGGAGCTTGGGGTCATCGTTGCCTCGCCTACTATATATGGGCATGCTATATGCATATTTTTAAAAGCATTTGATTCATTAGTTCATTAGAACCTTTTGAATCAGAGTTGTCTCACTCTTAAGTATTGTGGCGAATATTAGCATCACTATGCTGTTAGTAAATAAATGCATACTTGTATACATGAAAGATACGTTCCGTCAAAGTAATACATTTACACACGAACATAGAAGGCGACTAAGAATTTCTCACATACACATATGTAGTCATCCTCTAAGAGCAAAAGTTATTCACACATACACACGAGTATAGCTAAATAACCAAGTATGCGATAAAACTGTTCCATGTTCTAGAAAAGTCTAGACTTTAGGAGAAATATTCAAACGAGAAAACAGAGAGTATAAAGGCAGCGCAAGCTGAAGAATATCTAATGAGTTTGATTTAAACACGCTAGTAGTGAAGTATAATTGAAGTATAAAAACGATTTTGCAAAATTGAATATTGGAGTTATATATTCGACAGTTAAACGAATTGAACGTTAATAGAAGGCGCATAATTACCAAGAACCCCAAAAATTTGTTACAGTATATAGTATCTCGAATAAAAGCAGTTTATATACAAAATCTAATATGACATTGACAGAGATAGTCGCACATCGATACACTGATACACTGTAATAATTCTAAATAAAAGAGATTTTACAAGGAGTTTGAGATAGTTAAATAACTTAATTCGGCAAACTATATAGTAAATTTAAAACAAATTTTAAGGTTTTTAATAGAAATATCGAAATTTACGCTTTTTTTTTTGGAGCCGGTCTAATATACATTTGTAAGCATTATAGGGTACAATATTCTCAAAATTCAAACAATTATACAAAAATAGCTTCACGTATAGAATACAAAGAAAAAAAAAAGTTTAAATGGGTGGCGCAAAAATGCATTGATTTGCGAATTCTTATTTCATATGAAAATGTGTACGAGCATTTGTGTGCTTTGTGTAAATTGCTAAGCCAATCTAAAGCTAACAGCTCTTTTTGCGCATCCGTTTAAGTTAACAGCTTTTGGGTTTAGCGACAAAATAAAACATATCCGCTCAATTTTATTTTTTAGATACTACGATTAAAGATGGGGCTATTAGGAAAGCTTTTAGTGATAAATCGGGTTAAATGGTTTTATGGATTTCTTGTTTTTTGTTTTTTTTTTTTTTTTTGTTGATACCTACTAATATATATATGATTGTTTGTGTGTCCATTAATGAACTTGTCAATAAAAATGTACTTAAAATTATATACAATGTTGTTCGCGTTCTCAAAAATTTTAAAATTTTGTTGTTAAAAATTTTTTGGAGGTTCACACCAAGATGAAACATATATGTCATAAATAATTTACAGAATTGTAGGGTGGATCCGTGTGTAAAAGTCTGCATTCCGATGATAAACATCAAAAGGACTTGGATAAAAAGACAACTCTTAATTGACGATGACTCACACAAACGTTTAAAGGACAATTTTTGATTACATGCACCTGCAATGTCCGTTTCCTAAATGGGATTAGTGTAGATAGCCGCTGGTTGTTGCAAAATCCAACATCACCGCGATCCAAAAAATACGACGGACTAAGCAAGAAAGGAAGAACTTTAAAAAATATGACATCTACTGGAGTGGCCATGCAAATAAGCGCAGTATCGGATTCGTGGTGGGAGAGAGACTTTTTGTCAAGTACTGACGTTCACACCTTTGGACGAACGTCTGGCCGCTGTCCGAATAAAAGCAACATTTTTAATATATCATTCCTTAGATGCACCGACAGAAAAGAGAGACGATGAGGTAAGAGGAGCTTTGTATGGATTATATAAAAATCGTGCTTGGCTACTTCAATGCCAGGTTGAACAATAAAAGGGTTTTCAGGCCCCATAGTTGGAAAGTATCGAAATCGGTTATCAAAAAATATATGCTGCCTATAGGGCTACGTTAAAAGCGAGCGCAACAAGAAAAGTTTGCAAATGCTGCCGCGAGTTTAAAAAGGAAGCATGACGCCTTTTTAGGAAAAGAACAGAAACAGAAAAGCGCGAGTGAATGGAACTTGAACTGCAAGCCACCAGGAATAACGCCCGCATATTTTACAAATAAAATTGGCGACAGACTAAAGGTTTTAAGTGCGGAGAGTACAAATAATATAGAAGGAATATTTATTTCTCTGCGCTCCTAAACGGGATGAACCTCACAGGGATTATGTACTCGTACCCGCAATCAATGATAATGCAGTTATTGTCTCCCCACCCGATTATGACGAAGTCAGAATAGCAATAACCAGATTTGAAAGCAGCAAGGGCGCGAGTACTGACAGACTGCCTGCAGGGCTAATTAAATACGGCGGCGAGGAGTTGATAAGTTGCATGCATCAGCTTCGAAGCAAAATATGGTCGTACGATTTCAAGCCTTGTCATTGGAATCTAAGTGTTCTTTGTTCATTCCACAAGAAAGGGGATCCTGAAAACTGCGCCAACTATCTCGGAGTACAATGCTCAAAACTTTGAAATAACCCTCGACTAAAGAATTGACATCACCTCTTCTCTGTGATCAAAGCCGCCTTCGACAACCCAAAAAGGAGCTGCATATATGCTACTATGACTGAATTTGGTTTCTCTGCGGCTGTGCAAAACAGCTCAGTCAGAATTGAATATGAGCCAAATCGTACCACAAATACGATTTTTTTTAATATCTCGATCCTTGCGACAACTGGCGGCGATTTTTTTCATATGAACCAAATCGACTGCAAATACAATTTTTTGAAATATTTCGATCCATGAGCCACCCAATGAAAACAATTCCGAGTTTCAAGCTTGTAGCTTATCGGGAAAGTACTTCAAAACTCTGTTCGGTAGGTAGGTGTTGATAACAATATTTTTGGATGAGTGCATATTCCTTCACTTTCATAACATGGCCTAGCCAGCATAGCAACATGTTGCACAACATTGGGCAATGAAAATGGGGAACACTAAATCTACAACTTATTTACACAAAAAAGGGGAAAAGCTGAAGAAATAAAACTTGCCAATAATTATTACAAAATACACCCACAAAACACTATATACACACCATTGTTGCATGGAATTGTAATAAAATTTCTTACAGCAACAATAAAGTATAACAAGTTCCACAGTCTATGCTTAGCATCCACAATGAACCATTACTTGTCTTTTACGTTGCGCCCGAAAAAAAATCTTGTTTACCTACTGGTTGTGGATTGTAAATGCCAATAAGGGAAATTTCCCCTATTTTTTGTGGAACAACGACGACTACAACAATAATAATAACTCAAAGCAAGCAAAGAAACGACGTCGAAACAGCAAAGACGATTGCATTGTGTTGACATTAAACAACTGAATTAAACCAACAACAAAATTATGTGGGAAATTACTCAACAGCATCCGCTATTGCAACAACATACACACGCAGCCAACGAACAATGTCAAAAAGATATTAGGGCATTGCAGCAATTGGTGTGGTAGTCCTAAACAGCTGCTCGAAGCGTACGGTGCTTGTAAATGATGCGCGGACTTACGGTTTCGTGCGTAGAAAGCGTAGTGCAAAGTGGTTGTGTTAAAATACGTTAAACAATTGAATTGCGTGCGTTGCGAAACGAGTTGTAGTGTAAACGATTTTGTTTGTGACCTTTTTTTTTTGCCGTTAATGCACGACGGTGGCATAAATTATTTTCTATAATTTAATTGTGCAGCATAACAATAAATTTAATTAAAAAAGTAAAGTTCATGCAGTTGTCCTACTTAGTATTTGTATTTGTAGCAAGTTGTTGTCGTGCTCAGGTGTGTTTTTTGCTGTGTGAAATGTGAAACAATGCTTTTAATTAAAAATCGTTGAAAACAAGCAAGTTTCAATAATTAAATGCGAAAATATTAAAATTAAAAATAAACAAAAACCTGTGAAGTAATAAATAATATTGAATAAAAATTATATATGTACATATCTGCAGTATTGGTCAAAATATGAAAGTTACGTATACGCCGTGTACAACCGGCGTGTTTACTGAAAGTAAAACAAAAGATTTGCAATTGATCAAGTTCGGTTACAATGAATACTTGAAATAATTTAACAAAAGTGCTAGAGCTGTGCTGATTTTGTACCAAATAGTTGTTGTTGTGCTCGTTACTTAGCAACACATGTATAAGTGGGTGTGTTTGTTGCTATGGCAATGGTAAGGCAACGTGAAATTGCTAGCAGAAGCTGCAATGGGTAACACGACAAATGCAATTTTAAAACAACAACAACACTAAAAAGCAAACAATAACAACAGAAAAATAAAAAGGAACAAACCCAGTTACAATTATGTAAACAAATATGAATACAAAAACAATGTACTAGAAAACAAAAATAATAATCAACAAAAAAGTGCTAGAAACGCCAATTTTTCTCCTCTAAAGGTGAGCATCAAAAAAAAAATGTTTATATAAAACATATGCAAATAGTTTTTCACCAACGCTGTTGAGCCCATCATGCAATTCCATGTAACGTGAAAATTTACATTGCATAAAAAATCAACAATGCAAATTGTTTGAAAGGATATGACACGTTACATGACAATACGCACTGCGGTCACAGTTCCACGTAGAATTGCCTTTTTTATAACCCCCTCCCCTTCGTACAGTGTTGTGCGAAAAAAATGCATATGTATACAAAATAAAAAAAATAAAAAATGTTTACTTAGTGCGATAGCTGAAACATATCTGAAATATAGGGTTAATTTTTTTGGAGAATCGGGGCAGGCTTTCTTAAATTCAGATTCTAGCAACTAAGAAAGTCTTAGCTCAGGTGAAACTGTGCTCTCGTATATAAATAGAGGATACGTTGAAGGAGAAATTTTATGCAAATTAGTTAATATCAGGACTGAAATATACTAGTTACTTGTATATGTATATGCAAATATCTTTCTTTCTAAAAAGCTTTAACCGTCCTGTGCATAAATGGGTACCCGGGTACCGTTTGCATATTCAAATAATAATCTACAAATAGAAACGAGTTAAAATTGTGTGTCATCGCATGGGAATAAGTTTTCTACAAAAAGGAGAGAAAATTTTTTCAAATATAATTTCATAAAGATGTTTTTTTAATAAATTAGTTTTTTATTACTAGTTCTCATGACTGGGATACCCAGTTACCACTCGTAGTTCTCACGTTTTACGTAATCTTCAAATAGAAACAAGTTAACATTTTGTGGCATCCTATGGGAATAAGTTTTCTAAAAAAAGGAGAGAAACTTTTTTCAAATATACTTTCATAAAGATGGTTTTTTAATAAATTAGTTTTTTTATTACTAGTTCTCATGGCTGGAATACCCAGTTACCACTAGTAGTTCACACGTATGAACTGAATTGTAGTGCCCGTGTACCCAGCCATGCGAACTAAGAATAAAAATTATTCATGAACAGGGCGGTTAAAAAATGTACTGTCACAGAAAACAAACATCCATAATAAATCTCGTTAAAATTATATTTTAATTTAATTTAATAAAATTTTTGTTAGAAGTAGTTTTTAAAATTTTTTAAAGAGCTTAGCTAAAAGAAGCGAACCAAGATCATTTAATAATTTTTTTAAATTTTCAGATTTGCACTATCACATCGGTAATGATAATATTTGTTTATGTCATAACAGTATTTACAATTTTTCCTTTGATAAAACAAAAAAAAAAATTGAAAAAAGTGCGCATGGTCGTCAACCGATTTTGTGCACATTTCTTCCAGCGGCTTTTGACTTATGGCTTTCAAAACTTTAAAATTCTATTCTACTAAATGTGTGTGTTGCCACGCCTATTTTCGAAAATTTTAGTTTTGTACTATAAAGTTAATCCTTTAACTTTGCTAGTATTTATTCGTGCATTGTCGCATTTTTACATTTTCCGAAAATACCAGTATAAATTAATAATATATCTTAAAGATATTCAATATTTCGTTAGCAATGGACTTAAGATTTTTAAATGGGCTTCCGGTAAGCACAAGATTTTTAAGATATTTAAATTTTTGCTCAAATTATCGTGCTAAAGGTATGAATTTTTAAGCGGGGACTACGCTTATTGCTTTAGATGTATGAAAATATTTATTTGAAGCAAATTTTTAATTTATAATTTATTTAATAATTAGGGAAAAATTTAAACAACGTGACATCAGGACGGACAAGGCGACAGCTGTTTCGATTATACCTTGTAAATCTCTTCAAAGCCGGGAGTGGGATTTGAACCCGCACTCCTACTACGGTTGGAGTGTTACAAATGCATTCAGCCACGTCGTGCCTTAGCTGTTGTAAACCTTATACCAGTTGCCTTCTGTGCATATTTTCTTTATTCATAGTCCATACTTCGTATGGCGTCATATGGTAAATTTGTGCGTTAGTAAGGCGGTTTCAGAGAAACTTGGTGTTGGTGCTTTTGTTCTATTTTATAGAACTACAACGAATTAACCAATGTTGTCTATTTGTATGAATTTTTAAGCGGCGATTAAACTTATTGCTTTAAATGTATGAAAGCATTTATTTGAAGCAATTTTTAATTTATAAGTTTATTTAATAATGCTAAAGTCTACAAGTGTATGCTGGGTATACAACACCTTACTTGTTGCGGTGTACAAGTGGAAGGAGTAGTTGGAACATAACATAAATTATTTGGTTTTATTTTTCTGGCAATCGGAATAAGCTAGCTCAAATCTAGATTCAAAATCTGCTTGACTTCATCAGCCGTTGCGCTTGATTTTAAAACAATCCGCTTCATCTTCAAAAAGTAACAACTTTCTTTTTACATCCACTGGAATTTTCTCGGTCTCAGCCATTTTAGTTGAATGCAGTTTCGTAAGTACGTAGAAGGCCTCAAGGAATCAAACCATTTATCTCGTGTGCTTTCAAGAACAATTCTGAAACTTTTCTGTACTTGTTACTAAGTTTTAGGAAATGTCAATGGCATAACTTTACTGGCAACATTATGTACAGTTCGAAATCTCAGCTCTCGGAGGGAAAGTCGCCTTTAAGGAAGACTATATTTGTTAACAAAAAATTTCAACTAGGTTCACAAAAAGTAACGCATGGGAGAGCAGAGGAAGGATAAACCTAAATGTTTTTGTTATTTTTAACGATGATGCTTGACTAAAAGTTTGAAGAAAAGTATTTTTAAAAAGTAAAGGGTTACCGGAAGATAATGATATCTAAGAAGCAGTGGATTTTTCTATCATATCTTGTCATCTTATCACTACAAAAGTTGTTGGTTTTGTTAACGGATACATGCAGTCGCTGTTCAAATTTGTTGCGCGATATACAACAGATTAGATATTGGTCCTTAGGCACAGGAAAACGCCGCGAAAAATTCAAATGAGTAAGAGAAAGATGATACATTTGATGTTTGGAGTATACATTATTTTTTTCTTGTGTAAGAACCTGCTTGAGCAAATTTTCACAGAACCTTAAAAAAACTGTCGTCTTAAAATCCTCTTGCTGGGATATTGGGCAAACTTTCCTCAGTATTTATAAAACTTATGTCCCACATCTTACCAGACCATATCGTATGCCTAAGTATAGCTCTCTCAATAGAGCGCTTCCAAAGAAAACTATTCTTCGAACGCCAATCAGAATTTGGCTCCGTTATAGTTTTTTATAACCACGACGCTCAGTTAAAATATATTTCAAGAAAAATGAAAGACGGAAACTTTCACCGATGGCTGGTCTATATACTGAGAGTATTAGTAAATATATTAAACTAGTTTTACCCGGCTTTGTTTGTAACGCCCGAGATCGAATGAAAGTTGCGTTATTTTTTCTGTTTTGTCTGTTGATAATTTAGTTTATTGTTCTGTAAATTGAATTGAACTTCATTCGCATATTTGGTGAAATTTTCGTTTAAAACATTTTATTATTGTATCTTGTTGTTTATAGCAGATTCTTATTTATATTGAGAAAAAAAATCAAACATGACAAAATCTTGTTAGTGTAGTGTCATCTGTTGGAAACAGAAAGCAATTTCGGACCTATTACAAAGGGGTTTTCTGTAAAGTGGTATAAATCAGTTCTATTGTAATTTTGAAAAATTGTTTGCAATTTGGCTTGGAAAAAAGGTATTTTCAAAAGTCCGGAGAAAAAACGGAAGTTGAAAAAAAAGAACCAGAATGAAAAAAAACAAGTAAGGAAGGCTAAGTTCGGGAGTAACTGAACATTACATACTCAGCTGAGAGCTATGGAGACAAAATAAGGGAAAATCACCATGTAGGAAAATGAACCTAGGGCAACCCTAGAATGTGTTTGTATGACATGTGTATCAAATGGAAGGTATTAAAGAGTATTTTAAAATGGAGTGGGCCATAGTTCTATAGGTGGACGCCATTTCGGGAAATCGCCATAAAGGTGGACCAGAGCTGACTCTAGAATTTCATTGTACGATATGGGAATCAAATGGAAGGTGTTAATAAGTATTTTAAAAGGGCGTGGACTTAGTTCTATAGGTGGACGCCTTTTCGAGATATCGCCATAAAGGTGAACCAGGGGTGACACTAGAATTTGTATGTACGATATGGGTATCAAAGGAAAGGTGCTATTGAGTATTTTAAAAGGGAGTGGGCCATAGTTCTATACCTTGACGCTATTTCGGGAAATCGCCATAAAGGTGGAACAGAGCTGACTCTAGAATTTCTTCGTTTATTCTTAACAGCAGCAGTTCCATTTGTTTGGACTAATTAATAAATTTTCGCTTAATACTTATAAACTTTTTGATTATAATCAACTTAAGATACACAGTTTAATACTGTGAGTTAATCACTTACTTCAATGATGACGTCCTTAATAAAGTTTTTTTTTTGTTTTTATTAGTCGTAATTAAATTAATCATTATTGGTATTCCCTCCCCTTGCAGCTGTTAGCTAGGTAAGGATGCTTACTTTTTTTCCGCTGGTTGTTGTTGTTATAGCAATGCTTCATCCCATCTAAATGGTAAGACTACTCGCAACTTGTCATGAGTATTTTCGGACGGGAGGCCGAGGAGACTTGCAGTATCATAGGGTAGGCCAGAGAGTGGCGTTGGTACCATATTTAATTGAAAAGGTTATTGCCGCCATTTCGGTACACGTTGCAAATAGGACATACATTATGTATTTCGGGGTTGATTCTGGATGTATACTGTTTGGTCCGTTACAGTATCCAGACCGAAATTTGGCTATAATTAGGCACATCTCCCTGTGTAGTTTGCTTTCCTCTACTGGGAGTTTTGAGTATTTGAGAACGGGGTTTTCGATGTGATTCCTGGCATCATAGAGGTTCGACGTCTTTTTGTGGATATTTCTATGGACCTCTTTGCCCTTCTTCTCTACGGCTAAGTTCTCAGATGCAGCAATTCTATATTTGCGGAGATGACTTTTTAAGTCCCTGGGAGGCGTGACTTCTATAATATGTCTGTTGCAATGCCCAGATTTCTGGGTATTCAGCAGAAATTCTTTGTTAAACATTTCTTGTCATTTTTTTTTATGCAGATGTAAAAAGACACCCCGTAGCAGTGGTTTTTTGACAGTAGTTTCTTCCAGCGTGTATCGCTCAGCCTCAATGACCTTTTTGTGAGGCACGCAGCATGCAAGCGGCCGGGCAATTGCTTTGTATGTGGTAACGGACTTTTCTTGATCTTCACCCCAATTGCTGTCGGTAACAGATTTGAAAATTTTGTTACTGCTGTGGAGTTAATGTACAATTGCGGATGCAAGCTCACAAAAACAGGGAATAAGCTTTTAGGTTAACATTGTTACCTCGTTTAGTCTATGTAAGGTTACCACCGACCGGCCAGTCCAACGCAGCTTCAAGGAGTTTTTGTGTTGTACCAATAAAAGCTTACACTCTCGCGATAGTCTCCCGAAAATGTCTTCCTAAGTTTTGTATAGAATATTCTTAGCTCGGGATTTGTTTAATCGACCTGTATGTTTGAGTAAGGGAAAGATCCACGTGGTACCACAACGGGACTTAAGTGCACTGCTGCTTGCACCAATGGCCACTCTAACCTATCTTAACCTAGCCTGAAGTTGCACTAAATATGAAACAGAGTTCACACTTTTACAAAAACTGCTGAACACTTGAGCACTGCCCTTGTTGCAGTGACAGCTATGATTTACAATAAAGTATGAACTTGTAACTAAATAAAATTATATTTTGCCATTCGCTATGCAGTTTTGGTTGCTTTTGTGTTGCACAACACTTTATGCATGTAAACACAGCCTTTTATATTTATCAATGTAAAGCCTCATGGCAATCGGCAAATGTAGCTCTTGGGTTCAGAAAAAAATAAAAATATATTTGAAATGGAAAATGTAAATGAAAACAAGTAAGGAAGTCTAAGTTCGGGTGAAACTGAACATTACATACCCAGGTGACACTTGGCATGCTGTTGTTGTTTGTTTTGTGTTCTTAATAGTGTTACAAGGGTGCGCAATAATACATATACATATGGTTCTATTCTGAACTAATTTTCGTTTAAAAGAAGCAAAACGAGAGGCTAACACCAATGACCCTAGCTGGTAATAATTCAGTTTTCCTTCAGATATTGGGATTTCCCTATTGTTTACAAGTAAGTATATACAAAAAAAGTATAAAAAGGGCAAAGATATTAACAAAATTTACAAAGTTTACTAGAAGTAACTTATTACCTGCATCTACGCATTTTGCAAAATCTTTTATATGAAAGAAGCCGATTTAACTGATTTAGTTAATTTCTACTGAAAACAAGATTTGAATGTTTTCCCATTTCTTGTTATAACGGCACAAAATACGATTGGTACAAAACTATATTTCGTTAAGATTTAACTTACTATTTTTGCCCTTTTTAAAGTCATTCATATAAAAGTGGGCGTGGTCCTTAACCAATCTCATCCATTTTCACTACGAATATTTCCTGCTTTAAGGAAAATATATGTACCCAATTTTGTTACAATATGTAAATTTTTCTTCGAGTTATGGCTCCCGAAACACAGAAAATTGCTTAGTCATAAAAGAGCTGGTGCCACGCCCATTTTTTTAAATTTTAATCTTTTACTATTTGTTTTTATAAATCCACAATGAAATACCATTTCTATAAAGCTCTTTTTTGCAAAGATATAGCATACTTATTCGTCGACGACCCTTTTAAAAATCTTTAATATATAAGTGGGCTTGGTCCTTAACCGATTTCGTTAATTTTTCTTCAAAGCATTCCCTATAGTAAAGACAAACTCTTTGCTGAATTTTGTTACGTTAGCTTTAACGATTTTTGATTTATGATTAATACTATTTGTAAAATTGATTTTATCACAAGTGGGCGGTGCCACGCCCGTTTTAAAATTTTTTTTTTAAATTTTTATCGAGAGTCTCAATATCAGTCCACACGTCAAATTTCAACATTCTAGGTGTATTATTTACTAAATAGTTAGGTTTTTTGTGTTTTCCAAAATGTTATGTATATAAAAAGTGGGCGTGGTTATCATCCGATTTTGTTCGTTTTCAATACCAATCCATTCCGGACAAGATAAGCTCGTGTTCCAAATTTGATGAAGATATCTCAATACTTACTCAAGTTATCGTGTTAACGGACGGACGGTCGGACGGACGTGGTTCAATCAAATTTTTTTTCGATACTGATGATTTTGATATATGGAAGTCTATATCTATCTCGATTCCTTTATACCTGTACAACCAACCGTTATTCAATCAAACTTAATATACTCCGTGTGCAGAGCACGCTGTGTATAAAAACGGCCGAAGCAGCTCTCTGTGCAACAAAATTAGGTTCATATGTACGCCGTATGTTTTAAATCCAAATTTTATTTAATATTTTCAGGAACGTTAAACAGAATTGATTTGTAACATTGGATTTTTAACAATGTGTTATTATCAAGGGTCCTGTGTTTACATTGAACGCCATGATCTTTCAAGAGTAAAAAATTTTGTATGTCACTATATTTGGGAACAGCTTTGATTTCAAATTAAATTTAAAAAAATAGCAAAACATTAACACATGCACACTTGGTTGCCATTTGTTCAAATAATGAAATATTACATCTTTGCTTTGCCGAATGTATAGCCAACTCATATAAAAGCAAACGAACTAGTTTTTCAGGTTTTTAACACGAAAAATTAAAAGCTTCTATCTCAACGTAACACCAATTTGTGCTTTTTTTTAAACGGTTTTATTTAGCTTGAGTTGACAGGCTGCACGGCCGCATGCACGGCCGTTGTGAACGAATCTTGTAAATGAAATTTAAGTAACTTTCCGATAAGCTACAAGCTTGAAACTTGGAATATAGTTCAGAACCCGATGAAAATGCAATAATAAGAAAAAATCGCCGCTATGTGGCGCATGGATCGAGATATTCACAAAAATCGTATTTGTGGTCCGATTTGGCTCATATTTGGAACACATAATACATGCAAGAATAAAAAGCGACTTATGAAAAAAAATTGCCGCTAGGTGGCGCAAGGATCGAGATATTCACAAAAATCGTATTTGTGGTCCAACTTGGCTCATGCCTGGAGCACATAATACATACAAGAATAGAAAGCGATCTGTCAAAAAAAATCGCCACTAGGTGGCGCAAGGATCGAGATATTCACAAAAATCGTATTTGTGGTCCGATTTGATTTGGTCCATATTTGGAACACATAATACATACACGAATAGAAAGCGACCTATGATGCCCGATTTGGCTCATATTTGAAACAAATATTGCACACAGTCCAGTAGAAGTGATATCAAAATATTTTGGAGTTGGAGGAGGGACAAGCATACGTGGCGCAGAGTCGAGTAAAGTCTTTGGAAGGATTATGTATTGAGGACTTAGGTTGTAAAAAATTGTCAGGAAAGAGTCCTTGTAATAATGAGTCACTAAATGAACTAAATAGAATGAGAAATTATAGGCAATTAAATAAAGACTAAAAATTGAAAATAAAATAATTAAAAAAAAAATTTTTAGTTAAAGGGTTTTATTGAAAACAATACTTACATGAAATAATAATAATACGAAAAGCTAGAAAATAATTAGGTAGGTCCTAGGTACTAGTCACCACACTCCTTATCAATCTAGGGCGTTGATCAGACAATTAAATAAAAGCGTTGGACGCGTCATATTTCTATTGATAGTCATAAGTAAAACCAACTGTACCTTAATCAGGTTATGATACACCTCACATTTTTAGAAATTTCACGCGCCCAACGCTTTTATTTAATTGTCTGATCAACGCCCTAGATTGATAAGGAGTGTGGTGACTAGTACCTAGGACCTACCTAATTATTTTCTAGCTTTTCGTATTATTATTTTTTCATGTAAGTATTGTTTTCAATAAAACCGTTTAGCTTAAACCTTTTTTTTTAGTTATTTTATTTTTTAAATAAAATGGCGAAAACACTTAAACAAAAAAATTAAAGCTTTACGCCACTTAAGAAACCTGAAAAAGGCAATAACTTACAAACAAACAGACTTCAGTCTAGCACTAACGTATGCAGACCAATCATATGAATCACAGCGATCAAACACATTCAGAGAAATACGCCGCACCAAAGCATCATCAAATCATTTTCAACCTCATACCCAAATATTTGCCTACAAAACGTTTGAATTGCATTTGAGTAACGTGTTGGCACGTTCACCTATCACCTTTTATCATTTCAATTAAATGTTTCGTTTGTACGTACAGAGGTGTTTGTATGTCTGCGTGCAAAATGTTTGTATAGTGAGCAGCTAGTGTAGTATGTCTGTATGTTGTGTTATGAGATTTATATTCATTTGGTATGCAAAAATTGTCTAACGCATGTGATGCTATTTTCCGGCAATGTGTAATTTTATAAAAGCTTTTGCTTCCTTTGTTCAATAAATAAATCGCGCAAATAGATGCAGAAGTGAAAACAAACACTCAAATGGTTATTAGTGTCAATATAAATTGGAAAGGGAAATCAATTAAATCAACCAATGTTTCAATATCCGCTGATTAGTGTGCGTAAGCCATTTAATTTGAGAAGCTTACATGTGGTAAAAATTATTACGTGCACACAATTTTCAAACAATATAACAAATAGTAAGTAGGATGATTCTCGCTGCTCGATGCATGTTACGTATACGCCTAGGGGTGGGGCGTATTGAAAGGCGTTGATGAACGAAAATGTAGAGAATTTTACTTACATATGTATGCTGAGATTCACACCAAAACGAAATTTTTTTATAATAAACAAATCTTTCATTTTCGTGTGGACCTGGAGGTTGGAAAACAAATTTTGAAGTTTTTATTTTTAACGAAAACTGTATACTGTAACGAATTTTGGGGGAAATTCCGCTTATTTGAAACCTTCTGCTAACCTTCGAATCGCTAAACTGTTGAATAAATCACTCCAATATTCAGTATTGCCAACTGGTCTTTATTTAGATTACTTTGGGAGTAGTACCTCACAATTATACTGCACAACCAATAGCGTGCTTAAATCAAAACTGTTTAGTTATTACTCGCGCTGCTTTTATACTCTCGGTTTCCTCGTTCATCCATTTGTCCTAAGGTCTAGTAATTTCGCGCACAACATTTCTACCTCATGCTTGGTAATTGAGCTATATGCGTGTGTATGTGTGAGTAACTACTTCGGCTGATGACTAAATGTGTGTGTGTGAGATGACATGTCTCACTTCTCGTCGCTTTCATCCTGCTCAATATTTCATCTAAGTCCCTTCTCCGTATCTTTGGTGACCTGTCTTTAACAAGCCACACAAAGATCCGATGCGTATTCTGCGTATCGTAAATGGAAGGAAAAAAGTCGTATCCAACAGATGCGTTAAACATATCCCTGGATAAATTTACTGTCACTGCAAAGAAATCAGTTTAAAGACTGATAGAGACTGAGTGCTGGAGTAAGAAGTGTATGGCATAGAAGGCAGATATGTTCAAAAAGCACTGCGGTGTTAGAGAAAGGATTTGTTCAGTACTATTTTCATTTTGCTTCCAACCGTTAAATTGAATATATCAAGTGTTAGCATTTGGTCTCATATCCTGTTAGAATATTAAATACGAAGGCGTGAGACAGGCACATAGTCAGATAGTCATTTTAGCTGATTTTGTGTTTATTACTTCAGGTAGAATTGCCTTGCGTGAGCTGGAGGACAAGCGAAGAATTTACTTATGATATCAAAAATTGCAAGCGTGCCCAAATTGCAGATGAGGCGATGCACGTGCACACCAATTCTGCAAATTAGCGAAAGGAGTATGGTCTGCTATAAAGTGCGCTGATACAGAAATAAGCAGATACTAAATGCTGTCAGATCACTGTAGTGTTTTTCAGGCGGAAAGAGTAGCCGCAACCAAAGCAGAATGAACACTGGAAGGTAATAGCTAAAACTGTAGCCGTATCAACTTTTATATTGGCAGCTAAGCAGCAATTATAGCCAAAGTCATGCATAGCACATCATCTGAAAGTATGTTAGAGTGTAAGCAATACTTGGAAGGAAACGCGACAGGCAGATGCATACATCCCTATTAGGTCCCAGGATATAGATGGAAATGAAAAAGCGGATGAACTAATGGATATCTCCCTTACAGCTTGTTCCATAGACAGCCAATTAGATTGAGCGTGATTAAGAGAAGGCGAAAGGTGCCTAAGTGCATGACTGCATATTTTCGAAGATCATATCTAGGTCTTACAGTCTTGGGCTAACAAAGTTACTTCTATAATTAAAAATAGAGGACTAGACTCATGATGGTAATTCTGACTGGACACTGCTTTCTGGAAGAAGAAATGATCGAGCACATTTTGTGCTCGTTCCCTGCGCTTGACAGGCTAAAGGAGTGATAAATCTACCAGATTTAAAAGCAGGAAGTGACGTAAGTCCAGAAAAAGCTTCCAGTATTTACGAAGAGGGGGGAGTTATTTTATAATATAGGTCGTGGTTTTTGATAGGGATTTTCATTTTGGCAGTCAAACAAACTTCTTGTAACACTACGGACTCATTCAGTCTATGTGAGGTTCTCACGCACCGGTTGGTTCAATATAACTTATCCTGTCAAAAACCACATCACACCCAAAAGGTCCACTCACTATAGCTAATATCATATTGTTCAAATATTTAAATTTTTACCTTTAGTTTCCCCCTTAGAATAAAATCTGTACCCAATTGCAGCATAAATATAAATTTTGTATGTAAATTTAGTAATTCTCTAACACAAATCTGGCATAAATAATTCCTATTTACATGCACATATAATACATCTATAAACTTTAATACAGCTATGCACACACTTACTAAGTACAAGTAAAATGTTTACAACCAAAGCTCGCAAACATTAATACAAACACTTTTTTGATTAAAATCACTACCCGTTGTGCTTTTCTTAAAACGGATTAAAATTTGTTTGCATAAGTTATTCCATTTTGACGTGCTAACTCACATGTCAGCTGTTTGCCATATGTGAACCTTGTTATAGATATGTCTGTGAAATGAAATCCATCTGCACGGGGTAAAATATGTATGCATTTCAAAACAGGATTAGCATATTAACAATAATAAAGCTATAGCATTTAGAAATTTTAATATAAGCTGCATAGATATGTATGTGTATACGGGGTATTCCATCCCATTTCGAACAATTTCGAACCCGACCCCTTTAGAATTGGCTGAAAGTTTTTCTTCTTTTTCTAGCTTACGAAAGACGTTTTTCAGAAGTTTTTCAAATTTTTTCATCCAACTCAAAAAAAGTTATTAATTTAAAAAAAAACACCGTTTTTGTTTTCAAAATGCTATAACTTTTTCAAAAATTGACAGTTTGGGATCTTTTTTTTTTTAAATATGTTTTTAAATGTACTTTTCGGAAAAAATTCAAAAAAATTTTTAAAGTTTTTTTTTTTTGTAATTTTCGAGATTTTTCGAATTTCGCCCTTTTTTTCTCATAAAAAGCTTCAATCAATTCTGCAATTATTCCCACTAATCCCGGAGTAGGCCGAGAATTTTTTTTTTTTTTTATTTAATTGAAAAAAAACTTTAAAATTTTTTTTGTATTTTTTCCGAAAAGTACATTTAAAAACATATTTAAAAAAAAATGATCCCAAACGGTAAATGTTTGAAAAAGTTATAGCATTTTGAAAACAAAAACGATGTTTTTTAAAAATTCATAACTTTTTTTGAGTTGGATGAAAAAATTTGAAAAACTTCTGAAAAACGTCTTTCGTAAGCTAGAAAAAGAGGAAAACCTTTCAGCCAATTCTAAAGGGGTCGGGTTCAAAATTGGTCGAAATGGGATGGGATACCCCATACTTATGTGTATGTATATTAATCTGGGTTGATTTGCAAGGACGAAAGTTAACCCATATCGCTCCATCGATTTTTCGATTTGGGCTCAGGAAAAAAAGTTCCGTTAAGCGTACCCAAAAAAATAATTTTCGAGCCTGCAAAATTTGAGTTTTTTTGGCGATAACAGTTTTTGAAAAAAAAAAAATATTTTTTGGGTTTTGGTGAAAAAAAAAATTTTTTCGCCATTTTTTTTTTTTTTTAAGGTTTTCTTCAGAAACGTGCAAAAGTTGTTGCCGATGAAAACAAATTTGTCTCATATTTCCTATCCCACTTAAAATTATGCGATAAAAACTTTGAAATTAACAATTTAAAAAAAATTTTTTTTTTGGTTTTTGGGATTTGTTTTTGTCGAAATCGATTTTCTTCATTTTCAAGGCTCCAAATCATTATTTATGTATATGTTTCTGTTAGACCCACCAATAAGTATACCAAAAGGATCAGGGGACGAGCTAAGTTGATTTAGTCATGTCCGTCTGTCCGTCTGTCCGTTTGTTTGAACGGAAACTAGTCCCTCAATTTTTGAGATATCTTGTTGAAATTTGGTAAGCAGGCATATTTTGATGGGGGATTTGGCATTTATCGGAATCGACCGGATCGGACAACTAAACATATACCTCCCATATAATTAATTATTCAATAAGAGTGTTTCCGCCATTTCTGTCTCATTTCTGCCTCACTTTAACAGCTAGCAACATCAAATTTTACCACAAGCTTACGCATTGGGAAAAGATGGTTGTCTGAAAAAATCGTCAAGATCGGACAAACATTTTTTTTAAAAAACTGCACTTACCACCGTCTTTAGCGAATGAATTCACTTGGGACTAAAAATCGATTTCGACAAAAATATGTCCGATCTTGACGCTGCGGACTACCGTTTAATTTTGAAATTTTTTCGTAACAGAGGTTCGTCCTTTCTTTTATACGTTTAATTAAAAAACTACTTTATTTATATTTTTGGTCTGCAGCTCTGTCTTAATGAACCAATTTCTAAGACTGTAGTACCTTTAAAGAAACAAAGAAGTAGATATACAAAAAATTGCATGAAAAACGAGTAAACTTTTGTACGTTAAAGGAATACGGACACTTGAAATGATTATAAATCGTCCTTTTCCAGGACTACAAGTTCCGTTTGCGCCCCCAAAATCTTTTAAGATTTCCATAACATTTTGTTTATGAGGGCCTAGTATAGAGGTGGTAATCTTCATTTAACACAACTAAGTTAGACACATCAAACTCTTCATTTGTTTTTCTCAAACCAAAACGACACATATGAATTTGAAAAGCGGCACTATCCTCTCGTAAAACAAACTTAGGCTGAGAATCAAACTCAGCAATATTTTTCATTAATAGAAATGCAATTATTTTTGTCCATTACATTAGTATTCGTAAGAGAGCAGTGCATATCATTTTAACTTTTAAATTTAAATTGAAGGCTATACAACTTCTGTAGAAACAGCAGAGCTCGAAAGTGGTTACGCTAGCCATTTGTAATGCACCGATATGTGAAAAATAAAATAAAAAGTATATTGAACGCTATAGAATGTTTTCCTTTGAGGTAGAGAGGTGCTACACCTATATGTCCTATAAAAAAATCAACACCTATTACTTGTTTCTACGTATTATTCACCACAATTTCCGACTAAAACGAAGAAGATAAACGTTTCGATGACTCGTCTTACGCGAACAAAATTTAACTCCGTCAAAACACATTTGTTTTGAAGTTGGGCAATATTCTGCTTCCTTGAAGTTAGCGTCCATGCATCTCAAGATACGCAGCTAAGGAAATTTCTTTGAAATTTTGTAAAAGAAATTGTGCTAAATGTGTTCTAAAGGAAATACGCATCCTTCATATGATTGTTGCTGAAATCGTAGAAAGCTGCCTGCAGCAGGTCAATTTGCATAAACGTAGCGATGTTGATAAACTTCTTACAAAACGCTATAGCGAAATTTAGCCATCGTTAGAATAACTTTAGTTTTATGCACCTGTTCTACCCAATGAAATATATCAGGCAGCTGATGAAGAAAGAGACAGGAGCAGACGAAGATGCATTTTGAGAATTTATCGTGGAGATTCTCTCAAGAATAATATATTATTATACTCTGCAACATGTTTTAAAAATACTTTATATTGGCGTTATGAATTCAAAAGAATATAAGATGTTATGTTTATAGAATTTACATTCAAACCATTTTTATATGAAAACCCTAGGCCGATAGTCTTAGCCGCTAGTGCCTTCTCAAAGTAATATAATTATTTATAATTGTATTTCTCATAAATAAATAAATAAATATATCAAAACCGGCAATGTTCAGGTATCGGTATTGAGCATCGTATTCTCCATACCTTTTTCCTTGTTCATCAAAAACCTGTAGAGAAAAGGTCTTTTAACCATATAAACCAATGTAGTATACCACCCTTTTCTACTAGAAATAATTTTTGTACTAAAACTCCACATACTAAGTTCTAAAGTTACTATAGTTACTCGAAATTGAAAATGATGGAGATTGCCGTTTTTGATATTATTCTAGGAAGTGAGATGGAAAATCAAAACACTTTCTTTCTCTCCATACAACTAAGGATCACCCTTATGTACATAGACTTTAGTCCTTAATTTTTATAGGAGTTTTCGGTGTATTTTGCTGCTTTTATTTAACCAACTAAAATAAATTACTTGCCAAAAAAATTAATTGCTCACAATTTTGGGTGGTCCATTTCAGTACGGCTAATATTTATTTGGTAATGCTTACATACAAAATGAAGGTAATTATGAGCTTTTTCATCTAATTTATTAATGATTTTTTTACACAAATACAAACGTGTATGTACATACGTGTGCGCTCATGTATATGTTAATTAAGTGATGTTCTGTGAAAAAAGAGCCAAGCCTTTTCAAATTTATTTAATTGAAAAAAAAAAACCTCAGCAACCGGTAGACTTAAACTTTTATTTTAATAGATAGCCAAGATATATTTATGAATTAAATATTGAAATGTAAATTATATACATACATACATACAGCTTAAATCACAGTCCCGAAAATTCAAAAGTCATCGCAGTATTAGGACCACATGCAATTCTTTTAACTTATGTCAGGTCCTATGATATGAGTCTATGCATTTTCAAGAAAAGGTCAATCGAATCGGTTAAAACTCATTAATTTCAGCTCAATATACCTTCGGAAATCTTTTACTTCGGAGCAGTGTCCGGATATCCAATGCACAATTTTTTGGTAGGACTTGGCATTGATGCGTCTCTTTTTTGTTTCCCAAGCTACTCTTACCCTCTAGTCGTAAAGTTTTTATAGAATACTGTTCAACAATTGTAAATATTACCCAATCCGTTTGAAGCGTATCATTTTTTTGGATTCAACCCATTATGCAGTAATTAACTGAATAGGAATTTTTTGGTGAGGCCTAATCAAGGCAAAGATCCTTCAACGTAGAACTTTTTATATATAACACTGTTAAAATGGCAAAACATAGCAATATGACCATAAAGGTTTGATTATCATTCGCACAAACTACGTAATTTGTATCGAAATAATGATGAGTGCTCTCTAATAAAATATTTTAGCACTCAAGCGTTCAAAAAGGCACCCCAATCGCTTTTTCTCTCTGGTAACTGACGCCAATTGGTTACACCGAAGGAATTTAAAACGTTTTCCACCTGGCTCCTCCTGCGTAAGGTAAGTCGCCTTCTTCCCCTGCCTCTTCGCGGAGCGTCGTCTTTCATTCCCATGACATGGCCTAGCCGGCTTAGATGCTGCGTTTCAATTCTCTTGACTACGTTCATGTCCAAAGTCGATTTTATTGGCAAGAGTATTTTTTGGCTGGACTTCAGAGCTGATGTCATTGTTTGTGTTAATGCTGGTTCCAAATAAACGAAGTCTTTTACTTTTTCGAAATTATGGCTGCGAACAGTAGCGTGTTTGTCAACGCACAAATACGCTGACTCTTTTCTCGATGAGAGTAGGTATATCGCTTAGTCCTCATTCAACAGAAAACCCATAGTTTCCTTTCCTTTTTCCTATTTGGAGTAAGAAAAACGTATGGCGCGGTTGTTCAGGCAGATTAAATCAATGTCAGCAGCATACTCCAGTAACTGCACGCTTTTACGATATTTGGAGCCTATCATGGCATTTCTATAAATTTCACAACAGGATAACGGGCGCATGTTCATTAATCTACGAAAAAAACCAACAGGCGACTCGTTCTGGTAAAACAATATAAAAGGTTATTGCTGACTTCTAGAGAAGTAAATCAAAATAAAGGATTCTAAAGTGCCACTAGGGGCTCATCCGTGTCAATTCCTATCAGCAACAGGAGGATTTAGTCATAGCTCAGCTGACAGCAATAATAATAAACAGTAGATCAAGTATTGCGCTCAAATAAAGAGCCTTACACTTCACTATTTTTAAACTTATATGAAATTTAAGCAGTTGTATAACTGAACACGACTAATGACGAACAATTTCAGTGCACTAATTTTCATTTTTTCAAAGTTTAAGACTTTAAGAATTGGATTAATGTATCAGTGAGAAGCCTTCAAGTATACATTTCTTTCCTATTGTTAAAACAAGGTCTTAGTAGTTATAGGTTCTTTTTTTATATTTGTACGTCTTTAAGAGTGAATGCCTCTAGTTTTAGGGAACATCACTGTATGTATATTTAATCAAATTGATTTAAATTGTTAATTCTTTTTTATACTCAGCTGAACAGAGCTAACAGAGTATAATAAATTTGATTGGATAACGGTTGGTTGTACAGGTATAAAGGAATCGAGATAGATAAAGACTTCCATATATCAAAATCATCAGTATCAAAAAAAATTTGATTGAGCCATGTCCGTCCGTCCGTCCGTTACCCCGATAATTTGAGTAAATTTAGAGGTATCTTGATGAAATTTGGTACGTAGGTTCCTGGGCACTCATATCACATCGCCATTTAAAATGAACGAAATCGCACTGTAACCACGCCCACTTTTTCGATATCGAAAATTTCGAAAAACACAAAAAGTGCGATACTTCATTACCAAAGACAGATAAAGCGATGAAACTTGGTAGGTGAGTTGAACTTATGACGTAGAATAGAAAGTTAGTAAAATTTTGAACAATGGGCATGGTACCGCCCACTTTTAAAAGAAGTTAATTTAAAAGTTTTGCAAGCTGTAATTTGCAGTCGTTGAAGATATTATGATGAAATTTGGCACGAACGTTACTCCTATTGCTATATTTACGCTTCATAAGAATTAGCAAAATCGGAGAACCAACATGCCCACTTTTGAAAAAAAATTTCTTTTTAAGTCAAATTTTAACAAAAAATTTAATATCTTTGCAGTATATAAGTAAATTATGTGAACATTCAACTCCAGTAATGATATGGTGTAACAAAATACAAAAATTAAAGGAAATTTCAAAACGGGCGTGGCTCCGTCCTTTTTCATTTAATTTGGCTAGGATACTTTTAATGCCATAAGTCGAACAAAAATTTACCAATCCTTGAGAAATTTGGTAGGGGCTTAGATTCTAGGACCATAATTGTTATCTGTGTAAAGGGCGGAATCGGTTGAAGCCACGCCCAGTTTTTATGCACAGTCGACCGTCTGTCTTTCCGCTCGGCCGTTAACACGATAAATTGAGCAACAATCGATATATCTTTACTAAACTCAGTTCACGTGCTTATCTGAGCTCACTTTATATTAATATAAAAAATGGCAAATCCGACTATTAACACGCCCACTTTTTGAATTTCGAAAATTACGAAAAATGCCATAATTCAAAAAAATGGATGAAACATGGTAATTGGATTGCTTTATTGACGCAAAATATAACTTTAGAAAAAAACTTTGTAAAATGGGTGTGACACCTACCATATTAAGTAGCAGAAAATGAAAAAGTTCTGCATTGCGAAATCAAAAGCCCTTAGAATCTTTGCAGGAATACTGTTCGTGGTATTACATATATAAATAAATTAGCGGTACCCGACAGATGATGTTCTGAGTCACTGTGGTCCACATTATGTTCGATATCTCGAATCCCTTTTAAAACCCTCATTAATACCTTTAATTTGATACCCACATCGTACAAACACATTCTAGAGTCACCCCTGGTCCACCTTTATGGCGATATCTCAAAATGGCGTCCACCTTTAGAACTATGGCCCACTCGCTTTTAAAATACTCCTTAATACCTTCCATTTGATACCCATGTCATACAAATACATTCCAGGGTTACCCTAGGTTCATTTTGCTAAATGGTGATTTTCCCTTATTTTGTCTCCAAAGCTCTCAGCTGAGTATGTAATGTTCAGTTACACCTGAACTTAGCCTTCCTTACTTGTTTTTTGTTTATTTTTTTTATAACTAATCATCATTAAAGTGACATTAAATAATTTAAAAATATATATAAATAACTTAAAGCAAAACATATTAACAAGTGTTTATCAAAATCACAATTTTTGACATTTCATTATAAATTAATCTCGACATTTTAGTGCAAAAAAAACTAAAAAATTTACTTTATTTAATTATGTTCAAATAAATTATTCATAGTAAATCAGTGGAAATTATTGATGTTTTGCATATTTGAAATTATTACAAATTACAAATTCTTAGTTCGCAAAATTGTTGACTATTTCAATTATCCACAAATGCATATGAAAGAGTAATGGGCCTAGAAAATATAACTATTTAAGTATTACGAAATAACAATCACATGAAGAGTTAAACCAGGTCAAGTCTTTGGCTTGTTAAACCGCTTAAGTAGTTGGTTAGTGACCAGCAATCACAGCTGAGGTGATCGTAAATTGGAACAACGGCGTGCTAAGCCGGAAAAAGTTGGCTTCGCAATGGGGTTTACATCTGGCTTCCTTGGTTCAATTTTCGAAAACTCAAATTGAATAGATATGTGTTATATCAGGAAAAATGTACCATATACAAAATTTTAACTAAATTGATAAACAAACGTAAGTTCTTTTTTTTTTTTTTTTTGGTTTTTCGCACGTTTTCGGAGAAAACAGTTGAAAGAGACCTGAGTGGCAAGATTGCTATGTTGAAAATTTGATGTTGTTGTATTAACGATAGAGAAACCCGTAGACAATTTTTCAGAAGTTTATCGATGTTGGTCCTTTGCCGTATATATATCCGATACGTTCCGTCAACAAGCACTATTAAGGTATTAGCACGACTATCTCGGTAATGATTTATGTGGCCACGTTAAACCTTCCAGGCAATCTCGTTCCCCTCTCCCTATTTCCATGCGAAACTTGCTGTCGCCGGAACCTCGGCTGCTTTATATGTGTATGATACATTCATATTTGTAACAGGATTCCTCTCGCGAAAGTGAGGTTCGCAATTGGGCTGCGGGAGCTATAGAGCTTTATGTTGCTCTTATCAATCCCTTGAATCACACACACACTTCGTCGACAATTTCTATAGATTAATGTAAACTGAACGATGTGTTTCTAACCATGTTATGGGATAAATGTTACGCCCGATTGTAGATATGGCCATAAACGAATCAATTTGTAACACAACGTCATATGCTTGGTTTTAAGCATTCAAATAAAAAGCCCGGATTAGTTAATCTTGCATTGTTTGCTTTTGTGAAAAGCCATTGGTTGCTTGAAGATGGCTTCTGCGTTATGTTACGTCTGCTCTATTTTAGTGAACCAAAAGGAAACCAAAATTTCAGCCACAAAGTATCTATCGATGAGGGATTTACGTGTAGTTTCTTTAAACTTAAACAAATTCACATCACCTTCCTTGGATCTTACTATATGGGTTTAAGTAATACGATGGACCGAGGGACAGACTAACTGCAATGTCATGTTTGTATCACCTTATAAGACACGGTCGATTAAGAGCGTACTTTTCATCGTGGAAATTTCGGATATGTAACATTGAAAAAGAAGACCTCCCCTATATTTCTAAAGCTAAACGTAACTATAAACACTGCAAATAGTTTCCCAAAAATTTAAAAAAATTTTGATTTTGGAGGCTTTATGACATTTAATATCAAGTTTTCCGAAAGTTTTTTGTGCTAATTTAGCTTTTTCCACCATAATCGGAAAGTTTTGAAAACATGACTTGAGAATACCATTGAAATACCACTCCGATGTTGTAATGTTTGGTAATCGATCAAATAAACACAGTTTCAACGAGGAAGACATATGTACACTCATCGAAGGTTGATTTTTAAAACAGAATGTACGTTGAGTTGCCATTATTCCAAATAAATAAACTATTCGAGTAGTGAGATTCAAATATGAAATGTAAAAATCTAAAATCGAATAAATGAGTACTCAATTAATCTAAATATTCGAATATTTTGAATATCCTGAGTGTGTTACATGCACAGAAGCTTAATTTTGAAAATAAAATAAAAATCTAAATAAGTCAACTCTTCGGTGAATTAAATTCGAATAATAATACAAAAATTCATCCAAAATCGACTAGTCAAGTTTTCGGTTATTTTGAAGAACCCTAGATGGTACATGTGCAGAAATTTGGTTCTGAAAATATAACAAACATTTAGTTGCGATTATTCGAATAAATGAACTATTCGAATAATAAATATAAAAACTAAAATCGAGTACTCAACTAATCGGAATTTTCGAATATTTAGAGAATGAAAATAGAGAAAACAAAAAAATTCAAAATATATCAACTATTCGAATAGTGAAATTCGAATAAAAAAGGTACAAAAATCCACAATTCGAAAATCAAGTATTCGATTAATGGAAATATTAGAAAATCTTGAAATATCCTAATACGGTACATGCATGGAACTTTAATTCCGATAATCGAATAAATGTTGATTTGCGATTGTTTGAATAATCTAAATAAATCAACTATGCGAACAGTGAAGTTCGATAATAAAGGTAGAAAAATCCAAAGTCTAATAATAAAATACTCGATTAATCGAAATATTGGAATATTTTGAAGAGCCCTAGAATGGAACATGCATGAAAGTTTTATTATTAAAGGTTCAAAAATCTTTAATCGAATAATCGGGTAATATTTTGAAAGGCATAACTTGGAACGTTCTTATTGAAAAGTAACTTTTAAAAAGGTATGCCGTTGCGGAAATTTCTACGGGCTAGGTTGAAATAAAGAAACTATTATAACGTAAATAAAATGACAGTCTACACCAAAACACTACCTTATACTGACGCATGATTTCTTGTTGTCCATATTAATATAGCGTGTTCTCAAGAAAAGTTCCTTTGTGCAGGAACATTAGAAGATAATTATATATTTTTAAAGTCTGCCATACAGAAAAGTATTAATTTTATCGTGTTTTGGAGAATAAATTTTGAAAACAAAAAGCACTTGTATGTCGGCCATATGCATTCGAGAGCAGAATGGCCGCAATTGTGGACAATGTTGTTACCAAGAAAAACTCTTGTCACTGAATCATGAACAAATATGCTTACAGCGCAACTAAGTTCACGTTAAATGTGATAATTACTTTTTGATACTTTTGAAAAAGTTTTTCTTCAAACCAAAGTGGAAACATGATCCTTATTATATCAATAAAATTAAAATTAAATAATATGGCTAGTACTAACATTTTATCAATCCTTTGTAGCGTAACCAACTTAAGTTTTACCCTTTACCAAAATCAAAATGGCGATAAATATGATTATTAAAATTTAGCATATTAAATTTAATTAAAAACTTGCTTATCGCAATAACTCTAGAGACTCTTGGAATAAGCGAAAAGAGTTTAAACTAAAAGTTATGATAAATAATGAAAAGCTTCATTAAAAGCTTGTATGCGACACGCAAAAGCAAAAAAAAAAACACGTAAGGAAGGCTAAGTTCGGGTGTAACCGAACATTACATACTCAATTGAGAGCTATGTAGTCAAAATAAGGGAAAATCACTTGGTAGTAAAATGAACCTAGGGTAACCCTGGAATGTGTTTGTATGACATGTGTATCAAATGGAAGGTATTAAAGAGTATTTTAAGAGGGAGTTGGCCACAGTTCTATAGATGTACGCCATTTAGAGATATCGCCATAACGGTGGACCAGGGCTGACTCTAGAATTTGTTTGTACGATATGGGTATCAAACGAAAGGTGTTAATGAGTATTTTAAAAGGGAGTGGGCCTAAGTTCTATAGGTGGACGCCTTTTCGAGATATCGCCATAAAGGTGGACCAGGGGTGGCTATAGAATTTGTTTGTACGATATGGGTATCAAATGAAAGGTGTTAATGAGTATTTTAAAAGGGAGTTGGCCTTAGTTTTATGGTTGGACGCCTTTTCGAGATATCGCCATAACTGTGGACCAGGGGTGATTCTAGAATTTGTTTGTACGATATGGGTATCAAATGAAAGGTGTTAATGAGTAATTTAAAAGGGAGTGGGCCTTAGTTCTATGGTTGGACGCCTTTTCCGGATATCGCCATAAGCTTGGACCAGGGGTGATTCTAGAATTTGTTTGTACGATATGGGTATCAAATGAAAGGTGTTAATGAGTATTTTAAAAGAGAGTGGGCCTTAGTTCTATGTTTGGACGCGTTTTCGAGATATCGCCATAAAGGTGGACCAGGGGTGACTCTGTAATGTGTTTGTACGATATGGGTATCAAATGAAAGGTGTTAATAAGAATTTTAAAAGGGAGTGGGCCTTAGATCTATAGGTGGACGCCTTTTCGAGATATCGCCATAAATGTGGACCAGGGGTGACTCTATACTGTGTTTGTTCGATATGGGTATCAAATTAAAGGTATTAAGGAGGGTTTTAAAAGGGAGTGGTGGTAGTTGTATATGTGAAGGCGTTTTCGAGATATCGACCAAAATGTGGACCAGGGAGACCCAGAACATCATCTTTCGGGTACCGCTAATTTATTTATATATGTAATACCACGAACAGTTCTCCTTCTAAGATTCCAAGGGCTTTTGATTTCGCCCTGCAAAACTTTTTCATTTTCTTCTACTTAATATGGTAGCTGTCACACCCATTTTACAAAGTTTTTTTCTAAAGTTATATTTTGCGTCAATAGACCAATCCAGTTACCATGTTTCATTCCTTTTTTCATATTTGGTATATTATTATGGCATTTTTTTCATTTTTAGTAATTTTCGATATCGAAAAAGTGGGCGTGGTCATAGTCGGATTTCGGCCATTTTTTACACCAATATAAATTGAGTTCAGATAAGTACGTGAACTGAGTTTAGTAGAGATATATCGATTTTTGCTCAAGTTATCGTGCTAACGGCCGAGTGGAAGAACAGACGGTCGACTATATATAAAAACTGGGCGTGGCTTCAACCGATTTCGCCATTTTTCACAGTTATCGTCCTAGAATCTTAGTCTCTACCAAATTTCACAAGGATTGGTAATGTTTTGTTCGACATATGGCATTAAAAGTATCCTAGACAAATTAAATGAAAAAGAGCGGAGCCAGGTCCATTTTAAAAATTTCTTTTACTTTTGTATTTTGTTGCACCATATCATTACTGGAGTTGAATGTTGACATAATTGACTTATATACTGTAAAGATATTAACTTTTCTTTCAAAATTTGACTTAAAAAAAAATATTTTTTTAAAAAGTGGGCGTGGTCGTTCTCCGATTTTGCTAATTTTTATTAAGCGTACATATAGTAATAAGAGTAACGTTCCTGCCAAATTTCATCATGATATCTTCAACGACTGCCAAATTACAGCCTGCAAAACTTCTAAATTACCTTCTTTTAAAAGTGGGCGGTGCCACGCCCATAATCCAAAATTTTACTAGTTTTCTCTTCTGCGTCATAGGCTCAACTCACCTACCAAGTTTCATCGCTTTATCCGTATTTTGTAATGAATATGAATAAAATGAATAACGATATCGAAAATTTCAAAAATCGAAAAAGTGGGCGTGGTTATATTCCGATATCGTTCATTTTAAATAGCGATCTGAGATGGGTGCCCAGGAACCTACGTACCAAACCTCATCAAGATACCTTAAAATTTACTCAAGTTATCGTGTTAACGGGCGGATGGACATGGCTCAATCGAATTTTTTTTCGATACTGATAATTTTGATATATGTAAGTCTATATCTATCTCGATTCCTTTATACCTGTGCAACCAATCGTTATCCAATCAAATTTAATATACTCTGTGAGCTCTGCTCAACTGAGTATAATAACAAAGTCTGCTACTAAGTATTATTGCAGCCTAACAAATATCACACTTAAATTGTCTCTTGCTGTCAAACCAATGTCAACAGTAACGCCAGTTTAACCGCTACACAGCAACAACAAAGCCCACAAAGAACTGATGCTAAAATAAAAATTAAAAGAAAATCTGCATATATAAAAATGGTGTGAAAAATGTATAGTAATTCATCAATTGAGAACGGCAGGACCGATTTGGCTCAAATTTTTTTTCAGTTCTTCGTAATTGATAGGAGAAGGTTTTTAAGAAAGAAAATTTTGGGAAAACTCTGCGAAAAAGTCTGAATATTGGAGAAATCGAAAATTGAGGACGGGAGGACCGATTTGGCTAAAATAACAGAGTTTAAACAGATAAATAACAGATGGTGCTGTGTTTCTGTATGTTTCGGATAATTGGGAAATTCGTTGTGATAAAATTGCATTTTGAGTGGAGAAATTAACGAGATAAATAACAGATGGCGCTGTGCTTAGGTTGAGCGTAATTTGACAGGTGCACTTTTCTCATTATCATTTTTTATTAAACAAATGTGTTATTTTTCTTGCTGCAATTTATTCGAGTTTTTCTGATTTTCGTGCTCATCGATTTATTTTTCTGATTTCGGATAGTAATATATCGCGTATCACATCCACAAACGATACAAGCATTACGATCAATTAAAATTCCATTGCGATATTTATCAATTCGATTATTTTTTAAGAAAATAAGTTTGCGTGTAAAAAGTGAGGTTATCTTCTAGAGCTGCGGGCATATATTGCGATACATTCATTCCGTAAGTATTTTTTTTTTAAGAATTTTCCTTTTAAAAAGATTAGTCAAAAATTACTTTATTGCATTTTAGCTAGAGTTATTTGCTTGACTAATGCCTCCTATTAGACGATCAAACCTGGGACGACGTAGACGCCGTGCAATAATTAGTCAGAATGTCCGTGATAATCAAACGCAAGAGGAACGTGCAGAAGAAAATGAATGGAGACGTGCCCATGTTGCACAAGTTCGCGCTGCACAATCACCACAACAAATTCAACAAAATGTTGTTAGAACACCAGTCATAAATGTAGGCTTGAATCGCGCTGCTTTCGAATACGATTCCGCAATAGCCTACAAAGATCTTCGCTGCGTTGATATCGGCTCATTATCTGTTGTATGTCAGCATTACAATGCTTTGAAGTTTCAATCAGAAACCCCCGGCTTATGCTGCGCTGGCGGCAAAGTGAAATTACCCACCAGAGCCATTTTATTCATTACTCTATGGAAATATAATCCAATCAAAACATTTTCTAGAGAATACACTAAAATAGATGCTTCCAAATGACATCATTTGGAGCCCAAGTTGTTGATGTTCCCGGCTACAATCCCACTTTTAAGGTAATAATGTCCCATTATTATCATAATGAATAACTGTTGCTATATTTTTTCGAAATTGCTTCCAAACATTCAGATTTAAGGGCAAATTCACCATGGAGGGGGCGCTTTGTTACCACTACCGAACGAAGATCATAAGTTCCTTCAGATCTATTTCGTTGGTGATTCGGCAATTGAACTATATCAGCGTTGTGCAATTTTTACTGCTACTATACGTGAAATGATCGAACAATTACAAAATCTTCTGCATGCTCATGCTCGTTGATGTTCTGTCGTGAAGAGGATGGATATCACATCAATATAAAGATGGTTAGTCCATCGACAGGTTTGTTTACAAGTCATCACTTCTATTTTATTGTGCAACCGAGTTCGAATTCATAATTCAGGAGAAGAAACGAATAAGAAGGTCAACTAAATGAATTTTTATGCGTATCGTTTTGATGATTCGGCGCGATGTTGACAATCATCTGTTGAGATATCGCCAGTTGTTTCAACAGTACTGCGTTGACATGTATGCATGTATGTCAAGGTCGAAACGGAGCGCCTCAATTTCATTCGTTTCAATCAGTCCAAGTTACTATCAGATGAATACATACACTTGCGTGATGCCATGGATACTGAAGGAGACGCAACCAACACCGGTTATTTGACCATTCTTTCAGCTACTTACGTTGGAAGCCCGAGCCACATGCATGAGTACGCTCAGGATGCCATGACGTATGTTCGGAATTACGGACGGCCGGATTTATTCATCACGTTCACTTGCAATCCGAAATGGCCTGAAATTACGAATCTCTTGCTGACAGGACAAACATCCAGCGATCGACATGACATCATTGTACGAGTGTTCAGACAAAAGATCAAAGTACTCATGGATTACATCGTTAAGCATAAGGTTTTTGGCATAATCCGTTGTTGGATGTACTCGGTTGAATGGCAAAAGCACACATTTTGCTTTTGATGCTCGACACGATCCGTCCAGATGATATTGATTCGATCATTTCGGCCGAAATACCAGATCCAGAAACTGATCCGGAGCTGTATTCTATTGTGACAACGAGCATGATCCGTGGGTCTTGCGGAGTCCACAACCCAGACTCGCCGTGCATGGAAAACGGAAATTGCACAAAACGTTTCCCCCATCCCTTGGTGGCTGACACATTCTCTGGAATCGACGGATATCCATTGTATCGGCGTCGTTCTCCAGATGACAATGGCAAATCAATCGTGATGAAAGTGAAAGGAAACAATGTCATCGTCGATAACCGCTGGATCGTTCCATATTGTCCGCTTTTGTCGAAAACGTTCTTAACGCTCTGCAATGTTGAGTACTGCAATTCCATTAAATTCATCAAATACTTTTGCAAATACGTGAACAAAGGGAGCGACATGGCGGTATTTGGCATTGTTGAACCGAATGCAAACGACGAGATAACGAAATTTCAACTTGGACGTTACGTGAGTTGTAACGAGGCAATTTGGCGCCTGTTTTCATTTCGGATTCATGAACGTCACCCGACTGTGGTACATTTGGCAGTACACTTGGAGAACGGCCAGCGAGTCTACTTTACGGACGCAAATGCAGCGCAAAGAGTAGAACAACCTCCAGCTACAATGTTGTCAAATTTCTTTTCGACATGCGAAAGCGATCCGTTCGCAAGGACTTTACTATGTTCGGAAATGCCACGCTATTATACATTTAGCGTTGCATCACAGAGGTTTCAACGCCGAAAAAAAGGTAATGTTGTTGCTGGCTTTACTGATGTCTATTCCACGATGCTCTCGGACGAATATACACAGTTCATCCACGCCAAGACGAATGCTTCTATCTTCGCTTGCTTTTGGTTAACATCAGAGGCCCTACATCCTTCGATTCGCTGCGTACTGTGGATGGTGTGCTATGCGCCACTTTTCGAGAGGCTTGCCAACGTTTGATTTTGCTTGAAAACGCTACACATTGGGACTACACTCCCGCCGATACAACTGTTTCTTCGCCAGAATCAAATTCGTACATTGTTTGCGATCATCATAGCCGCATGTCATCCATCGAACCCGACCGAATTGTGGGACAAATATAAGGACGAGATGGCTGACGACATTTTACGCAGATTTCGCATGACAACTTTGAATTTCGATCTTCAAATTACTGACGAGATGCGCAACGAAGCATTAGTTCTAATCGAAGACATGTGCATCCTCATATGCGGCAGTCTGGTGTCGACATTGGGAATGCCAGCGCCAAATCGTTCGATAAACGATGCATTCAATCGGGAACTGCAACGGGAACAAGACCATGATCGAGATGAGCTGGCCGAAAGAGTCCGAACAAATGTGCACGATTCCCTGATGAAGGCTGTTGACGATGGAATGGGAGGCATTTACTTTCTCGATGCTCCCGGTGGACAGGAAAAACATTCGTCATTTCTTTGATTCTGGCTACAATTCGGGCAAGATCTCAACTTGCGTTGGCTGTTGCTTCCTCTTGCATTGATGACACATTGTTGGAAGGCGGTCGAACTGCACATTCAGCTTTAAAACTGCCGATGAATCTACTCACGGTAGACAAGCCAACGTGCACAATGACGAAGAATTCAGCGACAGCGAAATTGATGCGAGAATGCAAAATCATCATTTGGGATGAATGCACGATGTCGCATAAACAAGCTTTTGAGGCAGTCGACCGAACGATGAAGGATTTAAAGGTGATTCGAGACAATTTGGTGGGGCTATAATATTGCTCTCCGGAGATTTTCGCCAAACGCTACCTGTCATCCCGAAATCTACTGCTGCCGATGAACTTAATGCATGCCTGAAATCGTCGTCTTTGTGGCGGCATTTCAAGAAGTTGAAATTGGCCTCGAACATTGCAGAACGACTCATTGGCTCTTGAATTCTCGAGACAACTGCTGGCGCTTGGCAATGGCCAAATACCTGTTAATGTTTTCACTGGATTAATATCGTTCCCGGCAAATTTTTGCGAGTTCACATCGTTGAAAGAAGAACCCATCACCAAAGTATTCCCCGGCATTGCACAAAATTATAAAAATCTCGATTGGATTAGTGAATGGGCAATACTTGCAGCGAAGAATAAGGACGTCGATAGCTTGAATTTGATTACTGAAAGTCAAATAGCTGGAGAACTGCATTCGTAAAAATCCGTTGACAGCGCGCCCGACGAGGATGAAGCGACAAACTATCGGACAAAATTTTTGAACTCTCTTGATGTGCCAGGAACTCCGCCACATAATTTACAGTTTAAAGGGGGATCGATCATAATCATGTTGCGGAACCTGAATCATCCGAAATTGTGCAACGGTGCGGGGTTGTCCGTCAAGAAACTGATGAACAATGTGATTCAAGCTACGATCATCAAGGGCAAATTCAAGGGAGAGGAAGTCCTTATCCCACGAATTACGATTATTCCATCTGATTTTCCATTCCAATTCAAGCGGATTCAGTTTCCCATTCGATTGGATTTTGCGATGACAATCAATAAATCACAAGGCCAATCGTTGGAAGTCTGTGGGATTGATCTCGAATTTCCCTGTTTTTCGCACGGTCAGCTGTACGTTGTCTGTTCGCGTGTTGGGAAACCGTCTTCTTTGTTTGTTTTTGCGCCGAAAAACAATACAAAAAACATTGTTCATCATATGGCTCTCTACTGATTTCGATTCCGTTCAAATAAATATCATTGAAATTTGAACTATTTGTGTTTTATTATCCTTGAAGTTTATATGAAGGCGTTAAATTGGGGAGTGCCACATGAAAGGAAAAGGGAAAGGAAAAGGGGGAAAAAAGGGAAAGATAAAGGGAAATGAATAGGAAGGGGAAAGAGAAAGGAAAAATAAAGAAATATTTAAAGGAGGAAAGAGGGAGAAAGCGAACGGAGAGGTAAAGCTTGAGATAGGAAGCGAAGTGCGGAATTTTTTATAGGGGCTTCTAAATGACAAATGCTACCGTTTCCAGGAAAAGTTTGTAAAGCACTGGAAGGAATATTACCGGGCAGGATAACATCTGCCGGGCCAGCTAGTATAAAATAAAAGTGAAGAGAAAACCCAAAAAAATACTAAATAAAAAAGTAAATTTTTTCAATGTTTTAAAATATTTGAAAAATGCAAGCAGTGATAAAATTGCTGAAGGCATTGGGAAATTAAACAAAGTGTGCATATACGGATGTATTTTATATAGCAGCAAATATGAGAGAGGCGGATGTGGCAATTTGGGAAGAGTGAATTGGAAGTATACACATATAGAAAAAATGCGATTTTTTTTATCACTTTTATTACTTTTTATGATTTTTATTGCACAATATTCTATATGCATACTTGTGTATATATTACTCAGACGCCCTAGCAAATATCTACAATATGGCTCATTACATAGATATTTGCATAAATTGTTAAAAGTATCAGAAATAACGGGGATTTCTTAAAAAAAAAAATATTTTCGGGGAATCAAATAGACCAGGATACCGGGTTTGTCATACATAGAACAGTGCCAGCAAACAAAATTCCTGAAAAAAATATCGCCGGATATATCGCCGTTATCCCTTATACCTTATACCCAACTTTTACTTCGACTTCTTATACCCGGATACAGGTGTGGCCAGTAGCCTGTTTTACCCGTTTTTTCTCATTTTTTCTGAGAAACAAGTTATTTTTTTAATGCAATGTTGTAGCTGGCTGTCTTACGAACATTTTAAGTAGTTATAAACATATTTCATTTCATTTCATTTTTTATTCATTTTCTTTCAAAACAGCATATATGTTACAATAGCGACTTAAATTAAATTAACCATAATTACAGAAAGAAAAGTAAGGCATTCTGTAAAAATATATGTATTTTAGTATCGAATGCCATCTCCGAATAAAATTGAATTCAAAAACATGTAAAATAGTGCGTGGGGTGAAGTTTGATTAAAAATAATGAGTAATAAAATATATTAATACAATATGTACATATACTTTTTTAAGTGCTATGGTTCAGCAAAATTTTGATGTCTTCGTGTGATTTCTCTAGTAGAAAAGATTTAACCTTTCCCAAAAACTCATTCAGATTTCTAGTGACACGTATACATGCAGGCAACGCATTAAAAGCTTTACAAGAAACGATAGTAAAGAAGTTGTTGAAGTTGGTTGTTCGAGAGGTCGGGACATACACAAGTCCATATGAGTTTTGCCTCAAGTTATAACTATCCGATACCAAGCTATGTAAATACCCACAGCGAATGAAAAATATCTTTAACGTTTTATAGTAGTACATATGCTTAACAGGGAGAACTTTCAGATCCCTAAACAACTCCATAGAGTGGTGAAAACGATCAACATTACATATTTTTCTTATGACCCATTTTTGAATAGTTAGAAGCTGCTGGATTTTATTACCTGCAGCGCCACCCCAACAGGTTATACCATATTGGAGCTTGGAGTGGACTAAAGCGTAGTAAATAGTTTTAAGTGTTTCGTTTGAACAAACTTTTCTTAAATTGTAAAAATAACGAACGGAAGATCGCAAGTAGGACTTCAAACGAGAAATATGCGTAGACCAACTCAAGTTTTGGTCAACAATAACACCAAGATATTGGAAGTCGCTTACTTTTTCAATAGTGAAGCACTTATCGGAACAATTTACTTCAGCTTTAAACGATGCACAGAACAGAAAATTATTTAGTACAAAACGTTTGCAGTCAGTAGCATGGAATACAATGGCTATGTCAGGTGAGGATTTTGGATGCAAATTGAAATACATCAACTTCGTTTTCTTGCTGACACAGAGCTTATGTGCTGCAAACCACACTCTTAGCAAATGCACATCGTTATTGATTCCTGCTACTAAATCCAGATAGGTCGATGAGCCATAGGCGATAGCAAGGTCGTCAGCGAAGGCTGTTACTTTTCCATACAATGGCAGCGAGAATATTGAATTAAGGTAAATCAAAAATAGAATAGGACCTAAGACAGATCCTTGAGGTACACCTAAGCTAATTGTAACTGGGTTACTTATACTACTTCCAACTTTTACTTTTTGAATTCTTCCTGACAAATAAGATTTAAACCAATTATATATAAACCCACGGAAGCCCGAAAAATACAATTTGTCTAATAAAATTTGATGATCAACCATGTCAAATGCTTTAGTGATATCAACGAACAGTCCAGCACAATTCTTTTTATTGTCTAGTTCCCTATATATGTGAGAACAAAAGTCCAGCAGGGCATCTTCTGTTGACCGCCCATATCTGAACCCGAATTGCATTGAGCTGAAATAGTTATTATTGTCAAGAAATGATAGGATTCGACCTTTAACCAGTTTCTCAAAAATTTTTGAAATTGAAGACAGTAATGAAATAGGCCTGTAGTTATTTATATCCGTTTTGTCACCCTTTTTAAATAAAGGAATGGCAATAGCGCATTTTAAGTCTAAAGGAAATGATCCACCTAAAATACTCATATTAAACAAATGCTCATATTAAACTTATAATCAGATCTGCGAGGGATAAAAGAAAAGCTAGCAGACTTAATGTGTCTGTTAAAAATGTTCAGAAAAATATTAAATGCCTTGGATACGTCCTTTTCAGAGTAACATTCATCCCATGACTCAAATCGCAATAGTTCGTTTAGAGCGTCAAAATTTATTTGCGTTAAACAAGAACTAACCTTTTTATTATTGTTTTTTGCACAGGCCTTGCTTAGTAGTACACCAGTCATAGTGTGATCTGTTATTCCGACATCAAGATTTAGGCTACGCAAACTACTGAGAAAATGATTACTAACACGACAGAAAACGTGATCCAAGCAGCTTCCAGACATACTACGAGTTGGTTCATTTAAATACGATGTTAGACCATGACCAGCCATTAGATTTAGGAAACTATCTATGGTAGGATTAGCGTTAAGAATATCTAAATTAAAGTCACCTAAGATGACAATATTGGCTGAATTTTCACTACGGAGAAGATTTGAGAACTCTTCCACAAATATCTGAACAGGTATCGTATGTAGCCTGTAAACACATATAAAAGTAAAGACTGCACCGGAAATACTTATTGAAACCTTTAGGATGTCAGCACTTGTGAGATTGCATTCAAAATAATCACACTCATACATATCCCGAACAAAAACTCCAACACCACCTGCAGAATAACTGTCATTAGTGTTCGCGAAAAAATTATAACCAGGTATAGTGAAATCATGAATTTCGTGGGAGTATATCCAGATTTCAGACAAAAGTATTACGTCGGGATAGTTTTTAAACATCTCTAGATTGCATAACAATAAATCAAAATTTTGCCGAAGACTACGTATGTTTTGATGAATAGCAACAAACGAATCCGTAGAATTATACATCAAATCAAGATCATTAATAGGGCTGATTATAGCGAGGTTGTTTATATATAAAATATTTGAGAAAGCCATTTGAAATATGCAAGTATTAAATAATAATTAGAAAACTACGTTACTTTTGACAAATCGTCAAAAGTACTAAGAATAACAACGTCGCTATTATCAGTCTTTTTCATCATTATTCTACCATGATTTATCCACAGGTACTTATAATTTTGTGCTTTTTTTGTTTTCTTCGCTACTGTAAGCAGCGCTCTGTTGTAGCTAGTGAGACTATCGTTTATGTAAATATTGGTGCTTTTCTGTCCATCACCAAAAAGCTGAGAAGTTAATTTCCCCTTTTCTCTCCGTTTTTGGGACATAACTTTACTCTTCAACTCAGTAGAGGCAAAATGAATACGGAGCACGTTTGTTTGCTTGAATTTTTTGATGTAGCACTTGCTTATCTCTTCTGGAGAAACAGATAAGTTCAAAGCAGCGCCTAAAATTTGCTTTGTGCATTCATTCGCATTATCACTTGTTAGCGCTGGTACACCAATAATATCGACTGCACTGCTTAGTAGTTGTTGTTCACGCCAATTTAATACACTTTCAAGCCTCGATACTCTCTCGCTCAGTTTGTGATTTTCCTCTTTGAGTTGTTTCACCGTGCTTAGAAACTCGGTATTCACTTTCTTTAGACTCACAATTTCGTCATAAAGCAACTGCAAAGTTATTTCCTTTGTATTTATGTCGCCATCAATATGTATTTGCTGTGACGGCTGGATTGATTCCGTTTCGTATGCGTTTGTGTTGTTGTTATTTACGATATTGCTTCGTTCACTTGCACTTGAACGTATATTGTCACGGTTATTGCTGGGTATCTTGTGTGTTTGCTGTTTTTGGCTGCTGTTGGTGGTTATTTTTGGTTTGCTAAGTGCTGTTGTTGCCGATTTTGTGGTCGCACCGCTCGATCCGGACGCAGCAGATGCGTCCGCTATATCACCCGAACAGAGCCCAGAGGCAGCACCAGGTAATGGCTGTTGATGTAGCGATTTACGGCGCAGAACAATGCACGGCTCACATCTATGCTTTACATTGTTCAATTTCATAAAATCGAGATCAGCGGCTGTGACTTTGGCACAAGAAGCATGGAAAAAGCCACCACAATCTACACACGCGACTTTAGCCACCTTCATGCGATCGATTTTGGTGTTACAAGCTGAACATTGCATTTTGTTAGTGTTCAAAAAGAAAGAAAACGTATAAACAAATGCGCGCACCCCACGACACAGTGTAAACACGTCCACTCACATCAAACGATCACCGAATATATTTGTAGCCTGCTTCTAAGAATTGTGCGCATTCTAAGTTATTCCTAAGAAGTCAATAATTTCTATTGTTGTTAGAATACAAACTTTTTCGCGCACTCTTAATTATTTAGAAGAAGATATTATATTGCACCCTTACTAGACTTTGCTGACAAACAACATTTGATATATTCCAACTACCTGGCAGGTAAGAAATGCTTCCAGAAACTTAAGGGTTGCAGCTATATAAACGGCAATTTTGCGAGTTCATAATCATTGTAAAGCGTTCTTTGGAAGTGTGAAGTTGATTTATATTTGTGAAAATAACAAGTCAGAAAAAATTTAAAATATTACAACATGGATAGCAGAAGGAACATGGAATATTTGTCTTCGAATCAATATATGAGGTAAATACAAATAGCTCAAATATAATTTCATAAATGGAACAAAAAATTAATTATTTTTATATAGATTATCTGACGCTGAAAAAGAGCAGTACATACAAAACCTGTTTGACGAAATCTCAGATGATGAATTATTTTCCGACCCTGAAGGGGATGAAAGCGAACAAGTAGCAGTAGCAGATGGCGTGGTTGAATCAGATGTAGAAGACCTTGATTACACAATTGACAATGCCCAGGTAGATGAGGCTGATTACGAAGAATCTGGCAATGAATCCGATGCTGCAGATGATTCTGAGGAGATTAATTTGCGTGCAGCGGAATTCGTAGCACGTGATAGTACCATATGGAGCTCACAACCACGACTTGCACGCCAAACTAGGCAACAAAATATTTTGCGACAACGAAGTGGGCCCGCAAGATCAACTACTATGATGTCAATAGTCAATACATATAAATGTTTTATGACTCCGGAAGTACTGGATATAATAGTACGCTACACCAACAAAAAAGCAGAAGCTACATATGCGGAATTAAACGCAAAACATCCATTGGCGGAACCAAAAACATGGAAGAAGGTTACTTTGAGCGAAATGTATGCGTTCATTGGAGTGCTTATTATGACTGGCGCTAACCGCAGCAATGCCGAATGTGCGCCGGACTTGTGGTCGGTGGAAAATTGTCCATTATATCGTGCGTCAATGGGCATTAACCGCTTTCAGGCCATACTGCGGTTTATAAGGTTTGACGATGGCAACACATGGGCACAACGTTTGGTAACTGACAAAGCTGCACCAATATCCGAGCTGTGGAACATGATGAACTACAACTTTGAGCAGTCATAAAAGCCAAGTGAATATCTAACGGTAGACGAGCAGCTCTTTCCATATCATGGCCGCACCCGTTTTATGCAATACATCCCATCGAAACCGGCAAAATATGGCATCAAAGTGTGGGTATGTGATGCCAAGAACGCATATCCACTGCATGTACAAATATATACTGGCCAAGCACCTACGGGACGGGAAACTAACCAGGGTGAACGCGTGGTCAAGGATTTAGTAAGCCGCTTTCATGGAACGGGCCGAAATATAACGATGGACAATTTTTTTACATCCCTAAATCTACTGGAAAGCTTGTCATACTTGAATTTGACGGCAGTTGGAATTCTGCGGAAAAATAAGCCCTACATAACAAAGGAGATGTTGGCACACAAAGATCGTGCAGAGAGGTCAAGTACATTCCGTTTTAGGCGGCCCAACATATCCATTTGCTCCTATGTGTCGAAAAAAAAAACAAGGCAGTTATATTACTATCATCAATGCATAACGATGATCACATAGGCGAAAGCGGAAAACCAGAAATGATCGAGTTTTATAACAAGACAAAAGGAGGAGTGGACGTGATGGACCAATTGCTTGGAGAATATATTTGCCAAAGGATGACAAAGCGTTGGCCGTTGTCCTTATTCTTCAATATTATTGATTTGACGGCATTGGCAGCGTACATCATATATTACGAGAATAATCCCACCTTCAGATGCACCAATGCGAAGCGTAAGAGATTTCTTCGCCAGCTCGCCAAGGAACTGTCTATGCCCATAATTGAAGAGCGGTCGGTGAATCAGCAAGTAATGCGGAACTTCAACACAAAAATTGCAGTCGCGAGTTTCGTAAGTGCGGCCTTGCTAGGAAGTGCTGACAATAGGCCATCAACGTCTGTAGCTGCTGGTGCAAAACCAAAGAAACAGCAGGTTGGAAACTGTTTTATCTGCTACATCCATGACCAACACAGAAGACGAACACGCAACATGTGCAGAATATGTCAGCGCCCAATATGCATACAGCATTCTTCAAATACATTTACATGTAATATTTGTGAAAATAATGAAGACAATTGAATAATTTAAATTTGTTTGCATATTTAGTTATAATAAATAATCAATAAAATAATATTTTATAAAGAAAATAATAAATAAAAATTTCTTTCCTACAAAAAATGAGAAAAAACGAGAAAAAAAGCTACTGGCCACACCTGTACCCGGGTATAAGAAGTCGCAGGTGTCAACTTTGAAAGCTTATATCTCATCAATGTATGGACCTAGCATGACAAATAAGACACCCATCGACGTAGATTTACTTCGTTTTCCTAGTTCAAAAATTTTATATCTTTAGCGATTTAGGAGCTACATCACTCCAAAGTAGCTACTGGCCACACCTGTACTTGGGTATAAGTCCTAGGGTTATTCCGAAATCAAATCAGCTATCGAGAAGAACTGTTCCCCTTCCCATGGCAGACGATTCTATGTACACGAGCGGCTCGGAATTTTTTCCCCGACTAAGGCCTATCATTTCAGTGTTACCCCATTTACTTAATTGGTGCTTAGCAGTCCACTAAAGCCAGTCGCATTTTCGCCCTACCAACTGGCGCCAATTGGTCACATAAGGGAAATTTAAGTCATTTTTCACCTGGTCCTTGCAGCCGAGTGGGGGCCACTCTCGTCCTCTGCTTCCATAGGCGGCCTCCAAAAGAAACACTTTCTTAGCCGCAGCGTTATCTTTTATTCGCATAACATGGCCTAGCCAGCGCAGCCGCTGCGTTTTATTGAGCTGGAATATGTTTATGTTTGCATATAGTTCGTATAGCTCATCATTACGTCTTCTTCGGTACTAGTCATCGCCAACGCGCCGAGGTACATACATCTTTCGAAAAACTTTTCTCTCGAACTTTTCCAAAACTGCTTTTTCTGATCTTCTCATGGTCCACGCATCTACACCACATTGCAAGACGGGTACGATAAGTGACTTGTAGAGCATGATTTTCATTTGTTGTGAGAAGACTTTATTTTTCAATTTCTTACCTAGTCCAAAGTAGCATTTATTGGCGAGAGTGATTCTTCTTTTACCCCATTTAATATAATTTAACTTGGAAGAAGTGATCCTTCAAAGCGCAGCAACATTTATATTCTAAAGAGATTCAGTATTTAGCGACTATTTGGATAGGTCTTTAAGTTACTTGGGCGATATGATGAAATCGATAGGATAATTTAAAAACCTTGGTAAAAAAAATACCATAAATGTTTCATGAAATCTTTTGAAATAATTGGAGAGTAACCTACGGCACCATTTGCTAGGCAGAGCGTGAAACCACCGCCAACATCTTGCCAAAGATAGATGGACAAGAAGAGGAACTGTGTAGCCACTTTGCCTCGATTTTTAAAATATAAAAGGAAATCTCCGTTGTTGCGAAGAGTCACAATAACAACGTTTATTGAAATAAAATTATTAAAATGAAGGAAAATATAAAACTTTAGAGTTAGCTATGCATTTGCGACAGGGTGTATTATTGATGTATATTGGAACGATTTTCAGTCAACCATTGTCAAATTTGATTTCTAGAGAAACTGGTTCCGGCGTTGTGCCATGATCAGTATCAGTTTCGAAATTAACACTGCTTGTAGAACTACATTAAACCGGTTTGTCTTGCAATCAAGTTTGACAAGAGACGACGCAAAATCGTGCCAATATGTATCAAATATCTGAAAATTGCTGGCAGGGTTGCTTGAAGGGAATTTTCCAACTTTCATATGTTCTTTTAAATATCTTTCCTTCTATTGTTTTGAATAATTGTTAAAAAATTTTTTTTAAGTAAAGCTTCTCAAAAACGTTTTTCAAAATTGTGACAAGCTGTTCTGCATATTAAAAGCTATATATGAAAACGTAAGAATCAATCATCTTCACTTGAGTATTATGCATGCGGAAATAACTCTATATTTTTCAAAACAAAAAAATTTATTAATCGCTAGAAAGATACAACAGTTAGTCATATTCGTAACAAAAGAATAAAACTTGCGATGATAAATGACCACAGAATTTATATTTGAATGAGAAATGTGTAGCCAAAAATGACAGCATATTTAAACGACTTGTTCTTCGTAATAACTGGCTAGGTCAGGTGACTAATAATTATACTAAGAGAAGAATAAACCAATGGTCGGAACTTAAAGTAAGATTCAAGTAACACTGAATATCATTAAAGATCGGTATACACACATCCGCTTTGCTGAAAATACTTCCAAAGGGCTTCAAGTCAAGAGTCTTTTCCAATTAATGGCGCACTATTTTGAATTTTTTTCCAAAACTTGGTTTTAACCGAACGACATCTGAAAGATAGGTCAAATTTACTTCGAGGATTTGCATGAAAGAAATGAAAAAAAAAATTTATAAATTAACTAATAGTGGAATTTTGTCAAAAATGCAAACATCTTTAATCGAATAATAGGGTAATATTTCGAAGGGCATAACTTAGAACATTCGTATTTAAAAGTAATTTTTAAAAACGTTTGCCGTTGCGGAAATTTCTAGGGGAAACTGTTATGACGTAAATAAAATGACAATCTACACCAATACACTACACTATACTGACGCATGATTTCTTGTTGTCCATATTAATATAGCGTATTTTACAGAAAAATTCCTTTGCGCAGGAACAAGATAACCATATATTTTCTAAGTCTGCCATACAAAAAGTGTTAATTTTATCGTGTCTTGGGGAATAAATTTTGCAAACAAAAAGCACCTGTATGAATGGCCGAAATTGTTGACAATTTTGTTACCAAGCAAATTTTTTGTTATTGAGTCATGAAAAAAACGTGCTTACCGCGCAACTACGTTCATGTTAAATGTGATAATCAGCCTTTGAACTCATGATATTAATTATTATTCAGAATTAAATGAGTACTTTCAAAAAAGTTTTTCTTCAAACCAAAGTGTTAACAATATCCTTATGTTTCCTTTTTATATCATTAGAATTAAAATTAAATAATATGGCTAGTACTAAAATCTTATCAATCCTTTGTAGCGTAACCAACTTAGGTCTAACCCTTTACCAAAATCAAAAAGGCGATAAAGATGATTATTAAAATTTAAAATATTAAATTTAGTTAAAAACTTGGTTATCGCAATAACTCTAGAGAATCTTGGAACAAACGAAAAAAGTTTAAACTAAAATTTACGGTAAATAATGAAAAGCTGCGTTAAAAGCTTACGCATACACACGCAAAAGAAAAAAAAAAAAACAACAAAGTCTGCTACTAAGTATTATTGCAGCGCGCAAAACAGAAATTTATAGAACATACACCTTCAACAATAGAATCATAAAAACGACACCCCTTTGCTATCAAAAACAAAAAGCAAATGCAATAAAGTAGAAAAAAAAAACGAAAAATAACGCAAGTGATAAAAACAATACAAAGAGCACAACAAATATCACACTTAAATTGTCTCTTGCTGTCCAAACAATGTCAACATTAACGCCAGTTTAACCGCTACACAGCAACAACAAAGCGCACAAATAACTGATGCTAAAATAAAAATAAAAAGAAAATATAAAATAAAAGTGAGGAGAAAACCCGAATAAATACTAAATAAAAAAGTATATTTTTTCAATGTTTTAAAATGTTAGAAACAAAATAAAAATGCTAGCGATGATAAAATTTCTGAAGGTATTTTATATAGCAGCAAATACGAGAGAGGCGGATGTGGCAAAATTCTGAAAATCTGTTCTGCATATTAAAAGCAATATAGGAAAACGTAAGACTCAATCTTCTTCACTTGAGTATTATGCATGCGCAAAACAAAAAACTTTAAAAATCGCTAGAAAGATACAACGGTTAGTCATATTCGTAGCAAAAGAATAAAACTTGTGACGATAAATGACCACAGAATTTATATTTTAATGAGAAATGAGCAGCTAAAAATGACATCACATTTAAACGACTTATTGTTCATGATAACTGTCTCGGTGAGGTGGGGAATAATTACACAAATATACACGGTTTTGGATCTGGGCAACTAAAAGTGGGTTTCAAGACAATTTATGGCGCTGAATACGATTCTTCATTTCGTTTTTTTAAGATTAATTATAGTTTTTATTACAGTCAATAAATTAATTTTTAAAGATTTTTATAAAATAATATTAATTTTATTACCTTAAAAGTAACAATTGTTTTGGTTTTTATTGGCCTATTGATAAATCATTCAAGGTTCAAATCGAGCTCAAGGCCAGAACAATAATTTTTTTTTCTAATGATAATTATAGTTATTTTTTAATTTTTCTAAATTTGAAAAATTGTATTTTGTTTTTGGAATAGTAAGTAGAAAATTTTTCAGACAACCTGCCATAGCTGCGCAGATAGATCCATTTCGAAGTGGGCTAAGCCTTCATCATCAGTACGCTTATTATTTTTCTGGCCTTGAGCTCGATTTGAACCTTGAATGACTTAATAGTAACAAATCAGAATTTTGCCTTGTGTATTTTTTAGTATCTGTTTCGCGTATTAGAGTCCAACAGTAGTAGCTCATCATGCCTTCATCCCAAAATCCTTGGTATCGTCTTTCAATGTTGGCTAGATCTTTGTTTAGCCGCTCTCCTTTATCGTCGCTCCTTTCACCCAAGTTTTCGGGAAAAAAATCGAGATGGAAATGCAGAAAAAGCATGTTTATAGACATTCTAACTTATGTTGTCTTCTTTTTTGAAGAACGATCGAAGTGCCTGATTTCTGTTTCTGTATACAGTAACTTATGTTCGAGAGTCTAGATACTTCCATTGCTGCAACCGTTATGGTAGCAATTCTGCTTTTTGTTTGGACAAATTCAAATCACGAATCAAATCACTTAGTTCATCTTGCGAAATTAAATGTGTCGCTTTCACTGCTCGGCGGTGATGGCGTTAAAGTTTCCAGAACGTTTCCACTTATACTTGGAAAAACTGGGAACGTATCATTAGCAGTACTTGGAACTGGCTTGGATACTGATGATACATCGGGATATTTATATTTTTTAAATTTTTTTGCATTTGTACCCGTAACTTTCATCAAACAAAAGTAGCAATCAGCTACATGGTTTTTAGGTTCTCTCCAGAGCGCTGGAATTGAAAAGGGAAAGTACTCACGTTCTCCCAATGACCACTTATACAGCTTTGTTTTGCATGCGTTACAAATAAATGTCCATGACTTATGAGTGTCTGCTACTCTGAAACCAAAGTAGTGCACATACGCATCTTTGAACGCATTGGTTATTATTTTGCCACTTTTTTTAATCATTCTTTTTAATCGTTCTTATCTGCTCAGATCCAAAATTTACCTGAATTTGTAAACTTGTGTTACACTAAGGGATGAATAAACCAATGGTCGGAATTTAAACTAAGATTCAAGTAACACTGATTATCATTAAAGATCGGCATACATACATCCGCTTTGCTGAAAATACTTCCAAAGGACTTCAAGTCGAGAGTCTTTTCCAATTAATGGGGCACTACTTTGAATTTTTTTCCACAAATTGGTTTTAACCAAACGGCATCTGAAAGATAGGTCAAATTTGCTGCGAGGCTTTGCATGAAAGAAATGGGGTCCAAGAGTTTTGAAGACCACTGCCGAAGGGCAACTTTTTTAAGGGCTTTTAAAATAATTTAAACCTTGTTTTCCCGGGACTAAAACTTATAACCCATAGTTTAGTGCGTAGCGCGATACCAAAGTATTCAGTTCAAAACGTGACAGTTCTGAAGCGAAAATAAACATTTAAACCCAGAAAAATTAAACAAGGAAGGACATAGGGTGGCGTCCTATCCCCGTTTATGCTAAACTTCTATATTTCAAAGCTCCATTTGCCAATAGAAGGAGTTACCATTGTATCTCACGCCGACGACTGTGTGATAATGGCTAACGGTTGCGGCCAACCCGTTGATGCGCTATGAATTTAAATAAATAGCTATCTTCCTAATCTTTCCAGTTTCTTCGCCTAGCAAAACCTGACGTTGCTAACGACCAAACCATCGGCGACTTTACTTAAAAAGTAAACAAAAGAAATTATGTTCGACATTGGAACAACGCCGATTTCATTGCGCTATTGACTGCTTTACATTCAAAAATACTGGGTTCGATCCGGAGGTATATTTTGGTAAGCGTTAGCAAAAAAAAAAAATATCTTGCCGGCAGCACTTGAGGCTAAGGTAAAGAGACGCTCATTACTACTTACAAAGCAAGGGCCGGGCAGCTTGTCAACTACGCGTTTCCGAAGCAGTAACCGTTCCTGAGGCCAAATATTGGAAGAAACTATAAGTCTGTCAAAGCGCCGTTCTCGTAACTGCTACTGGTTTTTCCTATGTTCCCAGAACACCATTTCAACATTGGGAAATGAAATTCTAAACAAAAGATATCTGCTGAATACCTAGAAACCTAGACATCCCAACAGGTATCTGATTGAAGGGGCCCTGCCTCCCAGTGACTATCTCCGCAAGCGTTATAAGGAAAGGCGGCGCCTGCAAGCTTAGCCGTATAAAAAAATATAGCAAAAAAAGGTCCTAGAGAAATCCACCAAAACACATCGGTCCTCTATGCCACGAAGTTCCCGGCGAACCCGTTCTTAAAGTCAAAAACCCTAAACTCGCAGTAGAGGTAAGCAAGCTCCGCAGGGAAACGTGCGTCCCGCTAGCTTAACTTCGATCTGGATAATGTAACAGGATAAATTCTTACCTATCAAAAATGTATATCCTGTATGTATGTCCTACGTGTAACGTGTCCGCATATGACCCCAACCATCTCTTTAATTGCATTTTAAATACAACACGTCTTACATCTCTTTCTTTCCGGTCCACTCCCTTTGAGTCTGCAAGTTTGCTGGCACTTCTGTTAAAGGATTTTGCTGAAAATTTGTGATTGGTTGCACCTATTGCAAACACCGCTACAACCATATGAAGACCAAATCACCTTAAAATATGCCAATTCATGTTCTGTTAAGTGATAAAATAAAAACGAAATTTCATACATTTGAACAAACACTGAAAGAAATGATACTAGTAAAATCAACAAATCGGTGTTGTTGTTCTTGACTTAATGGATATTCGGTGAAATTGATCGAATCATGGTTAATTCGACCGAGTTCTTTGTCCAGCGAAAAAATTAGTTTATTCATTTCAACAGAAGAGAAATTGTCGCTCTTAAGTTAATAAAATTTTGTAAAACTGACAGAATCCTAGTCAATCTAACTGACTTTTCTGTTAACACAACTGATCTTAAAGGTCATTTCAACGGCGATCAACTGTCAATACATGAGCAAATTTCATAGAGAATTTTACGCTCACTGCGCTCTCTGCTTTGTACTTATGACGTTGGTGCCACTTGTTAAAAAAAAAAAACACCAAACTAAGAAAACCATCAAATCAAAAAAACACACAAAATGGGAAAACAACCAAAAAACCGAAAAAACCCTTTTTTAAATTTACTGTGCAAAAAATCCTGAGATACCGGGACACCTATTTATCGGGTACAATTTTGCAACTTCTCCTACAAGCGAAATGCAAAATTCCGCCCTCTTATTGCAAAAGGTTTGCTTGAACGAACAGGGTTTTTCCAAAGTTAGTAACATTTTATTCAAGTTTTTATGAATTTTCACTCACGCGAACGAATCTAATAAGATAATAAAAAAAACATCCTTTTTTAATGTTGATGTTTCCGAAAAAATAAAAGTTTGAATTGTTTTGGTATCGTTTCAACTTAAAGTGTTACGAAAATTAAACTTGCTGAATTACATGAAAAGTTACTCCAGTGGTGAATTACCTTCCTGCGATTTGATTCTTTACTTTTCTATAACTTACAAGTTCTCTTTTTAAAATGTTACGTCAAAAATTTATACTACAAGTTTTGTGCGAAACAATCAAGTGTGGCAACTACATGCGAGAGAAGGAATGGAGAATGAGCTGTGCTGCAAGAGAAAGAATTGAGAATCAGTTTTATGACTACTATTTTCATTTCTATATTCATATGTGTTTATATGAAGCAAGCAAGCATATTTATGTATTCACATATTTACGTATTTATATGGCGGCCGCCGTGGTGAGGTGGTAGCGTGCTCCGCCTCCCACACCGAAGACACTGGGTACACACCCCGGGAAAAGCAACATAAAAATTTTAAAAACAAGCGGGGTCGCCCCTCGGCAGTGTTCGGCAAGCACTACGAGTGTATTTCTGCCATGAAATGCTTTCAGTGAAAACTCATATGCCTTGCAGATGCCGCTCGGAGTCGACACAAAACAAGTAGGTTCCGTCCCGCCAATTTGTAAGAAAAATTAAAACGGAGTACGACGCAAATTGAAAGGGAAGTTCTGCCTAAGATCTCTTCGGAGGTTATCGCGCCTTACATTTATTTATTTATATGGCAACATAGGTACTTTCATACAAAGCTGTCGCAACAACTTTTTTTGTTCATTTGACTACTAAAACGGTCAATTATGAATCAACGATTTGTGCGCATGTGATTCAACATCTTGTTGCGATGGATAAAAATTTACAGAGATTTCGGTTGAATTGACCCGTATTTCGGTTGATTTTACCAGTCTTTTTCTTTCAGTGAACTTTAGTATGAGCGTTTTATCATTCTATCTTTTCACAGAACGTGATTTGGCCCTCTGGTTTGGTGTTTCCCTCTTATTATAATATTATCAGCATTTATCATTGCAATTTTTTTTTTTTTTTTGTTTTTTGAACGAGCATATTTTTCTATTTTTGAACTGTCCCTTTTTCTAACGACTTATACAACTGGGATCCTTTTTACATCGAAGACATATTAGAAATATTGAATTGCAGTCATTTATATATTCGTGGTGGCAATGCAAACAAATATTATAAGAACTTTAAGAAACTTCGTGCAGGTGATGAATTTAAACGTAATTTTTTTTAATTTTTCTTACAGGTGGAAGATTTTGTGTACCCTATATTTGAAGTAATCCAACAAAAAGAAAGAATAAACCTCTCTACGCTTTCTTCATAGCGTATGCCTTTCCAGAGTGGTCCTAAAGGAACTAAATTAACGTGTTTCTTTAGCCTCCCACCTTTTAAGGCAATGGTACAAAGAGATGTGCTCCGGATTTGTGGCGAAGATAACACTTGTTAATTTTAGCCAGGTGTGAGGTACTTTAGTGTGACATCTTCGACCATACTTTTATCGATTTTGCATATTACAGTAGAAAAAAAGCTTTATTACTTAGCGTTTCCTTGTGATAAGTTTTCTAAATTTTACCCCTGTGCGACGTCCTAACCGTCATCAATCTGGACTAAGACTAATATGTTATATCCTTGGCCTTGGTATTGCTGTTGAAAAGTGGGGCTAAATACACTCGTTAATTTGGTGCATTTAGGACTACTCTAAAATAAAATAAAGAAAAGATAATTTTTTGTCATAAAAAATCGTTGTTCACTGTGTGAAGGACTCCAGAATGGAGACGTAAGTGTAAGAGTGAGTGCAAATTTTCGGAAGTGTTTTGCTGTGGATATGAAAAATGATAAAAGAAAACAACACGGAAAATGAAATCGGATGGTGTTTTATCAATTCGTTTTTGAAATATTAACCATTTGTTATCGATAACAAATCATTTTTGACAGATGCGTTCTCGGGATGTTTTGGATAGGTTGTGGGCTTATAGTACAATATTTTCAACAAGATATCGATTTGCTATTCAGATGCTATCAATTTTTTTATCGCTGTATTATTAATGCGGCTTGTGTGTGTTATATATTGTCATGGAAGTAATTTAAGTTTTTTGACGATAACAAACATTGTCGATGGGTTTTCGGTTTTTATTGACTTGTCGTGTATTTTTCATCAACGACTCATCGGTTTTTTTATCAAATATTTGTCGATTTGCTTTTGAAAAAATATAGATTTTTTATCGAAAATTCATTGATTTGTTATCGACAATTATCGATTTGTTGCCGACAATTATTAATTTCTCAATTTGTTATCAGAGCCTTTATATTGATAATTTATCTGTGAAAAGTGCTCGATTTGTTATCGAAAAGTAATCGACTTGTTTTCGAAAATTTATCGATTTGGTATCTAAATATATTTACAATTTTTTAATCGTGTTTTTCCGATTCCTCAAATCAAAAATCGTAAGGGCTTACGGAAAATCTTTCGAAGCGATTTTAACTGCTTTACTGTTGGAAATGTAAACGTTTATAATAAATGTTAAATATATTATTATTATACTACTCTTAGACATATTTCGCGTTCAAACATATCCACAAAGTTCTTTCCTAATTCTTACTCCGTAGAAATCATGACCGGTATTTTTAATTTCATCATGTCTAGTTTATTCCATGAAGGAAGGGACTTCATGGGTACTCTGCAATGTTGAACTACGAAGGTGGACATCTAAACCTTAGCATGATTGTGGACTAAGGCATGCGATTTTTTCGATAGATAATAAAATTATATAAAGTTAATTTATTTTTTATCACTCACTATCGAAAGATGTAGATAAGCAGGCATTTAAAGGGGCACATTCTTTTATGGAAAACAAACCAATAACACATAAATATATTCGCACCACCTGAAAAAAGGGTACAGGTGCGTACTAAAATTTGTTTGTTTTTTTCTTTTATTATTTTGTATTGAAAAGAATAAACTATTTGGATACATCTTTATTTTATATACGTTGTTAACTATCTTGAAATTCAAGATTTTAGATCCCATTTTGAGGTATGTCAATGACATGATTTCTTTTTATTTTGAACACTTTAACACCTTTTAACTCAGAGCTAACTAGACAAGAGGGGATAAACTCATACATTTTTGACAAATTGTTATACCTTTCTTAAAAATGAAATGGTAAATTAAGTTTTTCACGAATCTCAAAATTGTAAGTTCCTAAATGAAAATAGATAGACCCACCATTATGTATACCGAAATGATCAGGATGAATAGCTGAGTTGATTTAGCCATGTTCGTCTGTCCAAGACATGTGCGCAAACTAGTCGCACAATTTTTGAGATATCTTGATAAACTTTGGCGAGCGGGTATGCTTAGGTGTGCGATTAGACATGTCGGAGCCGGCCGAATTTGACCAATATACCACATATCCCCCATACAAAAGATTTTTCAGAAAAGAGGATTTTTGTCATATCTTCCTCAATTTATAAGGCCAAAGCTTCAGACTTCACCATATGCTTTCGTAGATTGCACATATTTTTGTCGGAAAAAATGGATGAGATCGGTCGTAGCGATTGCTCAGATATTTTATATTTATCTTAAAAATCGCTTAGGTATGTACACCTGTTCACTAAATATTTCATATTTTGCACAGCAGATTATTTGCATATTATAGATAAGATTATTGTACAACCCCATTCATAAAAGGTATGAAATCTTCGGCACATCCGAAGACAATCCCGTCCTTACTTGCTTAATTTAACTGAAAAAACAAAAACGTTTCGACATTAAAAGCTCAAAATACTTAGTATTTGTTATTTGAACTTTATTCGATTACGGCTTAAATTTTTAAAAATTATTCATTACTCTGTGACATTTTCTCGGTAACTGCCATGAATGTCTGTACTTCATGACTACGGCTTAGTGTCATTATGTGTTGCCAAGTTACTTTCACATTAGGAATAAAGAATTAAAATAACTCAGTTAATTACTAGCTAAAAATTTAAAAAGCATTTTCAATTCTGATATATAACACAACAATTCAATTATAACTGTTTACAAGCCTAATATCCTGTATTACTTGATTTGAGATCTAATAATGCTTGATCAAATTTTGCTTTTATCAAAGAAGCTTCTGTGACAATGAGCATGTAACAAAAAGGAAATTTACTCTCTATTCTCTTCCCCGCATTGTTTATTTATATAAAGATGCAAGTAGTCGCACACACAAACACACAAGTTTAGCAAATTGAAAATGTACAAATAATGGTATCGGCAAATCGAACTTTTCAATTTCACTTTTATTTTATTTCCTCTTTGCTTTATGTAACTTAAAATTGATGCTAAATTGATTTAATTATTTTTTTTTACTTTACTTGTGTGTATACACTGAAAGAAAAAGACTGGTAAAATCAGCTGCGCACAAATCGTTGATTCGTAATTGACCGTTTTAGTAGTCAAATAAACAAAAAAAGTTGTTGCGACAGCTTTGTACGAAAGTACCTATGTTGCGGCATTTGCAAAGCAGATGAGTTTTCACTGAGATATTTTCATGGCAGAAATACACTCCGAATGCTTGCCGAACAGTGCCGAGGGGCGACCCCGCTTAGGAAAATTTTCTTCTAATTGAAAAACCTTGTATGTATTTGTATGTATGTATGTATTTATTTGAAAATTTGTTCCTAGCACAACAATTTTGACAAATGATTTAACAGTGCTAGTCATGAATAGCATGAGCTATAAAAATTGAACATTTATAATAATAAATTAGATTAATCAAATTAAATTAAATATAGCGGACAATAGTGAAATATTTATGTATGTAAATGTAAATCTTAAAACTAAAGAAAAGTAGTTAATAAATATTAAAAGACAGCAGTAGTGATGATAACCTTAGGCTGGTTATAGATTGAATAGTATTTAACAAACAAAGAAAGAAGACACAGAGAAAGGAAAAGGACTTAGAAATGAACATTTTAACAACAACAATTTGAGATCCAGTTTAAGAGTCGTTAAAAAATGATGTTAGCTCTTTTCTGAAGTGCAGAGCATTACTTAAGAGTCGAAGACTAGTAGGTAGCGAGTTCCAAAGACGTATTGCAGTAACAAAGAATTGGCGCTCAGAGGTTAGCGAGCGGTATCTGATGTGCTTAAGAAGAAGCACCGATCTTGATGATTGCAGAAAAATAAGCTTACGATATAGATAGTCAGGTTCCTTCGTGTGTATCAATTTATGGAGGAAGGACAGTGTTTTGACTTTTAAAAGATTTTCGAAAGAAATGTTTAGCAACCTTTCAGCATGTTGAGATACGTGGTCAAATCTTTTAACCCATAAACATATCTAGCAATGTTGTTGTAAACAACATTTAGTTTGTTCTTGCACCTTATTTCTAAAATTTTTTATGTTGCATTGCCCGGGGTGTGAACCCAGGGTCTTCGGTGTGGTAGGCGGAGCACGCTACCATCACATCACGGCGGCCGCCATATGCATACGTAAATATGTGCATACAATTGTACACAGCATACATAAGTACGAAGTAGAGAGCGCAGTGAGCATAAAATCCTCTTTGAGATTTGCTCATGTATTGACTGTTGGTCGCTGTTGAATGAACAGTGAGATCAGTTGCGTTAACAAAAAATCAAGTTAGACTGATTAGAAATCTGTCAATTTTACAGAATTTTGTTAACTTAAGAGCGACAAATTCTCTTCTGTTGAAATGACTAAACTAATTTGTTCGCTTGACAAAGAACTCGGTCGAATTAACTATAATTCGATTAATTTCACCGAATCTCCGTTAAGCCAAGAATAACAGAAACGATTTGTTGATTTTACTAGCACCATTTTTTTCAGTGTGTATTAAGGTGAAATCAAAAACACGTTTGTGGAACTTTTTTTTATTACATGATTTTAAGAGCTTAAAGCTTTGCAATCAATAAAATCGTTTAAAAAGTATTTGTATTATATATAAATCTTTAAGGTTGCAATAAACTTTTGAGCACGTCTTTTTATTACCTTAACTGAGGTATAGATTTAGACTAGGTACAAGGAAATCGAAATGAAAGTTAGAGATATTTCTATGGGAATCTTAACAAAAGCAATTTTTATTTTAATGCGACAGAATCGCACAGTGAGATAAAAAAAAGAACCCTTGCAATAATCACTTATTTATGTATGCTTTGTGAGGTTCAAATATTTATAGTGAATATGGCACATACAAAACGAACACCAACACAGACAGAACACCCACATCATACCACACCAACACCATGTGACTCATCTACCTGCTACACACAAGCAAACCTCTAACAACATGGTTATTAAAGCAAACCAACATCAAACAACACACATCCAAACAATATGACAAATCTTAGCAACACCGTCGTACGTACGGCGCACAGTGTAGCGAAGCGGCCAAAAGTCAAAAAAGTTCATCGATAGATATTTTTATAAAACTTTGACAAACGATGGGGAATATATCCATTAAATCATTTCGAACAGAATTTTTATACCCAGAGTGCTTTGCACACTGACTATATTAACTTTGATTGGGTAACCGTTGGTTGTAGAGGTATAAAGGAATTTGATTGAGCCATGTCCGTCCATCCGTCCGTCCGTCTGCCCGTTAACACGATAACTTGAGTAGATATTGAGATATCTTTACCAAATTTGGTACAAGAGCTTATCTGGACCCAGAATAGATTGCTTTTGAAAATGATCCAAATCGGATGATAACCACGCCCACTTTTTATATATATAAATTTTGTAAAACACAAAAAACCTGATTATTTAATAAATAATACATCTAGAATATTGAAATTTGACGTGTGGACTGATATTGAGATTCTTGACAAAAATTTGAAAAAAATTTTTAAAATGGGCGTGGCACCGCCCACTTGTCATAAAATCAATTTTACAAATATTATTAATCATAAATCAAAAATCGTTAAACCTATCATAACAAAATTCAACAGAGAGGTTGCCTTTACTATAAGGAATTCTTTGAAGAAAAATTTAGGAAATCGGTTAAGGACCACGCCCAGTTTTATATAAAAGATTTTTAAAATGGTCGTGGAAGAATAAAATAAGCTATATCTTTGCAAAAAAGAGATTTATATCAATGGTATTTTATTTCCCAAGTGTATTTATAACAGTAAATAGGTAAAACTTCAAATTTTAAAAAATGGGCGTGGCACTGCCCCTTTTATGACTAAGCATGTTTCGGGGGCCATAACTCGAAGAAAAATTAGTGGATCCTAATAAATTTTGGTACACAAATTTTCCCTATAGCAGGAAATATTTCTAGAAAAAAATTTACGAGATCGGTTAAAGATCACGCCCACTTTTAAATAAGAGATTTTGAAAGGGTCGTAGACGAAAATAATAAGCTACATCTTAACAAAAAAGAGCTTTGTATCAATAGAATTTTACTTTCTAAATTGAATTATAACATTAAATTGGAAAACACTAAAATTTTTTAAAATGGATGTGGCACCGCCCCTTTTATGACTAAGCAATTTTCTATGTTTCAAGAGCCATAACACGAAGAAAAATTAACATATCGTAGTGAAATTGTGTACATATATTTTCCTTATAGCAGAAAAAGTTCTAGTAAAAATGTAGAAGATCGGTTAAAGACCACGGCTACTTAGATAAAAAACGAAATTAAAAGGGTCGTAGACTAGAATAATAAGCTATAGTTTAGCAAAAAATAGTTTTGAATCAATGATATGTCACTTATCAAGTTTTATTGTAAGAGGAAATGGGCAGATATTTTTTTAAACGGGCGGTGCCACGCGTTATGTAGAAAAGTAATTTATCTGAAATGAAATGCACAATTGAAGCTCACGCTGAGTATATAATAATCAGTTACAACCGTTAATAATAAACTTGCGCGCTTTTATTGGGACTTCGTTAAACCTGGAATTTGGTAGTTAATAATTTTGCCTACGATTTTTATGAAAAAGGTCATTGAAACAAACTTAAATTCAGAGATTGTTAGTAAATGTAAATATCTCAAATTAGATTTTTTTTTTTTTGTTTGGAAGTGTTTCATACATGGCAACCCTACTTTTTTATTCATTCATCGATCAGGTGATGAGTACCGTTACTTTTTATAAGTGGGAAAAATTTAATGAATTTTTATTCGAAGTTAAACGTTTAGGAGAGAATAAAAAAAAAACTTATCCAAACTCCATAACAATTTTTGGATATATTGTCACAAGTAATGTAGTCTCAAAATCAAGACTAGTAAGAAGGTGAGCTATGTTGCGATAATATGAAATGTTTTAGTTTTGTATAAGCTTGCCACAAAGGGCAAAATTGAATTTAAATATATTAAAGGTATTGTTAAATTTTTAATAGAAACACAAAAAAAATTATTATCTACTAACTCATGTTTTGTTTGCAATCGAGGGCAGGATAAACGTTAGTAGCATGCATATTGAAACCGAATAAGAACGTGGATGAGACTTCGTTTTAAAAGATTACATTATCCACTTTTTCCCAAAAAATATTTTTTTTTGTGGGCGTGTTTAAGGCTTGATCTCTGCGGAATTTTACTGGTTGACTTTTCACTTGATCACAAATATGTGTACCAAATTTTATTATAATCGCTGCAGTTTTAGTTTTACCGCCCACTAGTGTAGGGGGCGTGGCAATCGTCCAATTTTGATTACATTTAAAAAATTTTTTTTCTACAATAATTGTAGGCTGTATGATGAACTACAGCGAAATTGCAGCACGACAAGTAGTTTTGACCGCGCTTATATGGGATCGCGACACTGTGCGGCGCTCCTATATATGGGTGGTGCTCAATTTAACGCATTAATCCATTTTTTTTTTTTTTTAAATCAGTATTCACCCCTACTAAGGTAGTAAATTTATAGCGTCTTAGTACTTTAACAAACATTTATTAACCCATTTACGTTCATAGATTACTTTGCGGATTTTTTAGTTCTAAAACAGAAGTATTTTAATAAAATTAGCTACTCGGGGGTCATCTTTGACAGCAAGCTTCTCTGGAAACAACTCCTCGACTCCATGAAAACTAGGGCCACGGAGTCCATCATGGTATGCTGCGTCTAGCAAGCAAGTCAAGGGGTTGTAGCCCACATGTACTAAAATGGATGTATACCATAATATTAAAACCTATTATAACATATAGCTCGATAGCAGTCAGCCAAACGAACCCTCCTGAATATCGCCATGGAGGGCGTCCCGAAGCATGGAGGAATTGAGAGAGAAGATCCCAATATCTCAACTCCCCAGGGATGATATCCTGAGGCACCGATGGCTCGAAAACGTCACAGGGGATTCGATCTGCAATTGTTGGACCCAGAGCCAAGATACCAATATGGGTATGGGAGCATACCAGATAATTTTTCAAGCAGAAGTATTCGTCATAAGCCAGTGCGCTGACCTGAACCTTCAGTGCGAATACTCCAATGAAACAACCGCCATACTCAGTGATAGTAAGTTCGCCCTCAATGCGATCTCGGCGTTAAAAAAAAAATCACCACTGGTCCTTGAGTGCGTTGAAAGATAAATCAGCTAGGAGCACACAAAAAACTACTGTTGGCCTGGGTTCCTGTGGTGTGGTTTCCTTAGATCAAAATCTAAAATTTATAACCATAATTCTGCAGAATTGTGGAATAATACTTACGGCTTCTAATTTACGGTGTGCAAAATTTCATAATTTTTTTTTTCTATTAAATGTGGGCGTTCCCACGCCTATTTGCTATAATTTTACCATTTTATTTTTAAATGTTTATACTTTGTTACGCCACTATTTCACTGAAATAAAATATCAGTATAATTTAGTTACATAAATACATCAAAGGTGGTTTTTGTTACTAGTTATTAGAGTTTATCTTTTTTTTTCAAGTGGACGTGGCCCCGAGCCGATTTTGTTAATGAGGCAGGGTGCATACACAATAGCAGAAAAACTTTCATGTTAATCCTAAATATCCTTTGATTAATGACTTGCAATATTTCAAATTTTCTTTCTGTAAATGTAGACAGTGCCGCGCCCACTTTCCAGGACTAATTTACGAACGAGTTAATCAAAATATTTTTCGGTGCTGTTAACTTCTATACAAGAAATTATATATCTATCTCGATTCTCTTTTGCTATTAGGTACTACCGCTATCCCATTAAAGTAATAATACCTTTGTGTGTACGCTGGGTACGAAAAATATTTAATTCAAGTACTTGGTGGAATGACTCACATTTCAGTTCATTGGCACTATATGTCATGCGATCATGAAAATAGTAGTACCTCGTTTTTCATAACTTAAAGTCACCAAAGTACATGGTGTATCATATTTCACATGCAAATGACATCACCGAAGTGAAGGTGAGGACTCAGTCTGTTGTTTTGGGGCTATCGGCCGACTAATCGTCCTCAGTCTATAGCTATGCAAACTCTCAATAGTTGACCTTGCTTGCGATATCTCCGAACATTATCAGAACCGTCGAAGTCAGTGACAAAATTCGCTTAACAAATCCTTTTTCATGCTTATAGCTTACCCTTCACAAATCCTGGTGGTAGGTCGGTTGATGATTCCTTCTAATCGCTAGCGATAAACGTATTGAAAATTTAAAAATCTTTTTAAACGCTGTATTGATTGCAATGATTAGTGTATAGACCGACTGCTTGTTGGTGGGCCTCGGATATGACCACTCCAAAGATGGTGGCCTGTGCCTGTAGCCCGCTAATGGCTGATGGTGCTGACGGTGTGCCGCTTATCATAACGCTGGCGTAAACATCGGCTGCCCGCGTGTAAGGACGCTTACAGCATACCCGTTATATGTGTGTTTGTCGTAAAAGGCAACTTAAAAGAGGCAACTTAAAATTGTGTAATGCAGGTTCTGGCGACTACATTTTCCTTGTATATCTAGGGAGTGGGGCGAGATAGCACGGAATGTTCAATCTGGTCTTAATAAATCGTTACCGAGATGGTCGGGGTTGTACATTAATGGTGCTTTTTGCTGCAACGTACCGATTCTATACCCGGCAAAGAACTATCAACATCTATAAAACTCCCGATAATCTTCGGGAAGCATCTTTATAGCTACAACAACAACAACAACAAAAAATTTGAGTTACACGCCAGAGGTGCGATAAAAACAGGAGTCTATCAACCGCATAAGCTGGAAGAGCATTGCGGTTTTGAAATGTTGCCATCGTAGTTTGGGTGATGCATGCTTGCCCGATACTTTTCGTGCAGGATTAGCGTAAATCTCGTCGGCTACGTGAATTCTATAGCCCCTAGGTAAAGCTCCTTACCTAATTTAATGAGTGCTTGAATCAAGTGCAGGTGACCTCCAAACTCGATTTGCATAATTTCCGTGGATGCGATAGCTACATATAAACGATTGTATTATCATTGGTGCGGCTCAAATTGTTGTCACCTGGCTTGTCTTAAACAGTATAGATGCCGCTTTTTGGCAGAAGAGTGCGTAACCGCTTTCTACTTTTCAGGATTCATACGAAACGGTCCTTCCCGTTGTGCGCCGCTACGTCTTTTAGGAGTAGTTGAAAAGGTCGTGTTTCAGAGCCAGCCCCGCACTATTGCTGTTTGCTATGACACTCAGTACACTCGAACATTCAGTATGGGATTTTTAAATAAACAAATATTTAAAGCCAAAGAAAAATCACATAAATTTAAAGGCACAGATTCATTAATATAAACAGATAAAATAATATACTAACAGCAAGTAAATTGCTCGTAGCTCACTATAAAAATGAGCTAATGAATAATAAATACTTTGGCTTTTAAGCATAACAGTAACAAAAAATAATCGACGGATAATGTGCACACCAAAAAACGCTTTAAGTATTATAAAATTAGCTCGAATATAAATTACTAAAACCAAAGAAACCAATTTTATAACCGCAAGACTTGTACAAGCCATAAATCACAACAACGAATTATAATACTACAATAAACAGATTTATGTAGATGATAGGATATTGCATGAAACTGAAAGAAGCTTAAATGCCAAGTCCCATTATCATTGCCATAATCAATCTTAAATCAAGGCCACCGTACAAACAAACAACTACACAATAATATTTATTTGTTTACAATGAAGGTAAGGAGGGCAATAACGCAAAAACCATGGCAAATATTCAAGGAAAAGAATCTGAAAATCTTCATAGACTTTGTTGGAAAAACTGCAAAGTAAATTTGGCCTACAAGAGGCAAATTTGCGCCTAAAAGCTTACCGCTCATAGCCACAAGTATCCCGTCAGCAAACGATTATTTTCTTTATACATGCTTAAATCAACTAAGCACGCTACTCAAGCTAGAATGAATTATGTTAACAATTGCTTGAAAAATATTTGCGAAAATCATTCACTACTTACTTATAATACACCGCTCGCACTAAAGTTCACTGCCAACTGATCATTATTCAGCCGAAAAGTATACAAGGAATAATAAGCAAAAAAAAAAAGTGAAAAACACAAACCAACAAACAAACGTATGCCTATCATAACGCAATTTGAATATATAGCATTTTTAAGTGAAAATAAATTGCAAATAATACAAAGAAAAGCAAAACAAGGAAATCAGAGAAGACAAGAACAAAAAAGAATGAACCAAAACCTAGCAACGCAAAGCAAAGTATTATCAAAATATTGCTACGGAAATAATTATGTAAATTTTCGCGTAAATAAATAAATTTGCAAATGCTAAAGCAACGCTATCTCTAAATAAAACCCCGCAGGCATTTAAAATCAACCTCAAATTGAAATTCCTTTAACACCACTAAAGATATTTGCGCCGTGACAATAAGTTGCGTATACGCCATGGATACCTAGCGCAGAGCTTAATGTGCGGAAGCACCATGAAATCAGATTACCTAAAATAACAAACAATAAGACCATCAATACAACATCCGCTACGGGCATTTTGAATGCCTTCCACAATAACTTTGTTAGCGACAAGCGTGAAATGCGAAACTTTGTGAACCAGTGTAATATAAATAAATGAATAATTTCATTTAACGCGTTAGCTCAAGTAATGACTTTAATGGCACTTTTTGTTTATTTTGTTTTATTTACTGCTTAACCTACTATTAAGCTGTCTGACGTTGGTGACATACTTTGGTTGTGGTTGTTAGCAAAGCAGTTAGTCTTTTTTATGTTATTAATGTGAATACTCAGTTTATATCAATTCAACTAAATTGTATAAGACTAAATAATATTAAAAAAAAAAAAAAAAAAACATTATAATATTCGAATGGAAAGTAGCACATGCATACATTCATTCTGTAGTTTTTAAAGGCTGATATTTTCAGAATGCGTTTAGGGTAATCATTTTCATCTCTGCACTTTCGCCACCATGTCGTTGGGTCTTTGGAAAATTTAACACTTTCGTCTTGTAAATAAAATAAAGTATTGTACATAAAAAAAAATAATAAAAAAAAAATGAAGTTATGCGGTTTTACTGAAAACAATACTTACATTAAGTAATAATAATATTAAAGCTAGAAAATAATTAGCTAGGTCCTAGTACTAGTCATCACACTCCTCATCAATCTTGGGCGTTGAACAAAAAAATAAGTAAAAGCGTTTGGCGCGTCAAATTTCTAAAAATGTGATGCGTAGCATTACGCGATTAAGGTTCAGTTGGTCTTACTTATACATATATTAAAATACGATTTGTAAAGATATGAGCAGTTGACTATCAAAAGAAATTTGACGGGACCCACGTTTTTATTTATTTGTCTGACCAACTCCCTATATTGATGAGGAGTGTGATGACTAGTACTAGGACCTAGCTAATTATTTTCTTGCTTTTAGTATTGTTATTACTTAATGTAAGTATTCTTTTCAATAAAACCCTTTACTTTAAACATTTGTTTTTAATTATTTTACTTTAAAGTTTTTTATTACTGCCTATTATTTCTCATTCTTTTTAGTTCATTTAGTGCCTCATTATTACAGGGACACTTTCCTGACAATTTGTGGCAATCTAACTCCTCAATACATAATCCTTCCAAAGATTTTTCTCGATCAGCCCAACGTATGCTTGTCACCACTTATATGCCACTTCTACCGGACTGTATATAATATTTGTTCCAAATAAAAGCCAAGTCGGACGACAAATACGATTTTTTCAATATTCCGGTCCTTGCGCCACCTGGTGGCGATTTTTTCGTAGGTCGCTTTCTATACATGTATATACTGTATATTAATATTTTGATCCGTGCGCCACCTATCGGAGTTTTTTTCTTATTATTACATTGTCATCGGGTTCTGAACTATATTTCGAGTTTCAAGCTTGTAGCTTATCGGGAAGTTACTTAAATTTTAATTACAAAATTCGTAAACAACGGCCGGCTGCTACACAGAGTCAAGCTTAGTAAAACCGTTTAAAAATTGCAGAGGTCTATATTACTTTCATACGATAAAAATTTCTTTTAAATTAGTTTTTGTATCACTTTTTACTATCATTTAGAACTATTTCAAACCAGAGACCTAATTTAAATATTATTTGAAATTTTCAAATCGGAAGCGTTACCCCGATTGAAAAATATATCAAAAACGTTGCTTTATATTAAAAATTAAAATGAGAAGATGATAAAAAAATTTTAAGGACTACCTTTATATAAATGGAGCAAAACATTTTTTCTTTAATACAGAAATAGTCTTGTAGAATTTTGACTAAAAACTTTAACATTAGCGCTTGTAAAAGATTTTTGGGATTTAAAATTATAAAGGTGGGGCGCAATCTTTCAATTTAAGGCAAACCATGTACTTGGGATTAACTAATTGATTATTTAAAATTTAAACACGCACTCTACCTTTATAATTTTGAATCCAAAAATTCTTTACAAGAGCTATTGTTAAAGTTTTTTAGTCAAAATTCAACAAGACTATGTCTGCATTAAAGGAAAAATTGCCTTCTATTTTTGTTTCATTTATATAAAGGTAGTCCTTAAAATATTTTTATCATCTTTTTATTTTCAATTTTTTAGTACTGCCTACAAATAGGCAATTGCAACTTTGATTAGTAATTTAAGTAATTCCTAAGTGAAAATTCTTATCCTAATTTATTTGTTCAAAATAGCAAGATTTAATATAATTAGAGGAATTTTCGCTGACAAAACTGGCGAAAACAACAGAATTCCAACTCGCATCATAACAACAGAATTCCTACTCGTTTGTCAGCTACTTAACTTGCACAGCTGAAAATGTGGTGAAATTCGCATACCTGAAAATCTAAAAGGTTCGTTGTGAAAGTCGCGTACGTCTAAAAGTATGCAAGGACATGCATTGAGTTGGGCTTCAACGAGGTGGAATTCTGCAACACCTGCAACACTCAGGAGGCTAGCCATGAAGTTATGGCCTAATATTCTAAATAGTTCGACTTGTGAGTAACTTAGCCCAAATTTTTTGATCAACAATTGCACTGTCACCGAGATTTAAACTATATTTCAGGTTTCATGTCTCTATATATCCAGAAAATTAGATAAAAATCGATTGCAAGATTCCCAATTTAAAACTAGTTTCTCAATATCTCGATCCATGCGCCACCTAGCAGAATTTTTTGATAAAATATTGCATTGTCACCGGGTTCTGACTTACGGCCCAAGTTTCATATCTCCAGGTCACCGGGAAGTTACCAAAAAATCGACTGAAAGATTCCCTGCGTTTTTTCAGGAATTTTGAGGCATTTTCTTTTATCTCGATTCGTCTCCCACCTGGCGGCAGTTTGTTTTCCGCGAATTGTAGTGCCATCGACTCGCAAACTATGTGCTAAGTTTCAAGTCTCTGGATCACGGAGAAGTTAGTTAAATGTCGATGGAAAAATTTCCGTTTTAAAATTAATTTTCTGTATATCTCTATCCGTGCGCCACCTAGCGGATATTATTTTCACTTGCATTGTAATGTCTCCCGATTTTGCCCATTTTCATAGAAAACAGTTATCGTCGTAAAATCTATGCCCCACAAAGAATTGGTAAAGTTTTGTTCGAATTATGGAATTAAAAGTATTCTAGACAAATTAAATGAAAGAGGGCGGCGTCCCGCCCATTTTGCAATTTTCTTTTATTTTTGTATTTTGTTACACCATACCATTACTGGAGTTGAATGTCGACATAATTTACTTATATACTGTAAATATGTTCAATTTTTTTTTAAATTTGAATTAGACATTTTTTTTTTTAAGTGGGCGTGTTTGTAATCCGATTTTTATTTAGCACACATATAGTAATAGGAGTAACGTTCCTGCCAAATTTCATCATGATATCTTCAACGACTGCAAAATTACAGCTTGCAAAACTTTGAAATTACCATATCTTAAAAGTGGGCGATGCCGCGCCCATTGTCCAAAAATTTACCAACTTTCTATTCTGTGTCATAAGATAAACCCACCTACCAAGTTTCATCGCTTTAGCCGTCTTTGGTAATGAATTATCGCACTTTTTCGGTTTTTCGAAATTTTCGATATCGAAAAAGTGGGCGTGGTTATGGTCCGATTTCGTTCATTTTAAATAGCGATCTGAGATGAGTACCCAGGAACCTACACACCAAATTTCATCAAGATACCTCAAAATTTACTCAAGTTATCGTGTTTACGGACGGACGGATGGACGGACGGACATGTCTAAATTAATTTCTTTTTTCGCCTAGATCATTTTGATGTATAGAAGTCTATATCTATCTCTATTAGTTTATGCCGTTACGGATTACCGTTATGCGAACAAAATTAATATACTCTGTGAACTCTGCTCAGCTGAGTACAATAAACAAATCTTAACATTTCCTTTAGATTAATGGACAAAAATCAGCCAAAAATTTGTCTTATATAAAGACGTATTTTTGCTGAGCTTTGATTTTAAAATTTTGACACAGAAATTGTAAAAATATATATGAGAAATAAAAATACAAATATGTAGTGCAATTAATTGACTATCTATTGATAAGTTGACTCCTTTTCTGCCAACTTTCCAATCCAAGTAATGTGCGATCCACTTTGTATACCTCTCAATCAATTCGCACCTAGCGATACATTTTGTAATATGTTTTATACTTTCATCCCAGAAGTTACTTAAAAACCGATCTCTAAATTCCATATTTCTAAATTTTTATCCAAATATTTCGAACCGTGCGCCACCTTCAGGAATTTTTTCTACTTTTGTTGCATTGTTTCGGCGCCTTAACCTTTCTGTGAAGCTTCACGTTTGTAGCTCAATAAGCAGTTGTTTAAAAATCGATCGCAAGATTCCCTCCCTTCCGTACGATTTTTATAAATATCCCGATCTATGCGCCCACTAGTGAAACTTATTCTTATGCACTTTATACTGCCATTGGCTTCTGAATTAAGTTTGAAATTTCCAGTCTCTAGCTCATCGAGAAATTACATAAGAGGCGGTTTAAGTTCTCGTCAAATTATTTCCATCCGCGCGCCGCCTAACGGACTTTTTTCCTTTTGTTGCATTTCTCAGTGTTTTACCCTATATGTGAGATTTCACGTTTGTAGTTACTTAAAATTTTTTTACAGGATTTGTATTGAAAATATGGACAAACATTCAACCAACCTAATATAAAGGAAAATAAAAAAAATAAAATTTGACAAAAAAATTATTGTTGCAGCTGGTTATACTTGCTTAAGATACTGCGGGGTATAGTTGTTTTCATGTTTTCTTTTATTTAATCAGCATGTATCATAGAAACATACATCCATACTTTTGTGCAGCTAAATTTTCATTTCCATTATGGATCAAAATCCAACAAAATAACTCATATACATACTGTTAGTTAAGAATCACGCCATAATTGTACAACTATAAGTAACATCGTCAGTCATGGTTAGAGCCTTTTTAAATTCAAACATAAGTGCGTGGTAAACAAAAAAAAATATTTTTAGAACAACGCGTATAGAAGCATTTGAAAAGTGCTGACACAATTTATTAAAGCAAGCTAAACAAGTAAGGACGGGACTGTCTTCGGCTGTGCCGAAGACTTCATACCTTTCATGAATGGGGCTGAAAAATAATCTTATGCCGTTCGTAATCTCCAATAATCGGATGTATAAGATAAGAAATACATAATGAATAGATCTACATACCTAAACGATTTTAAGATAAATATAAAATAAAAAATAGGTAGGTACTTTGTGTGAGGATGCAAAGTTTGAGGTTTTTTGTGGTCTGCGTGTAAAAACTATGACTACGAATAACGTATTTCAACAATATATGACGTAAACGTAACTATTTGATGAAACTTGATGCATTTTGAAGCTTCTAGCCGTAAAAAAGGGGCAAAAAAATACAGTTTATATGGGGTATATAATATATATACCACCGATCTCAATGATTTTTTCAGACAAAAATATATGCTATATACGTAAGCAATCGGTGAAATTTGAAGCTTATAGCTGTTAAAATGGGGTAGAAATTGCGAAAAGTTTCTTATCTGAACAATCGGTTGTATGAGATATATACTATATATACAACCGATCTCTATGATTTTTTCAGACAACAATATATGCTATATACGTAAGTATTCGGTGAAATTTGAAGCTTCTAGCAGTTAAAATGGGGCTAAAATTTGCGAAAATATATATATATATATACTATATATATATAATATATATACCACCATATATATACTATATATACCACCATATATATACTATATATACCACCGATCTTCATGATTTTTTCAGACAACAATATGTGCTATATACGTAAGCAATCGGTGAAATTTGAAGCCTCTAGCTCTTAAAATAGGGCAGTAATTACGAAAAGTTCCTTATCTGAACAATCGGTTGTGGGGGATATATACTATATATAACACCGATCTCATCAATTTTTTCAGGCAACAATACGTGCAATATACGAAAGTATATGGTGAAGTTTGAAGCTTCAATCTGTTAAATTGGGTAAGATATTACAAAAATCCTCTTTTTCTGAAAAATCGGTTGTATATATGCTATAGTGGTCCGATCCGGTCGGTTCCGACAAATGTCTAATCGGACACCCAAATATACCCGCTCACCAAATTTTATCAAGATATCTCAAAAATTGAGGGACTAGTTTGCATACAAACAGACAGATGGACAGACGGACAGACGGACATGGCTAAATCAACTCAGCTCTTCAACCTGATTATTTCGGTATACTTAATCTATTTTCCTTTAAGGACTTACAATTTTCGGTTTCGTGACGAAATTTATATACCATTTCATTTTCATGAAAGGTATAAAAACAGTACGTTACAAATTACTGCTGCCCTCAATGGTACCTGGAATAATTCGGACACTTAAAATGTGTTTCTGACGTCCAGAGCATATATTAGGATCATTAGTAGAGAAGGCCGGGGTGATTCCAGCGCTGAAAGAAAAACTAGAAAGTCTCATCGATTTCGCTTTATGCGTACAAAACACCTGCTCCACTATGGAAGCCTGCCATATGGAGGCACATTTAAATAATCCAATGTTGGCAAAGGAGTTCGTCGACAAGCTCCCAAATCAGCATAAGTTAAATTGTGCAATGTTACAGCGTGACGAGCAAGTACCAATTATTAAAGCATTTAGCAGTTGGATTTTCCAAATAGCCGACGCTGCGAGCAAGGTGGCCACCCCACGAGTATCAAAAAGAAGTGGTGTAATGAATACACATATGCAATGGAATAGTGAAAACCACAATAAGGTTGGATGTGTTGTATGCGGCTGCAGTGATCAAAATATTCAAGCGTGTACAGAATTTAGTAAACTCAATTTGCAATGTAAGTGGATTATTCCGAAGGCCAACAAATTGTGCCGCCAGTGTCTAAACTTGCATCGCCGAAAGTGTTATTCGAGTAAAGAATGTGGAGTCGATGGCTGTAAATCGAAACCCCACAAGCTTCCTCATAAAAGCAGCTTACCAACAAGTGGCACATATCCATGTTCCGAACATAATCAAAACACGGCACCACCCATGCGAAAAAAACAACTATCAAATACTCATGTGTTCTTATAATAACCTTGCGTATACACTCAAAAGGTAAATCACTTAAAAGTATTGTATAAAAGTGAAGTCGATACAATCATCGTCGTCGCTAAATCTAAAGTAGCACCACTATAGCCTGTATCTATACCGCGGCTCGAACTACAAGCTTCTGTGTTCGGCGTAGGATTGGCAGCCAACGTGATGAGCCGTTACGAGTATCCATGCTCCGTTCTTTTGGTTAGACTCAAAAACAGTGCAAAAGTGGCTGCGCATTGACCCGAGGAATTTCAAACAGTAAGTAAAGCATAGGGTAGGTGAAGAACTGGAGGCGAAAAACGCCCCCAATTGACGTTGGGTTCCATCAAAATTAAACCCTGATGACCCAGCCACAAAACTCAGCGGGCAAAAACGTTCCGACCTCTGGATGCGTGGGCCAGAATTCTTATCTTTCGATCAGACCGAGTGGCCAAAATGCAACGACCTTGAACAAATTGAACATAATGAACTACGGCATTTTATCCTGCATATAACCAAACAGGAAGAAATGCAACCCTTAATTAACGCTGTGAAGTTTTCAAGCTGGCGTCACCTATATTTAACGATGGCAATGGTAATTTATATAGCATGTATTTTTGTCTGAAAAAATCATAGAGATCGCTGGTATATATATTGTATACCCCATATAAACTGTAATTTCTGCCCCCTTTTTTACGGCTAGAAACATCATCTTCATCAAATTTCATCAAAAACTTACGCTTACGTCATATATTGTTGAAATAAGTGATTCGTGGCCATTGTTTTTATATGCAGACCACAAAAAACGTGAAACTTTGCATCCTCACACAAACTATCTACCTATCTTTTAATTTATATTCACATATCTTAAACATCGTTTAGGTATGTACAACTGTTTTCTACATATTTCTTATTTTATACAGCCGATTATTTGGCTATTACGAATGGGATTCTTCAGCCCTATTCATGAAAGGTAAGAAGTCTTCGGCACAGCCGAAGACAGTCCCGTCCTTACTTGTTTTTGTTTTTTCTTTTTGCTACTTTGTCTTTCGCTTTTCCTTCTACAGAACCTTTTTTTATACTCAGTTGAGCAGAGCTCACAGTGTATATTAACTTTGATTGGATAACGGTTGGTTGTACAGGTATAAAGAAATCGAGATAGATATAGACTTCCATATATCAAAATCATCAGGATCGAAAAAAAATTTGATTGAGCCATGTCCGTCCGTCCGTCCGTCTGTCCGTTAACACGATAACTTGAGTAAATTTTGAGGTATCTTTATGAAATTTGGTATGTAGATTCCTGGGCACTCATCTCAGATCGCTATTTAAAATGAACGATATCGGACTATAACTACGCCTACTTTTTCGATATCGAAAATCCCGAAAAACCGAAAAGATGCGATAATTCATTGCCAAAGGCGGATAAAGCGATGAAACTTAGTAGATGGGTTGACGTTATGACGTAGAATAGAAAATTAGTAAGATTTTGGACAATGGGCGTGGCACCGCCCACTTTTACAAGAAGGTAATTTAAAAGTTTTGCAAGCTGTAATTTGGCAATCATTGAAGATATCATGATGAAATTTGGCAGGAACGTTACTGCTATTACTATATATATACTACATAAAAATTAGCAAAATCGGATGAAGAACACGCCCACTTTTTAAATAAATTTTTTTTAAAAGTCAAATTTTAACAAAAAATTTTAAATCTTTATTGTATATAAGTAAATTAAATGAAAATTCAACTCCAGTAATGATATGATGCAACAAAATACAAAAATAAAATAAAATTTCAAAATGGGCGTGGCTCCGCCCATTTTCATTTAGTTTGTCTAGAATACTTTTAATGCCATAAGTCGAACAAAAATTTACCAATCCTTTTTAATTTGGTAGGGGCATAGACCCTATGACGATAACTGTTTTCTGTGAAAATGGGCGAAATCGGTGTAAGCCACGCCCAGTTTTTATACACAGTCCACCGTCTGTCCTTCCGCTCGGCCGTTAACACGATAGCTTGAGCAAAAACCCATATATCTTTATTAAACTTAGTCAACGTACTTACCTGAACTCACTTTACCTTGGTATAAAAAATGGCGGAAATCCGACTATAACCATACCCACTTTATCGATATCAAAAATTACAAAAAATGAAAAAAATGCCATAATTCTATACCAAATACGAAAAAAGGGATGAAACATGGTAATTGTATTGGTTTATTGACGCAAAATATAACTTTAGAAAAAACTTTGTAAAATGGGTGTAACACCTACCATATTAAGTAGAAGAAAATGAAAAAGTTCTACAAGGCGAAATCAACAGCCCTTGGAATCTTGGCAGGAATACTGTCCGTGGTATTGCATATATAAATAAATTAGCAGTACCCGACAGATGATTTTCTGGATCACCCTGTTCCACATTTTGTTCGATATCGCGAAAACGCCTTCACATATACATCTAAGGGCCACTCGCTTTTAAAACCCTATACCTTTAATTTGATATCCATATCGTACAAACACATTCTAGAGTCACCCCTGGCCCACCCTAATGGCGATATCTCGAAAAGGCGTCCACCTATAGACCTAATGCCCACTCCCTCTTAAAATGCTCAGTAACATCTTTCGTTTGATACCCATATCGTACAAACATTCTAGAGTCACCCTCGGTTCACCTTTATGGCGACATCTCGAAAAGGCGTCCACCTATGGAACTAAGGATCACTCCCTTTTAAAATACTCATTAACGCCTTTCATTAGATCCCCATATCGTACAAACATATTCTAGAGTCACCCTGGTCCACCTTTATGGCGATTTCTCGAAAAGGCGTTCACCTATAGAACTAAAGTCCATTCCCTTTTAAAATACTCATTACCACCTTTCATATCATATGGGTATCAACCATATCGTACAAACAAATTCTAGAGTCAACCCTGGTCCACCTTTATGGCGATATATCTAAATGGCGTCCATCCATAGAACTATGGCCTACTCTCCCTTAAAATACTCTTTAATACCTTCCATTTGATACACATGTCATACAACCACATTCCAGGGTTACCCTAGGTTCATTTTCCTACATGGTGATTTTCCTTATTTTGTCTCCATAGCTCTCAACTGAGTATGTAATGTTCGGTTACACCCGAACTTAGCCTTCCTTACTTGTTTGATCTGGTTTCTTTTATTTTGCCCTTGCCTCCGTAAGCCGCTGCTTAAGAAAAAGCTTAACCACAATGACCCTACTTCGATTAACTTATCCCTCATCATTGAAGTATCATTTTTATTACATCCGTCAACGAGCGTGAATATTTGTCATAAAAAATGTCGTTTAATTATACACACTTCGCTCCCCCTCAATCCTCAAATAATTTGTAATCAGCCATATAAACTCCCATGGCAGCGAACGTGTTCTCGCTCGTTAAAATGCTCTTTGACCTCTTTGTTTGTTAAGCAAACCGTGAGGGCTAGCTATACCAATTTTAAGACAGTGCTTGGTATATATTACATTATTTACATTTATCCCACGGTAAACTATAAAATTGTCGACCACTTTCTTACCATCATCAAAAATCAACAACATCTCATCATCTCGGGGGAGCAGCAACTTAAGCTTTCCTTCAAAAGTTTATTACGAGCAATCATAATTTGTTTTCTTATTTGTCCTTGATTTAACTTTTTTTTTTGGCTGGTCAAGCCCGAGTTGTTTGCGTTTTTTATTTACTCGTGAACCACTATGAGTAATGGCAGTGTGGTTGTTTACTTAGTTTGTCTTACGTTTTATGTTTCTTTTTTTTTTTGTTTTTCTACTTATTATCTTGGTTATTTTCTTGGTAAACTGTTAATATATAGCAATGACAGCACTTGAGGCGAAGTTGTCTCCTCAAAGATGTTGTTGTTCAAGGTACAGTTGTTGGGTTGATTTGTTGCTGGCTGCGTGGAGGTCGCTGTCTTAATATACTAAAAATATTTCATTGACAGCGAGCAGGTTTACAAAATTGTCAGTATGCGCTCAAAAGACCAAACGAGTATAAAATCGTGCGCGTGTATGTCAACCATGTCCTGATACCAAGGCTATTAGTTTTAGAAGTTTCGTAAAATTTTAGTGCGGACATTTCCAACATTCGATTCTTTTCACCTTACCTTGACTTCTTTTCTTTTCTCATCAGCAACTTAGCGCGACTTTTATATTGCAGTTAGTAAATCGCTTTTTCGCTTAACCGCCTTGGCTCAATTCATTTTTGAATGCACTGGCAATCAGCAAGTCAAAGTTTAAGTCTTGCAATTGCAATGGGTATCGTAAACTTTACACTTTTATACAAAAAGTAGTAACTCAGCAACCTACTGACGTTGGTCTCTGGTATGCTAATTTCATTGGACCATGAATATTTATTGGCATACGATTACATTGCAAATTAAAAGTTTATCTTGCCAGCGTTTTATATACGAAAGTTCGTTTGCATATTTACTCGCCGCCCTTTCAAATTTACGCCGTTAGGTTTATATTTACTATTTCTTTTTTCTTTTTAGGTTTAGTTGTTTTGAATTTTTCAAATATCTAGCTGCTTATTTAACTCTTGTATAGCAATATTTAGTAAAAACTAAAACAAACAAATGAAGGCATTGAGCAAAGTTTGCTGTCATTTCCATCTCTGTTAGTGTACCTGCATCCCATTAAATGTTAACAACAACAAGGTCAATGAGTACCATAACAACAAGTTTCATTTACCAAGTATAGCGGTGAAATGCAGTGAAACTTTTTGAATTGTTCATTTATTGCCTTCGTGGTGATTGCAGCTACATCTTTTAGTTTCAGGTGGAAAATTGTAGTTATTAGCGGAGTGAAAAAAGTGTTTAAAGTGTAAAACACGAGGCAACACAAAAATGGTTAAATATATATTCTGCATCAGTTCATTTGTTTTAAGTTGTCTTTTGAGGCGATTTATTTAGTTTTCATTCATTTTAACACGAGCGCGACTTCATTTAATGGTTTCTGCCTGGTTTAAAGTTCAAATAATATCACCATACATATGCGATAGCACCAATTGGTCCCTTTTCCCCTTTTTTTATTTTCTCGTGTACCTAATTGAACCGGTGTAAGGCGCTCAATGTATGGTTGTACCAACAACGCACACGAAACCAATTCGTTAATGGAATAAGCGAAGTGCAGCCGATTTACGACTCACACAATTTGACGTGTGCCTACTTCAACAGGTGTAAGGCGCTAAATGTGTGGTGAAATCATAAACATGCTCAATAGAAAAAGTTTGAAGTGCAGTTGATTTACGACTCATGCAATCACACTTCTTGCCGCTACATAACCAAGTTTTCGTTCGATTTCAGGGATGCTGCGCGTAGTGTATAAAATCTTAAAATTTTATTCTTTAATTTATCAGAAATGGATGAGCTACGTATCTGTTTTAAGTATATATTTTTTACAGCGAAATTTAAGAGCTTTTCTTAACAAAGTTGTAGACCAATACGTTAATAGTAACCGAATAGTAATTGTATCCTAGGAGCCCTCTTTCCAAAACATAGGACTTTGATTTAGAATACGCAACGGTAGCAAAAGTACTAAGCTTTACTAAATGTCTTCCTTTTTCTTTTCCATAGTTTATAATTATAGCACTTAATTTCCTTCTAACTTTCCCTTAACTTCTTTTTTCCAGTTCTACTTTCTCTTCCTCTAAACTGTTCTCCTTATCCCTATCACCGTGTTTCCTCTCCGTCTTCCTCTTTCTTCTGTTCGGAAAATGTGCCACTCCCTTCCCGATGATACTCCTTACTTTTACCTCTTCTTCTCTACATTTTTTTTTGCTCTCTTTACCTTTCTATCTTCCAACTTGGCGAAAAAAGTATCTCAAATAATTTACTAAATTTCAAACAACCGAATCATGAGTAGTATTTTTTGTATCCCAAATATTTATCTTAAATATTAACTTGATGGAAGAGGTACCCCTTTACCGAATTTCAGGCCAATCGCATTACAAATGAGATGATTTAGAATCGGGAATATTTTTGCGTATTGATCCGCGATCATTTGGAAAAATTTATCGAACCTCTTTTTAAGACAATCTGCGATTAGTTTAAGCATTGTCCTCGAAATAATATCAGTAATATTTTGGAGTAGTTTCGGGATTAATAAAGGCATCATTGTGAAACCTTTGAAGACCTTTTACAGACTGTTTTTATAATATCCTTAAATTGTTTCGGGGTTGAAATTTTGTAATTTCCGAATTGTTTTAAGAAATATATCGGACTTTTTCGGTATTATTTCGGAATTACTTTCGGAACTACCTAGGGATTATATGCGGGATTGTTTCAAGATTATTTATGAACTATTTCGCCTACCACACTCTCCTCTTTGGAAATAAATTTTGATGGGTAAGCATCTTGAATAACTGTTTTGAGGAACCTAGGATGTAAGCTAAGGCGTAACTGTAAGTGTATTCACTACACTGTAGTGCAGTGTTGAAGCAAATCTACCATGTATGATAAGATGTGAGTACAATCAGTCAACAATACAGCGATTCTTAAAAATGTACCCGCTTCTTAAAAATGAAATCTGATCCACAAAAGTACCTGGTTATAAAAAATAGAAAAAACTTCCACGTTACAAACGGCACCTGGTTACAAACGGTAACCGGTTTTAGAAACTATTATGTTCTCAAATAGCTACCCACTGAAAATCTAGGATCAAAAAATTTCTATTTCCCAAAAGTACCCAGTAAATAAAAGTTCTCGAATGTTAAAAAAGTCCCGTAACAAAAAAAAAACGGTTCTTAAAAGGCAACAGGACTCGGAAATAGCCGATTCCAGAAATCCGGATAAGAAATGCCAGTTTCATACTTCCGAAATTTTTTGATCAACTTTCGATGTTTACGACCATTTGCTGAGTTTTCGACTTTAAAAACAAAGTAAAAATTGACTTCCGTGTAGTGTTTTCTACACTAGTCGTTTGCCGCGTGTTCACACAATAAACCTCACGAGTTGTTGGTACCCTATTTTATTTACAACGTAAAAGCACTGTTTGCAAAACCACGGATAAAGATTAGTATGTTTTAGCAAGGTGTTTATTTGCAACCTTTTTATACTCAGTTGAGCAGAGCTCACAGAGTATATTAACTTTGATTGGACAACGGTTGGTTGTACAGGTATAAAGAATCGAGATAGATATAGACTTCCATATATCAAATCATCAGTATAGAAAAAAAAATTTTATTGAGCCATGTCCGTCCGTCCATCCGTCCGTCCGTTAACATGATAACTTGAGTAAATTTTGAGGTATCTTGATGAAACTTGGTATGTAGGTGCATGGGCACTCATCTCAGATCGCTATTTAAAATGAACGATATAGGGCTATAACCACGCCCACTTTTTCGATATCGAAAATTTCGAAAAACCGAAAAAGTGCGATAATTCATTACCAAAGACGGATAAAGCGATGAAACTTGGTAGGTGAGTTGAACTTATGACACAAAATAGAAAATTAGTGAAATTTTGGACAATGGCCGTGGCACCGCCCACTTTTAAAAGAAAGTAATTTAGAAGATTCATTAGAACAATTTAGATTTTAGACAGGCGGCCACTGTGGTGTGATGGTAGCGTGCTCCGCCTACCACACCTTATGCCCTGGGTTCACACACCGGACAAAGCAACATCAAAATTTTAGAAATAAGATTTTTCAATTAGAAGAAAATTTTCCTAAGCGGGGTCGCCCCTCGGCAGTGTTTGGCAAGCGCTCCGGGTGTATTGATGCCATGAAAAAGCTTTCTGTGAAAACTCATCTGTCTTGCAGATGGCGTTCGGAGTCAGAATAAAACATGTAGGTCCGGCCAATTTGTAAGGAAAATCAAGAGGAGCACGACGCAAATTGGAAAAGAAGCTCGGCCTTAGATCTCTTCGGAGGTTATCGCGCCTTACATTTATTTTTTATTTATAATTTAGAAGTTTTGCAAGCTGTAATTTGGCAGTCGTTGAAGATATCATGATGAAATTTGGCAGGAATTTTACTGCTATTACTATATGTATGCCTAATAAAAAATAGCATAATCGGAGAACGACCACACCCACTTAAAAAAAAAAAATTTTAAAGTCAAAGTAAAAAAAAAAGTTAATACCTTTACATTATATAAGTAAAATATATCAACATTCAACTCCAGTAATTATGTGGTACAACAAAATACAAAAATAAAAGAAAATTTCAAAATGGGCGTGGCTCCGGCCTTTTTCATTTAATTTGTCTAGGATACTTTTAATGCCATTATTCGAACAAAAATTTACCAATCCTTGTGAAATTTGATAAGGGCTTAGATTCTAGGACGATAACTGTTTTCTGTGGAAAAAGGCGGAATCTGTTGAAGCCACGCCCAGTTCTTATACACAGTCGACCGTCTGTCCTTCCTCTCGGCCGTTAACACGATAGCTTGAGCAAAAATCAATATATCTCTACTAAACTCAGTTCACGTACTTATCTGAACTCACTTTGTATTGGTATACAAAATAGCCGAAATCCGACTATGACCACGCCCACTTTTTCGATATCGAAAATTACGAAAAATGAAAAAATGCCATAATTCTATACCAAATACGAAAAAAGGGATGAAACATGGTAATTGGATTGGTTTATTGACGCAAAATATAACTTTAGAAAAAAACTTTGTAAAATGGGCGTGTTTAAGTGACTTAAACTATGAACATTTTTCGTTCGTTTGTTTCATTAGCCATTGAGTGTGCTTGTAATTCTCAACTGGTTAGTGAAATATTCTAAAGACGTAGTTTAAGTTTTTTATCCCAATGAGGGGTTTTTCAAAGCAAAATAAGGTGGCTCAACCCGCAGCCAATACCTTGGAGACCCCCAGTGCTGGCCCCCAATGAATAAATACAAGGTGTAACAGGTGCATAGCAACCTCCCTCTCTAAATTAACACACAGTCCACTTAAATAATATAATAGCAAAAAAACTATTCGCCCGCCGAATCGTCAAAGCAACTAACATATTAAGTAGAAGAAAATGAAAAAGTTCTGCAGGGCCAAATTAAAAGCCCTTGGAATCTTGGCAGGAATACTGTTCGTGGTATTACATGCATATATAAATAAATAAGCGGTACCCGACAGACGAATTTCTGGGTCACCCTGGACCTCATTTAGGTCGATATCTCGAAAACGTCTTCTCAATACAACTACCACTACTCCATTTTAAAACCCTCATTAACCTTTAATTTCATACTCATATCGTACAAACACATTATAGAGCCACCCCTGGTCCACCTTTATGGCGATATCTCGAAAAGGCGTCCACCTATAGAACTAAGGTCCACGTCCTTTTAAAATATTCATTAACACCTTTCATTTGATACACATATGGTACAAACAAATTCTAGAGTCACCCCTGGTCCGTCTTTATGGCGATATCTCGAAAAGGCGTCCACCTATATAACTAAGCCCACGCCCTTTTAATATACTCTTCTAGAGTCACCCCTAATCCATCTTTATGGCGATATCTCGAAAAGGCGTCCACCTATACAACTAAGGCCAACACTAGCACCTTTCATTTGATACCCATATGGTACAAAAAAATTCTAGAGTCACCCCTGGTCCACCTTTATGGTGGTATCTCGAAAATGCGTCCACCTATAGAACTAAGGTCCACGCCCTTTTAAAATACTCATTAACACCTTTCATTTGATACCCATATCGTACAAACAAATTCTAGAGTCACCCCTGGTCCATATTTATGGCGATATCTCGAAAAGGCGTCCACCTATAGACCTATGGCCCACTCCCTCTTAAAATACTCTTTAATACCTTCCATTTGATATACATGTCATACAAACACATACCAGGGTTACCCTAGGTTCATTTTCCTTCATGGTGATTTTCACTTATTTTGTCTCCATATCTCTCAACTGAGTTTGTAATGTCGGTTACACTCGAACTTGGCCATCCTTTCTTGTTTTTATTTCACCTGTATGCTCTCTCTCTCTTTAGTTAGTTTTTGCGACAAATAATTTTCACCGTTTTCAATTGAAATTCAATTTTAAAAACTGGAATGAAAACCACACGAGTCCACGAACCCAAAATTTGTTGAAGAATAGTCGATGCAGCGAGCATTTTGCTTAAAAAATATTTACTATTTCTAAAAAGCGCTGGTTTAAAATTACATATCTCCAATATATATGTATGAAAATATACACATACATACATTTAAACAATTCTCTATACATATAAAACTGTAAATGAAACATTCGAGCTTATCCCTTATACTTTTATCATTTTATTCTATCCATTTAACTCAACCCTAAGTATTTTCCATTTTTATTGTTTGTTAGCCACTTAACGGTCCATTGCACATATTGCTTCTGTTGTTCTTCAGCGACCTCTTATTTTATGTGTATATCTCTTCCGCCGCACACATAACACTTATACTTTGTTATCGCATTGTTCTCGTATCTTATCGGAAATCACCAACAACTCACTTTAAAATGGGACATTAGCAATCTTTTTTGTGTGTGCATTTGTAGTTACTCACACAATACTCCACACATTCGAATTTGTAGCATTTCTTTTGCCATTGCTTTCAATTGATTTTTTTTAATATTATTTTACTTATATTTAATTTTATTTTTTCTCCGTTCTAATTTATGTATATGTGCAGAGTTGATACAGTTTGAAATTCCTTTTGAATAAAGGACTAATTGTTCAACAAATTTTAACCCAACTTAAGTAGAGATAATACAATAATATAGGAAAACCCACGCTATTCCCCAATGAAATTAGATTTGTTCTTATCCCACAGGCCGACAAGTTTTAATAAAAATATGAACCTCTACTTTTCTAAAGACTTTCATTATGTTGAATTTAAGTATAATGTCAGAATTCTTGAACTGGTTCTGGTTTTCGAAAAATTTCCATTTGCTATATTATTCACTATATTTTTTCCGTCACAAAAACCGCCTTCGTTTCAAAAATCAACATAAAAAACTTTAAAACGCAACTATTTTTCTTGGAAATTCAGTCTAGTCTCTTTACAAAACTCCCTTTGCGATTTGCGATATTCAGTCATATGCTCCAATTCATTCTAGAGCGAAATTTGGTGATGCTCCTGGTAAATTTGAATAAGCTTAACACTCGATTTCATTCAAAAGTGAATAGCAGCACATGGGTGATTGCTTTTTGAAGCGACAAAATTGTTTTCATAAATTTGAAGTCTACTTTTAGGCACACTAGTCGCTTTATATTTGTTTGTGAAGTGCTGAACCCTTCAACTATGGTTGTTCGAAATAAAATTATAACAAAATAACAAAAAAAAAAACATTACAGTAATCTATGTATATAAAAATCAAATTCTGTGTGTGTATTACCTATGGAAACGTATTTCCCACACTTCCATCATCACCAAATTTTGACTATAGGTTCCTTCGATCAACGGGAAGGTTTTAGACTAAAAATAATTTGGATATATAAAAGGGGCGTGTCACTTCCCATTCAAATGAAATTTTTGGTACTGCATAACTTTGAAAGTATACATGCCAGAACATTCAAATTCAGTAAGGAGTTATATGAGGTCAATCGCTAACACCACCAATAAAATGTGGAATTTGGAAAAAGGGGGCGTGGTACCTCCCATACAAATCTATATATATATAAATCAAATGCTGTGTGTGTATTACCTATGGAAACGTATTTCCCACACTTCAGTCATTTTCTCCAAACATGCGCACAAAATTCAATTCAATTTACAGAACAATAAACTAAATTATCAACAAACAAAACAGAAAAAATAACGCAACATTCATTCGATCTCGGGCGTTACAACGTACCCGGGTATAGCTAATAAAGAATAAAATTGACTATTTCTTGTGCTACACAACTCCAAGCCGAATATAAGAAAGTGAGCCTGTGTGCTACACGTATTTCTTTTGTATACAGAGTACAAAAAACGTATTATGTATAATACAAAAAATGTCTAGAAAAATTAAAGAGTGTTTGAGAGGGGTTGCGCTGGCAAACCATAGATTAGTGGTCGGCAAAAACTAAAAGTGAGTAATTGTATTAGTAACAGCGAGAGTGAAAACATCCCAGCAGGAAATTAAAGTTTAAATTACAACATGCATATGGTGCATTTATTTAAAACAGATATACCAGAAATTTTAATTTCTGATTCAGAAATAGTTTGAAATATTCTCAAGTCCCTCATTTCGTCAAGTTTTACTCGCTTCGAAGGGTAACCGATATTTTTACATGCAAATGCACATGAAGTTTGTCAAATCGGCTCAACACGGGCAATATCGCAAAAATGTTGCCGATCAATCACCTAACAAATCATGTTTCTGAAACTAATGCATTTTCCGTAACCAGAGTGTTTAAAAAATATGCAGCTGACTTAAAAAAAAATGCATTCATGTCAGTTATTTTAATTATTTTTTTTATTATTCCCCGCTAAGTTTTTTTAAACAATATACTCAGAAAAAAGGAGTCCCTGATGTAAACGGTACAAAACTAATATTGTACTGAAAAGTTATTACGTACAACATACCCGAAAATGTAACAACCCAATCCTGTTTGGAAGATGAGCAACATATGGAAATGGCGTCATTCCAGTTGCGTTTCCCCATTTTAATATTTATCACAGGAAACTTTAACATTTGTGCGACAGCCGTGCGCAGTGTTTATTCGTTGCTGTTTCGCTGACGACTGACGATGGAGAGTAAGAATATGTGTGAAGCAAGTCTGGCTCAATTGATCTATGGCGCGCCGACTACTGGCATAGATGTCTGGATGATTTACGCATTGAAGGCAATCGTACAATAGATAAAATAAACCGAAGTAAAGTATGCACCAATCGCGGGGTCTGGACTGCTTTCAAATTTTTTTGCCTGTATTATATATTAAACGCTTATGTGATTTAATCACTCAAGAATGGCTTAGCAGAAAATATAGCTTATTGATAGATAATAAACAAGAAAAGGAGGCCGAATAGGGTGAAACTACGTGTGCTCACTTTTCTGTGTATTGAACAATAATTTTAAGTTTGGAGGATAAATAAATTAAGTGTGTTCAGGATTTGGTACAAATGGTCTAGCGCCATTGTATTTCAAATTTGTGTGGCATATTTTTTACAGCGCAATACACAGCTACATATTTGCTACATCATTGTTGAAAATCTAGCAGCAAGGCGAATTCATACTAGGTGGTGGCAAAGCGAATTCAACCAATTCGCCATGCAGAAGAATGTCAAGTCAAAAGAAAATGTTCATTGATTTCGATTAACTGACATATTGTTGTACATGGCTTTGTATGGAAAATCATAAAGAAGAAGCAATCAGTTTTTGGGATAACACCACATATTCTGAATTCGTCTTGGCTAGCAGTGTGGAATTGTTTTGCGACTATTAAGGAAATGCGTTCTGGATTATAGAAGGTTGTTTTTTGGCGGATTAAAGGAATGATTCTGCACGGTTTTCGGGAACATTTTGCTACTACCTCGAAATGTTTTTGGGATTGTTCGCCAAAATATTACTGAATTTTTCTCGAAATAATTAGTAATTAACTTGGGGCCGTTTTAGGATTACTCTGTGACTATTTTGGAAATTCGAAGACATGATATCGGTAAAGCTTGCTATTTTGGATTCCCGGTCACAAAAGGGTAGAATGTAATGAAAAGACAATGTGCAATTACTACAACGTCAGACTCACAAAGTTGTTAATATCTGTAAAAAGAATGGAGTTAAATTTTGCGATTGGCTTACTAACAGGATACTGCTTTCTGGCATCACACGTCTATATGTCAGACCTCGTCAGTAACAGCAGATGTAGGAAGTTCGATCTGCAGGAAGCAGCGCTTCAGAACGTTTTCTGTACGTGTCCTGTACTAGCCAGGTCAAGGACCTAGCTATTAGGGCGCCGGATTTGCCAAATATCGTTGCAAAAATTAAACTAGGTCGTGGACAACTTTACCAAAAGAACGAATTTATTCTATAACAAAAGTTCTCAAACAAATATAATATTATGGAAACATTTCGTGTATGCGAGGTCTTATTGACCGGCCAAATCTAACCTAAGGTGTTCTTTTGTAAAATGTTCGGCATTGCTAAAAGATTATTTTCGGCATATTTTCAGATATTTTTCTGTTTTAAATAATTAAGGAGAAATTCGGAGATCTGTCAAATACTAAATTTGGGATCAATGCTTACTTTGAGATTATTTTAATTAAGTTTTCTGGGCCATTTTACTTAATAATCTGGATTGGTTTGGTGTTAATTTAGAATAGATTCCAGTATAACTTGAGAACTATTTCAGAATTATTAATCGGTATTTGTTTTCGGAGAAACGAATGAGTCGCCGATAACAAATAGATAACACCCCTAAATCACAGTGGTTAAACTTCTATAAGAACACGAAAACTTTGCGATATTATAAAAATTTTGATAAATAATCGATAGCAAATCGATAGTTTGCAATAACTTATGGTTAACTTACAATAAATCGGTAACTTTTCAGTAAATTTTTCGATAACAGCTCCATAATTTGTTGGTAACAAATCGATAAATTTCCGACAAAAAGTCGATGGTTTTTTGAAAATATGTAAATAGCTTTTCGATAATAAATCGATAAATTTTCGATAACAAATCTATAGCGCGTCGATTAAAAATCGGCAACTCATAGATAAATTTTATCATCGACAGAAATTGTATAATACTTCGGTAACTAGTCTCTTTCTCATTCTTGTGATTTCCTATAACAAACCGATAACTCGTCTCGACATGATTTCTCTATTCATCCTTTATTTGTGCATTAATTTGTTCCTCTAATGCCACTTCTCTGTCGTAAGTCTACAACGTTTAGGTGTAATCTAATCTTTTAAAGTGTTATTTCTACTAAGCTCTATTCATTTTATATGAAAATAAGGAAAACGTGGTCGGCAAAAATTACTCAGAATTGTGCCTATGAAGAATTTATTTAGCATAACTATCATATGGCGATACTTCAAAGACAGATTTACTCCAAATTACTTTCCTAACAAAATCAGAGAAATTCGAAACCAACAATAACATGATGATAGCTGTAGATCAATCTGTAACAAGTAAGGAAGCCTAAGTTCGGGTGTAATTGAACATTACATACTCAGCTGCCAAATTACAGCTTGCAATACTTTTATATCTTCTTTGAAATCGTCCAAAATTTTGCTAGTTTTCTATTCTGCGTCATAATTTCAACCTACCTACCGAGTTTCATCCCTTTATCCATCTTTTGTATTTGAATTATCGCACTTTTTCGGTTTTTCGAAATTTTCGATATCGAAAAAGTGAGCGTGGTTATGGTCCGATTTCGTTCATTTTAAACAGAAATCAGACACGAGTTCCCAGGAACTTACATACTAAACTTCATTAAGATACCTCACAATTTACTCAACTTATCGTGTTCACGGGTAGACGAACCGACGGACGGACATGGCTAAATGAATTTCTTTTTTCGCCCAGATCATTTATGATATGTAGAAGTCTATATCTATTCCGATTAGTTATGCCGTTACGGAGTACCGTTATGCGAACAAAATTAATTTACTCTCTGATCTCTGCTCAGCTGAGAATAAAAATCGCATGCAATCAATATACAGTGTAGATTTTGCCCGCGATCGACCAAAACTAAATTTTTAAAACTGAATAAATACTTTTAAAACCAATTTTCTTCTTTAAAAATATTTTAGTAATTCGTAGAATTTTTCATAATTAAAAAAGGCTGTTATGAAGATCTTAGTTCCTTTAGAAGTTATCACTTTAGTGAGTCAAAATCTGTCACTGTGCAGAGCCTTTGTTCTCCTAAAAATAAATAGATATATGGCGCGATAACCTCCGAACAGATCTAAGGCCGAGCTTTGCTTCCAGCTTGCATCGTGCTCCTCTTGATTTTCCTTACAAATTGGCCGGACGGGACCTATATGTTTTATGCCGACTCCGAGCGGCATCTGCAAGGCAGATGAGTTTTCACTGAAATCTTGTCCTGGCAGAAATACACTCGGAGCGTTTGCCAAACACTGCCGAGGGGCGACCCGCTTAGAAAAATGTTCTTCTAATTGAAAAACCTAATTTATAAAATTTTGATGTTGCTTTGCCCGGGGTGTGAACCCAGGGCATACGGTGTGGTATGCCGAGCACGCTACCATCACACCACAGTGGCCGCTTTGTTCTCCAGTAATGTAAATTATGCAATCCAATAATGTGATAAAAAAGAGGGACAAGAAAAAAATGCTTTCGAAAGTTGCTAATGATATTTTAAATCGCTGTCTCTTCATTTGTTTACTTCACACAAAATCGTTAGGTTGACGTTGATCGAAAAGATTCTTTAAGCATTAAAAAACAAAATTAGCTTAAGGGCCTATCGGTTACCATAGTTGATATATTGTGACCGCCCTGAATTATGCAACTTAAAGAAGTTGTCAGCTGGTTGGATTCGCTTACATTTTTCCAAGAATATTTTAAGCTTACACATCTGCAAGTACCTTTCTCAACATTTTATGTAAATTAAAATGTTCCGTGCTAAATAAACGGACAATTCTACGAAGCTAATTTGCATACTTTAATAATAGATACTTGTCTTTCCTTGTTTACATGTATGTGTAAGTGTACGTATGTATAAGGAAGAAACTCAAAAGTCCAGTGTAAAGCAAAGTAAACAAAATCCTTCACCAACAAAAGTTTCTATTTTTTTCATAAACAAGTGATTTGAAAATATGTAAAAAGTAAATTTTAGCTTGAAATTTAAGATTTTGTAGCGTTTATGCATGATGTCTTTTAAATGGAAAATAAATAAAATTCTCTTGTTGATTTACAGATACAGAGATAATTATTTATAAGCTATGCTAAGAAGAATGCCAATTTTTCTAATTATAAAAATTTAAATTTTTGTATTTTAAGAGGTTAAGATGGTTAAGAAAGAAAATTAAAAATATTACACTTTTTTATATCTTAATATATAAAAAAAAGTGTCACTATGTTTGAGGCCAATGGAATCATAAACTACTAAACCGATTTTGAATTTGTTTTGCACACGGTATGTTGTTTGATCTAACTTGAAATATATGATAGGTTATATCTCAGTTTAAAGTCGCAATATTATTTTATTGCAAATTTTTGTATTTGTTTATACGTAATAATAAAATGTTACGTATACGCACCGGCACTCACGTTTTCAGGGGTGCGGATATACTTAAGTGTAACTGGTTGGTGTTTAATTAAACAACGTGCTTATCAATAAAAAATATTATAGCGAATGATATCAAGTATAGCACATCACCAGGCCCGCCGAGAGGGGGTTTCTGAGGGGCCCGCGATTTAGAGGTACTATGACATTTTTTTTAATTCAGGAGAGTCTTTATTTGTTCCATGTGTAAATTTTAAGTCGAATTTCAAAAGCAGCGAAGATTTGCATTTCGTTTTAATATTATAGCGAAGTGTGAAAAATAAAAATCTATATATAAAAAGAAATGCTAAAATGTGTGTTAGTTTGTCGCCGGTGTTTGAAGAGATGCGTCGGTCGATTTTGTTCAAACTTTCAGAAAAGTTGCATAAACCTCACGCGGTGGTTACTACATGGTTTTGGTTGCGATCAATGTACAGGATCTCGAGATATAGGCCGAAACGTAGACCCGAGTACCCCTAGAATGTGTTTATAGAATATGGATAACAAATGAAAGCTGTTCATGAGTGCTTTAGTACAGAGTAATATATTATCCAGAGACGGACTGGGACTGGGATTAGGACTAGGACTGGGACTGAGACTCGGAGTGGGACGGGGACTGAGACTTATAGTGGGACTGGAATAAAATACATACCACCCTCTGGGACAGGCAATAAGGGATGCAGAAGAATGAGAAGGAATTAAGAGAAGAGAAAAGAGAGAAGGAGATGAGAAAGAGATAGAATGAGACGAAGATGGAGATAGATGAAGCGAAAAAGGCGGAGGGAGGAGTGAATAAAAAGATTGGGAAAAAGTGAAGAGGGGGGAGGGCAGAGTCAGACGGAAAAAGCTTATTAAAATGTATGCAGATAGGCCAAATTTAGGGCAGGACAACGTGTGCCGGGTCTTCTAGTATATTCATATAAAGTAAGGCCTTTAAAAATATTCGAATAGCTCTATTAATCGAATATTCGATTTAAGATATTCGTAAGTTTATTTTTCGAATTTCACTTTTCGAACAGTTTCTTTATTCTCAAAATTGAACATCGGTTTTGTATGAAGTGTTACATATACGCCAAGCATGCCCACAATTATGTTTTCTTTGTTGAAATTTTTCCGAACTTTTAGACCAAGCTGAGAAAACCAAAAGCAAGGATACATTAACTTCAGGAAAAATCGATATTTTGGTAGGAAAGTAAAAAAAATTTTAAAAATCGATTTTTTTCGATTTCTGCGAATCTATTTGTGGTCATCGCAAATATTTTTAGATTTAAATATAGGTACAGAAGACGTCCATACTTTTCCAACATGTCACATCAAGTCTTTCTACGCTACAAAGTACGCTCGAGGTTTGATGAGTCACAATCGACTGATTTGAGAGCTTTGTATACCGGTTTGTCGAAACAGTTCTATAAAATTCAAAAAATGTATCTCATAGTTTTCTCTGCTCAAGAAGATATCAACAAAGTATTTAAATGCAATTTTAGATCACGCAGTATACAGCACATTGGACTAAATTTTAAACCACCTAACTAATCTCAAAAATGCAGACGGCTTTTACGAATACATACTTGAGTGACAATAAACCAAATATATGCCAAATAAATAGCCAAAAACATTTTAACAATGCATTTTTTTCAGGGATACGACACCGCTAGTTCCGTGACTATATTCAGAGTATCTCTCGATCAATTCGGGGATAAAACCTGTCGGTATGCAACACAAATTGCTTTACGCCTTCTTTGCCTTACGGAAGTCATTAGGCAACACTATCTACATCCTATATCTGTCAGGTCAATATGGGACTCTTTAAAACATGCGTTGTACGTAGACAACGTTGCCGTCGTTATAAGTGGAAAGTGCCTTCCAACAATTAGCTCTTTGATGTATCAGGCGTTTCAGGACATACATACCAAAGCATCTAATGTTGGGTTGACCGCCAATGCGATGAAGAGGGATTTGATCTTGTTTACAATCAGGTATAAGGTCCCAAATTGAGCTAGAAGGTGTGACCCTGCAGAAGAAATCTTGTACCAAATATCTATAAATCATTCTTGAGAGTAAGCTGTTATGGATAACCAACATCGAGGAGAGAATAAAGAAGGCCTAAACGGCACTTTATGCAAGAATTCTAGAGTCCTTGTTTGGTGGACGGCCACTCAAAAAAAAAAAATGTGCTCAAAAAATTAGGAGGATATATAGGCTTCCTATGCTTATCGTAACGGGAGCACTGAAAATAACCCCGATGACTGCATGGTATGTTATTCTACGCATAACACTTGTAGACTTGGTGACGAAGAACATAGCGGTAACTACTGTAAAGTAATTCAATGACTCGGGGTAGCTTGAGCGCAGACAATACGCTCTTACATAGTTGGACGAACAGAATCCGTAGCTCCATAACTACGTTTCTTAATGGGTCTCTTATAGCCGAAATAGAGGTAAAAGTTTGGAGCAAAGGTGTCCAAATGGCAGACGATGCGATACACGTGTACATGGATGGTTCCAAAGTAATGGAAAAAATTATGTTTACTGCGCGGTTTACTGCGAAGATCATGATAAAATAAATCATATATGCTGCCAGTGCACTGTAATTTTTTCAGCTGGTAGTAGTCGCCGTAACTATGGCAGTATAAGTACTGGAGGAAATTGGCTAAAATTGCAGCCGCGGTAATTTATACATTGACAGCCAAGTAGCCACTTAGGCTATCATCCCTTATAGCGCTACAGCTATATAGATATTTGGGAATGGATAAATATGCATATATATTGCGTCCCAGTGGAAATGGGAATAGATTAAAACTAAAAATTGGTTGGATTTTCTAAAGAGCATGTATGGCTCGAAGCATGTTTTTCGAAGCTCAGATTGAGCGAGCTTAAAAGAGGACGAGAGCTGCACATGACTAACCAAACAAGAAAGGCTTGGAGCCAAGCTTGGGGCTATACTTTTGTCATTAAAAAATATGACTCTAAACTCATGATAGGTAGGCTAGACACTGCTTTCTGGAGTCGCATGCATTTCAGTTTGGCTTTGTCAGATGTAACAAATGTTGGAAGTACAGTTTGGGGGAGGAAGCGATTGAACACGTCTTGTGTTCGTGCCTTGCGCGTGCAAGGCTAAGACTAAAGCTACTGAAAAGGGCCTGTTGGTCATACGTGGAAGCGGCAAATAGCATACGAACTATCTCGCTATTTACTATAGTTTTTCATTAGGGTGGTTCTAACCCTAGTGGGGTGAGCGGTTTTAATCCTGATTGCTCATAACAAGTTAGCGACACCACAAAACCAAATTGAACAAAATAAAGCAATTAAGAAAAGGTAGTCGAAATAAAGGTATTAAAGCAAAAATTTAGTATGCAATTGTAAAATCAACAATCGAGTGCACATTCATATCATAAACATGCATAATTACATACACATCTATGCTAACGAACTACTTATTTGGTAGACAAATTTGTATACAAATGGTAGAACAACAAACAGCAGCGCAGCGATGTAAACTATCAGATAGCAAAGTGGTTCATTTAGCTGCCAAATTAGTACATAAAACGCATATAAGGCCATATGGTTTTTTGTGTGTGTGTGTATGATTGTATGTGTGTGTGTTTGTATTCCTTAGTTTAACAAGGACCAGTATGTAAGCAAACAATATCACGTGAGGCAGCCTGTTGGCGAGAAAACATGTGTTGTCAAATAAACGAACGAACAACTTAACAGCACCGCCAGAAATAGCATCAGTAAACAATAACAACACTGACTGAGTGAAAGCACAGCATGAAGGAAACAAACATGAAAACAAAGAAAAAAATTAAATAGCAGGCATAGTACACCTGTCTAATTTACATACAAAGATATTAGGTATGAGCGCAATGAGTATTTACCTTGAAGCATTTATGGTATTTAGAGCATGAAAACTTTGTACGTACTTTATATGTCAGTGTAACAAGTTAACTAGCACAATTACGATTGAGATGTATGTCATCATGGATTTTGTTGCTGTAGGGGCGGTTGGACTAATAGGTTTTCTCTTTAGGTATAATAAACATATATGCATGTGTGGAAAAGTTTAGTTAGGAAAAGTTGGTGATTCCTGCTGTGACGAAAATCAACAGTGTAAGCCCGTATGATTTTGATTTGAACGAAGGAATTGGCATCATTTAATTTAATATATGTTACTCTCCTATACCTTGTATATATCTATTGGACCTAACGACAGAATACTTATGCGTGTTGCGCTAGTTGCATGATATCCAAAACCTGTCGATGTATATTCTCTAGACGATCGAGGTGGAAACCGTTGCTTTAATTCCAAACGAGGGCATATGTATTTGCTACAAGGACGATGAACCCCCCTTCCTCTCCTTTATTACTACTATAAGGAAAGAGGTTTTTTAACTGGCTCTTGTTTGTACCATTCTGTACTCCCGGGTAATATACTGCAACTCCTTTCTGAGTATTCTCTTTCTAACCATCGGTTTACTAAGTTCTCTCTTGAAAATTCACACCCAAAGAAAATTTAGGAAATCCCAAACGAACTAACCGGGAACTCTATAGTGATAAGGTGCATCAACTTCTGGCTGTAGCACTTCCGATATATTATCGGAAATTACTTTCGGTCCCTTAGTGAGCAAGTTCTAAGTGGCTTGCAATAGTGGTTTTCTTTACTCTTCATCATTAGAAAAAAATCATATGGTTACGAATAAACCTCGATGGTGAACAAAGATGCTAAATGACTTTAGAGCTTTTAATACGCGGTTCTTTATTGAGATCAAAAGTCAACTACTATTGGACTGGGAGCCAACAAGGTGGCATTGGGTGTTTTAAAAAATGATATGAGAGGAGTCAAACGGGACTGCTTGGAAAGCTTCAGCAAAAACGTGGAATGGTTTAACGAGACAGCGAGGCTCAGAAAGAACCTCTTGACAGATCCTGCTCCTTTGTGGTGTCTCAGTGATATAAATGGTAGCTAAGCAATGAGCGGTGGGGAACCCTCAGAACTTCTAATGGAAAATCATTTTCAAAGCTTCCCAGTTGCACAGGAAATTTCTTCGCTGCCATCAATTGCTAGCCGTAGAAGAATGCCATCCATATCCTTTGAGAAAGCTTACTTGTATGGCTACCATCCACGCCAACTATTTATTGGTGGGCTATTTTACCAAGTCTTTCAATTTGGTAACTACTATTCTATAATTTTAACCGAAAACCGAAAAGTCTCTACATTCTGTGTTCAATATGACAGCGAGGCCTCTCAAGAAAAAAAGGAACTTGTGCTGGCTGCCTTTCTTAATATAGAACAAGCCTTGAACAATGTCCTGCCAAGATCAATTCGTCAACACTGGGAGTCGAATCGAACCAGTCATTAATCAGCAGCGAAAGGTGAAAGGGGTATGCCACCGAAGGTTGTTCATTCTCCCTTGTTTCGGTTGTGCAAATGAACGGCCTGCTTCAAATTTGAGGATAGGATGCTATTCTTTGCTTACTTTAATATCTACTGAGATAATAAGGTGATTATTAAAACCCTGCGCTATGATAACGTGTTTTCGCGACCTGTAAGAGAATGCTTGATCTCAGTTGCATTGGCAACTAAGTATGATATCCCTGGCAACTATGAGGCTTATATTTAGGCGAAAGCAGGCGAGAGCAGGCGCGGGCATACTAAACATGTCTGTCAGTGTAGACTGTGGTCTTCTGGCCACTAGCTTGTTTTCTCAAACCAATACTTCTCAGTTTTTCGAAAATAGTGAATTTCCAAAACTTACATAATTCTCCGCCTATTCCATCTGCTAAGCACAAAATTATCTTTTCTTCTTCCAACAGCAATTCCAGTGGGGCAATTCACATTTAGTCCATCAGTTCAATCCATGCATGTTAAATGTTATGCACCAACTTTGGTCTTAAATAAAAACTAAGCAACAAAAATTAGCTTGCAGGCACAATAGGTTAAGAAAAAGTCTCTACGGAACGCGATTGACTGCAACACAAAGCTTTAAACCATAATGAGCCCCTAAGTTAAGACTTTAGGATATGCAGAGGGGATTCGAAAACAAAATTATCATACACAAAAGGCAAACTTTAGTGATATCACACAGCACTTATTTTGCATAGAGTCCCTTCACAGTGATAATAAGAAGAAAGAAAAAACAATTTTGAAGAATTTCATTTCACCAAAACTTGGTGAGTGTAGTATTGCACAATTTTATAGTTATTGTTGTCATAACGACGCAGTTGAGAGCTGTTATAGACAGCACACATAGATATGTATGTGGGTAGTAATAGTAGAATGGCAATATACTGCATACTTGAAAAATGAATTTTGCTGGGCTAAGTTGAGTAACGGTATAACTTCTAAACATATATATGATGTACAACTACAGACTAACAAATGCCCAGAAATCATTTTTTTTACTTTATATAAGCCTTATATTATATATAGCAAAGGCTTGTGGCATCAATCCTTAGTTCGTTAAGGAATATTAGTTGTATGGCGAATTTTTTAAAATACTCCTTAAGCTTCTGTACTTATGTCATCTGCATTCTTCGAAAACATTTACGCCAGGGGTGAGAATACGGGTTGTTTTCTTCATTTTCTCCATATCTTGTACTTGTTTACCGAAGAGACCTTGTATGCTTGTAAAATAACGGAGATAAAAAATGGGATCTGAAGAGCTCAAAGCATGAATGAACAAAAGACGTTTTTCATCAATCTTTATCTACGGAGCACTGGTGAAGCGTAAGTCAGTTGGGGACATAAATTTTGGGTGCCTTTAAGCTTTGAGAGTTCTCGGTTTGAATAAATAACAGCATTCATTTTCCCTTAGCAAAAACATAAGCAAATTGGGAACATCAACGGAAAGCAAATCATATCTCATCTAATTCCACTTCCAGTTTTTACTGGTAAAGCGTTAATCGTGCAAAATAGTGCTTCAAAATGAATGAAGAACGAGGCAAGCAACATAAATTGTATTAGTATTAAGATTTTGCGATCATGGAGGTGATAAGATTGCATAAAACCCATCGACCTTCCTATCAGCAAACGGCATTTTAAGAGACTTTAAAGATTGTTGTACGCATTATTAGAAGTGTACTGCAGTATGTCTCCCTAAGAGTGCATCAAGCGAGATAAGTTATTTTTCCATCCTTTTCTGCAAACTCCACCTCCAGTTGCTCCTCCTGACAAACAAGTGCATGTATGCGACTCGTTTTGCTTGTTAATAAATTAAAAAGTGACCGCAAATTATCTTGGTGATCGGCAAGCATCGGTGCAATTCAATAATGAAGTTGTCCTTCAAAGGGTGGTGTCCTATCCCCACCTTTGTTTAATTTTTACATATCAAAACTACCTTTTCCACCGGAAGGAGTTACTATCGTTTCTTACGCCGATGACTGCACAATAATGGCAACAGGCCCGGGCCCACAGATCGATGAGCTTTGTAACAGAATAGACGGCTACCTCCCTGATCTCTCCAGTTTTTTCGCCTCGCGACCTTATTTTTTACTTGGACGTCCCAAATGTTGACTATTTTGAACAGCCACGTCGATGGCACTACGCTAGCGACTGTCCTACACCCCAAAATCTTGAGTGTGACGTTTGATCAGGATCTACATTTTGGTGAGCATGCAGCCGCAATTGTTCCGAAAATCCATAGCCGTAATAAAATACTTAAATCCCTTGCTGGCAGTACTTGGGGAAAAGACAAAAATTGCGCATTACCACATACAAAGCAATTGCCTAGCCGTTTGCCTGCTACGCGTCCATTATATGATCGCCAAGCCTAAAAACTAACCGCTGGAAGAAGCTGCAGGCCTGCCAAAATACTGCGCTCAGAACCGCCGCGGGTTTTCTTCTTATGTCCCCAGAACACCATCTACATAATGAGGCGAGAATACTCCCCATCAGGGAGAGAAATGAGATGCTAACCAAACAGTTCCTGTTGAATACCCAGAAACCTGGCCATCCCAACAGACATATGATTGATGAGCCAACACCGCCTAGGGACTTAAGGAGTCATCTCCGAAAGCATTTTGAGGAAACACGGCACCTTAGAACTCAGCCGTATGAAGCAAAAATACAAAAGCAGGTCCTTGGTGAACTCCACAAACAGGCGTCGGACCTTTATGCCGGGAATTGCCCGGTGAATCCAGTACTCAGGGAGCAGTACCCAAAACTTGCGGAAGAGGAACGCATACTCCCAAGGGAAACGCGAGTAACTCTGGCTCAACTTCGTTCTGGATACTGTAATAGGTTAAACTCTTACGTATCCAGAATCAACCCCGACATACAAAATGTTTGCCACGCTTGCAATGTGTCCCCACATGATACCAACCATCTCTTTAATTGTAATGTGGAACCAACGCCTCTATCACCCCTTTCATTATGGTCCACCCCTGTCGAAACAGCAGGTTTCCTTGGACTCCCGTTAGAGGATATTGATGCCAATTTGTAATCGGTCGCAGCTATTAGGTGGGACGAAACAGTGCTACAACAACAACAACAACAACAACAGCATGTCAACAACCAATTGTATCCAAAAGAAATTTTCTCTGGAATATTTCAATAGCCATCTCATGTTATTTCTACATTTATGGTGAGCCATGTTTCATTGGAGATATGATGGGTGACCTGTAGGGTGTGATTGCTGTTTGTTGAGGGAGAACCTTGTTCGATTCGAGCTGAAGGCCAGAACAATATTTTTTTTAATGATAATATTTTTTTTTTAATTATTCTATAATTGAAAAATTGTATTTTGTTTTTGGAATAGTAAGTGGAAAATTTTTCAGACACCCTGCCATAGCTTTGCAGATATATCAATTTCGAGGGGTGCTAAGCCTTCATCATCAGTACGTTTTAGGCATGCTGCACTAACCAATTAGCTATACTGCGTGGTTTGTTTGACTGATAAATTGCTACTTCTATTCCTCTTTTCTAACTATGTTAGGTTAGGTTGGGTGGTAGCTTCCCTAATAGGGGAAGCTCACTTGGACAACATTACGGTCCGTTGTGATACCACACTAACAGTGACGTAGATATAACTACTTAGAAAATCGTTGGGTAGCAACGATAAAGTTCCGAATGATCCCGACCTCAACCTTGGAAATCTCCTCGGGAGATCCAAGTGAGTCACGACCGAAATACTGTCGCCAAATTCTGGCAAAAGCTGGGCAATCAAGCATAAAGTGATTTGGTGATTCCACCTCAACGTCCTCCATTAAGCTGCAGCAGGATGGAGTTTCCAATATATTGAGACGTACCGCATGGATACCCATGGGACAGTGCTTTGTCAAAACCCCAATGACCATTGATAGGTGAGCCTTAGTGAACCCAATCAATTCAGCAGACCTCCTGCCATCCACTTTCGCCCAGAAAGATCTTGCTACCTTGCAAGACGTAGTGTCCTCCCAACGTTTGCTGAGCTGATCCGAGACCCAGCTATGGAAGAGCAATCCACAGGTGGCTAGCGGAATCCCGAGATCCCTACAGCCATCTTCATCTGGTTCAGTTGTACCGATTCGGGCACACAGATAATCTTAATTCTAAAATAATTCGATGCAATCGCAAGTGAGGTCAGGCACTCCCAGACCACCCTCGATCGCACTGTAGTTGAGCTGAAGGCCTTGATAGCCGCTTGGCTATCAGAGTACATGTTAAATTCCCTAGCCGTAGTAGCGCTGGATAGCATTTCATCTACCGCATCCTTAATCGCAGCAACTTCCGCTTGGAATACACTACAGCAATAGTCCGTCCTATCCGGGATAAAGTCGAAACTAGTAAGAAGGTTAGAGTGTCCGAAATCAGAAAGCATATAACCCATATCACGAAGCCTGACCAACTACCGGGCCGCGGCTGCTTTTCCCGCAATATCTGCTGGATGTATATTCAGCATGGCATTCAGTGCCAAGGTAGGTGTTTTTCTCAGAGCGCCACTGATACCAATAAGCGCCGTCTGTTGCACTGACACTAATATTTTGGAGGTGCTCGCCGTGTCCAGTGCTTTCCACCAGACCAGCACCCCATTGAGCAGAATCGGTTTGACCACCATCTCATAAAGCCAATGTACTACTCCTGGCGAGAGCTCCCATCTCTTTCCGATAGACCCCTGCAGCAGTACAAGGCAACCGCGGCCTTCCTGGCCTTTCTTCCACATTGGGCCTCCAGGACAGCTTCTTGTCCAGAAAAATTCCCAAAAATTTAACCTTGTCAATAAGTACCAATGGTACCCCTGCAATCGAAGGAGTTCTAAAGTCGGGTAACTTATATCTCCTTATAAAAAGAACCAACCCTGTTTTTCCCGGGTTGACCACCAATCCAAATGACTCAGCCCACCTAGCCACAGTATCCAGGTAGCTCTGCAGAATATCGCGCAGGGTGCCCAGAAATTTGCCTCTGACTAGGATAGCGAGGTCATCTGCATAGGCAACCAACAGCTCCACAAGAAGCTCGTTGACTACCACAACCCAGAGCAGAGGAGATAGGACACCTCCCTGTGGCGTGCCCCTGCAAATCCTTCCTCCTAATTATGGCCCCTCCCCACTCCGCTGCGACAATTCTGCCGCATAGAAGTTTGCTAATAAATTCAACCAGAGCCGCTTCGACTCCTAAACCCACCAGAGCTCTTTCGATTGCCCCCGGTACGACATTGTTAAAAGCGCCCTTGATGTCTAGAAAGGCACGCAGAGCATACTCTTTATGTTCTAGGGACCCCTCTATTTGCTTTACAATCGAATGGAGAGCCGTTTCCGTCGATCTGCCCTTGCAGTACGCATGCTGTGAAGCCGACAGTAACCCCCCAGGTATCCTTTCCCGTAGGTACAGGTGAATCAGCCGCTCAAACGTCTTAAGAAGAAACGACAAGAGACTGATTCGCCTGAAATCGTTAGGTGATACATGAGAGCTCCTGCCTGCCTTCGGAATGAAGAAGACCTCAACCGTGTGCCACGACTTAGGGATATAGTTAAGCCTGAGGCATTTAGTGATAGATTTAGATGATGGCCAACCAGCGGCAGGAAATTCCTAAAGACTTTTGAAGTTGCGCAGGAATGATGCCATCCGGGCCGGGTGACTTATAGGGCTTAAACGAATTTATAGCCCAGGATATTTATCTTTCCCGTAGTGGAATTGCAGGCATTTCTGTATGACTAGCAACCGCCGACCACGCAAGCGAAGATCCCTGTGCAACTGGGACATTGGGAAAATGATTGTCCAGTAAAGTCTCAGAGACTCCTCGCTACTAATCGACCAGACCCCACCATCATCTCTAATTATATTTAACAATAATTTGTTTAGTGTTGTTTTTGGATTAGTAAGTACATATTTTTTTACTATCCCAAAAAAAAAAAAATAATAATTTCAATTATAGAAAAATTTAAAAAAAAGTATAATTATCATATAAAAAAATTGTTGTTCTGGCCCTGAGCTCGAATTTAATTTTGAATCCTTTACCAATAGGTCGATAAAACAAAAACAGGAGAACTTTACTTTTACTTGGTGGCCAGCGTGCTTTGTTGGCCTTCCATACCGAATGTCCAAAATTCAAGTTATGGCTAAAGTCACATCAAAATAATTTCGGATGTTGCCTGATTATGCTTTCCATATTTTTCTGCTTTGAAAAGCTTATCAACAAATGAAATCATCTCCCATATCAGATACCGTTCTGAGTCGGCATAAGAATGTAGGTCTAGTCAATACATAGGCGAAATTAAAAAACTGCATAATCCAAATATAAAGCAAAATTCTATCTAAATCCCCTCCTTGCTCCAAGATTTTATAATCAATTTGTCTAAAATAACACTTATTGGCAGGAAATTTTCTCTGCTGGGTTTTTAGGCTAACATTGATTTCACTGTTAACGCAGGTTTCTGTACAGCTTCTTTTTGCATGGAGTTGGCTAACTATCAAGAATATTATATGATAATTAATTAAGTAATTGCAAGTACTTAAATAGTAACAAGTGTTTTTCCTAAACAAGAGATGGGAGGGCTAAGCACATCTATAAAAGCCATGGGGATACATCAGTAGAAAAACACTTCTTTACACTTCTGGGACTTTTAGTCGATTACCGTTCTACTTAGTTTATAAAGGTCGGTGGACCTAATATAATAAAGTTTGCCTTTATTAATTTTCAAGATATGTAGGCAGATCATATGTAACTAGATATTTTAAGCTAGGAATAAGGGGTACAGCAGCTGTCTTCAGTTCTTCTTATGATCAGTTCAAACGGCATTAAGGCAAGTTGAAGTTGTGAGCATATGCAATAATATATCTTAACGTCAAAGTTCAAGTGGTTAAAATTCCAACGATATCGTCCTTTTCCAAAATGGTCTAAGAAAGCTCTTTTTTTCTCAAGTGGTCATATTTGGCTTCGTGCTTTCATAATTTAAAATTTTAACAACACAAAATAAAAAAAATAAAATTTTAACAACAGGAAAATTATAATTACGCTTAGAAAGAAAAACGTTTTTAATTTTAACTTTCTTCGAAAAATGATCAAAAATTTGTATAATGAGGTCCCCTTCAAGTTAAGAAATTCATATTCAACCTCAAGTTAAGAGGGAATTTAGAAATAGTTGATGGGTTGATAAACGCAATTAAGAACTTCGGAAACCCACTTGTCATCCTCAGCTACGCGAGGCGGATACTGTTACAAATATGAATGTATCATACATATATAAAGCAGGCGAGGCTTTGGCGATGCCAAGTTCCTCATGAAAGTAGGCGGTGAGGCGGGATGCCCAATAACAAAACTGTTCCTGAGATAGGTAGGTACTTTAATGGTGCTTGTTACCGGAACATACAGGATCTATATGCGTCAAAGAACCATCAGTATCGGTAACGGTCCCCAAAACATTGGGAGAGTGTTTTTATTGCTACAAAAAGAAAACCCAATTTTTAATAAAAAATAGTGTAATTTTTTTTGCCTGCGCTGCTTTTTTTTTCTTTATTTCGGTCTTATTTTGGTACAAATGCGGGTCAATGCTGTTCCAGCGTGTATTTCTTAAAATGAAGAAAATTTTTTTTAAATAAAAACTGATGAATATTTGGAATACAAAATTACGCGATATGTTCGAATAATTATACCTTTCATGAACATGGAATGGTATATTAACTTTGGTCCGATGTTTGTAACGTTGAGAAATATAGAAGATAGACACACCATTAAGTATACCGAATTGATCAGGGCGACGAACTTAGTTGATTAGCCACGTCCGTCTGTCCGTCTATCTGTTCGTCCGTCTGTCCGTCCGTCTGTCTGTTTGAACGCAAACTAGTCCCTCAAATTTTGAGATATCTCAATGAAATTCGGCACAAGCATGTATTTTTGTATCATATTAGACATTTGTCGGATCCAGTAGGATCGGACCACTATTACATATATCTCCCATACAACCGATCATTCAGATAAGACCGTTTTGGTCATTCCTGCCGCAATTTAGAAAGCAAATACGTGAAACTCGGTGATATATATTCTAATATATCATAGAAGATATACTGAAAAAATTACTTTGATCGGAGCTATATATAGTTATATCCCATACAACCGATCGTTCAGATAGAAAGATTTTTGGCCATTTCTCCCTTAATTTAGAAAGTATAAACGTGAAACTCGGTAATATATATTTTACTATATCATAGAAGATTTTCTGAAAAAAAAGCTTTGATCGGAGCTATATAGAGTATATATCCCATACAACCGATCGTTCAAATAGAAAGATTTTTGGCAATTTCTCCCTTAATTTGCAATATAAAAAAGTTAAACTAGGTGATATTTATTCTACTATATCATGGAAGATTTCCTGTAAAAATCATTTCGATCGGAGCTATATATAATATATATCCCATACAACGGATCGTTCAGATAAGGGGTTTTTGCTAATTTTTATTTTATATTTATCTTAAAAATCGTTTAGGTATGTACATCTGTTCACTATATATTTCTTATCTTATACATCCGATTATTTGGAGATTACGAACGGGATAAGAATATTGTTCAGCCCCATTCATGAAAGGTATGAAGTCTTCGGCACAGTCGAAGACAGTCCCGTCCTTACTTGTTTTGATTTAATTTCAATGCAAAATCGGATCAAAATCAGGGCAAGTGAGGATATCTTTGCTCTTGTTCTGATCTTAAATTACTGCTAGTGTCTATCCGCAATGTCCGTAAGGTTCAATTAAGAAAAGTAATAAAATAAATTGACCTTATGACATTTGATACTATGGCCACTTTAAGTGGTCAGTATGTTAATTGACTTACTTGCCGAAGACCGTATATCACCCCTTCACAGCAGCTTCTTTGCAACCAAATCAATGTCATATTAAAATGAATTCGATAAGTAAAAGCCCGTGACTCTTAAATACTCATCACCCCTCTCACAAAATTGTCATTGATTATTTTACCAGTTTGGCATCAGCGCTATCGGAAACCAAGGGGCTACCTAAACAAACCAAAATTAATGTGATAACAAGTAAGGAAGGTTAAGTTCGGGTGCAACCGAACATTACATACTCAGTTGAGAGCTATGGTGACAACATAACGGAAAATAACCATGTAGGAAAATGAACCGAGGGAAATCCTGGAATGTGTTTATATGACATGTGTATCAAATGAATGGCATTAAAGTGTATTTTATGAGGAAGTGGGCCATAGTTCTATAGGTGGACGCCATTTAGGGATATAGCCATAAAGGTGGATCAGGGTTGATTCTAGAATACGTTTGTACGATATGGGTATCAAATGAAAGGTATTAATGAGTATTTTAAAAGGGCGTGGACCTAAGTACTATAGATGGACGCCTTTTCGAGATATCGCCGTAAAGATGGACCAGGGGTGACTCTAGAATGCGTTTGTACGATATGGGTATCAAATGAAAGGTGTTAATGAGTATTTGAAAAGGGAGTAATCCTTAGTTCCATAGAATTTGTTTGCACAATATGGGCATCAAACGAAAGGTGTTAATGAGTATTTTAAAAGGGAGTGGGCCTTAGTTCTATAGGTGGACGCCGTTTCGAGATATCGCCATAAAGGTGGGCCAGGGGTGACTCTAGAATTCGTTTGTGCAATATGGGTATCAAACGAAAGGAGTTAATGAGTATTTTAAGAGGGAGTGGGCCCTAGTTCTATAGGTGGACGCATTTTCGAGGTATCGCAATAAAGGTGGACCAGGGGTGACTCTAGACTTTGTTTGTACGATATGGGTATCAAATGAAAGGTGTTAATGAGTATTTTTAAAAGGGAGTGGGCCTTCGTTTTATAGGTGTTCGCCTTTTCGAGATATCGCCATAAAGGTGGACCAGGGGTGACTTTAGAATTTGTTTGTATGATATGGGTATCAAATGAAAGGTGTTAATGAGTATTTTAAAAGGGAGTAATCCTTAGTCCATAGGTGGACGCCGTTTCGAGATATCGCCATAAAGGTGGACCAGGGGTGACCCTAGAATTCGTTTGTGCAATATGGGTATCAAACGAAAGGAGTTAATGAGTATTTTAAGAGGGAGTGGGCCTTTCTATATGTGAAGGCGTTTTCCAGATATCGACCAAAATGTGGACCAAGGTGACCCAGAACATCATCTGTTGGATACCGCTAATTTATTTATATATGTAATACCTGCCAAGATTTTAAGGGTTTTTTATTTCGCCCTGCAGAACTTTTTCATTTTCTTCTATTTAATATGGTAGGTGTCACAATCATTTTATAAAGTTTTTTCTAAAGTTATATTTCGCGTCAATAAAAGAATTCAATTACCTTACCATATTTCATCCCTTTTTTCGTATTTGGTATAGAATTATGGCATTTTTTTCATTTTTCGTAATTTTCGATATGGAAAAAGTGGGCGTGGTCATAGTCGGATTTCGTTCATTTTTCATACCAAGATAAAGTGAGTTCATATAAGTACGTGAACTGAGTTTAGTTAGTAAAGATATATCGATTTTTGCTCAAGTTATCGTGTTAACGGCCATGCGGAAGGACAGACGGACGACTGTGTATAAAAACTGGGCGTGGCATCAAACAAATTTCGCCCATTTTCACAGAAAACAGTTAACGCCACAAAATCTATGTCCCTACAAAATTTCAAAAGGATTGGTTAATTTTTGTTCGACTTATGGCGTGGCGGCCACCGTGGTGTGATGGTAGCGTGCTCCGCCTATCACACCGTATGCCCTGGGTTCAACTCCCGGGCAAAGCAACATCAAAAATTTTAGAAATAAGATTTTTCAATTAGAAGAAAATTTTTCTAAGCGGGGTCGCCCCTCGGCAGTGTCTGGCAAGCGCTCCGATTGTATTTCTGCCATGAAAAGCTCTCAGGGAAAACTCATCTGCCTTGCAGATACCGTTCGGAGTCGGCATAAAACATGTAGGTCCCGTCCGGCCAATTTGTAGGGAAAAATCAAGAGGAGCACGACGCAAATTGGAAGAGAAGCTCGGCCTTAGATCTCTTCGGAGGTTATCGCGCCTTACATTATTTTATGGCGTTAAAACTATCCTAGACAAATTAAATGAAAAAGGGCGGAGCCACGCCCATTTTTAAATTTTCTTTTATTTTTGTATTTTGTTGCACCATATCATTACTGGAGTTGAATCTTGACATAATTTACTTATATACTGTAAAGATATTAAATTTTTTGTTAAAACTTTACTTTTAAAAAAATTTTTTTTTAAAAGTGGGCGTGGTCCTTCTCCGATTTTGCTAATTTTTATTAAGCGTACATATAGTAATAAGAGTAACGTTCCTGCCAAATTTCATCATGATATCTTCAACGACTGCCAAATTACAGCTTGCAAAATTTTAAATTACCTTCTTTTAAAAGTGGGCGGTGCCACGCCCATTGTCCAAAATTTTACTAATTTTCTATTTTGCGTCATAAGTTCAACTCATCTACCAAGTTTCGTCGCTTTATCTGTCTTTTGTAATGAATTATCGCACTTTTTCGGTTTTCGAAATTTTCGATATCGAAAAAGTGGGCGTGGTTATAGTCCGATATCGTTCATTTTAAATAGCGATCTGAGATGAGTGCTCAGGAACCTACATACCAAATTTCATCAAGATACCTCCAAATTTACTCAAGTTATCGTGTTAACGGACGGACGGACGGACGGACGGACGGACATGGCTCAATCAAATTTTTTTTCGATCCTGATTATTTTGATATATGGAAGTCTATATCTATCTCGATTCCTTTATATATGTAAAACCAACCGTTATCCAATCAAACTTAATATACTCTGTGAGCTCTGCTCAACTGAGTATAAAAAGCAGAAGCTTGACTTCAAACATAACCACCCTCTTTAGATAAAACATAAAATCTTATCAGTTCAATATAAATTAATTTTAAAGTGATCACAAAACAAAAGGTTTGGCATTTTTAAAAATGTCAATGACAAAAAAACGCTTAGGCTGACGACAGAGTAGAAGTGAGAAACATTTTTTTTAATATAAAGATAGAAAAGTGTGAAACATTTTTCTTATGGAAAATTCTTAAAGATATCAGAGTGCTTCAAATGTTTCAAGCTTGTAAAATATATAAAAATAGAATTGCTTTTCGCCTAGCATAGCATATAGCGCGCACTCTGTTGTCAGCCTTATATAGCTCGTGCTTGCCCTACAAGCAAACAAAAAAAAAAGATTTGCAAACGCCTATAAATGTATTCCCAAATCGATTTATTTTACACAGTTGTACATACACATGAACAAATCAAATATCCAAAATGCCTAGAGCTTTACATTGGATTCACAATGCTTCTCAATTCAACAAAAAAATATAGCGCTAATACACCCGCTGTTACGTGTTATCTACCCACAAGGCAATCACAAAAAAAACGGAATTGCTTGCTATAGCAATTCACGAAATTGAGCGGAACATGAAATGTTTGCGTTTGAATGGTCATGCTTTTGGCAAATACGGAGGCAATGTAATTTTTTTGAGCTCTTTGTGTCATCTACGACTAATTTTTGTATACTCCTCTTGCTCTGCAATGTTGGTATGTCTCAGTATCAGCCTCAGTGTATTTATATTTTTGCTTCTGTACTTTTTTATTTGTATTTATGTATCCATGAATTTTTATGCTTATTTTCTCACTGAATATTTGTCTACAAATTCATAGGCAAATGGATGAATTTATATGTAGGTAAATTTGGGCAAAGCAACATCAAAATTTTAGAAATAAGGTTTTTCAATTAGAAGAAAATTTTTCTAGTCGGGGTCGCCCCTCGACAGTGTTTGGCAAGCACTCCGATTGTATTTGTTCCATGAAAAGCTCTCAGTGAAAACTCATCTGCCTTGCAGATGCCGTTCGGAGTCGGCATAAAACATGTAGGTTTCGTCCGGCCAATTTGTAGGGAAAATCAAGAGGAGCACGACGCAAATTGGAAGAGAAGCTCGGCCTTAGATCTCTTCGGAGGTTACCGCGCCTTACATTTATTTATTTTTTTTTTAATTTGTCTAATTAACTTAGAAATAAATTTAATGTAAAAATAAAAGGAATCTTGAATTTAAAGCGAGCATATGTTCAGACTCTTTCACTGCAGAAAAAATAAGAATTTTTTGTGTTTACCACAGCAACAAAATACACAGCTTTTGTTCAGAAGCTTTCGTTTTCAACCTATTCCTTCCAGCAGAATATCGGCGGCCCTCTTCCTCTGCTACCATACGCGGGTTCCGACAAAAGTGCTTTCTTAGCCAGATGCTGATGATCATTAGCATAACATGGCCTAACCAGCTCCTACAGTTCATTATAAAGTCTTCTTTGTTACTCGCCATTGCCAACGCATAGAGGTCCGAAAATCTTTCGAAGAACATTTCTCTCGAGCACTCCCAGAGTTTCTTCATCTGTCGTTACCGTTGTCCATGCTTCTTCTCCATATAGCAGAATGGGAAGGATAAGTGACTTGCAGCAAGAGTTTCGTTCGTCGAGAGTGGATTTTGCTTTTCAATTACCTACCTATACCAAAGTAGAATTTAGTGGCGAGAGTGATTCTTCGCTGAATTTCGCTGGCTTTCGCCGACTCCAAAGGCTAACTGAAGGGCAGATGAATTTTTGCTGAGAAATTTTTATGAAATACAATTGCTTGCAAAGCTTTTATTCAACAGGTGTACTCCGGGGTCACAATTAAGGAATGCTATCAAACTTTTCAACATCAGCCTAGAAAAGACTGCATAGCTTCGTTAAATATCCTTCCCCAAAAGTGAACTCTTTCGCAAACTACGGCCATCATAATTCCTGCGAACCCTCAAAGCAGGGGTCTTTAACTATATAAAAGTATTTAAGAATCACGATATGTAGCCCACGACTGGTTTGTCCTGCTCAGCGCTGTACAGTTTTTAACAACCGTGATATAGTCGCGCAAATTTTAAACGTTTCCACATTGCCGCCTTTCGAGTGACCACTCTGGATCTCTGGATTGTATAGCCGTCGTGTTAAAGACTTGCAAAGAACCAACGATATCGCTCCAATGAAGGATGGGTCGAATGCCGGGCTTTTGTACCTACCGGTTAAGCAAATTTTTTTTAGAAATTGGTATAAAAGCGAAGTTAAAGACAGTAAAATCAAAAATATTCCCTACGAACAAAATCTTCAGAACGGGAGCTGGTATATATGAGCTTAACTTCAAGAAATCGGTACCAATGGGATGCTACTCCACCAAATCGATGCAATAGAAGTTTGCGGTAGAAAATATCTACGGAGAGGCTCATCCTAGAAGAGCATCTACATTATTTCCGGACAGCTATGCGGCCTGCGGACCTTGCAATCGTACACAATTACAGCTAACCTAGTGGATGACTGCATTGAAATCCTTAAAGGCCTGGGAGCCAAAAACAAGGTTTTGTTACGATGGGTTCCCACAAACAGGTACATGAAGTTAATGAATATGCAGATTACCTTGCAAAGCAGGGTGCAACAGCAGCTTTATATGGTCCAGAGCCATTTTGTGGACTCACAAAAGCACACACCCGGGAAACCTTAAGTAATTGGGAAACAAAACAATTCAGACGTCACTGGATTGACTACCCAGGGCAAAGACAGGCCAAACTGTTTATACTTCCGGCAACGTAATTATCAGCCAAACTCATTAATCTAAGCAGGGGGGACCTACGAACTCTCATTGGGTACTATAAGGGACACTGTCGTCTACGATATCACCTAAGTAAGTTAAATCTATTCGATACTCAAATTTGTCGTTTCTGTGAGCTGGAGGATGACACGCCGGTTCATATACTCTGCGAATGCGTCGCTATGGCAAGGCAGGGACTCCCCCCATCTACGGTCGAATTGGCGCAACGAAAATATGTATGTATATATGTATGCTGTATTACGTTTATTACTTTTCATCTTCTGCCTTATTATGCGCTCATTGTATTTGTATGTTTTGATACATGATTTTGTTCCTCCCCATAATCATTAACGTTTCTTCCGTATATTGCAATTGGTAATAATCATTTGTTGCGTATACGCCGTGGTGGCATATAAGTAACAACGATGATGATACATACATACACAATTCGTCAATCATCATTGAAATTTTCATTACATGTATCGACATTGCCCAAAAAAGTGGTTTTATTATTTATATGGAAATAGGATGCATAGAAAAAATACAATAACAATAAATGACAAGGTATGTTATATAAGACTAGAAAAGCAATCAAAAACTGAATCCATAGTAACAAATCGAAAAAATTTTTATGAAATAGTACTTGCATTAGCGCTTATATTTGCAACTTTTTTTTCGCATGAAATTCAGCATAAAAAATCATTCATACGATATGGCTGCCAAAAAAATATATATGTACTTATGTATTTATTTTCCATAAAATACGGCATGAAAACTGCTGGCAGAAAAATTTATTGGCTAAATTTTTCCAATGCTTTGTTCTTGTCTATTAGAGTTGGACAAAAAACAATAAAAATCTGTTATTCTAGAATGGCCCTCAGAAAAACTTGTTGCTAGGCGACTATAAATTACACTCCCTAAACATGAGCACCAGAATTTACGAGGAAGAATGTGTTCATCACAGAGTTTTATTTTCACTTCGAGTTTATATGAGTTAGATTGCAACTTATCGCTAAATAATTGCCCTTCTATTTTTTGTCAAAGTATTTGTAACTAATTAAATGAAAAAGGGGGATAAATAACTCGATCCATTCCAAAATAACTATTGCCCAGGAGCGAACTAAAGCGTTCCATGTGAACTACAATGAAAATCTACCTATCAAATCTTATATCTCAATAGCTGCGCTTAGACTGTATCGGTACCATACGAAACAGTATAGTGACGCGATATCGCCCCTTTATTTGAAGTTAAATTACTTGGGGTTGCTTTATTAAATAAAATTATTTAAAAAAATTTTAAGTTAAACGGTTTTATTGAAAACAATACTTACATTAAGTAATAATAATACACTGAAAGAAATAGTGTTAGTAAAATCAACAAATCGGGCCTGTTGTTCTTGACTTAACGGAGATTCGGCGAAATTGATCGAATTATGGTTAATTCGACCGAGTTCTTTGTCAAGCGAACAAATTAGTTTAGTCATTTCAACAGAAGAGAAATTGTCGCTCTCAAGTTAACAAAATTCTGTAAAATTGACAGATTCCTAATCAATCTAACTGATTTTTGTTAACACAACTGATCTCACTGGTCATTTCAACAGCGACCAACAGTCAATACATGAGCAAATTTCAAAGAGAATTTTACGCTCACTGCGCTCTCTACTTTGTACTTATGTATGCTGTGTACTATATGTATGCACATATTTACGTATTTATATGGCGGCCGCCATGGTGTGCTGGTAGCTGACTACTTAAACGGTCAATTACGAAACAACGATTTGTGCGCAGTTGATTCAACATCTTGTTGCGATGGATAAAAATTGACAGAAATTTCGATTGAATTGACCCGTATTTCGGTTGAATTTACCAGTATTTTTCTTTCAGTGTACTAAAAGTTATAAAATTATTAGGTACGTCCTAGGTACTAGTCATCACACTCCTCATCAATCTAGGGCATTGATCAGAAAAATAAATAAAAGCGTTGGGCACGTGAAATTTCTAAAAACTTGAGGCGTAACATAACCTTATTAAGGTTCGGTTGATCGTACTTATGCACATATGAAAATTTCATTTATAAAGATGTAAGTGGTTGATTCTTAATAGAAATTTGATGCGGCCCGCGTTTTTATTAATTTTTCTGATCAACGCCCTATATTGATGAGGAGTGTGATGACTGGTACCTAGGACCTACCTAATTATTTTCTAGATTTTAGTATTATTATTAATTAATGTAAATATTGCTTCCAATAAAACCGTTTAACCTAAAATTTTTTTTAAATTTTATTTCATATGTCTCTTTCTATTCATGTATGCAGTATGTATGTGTTCCAAATATGGGCCCTATCGGACCCCAAATATGATTTTTTTTTGACTATCTGGAACGTTGCGGCGCCTTCGTATGTCGCGATTTTTTTCATATGTTGCTTTCTTTTCTTGTATGTGATACGTGTTCCGAATATGAGCCTAATCGGAGCACATATACGATTTTTTTCAATATCTCGATACCTGGGCGACATAGCTGTGATTTTTTTTTTTTTTTTTCATAGGTCGCTAAACCACAATAGTTTACTTTAACAGAAACAAATAGTTCCTGGCTGTTTGAGACCAGCTTCATAGGTTTATTATCGATAATAATCGTTACTGATAAGTTATTTTTTTATCGTTTTTTGGCAGCCTCCTTGATGTGATGATAGCGTACTCCGCCTGCTACACAGAATATCCTGTATTCAATTCGCGGCCAAAGACACACCAAACAATTAGGAACTAGTTTTTTTACGCGGAATCGCCCCTGAGCAGTGATTTTGCAAGCACTACGCGTATATTTGTGTAATGAAAAGTTTCTCAGTTGATCCCGTTACACCTATTTGTGGGGAAAAGTAAAAGTAGCATAAAACGAATTGGAAGCGAAACTCAGCTTAAATTCTCTTTAGAGGTTTATCGCGCCATGCATTTATCAATTCCGAGTTATCGGTTTGCTATCGCCAAGTCATTATCTTGTTACTCGTTCCTTTTCAGCTTGCTATAGACGGGTTACAGATGTATCATCGATCTTATTTTGAAATTTTGTCTTTTTAAAAATGAGCCGAATAGCCGTCGATAAATAACTGATAACACTTCGATAACTTTTTGAAAAGAAATCGGTACCCTTTTGATAACAAATTTTGCTATAAGAAATCAAAAACTTTTCGATATTTTTTATAGTATGTCGATAACTTTTCGACACATAACCGATAATAAATCTCAAACTTTTCGTTATTTCTCCAGTACCTCTTCGACTAAAAGCCTGTAGCTTAGAGATTATCATTGTTATCGCAAATTTATAACAATTTAATAACAAATCGGTAACTCATATCATCCTTAAATATAACACACCTATAACAAATCCATAATTTGTCACCATCGCACTCGCCTTATCTGTGAACAGATTTAACTCTTGCGAATCGGTGGTGCTCGTAATTTACCCTCTCCCACTCCCAGTCCTCGAATCGCGCAATTCGGAGCTGACACAACACCTTTTCGGCAAGCATGGGATTGGTGACATACAGCGAGTCAGTTGCAACCTGCACCCGCTGGCCGGTTGAAAGTTTGTGATGCCGTTGCAGCGGGACAATCCTCGCTTCGGACAACGACTGGCATTGAGAGCGTAACTTGCTTTATTTTTATCTTAAACCTGGCTGCGACTGTGAGCTGATTTGTGTTATCAAAGGTGGCAACCATGCATGAATTTCTGTCCTGGTCACGTATCAGATTGTTAAAGTGCGGCTGGTACAATGACCTTTTCCATCCTATCTTCTTACATTTACACTGCAGCTATAGATACGATCCTGCAAGCGAGAGCACCAGCACTAATTTAAACCCACACAATACTCTTACTAGATCACCACCTTGTGGAACGTGCAACTACTGTTCAAGGCAGTGCGATAAGGCCAAGCATCTACCTCACCTACACTCTGAGTTCTCACGTCTTATTTCTATTTAATTCATGTCGCTGGCTGTCATATAATCGCTTTGACTGTTGTTCCTGCTCTAATCTATCTCCGCTGCTTTTACAACCATTAACCGTCCCACTATCATACCAACGCTACACTACGGATGTCTCATTCCCACAATTTCATACCACTCAGTTGTTCGGCTACCGTAGTAGTTATCGGTCCACTCTCAACGTCTACGCTCGCAACGTACCCAGATCCACGCTCTCTTGGTAGGCAAAGCTTCTACCCACATAACTTCTAAGCGCGTGTGTGTGCGCATTAAATGTTAGCATATTAATATTGTGCTTTGTATTATCATTAATTGACGGTAAACCACCTACGTGATTTTGGTCGTTTTGTAACAAGTAACGCAAGATATCCCAGTTTCGCGATAACTGACACCAATTGGAAGTACCAAATGAGGTAAAATTTTACTACACCTACCTCTCCCAACTCAGTGAATGACTCCACTTTCCTTTGCTTCCAAACTTTGGTGTCGACTGATATACTTTCTTGGCTGGAGGGTCTTCGTCCATTTATATAACATGACTTAGCCAGCGAATCCTTTGGGTTTTTATTCGCAGCACTACCATCATATCTGTGTAAAGCTCATACAGCTCAGCATTATACCTCCTTCGATACTTTCGGTCAGTATCACGGTCAGGACCATAATTATTCCAGAGAGCTTTTGTCTTGAGCAACTCAAGAGCCATATATCAGGATAAGTATCATAAGAGACTTGTAGACCGAAGTTTTCTTCGTCGGGAGAGGGCTTCACTTTTTAATTGCCTACTCAGTCCAAGGTAGCACATGTTGACAAGAGCTATTCTCCGCAAGTATCAGAATAGAAAATATCATATGGCAATGTAGTCCTTAAAATTTAAAATGGGAATACTTGGAATGCACAAATATATATGTGTACTCAAAACATATCTAATATATATTATAAATGGGAAAGTTTGGATGTTAAGATGTTTGGATGTTTGGATGTTTGGATGTTTAGATGTTTGGATGTTTGGATGTTTGGATGTTTGGATGTTTGGATGTTTGGATGTTTGGATGTTTGTCCAGACGTTTGTCTTTGTGACTCAATAACGCAAGAACGGCTGGACCGATTTGGATGAAATTTTGCACACATATAGCCAATAGTCTAGAAGGATCTACTAGCTATATATTTTTCAAAAGGGGCGTGGTCCCCGCCCCCTAGGAACAGTTATAATTTAATTATTATATTTTTTCGTCTTTGCGACTGAATCACGCCAGAATGGCTACACGGATTTTGATGAAATTTGGGACACAGACAGTAGTCTACTAGAGAAATTTTTTTCGAACATGGAAAGAGGGGTGGGGGTCCCACGACCCTTCGAGAAATTATTTTTCTTAATTTTTACACATTATAACTTTACGTATACTGGCCTTCACCAATATCACAGACTCAAGGGGTCAAATAAGTCGAGGGCTTACAAAGTAAGCAGTGACACCCTCCGCCCGCCCCCCTTTATCTCCCCCTCTGGTGTAAAATCCATAAATTGTTATAACTCAATCTAAATTTTCTCCTAAATCAATAGTTTTTGGTATCTGGTACATACAGAACGAGATCTAGGCAATTTTGGAGGAACGATCAGTGGTCCTCTCCTCTACTCCCGCCATCCGCCCTCCATCAATTGTTTTTATTAGCAGCTTTTATTAGCTTTACCTGTATGTTTCTATCTAACTTTTTATTCGCTCCAATGCGCCTGCTGCCTTATTAACATGGTTTTATAATTAGCTTCACCTTATTTTTAATCCCGTAAGGGTCATATCGGGACCCTTCTGGGATCATTTCTGGATGGTTTTCGGGATCGGTCCGGGATTACGCCGGGGTAATTTCGGGACTTTTTCGGGACTATTTCGGGATCATTTTGGGACCCTTCCAGGATCATTTCTGTATAGTTTACGGGATCCGTCCGGGATCCCGTCGGGGTTATTTTGGAACATTTTCGGGACTATTCCGGAATCATTTTGGGACTATTTCGCGATCATTTGGGGACCCTTCCGGCATCATTTCTGGATGGTTTTCGGGATCCGTGCGGGATCTCGTCGGGGTCATATGGGGACTTTTTCGGGATCATTTGAGGGCTCTTCCGGCATAATTGGATGGTTTTCGGGATCCGTCCGGGATATCGTCGGGGTCATTTGGGGACTTTTTCGGGATTATTTGGGGGCTCTTCCGGCATCATTTCTGGATGGTTTTCGGGATCCGTCCGGGATCTCGTCGGGGTCATTTGGGGACTTTTTCGGCATCATTTCTGGATGGTTTTCGGGATCCGTCCGGGATCCCGTCGGGGTCATTTCGGGACTTTTTCGCGACTAATACGGGATCATTTGGGAACCCTTTCGGCATCATTTCTGGATGGTTTTCGGGATCCGTCCGGGATCCCATTAGGGTAATTTCGGGACTATTAGGGGATCATTTGGGAACCTTTCCGGCATCATTTCTGGATAATTTTCGGGATCCTTCCGGGATGCCGACGAGGTCATTTCGGGACTATTTCGCGATCATTTGGGATACCTACCGGCATCATTTCTGGATGGTTTTTGGGATTCGTCCGGGATCCCGTCGTGGTCCTTTCGGGACTTTTTTTCGACTAATACGGGATCATTTGCGGACCCTTTCGGCATCATTTCTGGATAGTTGTCGGGATCCCGTCACGGTCATTTCGGGACTATTAGGGGATCATTTGAGGACCTTTCCGGCATCATTTCTGTATTGTTTTCGGAATCCTTTCGGGATCCTGTCAGGGTCATTTTGGGACTTTTTTGGGGCTAATACGGGATCATTTGGGGATCCTCTAGGGGTCGTTTCGTGACTTTTTCTGTTTTATTTCGGGATCATTTGGGGACCCTTCCGGCATAATTTCTTGATGGTTTGCCGGATCCATCAGGGTCATTTCGGGACCAATTTGGGATCATTTGGGGACCCTTCCGAGATCATTTCTGGATCCGTCCGGGATGCCGTAGGAGCCATTTCGGGATTTTTTGTTACTTTTCCGGGATTGTTTTTGGACCCTTCCGGGATCATTTCTGGATCTGTGCGGGATCCCATCTGGGTCATTTCCGAACTATTTCGGGATCATTATGGGATCCTTCCGGAATCATTTCTCCCTCGGAGCCATTTCGGAACCTTTTCTGGAGTATGTCGGGGTCATTTGGGGACTTTTTCGGGATCATTTGGGGCTCTTCCGGCATCATTTCTGGATGGTTTTCGGGATCCGTGCGGGATCTCGTCGGGGTCATTTGGGGACTTTTTCGGGATCATTTGGGGGCTCTTCCGGCATCATTTCTGGATGGTTTTCGGGATCCGTCCGGCATATCGTCGGGGTCATTTGGGGACTTTTTCGGGATCATTTGGGGGCTCTTCCCGCATCATTTCTGGATGGTTTTCGGGATCCGTCCGGTATCCCATCAGGGTAATTTCGGGACTATTAGGGGATCATTTGTGGACCTTTCCGGCATCATTTCTGGATAATTTTCGGTATCCGTTCGGGATGCCGACAAGGTCATTTCGGGATTATTTCGGGTTCATTTGGGATACCTACCGGCATCATTTCTGGATGGTTTTTGGAATCCTTTCGGGATCCCGTCAGGGTCATTTCGGGGCTTTTTCGGGATCATTTAAGGATGGCTTTCAGGATTCGTCCGGGAACCCGTCACGGTAATTTCTGGACTTTTCCGAGACTATTTCGGGATCATTTTGGGACCTTCCCAAGATCATTTCTGGATGGATTTCGGGATTTGTCCGGGATGCCCTCAGGGTCATTTTGGGACTATTAGGTTAGCATTTGAGGACCGTTCCGGCATCACTTCTGGATGGTTTTCGGTATCCGTTCAGATTCCCGTCGGAATAATTGCGGGACTTTTTCGGGATCATTGGGGTCCCTTCCAAAATCATTTCTGGATGGTTTTTGGGATTCGTCCGGCATCCCGTCGGGGTCATTTCGGGACTTTTTCTCGACTAATACGGGATCATTTGCGGGCCCTTTCGGTATCATTTCTGGATAGTTGTCGGGATCCGTTCGGGATCCCGTCAGGGTCTTTTCGGAACTATTGGGAGATCATTTGAGGACCTTTCCGGCATCATTTCTGGTTAGTTTTCGGGATCCTTTCCGGGTCCCATCAGGGTCATTTCGGGACTTTTTCGGCATCATTTAAGATTGGTTTTCAGGATTCGTCCGGTATCCGTCAGGGTAATTTCTGGACTTTTCCCAGACTATTTCGGGATAATTTTGGGACCCTCCCAAGATCATTTCTGGATGGATTTCGGGATCTGTCCGGGATGCCGTCAGGGTCATTTTGGGACTATTAGGTGATCATTTGAGGACCTTTTCGGCATCACTTCTGGATGGTTTTCGGTATCCGCTCAGGATCCCGTCGGAATTATTGCGGGACTTTTTCGGGATCATTTGGTGTCCCTTCCGGCATCATTTCTGGCTGGTTTTTGGGATTCGTCCGGCATCCCGTCGGGTTCATTTCGGGACTTTTTCTCGACTAATACGGGATCATTTGCGGGCCCTTTCGGCATCATTTCTAGATAGTTGTCGGGATCCGTTCGGGATCCCGTCAGGGTCTTTTCGGAACTATTAGGTGATCATTTGAGGACATTTCCGGCATCATTTCTGGATAGTTTTCGGGATCCTTTCGGGGTCCAGTCAGGATCATTTCGGGACTTTTTCGGGATCATTTAGAGATGGCTTTCAGGATTCGTCCGGGAACCCGTCATCGTAATTTCTGAACTTTTCCGAGACTATTTCGGGATAATTTTGGGACCTTCCCAAGATCATTTCTGGATGGATTTTGGGATCAGTCCGGCATGCCGTCAGGGTCATTTTGGTATTAGGTGATCATTTGAGGACCTTTCCGGCATCACTTCTGGATGGTTATCGGTATCCGATCAGGATCCCCTCGGAATCATTGCGGGACTTTTTCGGGATCATTGGATGGATTTCGGGATCTGTCCGGGATCCCGTCAGGGTCATTTAGGGGTGCGTTCGAGATCCCGTCAGGGTCATTTCGGGACTTCTTCGGGAATATATCGGGATCATTTCTGGATGGTTTATGGGATCGTCCATGACCCCTTAAGGGTCATTTCGGGACGATTAGGTGATCATTTGAGGACCTTTCCGGCGTCACTTCTGGATGATTTTCGGTATCCGTTCGGGATCCCGTCGGAATCAATGCAGGACTTTTACGGAATCATTTGGGATTCCTTCCGGCATCATTTCTGGATGGTTTTCGGGATTTGTCCGGGATCCCGTCGGGGTTATTTCGGGACCTTTTCGGGGCTAATACGGGATCATTTGGGGATCCTCTAGGGGTCGTTTCGTGACTTTTTCTGTATTATTTCGGGATCATTTTGGGACCCTTTCGGCATAATTTCTTGATGGTTTGCCGGGTCCATCAGGGTCATTTCGGGACCATTTTGGGATCATTTGGGGACCCTTCCGAGATCATTTCTGGATCCGTCCGGGATGCCGTAGGAGCCATTTCGGGATTTTTTGTTACTTTTCCGGGATAGTTTTTGCACCCTTCCGGGATCATTTCTGGATCTGTGCGGGATCCCATCTGGGTCAATTCCGGACTATTTCGGGATCATTTTGGAATCCTTCCGGAATCATTTCTGTATGGTTTTCCCGATCCATCGTGGATCCCCTCGGAGCCATTTCGGAACTTTTTCTGGAGTTAGTCGGGATAATTTAGGGACCCTTCCTGGATATTTTCTGGATGGTTTCTGAGATCCGTCCGGGAGCCCGTCAGGGTAATTTCGGAACTTTTTCGGGACTATTTCGGGATCAATTTGGTACCCTTCAGGCATCATTTCTGTGTGGTTATCTGGATAAGTCTAGAATCGTGTCGTTGTCATTTCGGGTTTTTTTGGGACTACTTCGGGAACTTTTGGAAACACTTCCGGGGCGTTTCTGGATGGTTTTCGGGATCCGTCCGCGATAGCGTCGGGGTCTTTTCGTGCCTTTTTCTGGATAATTTCGTTATCATTTTGGGATCCTATCAGGTTATCAGCTCATAAAGTTCTTTTTTTTACTCAATTACAAAAATAAAATGCATTAGACAGAAAAAAAATTTTAAACAGATAACTTTATAAGCAGGCTAACGTGAATAGCCCACATATTTCATTTTCTCCTTGCGGACGGGGCCGCGGGTAAAGGCTAGTATATCTATACATAGCTAAAGCAGTCATTCGTTGAATGTATTAACTCATATTAAAGACCAATTTAATTTTGCCTTCAATCTTCAGTTTGTCATTTTCGATTATTGGTTAGTGGCTTTTTGCATTGAATTTATAATAATATATTGAAAACATTTCAAATAATAATCATTTCTGTTTAATTAATTATATTGAAGAAGCTGCATCTGTTTAAATTTGGTAAATTTAATTTCAATGAATATTCAAATGATGAAATGTCAAATTCCTCATTATTTTGATTTGACACAAAGCTCTGCAATGCTTACGATTCCTGAGTTTATTAATGTTATTATTGAAACGTAGGAAGTTCGATTGGTATTTTGATTGAATTTTTCTTAGTGGGCGGTATAATATTCGTGTTTATATTGGCACAAAAAAGACTCGTTAAAAAATAAAATATAAATAAAAGACGGGACCTATTTGTTTTGTGCCGACTCCGAACGGCGCACGGTGTGATATATCAACCTAGCTGATATAAAGTCACGATTGGAATAAATAATTATTTTTTCTAGCTCTACTCACCAACTAAAGCTTTTACATAAAAATAAATATATTATTTGTAAATATTTATTATTATTTCACCACTTTTTAAGTTTTTATTGAGCTAAATAAATTTAAATTAAGAAAGGTTATATCAAAGTTAAAAAAAATGCTTTAGAGAAAACGTATTGTCGTGAAGAAAAGCATATTTTTGTATGTAGTAATAAGTAATTGCAATAAACTTAAATAAATGTATGCGATAACGTTATGTTAATCGCTCAAACTTGAGTCGAACTCTTCATCTAGGTCTGAGATGTCGGAGCCTTGATCAAAATTTTTTTCTGGGTTTGACAATAGTTTAATTACTTCTTTGTCAAATTTGTCTTAAATTTCTTCTAGTTATTTTCTGAAATAGAGTATATTAGGGGATCGACGACAAAAAACAAATATTGAATAAATCTGCCATTGTATATTTACGAGACATCTTTGTTATAATGTTTTGCCTGTAGTTCTTAAAATCTTTTTTTCTATTATCCAACGCTTCCTCTGAGAGCTTTCCTGTTGGAAGTAATGCTTTATTAATAATGTCTGCCCCACACATCAAAATTTTGCGAATGCTCGATGGCATGTAATAACATGGGTGCAAATTTACAAACATTTTTGTGGTCAATGGCGAATCCACATGACATGGTTTGAAGTATGACAGCAAATCGCTTAATCGTCAACTCCCGTTATTTCCGCAGCATTTGAAGGGCATTGGAAAAACGTCTGGCTGTGTTGCCATTATTGGTTGTCCCAAAGCCTTGTTTTGGAAAATCTACTAATAATCCCATGTCTTCTTTAAATCTTTTTTTCTCTCTTCAATAATCTTTTTTTCTGTCCCTTCAAGAGTTTTGTCCACCAACGTGTGCAGGTGAACTTCCGCTGACAGATCAGTTATAAGAATGGATTTTTGGAGGATAACATGCAATTTTTTCTTTTCTTAGGAATTCATATGCTGGGTAAATGCCAGCATTATTTTATTTGGCCCAGATCGTATTTCCAAATACGTTTTAACTGTAAACTTTTGATTTATATATAAAGCTACTGCCACTTCTGGAGTATATTTAACTATCACTGTTTAGGCCAGCAGGCTAACCCCAAAGGAGAATTAAGGGCCGGCCACCCTAATGCAACTTAATACAAAAAAGCCGTTAGCGCTTATACTGGAAGGAAAATTGACGTTTCGTTAAGTTACCCCGCCAAAGGCCTGTTAGCTTTGGGGGGGTAAACGGAACGCGTGGAATGGAACTCGGTCACTTGGATTAAAGCCGCAGCAGTATACGCACGCTCGTAAGTTCTTCGTTTTAAACCACAAGTTTTTCAAAACCATAAAAAAGGTCATTCCAGCGATCATCACCGCCAGAACGCAGAGTCCCCGAATATATTAAAAGGTAAAACTGTAGCAATTGCATGTTTGCTTTTTAAACTCTAGTTCTCATTTTTCTATGGCACATTCCTTTGAAATAAAATACTAGTATAATTTTGAATATTAATCACTGCCCTTTATTTCTAACCCCCCTGAGAGAAACTAGTTTGGAGATTGCCAACTCAAGTTTTCAATCACTGATGCTGGAGGAGTATGTGCATGTTATATTTTAGTTCCGTCTGCATTTTGGTGATGGCTTCTACCATTAATGCTGCATCCCGCTGACCTGATAACCACAAACTAGAAACAGTTGCAAACGCCAACTCTTTGTTTGAATAGTTTCTTATCAAATGTGATAACTTTTTCCTTTTCGACTGACGACTAGCCCCCAAAAAAGATATCACTGTTCGTCCTTTCATCTTTAAAATATTTCTGCAGCTTTTCCACTCAAAAATCTTGAAACGTCTTTTTTTATTGGAGTCAGCAATTTTTTTCTTTTGCGTTATTTTGCTTATACGGAATCTCGAAAAGTTCGTCCTTTGAAATTGCCATATTTCCGGAAAACAAAATATTACATGAAAACCTACATTTTCCTGCAGCTAAAGTTATACTATTTTAGTTATACGAATAGTAGCAAACAAGTTTGTATAAAAATTAAAGCGGATAAATGCGGATAACAAGATTGCTGGTCTTATGAATTCAAAATATTTCTAAAATTTTACTTTATTTAACATTATACTGCTCAATTAAAATTACAAAGATGTATATTTACTAAAATTAGCATACCTCAGAAATTAAACACAATATTATATTTTAGCAATTGAAGTATAACTCACAGCAGGCCAGCAATTTAAACTTTCACACTCAATTGCAAAAATTGATAAGCTTCCAAATAAAGCTCCGTTAGTCAGCTAGTCAGATTCAGCTTAGATCAAATTTCCTAGTTTTTTATTTTTTCGCTTAATTACGTAGTTCTAAATATAATTTTTGAAATTCAAAGATAAACTTTTTTTGATTAATATTTTCTAGAACATGAAAGTAATACACTTTGCGGCATCTGCAAGGCAGATGAGTTTTCACTGAGAGCTCCTAATGGCAGAAATACACTCGGTGTGCTTGCCAAATACTGCCAAGGGGCGACCTCACTAAGAAAAATGTTCTCCTAATTGAAAAAACTTGTTTCTATAACTTTGATGGTGCTATTGCCGGGGCGTGAACTCTGGATCTTCGGTGTGGATAGCGGAGCACGGCACCATAACACCAAGGCGGCGGCTCATTAGGCCATCTATTTTTGTCTTTCAAGACCTTTCAAGGCGGCTTTGCAAAATTGTAGCTATTGTAGTTTACTGGATGGAACGACATAAAGTCAACGGTCATAACGACAATTAGCCTTATGACTACTACACATGATGTTAGAAATTTTGCAGCCCCGCATTTCTGCCCGCGCCTATACTGCGTAATTCATCATATGCAATTCCTCTCTCTTTGGAATTCTCTCAACGTCCTGGAGCCCAGTATAATGCGGTTTGGACGAAATCTCACAAAAGTTTGTTTGCATTATAGAACACTTATTGAGTAAGCACTGTTTGAGTTTATTGCCTAATATATATATTTATATTGACGCAATTACTAAGAGATCGGCGTTCATCTGTTAACACATTTTGTGGCCCCGCGTACACCTTATTATCGCTCCAATTTCCCAAGGCCGGATTAATCAGATTTATACTGTCCATTATTGCTCAAGTCGAAACATTGTAGAAAGCACCGGCAATGTCGCAGAAAATACCCAGAGCATATTCCTGGTGTTAAAGGACTTTCTTCGCGACCACCCCATGCATTGCAATATCGACTGACTTGTCTTTGGTGTAAGCATATTGTACTGAAGAAAATAATTTTTCATTTATATTTGATTTGATATAAACATCTTCTAATCTCTCTAGAGTTCTAAGTAGACAAATTTTCAGAAATATGCCTGCAATGTTTCGAATGCAGATGACTGGTTCTTCCCGCTATTGATATGAAGGCTACTCGGGCCGTTCTTCAATAGTGAGTGATGTATTTCAGTACAATGCAAATTTCAAGGATTGTTCTAAGTCATTCAATAACCGTTCGACCTGCCTCTGCAACTAAGCAGATAATATAGCACCTGCACCCGGTGATTTCAACTTGGCATAGGTTTTTATCACCCATTCAATCTTGGCATTTGGAAGTGTCGGCATGCTAACATAACTCGTTCGCATCATCTTCCTATGATAATTGTGCGTATTGTAGCGTCCCACTATTACGCGACCGTTCCCCGTCCTCATTTTTATCAGTGAACTTTTTCTCTTTGAGACACTTTTCATTCTCGACATTTCGCTTACGAATTCCCATTCTGCGTCTGCATTGAAATTTGCTCATGAAACTCTCTTCGTCTTGCTGAACTCACGATTACAGATCCCCAACCGATCCGATACGCATCCCATTAAACTTGGCTTTTCGCTGCTTGCAAATTCTTACCTGCCCTATCTTAAATATATAAATTTCGTGTCACGTTGTTTGTCTGCGATGGAGTGCGCAAAGATTGGATAGCGTTTCTGTAAAGTTTATTTTAGCGAAGTGTACCAGGGACCGATCTATTCGAACAACTTCTATTCACATTTCTATTTGCCTGCAATTTGGTATAGAGGTAGCCTTTTTTCCAGATTAGTTTGCAATACTTTTTTCCGCGAAGACGACCAGCGACTGATCTTTCCGAACAAATCTGCTGGGTCGATTTAACTGAAATTGCTCGCATAGGGGCTACCTATGATATGTATTCATGACACTTTTTTTCAGGAAATGGATCTAGGACCGACTGGGAATGGGTGTGGGAATTAGACTAGTATTGGAACAGGAACTAGGACTAAAATTGATACTGGGACTGGGAAACAGGAATGGAAAATCAGGTTTTTTGTTTTTTCCAAAATGTTATATATATAAAAAGTGGGCGCGGTTATCATACGATTTCGCTCATTTTCAATACCAATCTATTCTGGGTCTTGCTAAGCTGTTACGCCAAATTTGATGATAATATCTCAATATTTGCTCAAGTTATCGTGTTAACGGACGGACGGACATGGCTCAATCAAATTTTTTTTCGATACTGATGATTTTGACATATGGAAGTTTAAATCTATCTCGATTCCTTTATACCTGTACAAACAACCGTTATCCAATAAAATTTAATATACTCTGTGTACAAAACACGCTGAGTATAAAAACTGAATGCAGCCGGAAATAAAAACTAAGAAATTAAAAAAAATTTCGCTGCCTTGTACAGTACAATATTGCAGCTCAATGCATTCGGTTGGACTACCTCTTGAAGAGAACCGTGACAGTTTAGTTTTAATTCAGATGGGATGAGTAAGACGTGATAGCAGCGTGGAGGGCACCGAGAAAAAAAATTTCAGCTTACATAATGGCTAAAACTTCGCCCTGAAACACAAAATAGTGATCGGGCAGTCTGAAGGATAGTTGAGGGTCTACGTCCCTCGAAAGGTCTACGCCTCCTACTCTTCCGTTAAGCTTAGAGTAGATGGTATATATAACAAGTAAGGAAGGCTAAGTTCGGGTGTAACCGAACATTACATACTCAGCTTAGAGCTATGGAGACAAAATAAGGGAAAATCAACCCAGGGTAACCCTGGAATGTGTTTGTATGACATGTGTATCAAATGGAAGGTATTAAAGAGTATTTTAAGAGGGAGTGGGTCATAGTTCTATTGGTGGACGCCATTTAGGGATATCGCCATAAACGTGGACCAGGGCTGACTCTAGTATTTGTTTGTATGATATGGGTATCAATGAAAGATGCTAATGAGTATTTTAAAAGGGAGTGAGCCTTAGTTCTACATGTGGACGCCTTTTCGAGATATAGCCATAAAGGTGGACCAGGGGTGATTCCAGACTTTGTTTGTACGATATGGGTATCAAATGAAAGGTGTTAATGAGTATTTTAAAAGGGCGTGGGGCTTAGTTCTATAGGTGGACGCCTTTTCGAGATATCGCAATAATGGTGGACCAGGGCTGACTCTAGAATGTGTTTTTACGATATGGGTATCAAATTAAAGGTATTAATGAGGGTTTTAAAAGGGAGTGGTGGTAGTTGTATATGTGAAGGCGTTTTCGAGATATCGACCAAAATGAGGACCAAGGTGACCCAGAACATCATCTGTCGGGTACCGCTAATTTATTTATATATGTCATACCACGAACAGTATTCCTGCCAAGATTCCAAGGGCTTTTGCTTTCGCCCTGCAGAACTTTTTCGTTTTCTTCTAATTAATATGGTAAGTGTCACACCCATTTTAAAATTTTTTTTTCTAAAGTTATATTTTGCGCCAATAATCCAATCCAATTGCCATGTTTCATCCCTTTTTTCGTATTTGGTATAGAAGTATGGCATTTTTTTAATTTTCGAAATCGAAAAAGTGGGCGTGGCCTTAGTCGGATTTCGGCCAATTTTTTATAACAATACAAAGTGAGTTCAGATAAGTACGTGAACTGAGTTTAGTAAAGATATATAGATTTTTGTCAAGTTATCGTGTTAACAGCCGAGCGGAAGGATAGACAGTCGACTGTGTATAAAAACTGGGTGTGGCTTCAATCGATTTCGCTCTTTTTCACAGAAATAAGTTATCTTCCAAGAATCTAAGCCCCTACCAAATTTCACAAGGATTGGTAAATTTTTGTTCGATTTATGGCATTAAAAGTATCTTAGACAAATTAAATGATAAAGGGCGGAGCCACGCCCATTTTGAAATTTTCTTTTATTTTTGCATTTTGTTTCACCATATCATTACTGGAGCTGAATGTTGACATAATTTACTTATATACTGTAAAGATATTAAATTTTTTGTTAAAATTTGACTTAAAAAATTTTTTTTAAAAGTGGGCGTGGTCGTTCTCCGATTTTGCTAATTTTTATTAAGCATACATGTAGTAATAGGAGTAACGTTCTTGCCAAATTTCATCATGATATCTTCAACGACTGCCAAATTACAGCATGCCAAACTTTTAAATTACCTTCTTTTAAAAGTAGGCGGTGCCACGCCCGTTGTCCAAATTTTACTAATTTTCTATTTTGTGTCCTAAGTTCAACTCACCTACCAAGTTTCATCGCTTTACCCGTCTTTGGTAATTAATTATCGCACTTTTTGGGTTTTTCGAAATTTTCGATATCGAAAAAGTGGGCGTGGCTATAGTTCGATTTCGTTCATTTTAAATAGCGATCTGAGATGAGTACCCAGGAACCTACATACCAAATTTCATCAAGATACCTCAAAATTTACTCAAGTTATCGTGTTAACGGGTGGACGGACGGACGGACATGGCTCAATAAAATCAAATTTTTTTTCGATACTGATGATTTTGATATATGGAAATCTATATCTATCTCGATTCCTTTATACCTATACAACCAACCGTTGTCCAATCAAAGTTATTATACTCTGTTAACTCTGCTCAACTGAGTATAAAAATCAACAGCAACGCGTCATCTGACTCCGCCCAAATATTCCTGCAGAGAACGTTTGCCATAAAGTTGCTTTCCGCAACCGTATTAGTCGCATAGCAATCTGTAGTAGGAGGAAAAAAACTGTATTTGTTCAGTATGTTAGTATTTCCCATGGTTTAACCGTCCTGTGCATAGTACCCCCCATAGGGTACCCGTGTACCTTTTGCATATTCAAAAGCCATTTTTAAATAATCTGCAAATATAAACGAGTTAAAATTTTGTGGCATCGTATGGGAATAAGTTTTCTACAAAAAGGAGAGACAATTTTTTCAAATATAATTTCATAAAGATGATTTTTTTAATAAATTAGTTTTTTATAACTAAAATTTGTTTTTATTACTAGTTCTCATGGCTGGGATACCCAGGTACCACAAGTAGTTCTCACGTATGAACTGCCTTGTGCTACTTGGGTACCCAGCCATGCGAACTAGGAAGAAAAATTATTCATGAACAGGACGGTTAAGCAATTGGATAACTTTTTTAAACACAGGGCTGTTCGGGTTACATGTTAAATCTAAGGGTACGATGTAAAAACGATCTGAAGTGATTTAAAAGAGGGTTTTCTTAGAGCACCACTTATGCTGATTACACTAGACCTATGGACTTGATCTAACTAGTTTAGTTTTGCTGCCTTGCCCAAGACGGCCTACCATACGACTATTTCATCCAATATGGGTATGATAACCGCGGTATCAAGCCATCTACCTATATTAATGGTAGGTTCGACATTTTTTGCCAATGGCTCTTTCATACGTCTATAGTCCATTTCGTGCTTTCTTTTGGGACTGAAAGATGTTGTCCTTCCATTTCAACTCTTTGTGCAGACCTATGCATAGGAATTTGACTTTTCTTGCCAGGTGTAGACGCACACCTTTTAGTTCTGGTAAGCTGAACGGTAATATTTTTTATCGTTTACATTAAGACCCTCAAAATTAATGTGCCCGCGTACTCATCTTCAATACTAAATCTTCAAACTCGTCCGAGTTGCGCAAAAGCTATTATGTAAGTAAAAAGTCCATAGAAACTAAATGATGTTGCTAGTGATTCTTGCACCATTAAACATTTAAAAAATTTTTGACGTAAGTGCTTATGACTGTATTTTCAAACTTTAATCTATTAAAAACTTTCTTATGCCGATCATTACCATTGAAAGATTTGCTAATGAAGCGTAATGAGGCAACATTTGTTTATGAAGCTGAATATTTTGCCATATTTTCTACACTTCTGAATAGACATTCAACAATTTATATTCATGACTGTGTAATACAAAACACATTTATGTATGTGTGCAAATTTATATTGAAATATAAGTAGGTACTGGTATCGAAAATATTTGCTGTATAAGGCCACACACTACCACACTCTCACGCGTTCAAAAAATTCCATTCATTTTGTTACTTGTTACCATTCAGTAGCAAAAGTAATGGCGCCATTGATTATAAAAACAATAGAGGGAAAACAATAATGAAAGCCAAAATTTACCACAACAACAGCGATTTTGACAAATTGTTATTTTCGGAAAAAATCCAAATTCTAACACCCTTCTCAAACACACACACCTTAACAACTCCGCCTTGGTGACTTGAATTATAGCAATCACTTCAGTGTTAGAAAATGTGAAAAGAAATTGCGCGCACAAAAAACTGTACAAACAAGTAAGGAAGACTAAGTTCGGGTGTAACCGAACATTACATACTCAGCTGAGAGCTATGCAGACAAAATAAGAAAAAATCACCATTTAGCAAAATGAACCTAGGGTAACCCTGTAATGTGTTTGTATGACATGTGTATCAAATGAAAGGTGTTAATGATTATTTAAAACGTAGTGGCCCTTAGTTCTATAGGAGGACGCCTTTTCGAGATATCGCAATAATGGTGGACCAGGGGTGAAATGTGTTTGTACGATATGGGTATCAAATTAAAAGTATTAATGAGGGTTTTAAAAGGAAGTAGCCCTTAGTTGTATATGTGAGGGCGTTTTTGAGATATCGACCAAAATGCGGACCAAAGTGACCCAGAAAATCTTCTGTCGGGTACCGCTAATTTATTTATATATGTCATACCACGAACAGTATTCCTGCCAAGATTCCAAGGGCTTTTGATTTCGCCCTGCAGAACTTTTTCATTTTCTTCTACTTAATATGGTAGATGGCCCGCCCGTTTACAAAGTTTTTTCTAAAGTTATATTTTGCGTCAATAAACCAATCCAATTACCATGCTTCATCCCATTTTTCGTATTTGGTATAGAATTATTGGATTATTTTCTTTTTTCGTAATTTTCGATATCGGAAATGTGGGCGTCGGATTTCGGCCATATTTTAAACCAAGATAAAGTGACTTCAGATAAGTACGTGAACTAAGTTTAGTTAAGATGTATCGTTTTTTGCGCAAGTTATCGCGTTAACGGCCGAGCGGAAGGACAGACGGTCGACTGTGTATAAAAACTGGGCGTGGCTTCCACCGATTTCGCGCATTTTCACAGAAAACAGTTACCGTCATAGAATCTATGTCCCTACCAAATTTCACAAGGATTGGTAAATGTTTGTTCGACTTATGGTATTAAAAGTATCCTAGACGAATTAAATGAAAAGGGGCGGAGTTACGCCCATTTCGAAATTTTCTTTTATCTTTGTATTTTGTTGCACCATATCATTATTGGAGTCGAAAGTTGACATAATTTACTTTTATACTGTAAGGATATTAAATTTTTTGTTAAAATTTCACTTTAAAAAAAAACTTTTTTTTTAAAAGTGGGCGTGTTCGTCATCCGATTTAACTTATTTTTATTTAGCACACGCATAGTAATAAGAGTAACGTGCCTACCAAACTTCATCATGATATCTTCAACGACTGCCAAATTACCGCTTGCAAAATTTTTAAATTACCTTCTTTTAAAAGTAGGCGGTGCCACGCCCGTTGTCCAAAATTCTTCTAATTTTCTATTTTGCGTCAAAAGGTCAACACATCTACCAAGTTTCATCGCTTTATCCGTCTTTGGTAATGAATTATCGCACTTTTTCGGTTTTTCACAATTTTCGATATCGAAAAAGTGGGCGTGGTTGTAGTCCGATTTCGTCCATTTTAAATAGCGATCTGAGATGAGCGCCCAGGAATCTACGTACCAAATTTCAACAAGATACTTCAAAATTTAATCAAGTTATCGTGTTTACAGGCGGACGGGCAGACGGACGGACGGACATGGCTAAATGAATTTCTTTTTTCTCCCAGATCATTTTGATATATAGAAGTCTATATCTATCTCGATTAGTTTATGCCGTTACGGATTACTGTTATGCGAACAAAGCTAATATCCTCTGCGAGCTCTGCTCAGCTGAGTGTAAAAATGTATAGAAAAGCTAACAATTCAGTATAAACGTGCAAATGTCCGCATTAAGGGCACATGTATGCGTGTGAATATGTGCATGTATGTATATGGGTGGGTGTGTGTGCGTGCCACTGCGGGTTTGCTTAATTGGACTCAAGTGAGCTGGTGATTTATATTCATGAGTTTGTGTTTGTCTTCGAAACAATTGTGCAGACTTCATAGCTCTATTGGGATTGGCAGCGGCAATTAGTAAAATTGGTTGTAGCCTAAACGATACGCGATTGGTATGTCTAGCTATGTAAATTCGTTCACGCATAATGAATTATTTTGGGAAACGCATTTTTTCATTCAAAGAAATTTGGAAACTTTGTGATAACACATAATCTATGAGAGTTTTCAAACAAATCCGAAATCTGACACTCCAAGGAAGGATAAAGGCTTGATGTCGCATGCTTCCTCCACCCGCCTATCTTAACTCAAGGGAAGCCTCCCCCTTCCTTTGCTTCCGAGCTGCAGTGTCGACTGAAATACTTTCTTGGCCAATTCGCATAATATGCGAAGTCTTTAGATTTTTATTCACTGCATTACCGTCATATATACGCCACCTACTGGCAAATATCTTTTGATGACTACGAACTCTTGCAAAATGCACTGAATCTAACCAAAACTTGGTCTACGGAATATGTGTTCAGCATCAGCAGTGAAAAAACTGAGACGGTGATCTTCACCCGCAGACGCAATAAACCAGAAATGAACCGGGAAATTGAGAAATATCCGTTTTCACGGACAGCTATAGGTTAAACAACAGAGTTGGCAATGGAATATTCTAAAAGATGCACAATATAAATAAGAACCTGCGCTTACCAGACCACTGCAGCGTTTTTCAAGCTGAGCTTATAGTTATCTGGAAAGCTGCTCTCTGTATTTTTAACTTGGCGGAGACTAACTTTGTTTCCATTTTTTCTGACAGCCAAAAAAAAAAAAATAAATGTAATGCGCAATAAGCTCCGAAGAGATCTAAGGCCGAGCTTCTCTTTCAATTTACGTCGTGCTCTTCTTGATTTTCCCTACAAATTGGTCGGACTGGACCTACATGTTTTATGCTGACCCCGAACGGCATCTGCAAGGCAGATGAGTTTTCATTGAGAGCTTTTCATGGCAGAAATACACCAAGAGCGCTTGCCAAACACTGCCTAGGGGCGACCCTGCTTATAATAATTGTCTTCTAATTGAAAAACCTTATTTCTAAAATTTTTATGTTGCTTTGCCCGCGGTGTGAACCCAGGGCATACGGTGTGGTAGGCGGAGCACGCTGCCATCACACCACGGTGGCCGCCAAGCTGCCTAAAATCCCTGAAATATAGTGAAAGAGCGTTACAAGTAGCATTCATGTGCTGGGAAGTTTTAAACAAACTAGCTGATAAGTGCAACCTGAGCATACTATGGGTTCCAGGCCGCGGATCTATCCCGGGAATTTGCGCTTCTGATGAGCTAACAAGGGAAAGTACCAGCTTGCAAACAGTCACCTCTTCTGGCTGAGTGAGCTCTCCTCCGAATACCTGCAAAAATTGGTTACGATCTGAGTTCACGCAACAAGCTAACGCGAGATGGTCCACAGAACCAGCATTTATGGTTTCTCGGAAAATCTTGTGCTAGCTGGACGAAAAGAGATTGCAATTGCTAATATTAGTGGGTATTCTAAAAACTCATTGTCTTATGGGCGTCCATGGGGCTGCAGTGTAATGTCTTTTGCGGCAGCTGCAATGACAAGGAAGAGATAGAGAAGGTAGATCTATATCTATGTCATTGTCCCGTCCTGTCGAAGGTACCAGGTACCGATGTCTAAACAGACCATTATTTGGGTGCATTTCGAAGCTAAGATCCGCAAATATAAAAGAAATTCTGCGCTAGATTAGTCAAACGCACTCGTTTAGCTTTATGGCTGTATGAACCGAAACAGGAGCCCTCGTATGTTACGTGTGTCTCCGCTTGGGCACCGGAGGCAGACACTTTAACCTAACCTAAATTCAAGGACAGAGCCATTTATATTCCTTCACAGACTATTAGTTATTATTCTTAAATGGTGACATGGCTGCCAAGACGCGAATGCGCCAATTCTCTTTGCAAGTACTTCATCTTGTCGCAATTTACCGCAGGACCAACTTTGTTGGCATTCTTATCTTATTTTGAGAAGGCAGAACTTACGCCGCGTTTGTAAAAGCCAGTAGCAATAATATCATCAGCACAGATCAGTAATTGTATCCTCTTATGATATATTGTACCATCACGGTTTAGCTGGGCCAATATAACTATCTCCAATAGCATTATGTTAACCCTAAAGCGGCCGACGATTTTTACAACACATTTTGGCCAACGCAGTCACCCCGGTGACTGCCAGAAAAAGAATAAAAGTGTTCAAACCGTTAAAGTTGTCTATCATTAAAATTATAAAACCTTATTTTATATTTTTTCTACTTAAAATTCATTAAGTTAGGATATTACGAAAAATGAGTTAACAAAATTTATTAAAAACATGTTTTTTTATTAAATAATTAAATAGTCACCCCGATGACTCGTCGGTCAAAATGTGTTGTAAAACAATTGTAAATGACTAAAATTACAAAACCTTTTTTTTGTTTTTTTTCGACTTAAAATTCATATAGTTAAGAGGTTACGGAAAATGAGTTAAAAAAATTTATTAAAAATGTGTTTTTTTGAGGGGAGAATATGAAAAAGTCACTCTGGTGACTTGTCGGCCGTTTTAAGGTTAAAGACTTAACCCGAGAGGGAGTCCTCATGTCTGAAGCCTTATTTGGTTTCGAGTAGCAATTGTTATGACTTTGGCTACTGACTCCCCTTCAGCATCCGATTAGCACCCTTTCGGTATTCACTAATGTTGTAGTGCGAAACTCCCGCATTGCGTGGTTGACTTCTATATTCGAAGGGTGGAAATTGTTAAAACATAATCAAAATTCAAGATTCTGATTTATTTTAAATAAGTTTACTTATTCTTTTCAATCCCGTATTCCATTTAGGATAAATTAATGGGACCACGATGCAAACTGGAGGGTAAACTCGGCCTTAAATCTCTTCGGAGGTTATCACGCATTAAACTTATTTATTTATTTTTCTTTTTTATCTGTAGTTTTTACTTAATTAAACTGTGCTCTTCATGATAAATGAAGCAGAATAAAATACAAGCAAAACTGCAAATATTCCCCATATTCTACACGTGTGACGCAATGAATATACTTGGAAAAGTACAAATGGTATTGTTACGCAAAAATACCACCAGACTACTGCACACGCTACAAATTATGAAGCCGATGACATATATTTTCACTTTCAATAATACAAAGCAGCACTTATTGCGCATATATTTACAGACCCCAACTTCTTCATTTGGCTCTCAATGTATTCTGCAAACCACAGTAAGTGAAACCAAAATAAAAGCTAATACAAAAACGGCCACCTAATTCAACAGCAATAGAGCAAGCAAAAAGAACAAACAAGTAAGGAAGGCTAAGTTCGGGTGCAACCGAACAGTACATACTCAACTGAGAGCTTTGGGGACAAAATAAGGGAAAATCACCAAGTAGGAAAATGAACCTAGGGAAACCCTGGAATGTATTTGTATGACATGGGTATCAAATGGAAGGTATTAAAGAGCATTTTGAAAGGAAGTTGGCCATGGTTCTATAGGTGGACGCCATTTCGGGATATAGCCATAAAGGTGGACCAGGGGTGACTCTAGAATGTGTTTGTACGATATGGGAATCAAACGAAAAGTGTTAATGAGTATTTTAAAAGGTAGTGGGCCTTAGTTCTATAGGTCGACGCCTTTTCGAGATATCGCCATAAAGGTGGGCCAAGGGTGACTCTAGAATGTGTTTGTACGATATGGAAATCAAATGAAAAGTGTTAATGAGTATTTTAATAGGGAGTGAGCCTTAGTTCTATAGGTGGATGCCTTTTCGAGATACCGCCATAAAGGTGAACCAGGAGTGACCCTAGAATGTGTTTCTACGATATGGCTCCCAAATGAAAGGTGTTAATGAGTATTTTAAAAGAGAGTGGGCCTTAGTTCTATAGGGGGACGCCTTTTCGAGATATCGCCATAAAGGTGGACCAGGGGTGACTCTAGAATGTGGTTGAACGATATGTGTATCAAATGAAAGGTGTTAATGAGTATTTTAAAAGGGAGTGGGCCTTAGTTCTATAGGGGGACGCCTTTTCGAGATATCGCCATAAAGGTGGACCAGGGGTGACTCTAGAATGTGGTTGAACGATATGGGTATCAAATTAAAGGTATTAATGGGAGGTTTAAAAGGGAGTATTAGGTGTATTTGGGAAGGCGTTTTCGAGATATCGACCAAAATGTGGACCAGGTTGACCCATATCATCATCTGTCGGGTACCGCTAATTTATTTATATATGTAATACCACGAACAGTATTTCTGCCAAAATTCCAAGGGCTTTTGATTTCACCCTGCATAGCTTTTTCATTTTATTCTACTTAATTTGGAAGCTGTCACACCCATTTTACAAAGTTTTTTCTAAACTTACATTTTGCGTCAATAAACCAATCCAATTACAATGTTTCATCTCTTTTTTCATATTGGGTATAGAATTAGAGCATATCTTCATTTTTTCGTAATTTTCGGTATCGAAAAAGTAGGCGTGGTCATAGTCGGATTTCGGCCATGTTTATACCAAGATAAAGTGAGTTCAGATAAGTACGTGAACTAAGTTTAGTAAAGATATATCGATTTTTGCTCAAGTTATCGTGTTAACGGGCGAACGGAAGGACAGACGGTCGACTGTGAATAAAAACTGGGCGTGGCTTCCACCGCTTTCGCCCATTTTCACAGAAAGAAGTTATCGTCATAGAATCTATGCCCCTGCCAAATTTCACAAGGATTGGTAAATTTTTGTTCGAAATATCGCACTAAAAGTATTCTAGACAAACTAAATTAAAAAGTGCGGAGCCACGCCCATTTTGAAATTTTATTTTATTTTTGTATTTTCTGCACCATATTACTACTGGAGTTGGAATGTTGACATAAATTACTTATACACTGTAAATATATTAAATTTGTTGTTAAAATATGACTTTCAAAAAAAATTTCTTTAAAAAGTGGGCGTCTTCCTCATCCAATTTTGCTAATTTTTATTTAGCTCACTTATAGGAATAGGAGTAACGCTCTTGCCAAATTTCATCATGATATCTTCAACGACTGCCAAATTGCAGGTTGCAAAACTTTCAAATTACCTTCTTTCAAAAGTGGGCGGTGCCACGCCCGTTGTCCAAAATTTTACTAGTTTTCTATTCTACGTCATAAGGTCAACCCATATACCAAGTTTCGTCGCTTTATCCGTCATTGGTAATGAATTATTGCACTTTTTCGGTTTTTCGAAATTTTCGATATCGAAAAAGTGGGCGTGGTTATAGTCCGATTTCCTTCATTTTAAATAGCGATCATCAAGATACCTCAAAATTTACTCAAGTTATCGTGTTTACGGGCGGACGGACATGGCTAAATAAATTTCTTTTTTCGCCCAGATCATTTTGATATATAGAAGTATATATCTATCTCAATTAGTTTATGCCGTTACGCATTACCGTTATGTGAAGAAGGTTAGTATACTCTGTGAGCTCTGCTCAATTGAGTATAAAGAAACAATCAAAGTGGGAATCAACAATGGTACAGCAATAAAAAAAGACGTCTGAAATAGTTACATTAATCGGTGGAAAATAAATCATAACAACCACAACAAACAGTAATTGTAATTACGCACACGCTTCACGAAAAGTTAACAGAAAACTAAACAACGCAAAACTGAATCCAAATAATCTCACGTGGCTGTCAAAAGCAATTTCTGTGTTGTACACACGTGCGTCCAATTGATAATGGGGAAGGTGAGCTGTGCTAAGGTACACATATACACATGTATAAATATTAAAAACTTTTTTGAACTTCGAATTCGACTTCGAAGAATATCAACATACAATCATGCCAGCTCAAGCTCAATGCAAATCGGAAGGCAGTTACTAAGAATCAGATAAATAAACAGTTAATAAGTTGTCGTTATTACTTTAAAAAGTGGACATATCACGAATATATTGCATACACATACAAGCTTTTCATTCGAAGTTTTGATTAACGGCCTGCAAATTTTATATGGCACCAAATTATACATCTTAGAGATAACGGAATTCCGAAACTCAGAGCTCAATTTCCAAGACATTAGTTTCTTAAATTCTATACTAGTCAATGTTTGACCGGTTTACACACCACCCGTTTTGCAAAACTTGATGATAACAGCTTAATTGGGTACTAAAATATCAAAGTTATATTTATGCGAAATACTTGATATATAAAAAGTGGGAGTGGTTAATAACTGACTACGCCCATTTTCGGTAGAAGCCCTGGTGAAAAGAAGTACTGCGCACGTATAAATAGAAATTATATGCAAAATAGCAATTGGTAATTGGCTTTCGGACCATCAAGTAGAACCGTAAATAGCTCCAAATCACTCTACTCCCTTAAGTTCAGGCCATATGGCCATAGCAGTATAGTGCCATCTTCTATCGGGCAACCGGAATATGTGTTCACGTGCCTAAGCTTCGAAAGAGTTCTGGGGACCACAATTGAGCTAGAGGATTGGCGGCAGGGCGCAGAAATAGCAGAACATTCTACGCACGTATATACGGTTGGTTCCGAATTGATGGAAGGGAGTCTGCTGTAGAAGTAGAGCCTGTTGTTTACTGTGTTGATCCAGAAATATGTAGATCCTACAGGCTGCCAGATTAGTGCAGCGTCTTTTAGGCTGAAATTATAGCCGTTAACCCTCATTTTGACGAATACCTGTATTGTCATATTGAGAACCCATGGTTCTGGTTGGACCCCAAAGAAAATTTAAAATCAATTTGTTGAAACTTCACTTTATTTTTTTTAATAACATCTTGAAAACTTAAATAAGGCATTCTATCAATAAAATAAAATATTTAAATTAAATTAGTTTGTTTTTGTGCACTTAAAACGTATGTAATAGCATTTTGAGTGTTGCTGGCAAACAGCTTCTTCACACTCCTGGCAAAAGAATCTTGTTTTTCTACGATGTTTATCTTGATAATGCCATAAGCTGCAGTCCCTTTTCTTTTCTTAAGTGCAGCTTTTGGTTTCTCTTAATTCTTTTCGTAGTTTCTGTAAAATATGTTTGCTATATATATATTTATTCCCATTAAATTTATTGCATACATACCTCAGATCCTCACAAAATAGCTTCAATTTCAGAACGGCAAACGGAATTCTTCATAACATGTATATTGTTGCGTCTGCAATCGATTTGTGGGAGTGCTAACATTTCGAATAAATCATAAAAACTTTCTACGTGCGTCTAATTTAGTGTAGTTATTAATTTCTTTGCATATAATAAAACTTGCTAACGCCATCACATCCACAATGTTATAAAAAAAGGCAAGAGTCCATATCTTTGTCTTCGTTTTTGTAGTGTATCGGGTTAGCATTTGGTCCATAGCAGCAACACCCACTTTATTTTTGTTATAATACATTATTGCTGCTGGTTTTTGCTTGGCGCCTTCAACTTCCTTATCGTAATGCACCGTTGATAGCAATATCACTGCTTTGTTTTTCTTAGGAACGTATGAACAAATGGCAATGTTGTTTTTGTGGAATCCAAACTCAGAGGAAAGAACTGCCCTATTCTTCTGTTTTTTCATTTCGGGTGGGATGCATGCTTTATTGCTTCGAAGAGTTCCAAATTAGGACAAACCCAAGCTCATTAGACGCTTACATAAATTGAAACTAGAAAAGAAGTTATCGGCAACTACTGTGCGCCCTGAGTTTGCATATTTTGAAACCAAACGCATTAGCTCATTTTCTCCATGGTATTTTGCCCTTTCTTCATTGGATATTTTTCCAGTATAAATATTTCCAATCAAAGAATAACGAGTTTTTGTGTCACATGCCCACCATACCTTTACACCGTACTTAGCCGGTTTGAAGGTATGTATTGAGTAAATTTTGTTCTTCCTCGTTAAGGAAATAGTTGCTTTTCAACAGTTATGTCACTATACGGACGAAAATTCCTTTGAAGGTTTTCATTTGGAAAGTTCCACATATCTCGCATAGGTGCAGCGAAAGGATCTAGTGCGCCCGTCATCGAGTCGTATATAACGGGATATTGTCAAAAAACGATGGTAAGATATTGTTCCTCTGAAAATCGGCAATTGATTCGTTTTCCATAAAACCGACGCCGCCTGGTTATTGCTATTGCTGACTCCTGCTGCAATAAGAATGCCAAGAAAACCTCTCAGCTCTGCTTCTGTAAGATTTTGCCATTCTTTCAAATTGGTAGGATTTTTCAAGTTCCATTCATTTTCGTTTTCCATACCGTATTTGTTTGTTTCACTTATTATAATGTATGATATGTTTGGTGTAAAAAACTCATCAAAAACTTCAACAGGTGATGTCGATTTGATAGTCGATCCACCGGAAGAACATAGTACATTATGGGAGCGAATACGACCACTTTGCGGTGCTGTCTTACTCCAAACGGTCACATCCCTACCAAAAAAGTCGTTACTTGCATCAGTATTCAATTCGTCGTCGCTATCTGAGCTACTGTATTTTTCAGCGACTTCAATTTCATGTTCAGCTTCAATATCTGAAGCTTCAAATTCCGAATCATTTTCCACTTCTGAGGCACAATCATTATCGTCATCGTCATTGTCGTTTTCAATTTCCTCGGCCAAAGCATTTGCAACCAATTCATAAAAATTGGGATGACTAAGTGGCACATTATCATAAATAAAATCTATTTTACTCATTTTTACTAAATAAATACACGTTTCACTGATAATGCCGATACTTCTTTACTTGAACGCGGTTTACTATTCCAAATGACACGTGCAACGGGAGAAAACAAAAATATTTTGGATAACGGGACTTCAAATTCAAAACAGCAAAGCAAGCCACGCACAAACCGAAAATAAAGTTGTCCGTTGCATACGAACGTATTTAAACACTACGCTATTTACTTATGGGTCTGGCCAGACCCATCAGTAGTCAATATGACTTTGTCACTGAAAAATTTAATTTAGTAGCTATTTACAGATGTTTATATATATATATATGCATGAACAAAACTATGCTAAAATTCATAACGAAGGATATCAAAAAGCGTTAAAACATAAACTCATCTCATGGCATAGAAATAGTGAATTAAATTTCAAAAAGGTCTGGCTGGACCATCAGCACAAATGAGGGTTAAGAAAGCAACAGAAATTCTAGAGGAATCGCGTTTAAGCTGCAGTCGCACCAATATATATATTGATAATCAGGAGGCGATAATCTCACACAATACTTCATCAACAAGTGTTCCAGAATATAAAGAATATATAGGAGATAACAAAAATCTAGATGAGTATGCAAAGCAAGGTTCTGGCTGAATCGACGGTAAATTTCCCAATCCACTTGGTAGAAATCAATAGGAGGCAAGAGTTGCGTATGATTCATCAGGCATTCCTGCTGATGTGTGCGGGCTGCAAAGCTCCTAAGATTATGTGCAAGTCCTACGATATTTGACTCACAACGTGGCACCTATCTCTAAAGATAGAAGACTTAACTCTTACGATGGGCATACCAACTAGACACTGCCTTCTGGCATCATATGCTTACAAAGTAGGCCTCGTCAGTAATAGCAGATGTAGAAAGTGCGAGCTGCTGAAAGAGACGGTTGCGGACGTTATGTTTTCATGTCATAAGGTCGCGATGTTAAGGATCCAGTTTTAGGGGCGACAGAGTTGGCAGGTCTCTTTTTTCCTTGAAAGTTGGGGTAGCGCACTACCCTCAAATGGTCAACTGAAACCAGGCTAATCCTACTCATCTGTCCGCACTCCGTGGGACCGCCGTTTGGCATAACGTCACGGCGGTTTAGTCTCCACTACTTACAGCAATCCAAAGATCTATATGTCCTCACATTCAGGGAACTAAATTCCAAATGGAAGAGTCCTCTCCAAAAACGCTGTAGAGAGAGTCTTTCGCCGTAAAAACGAGGTTAGTGAAACATTATTCTTCTGCGATTTCCAATTCAAAGGGACAGTGTGGACAGAAAGTATCCTCTTCTATCTCACGCTTATGTAGATATTCCTTTAAGCCGCCGTGCCCGCTCAACATCTGTGTGAGGTGGTAATTTAGTTCGCCGTTATTTCAGCTCGTACCATTCCGCTATATTCCGAACTAGCATGAAGGGACAGCGCCCTTTTCACGATAATTCCCACCGTTCTGGCCACTTAACTGTTTTTCAAAACCTTTTGGTTTACTTAGCATATTCAGATGGTCGGCTGATTCCAATGCCATACAGATGAACCATTTCACCTGAGAGTAGATCTACTGGGATTTTCCTGGATAAAACATGGATCGCATCGTCGGGCACTGTCCCATACACACATGCTATTCGTATAGCAGCCATACTGGTGCTGCATATGATATTATCGAGCTGGTTATGTTGGATAATAGCTGACGTGTAGCTTCGCCCTGGCCGCTGATGTTGAGCATTATTCGCGTTAGGGCTTCACTAACTCTAGACACTTTTTCCATAACCGCTCACAAGTGATCCTTAAAAGTTAGTTTTGCCTCAATGATTACTCCCAGATATTTCAAGAAAAGCTTTGAATTTATTTGATAATCTTCCAATGTAAGGAATAACTCATCCACAATCCGCTTTGAGCTCACCAAAACCACTTCTCTCTTATTGCTAGCCACCTCCAGGCCCATGTTTGTCAGCCATTCCTTTATTCCTCCCACGGAATTGGTAGGTCTAGTGGCAGCAATTAAGCTAGGTCCTAGAAAACTTCTAAGATATGCCAGGAGGACGGAGTTATTCTACAAAATAAGTCGTGGCAACTGATTGGGGTTCTTACGTTTGGTCGTCAAACAAATTTTGGTAACACTATGTACACATTCATTATATGTGAGGTTTTGTTGACCCACCATTTCAAGTTAGCACAAACTACGCAGCGTGGATAAGACAAGGAAATATTTTAGGAGAGGCGAATGTACACTTATGCAATCTCTGATGTAGTGGCCCAATATTCATTTGTTCGACTAGCTAACTTCAAAACTTTTTAGTAGGCAGACTCGGTTCGTCAGCTCATCATTAATTTAAGGAGTTCAAGTTGTATCCTTTGTTATTGATTTTTTTCGTCAGGGTAAGAATTATAATTATTTTTGAAGGAATTTCCGTTATGTCTTCTAAATTTTCGGTTTCAGTGTTATGCCATCTTTAGTGTTAAATTTTGTTACTTTATCTTTACGCTATTCAGGAAAAAACTCATTCGACTTTGCAGGGAAAAGTAATTAATAGTTTCCCATTCTGTGGAATAACAACCCAAATCTGCAAAGAAATAATAGGCTATCTTTCTAGCAAAACTAATCAAATTGTATGACATTTAATAAACAATAATTCATCATCCAATCACATTCATGTTAATATGAGTATATAACAAAATTAATATTCAAAAGAATATGAAAATGTTCGTTTGACTAATTTGTGGCGAAATAGAAATATTTATCACCTTCCTCATTCCTACAACGGCAAGCAACACATTCCGGGCTTGTTATGCCTAAAATCACAGGGTCACATAAGCCACATACTGGCTATGGAAAACCACTAACAAATCTGAAGAACAGACCAAAAGTGAAGGTTGAAATGTGAGACGTTCTAATATGCTGAGAGCATTTGACAGCCGAATAGGAATAATAATTTGGCAGTGGTTAACAGACGTGATAAATACAATAAATTGAGCAGAGGTATTGTTTAGCACAACAATAAACATCTTATGTATGAAATCACAGCCAAGGCTGGTATATGAGAATGTAATCCTGGGGATCTATGCAAAAGAAAACATGTAGTCAAATCCTCTGGCATCAGCCTGGTACACTCTCAGAACTATCCGTTTCGTACAAGAGATGTTGACTTTTATTAAGTTGCATACCACCAATGTACTATGCATGTAGCTAAAGAAGGAATGGTAGACACTTCCTGGTTCTTTCACTATGAGTTCTCTACAGAGATCTGACGGACAAAGTATCATTAAGTTGTTATCGATGTGCTAAAGGTCTGCTATAAATGATTAGTCGGCTTGTTATCAACGGGATATGTAAGTGTTATTTATTTCTTATCAACAAATTATTTGTAAGTTATCGGTGTGTTAACGACGAGTAAAAACGATTTGTTACCGAAATGTTATAAATTTTCTATAGATAACCAAGGTTGCCGAATTTTCCGCAACGATTTATCGGTTTTTATCGAAAAATTATCAAAAAATTGTAGATTGTTTATCGAAAATTTATCAATATGTTATTAGAAACGTGTTGGTTGGTATTTGGTATATCCTACCGATGAGTTATTGATATATTAAAAAAAAAAATACAGACTTCTTATCGGAAAGCTATCGATGTACTATCGAAAAGATATCGTTGTTTTTTTTTTGATTATCCGGAAGACTACGATTGCAATACTGCACTTACTCAAGAATAATCATTGCTTGTGATACTAAAACCATTAGCCACTCTAAATGGCATATCATCCTATAATTGTTTCAGGTATGTTGTTCTCTCCTGACTTCTATAATAGAATAACATTAGTTTGTTACCGGCATGATGTTTGCCGGCATGATGACCGCCTAAGAGCTCAAGGAAGTTTGCAGCCACACACCAACTACAACAAGTGTTCAGCTTTGGAGTCCTTCTAATCCACGGGCAATCGCCTTGTAGTGAGCAGCGTGGAGGTTGGTTTGAATCTTGACCTGCATCGGTCAACTTCAATTCAATTCAATTTCAATTCAATAAATATTCGCACTCAGTGCTCTGAGCTCGCCGTTGTTACTGTAGTTATTTCTATCAAATAGTAATCAAATACGCCGCTTTCCTTGGCAGAACACAGCAGCCACTTGGCGAAATATAACCAAATTAAAGATAGAGGTATAAAAGATCTCTTAGAACAACAATTGGGAAACTAGGCTTAGAGTTTAACCGCAGCAGCTATGTCTGTCGTAAGAGGCGAACAAAATACCGGAGTAAGCTAAAGGTTCACCAGTGCAATGTATAACTTCTCCAACTCAATTGTCAAACTCACCTATCCGTGGTGAATCCTGAGGATAGGGTGAACCCATGGAACTTGAAGTGAGGGAGGTGCGATGGCCTAGAATTTTTATTGTGGTCATATCTAATCGCTCATGAGATGGTCGGGCTTGTACCTAAATGGTGCTTGTAACTGGAACTTGCCAGATCTATATTCGGCAAAGCACCATCAATATTAGCGCACTTTAAAGCTACAACAACAACAACACCTAGGAAAAAATTCATCCAGGGGTTAAACCACACAAGAATTAGCTTTACCAGCAATAAATAATCTCAGACTATTTGAGAAGAGCTTTGTCGGCTTATTATCGGAATAAACTAACGCCGACAACTTATTATTATATTTCAATCAATCCATAACTTTTCGATAACATTTCGATAATTTTCGATAAATAACTTCGGACTATTTGAGAAGGGATTCGTCGGCTTCTTATCGGAAAAAGTGATACTGCCAATTTATTATTATATTTATATCAATCCATTCATCCATTCATCCACTTTTCGATAACATTTCGATAAGCTTCCAAAAAAAAATCGATAGCTCTCAGATAACAGATTGGTAACACTGGGATAACAAATCCATAGCTTGTTGTTGACTTTTCGATAACATAGCGAGTTTTAGATAATAAATCTATAACTTTTCGAAAATAAAACGATAACTTTTCTAAAACAAATCGATTACTTTTCGATAACTTATCGATATTTTTTGATAATAAATCGAAAACACTCTAATGAGAAGTTAATAATTCTTCGATAACAAATGGATAAGGTTTCGATAAAATACATGAAAATACACCTACTTCCCTTATCATCCTTTTCAGTTTGCCTTTACTTTCCCTTATTTCCATTTGCTTATTACTTTTCTTTTGTCGTTTTTCTTTCTTCTATATATATTGCGGATGCTTACGTGATACTTACAAATTTAAAACGATTTATAGCTCATAGCTTCGATATTTGTTACTGTTCAAATTATATTCTGAAAATAAAATTAGGGTCCTCTCACCCCATAAATATTATCTTTATGCGCCTCTGCCACAAACGCATGCATAATTGTTAGTAAACTGTCTGAGCTATAAGATGTACGATTTCGTTGTTGAATATTAATTCTAACATAAAATATATTACATGCCACCCCAGCAAAGAAGAGAGGTGACAAGGTGAAGAAGCAAAGTACCAACATAAGCTCATTATCGTAGTGACATTTACACATTGGCAAATTGGAAGTAAGCCCTACGACTCCTCTAGCAAATCACTCATTTCAATGGCAATATCTTCATTTCTCTCACCTCACTTTACCGAAGGCTCCATCTTCTCTTCGTTCCATACGTTCTCCGTGCTTATGTGCTGACGAATTCACGTTTACTATTATGGTTTCATTTGTTCAACAACCATCTAATGAAATTTATTAATTACATACTCATTACACAAATGAGCATAATAGCCTTACGTTGCACGTATGGAATGACTGAAGCAAAAAGCCAACTAAGGAAAACATAAATTCGTATGCATTGAAGCTTAATTAGTTTTATTTACAATATACATAAAGTTAACTTACATAACTACATACATACATCATTACAGGGTATATCAATAATGGCAGTATAGTTAAAAGTTTTCATATTTAGGATACTACTTAAGCTTATTGGTAAGGGAGATGGCAGGCACATAGACTGAATGTGTCCATAGTGCTACCAGAAGTTGTTTGATGATCAAACGGAAGAACCCCAATTTGACCTGGTGAGCGCAGGGCATGAACACAGAACGTGCTTAACCGTTTTTCCCGCAGCTCTTACTTCCTAAATCTGCGATTAATGAAGAGGCTTAACTTATAAGCATGTGACGCCAAAAGACAATGTGCAGTTTGTATACGTATCGTATGTCTAAAGTCTTCTTTCTTCAGAGATAAGAGCCTGCTTGATCGATTATATGGAACACCTGGCTCCTTTTGATTTCTCCCAACTGGAATGAGAAATCTATTGTCGTTTCAGCGAGTGTTGCACCCTCCTTTGACAACACATCGATATTTTCGGTAATTTCTATTCTTATATGACCGGGAACCCAGAATGTATGTTTGGTCTAGTCTGGGCAAAGTTTTTCTAATGCTTGTTAGTGTTCCAGAAGACTTCCTGAAGTGTTGATTTTCAGGAAGTACCGATCCAATACAATAAACTTCTCGATATGTGTTAGGAAATAGTTTGCTCTATGGGGGAATATAGAATATGAGTGAATGTGTAGTAGCCACACTGTGTCGTGATTAGGGAACAAAGAACCTGATATGAGCGAAATCAGGCAGAAAATCAGTTAGGGCAATCAAAGAAGGCTGAAAACAAATTGAGATAGAAGCAAATGAAGCGACAAAGGAGAGGGACTAAATGCGATGAAGATAATCAAAAAAACAAGAGGTATAAATTATCAGTATAATGTCGGTTATCGTCTAGCCGGAGGAAGGCAAGAAAAGGAACAAAAGAAAAAGAAACTGAAAAAGGAAAAGAGGGAGATGAAAGTTAAGATGAGAAATCAAAACCGAAGCAAATACCGGAACCAAGACCGAAACAGACGGCATTGTCTATTATTTATCGAAAATTTACAGATATTCTATCAAAATTTAACGACTTGCTGTCGAGAGTTTATCTATTTTTTATCTACAAGTTATTACACTACTTTCAAAAAGTTATGGATTTGCTATCAATATATTATTGTATTATTATCGAAATATTATCGATATGGCAACAAAAGATTAGCGACTTGCTATCGAAAAGTTATCGATTTGTTCCACACATTTCTCTGTTCTTGTCGTTGTCGATTACTTATCGAAAATTAATTGATATCATTTCAAAAGTCGTCGATTTTTTGTCCAGAGTTTACCAGTTAACGTTTTTTAAAAAAATTATTGACTTAAAACCAAAACATTGTCAATTTTTTATCGGAATATTACCATTTTGTTATCGGCGTGATATCGATTTTTTATCGACTACACATCAGCTTCAAACGAAACAATTATTGATAAAACTTTAATACAAAATCATAACCTTTAGGTAACCCGGCGATAACAAGCCAATTACAAATCGTTAAGCCGTCGTTAATTTTGCTTTCGCTATTAAGACGATAATTAAACAATAACTTATCGAAATCACTTGTTAATATGTGGCTCATATCCCACCAATTTGTATAAAAAGTTAAAAAGGACACTGTTTGGTTACGCCTGCACTGTCTACAGCAGAACCATTAGCTGTTGGCTTGCTGGGCACTGCCGAAAACGGAACAATGCTAGCAGCACAGTCCAGTTAATATAATATGACAAACTCCACTCCAAATTAATACATTTTACATATGTACATACATACATACATTGTAAATTGCTCTGCGAAGCAATGAGAAGTCAAATTCATTTTAGATACATACTAGCATATACATACATACGTGCATATACACAAATTTATCCAAATTAATCTCATTTATTGCTTTTGCCTTTGCTAAAGGCTCTCATTAGTTTCACCTAACATTTACATTTTTTTACTTGTTGTTCAATCGCTAATCAGAGTGCACGGGCTAAATCGAACCCGGCTGCATTTCAAATCGCTTCAACAAAATTTATACGCTTATTGGAAATTTGCATTTTTTATTTCGGCAAATTAAAATAGCCATCGAAAAGGCTCGTTGGCTACACATTTTTTGGTGACCCCGACGTGATCTTTATTGTTAAATTCAGGACAATATCGAACGTCTTGATAAATATTTTTTAATATCGATTTTTTGACATAAAAGTAGCGGAGATTCGCATCTATATATATATATATTCCGGCTTGGGTACATGTGTCGCTGGTGGTGCATATTTTTTCAAGCAATTAAAAGCCGTTCATTTTTACCACTACAAAATCTCGTGATTGATTTTCATCAGGGTGCTTACCGCAGCATTTTTAATTTTAGTAGCGGAAATAAAGTTTTTTCCTGAACCTTGTCTACAATAAAATTCTTGTTTTTAATTGGTAAGGTACACTGCTACGATGGCAGAAGATCTATCTGCAGAAAATAAAGTGACCTTTTATAAGCGTAAAGCACAGTCGTTTTATGTGCAAGCGCAAACAATTGAAAACGCCATTGAAGGTGAAAAAATTGGTTTAATCAACGAAACTGAATTGAATGTGCGATTGGAACGTCTTGAACACATTAGCACTTCGTTTTGTTCAGCGCATGACATACTCGAAGTACTTGATTTTAATGAAATCGGTGGGGAGCTGCGATCAAACTTCGATGAGTTAATCATTTCACTCAGGTCTCGTATTCAGCATGAGATTCGAAAGCGTTCATCTCAAATGCCACCTTGTTCAACTATGCGCCATGACCAAACATATGAAGGGCAAACCATTATAATGCAAAGTCGGCCACGTTTACCTGAGCTGAAGTTGCTTGTTTTCAGCGGAAACTACACTGAATACACCGACTTTATCTCCATGTTTACTACCATAATCGGGAAAGATCCTGATCTAACGGATGTCGAAAAGATGCAGCATTTGCGAACATCGCTGAAAGGGGCAGCATTAGACACCATCCGTTCGTTAGAAATCAGTGGTTCAAATTATAGTGTTGCTTTAGAACTACTTGAAAAACGTTTTAACAATAAGCGTCTTATTTTCCAGGTACACATCACTGATATTCTGGGGCATAAGAGGGTAGAGTCTTCTTCAGCAGCTAAATTGCGTGAGCTGTCTGACAAGGTTAACGCTAACTTAAGAGCACTGCTAACAATTGGGAATTTGGAACAAATAGCGGCATGCATTGTCATACATATTCTTCTTCAAAAGGTAGACAGTGCAACGCAGACAAAGTGGGAAGAAACTGCTCCCTTGGATGTTATACCGTCGTGCGAAAAATTCACTACCTTTCTAGAGAAACGATGTCAAAGGTTGGAAAATGTTGAACACTCAGTTGCAGCAAGCACGCGCATATCTCAGGTGGGAAAGAACAGTAGAATTTCTAACACTAGTAGAAAATCTTTTATAACAACTAACATATCTAATGGCTGTGTGTTTTGTGACAATACAGACCACTCAATATATAGTTGCATTCGTTTTAATAATTTATCGCCACAACTACGACTAAAAGAAGCAAAACGACTTTTGTTATGCCTTAATTGCCTTCGAAAAGGTCACCAGCTTAGAGCATGCAGTGCTGGCTTATGTCGTTCGTGCGGCAATAAGCATCATAGCTTATTGCATCTACAACACTCCAACAAGCAGGAAGCCGCAAACTGGGATCATAATCCTAAAATATCATCGCAAGCTGCTTTACAGCCGCCCCATAGCTCTTTGACAGTAGTTTCCCCCTCTTCCTCAGTTGCTCAGAATATCAAATTTGATGTTGTGCTCTTGGCTACTGCAGTGATTGACGTCAAAAACAATGCCGGTACTTGGGTACCATGCCGTGCATTGCTCGACTCTGGATCGCAGTTACACATAATCACATCGCGTCTTGCTCAGCAATTACAGCTGCGTAGAACTAAATCTTCTGCATCAGTATCTGGTCTTGGTAACTCCAAGTTCCATTTCGATGGCTTCACCGTTGATATCAATCTTCGCTCCCAAACTTCCGAATACTCAACTCTTATTACTGCTTTGGTAGCTCCCGGCATAACGGATAATCAACCCAACATAGGCCTGAATATATCGTCGTGGAACATTCCTTCAAATATCCGACTAGCAGACTGTGAATTTTATAAACCCCAACGCGTTGATATGCTTATTGGTGCAAGTCTTTTTTATGAGCTCTTGTGCGTTGGACAAATTAAACTTGCAGCTGGCCTCCCAGTACTTCAAAAAACCAGGTTAGGGTGGGTAGTCTCGGAAGGTGACTGTCAATCAAAAACAGCAATGGCCTTGAATGCAATATCCTCAGCCGATGTAGAGGATGAAAACATGGTTCAACTTGATCAGATTGTTCGTAGATTTTGGGAAATGGACAGCTCTTGCTCCGCTGTTGCCAAATATACCAAAGAAGAAATGGATTGTGAATCCCATTTTAAGGCTAACTTCGTTAGACTACCCTCTGGGGATTATTCTGTTCGTTTGCCTATTAAATCAAATATAAGCCTGTTGGGGGAGTCATACTCACAAGCTTTGCGCAGATTTCTGAATTTAGAGCGTAAACTAGAGCGACAACAAACATTAAAGGCTCAGTACGGTGCTTTCATTCATGAGTACTTAGACTTGAAACATATGTCGTTAGTTAGCGAATCAAATCATAATCTTTGTAAATATTTTCTACCACATCACTGCGTTTTAAAGGAAAGTACTACCACTAAACTTCGGGTAGTATTTGATGGCTCGGCAGCCACGTCAACCGGGTATTCGCTCAACGATGTGCTCATGACAGGGCCTACCATACAACCCAAACTCTTTAACACATTATTGCGATTTCGAACATTTCCGGTCGCCTTGACAGGCGATATCTGCAAAATGTATAGATGCGTTCGGGTGGCAGAGTCTGATTCCTACTTGCAGTGCATTTTATGGCGCGATACCCTACGACACCCCATTCAAATTTTCAAACTTGATACAGTTACGTATGGTACTCGCCCAGCTGCATTTTTGTTGGTGCGATCAATGCATCAATTAGCGTTTGACGAACAACACTCATTTCCTGTTGGCTCTAAAATATTGAAGAGAGACTTTTATGTCGACGATCTTATTACCGGAGGAGATTCTGTTCAAGAAGTTCGACAAATCATGAATGAAATAACTGAAATGTTGGCTAGGGGCCAGTTTAAATTGCGTAAGTGGTGCTCCAATAACTCTAATCTTCTTCGAGACATACCACCCGAAGACACCGAAACTCTCTTAAGCTTCGATGATGGAACTAACATCACTAAAACACTCGGTCTTACTTGGGATCCTGCCTCAAATTGCCTGCTGTTCACATTTACACCCACAAATACAGCAAAGAGAAACTGCAAGCGATCGGTGTTATCAACAATCGCTCGTTTTTATGACCCATTGGGTTTAATTGGTCCGATAATTTCAAGGGCAAAGATTTTCCTTCAGCATCTGTGGAGAGAACGACTCAACTGGGACGAAAGCTTGCCCTCATCGTTGGACTCATCGTGGAATAGTTTGTATGAAGACCTCGTAAGCATACCTAAACTTTGTTTTCCTAGACTGTCTATCTTTACAAAAGGAGTAGTTGAGGTTCATGGTTTCAGCGACGCAAGCATAGAAGCCTACGGAGCCTGTGTATACGTAGTATCTGGCAATGAAAAGGGGAAGCAGGTACATTTAGTTTGCTCGAGATCACGTGTAGCACCTCTCAAAACTCTCACAGTACCGAAACTAGAATTGTGTGGCGCAGCATTGTTATCGCAACTAATGCACGATATAGCTGAAATGAATGTTTACAATTGCCCCTTTTATTGTTGGTCGGATTCCGCAGTTGTATTAGCCTGGATCCGCGACGAACCATCTCGATTTCAAGTTTTTACATCTAACCGTATAGCACAAATACAAGAGCTGACGACAAAAATGGAGTGGAATTACGTGCCGACTAAGCTAAATCCAGCAGACATCTTATCAAGAGGTGCATCTCCTAGCGAACTAATAGAATCACCAATTTGGATGCATGGTCCAGAGTTTCTAGTTGATGGTCGAAACAAATCGCCATTAAGTTTTAGTGCAGTAAAGGAGCTCCCTGAACTTCGCAAGAAAGTACTACTGGCCGTCCGTCGGTTATCTGATATAACTTTGGAATGCAAATACAATACTTCGTTTACAAATCTGCAACACGTTTTCGCTTACATTTACAAATTCGTTCATAAGGCTCGACATCCAGGGTTGATAGTTGACGATATTCGTGGAGGGACAAAACTGCTTTTGCGCACAATTCAAATGACGAATCTTCGTGACGATTACAGTGCTTTGAAAAATGGTGAAGTTGTAAGGGCATCCAGCTGCATCGCGTCTCTCTCCCCATTTATCGACGATTATGGTTTACTCCGTGTGGGTGGGCGACTCCAAAAAACAGCTTTGGACTTCAATGCAAAACATCCTATCATATTGCCCAGACGCCATCCGGTAACGCACGCACTCATCATGCACTTCCATAGGCGCAATTTGCATGCTGGACCTCGTGCGCTGCTGGCTAACATTCGCTTGCAATACTGGCCAATCGGAGGTCGAAATACCGTCTCGAATACTGTCAGTAAATGCATAATCTGCTTTCGAGCTAAACCGTATATAGCTGAACACATCATGGCGGACCTCCCTCATGATCGAGTTAATACATCGTATGTATTCATGGTCACAGGCGTTGACTTTGTGGACCATTCTTTTACAAAAACGAAATACGTAACAAGCAGCCCATAAAGTGTTACATTTGTATCTTCATATGCTTCGCTACCAAGGCCGTTCATTTGGAGCTAGTTATGGATCTCTCTACAACGGCTTTTCTAAATTCTCTCAAACGCTTCATTCTCACTCGACGTTGTCCTGCCAGAATATGGTCAGACAACGCTACCAACTTCGTCGGCGCAAAGAATGAACTTGCTGAATTGAGGCGGCTTTTTCTTAGCGATGATCATGCGAAGGCAGTACATGAGTTTTGTTTAGACAATTCTATCGATTGGCGATTCATTCCTCCACGCTCTCCTCACTTTGGTGGATTGTGGGAGGCAGCAGTAAAAACGGCAAAACATCATTTCTATCGAACAGCCGGAAATTCTTTGTTAAACTTTGATGAGCTGCGCACGCTCGTATGTCACATTGCGGCAATCATTAACTCTAGATCTTTGTTTTCACTTTCAGAGCATCCCGATGATCTGGACGTTTTGACACCTGCGCACTTCATAGGAACGGCTCCTCTCGCCTTGTTTGACGAGCCTAACCTCACCGCTCTTAAATTTAATCGCTTAGATCAATGGCTGCGAATGTCATACTACCAGCAAATATTTTGGGTCCGATGGCGTGAAGAGTATTTAACTTTGCTACAACAGCGGTCGAAATGGCATAAACAAAAAGCTGGCCTATATATCAACGACGTCGTTTTAGTGAAAGACGAAAATTTGCCACCACTAAAGTGGCCACTAGCAAGAGTCGTCAAACTTATCAGCTGAACAGATGGAGTATCGCGAGTTGCAGAGTTAAAAACTGCCACTGGGACCATCCGGAGAGCTATCAGAAAATTGTGCCCACTCCCGAAGCAAGATGAGGTTGAAAGCCCTGGCCAACGGGGAGAATGTTTGGTTACGCCTGCACTGTCTACAGCAGAACCATTAGCTGTTGGCTTGCTGGGCACTGCCGAAAACGGAACAATGCTAGCAGCACAGTCCAGTTAATATAATATGACAAACTCCACTCCAAATTAATACATTTTACATATGTACATACATACATACATTGTAAATTGCTCTGCGAAGCAATGAGAAGTCAAATTCATTTTAGATACATACTAGCATATACATACATACGTGCATATACACAAATTTATCCAAATTAATCTCATTTATTGCTTTTGCCTTTGCTAAAGGCTCTCATTAGTTTCACCTAACATTTACATTTTTTTACTCGTTGTTCAATCGCTAATCAGAGTGCACGGGCTAAATCGAACCCGGCTGCATTTCAAATCGCTTCAATAAAATTTATACGCTTATTGGAAATTTGCATTTTTTATTTCCGCAAATTAAAATAGCCATCGAAAAGGCTCGTTGGCTACACAGACACGATACCTAAATCTACTCGGATGTAAATCGCGCCAAGTATTTATTTATTTCTTTAACTCTGTAAGAGTTCATTTGGGCAGCATTGAGGTATGTTTTTATGCCACAAATGATAGCGATGGCGAAATATTTTCTCGTAAGACTAGACATGACACTGAATACATGTTTAGAGATCTAAATAAACTGAAACCGAAGTACTTTTACTTAGTTTGGACGAAATCTAGATGGCGAAGTAATAAGTGACAATAATAAGCCCAATCATTATCACTTTCCTTAAGACTTTCTCTTGCAAGTGATACAACGGAACCTTTATCACTATTGATAGGTGCACCTTGGTGAGTCTTATAATTTGAGACGGCTTTAATTTCACTTCCACTTAAAAGTATCTCGCTAAGGTGCAAGCAATAGTGACTGCTCATTTTTTTGCTTATCTGACCTCAGGCTGGTATGTACAGAACCGGACCACAAGTAGTCAATGGGTGTAGTTACATGGCTTAGTCTCAATTTGTTAGATGTAAGACCTAAGACTACCTCCTTGACCACCATGTTAAAGTGGACAAATATTATGTTGATGCCATTCAACGTATAATATTTTTTAATTTATCATAAAAGTGTGCATAACTTCATGAGCTAAGAACTTTGAGTTAGCTTCCGTTGTATAAAGTAGTGAGAAAGGTGTGTCTCTCAATGGGTTGGGTAATTTATAGCCTGATCCCTAGCAATTGCCGAAACTACAACTGCACATCGAAAACTCTATTTATTCAGCAGGCGAGGCTCTGGTTACCCCAAGTAATCGGAAGAATGAAGTTGGATGACCTTAAAAGTTAAACGGTTCATATCAAATCATTCCCAAGCTGGTCGGGCTACAAACTTAATAGTGATATTTTCCAGGGGGCCAAATTCAGGTTCTGTGAAATAATAAAATGAAAAAAAATAACTTATACAAAAATTTGTTCAAATTTATAAAAACTTATTTCTTTTTATCACTTCACAGAACAGGAACGTACCAAAACGTACCATATCAATATCCCGCAAAAAAATATTAACGTCGATAAGACTTCACGAAACCTTTGGAAAGTCTGCTTATCGCTAAAGGAAGAACAAGAAGACCAATGGGGTTGAAATTTATATAATACTAGAAGACCCGGCAGACATTGTCCTGCCCTAAATTTGGCCTATCTGCATACATTTTAATAAGCTTTTTCCTTCTGACTCTGCCCTCCCACCCTCTTCACTTTTTCCTAATCCTTTTACTCACTCCTCCCTCCGTCTTTTTCGCTTCATCTACCTCCATCTTCGTCTCATTCTATCTCTCTCTCAATCTCCTTCTCTCTTTTCTCTTCTCTCAATTTCTTCTCATTCTTCTGCATCCCTTATTGCCTGTCCCAGAGAGTGATATGTATTTTATTCCAGTCCCAGTCTCAGTCCCACTCCGAGTCTCAGTCCCAGTTCTAGACCTAATCCCAGTCCCAGTCTGTCTCTGGATAATATATTACTCTGTACTAAAGCACTCATCAACAGCTTTCATTTGATATCCATATTGTATAAACACTCTCTAGGCATTCACTGGCCCACGTTTTGGCCTATATCTCGAGACCCTAGTCACCCAGTGGTATGAAAATCACCCTCCACACAACTAAAGACTCTCCTGAATTAAAAAAAATGTTATAGTACCTCTAAATCGCGGGCCACCTTTAAAACCCCCCACCCTCTCGGCGGGCCTGGTGATGTGCTCTATTTGATATCATTCGCTATCATATTTTTTATTGATAAGCAGGTTGATTAATTAAACACCAAGCAATAACACGGAAGTACATCCGCACCATATGAAAATAAGAGTGCCACTGCGTATACGTTACATTTTATTATTACGTATAAACAAAAAAAAATTGCAATAAAATAATATTGCGACTATAAGCTGAGATATAACCTATCCTATCTCTCAAGCTAGATCAAACTACACACGGGGTGCAAAACAAATTCAAAATCGGTTCAGTAGGTTAGGAGTCCATCGCGCCCAAAAATGTTGTGACACGTGTTTTTATATATTAAGATTTTATATTTATTATTATTATTTTTAATTTTTTTTGTTTAATTTGCCTTAAGTAAATTAGAGTATCGAGTATCCTACATCAAAACAGAAAAATATGGTCCTACTTTTACATTGGAACATAAGTTCAACTTTCCCCATAAAATAAAAAATAAATAACAAAATTTTGGGTGGCTAGAGGAAAGACACCTTAGTAAAGTTGAAAAGTTTATTGCTGAGTTTAATCGCCATTTTACTACTCAATGACCAGCAAATCAATTTGAAATTGAAAGCAATAAAAAAATTTGTTTGCACACACACGCACTCACTTAAAAGAAGTAAAACGAAATATGTACTGGTTTGATTATTGAACTCTGGCTCAATAGTCATGGCCGCATTTTATATTCATGCCCCAAAGTCAGTTGTTGGCTGCCTTTTTTCTGTTCTTATTATACTATTTTATCGTACAAAGGTCAAACCACTCAAACTAAATCGACGCTGTTCTGAGAAAGTTTTGCAATTTTATGTTTTCGCCATTAGCGGTTATGGTGGATGTGTATGGTGGTTGTTACAATTGATTCAATTGGCATTTATTACTTTCAATTATTTACGTGCACAAATTTCTTTTTTTGCATGGCAGCAGTAGTATCAGTAATTTTCTTTTGAACTTTACAATGAACTGATTTTTAAATCAAATTTTTAAAAAATTCATTAGCTTATTAATATTCTCTCTGTATGTATGCTGAGCCACAAACTTGCTTAAAGGAAATACGCTGAGATGGAAAGGCTACTTACCCAATCTTTATTATTGATATGCAGCATTATTTGCTTCATTCCCTGTGTTAGATACTGACGTAGTACAAATCATATCCGATATTCTTACTTTGAATTATCAACGGAGTCAGTTCTTATAAACTCACATTGCCATTTTACTGTGAACCGACCATTCCGTTGCTATCACCGGTCGCTTGCACTACTCATCTTCCAGCGAAAACTGCTACACCAAACTTCAAGCTTTGAATAAGATTGATGCTTTTAGGTTCACGTCATCCTATTACATGCATTTAAAATCAGTCTTAGTATATGTGGACCCAGCGTCAATTCCGATAAAGTTTAGCTAGTCGTATACACTAAATGGTGCTTTTTTTTGCGGGAGGGCTGATAAATGCCTAATGCACCATAATTGCTGCCGTCGCAGCAACCGTGTGTCCGTTGACTAAAAAACAGCCCCGTTTTGGAACCGTCGCCCACACCGGCACCACTTTCGCATTACTTCAGGGCGGAGTTCCATATTTCTCATTTTTATGGAGCCTACTGTTGTCCCTGCGTCCCGGTTCCCGCTATTTGCTCTTAGTGTCTATTTAATCGCCACAGCGTCGCATGAGCATTTCTCTGCGCTCCCACTCAGCATCAATTAGGCGTGTCATGACTATAAATGTCATTTTGCTCACTGCAGTCCAGCCTCTTTCTTGTTATACACTTTTTATACTAAATTTCTCGTGGTAGGTTCCTCCTCAAAGACTCTTTGCAAGGCGAGTCTTTCCTCGTAGAAACGGGGGCAGTGTAACATGACATGTTGTGCGTTTTCTAACTCCGTGGTACACATTGGGCGAAGAGGATCTTCCTCTATTCTACATATCCATAAATAATCTTTGAAACCGCCATGTCCATTCGTTATCTGCGTGAGATGGTAGTTCAGTTCGCCGTGCTTCCGCTCATTCCATTGAGCTACGTTCCAAACAACCGTAAAGGTTTACTCGAGGCCTCCCACTGTTCTTGCCACGTAGCTATTTTTTGAGAGACTAAGTATGTTTTATCGTCGTTGCTGTAGGAGTTGTAAATATCACTAAGGGAAGGAAATGGTAGATCGCTTTAACTGTAACTGTCTGGCAATAAGTGGACCTTCTCCTTTTTCTAAAATCTAACATGATATCGATAGACTGAATTTCACTCAAATTGGTTGATCCAATTTACGAGATAGTAGTGGATATACAGAGTAATAAACATATATATTTAAGTGAGGGGGTGACCTTAAGTGGCAGCCATACATAAAAATATCTGTATGGAAATGCAGAGTGAAATTCCTTTCGTTTGATACCCATATTTGCCTTCTCGTGGAAACTTTTTTTAATTTCATATACGTGGCAACCTTATGACCAACCTATGTGCCAAATTTCATTTACAGAAGTTAAGGGCAAATTAATGGTGCCTTAAAACCATAAAGCCATAACCAGATAAAACAGCTGATCGAACCTACCTTATGTAAATCAATGTAATCGATTAATGTTGCCATACCATAACGCTAACGCCATAACCATACCACAGCCAATCAATTGGTTTTTGGTTTCTCGCCATCTCCATAACCTAAAACAAGTAAGGAAGGCTAAGTTCGGGTGTAGCCGAACATTACATACTCAGCTGATAGCTTTGGAGACAAAATAAGGGAAAATCACCATATAGCAAAATGAACCTACGGTAACCCTGGAATGTGTTTGTATGACATGTGTATCAAATGAAAGGTATTAAAGAATATTTTAAGAGGGAGTGGGGCATAGTCCTATAAGTGGACGCAATTTCAGGATATCGGCATACAGGTGGACCAGGTGTGACTCTAGAATCTATCTTGTACGATATGAGTATCAAATGAAAGGTGTTAATGATTATTTAAAACGTGGAGGGCCTTAGTTCTATAGGTGGATGCCTTTTCGAGATATCGCAATAAGGGTGGACCAGGGCTGACTCTAGAATATGTTTGTACGATATGGGCATCAAATTAAAGGTATTAGTGAGGGTTTTAAAAGGGATTAGCCCTTAGTTGTATGTGTGAAAGCGTTTTCGACATATCGATCAAAATGTTGTCCAAAGTGACCCAGAACATCTTCTGTCGGGTACCGCTAATTTATGTATATATGTTATACCATGAAGAGTATTCCTGCCAAGATTCCAAGAGCTTTTGATTTCGCCCTGCAAAACTTTTTCATTTTCTTCTACTTAATATGGTAGGTGTCACACCCACTTTTCAAAGTTTTTTCTAAACTTACATTTTGCGTAAACAAACCAATCCAATTACCATGTTTCATCTCTATTTTCCTATTTGGTAAAGAATTATGGCATTTTTTAATTTTTCGTAATGTTCGATATCGGAAAAGTGGGCGTGGTCATAGTCGGATTTCGGTCATATTTTATACCAAGATAAAGTGAGTTCAAATAAGTACGTGAACTGAGTTTAGTAAAGATATATCGATTTTTGCCCAAGTTATCGTGTTAACGGCCGAGCGGAAGGACAGACGGTCGACTGTGTATAAAAACTGGGCGTGGCTTCAACCGATTTCGCCCATTTTCACAGAAAACTGTTATCGTCTTTGAATCTATGCACACACCAAATTTCACAGGTAGTGGAAATTTTTGTTGATTTATGGCCTTAAAAGTATTCTAGACGAATTAAATGAAAAAGGGCGGAGCCACGCCTATTTTGAAATTTTCTTTTATTTTTGTATTTTTTTGCACCATATCATTACTGGATTTGAATATTGGCATAATTTACTTATATACTGATTCCAATTTTATTAAGCATACATATAGTAATAGGAGTAACGTGCCTGCCAAATTTCATCATGATATCTTCAACGACTACGAATTTACAGCATGCAAAACTTTTAAATTACCTTCTTTTAAAAGTGGGCGGTGCCACGCTCATTGTCCGATAATTTACTCATTTTCATTTTCCGTCATAAGGTCGACGCACCTACCAAGTTTCATCGCTTTATCCGTCTTTGGTAATGAATTATCGCACTTTTTCGGTTTTTCCAAATTTTCGATATCGAAAAAGTGGGCGTGGCTGTTGTCCGATTTCGTTCATTTTAAATTGCGATCTGAGATGAGCGCCCAGAAACCTACATACCGAATTTCATCGAGATACCTCAAAATTTACTCAAGTTATCGTGTTTAAGGGCGGACATGGCTAAATGAATTTCTTTTTTCACCAAGATCATTATATCTATCTCGATTAGTTTATGCCGTTACGGATTACCGTTATGCGAACAAAATTAATATACTCTGTGAGCTCTGCTCAGCTTAGCATAAATATTTGAGTTGGTGAATTTAATAACTTTTTGTAGGTTTTATTCATTGTTTTGGATATGTAATGCAAAGAGACTTATTTTTTTGTGGAATAACTTTGTAATTTTTTGCGTTATCGTCTTTTTTAAGAAATTTTCACGACTTTTAGGTTAAGGCACTATTTGGTCTCTCCCATACATTTTAATAAGCTTTTTCCGTCTAACTCAGCCCCCCCTCAACCACACCCTCCTCACTTTTTCTTAATCCTTTTATTCACTCCTCCCTCCGTATTTGCGCTTCATATATCTCTATTTTCGTCTCACTCTATCTCTTTCTCAGTCTCCTTCTCTCTTTTCTCTTCTCTAAAGTTTTTCCCATTCTTCTTCATCCCTTATTGCAAGGCAAATCGAATAGGACGTATGTAAATAGTTATGTGGGTATTATTAATTCATGTCTCTATTTCGGCTTCGCATGCACATTTATCAGTTTTGCCAGGTTAATGCAACTAAATCGAATATCACAATGAAAATTACTTTAAAGCTCTCAGCAATAACTTTCATTTGATATCTATATTACACATACATTCTAGGGGTAGCCGGGTCCAGGTTTTGCCCATATCTTGAGACCCTAGTCACCCAGCGGTATACAAACACTCATCAACAGCTTCAATTTGATACCCATAATGTAAAAACACATTCTAGTGTTACCCTGTGCCACGTTTTGGCCTACATCTCGAGATCCTTCACCAATAGGTACGAAAACTACCCTGTACTAAAGCACTCATCAATAGCTTTCATTCGTTATCCATATTCTATAAGCACATTCTAGGGTACCCGCCTACGTTTTCGCTTATATCTCGAAACCCTAGTTACCAGCGGGTACGAAAAATAACCCTGTATCAAAGTACTCATAAACAGCTTCCATTTGATACCCATATTGTACAAACATATCCCAGGATTACCCAGGTCCACGTTTTGATCTCAAGACCCTATCCAGAACGGGATAAAAGTAAGCCTATGTCTGTCTCCCAGTTCTAAGCTACCCCTCCACCAATTTTCAGCCAAATATGTTCATCCGTTACTTCCTCTTCATTCACTCTTTATCTATTAAAAAAAAAGCGCATCAAAATACGTTGCGTATTCAAAGGGATATAGGGACAGAAAAAGTGACCTTATTTTATACTATGTAGTGACGTACATCCATACATACCTATAAACCTACGCCCGAAGTTAAATAACGCAGCGAATGCTATATATGTACGTATTTATGTGTCGCATCAAGCCTCACTCAAAAGCAATTAGCGCGGTCAGTTCACAGCGAACAAACACACATACGCATTTTTTGATGAAAATGTTACTTTTGTTTAAACAATTTGGCTGATATAAGAAAGAAATCAAGAATTCTTTTTGATGCATATCGAAGGTAAGTATATCAAAGTTTTACTAAAAAGTAGAATTTTTTAAATCCATCCATCCGTTTATGAATTATAGCTGTGTAAAAATAAGTTTTATGATTTTTTACTACATTTTGGCAATTTGCCACGCCCCTATAATATATACCTTCAAATTATATTAACTGTACCATCTCACGTAGCTAAGCTTTCAAATGCAAAAAACCGTTTTAAAATCGGAGCATTCTGTGTGAAGTTATGTGCATACATGGCATTTAGCGACTTTATTTTATAAGATTTATAGATTTGTAGCTGTTAATCCGATTTTTCTGCTCTCCTAAAAATCTGTAAACAAATCGACGATATATGATATATTTAACCAATTACTACCACTACAAACTTGAAAGAATCTTTTATTTGATTCATAAGTACCACCCTAATGTACATACTACACATACATCCAATGATATATGCGAAACATATGCCACTTAAGTTTCATTTAAATCAGCAGTATATTGAAAATTGAATTTTCAATATTCTTTAATAAGTAAATATTGATCGGCATAAAGTTTTCCTTTATCAATAAATGATTTTCATTTCCTATTTATTGCCAATCATCGTTGCTTATCAACAAAAATTGAAATCATCAAAACAACTTAAGATTGTAGCTGTCCGATAGTCAAGTTGTGAAAATCTGTTTTGTACACAGGAAATTTACGCCCATACAGACATTCCGGCTACGCTTTCCACAATGAACAAATAAGTTTCAGTAGCGTGGCTTTCTTGCGCCCGGGGAAATATTTTTCTGTTCTGTTCCATCGAAATCTGTATTATAAAATTCACCCAACAAAAAAACTTCCAACGTCTAAGAGATATCCAAATCTAAAATTTAGATCATTTAATTGTGTAAATCTTGCACGCATTTCTTGTTGGAGACGATCGGGAATACTTTTTACAATGCGCGCAATTTCACATTCCGAGGAAAGACCAACATCTCTAGCCGATTCACCAGGCATTTTGCGGAATCTTCTTACACGTTTTACTATATCAATATTCCATTTTTCACAAAGGGACTTCATTTTTTCTTTTGCTTCTTCACAGAGAGTGGCTCGAATAGTTCGATTTAAGATCATAATCCGTTTCTCTAAATTTATCCCCGGATCTTGTAATCTGAGCTGCACACTACCAATCCTTAAAATTTCATACCAGAAATGAACTAATGTTATGAAAGTAAAATTAAGTATATTTTTCAACATAACTGTAGCTTCGCTTCTGGTATTAGTGCCCTTTGCTAATTGTAAAAGTTTTCTACTTCATTCTCTAGCCCGCCGACGATAACGCTAACCGCTTGTATTCTGGCGCTCCATCGTGTTTGAGATTCACGTTTGACAGTTTTTGTTAAAGCATTTTTTAATAATTCCCATCGTAACGTTGAACGTGATAAAAAAAGATACATGCTTTTAATTATTCCACAGCCTGTTTTCCAGAAATCAGTTATAATAAAAATACAAATTATTCAGGAAGCTCTGCTTTGCAGACTATTTGGCGCCCCCTGTGAGTAGCGTCCGGAGCAAGATATCCCCCTTGATGCACCCCCCTCACTGCGCCACTAATAAGTTTGTACAAAAATATTTTGGCATATAACGACGTCACAGTTTTTGGTAAAATAAGATTTTCCTTTTTGAATATTAAATATTTTATGCACCTAGCAAACAATTCTATTTATAACTTTCATTTTCAATTTTGCATAGACATAAATTTTTATGTTGACCAGTTATTCTCATAGAATTTTGAAGATATTTTCACACACATGCAATAATGAGTTTAAAACAAGTAACATAACACGTGGCACCGCCCGTTGAAAAAAATATCTCTCCATTTCCTCTTACAATAAAACTTGATAAGTGAAATATCATTGATTCGAAACTATTTTTTGTTCAGTTATAGCTTATTATTCTAGTCTACGACCATTTTAAATTTGTTTTATATCTAGTTGCCGTGGTCTTTAACCGATCTCGTCCATTTTTCCTAGAAATATTTCCTGCCATAGGGAAAATTTGTGTACCCGATTTTATTACGATCCGTTAATTTTTCTTCGAGTTATGGCTCCCGAAACATAGAAAATTGCTTAGTCATAAAAGGGGCGGTGCCACGCCCATTTTTTTAAATTTGAAGTTTTTCCTATTTATTGGTATAAATCCACTTGGGAGATGAACTACCATTAATATAAAGCTCTTTTTTGCAAAATATAGCTTATTTTATTCGTTCACGACCTTTTTAAAAATCTTTTATATAAAAGTGGGCGTGGTCTTTAACCGATTTCGTTAGTTTTTCTTCAAATGATTCCTTATGGTAAAGGCAACCTCTCTACCGAATTTTGTTACGATAGGTTTAACGATTTTTGATTTATGATTAATAATATTTGTAAAATTGATTTTATTATAAGTGGGCGGTGCCAGGCCCTTTTGATAAATTTTTTAAGAGTTTTTATCAAGAGTCTCAATATCAGTCCACACGTCAAATTTAACCATTCTAGGTGCATTATTTACTAAATTATCAGGTTTTTTGTATTTTCAAAAATTTTTTTATATATATAAAAAGTGGGCGTGGTTATCAACCGATTTCGCTCATTTTCAATACAAACCTATTCTGTGTCCAGGTAAGCTAGTGTACCAAATTTGGTGAAGATACCTCAAATATTTAGTCAAGTTATCGTGCTATTGGAAGAACGGACGGACGGACGGACGGACATGGCTCAATCAAATTTTTTTCGATACTGATAATTTTGATATATGGAAGTCTATATCTATCTCGATTCCTTTATACCTGTACAACCAACCGTTATCCAATCAAAGTTAATATACTCTGTGTGCAAAGCACGCTGAGTATAAAAAGCGACAATGCGTAACGATAACAAAACTTAGGGTGGCAAGTGTGGATTTATATTGGTGATGGTGATATTTGAATTTTTGAAAGTTGCAAAGTTCAACGATTTAGTGCTTTGCAATAAGTTTTTGTCATTCAATAGTTCAAGAGCTTTGCAAACAGTGGGTTTGTTTGCCGTTTTCAACGATAGCACCAAAATTGAGTTTCGGATAAAGTTTGGCATTGAGTGCATATGTAAAAGCCTAATAGAAGTATAATATATCTACCCTCAGGACACTTGTCAAACTAGCTTTCAAACTTTTAAAAATCTTTATTTGTAATTTATATTGTGTAACGAAGAATACGCCAGCAGAAACGCAAAAATATCTTGCTAGTGATAAGCATCAGAAAACTTAAGAATTATATGTTGCAACACCTGCCCTATCAAAACAAGCACCAAGAGAACGTTGTAAGCAAACATTAGGAAAATTAGTGTCACTTTGTACCACAGATTAAAATAATTAAGGTTTTGGCATGCTGGGGTGAATGGTTGTAGGAATCGAAAATGCTGCGCTGCCAAGAAAAGTATCACGCCCTTAACAAGGCGACGTTCTGCATAATGCTAGAGATGGGTTTTAAATTTCCATTAGAATAACCTTTGGTAACTGTATACGACAGCATAACTCCCTTAATACGTCCCCTAAAATATCGGGAGAGATATCAAGATATGCGTTTTGAACCGAGGAACACTAATGCGAAAACGCTGGTCAAAAATCTTGGATCTGTTAAAAGACATTTGCAAAAAAATCGAAAGTTTGCATGTGATTGTTGTAATTTTGATGATTTTGTTGTACACACAAAAAAAGGGCGAAAATAAGTGTTTAGATCTCCAAACCTATGTTGGACCCACCTAGGGTAATTTTTTATAAGATGTAGTAAGGTGGTCTGCACAAAAATACTGGGGGTCCTGGTAAGGGTATTATTTCCAGTGATTGCGTTTAGTGTTCCAGCGTAGCAGCAGTAATGAAACATATTCCCTTCTAGAGTTCCGGCACTGAGCATGTGTAGAGCATAGACCAGAACCGTATCGTGAAAAAGTGATAGGATTCCTTAGATTTCGCTTGGCCCTACGTAGTATTTTAGAGCTGAGCAAATAGCAAATTAAAAATTACGTAGGAAATATTTCTTTAGTGAAGCAATAGCATAAATAATAAATAAAATAAATAGCGTAAATCTTAACTCAACGGCTCTGCTCTATGTTCTGTGCTCATTTTCAAAGCTGCAGCAATAGCATAAACTAAAACAGAGCAGCATAGCATTTTTAAGCACTTATTTCTTCGATAGGTTATCCCTATTTTTTGAAATTTCTGACAAAAAAAGGTTGTCGATTTTATTGCCAAACTCTCCTAATCTATTTGCCTGGAATGAAAGTGTGTATAAGTATTGAACTTTGAATAACTAAACTACAAAGAACTCTTTTATTTGTTGGGTATAACAAGCAAACTCTAAATTTCTTTTTTGTTTTATCTATTGAAACCGTGTTTTGATTTTGCCAATCTAACCGGCACTATACTTTTGACCTGTCGAATAAATGGCTGAAGTATTCAATTTATCAAAATATTCTTTGTTTAAACACTACTCTGGTAGCAGTACTTCACAATTCAATTAGTCGCGTTCTTCACTTACAACGTTTTATAATTAAACTGATTGAATATTCCTTAGCTTGCACTGCTTTAATACTCTCAGTTATCTCGCTCGCCAAAATAGGTCGTTGGGCTAGGTTTTTCCCGAACAGCCTTCATGAAGAGTTGCTTATTAATTTATCATTTCTGTATCTCATATTGGATTTGGCTATATACATGTATGTATATCTCAGGTTAATATAATATTCTCTGGTGTCTTCTTTGTTCTTTTATCCTATTATTATTATTATTATCATTATTATTATTATTATTATTATTGTTATTATTATTATTATTATTTTTTTTATTTATTATTATTATTATTATTATTTTTATTTGAGGGTGTGGCTATTTTCTTTTTCATCTGTTTGATTTTCTATTATTGCTGTCCATCATTTATTCCTAGCCGCATAGTGACATTTGAAAACTGCTAATATTCGCCACAATTTGATTGTCAACCATGTGTATATATTTGTTTGTTTTAGTGGTGTGTTCAATTTATACTTATTATTAAGAATTCATGAGCTTAACACCGGCTTATAATAACTGAATATTCAATTATTATGTTTTTCTAAGAGAAACTGAAAAAAAAGGAAGAAACATTTACAGGCATATTGCGATGGTACTATTTCGAAAATCGCCACAAATTCATCGCCAGGCAATTTCGTAATGTTATCAAAGGTTTCACCGAGATTCGAACCGCGAGTCATACGGTGAAACTGCAGTTGCCTTAACCACTAGGCTATCCTGCTTATATTTGTCTCCTTGCTTAATTCAGTTTATCTTATTTCTAAACTAACAACACAACTGAGACGTTCTGCCTCTATTGATTTGTGTGCAGGTAGATTTGTTTTTGTAAAGTTTCTTTTTCGTTGCGAATGAGAAGCTTTGTAAACTCGGGCTCAGTTTTACATATTTATTTTTGTTTGGTTTAATGGTGTGTTCAATTTATACTTATTATTAAGAACTCATGAGCTTAACACCGGCTTATAATAATTGAATATTCAATTATTATGTTTTTCTAAGAGAAACTGAAAAGAAAGGAAGAAACGTTTACTGGCATATTGCGATGGTACCATTTCGAAAATCGCCACAATTGCCTTAACCGCTAGGCTATCCTGCTTGTATTTGTCTTCTTACTTAATTCAGTTTCTCTTATTTCTACACTAACAACACAACTGAGACATTCTGCCTCTATTGATTTGTGTGTAGGTAGATTTGTTTTTGAAAAGTTTCTTTTTCGTTGCGAATGAGAAGCTTTGTAAACTCGGGCTCAGTTTTACATATTTATTTTTGTTTGTTTTAATAGTGTGTTCAATTTATACTTATTATTAAGAATTCATGAGCTTAACACCGGCTTATAATAATTGAATATTCAATTATTATGCTTTTCTAAGAGAAAAGGAAAAGAAAGGAAGAAACATTTACTGTCATATTGCGATGGTACCATTTCGAAAATCGCCACAAATTCATCGTCAGGCAATATATAGTTTGGTCTCACCTGTTGAAGTCATCTGACATACATTCGACTTTATTTTGAGAATATTGATTTTCCAAATATTATACTGACGTAGATATTAAAATATTTTTCTTGACTTTAGCTGTTGTACCTTCATATATATTTAGAGATGATTTTTGTTATCGTTTTTTTTTTCTTTTTGTTTCCAAAAAAAAGTTGCCTTTTCGGCGTGATACTCTAATATGAAATCAAAATTTTTGTCACTACAATGTAACATGCTAAAGTTCAGCAATTTCTATGCATGAGTTTGATAAGCGCACATACATATGTGACTTTTGTTTCCAATGATAATAATTTCAATACTATTCTTGGCCAACTGACATCATAAAATTATAATAGAGGGAAATTTTCTCCTCCTTCATAAAAACGATATTTGATTAGCTCGGGGGGTTTTTTTCTTACATTATTTGTACATAATTTTGACAGCTAAATAAAATTATATTCGCATTAATGATTTGCTATGTTGTATGCTTTTTATAGATATATAGTTTTAGTTTCTTTGCAAATAAGACGCAGCATACATTTTTTTTTATATTTTACTTTAGTTGAATACACATTTCCTTCATCATTTGTTTTGACATTGTTTACTCATTTTTTTCTCTTGCTTTTCTGATAGACAAATTATATTATTTGTACTGAAATGTGTCTTTATCTTTTTCTCATTTTCTGGCTTATTTTATTTTCATAAGTTTTATTAGTTTCCTATTATTTGTTATGTGGGAAAGCAATATTAGATTTCGCTATTAAGCCGCCTGAGTTGATGTTAATACATAAATTGAGATTTGCCGCTAAATTATTTACGATTAATTTGTCAAGCTAGCATTCAAGGATATAAAACGACAATACCGCTGCCTACAAAAAAATCCTGTATATATACCGACGAAGAGTATTAACAAAAAACTAAAATATAGGTGTTAAGGTAAACCGAAACTTTTTTCAAAGCAAATGGAACTTTTCTAAACCATATTAAAATTTTTTTAATCATGATAAACTTCTTTCAAATTGAATCGGATTTTTTTGCAAATCATATGAACCTTTTATCAAATCGATCTAAGCTTTTTTTAATTCAATTAGAACTATTTTCCAAATCATCCAAAATCTTTATCAATTCAAATGAAAATTTTTTTCAAATCAAATTAGTGTTTTTTTTTTTTCCAAATCAAATTTAACTTTTTTTAAATCAATTGAAACTTTTTTCAAAATAAATGAAATTTTTACAAATGAAACGAAACTTTTTTAAACCAAATCAGACTTATTTCGAATCAAGTGAAACTTTTTTCGTATAAAATTAATTTTTTTCAAATCGAATGAAGCTTTTTGCAGCTCAAATAAAACTTTTTCAAATCAAATGAGACTAAATTTAAATTAGGTAAACTTTTCCATTTCAAAGCAAGCTTTTTCAAATCAAATTGAACTTTTTCAAATCAAATGAAACTTTTTCAAATAAAATAAAATTTGCTTCCAAATCAAATGAATTTTTTGTTTTTTTTTTTCAAATTAAGTGAAACTTGTTTCAATATAATTAAACATTTTTCAATTCAAATGAACTTTTTCCAAATCAAAAGAAACTTTTTTTCAAATCAAATGAAACTTTTTCCAAATAAAATGAACCCTTTTTCAAATCGAACTACAATTTTTTTCAAATCAATTCAAACGATTTTCCAAATCAAACAAAACTTTTTCCAAATCAAATGGAGTTTTTTTGTTTTAAATTAAATAAATTTTTTTGTTTAAATCAAGTTAAAATTTTTTAGAATAAAATAAAATTTTTACAAACGAAATGAAACCTTTTTTAAACCAAATCAGACTTATTTCAAATCAAGTGAAACAGTTTTCTTATCAAATTAAATTACAGTACTAATTCTAAACCAGTCCCAACTCAGTGCTTTCAAATTACACTTTTAACAATTAAACGTCCTACAAAGTGGCAATTTCTCCTTTGCCGATTTTAGGAACCTTAAAATGTTCAGTCGTTGCTGGCTCATTCATTATATGCAGGGTGCAATAGTGCTTTGGTAAAATACTAGAAATATTTGGAAATTTTCAAAATTTAAACTTTTGGCGAATTTTAGCAGTTGCGATACGACTCGAAAAGCCACACATACATGTACGCAGCAATGAAGATGGCATATATTAGTCTGATACACCCATGTACATAGAAAGTACCAGTCAATAAGAGATGCAGAGGCATGAGAGAAGTAACTAAGAAACTAATCGAGAAGGCTCTTCCCGAAAATTCTATACCTTAGGAGAAATAAGCGAATTAAGCAACTGAGAGTATACAAGCAGCGCTAGCTAAGGAATAATACATTAAATTGAAATTAACATGCTTTAAGTGAAGTACGCGATTACAATCATTTGTGAAGGTCTACGTGCCTTTAAAAAAGAGCATCTTATATCCAGAAAATTTGAGTTTATTTATTGGAAAATTCAGTGATTCGAGCGATAAAAGAAGGCGCAGAATGATCCAGAATTTTATAACATTCTTAACAATATGTTAAAATCCAATCAAACAGTGGCCTTATGCAACCCCCATTGTCACTGACAACAAATATATCACATAACGATCTTGTGTTCATTTTATTTATTGTTTGCTGTTTTTTTCAATTAAAACATTGAGAAATGATATTTCTAACAGAAATAAAAAAATATGAAAAAAAATTAAAAAGAAATATGCAAAGCACAACGCAAAAACATGAAAAAAGAACAGTATAAAAATAGCAGAAAAATATGGGTTACCACCTAGAAACACATTTTTTTACAATCAAATGTCATGCATAAGCTGGCAACGAAATTGAAATGACATTACCGAAAAGAATTCGAGAATGTAAAGGAAGGAGAGCGATAAGAAAGAAGGAGTGGTCAAGTGTAGCGTTGTCAGAGGAAATACAAAAAAAACCTTTTTTAAGAAAAGAAAATTGCTATCATAAACATCAAGACAACACTGATCTGTTTTATACTTTTGGTGAAGCAATTCTATGTCATTCTAACCACTGAACATTCATATGAATATACTTGAACTTTCGGTATATAAAATGCTCTTTATTTACAGCATTAGTATGGTTGTAGATGTTCACAATTTAAATTATTGACGTTACACACTTTTGGCATGGTAAATCAAATTGATTCCCCATCACTTGAACTGTGCCGCTCTTATACTCTCAGTTGTCTCGTTCACCTATTTCTCTTAGGGCCCATACTTTTCACAAACAGCCTTCTCGACTAGCTTTTAATTTCTTTTCTCATCTCCTGCATATCATACTCGCCATTGTTTTTTTATGTATGAATATACGAGTAAGCGCTCTTTGTTACTGTGTATATATGTAAGTATTGCTATCCTCGCTCTTAGCTGCTCTGTACATGTTTTCGTAGCTACATAATGTTTTGTCTGCTGATATTGATGTTGTTTTTGTAAATCATTATTTTATTGGCAACATAATGACGTGTGGAAACTGGTATTGTTCGCCACAATACGCTCGTTATGTATTCCTCGATGCGCGAATGTCGCCCAACGTTGGGTAAAAATATTTTCGATTCGATCGATCGCAGCTAATAGATTTTTCAAGAAAAATATAAATAAATAATAATATACAGCTCAATGCCTGGCATCGTTGATATCACCAGAGGATAAACCAAGGTGTTGTCCCACAAAAGAGCAGGCTCAAGAGCTAGATATGATAAAATGTGCGGCAAGCTGTTCGTTAGAAACTATAAAATGTATATAGCCAAACGACAGGAATGAAACAACATACTGTTCAGATGATATTTACCGATGGCTGAGAGGAAATATCTCCTCACTAGGTTTATTCGAGAGATCTCCTTCCTTCTTCTCAACTTTTAATATATGTTTTTTTTGTAATGCACCTAAAGAATAAAACGAGAAATTGTTTTCTCAAACGACCATTCCGAACTAAATGCTTTCGACTTGTGGGTTTAAACGATTACTGAGTTTCACATATTGTCCTTCGTAAGGGACATTGTTTGGTACGCACCCACACCAAAAGGATGGGCACCGTATCATACGATTATGGCCACAGTTTCGAGAAGAAGGACAGCTTCTGGTTATTTTGAATCAACCGTTTTTCAATGACTTACTGAGGTAACCAACTTTGGAATAAAGGGATATCGGATAAATGCTTCCAGTTTGGGGTGTTGAAAATTCAACGAAAAGAAATCTTTCAATATTAGCTGGGTTGGTAATTTGAAAATACTTTAATTACAATTTTCATATCTTGGAAGAGGACCATTTAAAGACTTGTTAGCTTAATCTAATTTATAGATGTTAAATTATGGCTACGCTGCATAGCTGACGAAATCGTATCTTCTACAGTAAGTAAGTATGCGTACCCACCGACAAAAATTTGAATTTAATTAAATTTTTAATTTTTAAATTTAATTTAATTTTGACTTGATTTGGTTCAGCTACTATTTTAGAACCGGATACGATTTTGGGTAATTTTATACGTCAGCATGACACTCTAAATACACGTTGAAAAATATATAGAGGGGTATCAAAAGACGCGTTTTTGATCCATGATCGCTATTTAGCTTTAGATCCAGGATCGCGAGTCCGAAAAGGGTGGTCAAATATTTTGGATCTGTCAACAGATGTTTGCAAAAGAAATTGGATATTTTCATGTCGTTTTTGCTCATTTAGTAAAATTGTGAACACAAGTGTTTTGCGCGGATATAGCTTTGGTCTCCAAACCGGTGTTGGACCCAGCCAGGGTAATTTTTTATAAGCGGGGCGAAAGCCGCCAATGCAAAAAGATATTCTGCGCAAAAATACAATGGATCCTATCCCTGGTTTTTAGTTAATATCTTTTGAACGACTCAAAACTTTGGTCTTTCCTTTTCGGATTCACGTTCAAAAACGCGTCTTTTGATATCCCTCTCGATTATTTTGGACATGTGTTAAGAATGTCATGCTTTCGTATAGAATTGGCGGTTTTTGACCCGTATCTTTGCAAACTAGATATTTTTCGAACTGAATATATTTTTAGAACCGGACTATCTTTGAACCGAATAATAATTTCTGAACCGGGTAATTTTTCAGAACCATCTACATTTGAGAACCGACTACTCTTCCTACAACTGGGTACATCTTAAAGCCGCATACTTTAAAAAACGGGTAATTTTTTAACGGTTTTTTTTTTTTTTTGGACATTTTTGAGCCAGGTACTTCTTTGGATCCTGGTACTTTTAAAAGCTTCGCCAACGAACGCTCTTAAAGTGGTGGGATAACTAGAGGCATTATATTTATGTACTTTAAAAAAGTTTTTTTTGATTGGATTTAAAAGCAGCGCTTGTTCTTCTTGTACAACAAAGACACATCCTGCAGGTTTTTGGGCGAGTGTTATCGATATTGATGGTCCTTTTCCCGATACGTTCTGGTAACGGGCATCATTAAGATACGAATCCGATCATCTCGGAAATAATTAAATTAAATGATAATGTTGAACTTTCTAGCTTATCCCGCCCTCCCACCATCTATTCCCATGAGGAACTTCAGGTCGCAATTCTCACTCCCTAACCATATGTATGATATATTCATATATGCAATAAGATTCGCCTAGAGTTTAAGAAGTGAAGCTTTAAATCTTTGCTTTTTGCTTAACAACCCCTTGAATCCATGAAAGCAGCGTAGTCGCCGTATTTCTTTATTGCTTACAACCGCTTATGCCATTTTTCGCTGGGTTTTCTTAAGAATTGAAAGAAAATTTAATGAATGACAAAAGAAAAGCAATAACTGTTGACCTTAGAAAGTGCGTGACAGCACAACAAATCTCATCATAGTTACTTTATTTTGTAGTACTTCCTCTTTGGAACTGCTCATTCTCGCAGCAACTCTAATTTCAATCAGATGTGCTGTTTGGATAGCCCGTGGACAAGCTTTGTTTGATATAACTCTATTCATATAAAGCTTCTAATTTTAGTTTCTGAGTAAAAGTTTGATATTTTATTCCTGTAGCAAAAACAAAAAAGCCCCATTTTACTCAAAAAGTCGAGTGTGAGCAAATGCTCACTGCTATACATAAGACCTACTGAGCAGTGTTGCCAGGTGATGAAAAAAAAAAAGCTAGATTGGCAAAAAAAAAGGTTAGAAAAAGCTAAATTTAGAAAAAAAAGAAGCTAAAAAAAGGCCAGAAATTTTTTTGGTTAATTCATAAAATTTTTTTTTTTATATTTTAGTTTACACATTTGTAAATGAAAACTTATAAACATAACTTAAACATAACTTCTTGTTTCAAAACATATCAGGCACATTTTCCTTGAATAGCACATGGAATTACTTTAAATGGTTGCATATGTGTATATACACAAAAAAAATATTACAAATTAATTATTTATATAAAATATTCCCCGTCTGAAAAATCAGAAGAGCTTAAGTCTGCATATAAAGTTTGGCTATTTACCATAGATATGAGATCATCGGTAATTTCAAAATCATTACAACATTTAGATAAGCGTTTTAACGAGCATCTTATATTAAGCAGCGCATTAAGCATTTTAATTTTTAATTTGTTCCTTAATTTAGTTTTCAGAATTTTCATGCCACTAAAAATTCTTTCATCCTCCGCGTTACTGAGTGGTGATACTAAAAAACTAAATATGAATTCGACAAGTTCTAAAAAAAGGTGGTTCGTTTAATGCATTTTTATGTTCTCGGATTTCCGACCAAAATTCCATGGTGGAGTGTACATTTTTCCATTGTATAGTTATAAGTTTTCGCCACTGCAGCTCTATTAATGCTATTTTACTTGAAGAATAACTATACTTCTCTTTTTCAGAGTAAGAAAATACATCTGGCTTTGAAACTTTCAACGAATTTTCAGCAGAAAAAGAATTAATCTTTTGTAGAGAACTCATATTATTAGGTATTAGGTGTTCACAGGAACTATTGAAATTATTTTATTTTAAAAATTATTAAAAAAGGCTAGAAAAAAGTCACGAAGCTAAATCCAAAATTTCGAAGCTAAAGGCAAAAACAAAAGGCTAAATCTAGCCTCGAAAAGGCTAACCTGGCAACACTGCTACTGAGTTTCGTTTTCTGAATATAGCGAAGAGCTCTCTCTCCCTTCAACAAGAGCCTAAAAAGTTGTTAAATGCGCCAAAGTATCTCTGATTTAAATGCACTTCATGCCACTCTATTTACATTGACTTATCCTTAACCTGGTTATCTGTTGTGTTAACATCACAAATACTTAGCAAAACAACAAGACAATAGTCATGATGACCTACTTGCTTGATGCTAGCATTTTACAAACAAATAAGTTTTCATATGCACTTATGACCAATGTCAATTTAAACATGTAGCTCGGAAAGAAAAGGGAATGTGTCCTCACCTTCATTTTCTGTTGAACCACCGCAATTACTGTTTGGCTTTTTTACTGTGTCAGGATTTATTTGCTAAGTTTTATTTATGGAAGCACGTCTAAAGCATAAGAAAAAAATATCGTATGCAACAACTCATCTACGCACAGTTTCATGACCCATTTTGCCTGAGGCAAACATTAAAGCAAGGTTTTGAACTAAAGAATCTTGTTTAATTTTGTATTTCCGCTATATGCCATTTCCCTGCAAAACTTTATGCAGCCAATCCCTTAAGAAAATGGTCGCCGATTAATTCCTTCAATTCCCATAATTGATACCCACCATTTCCTTCAGTTGAGAATTCTCTGTTTTATATTTATGTTATTGATACTGAAGTACAATAAGAGAAAACTACAACAAAAGTTTTAAATAAAGGAGATACAATAAAGAAAAATGTAAAATAAAGTATGGAATAGGAAAAAAATACCTAATATAAATTAGCAGCGTCGTTTTGATGCCATGGTAACTCCTCTTGCAACCGTTTCATTCGCGAAACGGTCAAAATTCTAAAATCAAAACTCTGAAGTCATAATTCCGGAATCAAAATTCTGGGTCGACAAAACTCTGGAAGTCAAAATTCCGGAATCATGGCATGGCGTAGCCGGTGTTGGATCGGTTAAGCTTATTTTTTTTAAGTGCGGCCGAAGGCCGCTTACGCAGAAGGGTGTACTACGCAGAAGGACATCACCATGGCGGTAGCGACGGTTATACCACACACCCGGACTTGGCATGGCGTAGCCCAGGATTATTTTTTATAAGCGCTGCCGAAGGCCGCCTATGCAGAAAGGTGTTCTACGCAGAATTACAGTGCATGGCGCAGCCAGTTCCATAATATTGATTTCCGGTGTTTCGACTTCTGGAATTATGAATGCAGAATTTTGACCCCATCTCAACAACCAATCTACGATATGGGCTTACGAAGTCAAAAATCAAACTTTCGGGTCGAAAAGTTTTAAACTTACAAAGCTGGCGACAAATGTTTCATACTACAGAGTGCTCCTGAACTGAAGAATCTGGAGTGGTTCCCCTGTAGAAACTGTGCCGTAGGTTCCAAATGGGTTAGTCTAGAGATTATGAATCGAAAGAGCGAATTGATTTCGCAGTATAGTTAAAAAGTGTATAAACTACTTATTAGCTGGGGTGTACCGGACTCACGCCATCCAGCGAACAGTTTGTTGTTTTTTTTCAAAACAACGCATCAATTACGTTTCTTGCAGTAAGTGTCTGTCTTACTTTCTTTCTTTTTCCCCCTTTCTCGTTTCCTACTTTTCTCTATTTTTGATCCCCTTTCGCTTTTTCTTTCATTCTTCTACTTATTCCCCCTCTTCGAATCCTTATCAACCTTCCCTCCTTTCTCTACCTCTTTCACTTGCTTCCTCTTTGGCTCTTCCACTCCCCCTTCATCAACCTTGACTTCCTTTTCTCGTTCTCATTTTTTCCTCGTTTTCGTTTTTCTCCCCTTCTTATTTGCCTATCTTCTCTCGGTTATTTTCACGCTTTACAACTCCCTTTCTCTTTCCCTCACACCTCACTCTCAATTTTTGCTCCATCCATTTCTTCTTATCCTTCTCTTTTTCCTTCTCTCTTTCTTTCTTCTTTTCCATCTTCTCCTATTCCCTCTGAGTCTCCCTAACCGTCTACAATTCTTGCTTCCTTTCCAATTTCCTTCGTTGAATTCTTTAGATTTGACTATTTCACTCACACATTCTACACTCACTCTAAATTCATACTTTGCGCTTACAGCACAATCTATAAAATATTTTTGTCTTTTAGTTTAATAGAAATTTGCAAGTGATAAGGAAACAAAGCCACGGTAAATGAGGGTATAGTTCTTTTCATGTTACAATCAAACAACGTCCATTCTCATAAATATAACCTTACTGTTTTAAGAATGTTATGAGTGGGTGGACAAAAAATGCCAAAAAATTATTTACAGCAGAAAATATAAAAATAGCAGTGGCAGTGTTTATCAAATTCGTCAATTTTATTTTTGTTGATTGGGTTTTGCGATATTTTAAGGAAAGCTTTCTATGATGTTCCTGCTTTTTAAAACTGATGCAGCTCCCTACGTTACGGAGTCGTGGCGAGATGTTAGGTGTGTTATTTTTAGTAAAACTTATTAGAGGGATGGTAAATAGCCCGTTTCTGCTTGGTTAAATTTTATTTAATGTTCCCTTGAAACCATCTAGACATTTTCAACCGCTTCGTGTAAGCCCAAGCAGGTCGTATTTTGAAATGCTCGAACTTCTTCATTGTCTGTGTACTGATTTCAATAAGCACTGCAAAATCATTGATACGTGTGACTCACTCCACGCAATAAAATAATATGTACTGACTATCTTAAATACGCAATGATTTGGGTGGGTGGCTTGGAATCACATCCTTTCAAACCTCCCACTCTTATCACTAGCTCCAGTAATTTTGCGCGTGTGGCATGGAATCACGTGTTTTCCAACCTCCCGCATACCACCGTCCTACTTATTGCGTGTTAAATATACATCAGATGCTCGAAATCACGTCCATTCCGACAGCACTAATAATCAATTCCCGTTGCTCGGCATCACAGCCCATTAGTACAACAGATTTAATAATATAATACATATTTTATAATATAAATTTCACTTTGTATGCTCCTGTAATTTATCTGTAATCTGTAATTATATTTAGTCTGCTTAATTCTTAAATTTGTAGACTAATAAAAAAAAAAATAAATAAAATGTTTGTAACAATATCCATGCAAGGCAAATATTAAGAAGAGAACTGTCAAACTCAACCTCTCTTTGTTGAATACATTTAGGTTTTAAATGGAAAATTCATTGAGGTTTTTTTCTTAAAATATCGAAATAAAACAAGTAATGAAGGATAAGTTCGGCTGTAACCGATCATTACATACTCAGCTGCCAAAGTACGGCTTGCAAAACTTTTAAATTACCTTCTTTTAAAAGTCGGTGTTGCCACGCCCATTGTTCAAAATTTTACTAATTTTCTATTCCGCGTCATAAGTTCAACCCACCTACCAAGTTTCATCGCTTTATCCGTCTTTCGTAATGAATTATCGCACTTTTTCGGTTATTCGAAATTTACGATATAGGTGGGCGTGGTTATAGTCCGATTTCTTTCATTTTTAATAGCGATCTGAGATGAGTTCCCAGGAACTTACATACCAGACTTCATAAAATACCTCAAAACTTACTCAGGTTATGTTGTCGTTGTTGTTGTAGCGATAAGGTTGCTCCCCGAAGGCTTTGGGGAGTGTTACCGACCGGATACAGATTCGGCACGCTCCGGTGCCACAGCACAATTAACGTGCTAGCCCGACCATCTCGGGAACGATTTATGTGGCCACATTAAACCTTCAGGCCACCCCCCAATCCAAAGTTCTATGAGGAGCTTAGTGTCACAGAGCCTCGTCTGTTAGTGAAACAGGATTCGCCGCGGATAGGTGAGGTTGACAATTGGGTTTGAAGAAGCTGTATATTGCGCTGGCAACCTGCAGGGTTGCGCTACACAGCCCCTTGAATCTGGTATTTTAGTCGCCTCTTACGACAGGCATACCTATCGCGGGTATATTCTGACCCCCTACCCCGCTGGGGTTACTCAAGTTATCGTGTTTATGGACAGACGGACATGGATAAATGAATTTCTTTTTTCGCCCTTTTGATATATAGAAGTCTATATCTATCTCGATTAGTTTATGCAATTACGGGGTACCGTTATGCCAAAAAAATTAATATACTCTGCTAGCTCTGCTCATCTGAGTATAACAATAAAATTAGTTGATGAGATGAGCCAATCTTATAGTTGAGCCATGCGTAAATTACCTCTAAATCTACCCAATAAATACACTTTACCATGTTGCATTTGCAGTTTGAAACAATTTATTAAGCAATTTCTTTTAATTGGCAATTCATTAGTGTACTTGTTACACATAGAAGTTCATATTTATTACCATGATATACTTACTAGCAGACCCGGCAGACGTTGTTCTGGCCTAAATTTGGCCTATCTGCATACATTTAATAAGCTTTTTCCGTCTAACTCTGCCCTACCCCTCTACACTTTTTCCTAATCTCTTTATTCACTCCTCCCTCCGTCTTTTTCGCTTCATCTCCATCTTCATCTCATTCTTTCTCTTTCTCAGTCTCCTTTTCTCTATTCTCTTATCTCAAGTTTTGCTCCTTCTTCTTCATCTCTTATTGTCAGTCCCAGATGGTGGTATGTATTTTGTTCCAGTCCCATTCTGAGTCTCAGTCCCAGTCCCACTCCGAGTCTCAGTCTCAGTTCCAGTCCTAGCCCTAATCCCAGTCCCTGTCCGTCTCTATTATACTTCCCGGAAAAAACATCGTAAATACTAATATAGGCAAATTTATATACGAAATTTCGGGCAAATCGAATAGGACGTATGCAAATAAGTATGTGGGTATTATTAATTCATGTCTTTATACATCAACAGCATCAATTTGATACACATAGTATAAAAACACATTCTAGGTGTATCCGGGTCCATGTTTTGGGCTATGTCCCGAGACCCTATCCTCCCAGTTGTATGAAAATTATCCTGTACTATAGCAGTCATCAACAGTTTTCATTTGACATCCATATTGTATAAACACATTCTAGGTGTACACGGGTCCACGTTTTGGGCTATATCTCGAGACCCTAGCCTCCCAGTTGTATGAAAATTATCCTGCACTATAGCATACATCAACAGCTTTCATTTGATATCCATATTGAATAAACACCCTCTAGGGGTACCCGGATCCACGTTTTGGGCTATATCTCGAGACCCTAGCCTCCCAGTTGTGTAAAGATAATCCTGTACTATAGCACTCATCAACAGCTTTCATTTGACATCCATATTGTATAAACACATTCTAGGGGTAACCGGGTCCACATTATGGGCTATATCTCAAGACCCTAGCCTCCCAGTTGTATAAAAATAATCCTGTACTATAGCACTCATCAACAGTTTTCATTTGATATCCATATTGTATTACCACATTCTAGGGGTACCCGGGTCCACGTTACGGGCTATATCTCGAAACCCTAGCCTCCCAGTTGTATAAAAATAATCCTGTACTATAGCACTCATCAACAGCTTTCATTTGACATCCATATTGTATAAACACATTCTAGGGGTACCCGGTTCCACGTTTTGGGCGATATCTCGAGACCCTAGCCTCCCAGTTGTATGAAAATTATCCAGTACTATAGCACTCATCAACAGCTTTCATTTGGCATCCATATTGTATAAACACATTCTAGGGGTATCCGGGTCCACGTTACGGGCTATATCTCGAAACCCTAGCCTCCCAGTTGTATAAAAATAATCCTGTACTATAGCACTCATCAACAGCTTTCATTTGACATCCATATTGTATAAACACATTCTAGGGGTACCTGGGTCCACGTTTTGGGCGATATCTCGAGACCCTAGCCTCCCAGTTGTATGAAAATTATCCAGTACTATATCAACAGTTTTCATTTGATATCCATATTGTATTATCACATTCTAGGGGTACCCGGGTCCACGTTACGGGCTATATCTCGAAACCCTAGCCTCCCAGTTGTATGAAAATTATCCAGTACTATAGCTCTCAGCAACAGCTTTCATTTGATATCCATAATACACACATATTCTAGGGGTATCCGAGTCCATGTTTTGGCCTATATCTCGAGACCCTAGTCACTCAGCGGTGTAAAACTTACTCTGTGTTATAGCACACATCAACAGCTTCAATTTGACACCCATAATTAAAAAAAACACATTCTAGTTGTATCCGGGTCCATGTTTTGCCTATATTTCGAGACCGTGGTCATCCAGCGGTGTAAAACTTACACTGTACTAAAGCATACATCAACAGCTTCAATTTGATACCCATAATGTAAAAACACATTCTAGGGGTACCTGGATCCACGTTTTGGGCTATATCTCGAGACCCTAGCCTCCCAGGTGTATGAAAGTTATCCTGTACTATAGCACTCATCAATAGCTTTCATCTGATATCCATATTGTATAAACACATTCTAGGGGTACCCGGGTCCACGTTATGAGCTATATCTCCAGACTCTAGCCTCCCAGTTGTATGGAAATTATCCTGTACTATAGCACTCATCAACAGTTTTCATTTGATATCCATATTGTATAATCACATTCTAGGGGTACCCGGGTCCACGTTATGGGCTATATCTCGAGACCCTAGCCTCCCAGTTGTATAAAAATAATCCTGTACTATAGCACTCATCAACAGTTTTCATTTGATATCCATATTGTGTAATCACATTCTAGGGGTACCCGGATCCACGTTTTGCGCGATATCTCGAGACCCTAGCCTCCCAGTTGTATGAAAATTATCCTGTACTATAGCACTCATCAACAGTTTTCATTTGATATCCATATTGTATACACATTCTAGGGGTACCCGGGTCCACGTTTTGGGCTATATCTCGAGACCCTAGCCTCCCAGTTGTATTAAAATTATCCTGTATTATAGCACTCATCAACAGCTTTCATTTGAAATCCATATTGTATAACCACATTCTAGGGGTACCCGGGTCCACGTTTTGCGCGATATCTCGAGACCCTAGCCTCCCAGTTGTATGAAAATTATCCTGTACTATAGAATTCATCAACAGTTTTCATTTGATATCCATATTGTATACACATTCTAGGGGTACCCGGATCCACGTGTTGGGCTATATCTCGAGACCCTAGCCTCCCAGTTGTATGAAAATAATCCTGTACTATAGCACTCATCAACAGTTTTCATTTGTTTTCCATATTGTATAATCACATTCTAGGGGTACCCGGGTCCACGTTATGGGCTATATCTCGAGACCCTAGCCTCCCAATTGTATGAAAATTATCCTGTACTATAGCACTCATCAACAGCTTTAATTTGATATCAATATTGTATAAACACATTCTAGGGGTACCCGGGTCCACGTTTTGATCTCAAGACCATAGGCACGTAGCGAAAAAAAGGTAGACGTTGGCCGATTCTCAGACCTACCCAATATGCTCACAAAATTTCATGAGAACAGGTTCAGCCGTTTCGGAGGAGTTAAGCTTCTAAAACCTTGACAGAAGAATTTTATATATTAGATTTGGTTTATTAAAGTCAATTTGATCCTATCAAACAGCTTAGGTGGTTGGTCGTTATTTGATACTTGAAATATTTTTGTGATAGTTTCCTAAAAGCTTCAAAACCACATTATAGTTGAGAACGACAATATCTTAAGACACATAATTTTCTTCCTTTTATGTTAACCAAGATACAAGTAAAGGAATTTAACCAGTGATGTTTAACGCTTAAACTATATGTATCAACAGCTGAAAATATCACAGATTGTGAGAATCACGCTGTGTGCAGCGATAATTCAAAAAAAGAAGATAAAATTTCCCACTCCCACACAATTAAGTATCTCCTTTATTTAACTATAGACCACAAGTACTCACAAAATCGTCGCTAGTAAAAGAAATATTAAAAAAAGGTTACAGTAATCTAAAGTAAAGTGACAACTAAGTTGACAGGCGTGACATAAAATTGACATTTTGCATACGCAAAATGGCACAGCTTGCTAAGCAACAACAATAATAAATAAATTATACGAAAGAAAATATCAAAAACAACAAATTGTATGAAAAAAGTGACGGTAATGACAGCTTAAGCGCCTAAATAAACCCTAAACCCAAATCCAAAATAAAAGCGTAGGGTTAACCGTTGTCGTTTCAGCAGGCATTTCTTAATATTTTGGTTAAGGAAGATTTAATATTTTTTTATGGCACCCAAACTTGCAGACTCATTCCATGTACCCATATTGGTAGTGATTATGAAGCATGAATTAGGCAGCAAATATTTTAAAAGAGAAAAGATATCTATAAAGCGCAAATGGTGAAGGGCATAAAGCATGTAAAAGGTGGAATGCATATTTCTTAAAACCAAGCAAATACTTTTTTATTTCATCTTGTGGAAAGAGAAAAATGGGAAACTTTAAAGCAACTAAGCGAAATTGAAAAAGTTCAATAATAAATAAACGAAAGCCAGGCATTAAGTAGCATCGCAAGCGAGATGATTTTGGGGATAGGAAGGAAAATTAAAAAAAAAGAGCAACATAAAAATGAATTATGCAAGAATCCAAAGTAGGCAATAAGCCTTTATTAACTAACACATCATGTGAGGGAATATAGTGACATTGCGGTCTTTGTTTGTATTAAAGTATTTGTAAGCGACAGGGTGACTCATTTTGTTTAGATTCATTTAATAGCTAATGCGCTTGAGTTTCGCACGAGCATTCAACCTTTAATTGGCCATTGGTGAAACGTGAGTTGGTATGTTTGACTGCTGCTACAGCTAATGACTCTTTATGAGCTTTATGGATAGACATATTGTGAAAGCCAATCTAATAGGAAAGTGAAGGCATTAAAAATGGAAACGCATAGCTATCGCTATCAATCAAATACTTGTTATAAAAACTATGTTGTTTTCTAAATTTTCGAAAAAAATTACATACGGTAAAAGTTTTGTGATGATAGGCCTTGATAGTCCCTTTATATAAGCGCTTAAGATCAAAATTTGGAAGCACAATTATTATGAATAATGAATAAATGTAAGGCGTGATAGCCTCCCAAGGATTTTAGGGTGAGCTTTTCTTCCAATTTGCATCTTGCTCCTCTTTAGTTTTTCGTACAAATTGGCGGGACGGGATATACTGGTTTAATGCCAACTCTGAAAGACATCTGCAAGGCAGATGAGTTTTCACTGAGAAGCTTTTCATGGCAGAAATACACATAAATACACAGAAATACAGTGCTTGCCAACCACTGGCGAAGGTGACCCCGCTTAGAAAAATTCTATTCTAAATTGAAAAAGGGTATTTCTAAAATTTTGATATTGTTTTACCGGGAGCGTGAACCCAGTATCATCGGCTTGGTAGGCGGAACACGCTACCATCACACCACGGCGGCCGGTAATCATAATTACTATGCACCCTTTTTAAACGGGCAGGCAGCACTTTTTTTCTAATTCAGATTTAAGTAACTTCCCGATAAGCTACAAGCTCGAAAGTTGGAATATAGTTCAGAACCCGATTACAATGCAATAATAAGAAAAAAATTGCCGCTAGGTGGATTAAGGATTGAGATATGCACAAAAATCTTATTTGTGACCACAATTGATATGATTTGGCTCATATATGGAACACATAATACATACAAGAATAGAAAGCGACATATGAAAAATCACCGCCAGGTGGCGCAAGGTTCGAGATAGTCAAAAAAATCGTATTTGTGGTCCGACTTGGTCCATATTTGGAACATATAGTACATACATGAATAGAAAATGACCTATGATGTCCGATTTGGCTCATATTTGGAACTAATATTACATACAGTCCGGTAGAAGTTACATCAAAATATTTTGGAGCTAGAGGAGGGACAGAGTCGAGTAAAGTATTTGTGGCGCAGAGTCGAGTAAAATCTTTGGAAGGATTATGTATTGAGGACTTAGATTGTAACAAATTGTCGAGAAAGAGTCCTTCTAATAATGAGTCACTAAATGAACTAAATAGAATGAGAAATAATGTGCACTTAAATAAAGACTAAAAACTTAAAAATAAAATAATAAAAAATACAAATTTTAAGTTAAACGGTTTTATTGAAAACAATACTTACGCGAAGTAATAATAATACTAAAAGCCAGCTAATTATGTAGTTCCTGGGTACTAGTCATCACACTTCTCATCAATCTAGGGCGTTGATTAGACAATTAAAAAAAATGTTGGACGGACGGCGACTAAAATACCAAATTGATTCAAGGTGTTGCCACGCCAAATATAGCTTCTCCAATCCAATGGTCGGGATGGTTCCTTAATGGTGCTTGTCAAAGGAACATACCGCATCTGCATCCGGCAAAGGACCATCAACATCGATAATACTCCCCAAGGCCTTCGGGTAGTGTCCTTATTACTACAGCTACAACAACAAAAAGGTAGCTTGTGCCGATGACTTGAAAATTCTTGTAAGAAGGGCAAGTTTTTTAATATAGTGAAAAACAGCTTAGGGTCACCTAACTGTCGTGACCGGGTGGCCTAATGCAGAAATACAATGTTTTTAATTTGAACCATCCTTTTTAAGGCGAGTACGCTGATACTCTCTTGACAGCAAACTCTCATGAAAGCTTAACGTCAGGAACGATACTAGGAAGGCCTCTGATATTTTGTACTTCTGTCGCTGGTAGGTTTCTTCTAGATTGGAACATTGGCTGTAAGATATTGTGGTCATTGCCATTATGGCCAAAAAGCCACAGCCCTGGCAGAAATTCAGCCAAATTCGACTTTGTCCCTGGCCAGAGCTGACTACTGTCCACCATCTTGCGCTCCTGTTTCCATATTCATGACACATCTCCCTTATGGGAGGAACTGGTCAGGGAGTTAATATGGGAAGGTAGTCTGATGAGCCTGTTCACGTATGAATCCATTTTAGGCAGTTGCGTATCGGGTGGAAATTAAAGCTGCCTGAGTGTTGGAGCATATTTAGGGTGGATATCACACTTGGAATTTTCCAATTACTAAGATGGCAGGCGGGTATCAAAGCGTTAAACCCTGCCAACCTGAAGTTGAGGGTTGTAAAGGAATGCTTAGCTTCCCTTCTGATGTCATCTTACAACTTACTACGCCCGGGCAGAAAGATGTCTATGTCAACTGTAAGGCTATGCTCTTGGTTCGAGCTAAATCTGTTAACCACTTCAGACTTTAGGAATCCATAGGCCACTCTCTCTCTGCTTCTGGACATGTAAGCCTTGAGCCAGCGTAGCAAACGCTAGGCTGATTCCACCAACTAGCGTGTATTTATTTCTTTTAGGCCCGTTGGGGACTCCAAGCATTTGGTGGCATTATTGGGGTTTGTAAAAGATTGACTGGAGCGCACTGGGCAGTACTTAATAAAGCTCATGGGGTGGACCGTAATATGCTATACATATCTAGCTATGTTCGCTGTATGGAGGGAAAAGAATTGGAATCATCAAGTCACTCCAACCTTTGTGGGCACAAGGCTTATATATCTAAGTAGCTACGTATTCGACTCTACGGATGAAATTTCCGATATAGATGTGCGCCTTATTCACAGCTTAGTGGTGGCTACTCAGCGATTTTCTATATAACTATATAACTGGAAGCCAGCGTACGTCTAGAAGAAGAAATGTTTCTTTGCATTGTATATTGTTTAGTACATTTTCATAATTTAAATTGTTATTGTAACAAATGAAACAGGTAACAAATCGATAATTAATCTATAATAAATTGATAACATTCCTATTACAAACCGATAACTCATCAATAATATAACAAAAACACGCCGGTAACCGGTGCATAAAAATCGTTTACACTGCGACAATAATTCGGTAACGTGTCAGTCAGAAATCAATATACATATGTGACCCGGTCTATGAAAAGATGGCTTATGACTCAAAAAAAAAGAAGAGCACAAACGTCCTGAAGAAATGCATTGTTTATCTTTAACAGCTGTTTTTCGCAATTTCTTTTTAGAGTCATAAGCTACCTTTTCATAGACCGGGTCACATATAGATACATATGGGGTTTTCCATCCCATTTCGACCAATTTTGAACCCGACCCCTTTAGTGAAAGTTGGCTGAAAGTTTTTCTTCTTTCTACGAAAGACGTTTTTCAGAATTTTTTCAAATTTTTTCGTCCAACTCGAAAAAAGTTATGAATTTTAAAAAAAAAAAACACCGTTTTTGTTTTCAAAATGCTATAAATTTTTCAAAAATTGACCGTTTGGGATCTTTGTTTTTTTTTTAAATTTGTTTTTAAATGTACTTTTCGGAAAAAATACAAAAAAAATTTTAAAGTTTTTTTTTTTTGTAATTTTTCAGTTTTTCGAATTTCGCCATTTTTTTTTTTTTCTCATAAAAAGCTTCAATCAATTCTGCAATCATCCCCACTATTCCCGGAGTGGGCTGATAATTTTTATTTTTTTTTTATTTAATTGAAAAAAAATTTAAAAATTTTTTTGTATTTTTTCCGAAAAGTACATTTAAAAACAAATTTAAAAAAAAGGATCCCAAACGGTCAATTTTTGAAAAAGTTATAGCACTTTGAAAACAAAAACGGTGTTTTTTTTTTAAATTCATAACTTTTTTTGAGTTGGATGAAAAAATTCTGAAAAACGTCTTTCGTAAGCTAGAAAAAGAAGAAAAACTTTCAACCAATTCTAAAGGGGTCGGGTTCAAAATTGGTCGAAATGGGATGGAATACCCCATATATATATGTTTTTTTTCAATCAAAATTCGATAAGTGTTCGATGGTAAATCGTTAATAGCGATAGCTTTTCAAAATTTTACCAATAAATTTTCGATAGTAATCAATTAGCTTTTTAAATTTAGGTAATTTTTTGTTACACATCGATAATATTTGCTATCGATATCAAATTTATAAAACTTCTCGAACAAGTTGATAACGCGCCGATAACAAATCGAAAGTAGGTCGATAGCAAACCGATAACTTTTCGAAAGTGATTGTTATCGATAACAATCCATTGAAACTTCTCACACGTTACGCCTACACTTATCCAAATATACAGAGACCTAAATTTCATTCTCAAACACACTTTGAATCACCCTTCAGTGCATTCAGTCACGTAAATTTGTGCGATTTTTGCAAATCATGCAAAATATGTTATTTATTATCTTGTGAAGTATTTCTTAGATTCTCAAAATATTGCATGCAATCGACAAGCAAATCGATAATTATTTATAAGTTTTGCGAACTTGTGAAAATATTTGAATACTTGAAATTGGAATATTGGGTGTATGCGGAAGCAGTTATTTTAGCAATCAGACAAAAAAAATTCCACATTCCATTGCTGCTTCTCAGTGATTTATATTGCAAATATGGAAGGAGGTTTGGTTAGAGATTTATTACAAAAGACGAGCACGTATTTACTATTACTGATATTTGAGCATATGTGTCTTATAGGACAAGTTTTGCTTTAAGAAATGTGAGCTGCAGCATGGTTCTTATTAAGAAAAAACAAAACTTCGTATAACTCGAAAATGGTTTTGAATAAATAAACACTTCGGTTGAGAAGGCGATAAGAGAGGAGAAGAAGATATGTAATCTCCAACGGATTAGGTTAGGTTAGGTTGAACTGGACGGTCAATAAAGAACTCACATAGACTAAATGTGTCCATATAGTGTTACCAGAATTTTTTTGACGACCAAACGGATGAGCCCCAATCAGGCGCCAGGACTTATGTTATAGAATTACTCCATCTTTTTGCAAATACTAGAAGTTTCTAGGACCTAGCTTAATTGCTGCCTTAAGATTTGGCAACTGTGCCGCCCCTAATAGCTGGAGCCTTGAGCTGGCTAGCGCAATACATGAACGCGGAACGTGCTCAACCGTTTCTTCTTGCAGCTCGCATTTCCTACATCTGCTGTTACTGACGGGGCCTAACCTATAAGCATGTGACGTCAGAAGGCCCATTGTGAGCCTTAAGTCTACCCTCTTCAGATATATGTGCCAGTTGGTGAGTTTAATATCGTAGGCTTTACACATTATCTTAAAAATTTTGCAGCTCCACGCTTTTGACCACACCTTTCCCGCTAGATGGATTATATGCAAATCTTGTCTTCTTTAAATTTCTCTCAATCGGATTAGTAAGTCTAACTTGGTTTAAGCAAGCGTTGCACTCTCCTTTGCCAAAACATCGGCCTTTTCGTTACCTTCTATCCCTTTATGTCCGGAAACCAGTATAGGTGTATGGTTCGGCATGAGCGAAGTTTTTCCAATGCTTCTATGCACTCAAGGACATTTCTTCATGAAGTATTGTGTGAAATTGCTTTAATCACGGCCTGACAAAATAAAATAAATATGTTTAAGGCATGATAACGTCCGAAGATATTTTAGGCCGGATTTCTCTTCTGATTTGCATCGTGCTTCTTTTAATTTTTCCTACAAATTTGTGGAACGGGACTTACTTGCTTTATGCCGAATTCGAACGGCATCTGCAAGGCAGAAGAGTTTTCACTGAAAGCTGTTCATGGCAGAAATACACTCGGAGTACTTGCCAAAGGTCGACTGCTTAGCTGAACTTTCTTCCAATGGAAAAAACTTGTTTCTAAAATTTTGATGTTGTGCATTCTACCACCACACCAAGATGAATGCAGACTATCAATATAGAGACAATTTTAAAGCAGAAATGTTGCATGCGCGTAAAATAGTGTGAAGCAGCCTTCACAAAACTCTAGTAGATCACATTCACCACTCACCACAGCAGAATGTGTTAAACTACCACTGCCTGTATTTATGATTTAACAATTATTTATACATATTTCGTTCAGCTAATCTGCTCATAATTTTAGTTTCTGGTCACTATAACTTCCATCAGTGTATTTAGTGTGCTCAAATTATGATAAAAATTGTGTTAAAGTTTGTTTGTGGTGGAAGTGTCCTACCAGAATTTTGTGAGGCTCGGCTGCTTTCCACTGAAGTTCGCGCATGCAACATCTTTATGTTCAAAAATCTTTGACTAATATATATATAAATTGACGCGACTGCAGCTTAAGGGCCAATTAATGGTGACTTATAACCACATAACCTTAACCAGATAAAACAGCTGATCGAACCTACCTTATGGAAATCAATATAATAGATTAATGGTGCCATACCATAACGCTAACGCCATAACCATACCATAGCCAACTAATTGGTTTTTGGTTTCTCGCTATACCCATAACCTAAAAATATTTGAGTTGGAGAATTTATTAACTTTTTATAGATTTTATTTATTGTTTTGGATACGTTTTGACTAAGAGACGTTTTGTAATTTTTTGCGTTTTCTTCATTTTTATGAAATTGTCACGATTTTTAGGTTAAGGCACCATTAGTCGATCACATGGGAGATGGTTATGGATATGGGTATGGTTAACACTATGGCGTTAGTGTTAAGGAAGTTTAATTAGCCCTTTAAGCACGTTTTCACCAGCATTTATGCTGCTTTCTTCACGGCTATAATATCAACTTGAAATACTAGGTAATCTGGCAGTCTGTAGGATTTCATAATTTCTACATCGTTACAGTAAACAGCAGACCCGACACCTTCCATAAATCTTTAAACAAGTAAATTGGCATGTGACCATATACATATTTCGTTTGCCCGATATTAGATGACACTATACTACCATGGCCATATTCAAGCTACCCCGAGGCCTTAAGCCTTATTGTTGCGGCCAACGCGATGTTTTTGGCAATTGGGTCGAAAAAGAAAAATATAGCAAAAATCAGTGCGAGTTTTGAAGGACCAATGACTTTTACATTCGAAATTTTCGTAGAATTTTCTCGAAGTTTTGACACAGTTCAACTACTTTTTGAGATTAGCTTGCATAGGTCTGAATACAAAGATCCGACAAGTTTGAAAAAAAAACCAATTTATGTAGCTAACGAAATTCGAAAAAAATGTTCGTCTTCACTGCTGTGTGTCTTCGAAACTTACACATGTAATCACAAAATAATTGCAATAAAATTGCAAAATTGTATAAGCCATAAAATTTCACTTTATGCTTACTTAAGTGCATAAGTTTTAGCAATTCATCTAATTTATTTATTAACTGTGTGAAATAATAACTCCATTGAAGTTATTTGCTCATTGATCAGTCGTTAATGGGAGAACAAGTTTATCCTAAACATTTTATGCATCAGGGATTTTTGCGCAGCTGCGCCACGAAATTGCTCCCCAACGGATAATATTCAAACTTTTATTGTCCGTGATTTATTTACAGCAATATATACTGATGCATGGCCATGCATACAAATATTCACATATGAAGAAGTACCTTTATATGTGTGTACGTATGTAACTATCCTAACATCGCTGGCAGTGCAAAACTTACTATCATAGAATTTACAATACCGCGTATACGACAATATCAGTTTACTGTATTTGCAACAAGAAATTATGTAATTTCAAGAAGTTTTATTATTTTCGGTTCAAATTTTCATATAGTAGTTGGATATTTTAGAGAGGCTGAAACCTGAATCTTACCTTTAACCTTTTAAATAATCCACACTTATCCTAATTTGAATATACTCGTACTCATAGTAGTAAGTCGAAAAGTAGTACCGTGACGACGTGAAGTGAATTTACATTTCTTCCCTCTCTTCATCGAAACTAGAAAAGGTATTCCTTGAACCAGAGATGCATAACGCCACAGAGCTTAGAATAAAAGTAGTATATGTGAGCCCAGACCTTACACGAGAGATTTTTAATCCTTGCAGTATAAGCGAAATATTGTTTACTTATCTCTCTACTTTTTCCTACTATTCTGCTTTTAAATCTACTAGTTCGTTATATATTAAAAAGAGTTGTTGTTGTTATTGCGACTGATCACAAATTATCATCAATATCCTCTAACGGTAGTGCAAGGAAACTTGCAGTTTCAAAAGGGGTGGACCATAGTGAGAGCGGAGTTAGAGGCGTTGGTTCCACATTACAATTGAAGAGCTGGTTGGTGTAATGTGGCAAAACATTACAAACTGAACATATATTTTGTATATCGGGGTGGATTCTGAATGGGTAAGAGTTTAACCTGTTACAGTACCCAGACCGAAGTTGAGCTAGAGTGATGCGCGTTTCTGGGTTTGCGAGTTCTTGGCATTTTTCTTTCTGCTTTCATCCAAGAAAGAATCAGCGTATTTGCAACTTGGCAGCCATGTCACTGTTGGCCGATATGAATTAGAGACTGTGAAGGATAATGCCTATATGGCAAACAGCTTTAACAGCGAAAATAACGTCAGCATAAAACTTAAATGGAGAGTCACTCTGAAGTAAAACCGCTCTCGACAAAAAGAAAACAAGCTTCACAATTCCCTTGGATTATAAAATATGTCCTAAGTATTGTACGAGCGAAAATTTGTCGGAGAAATTTATAATCTTGTCCCTTATGCCGGTGGCGACTATCGAAAGAATAATAATAATGAGCTTTATCAGTTTTACGCAGATATAAAGATAGTGCAATGACTAAAAGTCCAAAGGCTTTTGGACAACACCATATTACATAAACGGACTAAGACGATCCGGTCAATAAAATATTTCTATTGGCACAATTTTTTGGAAGCAGAGGAAAGAAGGGACATCCACAGAGATCGGAGAGACATAGTAAGACTTGATCTCTGTTGATGCTCCCAGTTGGCGTCAGTTATCGCCAAACAGGCTTAGCTGATGTTACTTGTTACAAACCGTTCAAACCTAAATAACTAATGAAGCCTAAGCAATTAATGAAGATTAATTATATATTTTTTCTTAATTTCTCCCACTTCTATCTTGTGTTACTTTCCCTTTCCTTCATATTTCTCCATTTACCTCTAAGTTTTTCTTCTTTGTACCAGGCGGATTCAGCTGTTGTTTTAACATCTCTATATAACTTCGGAAGATTTTGCAAATTTCATTGACTATTAATCATTTTTCCTAACCATTTAAACGGTTATAGCGATCCAACAAGGCGCGCGGCCCGAGTGGAGCCAAAAGCCGAATTTTTAAGCACATTTTCCCGTAATCAATTATTATATATATCCTGTATGTTATTTACTCCAACTATTTGGTTAGATTCATATAATTTCTGATATGAAATGGGTAACCATTTCATTACAATCATCTTGACTGAACTCCTACACCTTTCGTTGAAGGGACTCCCATTCTTTCCTAGTGATATAATAGCATCTGCAATCCATAACATATTAGACCTATCCAGTAGTTACTCTGTTCTCTTGTGGTTGCTGTCAAGCCAGATTGGTTTGACGTACGTGCAATACTGATTTCGAAGCGCAATTTTCTTGATATTGGTAAGTATGACAGGTTTTATTGATGTGATTGACCGTGGCAGCGTCGCTGCCTCAGAGGTGCCTAACAAAGCACAGGCTTTTGCTAATTAATCAGCTTTTTATTACCGTCATTATTTCTGTGACCAGGTACCCAAGTGAATGCGACGGGCGCAAAATGACCTACGGCATGTAGCACCCTATTACAGATATCGACGGTCTTAGGGGAAGAATATGGTGAATCTAACGCTGTACACCTCGTAGGTCTACTTGGAAGATAGTAGATGAGTATGGAATACCATTAGTTATTGGGTAATTTACCGATTGTTTTAACCAATCAGTAAAGAATGAGGTGACATCTTTCTTGCAAATTATATCGGCTGACCTATCCCTTCGTGAGGGAAACCTCACCTTAAAATTCTTATCTGATTTCAGTATGACCGAGAATTGCGGTGTTCCTCTTCCCCCGTTTCGATTCGTTGTTATGGAGCCCTTGTCCGCTTGAATAATTCTGTTTTTTTCAGCATTGATTGTGCCCATCCGTAAATGTGGTGGTCAACCACAGCTCTTTTGAGGGATGACGACAATCGCGCTGGTTTCTATGTTATTGAATCCACCTTTAATGTATATCTAGGAAAACAGCAAGTGTGTAGCGTTTATACTTGAGTGAATTTATACTCCCCTATAGGAATAAATGTTTCGCTTCAAACTAGGGAACTTTACTAGTTCGCCCTCAATCTCGTACATATATTATCAACTGGCAAATTTAATATTACGATTCCCCGGGGGATATAAATTAACCTCCACTGAATCACTTTTTTAAAGCTTGAAAAGTTTGTAGTTGAGTGATCATAGTTTATACTACACTGTAAGAAACATGTCTAGTTTCAAACAGACTACCATTACTTGGTCGCAATCAATGTCTTTCAAGTATCTTCAACTGGGGAATTTAGCATGTCGATGTCCTAGGGAATGGAAATTAACCTGTGCTGTATCACATTTGCTATAGCTCCAAACAAGTTAAAACGTAGCTATTATCGAACTAGTTCTTATTCGGTCCTTAAAGTCTAGTTTTGAACAATATAAACCTAAAACTTCAAAAATTAATCGAAACACATAAAATGAAAGGAATGAAGTGCGTGAAATATGTGCGAAAAAAGCTCCTCTTTGGAGTAGAAACTTAATGAAGAAACTAGTGCGAATTGCACCTAATTTGAAATATTTAAATGCTTATCCTCTCCTCAAGGGCCAATTTCAAATATGTTGCCGGCTTTTTCTACCAATTTTGCACTGGGGCTACAGTCTCATGTCACTTTTGTGCATTGGAATGAAAAGCTCCTAAAATATAAGAATATTTATGAGTACCTTTGGGAGAATGGCCCTTAAGTTAAACTAAGCAATTTATTTTATATCAATATTAAAATCATTAATATTGTTATTTTTCTCAATAAAATCTTATCTATATACGTACGTCGTCAAATACCACCGTGGTATGGTGCTAGCGTGTTCCTTCCACCACACTGAAGATCGTGGGTTCAACTTCCGGTCATAGCAACACCGAAAATTAAGAAAATAAGTTTTATTCAATTTGAAAACAATTTTTCTAAGCAGGATCGCCCCTCGGCACTGATATGGCAAGCAATCGGAATGCATTTCTGGCATGCAAAGCTTCACAGTGAAAATTCACCTGCCTTGCCGATGCCGCTTAGAGTCGGCATAAAACATGTAGGCCCCGTCCCGCCAATTTGTAGGAATAACTAAAAGAAGCACCATGAAGATTGAAAGAGAAGCTCGGCCTTAAATATCTTCGGAGGTTACCACGCCTTGCATTTATCATACTCAGCTGAGCAGAGTTCACAGAGTATTTTAATTTTGTTCACATAACGGTGCCCCTTAATGGCATAAACTAATCGAGATAGATATAGATTCCTATATATTAAAATAATCTGGGCGAAAAAAGAAATCATTTAGCCATGTCCGTCCGTCGGTCCCTCCGCCCGCAAACATGATAACTTGAGTAAATTTAGAGTTATCTTATTGAAAATTTGGTATGTATGGACACTCATCTCAGATCGATATTTAAAATGAACGAAATCGGACTATAACCACGCCCACTTTTATGATATCGAAAATTTCGAAAACCGAAAAAGTGCGATAATTCATTACCAAAGACAGATAAAGCGACGACGCTCGGTAGGTGGGTAGACCTTATGACGAAGGTAGATAATTAGTAAAATTTTTGGGTAATGGGCTTGGCACCGCCCACTTTTAAAAGAAGGTAATGTAAAAGTGTTGCAAGCTGTAATTTGGCACCTGAGTATGTAATGTGCGGTTACACCTGAACTTAACCTTCCTTATTTGTTTTTTATACTCAGCTGATCAGAGCTCACAGAATATGTTAACTTTGTTCGCATAACGGTAATCCGTAACAGCATAAACTAATCGAGATAGATATAGACTTATATATATCAAAATGATCTGAGCGAAAATATAAATTCATTTAGCCATGTCCGTGCGTCAGTCCGTCAGTCCGTCCGTCCCTCCGTAAGCACACCAACTTGAGTTAACTTTGAGGTACCTTAATGAAATTTGGTATGTAAGTTCTTGGGCACTCACCTCAGATCACTATTTAAAATGAACGAAATCGGACTATAACCACACCCACTTTTTCGATATCGAAAATTTCGAAAAACCGAAAAAGTGCGATAATTCATTACCAAAGACGGAGTTTCATCGCATAACTTGGTAGGTAGGTTGACCTTATGACGCAGAATAGAAAATTTGTAGAATTTTGGACAATGGGCATGGCACCGCCCCCTTTTAAAAGAAGGTATTTCAAAAGTTTTACAAGCCGTAATTCGGCAGTCGTTGAAGATATCATGATGGAATTTGGCAGGAACATTACCCCTATTACTATATGTGCGCTAAATAAAAATTAGCAAAATCGGATGACGAACACGCCCACTTTAAAAAAAAATTTAAAAGTCAAATTTTAACAAAAAATTTTATATCTTTACAGTATGTAATTATGTCAACATTCAACTGCAGTAATGATATGGTGTAACAAAATACAAAAATAAAAAAAAATTTCAAAATGGGCGTGGCTCCGCCCTTTTTTGTTAAGTTGTCTAGAATTCTTTTAATGACATTAGTCGAACAAAAACTTACCAATCCTTGTGAAATTTGGTAAGGGCATAACTTCTATGCCGGTAACTTTTTCCTGTGAAAATGGGCGAAATAGGTTGAAGCCACGCCTAGTTTTTATACACAGTCGGCCGTCTGCCCTTCCTCTTGGCCATTAACACGATAACTTCAGCAAAAATCGATATATCTTTATTAAGCTTAGTTCACGTACTTATCTCGACTCACTTTATCTTGGTATTAAAAATGGGCGAAATCCGACAATGACCACGCCCACTTTTTCGATATCGAAAATTTCGAAAAATGAAAAAACGCCATAATTCTATACCAAATACGAAAAACGGGATGAAATATGATGATTCTGTGTTACCCTGGTCCACATTTTGGTCGATATCTCGAAAACGCCTTCACATATACTTCTAACGGCCACTCCCTTTTTAAATAATCATTAACACCTTTCATTTAATATCCATATCGTACAAATATATTCTGGAGTCACTCCTGGTCCACCTTTATGACGATATCTCTAAAAGGCGTCCAGGGTTACCCTATCTTCATTTTCCCTTATTTTATCTTCAAAGCTTTCAGCTGAGTATGCAATGTTCGGCTACACCCGAACTTAGGTTTCCTTACTTGTTTTATTTTATTTACTTAAAAAGCTGTTCTAACTACTTTAAATGCTATTTGCGTTAACTTAGCATTAAAACCCCAAATTGAAAATCCCATGCACAGAAAAGCAGTCAACTGCCTTGCTGACTTGCAATATACCATTTCAACAGCTTTTAAATAATGTCCTTCAACATTTTCCCCACTCTTCACAGCATAAACTTCTGACTGGCCAATTGCCTGTCTTGACTGTTGTATGCGGTTACTTTGCGGCTTTTGGCCAAAACTGCTTATGTGAATATAAAATTTATTGTGGTATTACTTAGCTTATGTACATACTCATAAGGATTTAATAAGCGTGTATTTATATATGAATTAAATATTATTTTTATTTATGCATACGCATAGACGTGTATGCTGACATAAAACATTTGCATTGTTATTTGTAGACTTATCGGCGTCTGCTTTGGTAACTTTGCAGAGCGCTTGTGTTTCGATTTTACAGCAGTGTGAATACACACATGTATATATGTATAAGTTGCCGAATCACGTACAAAAATGTAGACGTCTGTGTATGGATTTGTGCGAGCTTTGGGTTTATTTTTAAATATATTTTACAAAAAAAGATTAAAAGCTTTCATAGCTTGTGGCAGTTTCAACTTGTTGCTTGCTTTTCTTTTGCTTTGGATGTATTATGCTTACATAAATTAAGAAAAGTTTGCACTACGATATTTATATATAAACGTTTTTCACAAAGGATTGAAAGAAAAACGATTTTATATTGAGCAGCCCACGAGTACGTTATTAAACTTTGAACCATTAAAAGAATATTTAGCTTAGGTATCATACTTTGCAACAAATTCTTTTTTCAACAAAAACCATCGCAATCTCAGTATATCGTTTAGAATCTAAAACCACTTATGTCACAAACAAGGCATACTCAAGTCTTAGGTAGTAATTTCGAAATAATAAAAATAGAGATGTTGTTTTAATAAAAACCAAACAAATATACGTCAACATAAGCGTATTATATGAAAATGCGCATACCCAACACGTGAATTTTTTTTGTTATCTACGTATATCTAAAACTTCTTATAAACTTAAGTCGCTAAATACCATTGTAATGCCATAACTCCACACAGACTACTCCGATTTTAAGACGGGCTTTTACATTTGAAAGGTTATCTACATGAGATAGACATTTTAAATATAATTTGAAAGCAGATATCAAAGGGGCGTGGAGAAGCGGCAAAATGTAGTAAAAAATCATAAAACTTATGCTTGCCCAGCTATAAATCAAAAATGGATGAATCGATGTGATAATTTCTTCTTTGCAGTAAAACTTCGAAATATTTATCTTTGCTCTGCAAAAACAGTACTTGATTCCTTTCCAATATGAGCGAAATTGTTTAACCGTCCTCTTCATCAATAACAATGCCACAAGGCAGTTTATACGTGAGAACTACTAGTTGTACCTGGGTATCCCAGCCATGAGAACTAGTAATAAATAAAATAATTTAAAAAAATTTTTTAAGTTAAACGGTTTTATTGAAAACAATACTTACATGAAGTAATAATAATACGAAAAGCTAGAAAATAATTAGGTAGGTCCTAGGTACTAGTCATCACACTCCTTATCAATCTATGGTGTTGATCAGACAATTAAATAAAAGCGTTGGGCGCGTGAAATTTCTACAAATGTGACTGATTAAGGTTCAGTTAGTTTTACTTATGACTATCAGTAGATATATGACGCGTCCAACGCTTTTATTTAATTGTCTGATCAACGCCATAGATTGATAAGGAGTGTGATGACTAGTACCTAGGACCTACCTAATTATTTTCTAGCTTTTCGTATTATTATTACTTCATGTAAGTATTGTTTTCAATAAAACCGTTTAACTTAAAAAAATTTTGTTTATTATTTTATTTTCAAGTTTTTAGTCTTTATTTAATTGCCTGTTATTTCTCATTCTATTTAGTTCATTTAGTGGCTCATTATTACAAGGACTCTTTCCTGACAATTTGTTACAACCTAAGTCCTGAATACATAATCCTTCCAAAGACTTTACTCGACTCTGCGCCACGTCTGCTTGTCCCTCCTCCAACTCCAAAACATTTTAATGTCACTTCTACCGGACTGTATGCAATATTTGTTCCAAATATGAGCCAAATCGGGCATCATAGGTCGCTTTCTATTCATGTATCTATGTATTATGTGTTCCAAATATGGGCAAAATCGGAACACAAATATGATTTTTGTGAATATCTCGATCCTTCCGCCACATAGCGGCGATTTTTTTTTTTGATAGGTCGCTTTCAATTCTTGTATGTATTAAGTGTTCCAAATATGAGCCATATCGGGCCACAAATACGATTTTTGTGAATGTCTCGATACATGCGCCGCATAGCGGCGATTTTTTTCCACAGGTCGATTTCTATTCTTGTATGTATTATGTGTTCCAAATATGAGCCAAATCGGTCTACAAATGCGATTTTTGCGAATATCTCGATCCATGCGCCACCTAGCGGCGATTTTTTTCATAGGTCTCTTTCTCTTCATGTATGTATTTTGTGTTCCAAATATGAGCCAAATCGGGCCACAAATACGATTTTTGTGAATATCTCGATCCATGCGCCACCTAGCGGCGATTTTTTTTTCACAGGTCGATTTCTATTCTTGTATGTATTAAGTGATCCAAATATGAGCCAAAGCGGTCCACATATACGATTTTTGCGAATATCTCGATCCATGCGCCACCTAGCGGCGCTTTTTTTCTTATTATCGCATTGTCATCGGGTTCTGAACTATATTGCAAGTTTCATGCTTGTAGCTTATCGGGAAGTTACTTAAATTTCAATTACAAGATTTGTTCACAACGGCCGTGCAGCCGTGAATGCGGCCATGCGGTCTGTCAACTCAAGCTAAATAAAACCGTTTAAAAAACAAATTTTAGTAATAAAAAAATAATTTATTGAAAAAATCATTTTTATGAAATTATATTTAAAAAAAAAATTGTCTCTCCTTTTTGTAGAAAACTTATTCTCATACGATGCCACAAAATTATAACTCGTTTCTATTTGTAGATTATTTAAAAGTGGCTTTTGAATATGCAAAAGGTGCACGGGTATCCAACTACGCACAGGACGGTTAAACAAAAGAAACAAATTCAAACAACGTGAAATCCTGAGTGGGGTCTTCTCTTTCAAAGAGAAGTAGAGGAAGTTGAAGCAAGAATTGTGGGAGTAAAAATAACATAGGTATAAGGTTAAGAGTAAAAGTAAAAGTTAGACTTGGACAAAAGCAAAAGCGTAATGAGTATGAGAAAAAGGGAAAACGATTTACGGACCAATAAAAAGTTTAAGAAATTTGAAATAGTTGATACAGATAAACTAGAAAATGCATATGGGAGAGGAAATAAGAAAGGTTTGACATAAGAGTGGCAGGTGGATGAATAAAGGAAGTCAGCACAATTTTTGTTAGTTTTGATCATAGGCCTCGGATCAATTCATGTCTATCTAAACATTTCCTGGGTAAATCGGCGTTACTAAAAATAATGTTCTTATAAGCCACAGATTCCTTTTTTGTTATGAAGTGAAATAGCCACTAATTTTTGGAAGCATCGTCGCTATATATTTTTGCATCAGCCACCTTTTTCTGCTCAATCTCAAGTTTTCGATTTACAAGGCTTCGAGATACTCATCCGCAAATAGAGATATTATTATGGATCGTCAATCATCTCAGTGACATCGAAAGTCTGTTTCCATATTCCTTAGTGGTGTACAATGTGATACTCTTAAGATCCAGCCATTCAGTTTCGTTGTCTGAAACTTTTTAATTTCCACTCAGAAAAAAAAAATTTCCTCGCCCACAAAGTAAATACAGATCGCAAGCGTTATGCACATTACTTCAACTTAAGAAAGGCATTAATGTTTTACTTTCTTATGAAACTGAAGAAACCTATGCTGCATATAAGTACGACAAGAAGCAACATTTTAATTAATGAGGGCGAATATTGTCAAACGAGATTCCGTTTTGTAATATTGACTTCACCTGTTTGGCTTATTTCATCATGACTCATCCGTTAACTAAAATTTACTAGACTACATACTCGAGAACGTTCTGAAAAACTCAAAGTGAAAGGTTTTATATTTCTTGCAAAAACATTTTCGACATTGGTTTGCATAAATTAAAGAAAATATAAATAAAAAAATTATTAGACGAATTCATATATACTTTTCGGGAACAAATAAAATCGACGCAGTCCATAGGCTGCATATCTACGTACATCCCTTTCTATAGGGATTCATTCATGATAATGTGGCGAATGTTGACATCACTATGCTGTTATTAAATAATCCCAACAACAAAACACAGCTAGCAGCGACACTTATATACAAGGCAACGAAGAGATATCTCACACACACACATGTAGTCATCAGCCGAAGTAGCTACTCACGCATACACACGCATATGGGTAGCTGAAAAGGATAAACTACAAATATACATATATATAGCTGGTAACCAAGCACGAGATACAACTGTTCGCGAAATTACTAAACGTTAGTAGAAATATTCGGACGAGGCAACAGAGAGTATAAAAGCAGCGAAAGCTGAGGAATGACTAATCATTTTGATTTAAATACGCCATTAATTGTGAAGTGAAGTGTAATTTTGAAGTACTCGCAAAGTAAACTAAATAAAGACAAGTGCAATACTGAAAATCGGAGTGATTTATTCAACAGTTTATGATTCGAACGTTAGCAGAAGGTGCATAATATCAGAAGTCCCCAGAATTAGTTATAATACCTTTCGTGTAGTATGTCTCTTTCCTTCTATATATAACATACTGTTGGAATGTTTGAACTTTCTTTAAAAATATTCTAAATTAACAACATCTTTTTATTTCTATTTCAGGTGACCTAAGACAATTCTGTAATCACCTTTCGGCAATTTTGCATTAATGATAAATGAAGAGAGTGTGATTCCTACAATATCCTGTTGCTGTTAAAATAATAAACTTAAAACAGTATGATGAGAATCAATATTAATTATCATTAAAATAATCAGCAATATCGCTAGATAAAACAATACAGTGGCGTAAGCCCAGACGATAAAAAAATTCCAAATGATAAGACATCTATAATATATAAATAATTCGTACAAATTGAATCCAGCATGGTATCCACCCACTTTCAACGCACATGTCGCATAGCACAACCATTATTACGCCAGTAAATACAAATGTCCGGCCAATACGTCCGGACCTTAATCGAAACGTGACACATGGCTATGTACTATTATGCTAGTAAAATATCGGCAATCGCTTGTGGTACACGTTGCAGAAAATCGGTATTACAAAAATCGCGTGGACAACGTGATCGCGATAAATACGTCGCATGTGATGATGATGACATTAATGCTAGCGGTAACAATGGTTGCGGTGGTGGTGGCAGTAGCGATGGTAGTGGAGCAGATGATGGTGATAATGACATTGGTTGTAGTGTTGTTAGTGGGAAAGGCATCTTCGATGATGGTGCAACGGGAATGGGGATATATACGACAGGCACTGAAAATGCGTTGGTCGAAGCAATGGCAGCGTCGGCGGCGGCGGCGGCGGCGACGACGACGACTGGCGATGGCATACGACATCGGCGTAGACATAGTGAACAGTTGGATGCGTATGATTTGGAATTGGGGTTTCACAAATTCGAGGTGAGTGGAGTAGCTGTAGTTTTGTTTTTAATTTTTATATGCCAATTACATTTAAAAAATCATATTGAAACTATCTACCAATTTTGAGTGTTACAAATCTCAAACGTCGGTGTTTTACAGAGATATCTCATAGGCATTCGTTCCAAAAATAATATTTACGTTTCTTGTAGAAACACCAAAGATCTGATGAATGATTTACTCGGCTTATGAATCCTCCTTTTAAGTGCAACATTACGTCTGATAATGTAACTAAGAAAAATAAAATGTGGGACAAACAGTTTCTTCTGAATACTCAGAAATCTGATCATCCCAAAAAACTGATTGAAGAGGGCCTGTTCCTAGGAGCTTAAGAAACCTTCCTTGTCAGCGCTGGCGAAACTCGACACTAAGGAAATCAGCCGAATGAAGAAAGGAAATAAAAAATACCTACATATACAAAAGCTCGTGGGACTACTATTCAAGCGATTGGCTGGTGAAGACCGTTCTTTAAGACAAATATGCTGAACTTGCAGTCCAACCCAAATATACCCAATAAATTTCCTCATTGTAACGAGTGCCCACATGACACCAACCGTTTTTTCAATTGCAATGTGGAACCGAAATTTCTAATACCTTTGGTCCACACCTGTTCAAACAACAAGTATCCCCTGATCTCGTTAGAAGCTATTGATGACAATCGCAACTATTGGATGGGGGGAAGCAGCCTTGCAAAACAACATCAACCATATTTCTCAAGAAATTTTGTAGGGTTACACTGAAATGAGGAACCACATATTGGTATTCTATGCGGGGATTTGGCATTCAAGAACTAAGCCGTTTAGTCTAACGAACCTGAGAATTTCTCAGTCTCATCTACATACCGTTGGTTGATTCTTATAAACATGCAGTATAGGAAAGCACACTTTCCATAGAGTCGCGCGTCAATCTGTCTCAGCTTCAATATTGATACTCTCATAGGTTAAACACTTATTTATCCGAAATTAAGCCAACACTTTTAGCATTTCCTCTGCTACTTCCAGATTCCCGTGATTTCTTTCTACCTACCCTGCTTTAAACATATTGTGGTTATTGTTAAGATTGGCAGCACCAATGAGCTCATTGTCCGCTTCGAACACTTCCACCTTTCAAGTTCCTGAGGTCTTTTTCTACCTCTCAAACATTTAGCGCATTGCACCTTTTATCCTTAAGACTCCTCTTTCTTAAGCACATACAAATACTGCTAGCGGTTTAGTAGATTATCACCAGCTGTGAGTGCAACACATTCATCGATTCCTTATAAACTTTTGAGGATGGAATGAGATACATGAAGCCCCTCCAATCCTGTGTTGCTGTATCCGAATTTTGAAGCCAAAGCATGTTTGCCGTATCGTCCGACTCCACCATACGTGATACTCAAACCATGGATGGTGAGTATCAATGCTCTATCCAGCACCGTCAACCGTGCAGCTTCTTTTTTTTTGAAGATATAGAGCAACTCTCTGCAGTCATTCCAAAGTAGTGTTATTGATGCAGATCATGAGTTTAACTCCGTTGTACCATCCAGCCGCTTCGAAGGCTGGTAGCGCTTTATTTGGTTCGTCATGCATCATTTTGATCAAAATATTAATCAGCTTCCCTTACACGGATCTCCAACTTTTGGTACACATCTGCCCTTTAGGTTTGCTGCAATCTACTAGCGCCACAGTTAGGGACTGCTCGCAACTTAGTTCATCTTCTTTTCGACGAAACCCGGAGTTTCAGCGTTAGCTCCTTTTTGTATCACCAAGTAAGCTTGAGTCTTCCCGTTACCTTCTTTAGCTTATTGACCTTTTCGTCTGTACTTTTAATGCTTTATATCCCCCCCCCCCCCCTTTCTGAATTGCAGCTACGTGGTAATTAGACTTCGCTCTGCTTTGTATTCAGACTAGATTGCTCCTTTTTCTGGGACTAAGGTGTTTGCCTTCCCCCTTCTGTCTCTTAGAAGCAGGTTTGCCGGGTTTAGCTGACTACTGCATCCTGTCTCCTGCATCCGGGCTTCTTCCACTCCGATGCGGTTGCAAAGTTTAGAATTGTTGGGTCGACCACTGTACCCAAGCGTCCATATCATCGATAATCTGCGATTTCATCTTCCTCGCTTGTGAAAACAATGCTTTTTTTCTTATCTTTCCTTATTTTTGAATTTGTAATCATTTATAAATTAGTAATCATTTAAAACCGTGAACTATCTCAGCTTTAGCAGGTGCCACTTCGGACTAAGTTCGTGATTGAAATGTAAGGTTCCTGCTTGGTAGTAGCAATACATTCTGCACCTTTATTTTTACTGAGTCGATCTTCTTTTTCCAAAGAAAAAGTTTTGATGCGTCTTTTGCAAGGGCAAGGAGAAAATACTTGAAACTGAGTGATGCTGTACAATCGAAAGACTTATTCGAAATTAACATCAGCCTCCTCCAGCCATAGTAGGAGTGTACTATAACGAACCAAAATTTTGTGACCGTCTTTATCAATTCCACGTAATTTGTATTCAATTACGCTTTCAATATCGGCAGCTGGTTCTTAAATATTATATCACTAAATAGAAAAAAACCTAAATTTTAAACTTCTTTCTAAAGCATATTCTTAAGCGCACGTATATCCAATCACGTCAAGTTCACTAACAAAAATAACAACAACCATTTTAAATTGGAATTTGGAGATGTACGTAATAAAAAAAAAAACATACTTATACAAATATATGAACATACAACATAAGTTGGCTGCAGCATACTAAGTGCTAGCCGAATTAGTTTTTAAATTGTATACTTTATGGCCTAAAAGTTACCTTGGCAGTTGTGTAAATACCAACCAAACTTTTACGTCATAAATTCTCATACACATTCAAATCATAAGCACAAATGCAAATATGTGAATGCATATTTATACAAAATGCAAAAAACATTAAAAACAAACAAAGTTAAAAAATATTTACAAATTTCAAAAGTTTCACAAGTACTCTCGAACTCATTTCATATGCTACGCTATACAAAAATAACCATTTTATGAACATACGCTACAAATGCATACAGAGGCATACATATATGTTAAATGCTTTTGCTCTTGCAGGTCCATACGAACGTACACAACTTCATATACATACGAGTATGAATGTGTGTACCTAGTCGTACGGGTTGAATGAATTTCTAAATATTAAGTATTATTTGCTCATCAAGTCTTCACATATTTTCACCTCAGCTGAACACACAATGAAGCTTTTCTGGAGAAATTATATATGTATGCGTGTTTGTGCATATGCAGACACTTGTACAAATTGTTTTTGTGTGCTAAAGTTTTGCGTTCGTTTGAAAGCTATGCAATAACCTCACTTTCCAGCAAGCATTTTAAGCTTAAAACGATGTGCATTCATCAAGCTTTTGTATTTGCAAATACACACTAATAGCGAAATTTTTGATTCAAACAGAAGGGGACAAAAAATTCAATTTCATACGTGAAGAGAACTGGTTTCAGACATTCAACGCGTTACTTGCAAATTGTTTTTTATACCTTTCATGAACATGAAATAGTATATTAACTTTGGTCCGATGTTTGTAACGTTGAGAAATATAGAAGAAAGACTCGCCATTAAGTATACCGAATTGATCAGGGCGACGAACTGAGTTGATATAGCCATGTCCGTCTGTCCGTCCCTCTGCCCGTCCGTCTGTCCGTCCGTCTGTCTGTTTGAACGTAAACTAGTACCTCAAATTTCGAGATATCTCAATGAAATTTGGCACAAGGATGTATTTTTGTATTATATTAGACATTTGTCGGATCCGGTAGGATCGGACCACTATAACATATATCTCCCATACAAACTATCGTTCAGATAAGACGAATTTGGTCATTCCTGTCGCAATTTAGAAAGTATAAACGACAAACTTGGTGATATTTATTCTGATATATCATAAAAGATATCCTGAAAAAATCACTTTAATCGAAACTATATACAGTTATATACCATACAACCGATCGTTCAGATGGAAAGATTTTTGGCCATTTCTCCCTTAATTTAGAAAGTATAAACGTGAAACTCGGTGATATATATTTCAATATATCATAGAAGATTTTCTGAAAAAATCACTTTGATCGGAGTTATATATAGTATATATCCCATACAACCGATCGTTCAGATAGAAAGATTTTTGGCAATTTCTCCCTTAATTTCCAAAATAAAAACAAAAAATTTGGCAATATTTATTCTAATATATCATAGAAGATTTCTTGAAAAAATCATTTCGATCGGAGCTATATATAATATATATAACATACAACCGACCGTTCAGATAGAAACATTTTTAGCCATTTCTCCCTTAATTACAATATAAAAATGTTGAACTTGGTGATATTTATTCTAATAAATCGTGGAAGATTTCCTGTAAAAATCATTTCGATCGGAGTTATATATAATATATAACCCATACAACCGATCGTTCAGATAAGGGATTTTTTGCCATTTTTTTATATATATTGTAGGTATGTACATTTGTTCACTATATATTTCTTATCTTATACAGCGCATTATTTGGAGATTGCGAATGGGATAAGATTATTATTCAGCCCCATTCAAGAAAGGTACGAAGTCTTCGGTACAGCCGAAGACAACCGCGTCCTTACTTGTTATTACTTGTTTTTGCTACTTACTACTTCTGGTATCTTATATCTTTTATTTCATATTTGAAATCATTCCATTTTGTCAATAAATGTGTTCTTTTCTTAGGATAGAGTATTTCAAAGTTGCAATTGATCTGAAACATTGATAAAATGTGCATAAAAATATTCAGGGTATTTACACATGTCTGTTAGTTCGTTAATCGGTAGTCGGTACTTTTTTCTTAATTGTGTTTAGCTTTTAATAAATTCAAATTCGACAATTTTATAAAAAATAAGTACATGTAAAAAATATCAACTACAAACTAACACGACAGCTGTGATGTATTTATTAACATGTCTGTAGTCAGAAACAATAACTATGTGCGTCGACTTAGCGAAGAGGCGACTTTCATAAATTTTGTTTCTTTTGTTTGCAATCTCGCAAGAACTCTTACTGAAGATAGTAGCGATTTAAAAAAAAATTGCAGAAATTAAATGAATGTGATTCATTTGCTAAGTCGTTGTCACCACAAACATCCATACGCTGGTGGCCAACAAATTAGAAACAAAAATTATTATCAAATTATACCCATTGTTATTGACATAAAGATGTCGATAGTAAACAAACTAAAGACATATTTAAGTAGTAAAATCGTATAATATTTACATCTTGGTTATATTTTGTTGACCACCATTGGAAGTATTATTGAAATATAAAAAAAAATTTTAAATTACAAGCTTTGGTCCAAGAACGTAATGTTTGTACAAGGGCCATTCGTTCATAAATGAGGATATAGTTTCTCCTCTTTTCAATGAGTTCTTGAGACTGAGTTTTCTATAAGGATGTGTATTTTCCACTTATCCTCAATTTCTTCTAGTGGGTTGCCGTTATATTTTAACCATATTTGTAGCTTTTTTGATAAAATTTCGTCCACTTCAGTATTTTCGCATATTGTATTATCGCCTCTTTGTGTGTTTGAACACGAAGAAAAAGTTTTTCCTTTTCGACTATTAAAATACCGATTATATAATTTACCACAGTGTCTTTTAAAATCTCCACGGCGACCAAAATGAGTTGCCTGCAGGTAGAAAATCGGGTAGTTTAGCAATTAAGAATGCACCTTCCGTGGGCACTGTTCATACACGTTAAGTTTTATTTGGAAAGTTTTACGAGCACTTATTTATAGAAGTTATTCCCTTCTTTAATAATTTAATTAAAAATTTAAAAACTAAATTCAGCGATGAATAAACAGGCCAAAGAGATCCGCATCAAATTCGGCTACTATTTTTATGAACAGTGCTGTGTTTAAAGTGGTGATTATGCTCCAACCCATGCACATAAAATATTCATCCGAATACTTACTGAACGATCTCCAGGAAAGTATTTGCATATACTGTCAGCAATTTTGTCCAAATCGTTCAATGACAGCTTCTTTCTGGATGCCAAGTAGTGGTCAATAGCACAGTTTGCTATGCTTTGCTTATGGTAAGGTGTGAGCGTTTTTTGGTCTTCATAATACTCCAGGGAATCTTTTCCTCGAGGGTAATGTACTAAGATGGTTTGAATATCACACTACAAGGATAAGTTATATAACGACATATATTATATACAAATATCAAAAATACACGGTGACACATATACTTACTTCAAATTAACACTGTGAACGCGGTGTCTCAATAGAAGGCGAAGTAGAAGATTGATGTCTATCGTTATGCTTTAACCACTCATTCACTTTTTGGAGCGCTGCCGTCAGATTTTCACCTTCACCAAACTAATAATTAAGATGTGTGAATATCAAATTTGTTAATATATACATATGTAAATATCATATAACTATTACCTCGTCCTTTTTCCACAATTTAATTTTTTCACGCAATTTTGCTTTAGTGCCCACTACTTCTACGGAAGGAAATATTTGACAAAGGTCCGTTTCAGTGAGATATCATAATTCTTCAATTCCAACGCTGGCATCTGTATATTTAAAAATAAGTGCATTAAAATAAAAGGAAAGGTATTATTGACCTTATGTACATATGCACATGCATACATATGTGCGTATGTATGTAGGCATACATATATTGCTGGTGCAATATTATCCCCGCAAGTACTGAATTCAAATCAACCTTACATTTCACCATAAGATTGATATTAATCCAATATTTTTGTAGTATTAACTCGATGAATATATACTTACGTCTTAGTATAAGGTACATTTTTTCCAAATCCCATTCCTTCAGCAACAATAGCAGTTTCTCGTCTTCCTCTAATTCCTTGCTTTGGCATACAAATATATCAAAATCTCTATTTTCCGGGTCCATTTTATGGAAAAGATACAAATATTTACCGGCACACACTTTATTTAGTGATTAAATTAAAAATTCATCAAATTACCAGCAACAGTAGTAATTGTAAATAAATCTCCGCACACGCTTTTTGCAAATAAATACACGAATGAACGTATGAGCTGAAAACACTCGCATGTATGTATACATTCCAACACCTAACGGGACTTAATATTGTTGTTTTAGACATTTGGACAGAATTTGGTTTGATTTAACTGCAGCAATGGCAAGTTAACTTGCAATTCTGTTCAAAATTACCAGATTTGATCTGGTGAGCTAACAGACGATCAAAACTAACATATATATAATTTATTCCACAGTGATTGTTGGGCAACACAACTGCGATTTCTGTTAATAATCAACAGAACTTTTATGTTGAAGTAACATAAGGATTTACAGGTTAGAAAAAAGATTTTATGGTTCAAATTAACAAATCAGTGGTTATATTAACTGTGATTTCTGGCAATAATTAACAGAATGGGCCTGTTGAATAAAAAGGGGTTACGCTCGTTAAATCAAAGGAGTTTTTCGTTAATTCAATCCATAAATCTGTTTAAATTAACAGATTTCCGTTAATTCAACCATTTTTGATCTTAACAGTAGAGAACTGTTGATATTACTGTAATTTTTTTTCTGAGTGTATGCTATACGTTATCTCTTGTATATTTTATCTTAAATCGTATATCTTATATTTTATATTTTACATCTCATATCTTCTATTTTATATCTTGTATCTTATATGTTGTATCTTATGTCTTATACTTTTTCGCTCTTATTTGGAATCCAAATCTATAAATAAATTTTTGGTGGTAAATATGGGGATTCGCGCTAATAGCGAGCTTTGGGAATTAGCCGTGCCTTTGTTTAGCTATATTTTATTAAAATAATTTGTTAAAAATAAACGATTGTGAGCACACAAAGAAATCTATTTGTACTATGGCACTATTTTTAATAAATTAATTAGAACTAACACTGCATTACAGGCAGTTACTAACATTCGCCAGATGGCAGCGCAAGCGCGTGTAAGTTTATAGATGTTTGATTGATAGAACTGCTGATTTCTGTTGATATTTAATATTAGACTTTTATATTTGTTGCGCAAGATGCGCACGGGTCCGACTTGTATTTTATTTTTTATATCTCGAGACTTATATCCTACATATATCTTATACTTTATATCTAATATTTTATGTCTTATAGCTTTAATCTTATACATTTTATTTTATATCTTATATTTTGTATCTTATATCTAATATTTTAGATCTAATATCTTATATCTTATAAAATGCGAAATTTTTGTAGGTGAGTATTTTTGCAACAACATCGCGGTTAACTATCAAACCAATCATCACAAATTGTTTGTCACTGATTCCGTGTTGCTACTATGCATGTCTTAAGGACACTGCCATTAAAAGAAAAAATTTAAAGAGGGATTTGCTACCTAGGTTTTTCACGTAACCTCATGACATATACATAACTGTTGCTATCTCGGATACGGCTAAGCCGATTTGGATGGAGATTGGGAAAGGACGCCGGATATATAAATCTAAATATTTTGTTGGATTTCGAGACATGGGCCAACATATTTGTTAGATGTATAAGAGAGATTAAAGTTCGGAAGTGGGCTATTTCTTCCGCAGAACATACTTAAGGTATTTAGGGTCAACTCTTTGTTTCGTTATCTTTTAGGCCCATCAATGACTCATTTTGAAAGCATACGAAAATTTTAAGCGGTAATAATTCTAAGTCAACACGCTGACTTTTAGGACTATTTCTTTATAATATCACTTACTTTCCCTTTGTTTTTCTCACAGACAACTTTATGTGGGATTCTCTAGAGTACTGAAAGCCAGACAACATTTTGTGTATATTTACGCGAAAATAATATATCCTAAAATCTTGTCTACAGAGGCACGCTGCTGTAACAATAAATATTTTTTGTACTAAATAAAAAATTAAAATTTATTTCTGTCGAATGACTTTGCTCACTTCTTCTACACGAGCTGAAGAGTGGTATGCTATAAACGACTCATTCTACATTAAAAATTGTAAATAAACATCTACAAATTATGACACTAATAAAAATATTTTTCGCTACTTTACTACTATGACAGTTTATTGCACATTAATTCATTAAGTGCACCATTACATAAAGCATAAGCATAAAAATATAATAAACGAATACCATTATAAATTAAGCGCATATTAAAGATGTTGTGTTTAAATTCTGTTTGCCAGTTCATAGATGCATTTTAGTTTGGTTAATGGGAATATATTTTTCGTTAAAATACGAATAAAGTAAGCCTTCTATGGAGCCGACGAACTTAATTTGAGAAGATATCAGTGAGTATTGACTTTAAAACAGGGTTTAGAAAAAAGAAATCGATGCGGAAGAATTTTAAAGAATTTAAGTCAATCATTGCTCCAAACAAAGGTGCATTACAGGTATAGAGGGTCCGGGTACAAAATATCTCTGCTACGCAGAAGCCTATTAGGAATATGCACTTTCATAGCACCGTTAATATTGTAGTAGATAAAAGCGGCCCAATAATTCAGTAAACGACAGTTGGTAAAGACTTAATTTGTAATTGGGTGTACAATCAAAATGTTTTGTCTTGGTTAGGTACAAGGTCTATCTAAACCCTTTTCTATTTTATCAGTAATGTCATCCAGTTTTACGGAGTTAGTTCCGATATCCATTCAAATCTTTGCACACATAATTTTCTGCATCATTTTCTTTTCCCTTGGCTTGTCAAATACAAGATATAGCTCCAAAATTAAGCACTGTGAGCAACTTTTTCTGAACACCCGGAATAACTTGCACCACAGTGAAGGGATGTGATTACAACATTTTCATCAGGTCAAATCAAATTATTCATTTATTAGTCTACAAATTAAACAATTAGTCAGACTAAATATAATTACGGATTACAAAATAAATTACAGAGGCATACATAGTGATCAAAATTATATTATAAAATATGTATATATTATTAAATCAGTTGTCAGAATGAACGTGATTTCGAGCAGCCGATGTTTATTTAACACACAATAAGTAGGGCTGCGATGTGTGGGAGGTTGGAAAGGACGTGATTCAAAGCCACCCGCCCAAAGTAACTACTGCTGTTGGAATGGACGCAATTTCAAGCAGCTGATGTATATTTAACACACAATAAGTAGGGCTGCGATATATGGGTGGTTTGAAGGGACGTGATTCCAAGCTACCCGCCCAAAGTAACTGGAGCTGGTGATAAGAGTGGGAGCTTGGGAAGGACGTGTTTCCAAGCCACCCACATACATTATTGTGTATTTATTTATTTATTTATTAATCTACAGATTGACAAGTATTATGGTTATCAATCTAGATACAAAAGAATTTGCAAAAAAAAAAAGAAATAAACGATTTAGTTTAACATGTTAATTTTGAAACAGTTATGAGTTCAAGGCAGTGAGTATATATTTTTTTATACTGTAAAATTTTGTCAACCACTTATTAATCTGGCATCTCTGCACAATAAGGAGATTTGATCAGCCTATTCCATGACCTACCGCTGAGGATTAAATTAAAAGACATATGCTTTTAGCTTAGAATGGATCAAGATACTGTTCAAAACTGGAGAACAAAGCCTACAAAATCGAACATTCCAACAAAGAGATCGCATTTCTCCGAAGATAATAACTTATTGTCAACTTCAGCGTAGTTGTGACTGCATAGTTTCATAGAGTATGCTCTATTATCAACTTCCCTAAAAGTGAACTCCGACGGGTTCCACATAGACTCCGGGATTAGCCACTAGGGCGATCCCAAGGACAGCAACTGAGACATGCATACAAGCATTTATGATACAGTATAAACAGATAACACCTGGTTTTCAATTATAGCGTCGCCAAAGTAATAGTAGCGTCTATATTGCTCTTTTTCTAGTAACACACCACTCTGAATTATATAGCCATGGTAGCTTTTTTTTACCTTTATGACCGATTACCGCGAGGTGAAATCAGACCCCGCGAATATGTCACTAGGAGGCCGAAACCAAGAACGGGAACTGAAACCTGCATATTAGCATCAATGATATAGTATATGCAGATCGAAACTAGCTTTTCTTGCTCCATGCGGTGTAAAATTCATTAACGATCATGAAGTTAAAGTAATACACAGTGTCCATATTGCACGCCTCTTGATTAGGTAGCCATGGTGCATGACCATATTCTAAACCTCTTGGTCGCAGGTGTGGCACCACATTTAATAGGAGAATCAACCGTTAGGGGGAGTTTCTTTGGGACTTCCGGCTGCGTAACGAAGTTGGAGCGCAAAATGTCCGAAGAGAGATTAGTCGCTTCAGAAGGTGGTGAAATATGCTAAATTTTATTAAAAGGTGTCGAACAAAGATCTTCCAATCCGAACGAAATTTAGTATACACATTTTTTTCATTGCTACAACTGTTTAACTGCATTTAAGTGAACAGATGTGTATGTAATATTCGGTTTCACCCGAACTTAGACTTTCTTAGTACTTCAAAGGTATAATTGAAGATTTAGGTAAGCTCGTTATCAACTTAACTGGCTAAGAATTATTTCTCTACAATACTCTAAAAGCACAGAAGCAGCTTAGCTGATAACCAAGGTCACGTAAATACCATAATTTTTTATATAGATTTTAATAAATATATTTCTAATTACATTTTTAAAAGCATTGAAACATCAAATAAGAGCACTCTTCAGAAAATGGGCCAACCCAGTCAAGCGAGGCAGCTTCTTGACAAATCCTCTCACAATTTGCTTACTTGAATGGTAAGCCAACAAGTGCTACTTTGGACTGAGTAGGCAATTGAAAAGTAAATTACTACCTCGACGAACAAAAACCATACTTTACAAATGGCTCGTAGTATGTGTTCTGATGTATGGCTCGAAATCATGGACGGTGTCGAGAGTAGATGAGCTGACTCTTGGAGCGGTCGAGAGGAAATTACTCCGAATCATTTAAGGTCCTGGCCATAATGTCGACGGCGAGTATCGAAGGCTGTATGGTTGGTTGGTTGGTTGGAGTGGCGAGTCCCACTTCACACCAATTAGCGCTCATGAGCCGTTTTGATACCACAACTTGTGAGTTAACCAATGAAAGGGTGTTGTAAGAAGACTAATAAACATTTTCAACCGCCTCAGGTAAACCCGTCCCCCTATATCTATCCATCACGTAGAGTTTATTAATTTGAGAAGCTCTCCCGGCCTAACATCCTCCAGTTCTGGGAGGCTTTCGGAAAAGCGCTTTCCAAGAAACTTTATTCTGCTTCGGCAGTCTGCTTCTGCCAGCTCCACAGAATCATGACGCTCTCCTTACACTGCCCAACAAGTTTTAGTGATATCGTCTCGAACTCGAGGGCCCCAAGAGCCGCCTGGATATCGGAGAAAATTGCCACCCAGTTACTGTTACCTCAGGTATACATTAACGCTTTACTCGCCTCTTGGATAGCGCAAATCTCAGCTTGAAATACGCTTGCCCAGTCGGGAAGCCGCATAAATAAGGACGTGGGTGGGACAGTCGCAAATACTCCCGCTAAATTGCGAAGGCAGTATAATGATGAGATATATGAGCTATATGCAGATGTGAAAATAGTGCAGCAAAGAAAAACCCAAAGGCTTCGCTAGCTAGGTCATGTGATACTAATGGACGAAAACACCCCGGCCAAGTAAGCATTTCAATCAACACCGCAGTTAAAAGCAGAGGAAGGGGATGTGGGTGAGGAAAGACTTGACCTCTTTTGGTGCTCCCAATTGGAATCAGTTAAAGTAATGTGGTGCAAACCATAAATATGTAGATAATATAAAAACCGAATAATTTATGTTATTCTCAAAATATATAAAAGAAAGAGTGAAAACCTTAACAAATATAGTTTTTATATATGTAATTTTTATGGAATGTAATTTACCTACAGTATGTACATAATCTACTGACCGACTTAACTTATGTGATGTAAAAGTCAAAAAAGTGTTGACAAAAACAAATGTAATGTCTTTAATCACTTGTTCGGTAATACATACATCCACACATACATATGCTTGTACCACACCTCGTCGTAGTTTTTTTCCCTTGCTTTTTTTTTGCCGTAATTCAGTAAAATACTTAAATGACTTTTTAATGACTAAAATGTAATTATTGACATGCACTTAATTATATTTAATTGAAATTGTGGCATTTTCACCACTCTATGTGTAAAAACTACAAGACAATCTCACACATACATACGCATAGCAGAAAAAAACTGAATTCATTTTCATTTTATAATCAATGTAGTAGTGTTGGTTGATGTTGATGTCAAAGGCATTCACTCATAGAAGTTTCAGATTATTCTGTCCTGTATAAATTTACCATAAGCGAACAATATGTATGTATTGTCACGGATATTAGCATCACTAAGCTATACCATCACTAAGGCGATGCCAAGGCCATGCCAAGCAGTATTTACGTCAATAATCAAATCATGTATACACATATATAAGGCAGCCGAAATAAGTCACACACAGATGCATTTACTGATACGCCTATGTATGCGCGAGAGACTGTAAACTACAAACATTCTCATCAATAATTCAATCATTATGTATCTACATAAACGAATAGCAAAGTAGCGAGTAGCAAAGTATACGTGTGATTGTGAAGTACTTTAATAAAGGCCATTTTTCCATTCTTCAATATTGGAGTTATTTATTCAACAATTTAGTGATTCGAACTTAGCAAAAGGGCAAATAAGAGGATTTGCAAGTATATTCGTTACAGTATATTTGCATATACAATGATAACACATTTTTCTCCACGAATCTACTTTAAGTACAAAATACAGCTAAGTGAGCAATGAAAACTTCCTTTGAAATAAGGCGCGAAAAAAAAAATCACCCCTTTTGTTAGAGCCTACAATCAGGCTAGAAGCCTTAAGATGTCTTTTATGCTTAACCGTCGAAACAGTGTCAGTCTGCCAACAAATCGGGCCGGTCGCTTCTATATAACGTAACATGTCACATAACATACGCTAGCTAGCGAAATTTTTTTGTTTTTATAAACTTAACTATGATCCCATAAGTACTGAGTTCAGGGGAAGAAGAATAAATCTTCTTGTTAGCTTTTATTTTGAATATTCCAGACTCCAGGCAAACTATGCTACGCGCGCGTTAACGAGTAGTTCCAAATTAAAGAGAAGGGGCCGGGTCTGTCGTTTACAGTTTTCATACAGAAATAAATAGATCTCAAAGGCTATCAAAGGGAACTTAAGTAGCTTTGGGGCAAAAATAGTAGCCGTGAGCAAACAGCAGAAATCCCGGAAGAAGCGTGCTTAGGCTGCCGGCTCGTCTATAGATAGATTGATAGGCAGGCCTCTATTAAGGCAATAATATCACACATCACTTCATCAGGTGTGATGGAATGCAAAAAAGCATTGAAGAGACTTCGCTCAGGCCGGACCATACATCTTTACTTTGTACCCGTTAATAAAGAGATATAAAGTAATAAAGAGGCTGACGAGTAGGGAAAAGGAGCGTACAGCACTCGCTGAATCAACATTTCGTTCCGTTTGGGAGAAACCAAAAGGAAGCAGGACTTGCAGAAAAGGCGTAAAAAGAATGGTGCTGCAAAATATCTAAATTAATGTACAAATCTTACTATACTAAACTTGCAAAATGGCTCACATCACTGAAGTGAGAAGACTTAAAGCTCATGATCTGCATACTAACTGGTCACTGCCTTCTAAACTAAAGCCCCGTCACTAAGAATAATTTACATACTTTAATGTGAGTACATGCCAATGGAAGAGTCAACGTCATGGTGTCAAACACGAATCTAATTGTTCAATAGTCCAACTATCGGCTCTATATTCCTTACCCTAACAACTTCATAGCCGAATCGGAAGAACCAAACTAGTTTGTAATCGGGCGTTTCAATCAGAAGTTCTTACATTGATATGAGATGGAGTCTAAATAAGCTGCCACCATTCTAAGGATAATGGCATCCGGTTGCAAGGCCCTTGTGTGCAGACCTAGAGTAAACTATATACCAATTTTCCAACGAAAAAGATCACAGCACTCCAAAGAGAATTACTCCGAAAATAATGATTTATTGCCATCTCCAATGAAGAAGAGACTGCATGGCTGCGTTAATTATGTTTTATTATTAACTTCCTCGAAAGTGAAATCATCGCATTATGGAAAGAGTCAACGACAAAAGCGTAAAGAAAAATCCGAAGACAACTGCTAACGATAACGGCGAAAGTACGATATGAGACTATAACTCCCGAGGATCATCCGAATCCTCAAGGCAGGAATCAACGCAGAATTGTATTGTCCTTGTCCCCGCGGTATAATTTTTAATGACCTTGATAGGCTCGCGCAGGTGTTACACTACGTCCACATTGCTCTCTTTTGAGAAAACACTACCCCAAAATTGGTTAGCCTGGTTTTAAGCGTCACTAAAGATGAGGACGTCAGTTTGCTGATAAGCGTCACTAGTAAGATGACGGCAACAGGCTGCGTGGTATTATGATCAACTTTTATGATCGATATAACTATTGCGGGTATATTATACAGCCCCTTACCCGCAGGGGAAAGTAACAGCAGGAATTACGAGCTGCAGGATATAATGGTTGAGCACGTTAATTTTGGTGTCCTGAACTTCGGCTACTGAGGGCGGCAGAGTCGTAATACCTCGAGGCAGCAGCTAAATAAAGTTTAAGAAAACTTCTCGCTTTTATCCAAATGAGCAGGATTATTTTTTCACAAGAACCTTGGCACCTAATTAAGGTTTGTCCATTTGGTTGTGAAAGCAAATCTGCTAACTATCAAAACACACAGTACTGTGTTCTTTATTGACCGGCCAGTTAAACCGGGAAGATGAGTTGAACACATAAAACGTTAAATTCTTTGATGCGCACACACACTCGCTCACAAACTTTCGCTTGAATTAGGTAGTAAGAGTTAGTCTCTTCTCAAGAATGAACATTTTTTTTTTTTGTTTGATCAGGAAAAAAATTCCACAAACAATTTACTTATTTTCAAAGTAAACCAATAAAAAAGGCACAAGTAAAATTTCATATTATCAAATGTTCAAATTCAAATCATTTCATGCATATTAATGAGTAAATTGATTTTTAAATGGTTACGTGTCGATTGTATAAAATTGTTTTCCCACTAACTTTTCCGATAAATATGTACTTGTCATTATCACATTTTAGGGCTGAAATTCAAAATAGTTCATTCAAAGTGCGGGCAAAAGTTTGACATTCATTAGCAGTAATAATTTTCAGTTAATATTTGCTTTTCATTCTACCGTCCATTTAATGATACAGAAAAAAGTGTAGTTACATTTCTCTCACACAGAGCTCAAAACGCAAAACTGTGACAAAAAGCATAAAAAGTGTCAATAACATCAAACTGAATCAATTTGTCAGCGCCCAACATTGGGCCGCATAAAAAACAGTTAAATGAGTAGATATTCATTCGCCAGTTCGTTCTGTTTGATGTGCCTTTTAGTTTTATGAAAGAGAGGTTTTTTTTTGACTTGGTTTTATTTTGAGTCGACATTTATGCTATTTTATCATTCAGTTTTTTCTCCTTTCCGCTAATTGTGTTGATTGTATGGGTGGACTCTGTTGAGGGCTACTTTTTTTGTTATGCTACTGGGGCGTTAATTACTATGTAGTGAACTACTGATGATGATTGCCTTTAACGAGTATGCATGTATTTGTATGGATGTGTGAAGCTAGCTCTGTACTTTTTTTTTTTAATTTAGCTAATGATTTTTGGATGAAAAAGTGAAATATAAACGCAGAGAGGAAGAAGACCGCCAAGTTTTTGTATAGTGCATCTGTATTTTGCTAATTTATATTATCTCATCGACTTTAATGAGCAGTGAAAGATAAAAAACGGTAGTTGCACAAATACAGAAGTAAGGTTTATAAGACCAAGCATACGAACAAACAAAGACTACGACTGAATAAATTTAAATAATGCCAATAACTTTTTCAGTTTGTTTGAACCACTAAACCGCGTTTAACAACTTAAATATTTTTGATTCAAAATGGCCAATAGACAACAGAAGAATTTAAAATTTACTAATTATGAGGAAAAAATGTGGGTGAAAATTGTGTTTCTACACAACTCCGTAAAGTTGCAATATTTCAAACATACTCCCTGGTTAAAATACACCAAAACAGGAAGGCTGCTAATGTGAACTTGAAAACACCCAGAATTTGGGACATAAGATTAATAAAGAGAAAACAGTTTTATGAAAATATAAAGGAAGAGGCTGTCATTCCACTTTAATTATAGCAAATGTTTGTTTTACCGATCTTCTTGATAAACGATGATATAAGTTTTTAGTCTTTCTTTATTCAAACAATCCCTACTGACAACATAGCTTTAAAGCGAGGCAAAGACAAATGTTACGATAAGAATTGTAGCGCTGCCTAGGAGGAAAAATACGCTGCTTATAGAGCCACGCTACATGCGGGCCAATGCGCGTAAGAACCTATTATCATGACACGAAGAAGGAAAAGAGGCGCTTATTTAGAATAAAATAAAACTGGTGCAAGAAAAAAAGAACGGCATGGAAGAGAGGAGTTTCAGATGATAGCTGATCGGAAGCATGAAATGAATACTGGACACTTAAAATCGTTGTGAAGCCAGTAGTCACCTATGCTTCCGCGGTTTGGTACCCGAAGACCACACAAAGAACAACAAAATTTGACAACCTGTATGAACTACTTCTTATTTGCATAACACGTGCGACAAGAACGTCCCCAGCTGATGTACTTACTCTCTTAGTAGGAATACCGCGCTTATTTAATTCTCATAAGAAAAGACACAACCATTGCTGTACTAGGACTTCAAATAACCTCTGAACCTCTGAGGACAAATCATAGGAAATTCCATAATACAAACACGTGATGTGATGGATTGATGTCCATTGTGGGCAAAACTCTTTCGGAAACAGACAATGCATATACTTGAGCTGTCTTAGAGGTCTGGTTAATGTATAAAAGAAAATTTAGTGACGTATAATCGGAAGTTAGCATCGATCTTCAATAAATCGATAACAATGGGATGCTACCCTACTATTTTTCAGGCAAAAATCCACGCAAGAGGAGGTTGGAGTAGAGAATGTCTATGGGAAGGGTTATCCTCGGGAAATATCTTCATTACGTCAGAGAGAAAGACAGCCGTACGTGCCCTACTTTTAAGCTAGTGAATGAATGCATTGGAGTTCTTGAGGATTTGGGAGCCAAACACAAGGTTTGGTTGGGCTGGGTTCTCGACAACAAAACACGAAGGTGATAAACAGGCAAACTATCCAGCCAAATAACACACTAGGGAAACAAAGCAGTTCAGAAGAAACTGATTGGAATACCTAAGGCAGAAGCCGACCAAATAGCTTATACTCCCAGCAACAGGAGTATCAGTTAAAGTCATTAATTTGATCTTCTTTGGACTCAGAAAGAACACACTAGGGAAACAAAACAGCTAATGCAACACTCGATGGAATACCCAAGACAAAGGCCCACCAAATCGCTTATATTCCCAGTAATGAGAGTATCAATCAAAGTCATTAATCCAAGCACAGAGGACATGTGACACTTTAGTTAGTGTACGGTATCAACTAAGTAAGATAAATCTATCCAATACACAAATTTTTTGCACGAGATAGCCGGGCTTATACCTCTATGGTGCTTGTTACCAGAATGTGCCATATCTAAATCCTTTAAAGAACCAAAAACTTTTTGTCGACTTCCAAGTCTTTTGACAATACAAAAATGAGCTAATACCAAATAATTACAGAGCTAATAAGGTTTTACCAAATAATGATGAGCATCACCACCAGCTCCGCGGGAATTGGGAAGAACCTTCCAAGCCTTTTGAAACCAAATGAAGCTTCAAACAACGAAGCGACGCTGCTAAAAGGAGCAAAAAAGGTGGATGGAGTAAGCCGAATTATTTGCTGTCATTCAAAAAAAATAAAAAATGGGTGCATTCCCACCATGTCAGTTATGGTGGTGTTGACGTGCACTGTGGGAAAACTTCATGTTGTTCCGAAGAACATCTCTATTTGGGCACAAACTGATCCCGAAATAATTAATTATACCCCATAGTGAGCCCTTAATGATTCCGAGATAAGCCCGAAAAATTACCAAAAATGATCTAAAAATCTTCTCAAAGCTCAAAATTATTGAACAGTAGCGCAATGATTTCGAAATGACCACGAAAGCCCAACGGATCATTCGTCAACACAGTTTTTATAGCCCGCTCTCCGGCACAAATAGCATATGGGTCGTAGCTTTTATTCTGCTATTTGTTCCCTTATAACGCTTTCACATTTTTATACAACGGCTCTGTTTTATGCTCAATTTATGATTAGAGCCGGAGCAGTGCCAAAAATAAAAACTTCACAATACAACAGCGTTTCAGTTACTGATGTTTTGGAGGGGAATAGTCCAGGCCCTTACTTAGCTGGGTAAATGAAAAAATTTTATATGGCTTGGTGTTCCCCATTGCCTTCAGTAACCACTCACAAGAAAAACCTGATAAAATTATAAAAAATGTTACCCGAAAAGTCACTCACATCAACCGGAATAAGTTTTTACACAAAACCTCAACTTTTAGTTTCTCGATTATTTTCAGAATACCTTTGAGGAAAAGGATGGGCAATTTCAAAATACTTTTGCCATTTCTTGTATTGTGACTCATGGTGGATTAACCAAGCGAAATAAGCCGTCAATTGTACTGCTATAAATTCTTCTTTGTTCTATCATTCGGCTATTTGAAAATTTGTTCGCCAATGTTTTCCACGAAAAAGTGTTGCTTTTTGTATTTTTGAGGAGCCAAATATGCCAATTTTAGAATGGATAGACATTTACTGGATTTAATTGCGGAGATGCATCATTTGGGTATCGCTGGTATTGGCATCAATAAGTAAGGCCGTGTTAAACTAATACGTCCAAATTTTTGATGTTTCCATTATATATTTTTTATTTGTTCCCAAAAAAAATGAAACAGGTCTTTATTAAAACAAATTATTTGCATTCATATTTAACCAAAGATCTTCCCCTGTACAGTGCTACTGAAAATTTTCGAATACTGTTTTTCTCATGCCTGAAAGAACACCAAAATTGTCGTATTATACCTTAATTATGAAAACACTTTGCTCAAATAACGGTATTCTAAATATACACAATATTGTAACCAATTCCTGTTATTTTGCCTTAAAAAGCAGACCACTAAGATGAGAGGAATGTTACACATAAGGATTGTTATTTAGAATATATGAATCCAGCTCGCTTTGGATCAGCATCTTCTGATACTAGGCCGAATGTCGCTGGGCTAGTCTATTTCCTAATATATTTTGGTAAATAATAACTTAGTAACATCAGTAATACATCATGAATTCAACTATCAAGAGTTTTTGGCGATCTTCGGATTAAGTTTGTTATTATATGTTAGAAGGGCATATGTTTTACTTCCGGCTCTCAACGACAAATCAACAAAGCAGCTGAATATTTCAATGAATTTTTAGCGGATGGAAACATATTTCTGAGTATAAAGATCATTTCCAAATATGACTGCAAAACTTTTCATGGCAATCGAAACCCATTTGAGTTCCGGAGAAGGCAGAAAAGTTCAACTAAATAACTGACGTATATACGTACTATATACGAATAACACGTGTTTCTTTTATGTCCGGTTTTTCCAGGAAAGTTTTAACTGCCGGTGAATTTGAGGTCAGTTCACTTTGGCCGCATCTTTTGAATTTTACTGCTCATCACAGCTATAGTGGCCAAATTGATTTTTTTTATTTTTGTTCAATCCTAAAAGTAATTTAAACTCGCACTGGTCCTTTGTATTCCATTTTACATTGTTTTTAGGTGGCTCTACTGCATTGAATAAAGCAGTTTCTGGAATAGCTTTCGTTGCAAGGTATTTATTTTTCTACTCCTATTTTTTCAAAGCGGGTAAAAATTTTAGGCTTTTCTGACCGTCGAAACTATATCCCTGCCGTTTCAGATAGCGTACATCTTTTGTCCTTTTTTATTTAATTTGTGACTGAAACAACTCTCAATTACATTTGTAGTGCTTTTCGAAAGTACTGGGACAGAAACAAAATTTCGGCAGAGTGCTACTTTTTCCAATTACAAACCAAAAATGCATTGTTTTTGAGCCTCAAAGAAACGAGGTTTATTTTGGTACTTTTTTTCGAGGAATTAAAATGTAATAAAGTCCTCTGCTATACTTTTTCCAATTACCGAGATAATTGCTTAGAATGGAAATGCATTGACCCAGCTCTAATGCTTCAGACAGTGCCGAAAGGAGATGAGAAGGCTTTTGAATTTCTATACAGAATCGAAGTCGACATCGCCATTTAAAAGCACAGAAAGGAGCGACCTGCAGTAAGTTGAAAGGGACAGATGGATGAAGATTTGACCTCCCTTTATGCTACCAATTCACATCTGTTAACGCGAAACAGGGATAGCTGGCATGATTTGCTACGAAATGGGTAAAATTCCTTAGCGGTTAAGGGTCTAAAAGTTCAATAGTAAAATTTTCTGAAAAGAATTTCATAATAACTTTTAAACTCTGAAAGTATTGTTTAACCGTCCTGTTCATGAATAATTTTTCTTCTTAGTTCGCATGGCTGGTTACACGGGTACCACAAGGCAGTTCATACGTGAGAACTACTAGTGGTACCTGGGTATACCAGCCATGAGAACTAGTAATAAAAAACTAATTTTAGTAAAAAAAAATAAATAATTTATTAAAAAACCGTTTTTATGAAAGTATATTTGAAAAAAATGTCTCTCCTTTTTGTAGAAAACTTATTCCCATAAGATGCCACAAAATTTTAACTTGTTTCTATTTGTAGATTATTTAAAAATGGCTTTTGAATATGCAAAAGGTACCCGGGTACCCATCTATGCACAGGACGGTTAATATAATAAACGACTGAAATGTAAATAGGTACATTTTCTGTTTAGATATCATACTTAACATTTTTAAGCTATCGCATAGATTTTATCGCGAGCTTGGCGACTAAATCAAAAAAAACCGTAACGGATATTTGTCAAAAAAGGTTCGAAAAAGTTCGAAAAAGGTTCGGTGTTAGCAACAGGCCAAATACATAAAATTGGATCTCTATCATAAAGTTAAAATTAAAGTTAAAGTTAAAGTTAAAGTTAAAGTTAAAGTTAAAGCTAAAGTTAAAGTTAAAGTTAAAGTTAAAGTTAAAGTTAAAGTTAAAGTTAAAGTTAAAGATAAAGTTAAAGTTAAAGTTAAAGTTAGAGTTAAAGTTTTTTTTTTTTTTTTTTTTTTTTGTGTTTCGTGGAAGGAGGAAATGCTTTATGCACTGACCGGGATATTTAAGCCTCACTGCGAGACTCTCCGAGTGTAGGACTCCCTTCTTCCATGAAGGCCTACCCACTAAAACCTAACCTCCCACGGCCCGCGCAAATCCCCGTACCTGGGACCGCGTTTAGCATTACTTCGGGTACGGGTGCGCGCTACGTGAGCTCTATGGCTACTCTCACGCTAATGGGCTAGGCATCCGTCTTCTCGTTTACTGGTAAGTATATGCCTCACATATGTGCTGACCGTATCCCATCTGTCTCTTCGACAGGTCATGTTATTAATGACACTGCCCGGGGATAGGTCGCCAAGTACCTCTTCTACCCTCCTTCGCTGATGGGAGAAGTGCCTGCATTCGAAGAAGGTGTGGCGTACATCGTCTATTTCCCCACAGTACAGACAGCTCGGGCTATCAACCTTACCCATTCTGTGTAGGTATTTGCGGAAGTAACCATGTCCCGTTAGAAACTGGGTCAGGTAAAAGTCTACCTCTCCGTGCGGTCGCTTCAACCATGGATCAAGTTCAGGGATTAGTTCCCTAGTCCACTTTCCTACGATGCTGTTGCTCCACTGGTCTTGCCAACGTCGGATCGATTCTTCTCGCGCCTGCATGGCAACAGCAGCTCTACTTGCTTGCGATCCGTTGTCATATATTGTTTTTCTTTCCTCAACGAGAAGATATATCGGTATGGTTCCCGCAACGACCAGGACAGCTTCAGCTGATACCGTGCGGTAAGCCGAAGATATTCGCAGCGCCCCTCTGCGTTGGACCGAGGTGAGGGCGACTCGGTTCTTCCGGTATTTCATTGCGTCCGCCCAGATTTCTGCACCATATAAGAGTATAGAATCCGAGGCTGATGCAAGCAACTTCCTTGTGCATGGCTTTGGGCCACCTGTGTTTGCCATTAATCTACTCAACTGCGCTATTATGCGCGCAGCTCTTTCGCAGGTCCCTCGTATGTGATCCGAGAAGTTGAGTTTGCTGTCTAACCTCACTCCCAGATATTTCGTTGAAGCGAGTGTTTCTATTGGCTGGTCCCCAACCATCATGTTCCTGGTAGTGGGAATACGTCTCTTTGTGAGGATGACGATCTCCGTTTTGGCTGTTGCTAACTGGAGACCGTGCTCAGCCATCCACCTATTTACATTACGCATGACCTGGTTTAATTTTAGCTGTGCCAGCTCGCAGCTTGGTGCTGTTATCACAGCTGCCACGTCGTCTGCAAATGCAACGAGGAAGGTGCTTTCTGGCATGTCTAATCGAAGAAGACTGTCGTAAGTTATATTCCAGAGATCGGGACCTAGTACCGAACCCTGGGCTGCTCCACCTGTTATTTTTACCCTTTTTTGACCGTGAGTACTTTCATATATTAGATACCTCTCTCTTAGGTAGTCCCTTAAAATTCCTAACAAATATTGCGGTACTTTGAAAGTGCTTTCTAGTGCCTCAAGCATGTCCTCCCACCTAGCTGAGTTAAAAGCGTTTTTGACGTCCAGCGTGACCAGCAACACTATAGGTCTTGCTCTGTGGCACGCTGTCTCGGCTTTCTTGACTGCGTCTATAACTTCTGCTATGGCATCTATTGTAGAGTGCCCCCTCCGAAAACCATGCTGTCTGGGCGACAGTCCTCCGGCGTCCTGTAACGCTCTGGTGAGGCGTTGCTTCAGGAGACTCTCCATCAATTTCCCTGCTGTGTCCAACATACATAGGGGACGGTAGGATGATGGAGAGTTGGGATCTCCTTTCCCTTTTGGAATGAGAACCAGTCGTGCTGTCTTCCATATGGTGGGGAAAATTCTTTCTTCGAGACATTTGTTGTACATGTGCAACATAAGTTCTGGGCAGTCGTTTGCAGCTAGTCTAATTGCCTCCGCGGGTATTCCGTCGGGCCCAGATGCTTTCCTAGGTTTCATAGTTCGCACGGCAGTTTTAAGCTCTTCTTCTTGGAATGGTTCCACGTTGCGATCTTCATGGGTAACGTACCCGCCCTCCCTAGGCAGTTGGGTGGGAAACAGGCCATCCACAATGTTCCTTATTTGGTTCTCGTCCATCAGCTGGTTTGGCGGACGGAACTTCTTCATTACTATCTTATATCCCTGCCCCCATGGGTCTCGATCCACTTCCTCGCAAAGCGCTTTCCAGCACTTAAGCTTGCTTTGCTTAATGGCAGCACTAAGAGCTTTCTTCGCTCCTTTGTACGCTTCCGACTTTTCTAGAGCCTCAGGCCTGCCGCGCGCGCGAGTTGCTAGCCTTCGCATCCTGTGGCATATTTTCCGCAGCTCCGCGATTTCGCTATTCCACCAGTATACCTGCTTTTTACCCCTCCACACTCCCCTCCGTGGCATAGAGAGGTTGCAAGCGTGGCGAAGACAGCTCATTGTCTTTTCAACCGTCTCTTCCGTCGGACTGGAGTTGTTGATTATCCGTCGGGCATCCCCCAGTACTGATGCGGAGAACGTGGCAGAGTCGACCTTGGATGCGTCCCATGCTTTTGTTCTGCGTGGCCCGTTCGGAATCTGCCTCTGACCGGGATCGTTTAGGTGGAAAGTGATGTAGTTGTGATCGCTGCCAGTCAGATCCTCTATGACTCTCCATCCAGCAGCGGTCAGGAGCAGGCTTTCTGACACTAGTGTTACATCGGGGATCGAGTATCCAAAGCCTGGCCGTCGGTATGTAGGGGTCGTACCAGTGTTAAGCACGTTCAAACCGAGCCTGGCTGCCATCTCAAGGACTAACCTTCCACGGGTGTTAGTCTGCGGCATTCCCCATTCGACGGCTCTTGCGTTAAAGTCTCCCGCCACAACCAGGTTACTAGTTAAGTCCCTCAGGTCGTCTTCAATAAGTTCAAGCTTCTCCCTGAACGTTTGAATGGGATCATTCGGGGACAAGTAGCAGCTTACTATTGTGGTATTATTCGTAGTTAGGCGGACGTAGCCTTGTCCGGCAACACGGTTCACAATATTGGCGTTTGCATCTGTCATCCAGATTGCGGCGGTGCCGGTGTTGTCTATATGCCAATCATTTCGGGCTCTATAGGGTTCGCTGATGATAACGCTGTTAGCTTTATGGTCTAAGACCAACTGTTGTAGTAGCTCATCAGCAAGTCTGCTCCGGTTTAGGTTGCCTTGGATAAAACTAATCACTATTGAATTGAGACTTTGGCCTTTGCAACAGCGAGTGCCGCTCTGAAAATGCTGCATGCTCCAGATCCAGGGACATGATCGAGCTTCTGTGTATTACACAGGTAACATTTTGGAGCTGCGGTACAGGCCGAAGCTTTGTGGCCGCTTTGCCCACACTTCCAGCAGGCGTTACTCCTGTCTGGACCCTTGCATTCTGCCTTCCGGTGTCCGTAGCCGAGACACCTAAAGCAGCGTTGTACTTCTGCTCGCTGTCTGATTCGGCACTGTATCCATCCGATCGGAATTTTACCTTTTTTGAGTAGGGCGTTGCCAATATTCTCGTCCACTTCGACGACCGCCATTTTCTGTTCTCTTTGGTTTGCTGCGAACACAGAGACCCGGAGAGGTCTAGTGATTTCTTCTTTTCCGACCTCCCTCCTTATTGCGTCTTGGATTTCTGTTTCAGTTGTGAGACAGTCCATGCCAAGTACTTCCAACTTCATCCGCTTGGAGAGCTGTTGTGCTTCACCGACCTCTCCTACTGCACTACCTATAGCTGCTCTGAAGGCCGTCTGGTCACTGCAGCGCGCCGTTTCAATCAGTACGTTACCAGATTTGGTTTTTCGTACTGACCGTACCACCGTACCTGTGTCATTAGGGCGGAGCTGGCCGCGTATGGCCCCTAGTACCTGGGCATAGCTTTTGCCTTCCACAGGTTTTACCACAAAAGTTGCTGCTTGTCTCCTCTTTCTCGCCCGTTTTTGAGCTTTAGGAGCTTGGACGGGGGTTGCCTGCTTGGCTGGCTGGGCCCGCTGTTTCAGCCTCCGGCGCGCTACGTTGGACCAAGACTCACCTTGTGAAAGCGTATTTGTTCTTTCATCTCGTTTCTTTTTGGCTTCCAAGTCGTCCGAGTGGGAATCTGAGCTCGTTCGTGCCCTCTTGCTTTTTCGGCCCGATTCTCTGCTCTCATCTACCTTTTGGGCCCTTAACGATCCCATGCAGCTTAACGCTTCCTCGAGAAGAGCCATACCGGTTTTTATGTCCTTGGACACGGTCTTCTGCTTGAGAGCGGTTTCCTGCATCTCGCGCAGCACTGATACCGCATACTCCAGCAGTTCGTCTTGGCTCTTCCCTTCGAGGCTTGTGTATGAGAGTGAGCCTCTTGGCGGAGTCGCACGTTTCTCCTTCCCAACAGCGCGCTGTGCAACGACATTGGGTGAGCTGACCGACGCTTTTTCCCTTGCAGTAGCAGGTGTGGACTGGCTGGGGTTATTGCGCAGCTGTGCTTTCGCTGCCTTTGTCTTTTCCGCCGATTCGGTGCCTTGTGTGGGCATTACCGACAAGGTCGCTTTAGCGGGGGTTGTTAAAACCGGCGATCTCAGCACTTTAGTGCTCTTCTTGAACACCGCTTCATCGCCCCTTTCTTTCTCGCTTTCTCTACTTTTATCTTCCTTTGTTGTTTTTATTTTGTTGCTCATTTGTTCTATTGGGTCTCCGCTTCAAGCCGCTATCTCCGCACGTTAAAGTTAAAGTTAAAGTTAAAGTTAAAGTTAAAGTTAAAGTTAAAGTTAAAGTTAAAGTTAAAGTTAAAGTTAAAGTTAAAGTTAAAGTTAAAGTTAAAGTTAAAGTTAAAGTTAAGTTTAAAGTTAAAGTTAAAGTTAAAGTTAAAGTTAAGTTTAAAGTTAAAGTTAAAGTTAAAGTTAAAGTTAAAGTTAAAGTTAAAGTTAAAGTTAAAGTTAAAGTTAAAGTTAAAGTTAAAGTTAAAGTTAAAGTTAAAGTTAAAGTTAAAGTTAAAGTTAAAGTTAAAGTTAAAGTTAAAGTTAAAGTTAAAATTAAAGTTAAAGTTTAAGTTAAAGTTAAAGTTAAAGTTAAAGTTAAAGTTAAGTTAAAGTTAAAGTTAAAGTTAAAGTTAAAGTTAAAGTTAAAGTTAAAGTTAAAGTTAAAGTTAAAGTTAAAGTTAAAGTTAAAGTTAAAGTGAAAGTTAAAGTTAAAATTAAATTTAAAAATAAAGTTAAAGTTAAAGTTTAAGACAAAACTTGAATTAATATCAAAGAGCACAAAATGTTGCATAAATATTATAATTGCATAAGTTGATAATAGGCAATAGCTTTACCGCGGCAGTCCCCGAGTGCCACACGTCCTTTTTTTTAAATATTCATTAATTTTCTAAACAAATTTTCCCAACAGTTCAAAATTCCTAAGCAAATTCCAACTTGACTACTAAATATTTAAGATTAACATGAAAAATTATCTATGATATTCGCACATGACTTTAGTGAAAAATGTTAGGGAAATAAAATAACACAAGTCAACTATTCAAACGTTTATCTCTGTCATTTATATTTGACTCAGTCTTTTGACAGTAATGCTGTTCACATTTTTGATGCGCCTTTAATCTCGAATTGCCTACCAACGCTTGACAGACACATTTACAAATCCTACGTATTATTTTAGCGATTTAGAAGACAGGCAAATTTATGTATGCATGATTGCAAAAGCACAGCTGTATGCTGTAAAACTAAAGAGAAAAAACTGCATACATACACACTTCATTACGTAAGTATATCATACATACATGCAGGCATACATCTGCATACTGTTAAAGACGATGCTATTGTTTTATGTCTGTAGGTTTGTACGTGCATTCTTGTGACTCAAATTTATTTTATTCATTGCAGGATTAACATTAATTTCAATTTGTCAATGTGTCAAAAGTGTTGGAAAATATATAAATGCATACATTTTGTTATTGTACTCTCTTGCCACTGTTATGCACGTCTAAGTTATCTTTATTGTGCATTTGTATGTTATTGCCTGCATGAGTAGGTTACTACTTGTACGACGTTGTTCATGCCGTGGGGCGATAATGTCGCTCATACGCAGTGTATGCCATGCACAGGCATTCCTCTATTGAAGTAGATTTTAACAATTGAAGCGGAGCCGCGAATAACGTTGTAAATGACAAAAAGAAAAAAATTTTTTTTTGGAGGCTTTGTGATTGTTTTTTGTTCCTGTATTGTTGGCTTGTCCAAAACAATGACATTAATAACTTATATGAAAAAAATTGAGGAATTTCAATTTCGAATTACAAGTAAGCGGTCATTTTAAAACTTTTTTCAGTGGAAAAACGTTTCATGTCCCAAACGCGACAGCAGTTAAAACGTTTTTCCATTATGCTCAACATCTGTACTGATGGCTTTTAAAACATTGTTCCACTGAGAAATACGGTTTGTAGAAACGGATTTAAAATGTTACTATCGCAAAAAAAAAAATATGTATTAGTTTGTTTTTAAACAAGGAGTATATTATAGAATGCTTACAGTTTATTTATTTCATACAAAAAGTTAATTCGGCATCAAAACAAAAATGTGTTCAAAACAGAAATGAATTCCAAAAACTGTGAATTAAGCTTGGTTTGCTTTGAGCCCATTTACACAATAACTTTCCAACCTATCTTTTTTGTTTACTTCTTTTTAAATATTAATTTCCGAGTGTTTTCACGGCAACTTTTACATAAAGAGGGCGAAAAACCATCGTGTAATGGTGCTCTTGCAAGTAAGAGATTTATATACTATCTTTATTTATTGCAGATCGATTTATAGAACTCTGCGTACTTCTCGGGCCAATGATCCTTCATCTGACTAACACTAAATTTTTTGCAATTGAAATAGCAACGACAATCACAAACCTAAATATAAAAAATAAATAAAATAAAAATTACAGCACTTAAAACGTTTTTCCACATTACTTGTTCTGGAGCGTTTTTTTAGGCATACTTTTGTTTTTCCTGGTTGTATATGCATTTCCACTATTTCTTAACTTTTTGGTTTTAATATCTTTCCAATTTTCAACATTACATTTCCTTTTTGTACTTCTGTTACACTTATCAATTACCTGCGACAACTGCGATCGTATCATTTTGCGTGTAACTAACAACGTTCTTCCACGGACTGACTTCTTCTAATTGCTTTATTAATTAGCCTTTTGTACGTAATTTTAACTTTTTTGCTGCTTTAGAAATGCAAGAGAGTTATGCTACGTTTCCACCAAACCCAAACTCCGTATTTGCCAACTCTTTTATGCAAAATATCTCTTGGCAGAAATGCAACATTTGATTTTTGCTTTCGCATTATTGATACCGAAGTTAAAACGCGTTATTCGATAGCTTTCGCTATATTTTTAGACATGTTTCAACAGTCTTACGAAACTGGCAAACACGGAGTTTGGGTTTGGTGGAAACGTAGTATAACAGTAACGGAAATCTGCAAAAAAAAACGTTTTGCAAAAATTGGCTTTTAAAACGTTATTCGCGGCTCTGCTTCAATTGTTATGAAGAAGACAATTGCAGCAAACGAAAGTGCGAGCAAGTGCATGTAATTATGTGCAATTGTATGTGTAAAATATGTTTATTTATTTTATCTGTCAGTACTTTCTGTGACTGGGAAACAGCCCGCATATTTCGTTAATGTGCTTTAAAATTGCATATCAAAGGAACACATGCAAGCAAGCATACACTGACGGCAAAGGAGAAGACTCAGGGCTCTTAAAAACAGACTCATATTTAAGTAGGGTTTTCCATGTGTTTCAATATAAAAGTTGTAGGGAGGAAAAGCTATAAAAGGTAAACTATATTGAAAGAAAAAGAAAGGATTTTTGGAAAAATTTAAAAATGTTTAAAAAATTTTAAATACGCGACATCAGGACGAACAAGGCGAATTCAAAGGTCTGTGCGGCGCAATCATTTTGCCTTTCAAGGAGCTGCCAGCGCAATATGTAGCTTCTCCAACCCAAAAACCCTAGGTTCTAGCGATCCTAATGGAACTGGGTGGTGGAGGGCGGTATGGCCTAGACGATTCAATATGGACATATCAAATTATTCGCGAGCTGGTCGGGCTTGTACTTTAATGATGCATTTCACCAAAATTCACCGGATCCACATCCAGCAAAGAATAATCAACATCGATCACGCTATACGAAACCTTCAGAGTCTGTCTCTACCGCTACAACAACAACGACAACAACAACAATACGACGGAAAAGTTGAAAGCTAGATCGGTTATACCTTAGTATTTTCTTCAAAGTCGTTTCTCCTGGGACGAAAGCCACGTTTGGTTGTTTTAAAATTTTTTTTTTTGCTGCATTTATATACTTTCACAGTAAATTAATGCGTTTCCAAAAATAGCACAATGCAAAGAACAAACGAGCGATGAACGAATATTATCAATATCAAACCGATAATTTTTTTAATAACAGATTAATAATTTTTCTTTAAACGATCAATAATTTTTTCGATTGTATATCGATCAATTATCTAAAAAAAATCAATAACTTGCCAAGTTTTCGAAAAAAATCCGTTGTCCTTTTAATAAAAAATCGAAAATTTACGGTTAAGAAGTTGATAACTTCTTGATAATATATCGATAGCCTCTAAATAACAAACCAATAATTTTTCGATAATAAATTGGTAGCTTTTCCGATACGAAATCGATAGCATTTTGAAAATTTTTCGATAATTTTTGATACAAAAAAACAAATCGAAAATTTGTGGTAAAAAAATCGATAACTTTTCGATAATAAGTCGAAATCCTCTAGATAATGAGTCGGTTAAATGTGTCTAAAAACTGGTTGCATGCCCATAACAATGCGACAACATTTTGATAAATCATCAATAAAAATTTGATATATAATCGATATCCTTTAATAAAAATCGATAGTTTCTTGTTAAGATTTTGATAAACTATCAATGATTTATTAATAGCTTTATGGTAATACAACGATACAAAATAGATAGCTTTTCAATAATAAATCGATAGCACTCCTCTAACAATCTGATAACTCCTCGATAAATAATTAGTAGCTCCTTGGTTACCTTAGTTAACGATAGCAAATTTGTAATACTACGATAACAAATTAATAACACGTCGATAAAAAATATACAAATACAAAAAGATATAACCTTCGAAAACCTGACCTTAAAGTTTTACTCCAAACGGTATCTGCTAGGCAGATGAGTTTTAACAGAGAAGGTTTAATTGATAGAAATACAGCCGGAGTATTTGCTAAATTAGCCCCGTGAAGCGACTACGCTTAAAAAAACGTTTCCTTGTTGAAAAAAACCTGTTTCCAAACTTTTGGTGTTGCTTTGCCGAAATTGAACACAGATTTTCGGTGTGGTAGGCGGAGAACGATACCACCACACGAGGGCAGTCGCACGTGGATGACACAAGTATAAAAAATCGACAACTCATCCGTAACAAACCGTTAATTTTACCGCAACAAAATGACAAAACGGTGTCCGGTCTACTTCTCGTTTTAAGCTTCTTATATTTCCTTTCTTATTACCTGCTTTTCTTTCCTTTTTTCTTTTCTCTTAAATGTTTTTAATATTCCAAAGTGCTACCATATAAGTTTTCATCACTTTATTACTTACTTACTTAATTAGACGTTAGCCGTTTAAAAGGTTATGGCCGTCCAACAAACCCCGCCAATCACTTCTCTACTGCGATTACTGGCATCAATTGGTACCAACAAAATGATTTAAATCTTCTTGCACCTGGTCTCCGCAGCAGATTACCGGTCACCCTCCTAATCTGCTTCCGTAGGTGTGTTCCAAGGAAAATATTCTCTTACCCGCAGCATTATCCCGCATTCACATTAAATTGGCCTCGCAAGCGTTGCCACTGTGCTTAGTTCGCTGAAGTGGTTTGTCGTTTTTCTTTCATCCGTCTTTTGTGATGCATAATTGCGTATAAAATCTGGAGATGTCGAAATCAATTTTTTAATATGAACGTGATCGCTAACCGATTTCTGAAGTTTTCATAAAGTTTATATATATTGACAAAAACAACGTCAGAGATAACCAAAGATAATCACGCGGCTGCCATGGTGCGGTGGGCACAGCAACATCAGAAACTTAGCAAATTTTTTTTTTAAATAGCAAGCTTCCGCCAAAACATTTTAACAAGCTATAAACATTTGTCTCAATGCGATAAATTGTTCGTAACCTGCCAATGTGCGGAGCGTATATAAACGTGCTCACATACCCACAGAGGACTTTCAAAACAATACAGAGCTTGCTAGAGAAATCTTTATCGAGAGACATAACCATCGTTCAGGATGTCAAGCGTAACATATTTGCGATTAATTTGTCATATTTTATTTAAAGATTTGGGAAAAATCCCATGTCATATTTTAATGTTTATTTTTTGCTGCCGCACTTTTGCTAAGCATTCACTTTTTTGCTTCGTTTTTGTTTTACTTATTTTAACATTCGCAATAGAGGTTCTAACTTATTTGGGGATAGTTTATGTACTACAGACAGCATCGCAAAACTAAAAAAACTCAAAATGTCTGTTTTGCCGGTATGAGAGTTTAAGTCTTATTCTCCTCTGGTGCGCTGCTGTAAATTTATTGTCAATTTTACTGCCGCACGTACAAACCCACTCATGAAAATGTTATGTATTGACTGGCCTGTCATGCAAATTATATTTTAGTTTAGTTTTCATGCACATTTTCAAACGTGACTTTGTCGCTTTTATTGACTTTGTTCGAACGATTTTCTCTTAGGCAAAATTTTTGGTAGGTAATAAGCAAACATTTGTTTTGAATATTTTTTTATGACAATTTACACTGCATAATTTCTGCACGTATTTAGAAAACTATGCTTAATTTTAACAAATGTCAATGGCAGTTCATTGTAATTAGTTTGATTTGTTAAATTCACGATAGCGTGTGATTCCAATTAGGCTTAGGTTTGGTTGGGTTGAACCGGCCGACCCGTGAGGACTATACATAGGCTGAATGAGACCGTATTATTACCAGAATTCAAATTAGGCTTAATACTCAGACAATTTTATATAGCACTTAAAAATCAAAGCGCAGTTATAGTTAAACTTTACACATTTACACTCAAACATATCCGTATCAACTGAAAAGATGGGCACCAGTACGTACACGAAACATTCCTTTCTTATTAATACGTACGAATAAGGCGGGCGTACAAATGTACAACTGAAGCCTATTTATGTATATAAGCCCGTTAATTAAGGGGTACGAAACATTTTTTTGCAAGTTTGTGATGGAAAACCTTAACTTAAACTTCTACCATGTGTAGGTGAGCGAAAATCGTAAACTGACACTGAGCTTGCACAGCATTGGTGCTAAATATATTACGAAACCGGGCTCCTTACTCTTGTGAACGTTTTTTCAAATATTCTCCAGTTTTCCAGCTCAATTGTCGAAAAGCTAAATAATTGATAAAGCAGTAGCGTATCCCAGCAACCACTGCTATTATTTTTTCTCCCATATCAATAACAATAAATTTTTATAAATAATCTTCTTAAGTGGATATTTGATCTCATATCTATATATATAAAAAGAAGTTTACATTTTGATTGTCACTCCATAACTCGAGAACGGATAGAAATATTGTCACGAAATTTTTAGGAAAGATACAGGAAGAAGAGGTGATGGTTTGATTTTGAAATCCCAAATCGGTTTAGCCATTCTTGAGTTATGATTTTTTTTTTTAGAAAAAATTCAAAATTTAAAAAAATCTATATATAATGGCCAGCGTGTATCTTTTACCGATGCAAATGTACAGCAGAGAGCAGTACAACCACCAGCAACAACATTAACTGCATTCTTTCAATTGTGCGAAAGCGATAACTTTGCCAGAACGTTGCTGTATTCAGATGTAATGCATTATTTCACTTGGACTGCAAAGAAATGGCAACGACGTAAACAAGGAACACCTCTTGCTGGCCATCCGGGTGTTTTTTTGGCAGATACCATGGGAAGATTGTACACAGTTCATCAAACCAATGCAGAATGTTATTATTTGCGATTGTTGTTAGTAAATGTTGTTGGGCCACGTTCATTTCAACAACTGCGAAGAATGAATTGTCATTTATGTATGACGTATCGTGAAGCATGCGGCAATTAGGTGTGCTTGAAAATGATGCGCATTTAGATTTAACACTTCACGATGCATCGATTGCTCCTTCTCCACATCAAATACGTATCTTATATGCCATAATTGTGTCAACATGTTTTCCATCAAATCCTCTTGAATTGTGGAATAAATACAAAGATTTTATGGCAGAAGACTATTTGATTCGAATGCGTCATCACACAAGAAACACTGATTTTCTGATTTCATTGGAAATGTATAATGAGGCATTGATAGCGATTGCAAATAAAAGATTAGGGCAATTAGGTTTGTCACCACCCAATCGTCCAATGCATAATTTATTTGATCGAGAATTGCAACGTGAATAACAGTATGATCCCAATGAATTGCAAACATTTGTGAATTTGAATGTTCCTAAATTAAATGACCATCAAAAACATGTCTATGATACCATCATCCAAACGGTATAAAATGAAGTCGGTGGATTATATTTTTTGGATGCGCCTGGTGGTACGGGAAAAAAATTTGTGATACCACTCATTTTGGCAGCCATTCGATCGCAACGAAAAATTGCATTGGCACTTGCTTCGTCGGGAATCGCTGCTACTCTATTGGATGGTGGACGAACAGTGCACTCTGCATTAAAATTGCCGTTGAATGTGCAGGTATGCTTATATTTATTGATTGATCTCTTTAAAATTTAATCGACATTAATTAAAATGTAATTATTTTCAAATTAAAAGGTGATTGAACATCCCACGTGCAATATTTCAAGAAATTCTGCGATGGCAAAAGTTTTGCAACAAGCAGTAATTATTCTATTGGATGAATGTACAATGATGCATAAAAACTCGCTGGAAACATTACATCGTACAATGCAAAATCTACGTCAGAATCAAGAAATTTTTGGTGGTACACTAATATTATTGTCAGGGGATTTCGACAAATATTGCCTGTGGTTCCACGATCAACACCGGCGGATGAGATCAACGCATGTTTAAAGTCTTCTCTTCTGTGGCGACATGTGCAAAAATTGGCATTGAACATAAATATGCGCGTTCAATTCCACAACGACTAATCTGCAGATCGGTTCTCGAAGCAATTGTTAAATATTAGCATTGGAAAAGTTCGATTCGATAATACAAATGGATTGATTACATTGCCGAACAATTTCTGTACCATTCTCCAATCAACAGAAGAGTTGATTGAAAGTGTGTTTCCAAATATTGTTCAAAATTACAGAAATCACAATTGGTTGGGAGAACGCGCAATACTGGCACCAAAAAATTTACACGTCAATGCAATCAATTATCGGATTGAAGAAAAATTGCCAGGTGCAGTGACATCATATAAATCTGTTGATAGCGCAATGAATGCAGATGATGCAGTGAATTATCCAATTGAATTTTTGAATTCATTGGAACTACCTGGTATGCCACCGCATTATTTGAATTTAAAGGTTGGCTCATCAATTATTTTACTGCGGAATTTAAATGCACCAAAACTATGCAATGGCACAAGATGAGTAGTAAAAAAATTGATGCCGAATTTAATTGAAGCGACAATATTGACCGGAACAGCGAAAAATTAAATTGTACTCATACCACGAATTCCACTGATTCCAACAGACATGCCATTTGAATTTAAGCGTTTGCAATTCCCAGTGCGTCTATCATTTGTCATGTCCATCAATAAGGCACAAGGAGAAACGCTTCAAATTTGCGGATTAAATTTGGAGGAGCCGTGCTTTTCACATGGACAGCTACACGTGGCCTGCTCAAGAGTTGGAACTCCAAATTATTTGTTTGTGCTCGCTTCCAATGGGCAAACTAAAAATATTGTATATCCAAATGTTTTGGATTGACATTAATAATTTTGAAATACAATGCATTCATTTCATAAAAAAATGTATAATCTTTCATTTCTTTTTTGGTTGATTACTACGAAGTGCAACGGGGTCCGCTAGTATTAAAATAAAAATATTCACATTATGGCATAATATTCACTGCAAATTTAATCAAAAAAAAAATTATATAATTCAATATCAGACTGTCCGTATTTACCATTTTAGTTCCTTTTTCAAGATTCAAAACGAATTAAGGATAAAAAAAAAATATTATTATTTTGTTTAAATTGAGCAAATTTGTATGGGAAATATTCCCCGAAATATTAAAAATAAAGAAATAAATTCGAGGCGTGATAAGCTGTGAAAAATATTTAGGCCAAGCTTCTCTGCTAACTTTCGTCGTGCTCCTTTTAAGTTCTCCTACAAGTTGGCGGAACGTGATCAACTTGTTTTAGACAAACTCTGAATAGCATCTGCAAAGGAGATCAATTTTCACTAAGAAACTTTTCATTGCATAAATACATTCGTAGTTTTTGAAAAATTACTGCCGAGTGGCTACTTCGCTTGGAAACACTTTTTTAATTGAGAATTTTTGAAAAACTAAGAGAAGACATCTCAAGGAAATTGTACCGATGATATAAATTGTAAGGTATATATAAGTTTTCGATAAATCCACTTCTAAAAAGTACACTTATCTACAAAAATAATCGTTCTTAACTCGATTATATTAGCCTTACTTGTATATTTGTACCTCTCTAGGCTAGGCGCGCAAAGAGGCCCATCCAGCGGCAATTATTGATAAAGGCAGTGGTTAAATAACTCGCTACAAAACGAGTTGTGCTTAATAGCGGAGACACGAACCTCTGTGTTACGGCGTGTTGTTTAGTGTTTTTAAACTATATTTATTTTAGATTTAAAATAATCAGATCTAAAACCGGCAAAAGACATTGGTCCTAGAAAGTTTCTAGTATTTTCCAAGAAGACGGTGTTATTTTATAACATAAGTTCTGATTGTTTACAGGGGTTTTCATTTGGTAACACTACGGACTCATTTAATCTATGTGAAGTCCTAATGGAACGGCCAGTTCAACCAAATCTTACCTTGTCTTTAGAATAAGTACTTTGTTATTGTACCAATTTTGGGTCACTGAATACGAAAATATAAACCAAATTTTGAAGTCATCTTTTATTTTAAAAATATTGCTGCTATCAAAATATATATCTTAAGAGTAACATTTTTAGAGTATAAATCACTTACAAAAAACAAGTTATGGTTATACTTTTAAATACTTTTTACATGAACCTAATCATTTTAAAATTTTTACGAAGTATTTAACCTTCTTTTTACCCAGCTGTACCTGTACACAGGATATTAAAACTTTGATTTAATAACTGTTGGTTGTACAGGTATAAAGGAAGCGAGGTAGATATAGAATCCATAAATCAAGATCATCACTATCCAAAAAAAATTGATTGAACAATGTCCATCCGTCTGTCTGTGCGTCCGTTAATGTGATAACTTGAACAAATAATGAGATATCTTCACCAAATTTGATATACGGGCTTATTTGGACCCAGGATAGTTTTTTTTTATTGAAAACGAGCGAAAAGGGACGATAACAACGCCCAATTTTTTGATATCGAAGATTTAGAAAAATAGAAAATAGATAATTCAAAAGCGAATACCGCTAAGCTAATGAAATATACGACGCAAAACACAAATTCCAAAAAGTTTTAGAATATGGCCGTAGCACTACCTACATTTAGAAGAAGTAAATTTGGAAGCTCAACAAGCCGTTAATCAAAAGTCGTTAAAGGTATTACAATAAATTTAGCAGAAACACTATACTTGTTAAATTATGTAGACTAAGCGAATATGTTCAAAATCGCCTACTTTTCCTAAAGGTCTAACCTTAAAAAAGTTTTGCAATAAATGTATGGTATTAAACTACATTTGACTGATATTGTACCTCAATAGTCGTATGGTAGAGCTAATAAAAAAATTAAAAAAAAAAATTGAAAATAGGCGTGACTCGCCATTTTTTTTTTTTTTTTTTTTTTTGTTTTTTTTTGTGCCCTTTACAAAATACTTTTAATGCCATAAGTAGAACAAATATCTCACAATCCGTACGAAATTTGGGGTAAAATTTTTTTTTCATAGCTACAACTATTAAACTGCATTTTAACCTGTTCAAGCTCATTATATATGTATACTTTTAGCTTCTTTTGAACGAAAATGAGTTCAGAATAGAACCATATATATTTTATTGCGAAGCCTTTTAGCACTATTAACCAAACAAAGCAAAAAACAACAGCGTTTCAAGTGCACAGCTGGGTATGCTATGTTCGATTTCATTCGAAACTAGACACGCTTACTTGTTTTATACTAATAAATATAATTACAATTGTTGGTTTTGTGTATTTAAAATTTTTTTCGTTTTTCCTAATTTTAAAAATTAATATTAGATACCTTTTTTTGGAGAGAATCGGGACAGGGAGAAGCATACATCTATATTGGGTCCCAGGGCATATGGGAATAGATGGGAATGAAAAAGCGGACGAACTTGCTAAAAAGGGCACATCCCTTGAGGCTTGCTCCGTAGATGTCCCAATTAGATTGGGCGAGATTAAGCGAAGGCGAGAGGAGCACATGATCGACCAAGCGGGAAAGGTGTGGGTTCAAGCGCGGGGCTGTAAAGTGTCGAAGATTATGTTTAGCTCTTACAACCTTAGACTAACACAGTTGCTTCTATCATTAAAAAGAGAGGACTGTAGACTCAGGACGGGTATTTTGACTGGACACTGCCTTCTGGCGTCACATGCCTTTAAATTGGGCTTGGTCAGTGATAGCACATGTAGGAAGTGCGGGTTGGAGGGGAAACGATCGAGCACGTTCTGCGCTCGTGGCCTGTACTTGCCAGACTAAGACTCCAGCTATTAGGAGTGATACAGCTGTCAGATCTAGAAGCAGCAAGTGGCTTAATTCTTAGGAAGCTTCAAGTATTTGCCAATAGGACAGAGTTAGTTTATAACATAGGTCCTGGTTTTTGATAGGGTTTTTCAGTTTGGTCGTTAAAACAAACTTCTGGTAACACTACGGACTCAATCAGTCTATGTGAGGTCTTCACGGACCGGCCAGTTCAACCTACCTACCCACCTTTTTATGGAACAATAAATTAGGAGCACTTTTCCTAAAAAAAATTACTTATTCAATAACGAACACACTAATCCACACAAATATATTAGAATTAAATAACATAAAAAGTATTTACCAATTCAATGGCATTTCTTTTTTTTTTCGTGTTCAAGTTTTATTACAATAATTTAGTATTGGTGACCACAAATATGCAATTGTGGGAAATTTATTGCATATTTAGTGCAAGTTTTCAATTGCAAAATGCAAAAAAAAACTGAAAGTAAACAAACTGAAATATTTGTATATGTGATTCAAATTTTATGTAACTTTTCATGAAATTGAAAATTTATTTAACACATTTAGAAGGATTTTCAATGGAGAGAAATGCAATAAGTAATTGTAAAGCCGATAATTGCTTTTCGGTGCTATATTTGGAAGTTTCTACATTTTTTTGGTGAGAGAATTTTTTTTATAAAAATATGCAGGTAAAAAATATATAAATATAAAAATTTGGCACAAACGCATTGCTACGAAAGTTCTATCTCACAATTTATTTAATAAATATGGCATTATTCAACCAAATACTTAAAACCTCTACAACTGGCGATATGATGCGGATCAAGCAGTTTTCTCTACCGTTTCGTTGAGAAGTAGAGGTCGTGAGAGGGCCACCTGGATTTGCGATTTGGTGCTATGTAATAATTGAAAGTAGATAGTACCAAAGACATCCTCATAGAGGGTTTACTGTTCAAGCAACAGACCAATTGAGAGACACTCGCGGTAGTTAAGAGTGGATAGCGAAGGAAGGAACGCAACTGCGATAGTTAAGCAACCGCTGAGTATGGTGCGAGGGATCCAACTCTATTAATAAATAATTATTTAAGCTAGCCTGCATGATAGCAACACTTACACCAATCTTGTTGAAAAGAGATTTCCAAAATGTCACAAAAGCTGTCACCTTACCATAAGAATCCCTTCCTAGGTGTTGCCTCCTTTATAGGGCTGTATTTGCCTGGCGCTAGCCGTGGAGTGAGAGATCAGTCAGCGGATTGCTTGAGAATTGAGCTCAAACAGTTACTTGCATGTGCTCTCTTAAATTGGTCTACAACCCAAGCCAGAGCTTAAAGGAAGAGCAATAAATAACGATCTTTCTTTTACTTTACCTAGATACTGAGATAAGCAGCCCAAGAAGGTATTTATGGAAACTTAAAACTTAAACCAAGAGAAACAGCCTGCGGTCAGACTAGGAGCCCTGTAATATTGTTTGGAGATTCCCTAATCTGAAATAAGAATAATCTTGCATTGGTTTGTAGAGAACTGAGTGCCTATTCAGCCTGCCGAGGCTATGTTATCAAGAAACCTTAATCCTCTGGGGTGTTCGATGAACACAAAAAATGGCTAGAATAAATCTTCCTTCAATTGTTGATTGTGAAGGCGTATCTCATCCCCCTGTAGAAAAGCCAACTTCTTTGTTCTATACCATTTTTTTTAAAACCTAAAAGTTTTTGGAATCATATGGCATTATACAAATGTAGCTGTATGTTTATTTTCTGTACTTGGTTGGTCATCTCTTGCACTAATTGCTTGAAACTACCGAAGTGTTAGAACATAGTTAAAGCTTCTTGTCTTATGAAGATCGGTAGAAGCTGTCATGTACCAACGAAGGCTTCGAGCGAACAGAACTCTTATAGGGGTATATCAATGACAATTTGTGCATGATCGCACCTATTTCGTGGAGCAAAGCTCTTATGTCAAAAGGATAAGAAGTCGAATAGTCTTTCGTCATTCCTCCTTAAGTATTAGGTCGGGTATGCGGTGAGATGAGTAGAGTCCCAGCCAAAAGGTACTCTCCCTTTTTCTAGCTTCCAATAGAGTTAAAAGCCAGTGGCTGTCGGGATATATTGGCTATATGAGCTGAGTATTCTGGACTGACGGTCAACTCTGGCTAGGAAAACTGGTTCTTTTAATGAGGAGATATAAAATACATCATTCAGAAGCCTTGGCAATGGATGAGATAGAAGCCAAATCGTGCATGCTCTTTATGTTGATTGTCTAATAGAGCGTTCTAGTACAGCGAGTATTACCAAAGTGTTAATGTCGATACAATGGACAGTGCCGGATAGACATTTTAAATGTTTCACACACAGGTTGAATTTGCAGGGCTTTGTGGTCTTCTGTTATGAGCTCGCTCCTACAAGCGGAAGTTTCCACTTTTAAGAGATAGATAGAATGCAAATCAGTCTTGTTGCGATTAGATAATTAAAAATCCTATAGATATTCAAGCTATCAAAGCGATGAGGTAAACTGCGGTGCAATCGGGGGTATTCTGGTATTGCCTCACCTCACCTGCGCTTTCATCGACTTTTTTTCAGACGAGGATCATCTGAGCACCTCACTATTGTGGCACTCCGGGTAACTGTTGCGCTGATATTTTAATCCACATCGGTGAAACAGAATCGTTCATAACTAGATGTAGGCAGAAAGAAAACGGAATTAATATTTATGGCCTCGATTTACTGCGACCTTTTCTAGATCTATTGTGCTTGACCTTTTAACTTATTGTAACGAATTTAGAGAAACTCCGCTTATTTGCAACCTTCTGCTAACGTTCAAATCGCTAAACTGGTGAATAAATTACTCCAATAATCTGTATTACAAAATGGTCTTTATTAGACTACTTTAAGAGTATTTCGCAATTAAACTTCACTTCGCAACTGACAGCGTGCTTAAATCAAACTGATTACGGACTATTCTGCTTGTGCTGCTTTTATACTCTCTGCCCAAATGTCTAGACGTTTCTTCTTCTAGAATCCTCTTCCTTTTCACCAGCCATACTCGCGTGTATTTGTAGTGTGTAACCATATGCGTGTGTTTATGTGAGTACTACTTCGTTGATGGTAACATGCGTTTGTGAGTATCTCTCTGCTGCTTGTATATATGTGTGTATATGATGATTAATGTGTTTATGTAGCTTGCTTTAATGTTGTTGTGCTTCTATTGAATAATCTTACAGATGGTAATATTCGTCACATTATTATTGTACGTAGAGGCTTTTCAGACTTTTTACTCCATATCAGAAGGATTAAGAGGCACGCCACCTATATAGGAGATGAGCTACCAGAGCGGCGCGTTCGGAGAATATGTGAACCGGTGTTTCATCTTCCAGCCGACAAAGGTGATAGATTTAAATAGTGGATAGCTTTTACATACTAAGGTGATATTGTAGACGGTAGTGTCCAGTATATTATGCAGTGAGATTTCGAAGGTGCTCTCCGCTTACAATAACGAGTTTGCTGATACTCTCGTTGCTGATTGCATAAAAATTTGGCTCGTCTTTTATTTTAACATTCACTACAGTGTTGTCTGAACTGTTTTATTTTCAAAGTACTTATGGTTTACCTAGTACGTGCCCTTGCCAGTCCCCATAAAATCTCTGGTGTAAAGAATGCTGTACTCAGAACTACTACGGGATATCTTTTTATGACCACCGAATGTCATAAACAAAGCAAAGCCAAATAGCTCAACACTAAATAACACAATGAAGTGTGAACAAATAGTTTTTGTTTGATGATCACAAATCAGGATACCCTAGGAAATAACTGCTTTATATACCCCCCCTTCCTGTGGGTTAAAAGAGCATCCACATAAGCGTTTTGATAAGATCCGTTACCTACCAATGCAGCCGATTGATCCAGTCGGGCATAAAGAATCTTTAAACCAAGTCCGCAGAAAATCGGTAAATGTCTTGGCCACGATGCGCCCGGTGAGCCGCCCCGTTATCGAAATATATAACCCTAATCTTGCAGAAGAATAAAGCACATTACCAAGGGAGACACGAATCACCCTGTCTCCATGACACCAACCATCTCTTCATTTGTAATGTAGAACCTATGTCTCTTACACCAACTTCCTTATCGTCCAATCCTGTTAAACTGCTAGTTCCCTTACACTCCCGTTGAAGGACTATGATAACATCTTGTGAGCGGTCGCAGCCGCTGAATGGCGCGCAGCATAGTCCTTTGCTGGGTAGCCTGTTGCTTATTACCTGCATGTTCCTAATGTCCCGGAATCCATCCTAACAAAACCTCGAATTTTATCCCTAACTGTGCAGCTTTTTCAAGGGCTAGGCAAAAATATTGTACTCTTGCCTCGCGTGGACCTCCGAACGATTTATCGAGAGCCGTTCTTTTCTTAAGCTATTTGGGTTTTTTTAACTTTGGCATCACATTGCATTTTCATCTCTACTACTAACTTTCTGCTTCCGCGGTAGCTACCATTCAACCAGTGGCGTAGTGAGGTTTTCTTGCGCCCGGGGAAAATTTTTGTTTTTGGTGCCCCCCTCAATTGATACTGAGATAGTCAAGAGTATTTGAAGTGCCAATCGCAAGTTTGGAAAAACATCTTCTCCATACGAGGTTATTAAAGTAACTAATTTCAACTTAGTTTTAAATAAATTTTTTTTTCTATTGCGAAGTAATATTTTGCAGTCACATATTTCGATAAAAAGTTCTGTTCCATCGAAATCTGTATTATAAAATCCACCCAAGTACTGACAATTTCTTCCTAAGTCATTATTATCCTTGTTCAACAAATTTCCCATATACAAGAGAAACCCAAATTTAAAATAAAAGTAATTTAGTCGTGTAAATCCTGTACGTATTTCTTGTTGGAAACGATCTAGAACACTTTTCATAACGCGAGAAATTTCACATTCTGCGGAAAGACCAACATCTCTATCCAATTTTCCGGGCATTTTTTAGCGCCTTCTTACACGGTTTACTATATCAGTATCCCATATTTCACAAAGAGACTTCGCTTTTTCTATTGCTTCTTCAAAGAGAGTGTCTAAACTTTCGGATAATTCCGTCGCAAATGATTTAAGATCATGATACGATTCTCTAAAATTCTTTCCGGATTTTGTAATCTGAGCTGCACACCACCAATGATTAAGATTTCACACCAGAAATGAACTAATGTTATGAAACTAAAATTTAGTATATTTTTCAGCAGAACTTCAGCTTCGCTTCTGGTATCACTTGTGGTGTTATTGTCCTCTGCCAACTGTTCTAAGTGTTCTACTATATCAATTTAGGGCGTTGATCAAACAATTAAAAAAAAGCGTTGGATGCGTGAAAATTCTATTAATAGTCAACCGGTTACGCCCTCATAAATGATATTTTCATATATGCATCCGTACGATCAACTGAACCTTAATCAGATTATGCTTCACCTAACACTTGTAGAAATTTCACGCGCTCAATGCTTTTATTTAATTGTCTGATTAACGCCCTAAACTGATGAGGAGTGTGATGGCTAGTACCTAGAACCCACTTAATTATTTTATAGCTTTTAGTATTATTATAACTTCATGTAAGTATCGTTTTCAATAAAACCGTTTAACTTACAAATTTTTTATAATTATTTTGTTTTCAAGTTTTTAGTCCTTATTTAACTTCCTGTTATTACCCACTCTATTTAGTTCATTTAGTGTCTCATTATTACAAGAACCCTTTCCTGACAATTTGTTATCATCAACTTCCTCAATACATAATCCTTCCAAAGACTTTACCCGACTCTGCGCCACGTAATGAAACATTTTTTTTAATTATTGTATTTAATATCAAAATTTTTTTCCAGAAATCACTTATAATAAAAGTACAAATAATCCAGGAAGTTCTTCTTTGTGGAACATTTGGCGCCCCCTGTGAGTAGCGCCCGGGGCAAGATAACCCCCATGCCCCCTCACTACGCCACTGAATTCACCCTAACCTACTCCGCAACTGTTATTCCATTGAATTAAAATAAAAATATTCATATTCCTAAAATAATAATTATTTCACTTTTACGGATTTTATTCAATTATTTCCAAAGAATAAAAAAATTTAAAAAAAAAAAAAAATTTTTTAATAAGCTTTTATTATTGGTTAATAAAATTAACTAAAAAGTAAAAAATAAATTTACTGTAAAGAAATATAACACTTTATAAGTTCACTGTAACCTTGAACTATAATAAAGGTTTCTTCGTCTGCGACAAAAAATTCCATATTGTACATAATTATATATTTTTAACATTAAAACTTTACACCTAAATTATTAAACCTTACGGTATATATCGCAGTCCTAATTGTTCTAATAAAACCAGGTTAAATTTTGGTGGTATAATTAAGAACATTTAGGACCTTCTTTTCTTGCTATCACAATGTAACACGCTTTTATAGAACAATTAGGACTGTGATATAAACTGTAAGATTTTTTAACACTGGGTCACAAATTCCAATTTTTTTCTGCACCAGAGACGCCATTATGAAATTCCTACGTAAAATCACCCCCTGATTTCCAAAATTAACGCTATTTTTAATTCTATGGTAACGTATTTGAGATATTTACAATAATGGTTTTTTGCAAAAAAAAAAAAAAAAATGGGTCCACTTAATCATATATCTCAAGAATAAATTAAGAACTTCCAAAACGGTTTTAAGCTTTTAAAAGGTAATAAAATTTGCTATAAACCGTGGTTACAACACTTTATGCTAGGCCCTGCATATTCAAAGATAACGAACAATCATTACGGATTTTTTCCATTTTTTTGTAAAAATATAAAAAAAATTGTATTTTGGGAGGAAGGATCTCGAAAACTTTTAATTTTTTTGCAGATTTGTTTTTTTCTCTCTAAGCTCTGTTTAATTGCAAAAAAATAAGCTTCCATTCAACAAAATCGATGGAGTAATACAAAAGTTATAGAAAAGTTGATAGAAAATTTGATTAGCTTTTACAGGCTTCAAACCGTTTTGGAATTGCTCAATTCGTTCTTGAGATAAATATGATTAAGCGGACCCACTTTTTTTTTTTTTTTTTTTGTGAAAAAACCGATATTCGTAAATATCTCAAAAACGTTACCATAGATCTAAAAAGATCCTTGATTTTCGAAATCACAGGGTGATTTTGCATAGGAATTTCACAATGGCGTCTCTGGTGCATTTTGGCCGAAAACCAGTGTAATTTACGTGAAAGTTTTAATGTTAAGAATATATAATTATGTACAATATGGAATTTTTTGTCGCAGACGAAGAAGTTTTTTTTTTTTAAAAAGTTTTTGTTTTCTTTAATTTTATTTTTTACTTATTAGTTAATTTTTTTATATCATGATCCAAATATATTAGGGCATATTCATAATCGAAATAAAATGTGACTAACTTAGTTGAAGAATTTTTGACAGAGAGCACATATAAAATTGTGTCAAACAGTGTTAACCAACATAAAATCATATTTTATTGTGAATTTGCCTATGCCGCGTTCAGTTAAAACTACTCATTGCGGATCTCTGCTCTGTTTTAAAATAAAATTCCAAATTTCGCTTAGCTAAAATTCCATCGCCAAAAATCTGTGGAACAAAATCAAGTGCGCAGAAAATTGTGCAACGTTTAGCGATAACAGCCTAACTTCTACGTTCTCATATACAGAAACAACTTAGGCTTTTATGCCAAGGTGAGCATAAATCTTTACCGATAACTCTGTTATCGATTAATTTCTCGAATTCGCGCAAATAAATATTGCATTGTCATGGGAGTTATACAAGCGTGCAAAATTTCAGCTCAAGCGGACACCGGAAAGTGTATCAAATTTAAATTGCAAGATTTGATTAGAAACAACAGCCAAGTGAAACTAAATAAGAGCTTATAATATATTAATTAAAATAACAACATTTATGTTAAATAAAATTCCAATGCTTATTAATGAAGTGCTTCTGGCATAAGTACATGTGTACTCAAATATTATGCATTTGTGACATGAATTTGTTTTTACTTCATCTGTGTATTACAAATATTTACATATCACATTCCCTCTCCTACTTACACACTTATTTACATTAATGCTCTGCGTTTTCATAATAATTTTAAATTTATTATTATTATTACAAATATGCTTCATATTTTCAATTTGTTTTGCAAATTTTCTTTTTTTGCAGGTTTCATTGGCAAAATCCACACAACAAACCGCATTCACCGGTTATGGTGTCAGTAGCGCAAATATGGATGGTGAAATTGTACAATATGATATACCGAAAAATTCATATAAAAGAGCAAATTCGGATATCAATTACGAGGTGTGTAGGTTTGTAGAATTGTATTTAGATAAGTAAGCAATATTCCATATCTGCATATAAATTTGTATATTTGAGTATGTGCTCTTATATGGATTGCGAAATATGTTTATTTAAATCAGTAAAAATTTAATTTTCAATTAAATATTTGCATTCTGTAGAATTTTTGTTGCAGTTAAATCTACTAGATAAATACAAATTTTCGAACAAAATGGAACTCAGCTACGCAAATCACCAGTTTCGCACAAAAGATTTACTGACTACCACCGAACTGCTGCAATCGGTTGCACCTACACCAACTACGACTGAATTCCAGCTATATAAAGTTAAATTTATTAATCAAATGCAGCTACTATTTTAGAGCCATCTTTGACTGAACTAGTTCAGAACGCGTTCAAAATGTTTGCAAAGGGCGACAATTGCCATTTCGTAGCACATCACAATGGTTAAAGTATCCGTTGAAAGCACTGCGACGGGCGAGAATTACTTAGAATGAGTACCGTCTCTTAAACAGATAGGTCTGTGCTAATTTGGTACTAGTTTGATTCGCTGTAGGGAAATTTTAGAGCACTGTCTCATTTCCATTTGGCCCAAATCGCTAAAGTTATTTGAGTAAAAAAGTTGGAGAAGGATGATTCATTCCGCTTTTGGAATGAAAACGAACAAAGCGCTCCTCAAGAGTGCGAAACGTACAATGTTTTTGTTGCTATTTTTGTTGCTTTTATTGTGATTGCTGTTGTTTTTTGTTGTTGCTGCTGTTGTTGTTGTTTTTGCCATAAAACACAAAACACTTCCCGTAGGCTAAGCAAATACTGCAGCGGATTTGTGCAGCCCTTTACCGATTTAATCCGCATTACTCTGGTACTAGAACTTTCTGCCAAGAAAATGCTTGTTTTAACCCCACAAAACTTTAATTATATATTTTCTCCACAAGATTCCATACACATCTCAGCGCATCTCTCTTTCCAAAAGTTTCGCTAGCTAAAAACTGCATTTTAACGAACTGCTAAGCAGTCTTCATTACTCTTCATCAGCGGCTTTGGTTTTCGCCTGAATCTGAATCTTGAAAAGCAACTTTTGTAATATGCAATTATTAACATCTTTGCTTCTTTTGTAGTGGCAAACTCATTGAGGTATGCAAACTGATTATGATGTTAGTTTTAGTCTCATGCCGCGTACCTAGAAATTGTTCTATGCATGGCAGTATTTTTTATCAGCGCCAAAACGGGCAAACTCTACTCAAGAGTCAGAGGGACTCCACTCGAATTATCTTTTCTTTGTTGGTGGTTTATTTGTTTGACCCGCAGACTCATAAATGTATTTATCCCCCGCCCTTAATTTTTTTCGTACACCTTTGCTATTGCATCTTCGTCCTACCCCTATTTACCGCTCTCGAGGCTCCCTTCTTCCTACCGCGTTTCTAACGTGTTATGATTGCTCTCCTTGGATTGTCACAGACATCAGTTCTACAATCAAATAAATTTTTTTCCAAAAAAACTCGTACAATAAATTGAGGGAAAAAATCAAAATTGTATGCACATAAAACTGGTTGCATTCAACAATTTAAACTTTCAAAACGGTATCTTAAAAACTCCAAAATTGTATTTTGCTTGTTGCTACAGATATATCGCCGTTCATATAAGAACATTTACATTTTTACATGTTCCTTTCAATAGCGAATAGGGCGGAATATTAGGCCTATTTTATTGTTTACTAATAATAACATTTTATTTTAACCTTAATTCTTGGGAACTGTATTAATCTTAGTCACAAAGGGATCAGTACCAGTTAGCAAATTCCAGTTATGAAATATGAAAAAAAAATGTAATCTTTGTGAACTTATTAGCATGGTTTCATGTCGAGGAGATCAACTACCTCTAATTTAGCAGTTTTCTCCGAATACTGCATTGAAGCTTTTAGTAACCGGGCCCAAGTTGACACCGCGTATACTGATTTTTCGAAAGCGTTGTATAAAGTTAATCATCGTATCTTATTATCGAAGTTACGGTGGTTTGGCTTCCACTCAAGGTTTTTAACCTTCATGTGCCCGGTAGTCTACATTTGTAGCAATTTGGGGAAAAAAGTCAAATAAAACAAAAAGTTTCGAAACAAGGATGCCCGAGGTTTTCAGTAGCTCCCTAAATATCAATTCTAAGTCGATTAAGAGCATAATATCACTCGAACTATTATTTGCCTGACCCCCAGGCCCTATTTGAAAAAAACATCATCTTGCAGCCGGTAGTCTACATTTGTAGTCACCATATACAATGTATGCAAAATGTCATTATATAATTGAATTCAGCTTGTCGCAACATGATTTTTTGCAACTGCCACTACGCTTGCCTTACCCAAATACGTTTGTGTGTACGCATGTGTACATGCATGGAAAATTTTAACGCGATTTTGCAATTTATGATTAGAATACCGGCGATCGTACGAGTTCCAACCCAAACGATATTGGCGCAGGTGGTCTGATTTGTATCAATACTGAAGAATCTGACGATGAAAGTGAATTAGTTATTGAAGAAGATGACATGATGATGAGCAGGAAGAGGGCGCAATATACGAAGCAGATTTCGAGGATGATTTTGATTCAGGAAAACCACCCAATACGCAACGACATAATGCGTTGATCGCTAAAGATCAAATTGCAAGGCTTATGAAGTTGCCTAGTCAATCTGTTCGCGTAAGTGACCATAATGTATTTCGGAGCAATGGTGTGGGCCCAACTCGGGCTACCCGCGGTCTAAGTAAGTCTGACGTCTTTGAGTTGATATTCACTCCATCAATGCTTCAACAAATACTTATAGATACGAATGAAAAAGCTCGAAAAGCCTATAAGACTTGGACTGAAAAAAACTACACCACAAATGAAAAAGAGCATTTATAGGCCTTTTGTTACTAGCTGGTGTAAATAAATCGAATGGCGAAGATCTGGATATGCTATGGAGCCTATACAGCGTTTGCTATAACCGTGCAACAAGGCCCAAGTCACGTTTCAAAGAAATTTTTCGATTTAGCGAGCTTACAAGAGCAGCTAGACTAGAAGGCGATAAGGCTGCTCCAATATCTGCATTGTAGATGCAAATGAACGCAAACCTTACCAACCGTCTGGAGAAATAACTGTGGATGGGCAACTATTTGCTTATCGCGGCAGAACTAGGTTTACCCAGTACATACCCTCTAAGTCTGCCAAGTATGGCATAAAGGTATGGTTTGCGTGTGATACTAAATCGTTCTATCCACTCAAAAGTGAGATATATACGGGAAAGAACTCAAATGCTAGTCGAGCAACCAACGTAGGAGAAGGTGTTGTGTCAAGGTTAGTATGCCATTGGGAGAACACCGGAAGGACTATAGTTCGTGACAATTTTCTCACATCGCTAAACGTGGGCAAGTATTTAATGTAAAAAGGTCTTGCTCTTCTTGGTACTGTTTGCCAAAATAAGACTTTTGTACCAAATGAAATGAAGGCTGACCGCAATCGAGCAGAAGATTCTACCCTTTTCGGGTTTCTCGATGGCAAGTTTTCTTTGGTATCTTATGTCCCAAAAAGAGGCAGAGCAGTCATAATACTTGCCATTACACCTTTGACAGATTCAATTGTAGTTGAAAAGAAAAGCAAGTCACAACAAATTAGGCGTCGACGTAATGGATAAAATGCTTTCTGCATATTCAACGAAGCGCAAAACTTTGCGTTGGCCCTTGGCCATGTTTTATAACATGCTAGATATAACTGCACTTGCATAATTCATCATTTACTCGAAAAACAATCCATATAACCCTCTAGATGGATCCCTTGCTGCCACTTCTAAAGGTGATTCATCCATTTTACCTGATATTTCCAGCGACAAACAACCAGCTTATCCTGCACGTTGTCAGCACTGTGAAATGGGAAATCGTAGTTGTTGTAAAAAAGCTCTGTGCGATGCTCATGCCGAATATATACTTTGGGAAAATGCTGTTCAATTCCTGAAAACTAATACATTTTTTGACTTAAAATTATTACCTGAATTCAATATTTTTAAATAAAAACGTTGGTACACACGTACATGTCAAATAATCACCATAAAAGTCTATTTTCTAAACATTATCGTGGTTTTACATACAGTTACATGCTTGCTACAAATGTAGACTTCCGACCGTGTACGTAAGTTTTATATCCCGGGCACATGAAGGTTAAGCTGGATCAAATCGTATCTCTCAAATCGATCTTGTTCAGTTGCAGTTGACGGGGTGTCGTCGTACTCTTTCATTGCTTCTTCAGGCGTTCCTCAGGGAAGCATTTTAGGTCCTATTCTTTTTGTGATTTTCATCAACGATATTACTAGTTGTTTTAAATTTTCAAAATGTCTCTTGTATGCTGATGACATAAAGATTTTTAGTAATATTACGTTGACTCGTTGAAACTTCAGAGTGATCTAGACAATATTGTAGCTTGGTGCCAGAAAAAGATGCTTCCCTTAAATATTAAAAAATGCTCCCGTGTCTCCTATTCCAAATCCCGCTTCCCTATCCCTACTTCGTATTATATTGCAGACTCACAACTAAGCATTGTTTCCAAAATCACTGATCTTGGGGTGGCCTTTGACTCGAAATTCACATCTCAAAGCCAATTTAATTATATTATAGCTAAATCTTACTCAATGCTGGCTTTTGTCAGACGTTTCAGCTTAGATTTCTCGGTTCCGTATACCTTAAAAACTCTCTTTACCTCACTGTTGCACTCGAGACTTCAATATGCTGTTATTATTTGGCGTCCGTATTATTCCTGTCATATAAGTCGTTTGGAGAGAGTTCAGAAAGTCTTTATAAAGTACGCTCTGCGTCCCCTTCATTTTGATCCTCCTGTTCCGGCTTATGAATCTAGATGTATGCTTATTGATCTCAAGACATTATATTGTAGGAGAACTTTCCTATCTCTCACTTTCATTTTTAATTTAATATCTGGGGTGGTTGACTGCCCCTTTTTACTTGAACGTATATTCTTTCTTATTCATTCCTAATATTTGTTTAAGGAATCATGGCACATTTTATGGTGGGCTGGCGAAGACCAATTATGCGGCCAATGCTCCTGTTGTTAGAGCTCTAAAAGAGTTAAAATTGCTCCAAAATTCTTCAGTTTTGGACTTGTCTACTGTGAAAAAATATTTAAAATTTATTTATTTATTTTTATTTATTTATTATTTAAAGTCGACGACAAACTATGGTCGACTGCATAATAGAAAAGATATATAAATATACAACTCAAAAGATAAAATTTAAGATATATCGAGATTTCAACAATGTTATATTACAAACAAATATATATTAATGAACAATACTCTTTAATTTCGGAATATAATAATAATAAGAAATATGAGCAGAAATAAGATATTATACTGAGATCTTATACTGGCGGAATGCATCAGATTCCGCTCAGCATGATTTCGGAATACAGTGGATTCCAATCTTCCTGTTGGAATGCAACAAGATTCCAATCAGCATGTCATGGGAATCCGGCAGTGCTAAGAGTAGTGTAATGAAGATACGCCATCACACGGCATAAAAAGGTAACATGACCTGTGTTGTTGGAATGCACCGGATTCCAATCAGCTCGATGCCTGACCCATAAGATTATACTGCAGGAATGCATACGATTCCGGTCAGTGACTCATCAAAAAATATATTTTTACGTTGTTGGAATGCACCAGATTCCAATCAACACAATACTGTCTTGTTCCTTCTTAATGATACATGTTGATAAATGTTCCTCCATCCTTAAATGAGATAGTTCCTTTTTTTTATGGAAGAAATAAAATGCCGGCGAATTAAATTAGCTTGTATCTCTTAAATTAGATAGGCAACTATTGCATTACGTATAGTGGCAAAAGTACATTCAAGACTGATACAGCTATACAAGTCATTGTAGTGCGCGCACCAGATAAGAAGAGGATTATTTTTAGCAAAGTTTCGTCGACAAAGGGGTAAATAGAAAGGAACGTAGTGTCTGGATACTCTAGGGGGAACCGCAAAAAACAAGCGGCTGAGAAGGTCCGCAGAATCAATTTCTCCAATAATGAGCTTATGGATGAACAATAACCCCAGTAATATTCTCCGATTTTCCAGAGTGGGCAAGTTAATAAAAAGAAGTCTACTTCTGTATGTAGGAAGGTGGAGACTTGAGTCCGAATTAAGGCCGCGCAGTGCAAATATCAAAAATTGCTTTTGAACTGACTCAAGACGCTTTATATGCTTTTGAGAAACAGGGGACTAAACTCATGAGCAATACTCGAGTATTGGACGAACCAGCGATGTGTAAAGAACCTTAGTGAGGTACGAATCATCGAACTCTTTAGCCCATCTTTTAACAAATCCAAGTAAACCCAACGCTTTGTTGGCAATACATGACATATGCATGTCAAAATTCAATTTCGGATCAAAAAGGACACCTAGATCATTTGCAATGGATATACGCTCCAAAGGCGTACCATCTATTACATAAGGTTTCAATGCTGGCTTCACTCGGTGAAATGTCATATGCTTACATTTAGAGAAATTTAAAGCTATTAAATTTGTTGTGCACCAACATTGGAACGAGTCCAAGTCGGCCTGAAGAAGATCCAAGGAACTCAAATCGGTAGGACAGTAAGTGTAGCAAAGTTTTACATCATCCGCATACATTATAGTATGGGAATATAATATTGTCTGTGGCAAGTCATTAGCGAAGAGGGCAAAGAGCAAACCTGTTAAATTAGTTGGTAGTCTATCTTTACCTGTAACTAGTCTGTAAGAAATGTAATAATTTCAATACTAAATAAATATTATTATTATTTTGCTTTTCACTGCGTTGTTAAATTTCCCTTGCCACTGGGTTTATATTCAATCAATAAATGACATTTACTATTTTAGTTTGTTTCACACATATAACTGTGCATATAAATCTTAACATACATACATAAATAGTTGTCATAAATAATGCCTAGCTATGGTCAATTGACGGATTTAACTAAATGAAGGTTTGGTGATTGGAAAAATTTTATTGTGAAGCTTAAATAAATAAACAATAGCAATCGGTTGCCAAATAAACAGATTTAGATATTCAATACGGGCTTCAATCAATTAGTATGAATAATAAATTATAGCGGATTATCTCCTAAAAATATTTTGTTAAACACGTAATAAATACTAAGTTCGAAAAACATCAATCCGGAACTTGTTGATGGGCCGTCGAGATTCGCTTCCAATCTGTTTCCTGCTACTTTTAAACAGTTCCTACAAATTGGTGAAAAATTACCTACATACATATTATTTTACATTATTAAAATTACTGACTTCTACCTGATTCAGCCACACAAATCGTTCAGTAAAAACTACCCCCGGGTCTGAGTGAACAAATAGCACATACATATACACATTACCTACAAATTATAAATACAAGACCAGCGACAACAACAGAAAATCGACGCTGATGATGGCACAACGCCGAAACCGGTTTGACTCGAAACCAAATTTGTTAAGGGATGACGGAAAATCGTCCAATATACAAATAATCCACTGTATCGGAAAATAAACAAAACAAAAAGGGCTCGTGTAATTTATTTGGCGAACGTATCTAAATTTTGTCTGAAATGATCATGTTCACTGACGCACACAAGGGCAGACGTGTGGCTGGAGGTCAAAAAAATAAGGGTGGTTCAATCCTTTTTTCACAAAATACACTAACTGCCATAAAACCAATTCTCACCTAATTGGATTAGGATAAGTCGATGTTTGTTCTATTTGCGGCACTAACAGTTTTGTAGAGAAATGCACTTAAAAGTGGTGGTGCCACGCCCATTTTCAAAAGTATTCTTCAATACTCGATATCTGCTTTACCATTTCACTGACATGAAGTATTAATTCAATTTGGTTAAACATATATCGTAAGAATTTCGAATTTTTCATGTACAATCATCAGCAGTTGTCACTTAGCCGCCTATGCTAAATATTTTGGCCGCTTCGTTGGAAGTAACGCCGTAATTACCGTCGGCGTCACGGACAATACCATAAATCTTCCGAAGAACTTTTCTCTTGAACACTTCTGGCGCCGTCTCATCTTCTCTCGACACCGTACATGGTTCTGATCCATACACCTGGACAGATATGAGGAGCGACTTTTAGAGCGTGATTTTTTTCGTCGAGTTTATTTAAAATAGACCTTAAAAAAATTGTTTAAGTGTACGTGGTCCTCACCCGATTTTGTTAATTTTTACTTAAGGGCCCTTTTAGTTATTCGAATAATTAGATTACGCGAGTATTATTTTGACCACAAGAAACCCTCTAGGCCATACCGCCCACCCACCACATATAACCATGAGGAACTCGGGGTCCACAGGTCCTAGGCTGTTAACAAACAGCATTCGCCATAGGTAGGTGAGGTTGAAAATTGGACTGGAGAAGCTATATATTGTGCTGGCAACCAAATGAAGAGATTGTGCTACAAAACCCCTTGAATCAGTTTAGTATTTTAGTCGCCTCTTGCGACAGTCATACCTGCTGCGGGTATTTTCTAAGCCCCTTACCCGCTGGAGTATTATATTTCTATCGTCACGTTAAGTGGCCTCTCGTGTTCATCCGCTTCCAGAACGAAGGAATAAAGTCACAGATTCTATACTTTTCATCAATAATCTCCATAGGGATGATTCGTTGACTATTCTAACCATATTTCGCATGATTTTCGGTTTGTAGATAATTACATATGTTGATTTTTTCCTTAAGGGTAACAGTTTTCTCCGATCGCAAAGATATTACTTGGGTACATGGCCCGTTCTCTTAGTCTTGTATATTTAGTTTAGAAAACTTGGAACATTTTTCACGCTCTCCAGACTGAGAAAATTGATCTATTGATTTTACGGGCGTGGCTTGGTTAAATGAATTCTATATCCAGCTGGGTATAAAAAATAACTGCTTACAATGAATATGTCGTCCAGCCTCTATATAAAATTTACTACTAAAATCGACCTCGTCAAACTTAAGCTTGCTTATTTACTATTGGCGCTTAACCGCTCAAAAGGTTATGGCCGCCCATAAAAGCGTGGTTTCTCTCTACAAACTGGCGCCAATTGAACACACCAAGGGAGTTTAAATCGTCTTCCACCTGGTCCTTCCAACGGAGTAGGGGCCACCCTCTTCCTCTGCTTCCCTAGGTAGGTTCCGATAGAAACACTTTCTTAGCCGGAGAGTCATCTTTCATTCGCATAACATGGCCTAGCCAGCCCAGACACTGCGTTTTAATTCGCTGGACTCAAACTTAAGCTAGTTATTAATAATTGAAGCAATGCTACAATTTTCTTTTTTTATCATCTTAAATACACATATATTTTTAAAAAAAAAACTGCTGTAATTGTTTGTAATATATCCAAGGCTCAATTTCAATAGCTCAATTTGTTGATGTTTACTAACAACCCAAATGAGACTAATTAGGCAAAATGTGTTTGTTCCATTATTTCAAATTAAAAATTAAAATAAAATAAAATATTATTAAATAACAACAAAAAAATTAATTTGAACTACCTGTGTACAAAAATGTAACTAATTTGTATTCTTAATATTATGTGCAACTAATGCAATTAGATAAAACTAAATAAATCAACTACCTACCGCATTATTTGTTTAACATTATACAATTTTCTATGTACTATAAAACCATATTTTAGTGGTTAGCCAATGAAAGTAAACTTCAAATATTTAATTGCAACTATTAACTGTAAATCTTAGTGGAGAATAAAATTTTGGAAATTTTTGCATAGCTAGACATTTATAATTGTTAACATTTATTGTACATTCTTAAAACACCATAAATATTTAGCATTAATTATATATGTAAATTTACATGCAATCTCAACAAAAACTAACATTATTATTTTGGGTATATTTTGCGCAAAATTTAATTAAATCACAAATGGCTTTGCGTAAATTTAATTACCAACATATTGTCAATTAACACAGATTGTAGATTCACCGAACATTTGGTTTTAATTTCGGTTTGGTATTATTTTCATATTCGTTTAAATAACCGGCATCAAATAATTCTCTATTAGTGAGTGAGGTTTCCAGCAAAAATAAGAATATTAATATAAACAAAATACCGACATAAGATAAAAATGCAAAAATATAACAAAAACGAAAACAAGTAAGGAAGCTTAAATTCGGGTGTAACAGAACATTACATACTCAGTTGAGAGCTATGCTGACAACATAAGGGAAAATAACCATGTAGCAAAATGAACCGAGGGAAACCCTGGAATATGTTTGTATGACATGTCTATCAAATGAAAGGCACTAAAGAGTATTTTATGAGGGAGTGGGCCATAGTTCTATAAATATAAAAAAAAAAAATAGTTCTATAGGTGGACGCCATTTATGGATACCGCCATAAAGGTGAATCAGGGTTGACTCTATAATGCGTTTGTGCAATATGGGTATCAAACGAAAGGTGTTAATCAGTATTTTAAAAGGGCGTGAGGCTTAGTTCTATTGTTGGACGACTTTTCGAGATATCGCCATAAATGTGGATCAGGGGTGACTCTAGAATGCGTTTGTGCAATATGGGTATCAAACGAAAGGTGTTAATCAGTATTTTAAAAGGGCGTGAGGCTTAGTTCTATTGTTGGACGACTTTTCGAGATATCGCCATTAAGGTGGACCAGAGATGACTCTTTTCGAAATTGGTATCAAATGAAAGGTGTTAATGAGTCTCTTTAAAAGGAAGTGGACGTCTTTTCGAGATATCGCCATAAGGGTGGACCAGGGGTGACTCTAGAATGCTTTTGTACGATATGGGAATCAAACGAAAAGTGTTAATGAGTATTTTAAAAGGTAGTGGGCCTTAGTTCTATAGGTCGACGCCTTTTCGCGATATCGCCATAAAGGTGGGCCAAGGGTGACTCTAGAATGTGTTTGTACGATATGGAAATCAAATGAAAAGTGTTAATGAGTATTTTAATAGGGAGTGAGCCTTAGTTCTATAGGTGGATGCCTTTTCGAGATACCGCCATAAAGGTGAACCAGGAGTGACCCTAGAATGTGTTTCTACGATATGGCTCCCAAATGAAAGGTGTTAATGAGTATTTTAAAAGGGAGTGGGCCTTAGTTCTATAGGGGGACGCCTTTTCGAGATATCGCCATAAAGGTGGACCAGGGGTGACTCTAGAATGTGGTTGAACGATATGTGTATCAAATGAAAGGTGTTAATGAGTATTTTAAAAGGGAGTGGGCCTTAGTTCTATAGGGGGACGCCTTTTCGAGATATCGCCATAAAGGTGGACCAGGGGTGACTCTAGAATGTGGTTGAACGATATGGGTATCAAATTAAAGGTATTAATGGGAGGTTTAAAAGGGAGTATTAGGTGTATTTGGGAAGGCGTTTTCGAGATATCGACCAAAATGTGGACCAGGTTGACCCATATCATCATCTGTCGGGTACCGCTAATTTATTTATATATGTAATACCACGAACAGTATTTCTGCCAAAATTCCAAGGGCTTTTGATTTCACCCTGCATAGCTTTTTCATTTTATTCTACTTAATTTGGAAGCTGTCACACCCATTTTACAAAGTTTTTTCTAAACTTACATTTTGCGTCAATAAACCAATCCAATAACCATGTTTCATCCCTTTTTTCGTATCTGGTATAGAATTATGGCATTTTTTCATTTTTCGTAATTTTCGATATCGAACAAGTGGGCGTGGTCATAGTCGGATTTCAGCTATTTTGTATACCAATACAAAGTGAGTTCAGATAAGTACGTGAACTGAGTTTAGTAGAGATATATCGATTTTTGCTCAAGCTATCGTGTTAACGGCCGAGCGGAAGGAGAGACGGTCGACTGTGTATAAAAACTGGGCGTGGCTTCAACCGAGTTCGCCCTTTTTCACAGAAATAAGTTATCGTCCCAGAGGCTAAGCCCCTACCAAAATTCACAAGGATTGGTAAATGTTTGTTCGACTTATGGCATTAAAAGTATCCTAGACAAATTAAATGAAAAAGGGCGGAGCCACACCCATTTTGAAATTTTCTTTTATTTTTGCATTTTGTTGCACCATATCATTACTGGAGTTCAATGTTGACATAATTTAATTATATACTGTAAAGATATTAAATTTTCTGTTAAAATTTGACTTAAAAAAAAAATGTTTAAAATGGGCGTGATCGTTCTCCGATTTCGCTAATTTTTATTAAGCATACATACAGTAATATTAGTAAAGTTTCTGCTAAATTTCATCATCATATCTTCAACGACTGCCAAATTACAGCTTGCAAAATTTTAAATTACCTTCTTTTAAAAGTGGGTGGTGCCACGCCCATTGTACAAAATTTTACTAATTTTCTATTCTGCGTCATACGTTCAACTCACCTACCAAGTTTCATCGCTTTATCCGTCTTTGGTAATGAATTAATGCACTTTTTCGGTTTTTCGAAATTTTCGATATCGATATTGTTCATTTTAAATAGTGATCTGAGGTGAGTGCTCAGAAACCTGCGTACTAAATTTCATCGAGATACGTCAAAATTTACTCAAGTTATCGTGCTAACGGACGGACGGACGGACGGGCATGGCTCAACCAAATTTTTTTTCTATCCTGATGATTTTGATATATGGAAGTCTATATCTATCTCGATTCCTTTATACCTGTGCAACCAACCGTTATCCAATCAAAGTTAATATACTCTGTGAGCTCTGCTCAGCTGAGTATAAAAACGAAAGAAAAACAGAAGAAAAAGGAAAAATTACAATCAGCAGATAATCATACAATAAATCGCGGAGCAGTCACATGAATGACTGGATAGAAGCACTTGGCTTCTAACCGAACACGGTCTTTGATGGGACTGCAAGATTTTTGTTGCTTCTCTTAATCATAACGTCGTTGCCTTTGCAAAAGCATCTATCGGCAAATTTCTGAAACCACCCAAATACAACAATGCGGAAAACATAAGAGTTCTCATCCCTGAGCTCAGTGTACCCAGCTTCATCCAAAATAATCATTACTTTCTTATTTGAATATCAACTTTAAAAAATAACTGTTAAATTTTATTTGGACTCCAAAATTGCATTTAAATTCTTTCACTTAATAAAGCAGGAACTATTTGACTATTTGAGTATATACAGGCTAAATGACCAAATATATTTATGGCAGTCTTTCCATGTGCACTTTAAAATTTATACGCCCTGTAACCACACACTTTGTTCCCGAAAAGTGTTTTTATTGGACAGTTAAAGCTTGAGTCTACTTGAGAAAGCGGTCATTAGAAATCAAGGAAAATTTAATTTATAATTTAAAGAATTCCTAAAGCAGAAACTGTGAAAAAATTAGTTTTTCTGCCCTCCTTCAAATTTTAATGCCGTCAGATAAATAGTTTTGTAGTTGGTCGATAGATGGATGGAACAGAATACCTGACGAGGCGACACATGTGTACACAGATGGTTCCAAAGTAGTGCAAGGAGTAGGATTTGCGGTATACTGTGCTGATCCGGAAATAAACGGATCCTATAGGCTGCCGGATTACTGTAGCATTTTCAAGCAGAAACAGTAGCCATAACCAAAGCAATAGAAAACCTGGAAGAAAATAGCCCAAGCTGCAATCGTGTTAACTTTTGTATTGACAGTCAAGCAGCAATTAAGGCAATAATCTCGCATAGCACAGCATCTAAATGCGTGTTAGAGTGTATGCAGTCCCTGGAGGGAATCAGGCCAGGGAGAAGCATACATCTATATTGGGTCCCAGGGCATATAGGAATAGATGGATGAACTAGCTAAAAAGGGCGCATCCCTTGAAGTTTGTAGACGTCCCAATTAGATTGGGAGAGACTACGAGAAGACGAGTGGTGCACATTGTCGACCAAGCTGGAAGGCGTGGGTCCAAGTGCGGGGCTGTAAAATGTTGAAGATTATGTGTTGTTCTTACAACCTTAGACTAAGAAAGTTGCGTCTATCATTAAAAAGAGAGGACTATAGATTCATGACGGTTATTCCGACTGGACACTACCTTCTGGCATCACATGCTTTTAAATTAGGCTTGGTCAGGGATAGCACATATATGAAATGCGGGTTGAAAAAGGAAACTATCGAGAACAGCTGGTGTCCTACGTTTTCCAGGCTAAGAATCCAGCTACTACGAGTAATACAGCTATCTGATTTAGAAGCAGAATGTGGCATAGATCCTAGAAAAATTCTAGTATTTGCCAAGAGTTCGGAGTTATTTTATAACATATGTCCTGGTTTCTAATGCGGTTTTTCAGTTCGGCCGTTAAGTAAACTTCTGGTCAGTTCAAATTAACCTAACCTAACCGCTCCAGGGTTGGATTTTTGACTCACAGCCTGGCTAAGCAGCTTCATTTCCAGTAAATCCTATATAATGGGCTACAGGAACCATTAAATAACACCTTATTTCATATTTAGTATCAGAAATGCCCTATCTAAGCAAAATATTTAAAATTTTATTAAAGGGATTTCTTTAGCCAAACTCTGAAGCAGGAAGTTCGGAAAAAAATGTGGCAAAGCATTTTTGAAATAGATTTTGAACTAGGACGTTCTTCAAACAAATGTTGAAGTATTTAGCTTTCAAAGCGCCCGTCGGGTTGGGTTGATCCTCTTCTGCGTTGGGAAATAATACAGATTGGGGCATAGATATTTATTTCAATTAAAATTTAATTATTCAATTTCATTACAACAAGCATTCCAATAAATTTTTCTTTTCAGAGCTCTGTACTTGGATCCGGCGGCATTATGTATATAAATGGTAGAATAGCTTCTGGACCGTTAGACTCATTGATAGAAGTTTTAGTGCCAAAAAATAGAATAGATTTTGATAAGGTAAGTGAAGACAACTAACCAATAATACCTTGAAAAAATATTAAATTTTTTAAAGAACACAGCCGAATTATCGTCGGTCCCTTGGCAGACTAACACGTTTCAGCTATTCGTGTAGACGACTAACACAGTTCATTCAGGGAACCATGGTAATTCAAAGATTTTTGAGGTCGATTCGTACTATTCTGCAAATCTGAGATTAATCCTCCGATTAGCGGTGAATAAATTCAACACATCTTAGCGTTGTCGTCTAGCCAGGCGAAATTTTACGCTTTGGAATTTATCCACAAATACTTGAATATTTATTTAAACTTTGAAGAAAACTCGTCGCACACTGTGATAAATTTGAATTTTTATTGATAAATTTAGAAATCAATTCGATCTATGAGGGTTTATAGGCTTAAACATATGTTCATCTAGCCAGATGACAACGCTTAAAGGTGACATAATCAATTTTGGTACAAAAAAACACAGATAAAATAAAAATAAAAAAATATCGAATTCGGAATTATTAAAAAGACCGCCTCTGAATTTAAAAACTCACTAAAACTTTTCATGATCGGGTGGTTAGCAGTAAAGTTATTCACGAAAATAAAGCCTTCTCGTCTGGCCAGGCACCAAAATCTATCGGAGGGTTAAGCTTTCCTTAATTAACTGTGTTAGTCTTCCGCGCGAGAAGCTGAGATGTGTTAGTCTTCCAGCTGCACATTCAAACCATATTGACGCAACATATTATAAAAGCATACAATTCCTGGCGTATACTAACGATATAAACTCGACGTAAGGTATGCCCGCTCTGGCCTAGATTACTTACTTACTTACTTAATTGGCGCTTAACCGTCTAAACGGTTATGGCCGTCCAACAAGGCGCGCCAGTCGCTCCTTCGATCCGAAAACCGGCGCCAATTGGTCACACCAAGGGAGTTTAAATCGTTGTCCACCCGGTCCTTCCAACGGAGTGGGGGCCGCCCCCTACCTCTGCTTCCATAGGCGGGTTCCGAAAGAAACACTTTCTTGGCCGGAGCATCATATTTCATTCGCATAACATGGCCTAGCCAGCGCAGCCGCTTGGTTTTAATTCACTGGACTATGTTGATGTCTGCGTATAGCTCGGACACCTTATTATTAAATCTTCTGCGGTACTCGCCATCGCCAACGCGTAGAGGTCCATAAATCTTTCGAAGAACTTTTCTCTCGAACACTCCCAAAGGCGCTTCATCTGCTGTTGTCATGGTCCATGCTTCTGCCCCATATAGCAGGACGGGTTCGATAAGTGACTTGTAGAGTATGATTTTCGTTCGCCGAGAGAGGACTTTACTTTTCAATTGCCTACCTAGTCTAGAGTAGCATTTATGGGCAAGATTGATTCTTCGCTGGATTTCTGTGCTAATGTTGTTGCTAGTGTTGATGCTGGTTCCCAAATAAACGAAGTCTTTTACCATTTCGAAATTATGGCTGCCAACAGTAGCGTGGTTGCTAAGACGCTTGTGCGCTGACTCTTTGTTCGATGACAGCAGGTACTTCGTTTTGTCCTCATTCACCATCAAACCCATCTTTACCGCTTCTTTTTCCAGTCTGGAGTAAGCTGAACTAACAGAGCGGGTGTTTATGCCGATGTTATCAATGTCATCAGCACATGCCAGTTATTGCACGATTTTATAGTATATTGTTCCTGTGCGGTTAAGTTCTGCAGCTACTATAATTTTCTCCAGCATCAAATTAAATAAATCGCACGATAGGGGGTCACCCTGTCTGAAACCTCGTTTAGTTTCGAACGGCACGGAGAGGTCTTTCCCAATTCTGTCTACTCAACGTCATTTTGCACAGCCGTATAAGTTTTGGGGGGGAAACGAAATTCAGACATAGTAGCATATAGGCAGCTCGTTTTCGTGCTGTCGAAGGCGGCTTTAAAGTCGACGAAGAGGTGATGTGTGTCGATTCTCTTTTCACGGGGTTTTTCCAAGATTTGGCGCATTATGAAAATCTGGTCGATGGTAGATTTACCTGGTCTGAAGCCGCACTGATAAGGTCCAATCAGCCGGTTCACGGTGGGCTTCAATCTTTCGCACAATACGCTTGAAAGGACCTTAAATGCGATATTAAGAAGGCTGATTCCACGATAGTTGATACATTTTTCAGTATCCTCCTTCTTGTGGACTGGGCAAAGGACGCTTGGCCTAGATTAGAAGGCAAAAACAAATGGGTATTGCCATGAAGGAGGGAAAAACAGAGTAGCTACTGTTAGGACTAAATTAGCACACTCACGCCCTCGCAGCCATGCCACTGATGGCGTATATAAATTTAAAACTGTTGAGAAATTCACCTATTTGGAAGCATATTTAACAGTAAAACATACGGAGCCTTGTATAAAATACGAAAAATTCATAGTAAAAGCTGGGTATTTTATACTCACTTACTTACTTACTTAATTGGCGCTTAACCGTCTAAACGGTTATTTTATACTTACCCTGATGTGAATTGTAGTCATTTATGTAGACGACACAAATTCCTGTTAACTTTCTGCCTTGCCGAGGCTTTAAGTTTTTTAAAGTTACGATGTCAGTTTTAACATTTATCGGGCATCATCCAGCCTGAGAGCATTACTTTCCCTAATAAGTGGGACAATTCAAGTCCAAATAAACAAACAAAATGTTAATTGCGTTTGCCAAAATATAATAGCGGACGAGGCGGTACAGGTTTACATCAATAACTCCAAGGTAGCGGAAGGAGTGAAGTCTGTGGTATACTGCACTCACCCATTAAAAAGCAGTTTTACAAGCTTCCACATTACTTTAGCGTTTTTCAGGCGGAAGTAGTAGCCGTTATCAAAGCAGTAGAAACACTGAAAGAAAATAGTTTAAACTACAGCCGCGTCCACTTTTACACTGACAACCAAGCAGAAACTAAGGCAACAATCTCTCTAACACAGCACCCAAAAGTGTATTATATTATACACAATCCCTGGAAAGAATCAGGACAGGCAGAAGCATACATCTATATTGGGAAAAATATTGTGACGAATATCAGTGACACTAAGTGATACTTACATCACTAGTCTGATGCTAAGTAAATGAAGCCACAACAACAATAAAGCAGGCAGTCACTTGTATCTACATAAACGAACCAATCATTATGTCTACACATATGTACGTACACGCAGCGGAGAAGAGACGCACAAACACATGCATATATCTTATCTGAGATGCTCTGAAAAGTAGGCAATTATCTGTGGAAGTGTCACTCACATATACACGTGCATATGATAAGCTATACACGTGCATCTGTAGTTATAATTTTATAGCAGTAACTAAGTAAATTTTGGAAACGCCTAGAAGTATGGAACGAGGAAATCGAAGAGTATAAAAGAGCGCAACCTGAGCAATCAGGGATGAGTTTGATTTGAGCAAGCTATCAGCTGCGAAGTATAAGTGTTATTTTCAAGTAGTCTAATAAAGGCCATTTTGCATTATTGAACAGTGGAGTTATTTATTCAACATTTTAGTGATTCGAACGTTAGTAGAAGGTTGGTAATAAGAGGAATTTCAGTAAATTCGTTACAAAATAAATTAAAAAACGGATGAACTAGCTATAAGGGGCGAATACCTCAAAGCTTGCTCCGTAGACGTCTCCTTTAGATTGGGCGAGATTAGGGGCATATGACCGACCGAGCGTGAAAGGCGTGGACCAACCGCGGAAATGCAGAGTGTCGAAGATCATGTGCAGGTCTTTAGACCTTGGCCTAACTAAGTTACTTCTATCCTGAAAATGAGAACACTGCAGGCTCATGACTGTTATTCTGACTGGACACTGCATTCTGGCGCCATATGCCTTTAATTAAGGATTGGTCAATGATAGCAGATTTAAAAAGGGCGAGTTGGAGGAGGAAATGATAGAGCACGTTTTATGCTCGTGCCCTACGTTTGCCAGGCTCGAGCTAATAGGAGTGGCGATACTATAACATCTATAAATAGCAAGTGGAATAGGTCCTAGAAATCTTGTAGTATTTGCCAAGAGGGCGGAGTATAATTATAACGTAAGTCGTGGTGTTTTAAAGTGGTTTTCAGTTCGGCCATTAAAAAAACCAGCTCAACCTAATCTAACCATACCTCATGGACCGGCGAGTCCATCCTATTTTAACCTAAAATTTCCAAGATATTTCATCGCCAATGTCATTCCTACATCATAGGTTTCATATCTACCAAAACACTGGCCTGGATTATCGCCAAAAGTCAATTTCTTTTACATTAATGCATCGAACCACTTGAAGCCCCATTTCTCTTATTTACAACATGGACGTCCCAAGTGACGATCATTTTGAACCTCTACGTCGGTGGCACTACGCTACCGACTGTCCTACACCCCAAAATCTTGGGTGTGACGTTTGATTAGGATCTACATTTTGGTGAGCACGCAGCCACAATTGTTCCGAAAATCCAGAGCCATAATAAAATCCTCAAATCCCTTGCTGGCAGTACCTGGCGAAAAGATAAAGAAACGCTCATTGCTACATACAAAACAATCGGCCAGCCGTTTACGTGCTACGCGTCACCCTTATGGTCGCCAAGCCTAAAAATTACCCACTGGAAGAAGATGCAGGCCTGCCAAGATACTTCTCTCAGAATCGCCACGGGCTGTCTTCTTATGTCCCCAGAACACCATCTACATAATGAGGCGAGAATACTCCCCATCAGGGAGAGAAATGAGATGCTAACCAAACAGTTCCTGTTGAATACCCAGAAACCTGTGCATCCAAAGAGACATCTGATTGATGAGCCAACACCGCCTAGGGGCTTAAGGAGTCATCTCCGTAAGCATTTTGAGCAAATACGGCACCTGAGAACCCAGCCGTATGAAGTGAAAAAACACAAGCAGGTCCTTGGTGAACTCCACAAACAGGCGTCGGACCTTTATGTCAGGAATTGCCGGATGAATCCAGTACTCAAGGAAAAGTACCCAAAACTAGTGGAAGAGGAACGCATACTCCCCAGGAAAACGCGTGTCACTCTTGCTCAACTTCGTTCTGGATACTGTAACAGGTTAAACTCTTACCTATCCAGAATCAACCCCGACATACAAAATGTATGCCCCGCTTGCAATGTGTCCCCACATGACACCAACCATCTCTTTAATTGTAATGTGGAACCAACGCCTCTAGCACCCCTTTCATTATGGTCTACCCCTGTTGAATCAGCAAGTTTCCTTGGACTCCCGTTAGAGGATATTGATGACAATTTGTGATCGGTCGCGGCTGTTAGGTGGGGCGAAGCACTGCTACAACAACAACTATCCCCATTTCTTTCTTCTGCCTTGATCCAAAGTTGCACAAGATTTTCTAAAACAATATTGCGGCTAAGTTACTGATTTGGTTCAGATTTACCGATCAAGAGCTCCAATTATAATTTGCATTGTATAGAACAAATGCGGTTCTACTGATAAATTGCTTTAAATAAAAAAAAAATAAATGTAAGGCGCGATAACCTCCGAAGAGATCTAAGGCCGAGCTTCTCTTCCAATTTACGTCGTGCTCCTATTGATTTTCCCTACAAATCGGCCGGACGGGACCTAAATGTTTTATGCCGACTCCGAACGGCATCTGCAAGGCAGATGAGTTTTCACTGAGAGCTTTTCATGGCAGAAATACACCCGGAGCGCTTGCCAAACACTGCCGAGGGGCGACCCCGCTTAGAAAAATTTTCTTCTAATTGAAAAACCTTATTTCTAAAATTTTAATGTTGCTTTGCCCGAGGTGTGAACCCAGGGCATACGGTGTGGTAGGCGGACACGCTACCATCACACCACGGTGCTTTAAAACACATAGAAAATCAATTGTTTATTGTATCTGCGTGGCTAAATAATATTGGTACGCCTGACCGCAAAACGTCAAACGAGCACATAAAGTGAAAACAATCCGCTGCTATGAAAGACAAATGTAATTGGATTTCAGTGTTTTTCCTGTAAACCAAAAACCAAGAACATTACCAGCAACACCAGCACTACGATGACATAGCGTAGTGAAAGCATGCAATAAAGCATACGCAGACTTACTCATACATATAAACATATACATAATATATTTTAATATAGACGCACAATAGGGTGCATTAATTGTTTTACGTTTTAGAGATTCGAATTCTGCATTAACTTCTACGATAATTTGTTCATTGAATCATAGTTCTACAGTCGAAATTTTATAAACCTTTTATTGAGCAATTTTATCTCTTTTTGGTACAATAAAGTTTCGGCGAAAATTTAGGCATCGTTCGAGCTTGGCACACCACAAATTGGAGGATACGGCCTGCTTAAATCTTGTCATAATTACATCGTGCCATTCGATTTCAATAGTTGGCCCACCCTAATGTACATATATTATATACTCATTCAATATGAAAAACAAAAGGCTGATAATATCATCGCTGTCAGCAGTTGGTAAAAAAAATTTCACACACGCGTTACTTTATCAAAAAAAAAAAAAAAAACACTTATAATAAAACAAGAACATTTTATATTCAGCCTGAATTTCAATTGTACATTACATTTCAGATAAATTACTTTTCTACATAAGAAGTAGCACCGCCCGTTTAAAATAAATGTCTCCTTATTTCCTCTTACAATAAAACTTGATAAGTGAAATATCATTGATTCAAAACTATTTTTTGCTAAGTTATAGCTTACTGTTCTAGTCTGCTAATCTTTTAAATTTGTTTTATAACGACGTTGTCGTGTTCTTTAACCGATCTCGTCCCTTTTTACTATAAATATTTTCTGCTATAGGGAAAGTTTGTGTACCAAATTTTATTACAACCCGTTAATTTTTCTTCGAGTTATGGGTTCCGAAACAAAACTGTTATAGTGCCTTTCACCCGGAGAAGGAAAGTATCCATCCTAGAACCATCCCTGGGTGGTACAAAAATACAATTCTCAATGGAGGCTAAACATCTAGGGGTCACACTGGATAGAACCCTCACGTGGAATGCTAAACAAGGCAACAAGAGCTTTCTTCGCCTGTAATCGTCTCTACGGCAAAACATGGGGGATTTGTCCAAAAATGGTATATTGGACATTTAATCCTGTCGGAAGACCAATATTCATCTATGCTTCTCTAGTTTGGTGGCAGAAGGCCACGCAAAGAAAGGCAACGGCTAAGCTAAGCGAACTGCATCGATTAATTTGCGTTCGCATAACGGGTGCGATGAGAACCGCCCCTGCTGATGCACTTAGTGCTTTAGTGGGAATACCTCCCTTCCATATTCTGATAGAGAAAGAGACAACACTAGGTCCACTAAGACTGCCAAATATTTCTGAGTTGAAGGAAGGAACTACGATAGGGCAAATTAAAGTAATAAGGAAATTCATAGGAAATCCCTCATTACAACTGTGTGACGTAATGTCCCCTAAGCTCAGAGCTCACGGAATTTTGAAGTGTCCATTGTGGACAGGACCCACTGACTTATAATGTACCTGACTCAGAGGTCTGGTACACGGATGGATCGGAATTCGATGACGGAAAAACGAGAGCTGGCATCTATGGGCCAATCTTCAAAAAATCGATAACAATGGGATGTTACCCCATCATATTTCAGACAGAAATGCATTAGGGGTCTGTGGTAGAGAATGTCTGCGGAAAGGCTCAACATCGAAGAGCATCCACATTATGTCCTGACAGCCAGGCGGCACTGCGTGCCTAGAATCCTACACAGTTACATCTAAGCTAGTGGATGAATGCACTGAAATCCTTAATGCTCTGGGAGCCAAAAAGAAGGTTTTGTTGGGATGGGTTCCCGGACATCACGGAATGGAGGTAATGAACATGCAGATTACCTAGCAAAGCAGGGTGCTACATCAGCGTTCTATGGTCCAGAGCCCTTTTGTGGATTCACAAAAGCACACTCCATGGAAACTATCAGTAACTGGGAAACTCAACTATTCAGACATCACTGCATTGATTGCCCAGGGCAAAGGCAGGCCAAACTGTTTACACTTCCGGCAACGAAAGTATCAGCCAAACGCATTAACTTAAGCAGGAGGACCTAAGAACTCTTACTGGGTACTACACGAGACACTGCGGTCTACGATATCACCTAAGTAAATTAAATTTATCTGATACCCAAATTTATCGTTTCTATGAGCTGGATGATGAAACGCCGGTTCACATTCTCTGCGAATGCGTCGCTCTAGCTAGGCAGAGACTATCCAATCTAGGTGGTGGGGCTCTTAATCCCTATGTGATATGGAGTAAAAAGCCTGAAGAGGTACCTAGATACATCAAGAGCCTCCAGATACAAAATTAGGCAGAAAGGTCTTGCACAATAGATTTGCACAAAGGCCGCAGTGCTTCCAGACCTATTAATAATAATAATAATATGGTTCCCGAAACATAGAAAATTGCTTAGTCAAAAAATGGGGCGGTGCCACGCCCATTTTTTTTAATTTGAAGTTTTTCCTATTTATTGTTATAAATCCACTTGGGAAATGAAATACCATTGATATAAAGTTCTTTTTTGCAAAGATATAGCTTATTTTATTCGTCCACGACCCTTTTAAAAATATTTTATATAAAAGTGGGCGTGGTCCTTAACCGATTTCGTTCATTTTTCTTTAAAGTATTCGTTATAGTAAGGGCAACCCCTCTGCCGAATTTTGTTATGATAGGTTTAACGATTTTTGATTTATGATTATATATATTTGTAAAATTGACTTTATCGCAAGTGGGCGGTGCCGCAACCATTTAAATTTTTTTTTTTAATTTTTATCGAGAGTCTCAATATCAGTCCACACGTCAAGTTTCAATATTATAGGTGTGTTATTTACTTAATTAGATTTTTTGTGTTTTCCAAAATGTTATATATATAAAAAGTGGCCGATTTCGCTCATTTTCAATACCAATCTATTCTGGGTCCAGATAAGCTCGTGTACCGAATTTGATGAAGATGTCTCAATATTTACTCAAGTTATCGTGTTAGCGGGCAGTCGGACCGAGGGACCGACGGACGGACGGACGGACGGAGGGGCATGGCTCAATCAAATTTTTTTTCGATACTGATTATTTTGATATATGGAAGTCTATATCTATTTGGATTGCTTTATACCTGTACAACAAACCGTTACCCAATCAAATTTTTATACTCTGTGTGCAAAGCACTCTGAATATAAAAACAATAAAATGATGTTGCTTAATTTGTGTCTCTGCTTTGGTGTTTTGCATTTGTATGCAGGCGTGGCTGATTATTTTTTTCTACTGAGCTCAGCTTTGACAATTTTAAAGCAGACTTTGTGCTATGCGCCCAAGTAGTTATGCACGATTTTCTTCAGAGCTCTTAAATAAGTGTAAGCTCATTGCTGGTACCGCAAGGTAGAATTAGGTTGAACTGGCCGGTCAATAAAGACCTCAGGTTGACTGAATATGTCCAAAGTGTTACCAAAATTTGTTTGACGACCAAACGAAAGAACCCTAAACAGGTGCCAGGATATATGTTATAGAATAACTACGTCCTCTTGCCAAATACTAACAGTTTTCTAGACCTAGCTTAATTGCTGCCTAAAGATCTGGCAACTCTGCCGACCCTAAATGCTGTAGCCTTTATGTGGCGAGCGAACACATGAAGAGAGAACGTGCTCATCCGTTTCTTCCTGCAGCTCACACTTCCGCACTTGCTGTTACTGACGAGGCCTAACTTATAAGCATGTGACGCCAGAAGGCGGTGTCCAGTCAGTATGTCCAATGTGAGCTTTAAATCTTCTCTCTTCAGAATTGTGAGCCACTTTGCGAGTCTAATATTGTAGGCTTTGCTTTTGCCGCTTTTGTCCACGCCTTTCCTACTTGATAGATATCTATGCAACTCTTGCTTCTTTTTGATTTCTTCCAAACGGATTGGAACGTCCATCGTCGACTCAGCGAGTTTTGTACCCTCTTTTGCCAACTCATCAGCCTTTCCTTTACCTTCTATCCGTTTATGACCGAAAACCCAGTAAAGATGTATGGTTCCGTCTAAGCGAAGTTTTTCCAATGCAACACTTCTTGATGAAGTACTGTGTAAGATTATTGTCTTAATCGCAGCCTGATTAACAATATATACCTCGGCGTGACTGCAGCTTAAGCTTGCTAGTGGTACCGCGAGATTTAATATATAATTTTAGCCGAGGCACTTACAAAGCGGAGTCTCAACAAAATCTGATGATGAAATTGAAAAATTCAGAATTAGGTATAAACCTTTAGATAAGGGTTAGATTGCGCCTGTCATAAAAGCTATAGCCACTTTTTCGACTCAAGTGTAGTTTGTGTTTGGATCGATCAGAAATGAAGATATCTTGTGGAAATTTGGTATTGAGAATTATCAAAGCCAGAAAATATTTGTACGAAAAATGTATGAAATCTTACAAGGACTACGTAGGTAAGTAGACTTGCTTTCATTATCTTAAATATAGCTGTCTATGTGATGCTGTCTAGTGGACGGCATCACCTTCCCAACAAACACCGAAAACTAAAATCCCAACTAAAAATTATAAAATCTCAAATTTTTGAGAAAAAGATTGATTTTCAGTTTGATATTTAACATTATTTATCATTTGAAACAATATATTTTCTCGATATTTTCTCAAACGTCGATCTCCAACTTGAGAATAATTTGAGACATACTTGAAAATTTTTTTCTGTCAAATGTTTGAAAAAACATTAATTTGCAGTTTAATATTCAGCATTATTAATCATTTGAAACAAAATATTTTCTCGACTTTTTCTCAAACGTTGTTCTTCAACTTGAGAATGGCTTGAGATATACTTGCATTTCTTTCCACTCTGGCTGAAAACCATCGATATAATTGAATATTTTCTTTAATAATAATGTGAGTACTTTTTGCGCTAATGTTCCTAAATTTTAAAGCACATAACAAGTGTTCATGAAACCCAAAAATAAAATAAAACATAGTACAACATGCTTATTTTACATCAATGCTATCGATAGTGGCGTTGATAATTCGTTGCAAACTAGAGGCATACATGAGCTGGAAATGTAAACAAGCTATTTTATTGAGTGAAGTTGGACTTAAAGTGAAAAAATAAGCAAGTATTTACACATTTTAATAATATTAAGTGTACTATATTTTGCATAAATCTAAACGAGTTAAAAGTGAAGTAAGGAAATTAATAAATTTGCTTACAGAAAGTGGCACAAAAATAGAATCCATTTCGTTCCGCTTTATTCTCGTTTGAAAAAAAGTTGAGAATCCAAAAATTCTCAATTTGAAAATAAAGAAAAATTCCATACTAAAAATGTGCCTTTTAGCTTGAGACTGTTATCACCGGTTATTTGAAATACATTTGAAAACCAACGTTTGAAATGTGAGAAATGGACCGATTCTCAAATGTACCTCAAAGAGAGAATTGGCAAAAATGTTTTTTGGGTTGCGGTAGGTTTGAAATGATTGCAATCAGCACTGATTGCATAAATTTAGTATAAGATTTAAAAAGTGATGCAAGGTCGGTTGCAATAGTTTAATAAATTAAAATTGATAAAGGTTGTGGGAATATTTTTATCATGCAGTTCTGTACCTTCGCCTCTACTATTTCATTCCTTCTTTGTCTGCGCCGCGGTTAAGGAAGCCTTCTCAATTCCTTTCCTTGGCATCCTTTTTTCGTTGAATATATTTATGTCGCTTCGTTTTCGCTACATATGGGCAAATTATCCAAGCTTGTTAGACAGTTCTTTATGTGTGCGTTGCTGTCGAAAGCCCGTGTCAGTTTTTCGTTACTTTGGAGCATCTGCGTGACGAATATCTTGGTAGCGTAATCTGCGTGAAACTAGTGCTTTGCGTAACTACCTCCCGCTTTTTCTAAAGGGTGGAAAATACCAGTCAAAAATTTGCTTTTTAGCGGGTCAGGCGCATTAAGACAAACCTCCATAAATACCTGGCGTTATGTTAATTACACCCACAATTATGCCAGCTACCCACAGTACAACTTCTTTGGTACTACAGATAACGCGTTTAAAATTCTGAACACACTTTTCAAAACTACTGTAAAAATGTTAAAGTTTCCTCTCATCAGCCATTTTCATTGTTGTCAATTACTGTCGTAATAGCAGTTTAGCTAAGTAAGTTTTTGTGCGTTTTATAGAGGTAAGGAAATTGAAGGAGCATCAATAAATCGAGTAGGTTAGTTTTTGTCATAAATGGAAAGAAGGTTTCACCCATAAATGAGTACTCGTTTATATATCGGGCGGCGAGGAGTAGTAAAGCGCATGCTTCAACTTCTTTTCAAAGTTTGATCGAACGGGTGCATGCCCGACAATTGGAATGATAGGGGATCCTGCAAAATACACCAACTATCTCGGCATTCGTCTTTTTAATATCGCATATAAGGTTCTGTGAAGTGTATTGTGCGAAAGGTTGAAGCCCACCTTTAATCGTCTGGTTGACCTTATCAAGTGCATCTTCAGATCTGGTTATTCTACTATCTACCAGATTTTTACAAGGCACCAAAACTTGATAAGGACTCACGAAAAAATAATTGACACACATCACCTCTTCGTTGACTTTAAAGCAGAAGTTACCTTTATTCAATATCCTCATATAGGCTATTAAATTTCGTTCTTTTCATCTTTACCACTTCTTCTCTTTAAATAGTCGATTCTCGTTTTTCCTTTGTAACATTTCCTTCCAGACCATTTTTGTTTTCTTCTTTATAACTTTCTTCTACCCCTGTTCCATCTTTCCTGCCTTTTCTTACAACCTTGATCCATATTATTTCCGTTCGTGTCTCCGACCCACTGTGAAAGAGTTAATGAACTCTCAGCAACTCAAGCACGTGTAAATATTCGATCTTTTTACACATACAAATAGCATTAATTTCTATACAGACAATTGCATTTGTACAACATAAAGGATTAACTCAATACAACCCAAGTATATTTTATTGGACATTTTTTCCAATGTGCTTTTATTCACTTTTACGTTTTTCTAGCAGCGTACGAAGCATGATTGGATATATAAATAAATTAAAATGCTGTTTTTATACATAAACGGTTAAAAATTAGCTATGGAAACTGTAAACCACAGCAGATTGGCATGAGCTCTATATTGTGTGCTAAAAATAGTTGATTTTTATTTATAAATATTTTTTTTTTTTTTTCAATTTGTTGTGTATTGAAAAAATCTACAGTTTGGTTTTTTGTGGAAAGCAATCATTTGTTTATCTACGCATATTGTTGTTGTGTGACTTACTTTTTGCGTATGCATATTGGAAATGTGGTTTTGCAGCAGTAATAACTTATTTCTATATACTCTGAATTTAATTTAATTGAATATACTTCATTTGAAAAACGCAAATGGAATCCTTTTTGTGGAATAAAATTTTAGCGTTTAATTTAGAAAAAGCGATTGCATAGTTTAGAAGTAAAGTAATAAATACTGATTTATTTGAATTGATTTAAGTAGAACTAAAAATTTTTAAAAATATGATGAGAAAAATACTGTAGTGCTAATGTAAAAAAAATTAATAAATCAAGCTATCTTAGGTTAAGCTGACCGGCATCAAGAACTTACACAGGCTGAATGTGTCCATAGTGCTACGAGCATTTGTTTGACGACCAAACGAAAAAACGCCAATAAAGTACCAGAACTTATGTTATAGAATAACTCCGTCCTCTTGGCGAATACTTAAAGATTTCTAGGATCTGGCTTAATCGCTGCCTCCAGATCCGTGTCTCTGCCAGTCCTAATAACGGGAGCGTTGACCTAGCAAGCGCAAGACACAAATACAGAACGTACTCAACCCTTTTTTCTGCAACTTGTACCTCCTGCATTTGCTGTTATGTACGAGGCCTAACTTATTAACATTTGACGCCAGGAAGAAGTGTCCATCTTGAGCTGTATGTTTTCTCTCTTTACAGACATGAGAAACTTTGTGAGTCTAACGTGGTTGGATTTGCACATGATCTTAGAAATTATACACTTCCGCCCTTCTATCCACGTGTTTTCTGCTTGATGAATGGTATGCAACTCGTTGAACGTCTACCGTTGATTCATGGAGTGTATAACCATTCTTTGCAAACACATCGGCCTTTTCGTTATTTTCTATATCTACCGTCATGAACTGAGCGCATTAGATAAGTACAGTTTGGTTTAGATTCGAATAGATTGCATGAGTTTTAGATTATATAACATTATATTAGATTAGATTAATTAGATATGATTAAATTAGATAAGATTAGATTTGTTTAGATAAGTTTAGATTAGATAAGATAAGATTAGATTATACTAGATTATATTTGATTAGATCAGATTAGATTCGATTAGATTAGATTATATTAGATTAGTTTAGATCACATTTGATTAGATTAGAGTAGATTAGATTATATTAGGTTAGATAAGATTAGATTTGTTTAGATAAGTTTAGATTAGATAAGATTAGATTAGATTATATTTGATTAGATCAGATTAGATTAGTTTCGATTAGATTATATTAGATTAAATTATGTTAGATTAGATTTGATTAGATTAGATTAGATTAGATTAGATTAGTGTAGATCACATTTGATTAGATTAGAGTAGATTAGATTATATTAGGTTAGATTAGATTAGATTAGATTAGATTATATTAGATTAGATTAGATTAGATTAGATTAGATTAAATTAGAATAGATTAGCCTGATTAGTTTGTCTTACATTAGATTACATAATATTAGATGAGATTAAAATAGATTAGATTAGGCTAGAATAGAATATATTAGATTAGATTGGATAATATTAGATAAGATAAGATTATATTAAATTAGATTTGATTATATTATATTAGGATAGATAAGTTTAGATTAGATTATATTATTTTAGATTAGATTAGATTCGATTAGATTAGATTAGTTTAGATTAGATTAGATTAGATTAGACTAGATTAGATTAGATTAGAGAAGATTAGATTATGATAAATTATATAAGATAAGATTAGACTGGATTAGATTAGAATTTTAAAAGGCTAAGCACTGAAACGTAACCTCTCACTTCCAGTGAATTATTCTGCACCGCGAATTGAGTTTATCGTTGCCTTACAACTGTTCATCCCCGCTTATTTCAGTGAACGCTAAACTAAAAAACCAATGGAGTGGCCAAATTAAGTTGTTTTTTTTTTTTTTTTGCTGGTTGTACACAAAGCATCCAAACTGTAATATTAAATTTTCTGTACAAAAACCAAGTCAAACTGAAATGCAATAGTTGAAAATATATTAAGTAATTATTAATTAATAATTAAGTAATTATTCAAGTTATTTGAGTTCTTTAAAAAGTATTTTTTTAGGGGAACTGAAAATTGTGGAGTGAGAAAAATTGTTTGGCATTTTCATCAATTTCTTTTCAAACAACCCCTTTTAAGTATATTCAATGCCTAAAAAAGCAACGCTTGCAATTTGGATTGCTATTTTCTATTTACCATTAGCCTTATTAAGAATGGCCATCCATAAAGGGGCGATAAGTATAAAGAAACCCAAAAAAAAAACACATTTTACAATGTTCCGCCGCAAAAGTTTAAAAAAACAGATGAAACAGAAGAACGATGTGGAAAAAATCCTCACAAAAAAAAAAAAAAAAACATTCATAGTTATAATGCATGCATACCAAATTTCGCTTTGAAATTTTGGTTAAAAAAACAAGACCTGCTAAGTAGTAATTATCGCCAATTATATTTCCAGTAAATTAGGAAGGAAAAAAATGTATACCCCAAATAACTTTTCTTAATTAATTGGCGCTTAACCATTTAAACCAATAGGTCACCCCAAGGGTCCTTCGGCGACAGTGGTTATTGCTATTCTGACTTCGTTATAATCGGGTTTAGAAGTATTAATGCCATCACCATAGATTTCGGGATCTGGTTCATCCTCCCTATGCGGTAGATCGATATCCCATTAAGAAGAGCAGAGAAGTGTTCCCTCCATAATCTAAGTACTCTCTGAACATAACATATGCGAAAAACAATGGAAGATGTCGGGAGTTGATATTCTTTATAACATTATACAAAAATATTTTTATATTAGAGCAGATTTTATTATTGAAATTATTGAATTAAATATTCCTTAATAGTAGTGTCAGGCAACTTCATATGAGTACGTTTTGACTCGCAATTTAACTCAAACTCATTTTGATTATCACATATGTGAAAGTGTATCTATCCTTTGTTTTCTTCTTAGAAAAGTGAGAAAACTTCACTTACAGCATATTTTCGCGGCCATAATTCACACTAATAAAGACCACTTCACACCGACTTTTTGTGCAAAATTATAAGTGACACTAACTGTTAGACAGCAAGCGTTACAGATTGTTTCACAAACGCAAACGTGCAAAATTAGTTGCGAATACGAAGACGCATGCAAAATATAAAATTTGGCAAGCAATTTGAGACGATAATTGGCACTCTAGTGTAGTAGTAGTAAATAATTAATCATATCATTAGTAATATTAGAGTGTATTGCACATCCCATTTTTTTTTAATTTTCACCAAAAATGGTCGCAAACACATAACATGCTCCAAAGCTTAACCTGGTCTCACACACTTAACCGGTTATACAAATAAAAGCGGCTTCATAACTTTAAATATTCGGGAGTCCGTAACCTGTTTAAAAATTAAGAAGGTTTTATTATGAAAACTGATTCCACAATGAAAATTGGTCCCCTACTTGAATTAGACTGGACGAGATTAAGTGAAGGCGAGAGGCGCACATGATCGACCAAGCGGGTGTTAATGAGTATTTTAAGAGGGCGTGGGCCTTATTTCTATATGTGGACGCTACTATATGGGTATCAAATGAAAGGTGTTAATGAGTATTTTAAAAGAGAGTGGGCCTTAGTTCTATAGGTGGACGCCTTTTCGGAATATCGGTATTAAAATTGGACAAGGGTTGACTCTAGAATGCGTTTGTACAATATGGGTATCAAACGAAAGGTGTTAATAAGTGTTTTAAAAGGGATTGGGCCTTAGTTCTATGGATGGACGCCTTTTCGGGATATCGCCATAAAGGTGGAACAGGGGTGACTCTACAATTTGTTTGTACAACAAACACGCCATTTAGGGATATCGCCATAAAGGTGGACCAGGCCTGACTCTAGAATTTGTTTGTACGATATGGGTATCAAATGAAATGTGTTAATGATAATTTTAAAAGGGAGTAGGCCTAAGTTCTATAAATGGACGCCTTTTCGAAATATCGCCATAAAGATGGACCAGGGGTGACTCTAAAATTTGTTTGTACGATATGAGTATCAAATGAAAGGTGTTAATGACTATTTTAAGAGGGCGTGGGCCTTATTTCTATATGTGGACGCCTTTTCTAGATATCGCCATAAAGGTGGACCGGGGGTGACTCTAGAATTTGTTTGTACTACATGAGTATCAAATGAAAGGTGTTAGTGAGTATTTTAAAAGGGATTGGGCCTTAGTTCTATAGGTGGACGCCTTTTCGGAATATCGTTATAAAAGTGGACCAGAGTTGACTCTAGAATTTGTTTGTACATCAAACACGTCATTTAGGGATATCGCCATAAAGGTGGACCAGGCCTGGCTCTAGAATTTGTTTGTACGATATGGGTATCAAATGAAATTTGTTAATGATAATTTTAAAAGGGAGTAGGCCTAAGTTCTATAGATGGACGCCTTTTCGAGATATCGCCATAAAGATGGACCAGGGGTGACTCTAGAATTTGTTTGTACAATGTGGGTATCAAATGAAAGGTGTTAATAAGTATTTTAAAAGGGAGTGGCCCTTAGTTCTATATGTGGACGCCTTTTCGGGATATCGCCATAAAGGTGGACCAGGGGTGACTCTAGAATTTGTTTGTTCGATATGGGTATCAAATGAAAGGTGTTAATGATAATTTTAAAAGGGAGTAGGCCTAAGTTCTATAGATGGACGCCTTTTCGAGATATCGCCATAAAGATGGACCAGGGGTGACTCTAGAATGCGTTTGTACATTATGGGTATCAAATGAAAGGTGTTATTGAGTATTTTAAAATGGCGTGGGCCTTAGTTCTATAGATATCGCATAATGGTGGACCAGGGGTGACTCTAGAATGTGTTTGTACGATATGGGTATCAAATTAAAGGTATTAATGAGGGTTTTAAAAGGGAGTGGTCCTTAGTTGTATACTTATGTGAAGGCGTTTTCGAGATATCGACCAAAATGTGGACCAGGGTGATCCAGAACATCATCTGTCCGGTACCGCTAATTTATTTATATATGTAATACCACGAGCAGTATTCCTTCCAAGATTCCAAGGGCTTTTGATTTCGCCCTGCAAAACTTTTTCATTTTCTTCTACTTAATATGGTAGGTGTCACACCCATTTTACCAAGTTTTTTCTAAAGTTATATTGTGCGTCAATAGACCAATACAATTCCCATGTTTCATCCCTTTTTTCGTATTTGGTATAGAATTATGGCATTTTTTTCATTTTTCGTAATTTTCGATATCGAAAAAGTGGGCGTGGTCATAGTCGAATTTCGGCCATTTTAACACAAATACAAAGTGAGTTCAGATAAGTACGTGAACTGAGTTTAGTAAAGATATATCGATTTTTGCTCAAGTTATCGTGTTAACGGCCGAGCGGAAGGACAGACGGTCGACTGTGTATAAAAACTGGGCATGGCTTCAACCGATTTCGCCCTTTTTCACACAAAACAGTTATCGTCCTAGACTCTAAGCCTCTACCAAATTTCACAAGGATTGGTAAATTGTTGTTCGACTTATGGCTTTTCTTTTAAAATTTGAATTTAAAAAAATTTTTTTTTTTAAAGTGGGCGTGGTTGTTCTCCGATTTTGCTAATTTTTATTAAGCAGACATATAGTAATAAGAGTAACCTTCCTGCCAAATTTCATCATGATAACTTCAACGACAAATTACCTTCTTTTTAAAAAGGGCGGTGCCACGCCCATTGTCCAAAATTTTACTAGTTTTCTATTCTGCGTCATAAGTTCAGCCCACCTACCAAGTTTCATCGCTTAATCTGTATTTGGTAATGAATTATCGCACTTTTTCGATTTTTCGAAATTTTCGATATCGGAAAAATGGGCGTGGTTATTGTCCGATATCGTTCATTTTAAATAGCGATCTGAGAACCGACATATCAAATTTCATCAAGATACCTCAAAATTTACTCAAGTTATCGTGTTAACGGACAGACGGACGGACGGACGGACGGACATGGCTCAATCGAATTTTTTTTCGATACTGATGATTTTGATGTATGGAAGTCTATATCTATCTCGATTCCTTTATACCTGTACAACCAACCGTTATCCAATCAAAGTTAATATACTCTGTGAGCTCTGCTCAACTGAGTATAAAAAGAGAGGACTGTATACTCATTGCGGGTATTCTGCCTGGGCACTGCCTTCTGGCGTCACATGCCTTTAAATTAGGCTTGGTCTGTGATAGCAGATGCGGGTTGGCGGAGGGAACGATCGAGCGCGTTCTCTGCTCATGCCCTGTGCTTGCAAAGCTAAGACTCCAGCTATTAGGAGTGATACAGCTGTCAGATCTGGATGCAGGAAGTGGCTTAAGTCCTAGGAAGCTTCTAGTATCTTCCAAGAGGACGTAGTTATTTTACAAAATTGGTCCTGGTTTTTGATAGGGTTTTTTAGTTTGGTCGTTAAAACAAATTTCTGGTAACACTGCGGACTTATTCAGTCTATGTGAGGTTCTCATTAACCGATCAGTTCAACCCAACTTAGCCTCCCTGCAGAAAAAACTTCTTTGTTAGTATTTTATTAAAAATGTCATATTTGTTTGAGTTCCACCTTAATTTATCCTCAAAGTCAGTGCAATAATTCTGTAGGTTTCTTCTTCTAGAAATTAGTAGTATTGCTTGTAGAGAGCACTGCCTTCCGTCAAAGCAAGCTAGCAGACATTCAATAAGGGCTCCATGCATTATCTCGTTCCACCCTCTTGGGAGACTGACCAACAGCTTGGTTTCGAGATAAAAATCCCAATTTTTAAAACTTAGAAAATTTGGAATTACATTGACTTTGAGGATAAATTAACCTGCAACTAAAACGGATATAACATTTTAAGATCGTGCGATTTTACTCCAAATTTTAGCATGCGGAGCATTTTTTTTTAAATTTTAGAAATTTACTTCAAAAATATCTTAATATCGTATTTTAATATGAATAGAAAATACTGAATAAAAAATCGCGCGATTTTTATTGCATATTTTCGCCTGTGGCCTTTTTTTTAATGTTTGAAATTTACTTCAAAAATATCTTGATATCGCATCGTAGTATGAATAAAAAATCCCGCGAAAAATATATTAATATCGTGTCGTTATATGAAAAGAAAATTTTGAATTCAAAATCGCTCTATTTTTTATTCCACATCTTTACCTGCAGCACTTTTCAGATTAAAGCGAATAAAAAAAATTTTATTTGGAAAGCTCAACGCCAGATTTAGACTAACAACGGCAACGCAAGTCATAATCTTATTCCTTTCAGCTCCCATCGTTAAATATTCCAAAAGCTTTCTTAAGTCAATTGGTGTTAGTTCTTTTTCGGATTTGGAATCAGTTTCCATGACATTAATTCTCTTCCAAAAGCGCATTTATGTCAATTGATGTTATTTCTATTGACACTATTGCACGCAACCAAATTCTATCTATTTTCATTTGCCGATAATAAATTCAGTTGAATAAAATTACTTATATATATATACGCACTCGTATATAGTTACATATATAAATATACTTTTGGGTCGACCAAGTATAACAAGCATTTCGCAAACATACATAGTATTTACGTCGAAAGCATAGCACAGCCATTAAGTCATATCCAGAGAGTGTTGAAATAATTAATGCCTCCTTGCAAACAAATCTGCTTATATTAGCTTTCGCGTTGCCAAATGCTAACCACTGAAAATCAACTAAAAAAATATTCAGCCAAAAAATTTATGGTTGGAAAAAGTAGCCCAAAAGAAAACCAATATGTTGCCAAATGCACAGAAAGATAGATGACCTTAGAGTTCGTGCTGTGTTCGGAACAAACAAATTAGAACTATTTAATGCTTTAAGGCTATTTAGGCATTTCCAGTTGTAATTTGTAATTACAAACAAACAGCCTGGCGGGGCAAATAAGTCTGACCATACAATCTCACCACAAACACAGAGACATGTGAAGCCGCAATGGATTCATGCCAAAACATTTGTAATGAAATTGTAGAATAGTTGTATATATTTATATTTTTGGGCATCTCATTATAATGAAATGATTACACAAACTTGAGAACCCCAATATCTACTAATTGTTAATTGCTTCACATAATTACTGTACTGTGTATATTTATATATACATACATAAAATTTCTTTTTTTGCTTTATCTCATTACAGGAATTTATTTTCTCGTTTTTGTTATCGTCACGTTTATTTCTACGACCCCATGAGCTACTTGGCAAACTATTATCCTCGGTACCTGAGAGTGAATCGTTAGAATCATTGGTTGCGTTACTAGCTGAGTGGACACAAAAGTTCCCATATGATTATCGTGATGAGCAAATGATGAGCCATGTTAAACATATCGTTGCCAGGTAAGTGTTGTTATCAAACAAAAATTTTATTATTATTATTTAAAACAAACTAAAACAAGTAAGGACGGGACTGTCCTCGCCTGTGCCGAAGACTCCACACCTTTCACGAATGGGGCTGAACAATAATCTTATCCCGTTCTTAATCTCCAAATAATCGGATGTATAAGATAAGGAATACATAGTGAACAGATGTACATACCTAAACGATTTTTAAGATAAATATAAAATAAAAAATGGCAAAAACCCCTTTATCTGAAAGATCGGTTGTATGTTTAATGATTTTATATTGGAAATTAAGGGAGAAATTGCCAGAAATCTTTCTATCTGAATGATCGGTTGTATGGGATATATACTATATATAGCTCCGATCAAAGTGTTAATTTTTCAGAATATCTTCTATGATATATATAAATATATATCACAGAGTTTCAGGTTTATACTTTCTAAACTAAGAGAGAAATGGCCAAAAATCTTTCTATCTGAAAGATCGGTTGTATGGGACATAACTATATATAGCTCCGATCAAAGTATTTTCTCAGGATATCTTCTGTGATATATTAGAATATATATCACCGAGTTTTACGTTTATACTTTCTAAATTGCGGCAGGAATGACCAAAATCGTCTTATCTGAACGATCGGTTGTATGGGAGATATATGTTATAGTGGTCCGATCCTACCGGATTCGACAAATGTCTAATATTATACAAAAATACATCCTTGTGCCAAATTTCATTGAGATATCTCAAAATTTGAGGGACTAGTTTGCGTTCAAACCGGCATACGGACGGACGGACAGACGAACATGGCTATATCAACTCAGTTCGTCGCCCTGATCAATTCGGTATACTTAATGGTGAGTCTCTCTTCTATATTTCTCAACGTTACAAACATCGGACCAAAATTAATATAACATTTCAAGCTCATGAAAGGTATAAAAACATGTTCTCAAAGCACATCGAGCAGGAAATTTAAAAATAGTTCTGAAAGAGTAATCTTCGGCGAGCGTAATCTTTCAGATTCGGATTTTTTTAAACCGGGTAATTTTTGTTTTATAGTTTATTAAAACCATGTACTTTTTTAAAAACGGACACTTTTTCGAATCCGGGTACATTTTTGGAACCGGGTACTTTTTCAGAACTGGGCTCTTTTTGAATCCGATTACTAGTTAGAACTGGATTCTTTTTGGGATATTCTTTGGAACTGTGTAATTTTACAGATCCTTTACAGGTGCTTTTAAACAAAATTTCAAAACAATTTACTTTTTTAGAACCACAATCCGTATACTTTTTTAAAGGTTAACATTCTTTCGGATCCAGGTACTTTTTTAGAACCGGTACTTTTTTTAATACCTGGTATTTCTATGCCTTTCATGAAAATGAAATGGTATATTAATTTCGTCACGAAACCCAAAATTGTAAGTCCTTAAAGGAAAATAGATAGACCCACCATTAAGTATATCGAAATAATCAGGTTGAAGAGCTGAGTTGATTTAGCCCCGTCTGTCCGTCTGTCTGTTTGTATGCAAACTAGTCCCTCAATTTTTGAGATATCTTGATAAAATTTAGTGAGCGGGTGTATTTGTATCCGATTAGAAATTTGTCGGAACCGGCCGAATTGGACCACTATAGCATATATCCTCCATACAACCGATTTTTCAGAAAAAGAGGATTTTTGTAATATCTTACTCAATTTAACAGATTGAAGCTTCAAACTTCACCATATACTTTCGTATATTGCACATATTGTTGCCTGAAAAAATTTATGAGGTCGGTCGTATATATAGTATATATCCCCCACAACCGATTGTTCAGAGAAGAAACTTTTCGTAATTACTGCCCTATTTTAAGAGCTAGAGGCTTCAAATTTCAACGGATAAATTAATAAATAAAAAAAATAAATGTAAGGCGCGATAACCTCCGAAGAGATCTAAGGCCGAGCTTCTCTTCCAATTTGCGTCGTGCTCCTCTTGATTTTCCTTCAAATTGGCCGGACGGGACCTACATGTTTTATGCCGACTCCGAACGGCATCTGCAAGGCAGATGAGTTTTCACTGAGAGCTTTTCATGGCAGAAACACACCCGGAGCGCTTGCCAAACACTGCCGAGGGGCGACCCCGCTTAGAAAAATTTTCTTCTAATTTAAAAAGCTTATTTCTAAAATTTTTTGATGTTGCTTTGCCCGGGGTGCGAACCCACGGCATTCGGTGTGGTAGGCGGAGCACGTTACCATCACACCACGAATTCTTTCGTATATAGCATATATTGTTGTCTGAAAAATCATACAGATCGGTGGTATATATAGTATATATATATATATTTTCGCAATTTTGGCCCCATTTTAACAGCTAGAAGCTTCAAATTTCACCGAAAGCTTACGTATATGGCATACATTGTTGTCTGAAAAAATCATAGAGATCGGTTGTATATATAGTATATATCTCATACAACCGATTGATGAGATAAGAAACTTTTCGCAATTTCTACCCCATTTTAACAGCTATAAGCTTCAAATTTCACCGATTGCTTACGTATATAGTATATATTGTTGTGTCAAAAAATCATAGAGATCGGTGATATATATAATATATATATGATGGTATATATAGTATATATATATAGTATATATATATTTTTTTTGTGATTTCGGCCCCATTTTAACAGCTAGAGGCTTCAAATTTCACCAAATGCTTACGTGTATAGCATATATTGACTTCTGAAAAAATCATTGAGATCGGTGGTATATATAGTATATATCTCATACATACGATTGTTCAGATAAGAAACTTTTCGCAATTTCTGCGCCGTTTTAACAGTTAGAAGCTTCAAATTTCACCAAATGCTTACGTATACGGCAAGTATTGTTGTCTGAAAAAATCATAGAGTTCGGTGGTATATATATTATATACTTCATATAAACTCTATTTTTTTGCCTCTTTTTTACGGATAGAAGACTCAAAATTCATCAAATTTCATCAAATAGTTACGTTTACTTCATATATTTTTGAAATACGTGATTCGTAGTCATAGGTTTTACATGCAGACCACAAAAAACGTGAAGCTTTGCATCCTGACACAAAGTACCTACCTATTTTTTATTTTATATTTATCTTAAAAATCGTTTAGGTATGCAGATCTGTCCACTAGATATTTCTTATCTTATACATCTGATTATTCGGAGATTACGAACGGGATAAGATTATTGTTCAGCCCCATTCATGAAAGGTATGAAGTCTTCGGCATAGCCGAAGACAGTCCCGTCTTTACTTGTTTATTTTAACATTTTCATAGGCCCATTACTTGTTAAGAAACGTACACTTTTTCGGATGCGGCTAATTTTCAAGAACCGGTTACCTTCTCAGAACCGTATGTGGGTAAATTTTCGTATCCTGGTTCTTTTCCAGCAACGAGTTCTCTTTCGGATCTTTGTCTTTTCTATAGCCGGGTACTTTTTCGGGACAGAGTATTTGTTTTTAACTTTTTAGAAACAGTATACTTTTCAAAAGCAAGCCATCTTGCGGATGCGGATATTCCTTATATCTAATTACTTATAATAACTGTGTTCTTTTTTGAAAACTTTTACAGAATTTCAGGACAGGCTATTTTAAGGACTACAATCCGTATAATTTTTAAAGGCTGGCATACATTCTAATCCGGATACTTTTTCAGAACCAGTAATTTTTTAATATTGATAAGTTATTCGAATGCGAGTTCCTTGTCGAATTCGGATGTTTTTACAGCACAGGGTTCTTTTTCGGATCACTGTACTTACCGGGTAGTCTTTCGAGTCAGGGTACTTTTATAAATCTTCATGGAAACCACACTCTTTTTAAAAGCCTAACGTCTTTCAGACCCGGTACTTTTTCAGAACCAGTACCTTTCTAATTCCGGGTAGTTATTCGAAGGGGGGTACTTGCTTAGAAAAGGGTAGTTTTTCGTATCGTAGTACTCTTTCAGCATCGGGTTCTTCCACAGATACCGGCGCTTTCGCAGGATTTATTGGGATGTGGGTACCTGTTTCATATCCTGATAGTTTTCCAGCATCGGGTTCTTTTTCAGATGCGGGGACTCTTTCAGTAACGGGTACTTTTTTTAAACCGAATACTTCTTTTAAAACCGCTTACTTTTTCATAGTAGGGTAATTTTTAAAATTGGGCAATTTTTCGGGTCCAAGTTCTAGTTTAACACTTCGTCAGAAGCGGATAGATTTTTGAAACCGGTTAGCTTTTCAGGACTGGGTAATTTTTGGAATAAATGTACTACTTCTGAACCAGGTACTCTTTCAGAACCGGATAGGTTTTTAGAATTGTATCATTTTTGCGAACCGGGCTCTTTTTTGTAACTGAAGCCGACTGGTCAACGAACGTACTTAAAGTGATAGAAAAAATTTTAACGAAAATGGGAAATGGAAGTTAGTGCGAAGACCTAGACGAAGGCGAAAATAGAGAAATGTAACATTAAATCTCTTTAGCGTTACTATGGCTACGGATACAATTATGGTTACGGTTACGTTTATGCTTGAGGGTATGGTTACGAATATGGTAAAGGGTAGGTAACGGTTAAGGTTTCGGTTGTGACCATGGTTTTGATTACTTGTATGGCAACTCTTATGGTAAACGATAAGGTTACCGTTACGTTTAGAAGGAGATAGCTATAATTTTTCTTATCATTATGCTTTCAGTTGTCGGTATCATTGCGGTTATGATTAAGATTAGTATAACTTTATGATTACGGGTAGGGTAACGGTTATGCATATGGCTACGGTTATTGTTAATGGAACCGTTGTATTTAAAGTTAGGATAAATTATATCATTTCGGCTATGGTTTTTATTAAGGTTACTTACTTACTTACTTAATTGGCGCTTAACCGTCTAAACGGTTATGGCCGTCCACAAGGCGCGCCAGTCGCTGCTTCGCTCCGCCAACCGGCGCCAATTGGTCACACCAAGGGAGTTTAAATCGTTTTCCACCTGGTCCTTCTAACGGAGTGGGGGCCGCCCTCTACCTTTGCTTCCATAGGCGGGTTCCGATAGAAACACTTTCTTGGCCGGAGCATCATCTTTCATTCGCATAACATGGCCTAGCCAGCGCAGCCGCTGCATTTTAATTCGCTGGACTATGTTGATGTCTGCGTATAGCTCATACCTCTCATCATTAAATCTTCTTCGGTACTCGCGATCGCCAACGCGTAGAGGTCCATAAATCTTTCGAAGAACTTTTTTCTCGAACACTCCCAAGGCCGCTTCATCTGCTGTTGTCATGGTCCATGCTTCTGCCCCATATAGCAGGACGGGTACGATAAGTGACTTGTAGAGTATGATTTTCGTTCACCGAGAGAGGACTTTACTTTTCAATTGCCTACCTAGTCCAAAGTAGCATTTATTGGCAAGATTGATTCTTCGCTGGAGTTCAGTGCTGATGTTGTTGCTAGTGTTGATGCTGGTTCCCAAATAAACGAAGTCATTTACTATTTTTGTTAAGGTTACCTTCATGTTTAAAGTAGGAGTGACGGATATAAATTCGCTTATGGTTACTGCCATTTTTTGGTTATGGTTAAAGGTAAAGTTGCTATGCTTAAGGGCTGGGTAACGTTTTTGGTTTACGGCTTTCGTTGCTTTTATCGATTCTCTTATGATTACCGTAACGTTTTGCGTTAGGTTGATTGCTAGTTACGATTATGGTTACTATCATGATGCGTGCAACGTCTATGTTATGTGTAAAGTTACTGCTTACCGTTACGTCTAGGATATCGGTATCAGTTATTGTTGCGTTTATGTGTAAAATTACTAAAATGGTTACAGCGGCTATTGCTCGGGTGAATTTCTATTTAAGTTTAAATTAACTTTCTAAAGTTTTCTCACTTTTTCTTTTTTCAGATGTTCCAATACAAATCTAGAAGGTGTAGTTTCTGAAATATTGAGTGCCTTGTTAAAACAATTGACTGATTTAGAGAGACATGAAGAAGATCTACGCGCTTGTCAAAGCACAAATGAGAAGGTAAATTTTTATCGCTGTACTTAAGTCATACAAACTTACTTACATATTACCATACATATGTACATATTATACATATTTTGGATCTAAAAAAAAAAGATTTATATTCCATCCTCATTTCATGCAGCCCGAATTAAGTAACTTAGACTGTCCAACTGCATCACATTACGCACAAATACTCTGTCGCTTGGAGAAGAAATTGGCAAAACAAATTGGTCCAGAAGAATTTTTGCAATGTAGTAGTAATATATTGCTAGATAAACAAGTGAGTATACATGAAAGTATATTATATAGTACTTATACCAATATTGCTAAGAATACAAACTCCAAATACAAATAGGAATTATAACAAATAAAAACCATGTTTCCTCCCATAAAATAAGGCCTCCGGGTTTGCCTCTGCTCTGCTCGGTTTGGGATAGGCCCTTCAGAGCCATCGTGGTGGCTGTGGTTTATATCCAAATTCGGAAGAGTTATTTAACTCGAAAGTGAAGTTTTATTTAAAAAACGTGATGCTAGGCAAGTGCTCTTACAAAATTAGTCATTTTCACTCCACGGCATTAACTTATGGCTTTCATAATAGACAAAAGTGTTTTGCAGATGAAAATATCATATCTCCTATATCTCTTCTGCTGGCAACAGGTTCCAGTCTTTCCATAATTAAGCTATGATTTAAAATTAGCTCTTATCTCTCTAACCTCTCCATCTCTTTCGACTCGCCAGGCATTCGGTAAAGGCTTTCAGTTCCATGTGCATACGTCCACAACCGTACCTAAAGGACAAAGACCCACATCCCTCGCCAGCAGAGCTTCCACGGAATATATTCTTATGACGCCGGAGCATCGTCTACACAATGAGGCGGGTATAAGTCCCATAAAAGAGAGATATCAAATGATAAAGAGTTCTATTGAGTTCCTAGAAAACTGGGTATCCTAATAGACAACTGACTGACACACTCTCACCTCTGAGAAAGGAAGCATATCAGCAAGAACAAAGAAGTGATTACGCACAGAAGAATTCATCCGTTTGAATGAGAAGAGCATAAAAGTTCTCTCAGCTTCATCCACAAAAGAGTCTCCAAGTTCTTAAGCCGAGTTGAAAAGAGATCGGTTACACTTTGAAAACTTTTCGGTGACAAATCGATATTTTTTCGATTACAACTTGATAAATTTTCGATAAAAAATTGATACATCTTCAATAACTACTCCATAACTCATCGATTACAAAAAGATAACACACCGGTAGCTTAGCGATAGCAAATTGAACACATTTTGTTAACAAATCGACATTTTTTCGATAACAAATTAATAAGTTTTAAATAACAGATCGATACCTCATTGTAAGCAGATCAACATTGTTTCCATAATTGATAATTTTCCGATAGCAAATCAATAATTTTCAACAACTTTTCGATACCAAGTCGATAACTTATGCATTACGATTTTAGTAGATAAAAAATATATCGCTAACAAATCAAAAACCCGTCTGAAATGAACCGAGAACAAATTTTCTTAAAACTTCGTCTATCTTCGTCTTATTTTTCCTAGAGCATCTTAGTTATTTCATTGTAAGGAAAAAATTACACATTTTTCTCATATACGGTTAAGCCAATATTGCTTAAGCCTCTCAGTTATCTTATCTGCTTACAGACTTTTTGCCACACCTGCTTGTTTGCCCTCTGCATATAACTGCATTTGTGTGTGTGTATGTGTTTACCGTGCACACAAGCATACATAAGGCCTTTCATCAAACTCAATTAATAACCCTTTTAAGTATTTACCTCCTACCAAGCTGAACTTGTGAGTAGGAGAGTGTGAGCATGTTTATATGCTTATATGTATATGTTTACGCACATATGTTTGTACAACTGAAATCAAATTTAATTAAAGTAGCAGCATAAATTTAAGACTTATTATGTACATAATTGGTATGCAATCAAAATTGCATTTATGCAACGCACTCCAATTCGTCCATATCACAAGCTTTTACATGCCTTGTTTACTGTCCTTTGTATGTATGTAAGTGCGTACATATTTGTTCCATTTTATTGACATTTTTCAACATGCAGTTTTTATTGTTGTTTTTTTTTTTGCATTTTTATGTAATCAGATTACAGTGGCAACCTCCTTTCGAATGCCAAAGATATGACCCAACCCATGTGCATATGTATGCACGTTTGTATGCATGTAGACCGGTATGTTTACAGAGCTTTTTAATTAAAAGAATTACAAATTTATTACAATTCGTTGCCACTTCATTTAAATTCACACATGACGCACATAAAGCTGACTGTGAAGCTCAGTCAAAGTAAGTCGACCAATTCGCAATGAAAGGTTTCCTACCCTTGGCGTTTGCTGTGCGGCATACTTTTGTCACTATTTGAGTTCTCTAAAGGACTATATGTACATATATACATGTATATGAGTATTTGTATTACTATACACTCTAGGGCTCAATTTTGAGTCGACTTTAAAATCAGACTTCGCATCGGAGTCAGAGAGCGTGTAAAGTACACTTATTTGCGATTCTTCTTTGCAGGGCATTGCTACATAAAAACAAATATACCTATGAATATGTACCTGAATAAGGGTGCAGTAGGGATATTCAACTCCGTGCAAGAAATACGGTTAGTCTAGTATGAATCCGGGATGAGTCGCAAAGGAATATGCGACTATAGATATGCACGATTTTTTGCAGGGATGCTTTTCTTTTGCTCTTATAGCACACACATACATATATCTCTTTCCTCGTTTTTTTGAGTACATAAAAACTTGTATATGTAATTTTAATTCTTTGCATGTTTTCCTTCCTTCTCTTCACTCGGTCTTTTTTTTCGTTTTTCGTACAGAAAAAATGGGACCAACCGAGCATGTCAGGCGGTCCGCCTGGTGTGCAAGATCCAAAAAAAACATGCAATTTGGAAACGTATTTGGACTGGTCGGCACGTTTGCGCCTATTCGTATGCAATGAAATATTACAGGTAAGTTAGTCGAGCGGTATGTGTGTAAGTAGTGACTGTGTTAGTGATGATGAAATTATTCGAAATGTATAACTACGGGATCTTCAAGCTCAAACTGTAAATAGGAAAATGTCTAAACGACATAATTAACAGACCTTTGATATTCTTGATCCACTCAGTGTGTGCATAGCAGAGTGTCAATATGCACAATACCGCGGTACATGAAGCAAAAATATATAATCAAGACACGAAAATACACAATCCTGAACATAATACGGACGGAAAACTTTGCCCAAATTAGCATACTATTTTTGGAAATGGCTTTGACGTCCAGTCCGTGGTATTTGTGGTATTATTGCCAACAGTTTACTAGATTGTGTCACGTAGGGACCTAGAGTTTTTTTTTTTTTTTGGTATTTGTTTTGTCGGGCTATTGGGCTGCTTGACGTACACAATCCAATTGCTTGAATTTCTAAAAGTGATCGGAAATTATAGGGTGCACCCAACTAAATAATTGCAATATCTCCATTTTCCAAAATAATTCAAACTTTAAGGAGGGGTGACATGGGTCAACGGCGATAACATCAACGAACCTTGTGAACACTTCCAATGGCCATAAATTCAGTTGAAAATATGATCATATAGGATGGTCACAATGTCGAATTTCAAATGGTTACAATATCAACGATGTTGACATTATGATCATCATGCTTTTCTAAAACGGCCATAAAGACAACTCTTTGTTTCTCAAATAGCCATAAGGTCAATGTTTTCTTTCTTCCAGCTCCACGTATAAGATGTTTAAACTCTTTCATCTACAGTTTATATTTTTCGCTATACATTGGTAAGTGGAATGAAAACATAAACACTTTTTTATTTAAAATTGTTTGTATGCGGCACTTCTTTTCCTAAATTTTGGTTGACTCCATCCTTATTAAAATGTTCCAATGAGGTTCTTCTCTGAGACAAAAAGAACTTATTCATCTAAGATCTTTGAGAGCATTTTAAAAAGAATAGCGTGATTTTTAATTCCAAAATTTCGGCTACTTTTGTAATAGACCGCATAGACAAACTCCGACTCGTGCGTACTGAGTTGGCCAAGAAAATACAAAACGCCTTTGAGAAATCAGCTCAACGCTACAACCTCCGAAGCAGAGTAAAACCATTCAGTGTAGGTGAAAATGTATATCGGCGCAATTTCGTTCTGAGCGACAAAGCGAATAAGTTTAACGCCAAGCTAGCACCCGTTTTTGTAAAAGCTACAGTTCTCGCCACAAAAGGAAACTCCCTGTATCAATTGCAAGACATACATGGTAAAATAGGGTGGTACCACGGAAAAGATATTAAGGAATGCAAGGGTTAAAACACAAGTTACCGTCAGATAATGTCCTATAAAACAACTAAAAAGGACAAACCTATATAAATATCTATCTCCATCCCTATTTAATTAACTCTATTTCGCATCACGCCACCTTTTTTTTACTGTTTTTCCGTGCCTATAAAAGCCTCGGATTTAGGATAGCGGGCAGTTTTTGGCTGGATAAAGTTGGCATTGGAGGTATACTCCCGGGCAAATATTTTTTTGGTTGCGATCGAAAAAGTCATGTGGACTGATGAAAAGTAAATAAGTTTACTAAGTTCTTTTTGCTAAAGATTAATAAGATAAAAAAAAACCGCGTAATTCGGTTCGAATTAAAATTAAATTGCACGGATGTTCCTGGTTGCGGTGCTCCTGATTTGCAGATTTCCTGGTTGCAGTGTTCCTGGTTCCTGAAAGGGTTTCAAAATGAAGTGCGAGTGAAGATGAGGATCTGTGGTATCCTGAACAGGAATTTCCTGGCTTTGGGTTCGACCCATTTGTGCGAAATTTGCAATCCCACTTAAAAACAGTGATTTAGCTCAAAAATTGCATAAATCTTCTTATTTCACTCCAATACCCTAAATTTTGGGCGCATATGCATTGTCGTTTTTTTTTTATTATTACATTTTCCAAAAAAAAATCTATTTGATTGATTGCCGAAAAGAGGCAAAAAAAAAGCAAAAAAAAAAAAAAAGGAAAAAAATGTGAAATCTAAATAAAATGCAATCTAAGTTTATCGTTGCCAATTTGTATAGGTGTGTATGTGGATTAAGGTTTTGAGAGACGTGTAAATTGTAATTTTAAAGTGCTATAGAAATTTGCTAAATTTGCCAACTTTAAAATCAAATAACTTTTAAATTATAAGTTTGCGCACTTTAAAATATATATATATATATATATATAAAGAAAAAAAAAAGAAAAGTGTTCAAATTCTAAAATCATATACCAAGAGAAAAAAAAATTATATGAGTACATATATAAAATAGATAAAAGAATTGTTAGAAAGAGACAAATGTAAGTGGTATTGGGAGAGTGAAGAGTGGAATCTAAAAATAATAATATAGAAACGAAGTGACATGAAACAAAATCGAATTAAAATAATTTGAGTGCACTAAGCTTTAGTTTTCAGCAAATCAGCGGAATCGTCGAAGGCCTTCATCGAGTTCCAGCATCAAATCATGTGAGTTTGCAAAATTTTATTTATTATCTCCATCATTTCCATTTTGTTTCGCGTCTTGGGTTTGTAGTATGTCTCCATACATACTTTGATAAGTAATAGTGCTATCCCGCTCTAATTGTCAGTTGTTAAAGGTAAGAGCGGATAGAGAGAACTTACAAAAAAAAAGAAAACCCAGTATTTTAGTATATATGCTTTCATTGCAATTTTTCCAATTAAATTTGAATTAAATTAATATTATTTCGAATTGCCATTAACGGGACCATTTTTCAAATGCTTTCCACTTTTCTATTACCGCAGTATAGCAATTTTGTAGATTATTAATTTGAATTATTACATACCTAGTAGGCTTGTTATTCAAAAGTCGTTCCGATTCCATGCCGTTCCTATAGATGTTCGGACTTAAACATAATAGTAAAAATAGTACTTTTTTTTTTAGTACTAAATTTAGCATGAAATTCTCAAATTCTGATCTTTTTCTTTTTAATTGATTAGTCTTTTATTAAATAAAACATGAATTGTTAAGTTTGTAAGAATGGTCTGAAATTCGTTGTTGTTGTTGCTTTACATTGGGACATCTCATTAACATCTGAGAAGTCATGGTTGGGTGGGATAAGAGCGGTAAGTAATTGGTAGGAGAACCGCTAGGCAAAAGACAAAGTGTTGTGTCGCTTTTTAAAAAGGTTAATCAACGGTCCTATTGAGTGATGAAGTAAGAAATTCCTTAACCCTTACGTGTGCGTAAATTTTTTTCTTGTTAGGCCTTGGGTTTGTCGTAACTGGTGGTTTGGTCGGTCGTTTGGTCAACGAACCCACATAAGTGGCTGAAGCTCCGGGACAGCTAGACGCACACGGGCAGACGCCGATCGTCTTCTTCGTGCCACCAGGTAAACATGGTACAACTGCGAAACAATTGTCAACCCAGAGTAAGTATGCTTGTCAAAGGTCCCATAACACTTTTCCCAATTTATTTACATTGAAATGTGTAATCAACTAAAAGCACAACCAATTCTGCAAAAGATGTTTGCTCCTGTGTTGATATGGAACTGTTACATATGGTCATAGTCTCTTTCCCGAAGTGATCATATGGTCAAATGGAAATTTTCTAAATGCCATAAATTCAAATTGAGAAAAGTCATAAAGTCAATTCACCTTGCGACCGTTTGAAATGGTCATAAGACCAATTGATCGTACTGTCATTTTAAGTGGTCGTAATGTGAATTGACCTTTTGCGTATTAACCTTAAATCACGTCACACAATTTTAAATTTGTTGCCAAAGCGCAGCATAGCAGAACACGTTTTTTTGTGACTTTTTTGTGCATTTTCAAAAAGTTTAGTTTTTCAACTTAAATAACGGGTTTGGCACATGCTTTTTATAGACAAAACAAAGCGATGCGGCAAAAAAGTATGATCATCAATGGTTGATACCGTTAGCAAAAACTAAACTAATAATAAAGGTAAAGAATTAAGTAATTTGCTAATTAGCAATGAATCGATCTACATATATGTCGCAATTGAGGTACGTGTCTGACAGCAGTGGCTTAATGAGGTAGTGGTTGCTCTGTTAAAGGGTTAATAGCAGTCGATGGTCTTTATGTGCCGAAATAAAGTATCCACTGACAACTCAGGGGTATTAAAATTTTCTGATATTAAGTCGGCTATTCGCGAAAAATAGGTGAACGCCCTGGGATAAATAGGTGAACGAGGCGTACTGATGATCTAAAATCGGCGCAGTTCAAGTGATGATAAATCAATTTGAATTGATTGATAATGTTATAAGAGCAGTACGCGAGAAATTTAATTATAGATTACTACTACCAAAGTAGTGCTGTCAATAAAAAATATTTAGCTGTACTGAATATTTGAGCAGGGATGGAAAGTAATTATTATTAAATTTTTCGGAGTCTAAAAAGTCCTGGTCAAAAAATTGTCCTAGGTGAAAATTTTTGTGTTCCCAGGAAGTATAGCAATATCATGTCGAATCATGCATCCTTTTTATTTTTTGAACTTTTTCCATAAAAGTCCACATATAAAAGTAAAATTTGTATTTTTATTTTTTGAGTCCGACAGAACTAGTTAAACTCGGACTTTTAAAAGTAAAAGTCCGGAAATAAAAGTTAAATCCGGACTTTTATTGTTTAATGCCAAAATAAAAGGGCGGCTTGACAACAAAGAAACGGGTTATCTGAATTAAAAAAAAAAATTTATTTCGGCTAAGCCGTTTCTTTGTTATCAAGCGGGACTTTTATTTTGGCCTTAAAAAATAAAAGTCCGGATTTAACTTTTATTTCCTGACTTTTATTTTTAAAAGTCCGAGTTTAACTAGTGTGGCATTCCCAGAATAAGCCTTATATACAAAATATTTGTAATTATGTACATACCAGAATGAATCTCAGTTTCTCTGCACTTTTTATGCATAGCCAAACTTTGACCACACACAGGCAAGTCACAGCGGCATAGATAAGTTATGTTGAACTCAGCGGGAGGTCGTATCTGTTTACAGTCGGTTTAGCAACATGCACTGCCCAGATATTCATAAACATATCCAATTACATTTAACTGGCGCATTGACCAATTTGTTAGTAGCGTTACCGTACGCCAATGACAATTTGTCAATGCGCCTGCCGAAATATTTACCAATAACAAATTTCTAAAATTAGGCCAAATAATATGCTGACACAAGCTATATGTAACAAGAATGTATATACTTCTAGCTTGTAAGTATTAATTTAATTATGTATGTGTACAATAGAAAATTCTGTATAAATAGTAAGACATTTTCTACAATAAAATCAATCGTTTTTGTGTTCTGAAACCTAAAGAAAGGCTTTCTTTTATTCGACAGTATTACACTAGTTCTATCGGGCTCAAAAAAAAAAAAATACGAAAATAATTTTTATCTTGATCCACATATATCTAAAGTCCCAAATTAATAGTTTTGCAAGGAATTATATTATAAAAAAATAACAGTTTTAGCCCTGTGTTTGAGTTATCTATTCGACAGATCAGCGATTCGAACTACAACAGAAGTTACAAAAGAATCAAGAATTTCTAAAATTCGTTAAAATTTTTACCAATAATTTACTTATTATTTAAGGGGGAGCTGCGCTTTTAGCCGGGCGTTCATAGCCGGGTTAATGGTTCAAATCTCACACCCGGGATGAAAGGCTTTGAAGAAATTTACATAGTATAATAGAAACCGCTGAAACCTTGTCCATCCTCATGTCACGTTATCTTAGTATATTCTAAAATATACAATAATTTTTACCATCAATATAAGGTCATTTTTGATTGATGTTTTCACGAGTTTGTAGTACAAAACATACAATTCAGTGCAAATAGAAGTAAATTGGTGCTTGTCAAACCCGCGAACCTATTGTACCTTAAAGAGCCATAAACAGGCATTCTTCAAACTTGATGAAGATTAAAAGAGTGCTCATGCTTATACGCTTTCTCTGCTAAAGCTTCAAAGTTGAGAAAGAACAGAAGTTGATTTTTCATTTCTTTTCTCATTTCCATTGTCGACGTCTGTGTCTTGAAGGTGGAAGGGGAAAGTGATCTATGTAAAGGGAATATAAGTCTGGCGTCACTCAAAAACACACGAATCCGACTTTGCAAGTGATAGAAGAAGAAGGACCTGCCTTATACGGTTTGCAATGTGCTTCGAATTCGTCAACCAAAATACTTCAGTAAGGGTTTGCAAAGAATATTCTCCGATTATTTTTTTCTGCACATACTTCTCGGTTTGTCTGGCGTCACAGTTTAAATACGGCATACTTAACTAAATATTAATCATAAAACATGTAAAAGCAGAAATGTTCTCCTAATTCAAAGGCTATAGTCTTAGTCTGTCTTAATGTAGCCAAATATTCCGGCTTAGATATTTAGATTCTGGAATCATGACTTTCATTGGCCATATGAAAACCACATGCAGCCTGCTAATTTTTTCATCCATTTTGCATTCTTTGGAAGACAAAGTTAAGTAGGTTTCTTCCTCCCGTCTTCATAGAAACGTTCATCATTCAGGGTTACTACTAATATCTGAACGTTAACCGTCTTTTTATATTTATAAAGTTATATGTATTAACCTGGGTCGATTTGTATGGACGAAAGATAATCAATATCGCTCCATCGATTTTTCGATAGGATTTGGGCTCAGGAAAAAAGCTCCACCACGCATACCCAAAAAAAATTATTTTCGAGCCTGCGAAAAAAATTGGCGAAGGGGTCAATTTTTCGACCAAAACACTCCCCAGAACCAAAAAAATATGTTGTTTTTTTTTTCAGAAAACTATTGTAAAAACGTTGGCGATAACAGTTTTTTGAAAAAAAAATATTTTTTGTGTTTTGGGGAGTGTTTTGGTCGAAAATATGCCATTTCGCCATTTCTTTTTCGCATGCTCGAAAGTTATTTTTTTTTCGGTATGCGTAGTGGAACTCTTTTTCCTGAACCCAAATTCTATCGAAAAAGCGATGGCGCGATATCGGTTAATAAATCGACCCGGTCTAATATGTATATGATGTAATGATGACAAAAGAAAATATTTTTTGGGTTTTGGGGAGTGTTTTGGTCGAAAATATGCCATTTCGCCATTTCTTTTTCGCATGCTCGAAAGTTATTTTTTTCGGTATGCGTAGTGGAACTCTTTTTCCTGAACCCAAATTCTATCGAAAAAGCGATGGCGCCATATCGGTTAATAAATCGACCCAGTCTAATATGTATATGATGTAATGATGAGAAAAGAAACTATTTTTTGGGTTTTGGGGAGTGTTTTGGTCGAAAATTTGCCATTTCGCCATTTCTTTTTCGCATGCTCGAAAGTTATTTTTTTTCGGTATGCGTAGTGGAACTCTTTTTCCTGAACCCAAATTCTATCGAAAAAGCGATGGCGCGATATCGGTTAATAAATCGACCCAGTCTAATATGTATATGATGTAATGATGAAAAAAGAAAATATTTTTTGGGTTTTGGGGAGTGTTTTGGTCGAAAATTTGCCATTTCGCCATTTCTTTTTCGCATGCTCGAAAGCTATTTTTTTCGGTATGCGTAGTGGAACTCTTTTTCCTGAACCCAAATTCTATCGAAAAAGCGATGGCGCGATATCGGTTAATAAATCGACCCAGTCTAATATGTATATGATGTAATGATGACAAAAGATTGCACGCAACCTACTGAGGCGTAAGGAACCGCAGCTACGATCTCCAAAAATGTTTGCACAATTTAATTTATTTTCTTACTCTCTCACCCTTCTTCTCTCTATTCTATAGATGGTAAATCTCTTCTTTCCTGCTTTAAATAAATATTCTCTTTCTTTTCGAACTGATTTATCGTTGATTCCTTTCCCGGAAAATGTTATTCTATGCGTTATATAGCCTAACCATGTTCGAAATTTTCAGCAGATGTCATATTTAATAACCCTGGTACACTCTTACTATTTAAGTCAGGTCGTAATTGTGCTGATGTGGTCCATATTCTGAAGAATTACAAATTGACGCCCTTACGTAAATCAGTTCTTAAGATTGAATCAAACAAAATTATCGGGTTCATCATTATCGGGCCCTCAACCAATTCAACACTAAAATCTTCATACTTTTAATTCAATTAAGTGTTGTTGTTATTTACTTATTTGCATAAGTGAATTCTATGAATGGTCATGCCATGAGTAGCTATAGTAGTACAAGGTCCTCTGTTTGTATGAAAAAACCAAATCAACTGGGTCTAAAGGTAAATTAACAATCTCTCCAATTTCCGTGCTGTTGTGGCTGATGAATGAGCTTAATATAGTCGAAGGTTGAAATTTTCCATTTCCTATATTTTTGTATGTATGCAAAAGTATCTGTGTTCATACGGAAATCTAGCTATCGGCAGGAACAATGTAGGTGTACACAACCATAAATTTGCTACGGATGCTTCAATTTTTGTGTACGTGTGAATGTTGGGAAAACAGTACCGATTATAAGTACAGCATCGATGAAACATTTTCGTGTCATTGCAATTTGTACTGCATTTGTTTTTGTAGGATTTTCTGTTAATTTGTAAAAAAAAAGTATAGATTCATTTCGTTTACGGTAATATAAACGGGTAGAGTTATGGATATAATTAGGGTTGGGTTTACTGTTACAGTAGCGTTTACGGTTATGGTTAACTATATCCATAGCTTTAGCCGTATTTTTTACGATAATAGTTAGGGTTCCGCTTACTGTTATAGCTACATTAGTGGTTATGCTTACAGTTACGATAAGAGTTACGGTTACAGTTAGATTACAGTTGTCTTACAGTTGCAATCACGGCAGCGCTTAGAATTTCGGTTATGGTTACAATCACTGTATATGTAGATTATATTCGCGTTTACTGTTACAGTTACCACTACTTCCGCTACAATTTTAGGGAAAATTTCCGCATCATTAAATTGCTGTTGTGGTAACTTCGCAGCTCTTTCAGTATCTTTGCGAGTGGCGATGTGCGAAAAATATAGAAGACGTATGAATTGGTTGGCCAAGGGGGTAACATCAAGGTCGCGGATAGTCCAAAAAGAGGTAACTCAGGTGACAACAAGAACATCAATGACTTAATACAGGCCTATGGCACTAAATGTAGCAATCACTTTGAACAAAAGGCAGAAAATCTATATATGTATATAACAAGTAAGGAAGGCTAAGTTCGGGTGTAACCGAACATTACATACTCAGTTGAGAGCTGTGGAGACAAAGTAAGGGAAAATCACCATGTTGTAAAAAGGACCTAGGGTAACCCTGGAATGTGTTTGTATGACATGTGTATCAAATGGAAGGTATTAAAGAGTATTTTAAGAGGAAGTGGGCCATAGTTCTATAGATGGACGCCATTTAGGGATATCGCCATAAAGGTGGACCAGGCCTGTCTAGAATTTGTTTGTACGATATGGGTATCAAATTAAAGGAATTAATGAGGGTTTTAAAAGGGAGTGGTGGTTGTTGTATAGGTGGTCGCATTTTCGAAATATCGCCATAAAGATGGACCAGGGGTGACTCTAGAATGCGTTTGTACGATATGGGTATCAAATGAAAGGTGTTAATGAGTATTTTAAAAGGGAGTGGGCTTTCGTTCATAGGTGTTCGCCTTTTCGAGATATCGCCATAAAGGTGGACCAGGGGTGACTTTAGAATATGTTTGTGCAATATGGGTATCAAACGAAAGGAGTTAATGAGTATTTTAAAAGGGAGTGGGCCTTAGTTATATATGTGGACGCCTTTTCGAGATATCGCCATAAAGGTGGACCAGCGGTGACTCTAGAATGAGTTTGTACGATATGGGTATCAAATTAAAGGTATTAATGAGAGTTTTAAAAGGGAGTAGTGGTAGTTGTATATGTGAAGGCGTTTTCCAGATATCGACCAAAATGTGGACCAGAGTGACCCAGAACATCATCTGTTGGATACCGCTAATTTATTCATATATGTAATACCTGCCTAGATTTTAAGGGTTTTTTATTTCGCCCTGCAGAACTTTTTATTTTCTTCTACTTAATATGGTAGGTGTCACAACCATTTTATAAAGTTTTTTCTAAAGTTATATTTCGCTTCAATAAAACAATCCAATTACCTTACCATGTTTCATCCCTTTTTTCGTATTTGGTATATAATTATGGCATTTTTTTCATTTTTCGTAATTTTCGATATCGTAAAATTGGACGTGTTCATAGTCGGATTTCGTTAATTTTTCATACCAAGATAAAGTGAGTTCAAGTAAGCACGTGAAGTAAGTTCATTAAAGATATGTCGATTTTTGCTCAAGCTATCGTGTTAACGGCCATGCGGAAGGACAGACGGACGACTGTGTATAAAAACTGGGCGTGGCATCAATCGATTTCGCCCATTTTTAACGAAAAAGTTATCGTCATAAAATCTATGCCCCTACCAAATTTTAAAAGGATTGGTTAATTTTTGTTCGACTTATGGCGTTAAAAGTATCCTAGACAAATTAAATGAAAAAGGGCGGAACCACGCCCATTTTGAAATTTTCTTTTATTTTTGTATTTTGTTGCACTATATCATTACTGGAGTTGAATGTTGACATAATTTACTTATATACTGTAAAGATATTAAATTTTTTGTTAAAATTTTACTTTAAAAAAATTTTTTTTTTAAGTTGGCGTGGTCCTTCTCCGATTTTGCTAATTTTTATTGAGCGTACATATAGTAATAGGAGTAACGTTCCTGCCAAATTTCATCATGATATCTTCAACGACTGCCAAATTACAGCTTGCAAAAGTTTTAAATTACCTTCTTTTAAAAGTGGGCGGTGGTACGCCCTTTGTCCAAAATTTTACTAATTTTCTATTTTGCGTCATAAGTCCAACTCATCTACCAAGTTTCGTCGCTTTATCTCTCTTTTGTAATGAATTATCGCAATTTTTCGGTTTTTCGAAATTTTCGATATCGAAAAAGTGGGCGTGGTTATAGTACGATATCGTTCATTTTAAATAGCGATCTGAGATGAGTGCTCAGAAACCTACGTACCAAATTTCATCAAGATATCTCAAAATTTACTCAAGTTATCGTGTTAAGGGACGGACGGACGGACATGGCTAAATCAAATTTTTTTCTATCCTGATTATTTCTATATATGGAAGTCTATATCTATCTCGATTCCTTTATATATGTACAACCAACCGTTATCCAATCAAACTTAATATACTCTGTGAGCTCTGCCCAACTGAGTAAAAAAAGAAAGGCCAAAAAATGTGTTAGTTGGTCACCGGTGTTTGAAGAGATATGTCCGTTGATTTTCTTCAAACTTACACAAAAGTTACGTTTACCTCATGCGGTGATTACTAGAAAGGTTTGGTTGCGATCGACGCACAGTGTCTCCAGATATAAGCCAAAACGTGGACCCGGACACCCCTAGAATGTGTGTGTAATATGGATATCAAATGAAAGCTGTTGCTGAGAGTTTTAAAGTAATTTTAATTGTGATATTCGATTTAGTCGCATCAACCCGAAAAAACCGATAAATATGCATCGAAGCCGAAATACAGACATATATTAATGATACCCACATACCTATTTAAATAAATCCTATTCGGTTTGCCTGAAATTTGGTATATAGATTTGCCTATATTAGTATTTACGATCCATTTTTCCGGGAAGTAAGCCAGGACGGACTAGGACTGGGATTAGGACTAGGACTGGGACTGAGACTCGGAGTGTGATTTGGACTGAGACTCGGAATGGGACTGAAACAAAATATACACCATCCTCTGGAACTAACAATAAGGCATGATGAAGAATGAGAAGAACTTGAGAGAAGAGAAAAGAGAGAAGGAGATTGAGAAAGAGATAGAATGAGACGAAGATGGAGATAGATGAAGCGAAAAAACGGAGGGAGGAGTGCATAAAAGGATTAGGAAAAAGTGAAGAGGGGCAGAGCAAAGTAGGCGGAAAAAGCTTATTAAAATGTATGCAGATAGACCAAATTTAGGGCAGAAAAACTTCTGCCGGATCTGCAAGTAATCTTACAAATTTCATGTTCAGGATATTTCGGAACGGCTAAAGCAACCCGCTTAAATAATTTGACTAGGGTGTGTTGAAATTCTAGGGTAATCCGATATCGCGACATTCAGATGGCTATGGAGTGTAATTCAAACTCTCCAAATAAAGTCAAGGATTGTGGTTTGAGGCAATAGATAGTGTGTCGAAGTTCAGGTACCATGTCTGGTAATATCGGAGGCTAAGATATTATTTCTGCGTCGTTATATGCCGAATAAACTGTCACAAAATTGAGGTGTATTTCGCATACCAGGAGAGTAGTACTAACCTCCGAATAGATAAGCCGGTGTAGGATGTTTTGTACGCGGAGTTTGAAAAAACTTTTTGGGTCATGGAAAGTATTTATGTATGCCTTGAAGAGAACGCTTCATAACACTTCAGCAGGATTCAATTTACGTGACGTGACAATCACTGTTGGTAATTTTATTGTTGTTATGTGCATAATTTTGTTATCATACTTGAATCAAAGTATAATGAAAACAAGACTCATTCTCAAAAATACTAACTTATAATTAAATGTAGAAAATTACTAAAATACATTTCCTTACCAAGATTTACTACTCCTAATTCTCCTTTTTGAAAATTCTGTACATACATATTTATGTATGAGCGTAGTTTCTACTTAATTTGGTACTGTTTTCTCAAGATTTGTAGAAGTAGTCTACGCGGATTATGTTGTATTATGATAATTGGCGCTTAACTGCCTGAAAAAGTCTAGCTGTTTCGTAACAAGTGACGCGACTTTTCCCGGGAGCTAAAGTGTTCCCCCATCTGCCTCTCCAAACTCAGTGAAGATCTACCCCTTCCTTTGCTTCCAAATTGCGGTGTCGACTAAAGTACTTTCTCGTCCGGAGCGTTTTCATTAATTCGCGTAACACTACATAAGCAGCGAAGCCTTTTTGTTCTTATTCGCTGCACTTTCGTCATATCTGCCAAACCCCTATACAGCCCCTCAATATACATCCTTCGATACTCGCCGTCTCAAACACTCCAAGAGCCATCGAGAGAGGACTTCGCTTTTCAATTACCTATTCAGTCCAAATTAGCACTTGTTAGCAAGTGTTTTTCTCCATTTCACTCCTTAGCTGGCATTGTTTTTGCTGTTAATGCTGGTTCCCAAATAGACGAAATCCTTTATAGTCTCGAATTTATATTTGTCGGCAGAGACGTGGAGATTGCGCCGACTCTTTCTTGGATGACATAAAATACTTCGTATTATCTACATTTACCTCAAGCCCTTTTTTTGCTTCCTTATATAATCTCGAGAAGGCAGCACTCATAACGCGTTTTCTAAGTCCAATAATATCAATATCATCACACACAAAGTAGTCGGTTTGTCTGAAGCCTCGTTTGGTTTTGAATGGCTCGGAAGGGTCCTTACTGACCCTTACGGAGCTGGTGGTGTTGCTCAACGTCATTTTGCAGAGCCTTATTTACTTTGCAGGGAACTTAATTTCAGACATGATGGCATACAAGCAATTAATTTTAGCGCTGCCAAATTATGCTTTGAAGTCTACCAAAAGATGGTGAGTGTCCTTTCTCTTAACTTGAGTTTTCTCCAGGGTCTGACGTATTGTCAAGATCTGGTCAATAGAAGATTAACCAGGTCGTAAACCGCACTGATAAGGTAAAATCAGTTCGTTTACTATGGTCTTCCATACTTAATACAGTGCGCCAGGTAAAATCTTCTACGCGATATTAAGCGGACTGATTTTGCGGTACTTGGGGCGGTTTGCGGTATCGCCTTTTTGTTGTAGATCGGGCAGAGTACTTATGTTCTAATCTGGAGGCATTCATTCGTCCTTTTGCATAGGGGTTGATGCATGCACTTTACGAACTCTTCGCATCCGTGTTTGCACAGCTCGGTGGGTATTCAGTCACTACCTGGCACGATCTGATTTTTAGCAAAGATACTGTCATCCTCACTTCGTCTTTTGTAATATAAGCGAAGAGTTATGCCCTGTAAAAGCTTTACAGGATCCTTTTACATGAGTATAGTGCGATGGTGAGCATTTATGACAACTTGCAGTCTTTTGCGATTCTTAGACCTCCTATTATTTTCACTGGGTTCTTCATGAATTAGTATGGTTAGAAACTTATTAAAAATGATCAGACATATTTTGCATTGACAGCCAAACCGGTATTAATTGCTCAGACATGCACATAACATCCGCACTATATACCATACAAGAAGTAGTTATGCAATCAGAGAAGCAATGCTATGCGAGTGGATCTGATATGCCTCTTTTTTAACCTCTTGCGCAGTACATCCGTAATTCTAGTGTGATAATTTTACATCTGCTGCTCGAAGATCCGTGCGGCCATTTCAACGTCATCAACAATACAATTCTTTTGTTAACAACTAGCAGTAAGGGATACTGGATTGCGAACTCCCCATTTCGAACCTATCAACAAATATTGTAAATGGTGCTCGTAATCGCGTCCATTCCGACATTATTGAAAACCTTCTTACACCAACCAAAAGGGATGATAGATTTCGAGCTAATCCACATACTTCTACTCAGGTGATCGGAGTCACGTCCATGCTAAATCATGAATAATACAAATTTTTTTCCAACTACTAGAAAAGGATGATATATTGAAAGCTAATAAAACCGTGCCTGTCAACAAACACTGACAATATTGCGTGGCATCCCATACATGCTGGCATCACAAACCGTACAACTCTTTCTTTTCTCTTTCAACTCTAAAAATAAGGATTGAAATATAAGTATTTCTAACCTATCAGCAAACATCTACTGTTATGCTCGGATTCGCGTCCATCCCGACATCATCAATAGTACACTTAGGAATTTATGTGAACTACGTATTGTCTTGCAATTTAATGTACTACTTATGTGAACTTGTTTATATTTTCATATATAAGAATCTGTACAATGTACAGCTTTAAATAAAACTGAAATCTGGACTGAAAATTGCACTAATTTGTAGATGATATATATAAATAAATAACAGCAAACTCAGCCACTATGCGAAAAAATCCCAAAAGTCTATAAAATTGTTTGTCGCTATTGATATTAATGACATGTTTCTAAATTTCACTTCTTCATTAGCTAGCTTTTCGGGAGCTGTGTTCTGAACTCGAAATCTACAACATTCATATTTTATACTAGTGTAGAGTCCTTTAGATGCCTTTATCCAGTCAGCCATATGAATGCTCCGTTGTGCACTTAGCAATTGGTCTCTAAGTATTGCCTTTTTGTTGCTATTCCTTTACACAACATTAGGCACATAATAGCACGCGTATACGTTTACGTTTGCGTTTAAAAAAAACGCTTATCCTCGCTTAGATAATGCTTAGCAGGCCCATCTAGCGGCAGTGGTTAAATTGTTGAGTTGAATTGTGGACATGCACCATTTTAAGAGGTGATACATAGAATTAGTGTAGAGGTGAAACATAGACACATATTTCAATTACATCTGAGTATAATGCGTATTGAAATTTAGTAGTACTAATTTTATGCGCAAGTCGCTTATCGTACCCGTCCTGGTATAGGGGGCAGAGGCATGGACCATGACAACAGCAGATGAAGTGGCTTTGGGAGTGTTCGAGAGAAAAGTTCTACGAAAGATATATGGACCTCTACGCGTTGGCGATGGCGAGTACCGAAGAAGATTTAATGATGAGCTGTACGAGCTTTACTCAGACATCCACATAGTCCAGCGCATTAAAACGGAGCGGCTGCGCTGGCTGGGCCATGTTATGTGTATGTATATGAAAGATGATGCCCTGGCCAAGAAAGTGTTTCTATCGGAAACCGCCTATGGAAGCAAAGGTAGAGGACGGCCCCCACTTCGATGGAAGGACCAGGTGGAAAACGATTTAAACTCCTTTGGTGTGACCAATTGGCGCCGGTTGGCGGAGCGAAGGAGCGACTGGCGCGCCTTGTTGGACGGCCATAACCATTTAGACGGTTAAGCGCCAATTAAGTAAGTAAGTAATTTAAAGTTTGACGCTTAGCAGTCCATATAAAGTTTAAGCGTAAACGTCTATAGATGTAAAAAAAAAAAAACACAGCTAATAATTCCTTAAATATAGGCGCGCTCAAGATTTTATAAACACTGGGCTTATAGTAGTGCTTTTATAAGCACTACTTCAGCAGTACTTTAATTTTCTCAAATTTTTGCAAAATATGATGAAAACTGAAAATGTTCGCTGTGCTCATATTAATGACCGCCTTTTTATGTAATTTCAAAAAGATATAAATTCTTTTTTAACTTTCGTCGAACACTTTAAATTCTCTCTCACGGAATACAGCAGTTAGTGCAATCATACATCTTTGCTTAGCCGTCAAGAACTGTCTTCGCCAACAGTATCCTCAGTTGCCACATGATGCCATAGGCACGCTCAAAGTAGCAGAGGTGTTACATAATTTTCAGTTTCATGAAATTCTAATCAAATCAATGTTACTTTACACCTAGCGATTCATTCAAACTGCACTTTAGAAAAATAATACCACAAAATAGATAGATACACTCGGTTACCCAGTTGCATGCAACAGAGTTATACCATATGCTTGCCACACAACACATGTTGCCGTCATTCATGTTATCTATCTCCCTTGCTACTTTTAACACACAGACATACACTCAGCATTCATCATCATTTCATAGCTTTCAAGGCTTTCCGCATTACTTTGCCTCTTAACTACTTTTGCGGTTACTGAGTATTTCCTCTTCTTCTTGTATGTCCTTATGTAACCTGATTTGTCTGCCTTAGTATCACATTAAGCATTTCATATTCTACAACTGGCCTTCTTGTAATGGAAAATTTAATTAAATCTGAGTATTACGCTAACGTCCCTTCAAAAAACGCGAGTACTCCATAAATAGTGTAAGGAATACTCCTTTTAGGAGTATAGGAGTGTTCCAAAACTAATCTGTGTTCATACAAAAAATGTGCTACACTGAACATTGCGATGTCCTAGGAGAGGAGTAGGTGATCCCACTCTCGCTTTGTTTGTGAGTATTCCATAGAGTACATACATGAGAGTACTTTCCAAAGAACTTTGACTGTAGAACTCCATGGAGCACCCACAGAGGATCATATGACAAAGTACTAGAGAGGAATTGTGTCGGAAAGTATTATCGGAGTGAATTTAATTTAAAATGAAAGTAAGTGAAGAGGGGCAATACAACTTTTATATTTTATGCTACGAATATTCTTATCTTATTTAGCATTTGCGTGAATAAAGAAACTAATGTTTCTCTATACTATAAAACTATACATAAAACCAGTGGGGGGGGGGGGGGGGGTGCATTTTATCAGAGTTGCCATAGTAAAATTTTATTATCAGTTATATGTATGCAATATTGTACTTTTGACAACTCTGTTTGATCGTCATCGTGTCGTGATCACGGTCGTTAAAAAACGAGCAAACGCATTGCAAAGGAGTATAGTTAGAGTACTCCAACATGAAGAAAATTGAACACGTAATCCAACAGTTTTTGCAGGGGTGTTCATAAAAACCCACACATACATCAGGTTGGTTCATTCGTGCATTCAACCACACGCACGCTGATAGCGTTAGTTGTTAGTGTTGTTGTTTTTTCAAACATACACACAATAATACTACATTCATTCACATGTCATGTTTACACAGTGTTGTAAATTTGTGCATAAGCTTTCATTTAAAACAAACTTAAATACTAAGGAGTCTCGTATTTTGATATGAACACATGTGCGAAGACGCCTCCAGAAATAATGCATTTGAATTATGAAAGTAGTATAAATATTATAAAACTAGTATAAAATTTACTAATCTAACATTTCGGCATAAATAATTACGCATCATATTGAACATCCTTTTAAATATAAAAATGAGGTGAATATTAAGTACTCGTGAAGTTGAATACATATATACATAGACTTACGTAGATAGCACTTCGATAACAAGACGCTAGCTCGTTGATAATAAATCAGTAGCACGCCGATTACAAACCAATAACTGGACGATAAGAATCCGCGAAAAAATATATAACATTTTGATATCGACTCGATGTGTTTTTGATATTAATTCGTTAAAATTTCCAAAAAACATCGATACATTTTCTATAAAAACGATATTAAATCGATAATTTACGATATCAAACTCTCCGATAAAGTTTTTTATATAAACAAAATTTATAAAATATTGATAAATCGCTTAAACCTCGATGATAACACGACTATGGGATTCCTTAGTGGCAACACATAGGTAGAAAATCTGAGAATATAATACATTAACGTTGTATGAAATTTCATTCAAAATTTCAGTCGCTGCCGCTATATTAGTATACATAAAAAGAGATATAAATAATAAGGTGGTAACCCTAAATGTCAGCCCAGCATAAGAATTTCTCTATTGATATTCGTAGCGGAACACCTTTCGTTCGATACACATATTGGCATTTCTCATGTAATATTTTATACTCAATTGAGTAGAGCTCACAGAGTATATTAACTTTGATTGGATAACGGTTTCTTGCACAGGTATATAGGAATCGAGATAGATATAGATTTCCATAAATCAAAATCATCAGTATCGAAAAAAATTTGATTGAGCCATGTCCGTCCGTCCGTTAACACGATAACTTGAGTAAATTTTGAGGTATCTTGATGAAATTTGGCACGTAGGGTCCTAGGCACACATCTCAGATCGCTATTATAATGAACGATATCGGACTATACTTTTTCGATATCGAAAATTTCGAAAAACCGAAAAGGTGCGATAATTCATTACCAAAGACCAATAAAGCGATGAAACTTGATAGGTGAGTTGACCATATGACGCAGAAAAGAAAATAAGTAAAATTTTGGACAGTGGGCGTGGCACCGCCCACTTTTAAAAGAAGGTAATTTAAAAGTTTTGCAAGCTGTAATTTAGCAGTTGTTGAAGATATGATGATGAAGCAGGAGCGTTACTCCTATTACTATATGTATAAATAAAATAAAAAAATAAATAAATGTAAATGCGCGATAACCTCCGAAGAGATCTATGGCCGAGCTTCTCTTCCAATTTGCGTCGTGATCCTCTTGATTTTCCCTACAAATTGGCCTTATTCCTAAAATTTTGATGTTGCTTTGCCCGGGGTGCGAACCCAGGGCATACGATGTGATAGGCGGAGCACGCAACCATCACACCACGGTGGCCGCCGCTTACTATATGTATGCTTAATAAAAATTAGCAAAATCGGAGAACGACCAAACCCACTAAAAAAAAATGTTTTTAAGTCGGATTTTAACAAAAGATTTTACATCTTTACAGTATATAAGTAAATTATGTCAACATTCAACTCCGGTAATGATATGGTGCAAACAAAATACAAAAATAAAAGAAAATTTCAAAATGGGCGTGGCTCCGCCCTTTTTCATTTAATTTGTCTAGAATAATTTTAATGCCATAAATCGAACAAAAATTTACCAATCGTTGCGAAATTTGATAGGGGCATAGATTCTATGACGATAACTCTTTTCTTTGAAAAAGGGCGAATTCGGTTGAAGCCACGTCCAGTTTTTATACACAGTCGTCCGTCTGTCCTTCCGCTCGGCCGTTAACACGATAACTTGAGCAAAAATCGATATATATTTACTAAACTCAGTTCACGTGCTTATCTGAATTCACTTTGTATTGGTATAAAAAATGACCACGCCCACTTTTTCGATATCGAAAATTACGAAAAATTAAAAAATGCCATAATTCTATACCAAATACGAAAAAAGGGATGAAACATGGTAATTTGATTGGTTTATTGACGCAAAATATAACTTTAGAAAAAAACTTTGTAAAATGGGTGTGACACCTACCATATTAAGTAGAAGAAAATGAAAAAGTGCTGCAGGGCGAAATCAAAAGCCCTTGGAATCTTGGCAGGAATACTGTTAGAGGAATCTATATTCTCTATATATAAAAATGAATACCATTTTTCGTTGCGATTTTATAACTAGAGAACGGGCTCACCTATCCAAACCAAATTTTTAGGCTTTGTTCTGACTATTCAGTATATGGTTTTTGTTTTGAAACTTTAAGAATCGGATACCAGGATCTCGAGATATAGGCCAAAACTTGGACCCGGGTAACCCTAGGATCTGTTTGTACAGTATGGGTAGCAAATGGGAGCTGTTGATGATTGCTATAGTATAGATTATTTTTCATCCCTCGCCATGACTAGGGCCTCGAGATATAGACCAAAACGTGGACCCGGATAACCCTAGGATGTGTTTGAACCACATGAGTATCCATTGTAAGTTGTTGATAAATGCTAATGAAAAGAAGGCTTTTCTTTTCGCTGGGTAACTAAGGACTCGAGATATAGACCAATTGGGAACTCGCCTTCAGGTTAAGAGATTGCACTCTTATGTACTATAACCAGTTAAAATCGTATATTCAATCACATAACAATATAATCTTTTTACCTGAAAGCGCTGAAAAGCGCTCAATATATGGTGAACTTATTTTGAAAAACACACCAAAAATCCATTTGTTTGGTCAGATTCATGCCACTTAGCCAGCGGATAATACGTTTTCATATCAACATACATACATCAATAGTTTAATCATTTACTAAACGATTTGTAACCTACTTAGTTACGCTCTTTCGCTCTCAAAATGTATGTACTTTCGTCTTAACTAGCTTACTTATTATTCCCACCTACAAACTTACTTGAATTATATTTATATCATCATGTATGTATGTAGCAGGCAGATCGAAAAAACAAAGTAGGCTATGAAAAGTCATCGAACAATATTACGGTACATTTTTTTGCATAGAGAAATACATGAATATTTCGTATAGATAGGCATATATAGAGCTTTGACTCTTAGCACTAAGAAAATTCAAATTAGGAGAATAAATGTTATTGGAGTGTAAACATCGCTGGAGCGTTTTCTTTGGTCTCAACACCATTCGTTAGCAAAATAAACGAAGCAGCCCAAAACTTTCAGTAGTGTCCGAAATTACCGCGGTGCAAATTATTACATGAAAATGCAAATAGTGTTTTTGTTTAATAATTATTGAAGTTTGTGTGAATTTGTGAAAAGAAGAAAAATAGCGCAAAGCGAATTTCCGAGTAAAAAATGGTAAGTTTTGAACTGGTGAAGTGAATTACATAAATGCATGTGTGTTTCCTTATTTGAAAAATCATATGGTGTACCACTATTAATGTAGACAATTTTTTAATTTAATTTATTCTTTTTTAATTGAAAGAAAAATGCCACGACCCACACGAGGAAATATAAGTCGCCGAACGCGTCATGCAAATGCTGCGGCATTACAAAGGCGATCACAGACTCCAGATGAACGAGCACAAGCTAATGCATCGCAGCGTGAACGTAATGCACGAAATAGATTTGTTGTACCTGAAATTATGCGTGCAGCTTTTAATTACAACAGTCAGATTGATTACAGTATGTACGGATATATTGGAATAATGGACGCAATATGTCCACATTCAGATGCGGCTAAATTTCCAGGTGAAACGCCCGGCATGTGTTGTGCTAATGGCAGAGTGAGATTGCCAGCATTAGAAACTTCACCCGAACCATTGTGTTCATTAATTTTTGAGACTTCTGAAAATTCGAGGCACTTTTTGAGTCATATTGAACAATACAATTCGGCATTTCAAATGATTTCTTTTGGTGTTACTAACATTATTAGAGATAATTTTATGCCGACATTTAAGGTAAATACTTAAACAGGATTGTCCCAATGAATCTGAGTCATAAAAGTATTCTATAGTTTTAAAAATTATTATGCAACATATACCTAAAATTGCATACATGTTGCAGATTCAGGTCCATATATATCATCAAGCTGGTTCGTTATTGCCATACCCCGACGCTGATTATAAATTTTGCAAATTTATTTAATTGGTGATGGAAATCGTGAATTGGATCAACGTTATGCAATTGCTTTGAATACAAGACGAGAAATTATTTGTGAGCTACAAAGGTTTTTCCATCAGCATAATGCTTTAGTTTAATTGTTCAAAAAAGGGCTGAGAGAACACTTTTGGAGAGCATGAAAAGCGATTCAATGCACCGACAATTGAAGAGTTTGCAATTGTAATTCTTGGTGATCAGTTTCAATCCCGTCATATTATACTTCATCGCAGAAATGAGCAATTGCTATGTGTTTCGGAACTTCATCGTAGTTACGACGTATTACAATACCCAATATTGCATTTGAAAGGTGACGATGGCTACCATATGATTGATCCACGAACAGGTAAATAATATTTTCAGTGTGTTGACATTTCATAATTTGTATAAATTTCTTAAGTCACATTTTGCACTTATTTTCAGGTCTACGTGTACAGAAAAAAGTTATTGCCATGAATTTTTATTCGTATCGATTGATGGTTCGTCCACAAGAACAAAATTATATCTTGAGATGTGGTAAACTATATCATCAGTACATCGTTGATATGTATGCCAAAATATAAACAGAATGTCTTAATTTTATTCGTTTCAACCAAGCAAAATTAAGATCTGAACAATATATTCATTTTCAAGATGCGATAGCGAATGATGCTAATATTAATGACATCGAACGTTTAACTATATTGCCATCTTCATATATTGGTAGCCTACGGAATATGAACGAATATGCACAAGACGCAATGTGTTATGTACGAAAATACGGTCGACCGGATCTGTTCATTACATTTACATGTAATCCGCAGTGGGATGACATCAAAACCAATTTATTTGTAGGACAGTCGACAACCGATCGCCATGATATTACTGCGCGTGTTTTTCGGCAAAAATGTAAAGCACTTATGGATTTAATTGTGAAATTATATGTATTTGATGAAAAGTGTTCGAAACGATACCCAAGGCAATTTACTTCAGACACAATAACGGGCAATGACAGATATCCGTTGTATCGCAGTAGATCACCTAATGATAATGGCAAAACGGCAAACATTAGAATGCACAACCAGGAAGTTAAAGTTGATAATCGCTAGGTGGTTCCGTATTGTCCATTATTATTGAAAATATTCAATGCTCATATAAATGTGGAATATTGTAATTCTGTTAAATCCATTCAATATTTTTGCTAGTATGTTAACAAAGCGAGCGATATGGCAATTTTCGGTATTGCTGGTGATAATACAAATTACGAAATTACTCAGTATCAAATGGGGCGCTATATTAGTAGCAGTGAAGCTGTCTGGAGGATAATGTCGTTTCCAATGAACGAAAGGCATCGTGCGGTTGTTCACTTGGCTGTACATTTTGAGAATGACCAACGGGTTTATTTTAATGCAGCAAATGTATTGGAAAGAGCAGCACAACCACCAGAAATTACGTTAACAGTTTTTCCAGTTATGCGAAACTGATACATTTGCGATAACTTTGTTATATTCTGAAGTGCCTCAGTATTACACATGGAATGTGTCTTCGAAAAAACGTTAAAGACGTAAACAAGGAACAGCAGTTTATGGGCATCCTGGCATTTTCCAAACAGATGCAATTGGGAGTATATATACATTACATCCAAACAATGTTGAGTGTTTTTATTTGAGATTGTTATTAGTTAACCTGAATGGCCCAAAATCATTTCAAAATTGAGAACAGTCAGCCGTCATTTATGTCAAACATACCGTGAAGCATGCCAACTTTTGCATTTGTCGGAGGATGATGCATATTGGGTTTCAACACTTCATGATGCATCTATTTCGGCTTATCCTCAACAAATACGAATGCTATTTGCCATTATATTTTCAACATGTATGCCATCAAATCCACTTGAATTATGGAACAAATATAAATATTATATTGCAGAAGATATTTTAATTCGTATGCGTCATCATGCAAGAAATCCTGATTTGTTGATTACTTTGGAAATGTACAACGAAGCTTTGATAATAATTGAAGATATGTGTCTAACGATTGCAAATAAAACATTACAATTGGGTATGATCGCACCAAATCGTGAGATGCATGATCTGTTTGATCGTGAATTGCAACGTGAGCAGGAATTCAATTCAAATGATTTGCATTTATTTGTACAGTCGAATATAACCAAAATGAATATTCAGCAAAAACATATATATGACACAATCATGCAAGCCGTTTCCAATAATGGAGGTGGATTATATTTCTTGGATGCACCTGGTGGTACAGGCAAAACGTTCGTTATATCACTGCTTTTAGCGACTATTCGATCGGAACAGAAAATTGCATTGGCACTTTCATCTTCGGGAATTGCTTCTACATTATTAGAAGGTGGTCGGACAGCGCACTCTGCATTAAAATTGCCATTGAATTTACAGGTGATTGTAACTCCAACTTGCAATATTTCAAGAAATTCTGCTATCTGGGATAAGCGTAGAATGGCGCATAAAAAATTACTAGAAGCATTTACGCGAACAGTGCAAGATTTACGTGGCAATCAACCGCTTTTTGGTGGTGCTTTGACATTACTGTCAGGGGTTCTCGACAAACATTGCCTATAATTCCTCGATCGACTCCTGCTGATGAAATAAATGCCTGTTTGAAGTCATCAGTTCTTTGGAGATATGTACGAAAATTGAGACTGAACATTAATATACGTATTCACCTGCAAAATGATCCAGCTGCCCATGAGTTTTGAAAACAATTGTTAGAAATTGGTGATGGCAAAATACAAATCGACAGAACCAACGGATTGGTCACTGTACCGAACAATTTTTGTACAATTACGAAATCGATAGATGAATTGATTGAATGTATTTTTCCAAATATTCTTCAGAGTTACAGAAATCATGATTGGTTGAGAGAACGCCCCATTTTAGCACCGAAGAACATTCATATCAATGCCGTTAATTTTCAAATTCAAGCAAAACTCCTAGGTGTAGTCACGACATATAAATCAATTGACAGTGCTATGAATCAACATGAGGCAATGAAATATCCAATAGAATTTTTAAATTCATTAGAACAGGCTGGTATGACCCCGCATTGTTTGAATCTGAAAGTGAGTTCTTCGATTATATTATTGCGAAACATTAATCCACCAAAACTGTGTAATGGCACCAGATTGGCAGTGAAAAATTTATTGCCAAATTTGAATGAAGCTACGATCTTAATTGATAAATCTAAAGGAGAAGTTTTTTAATACCGCGTATCCCAATGATTCCAACTGATATGATGTTTGAATTCAAACGATTATAATACCCTGTGCGTTTATCATTTGCGATGTCCATCTACAAAGTCCATCTACAAAACACTTAACGTTTGTAGTGTGAATTTGGCGGAATCATGTTTTCACATGGCCAACTTTATGTTGCCTGTTCAAGAGTCGGTACCCCCAGCCGTTGGTTTCTTCATGCTCAAAATGGAAAAACAAAAATTTTGTTTATCCAAATGTTTTGGATTAAGTTTTAAAATAGTTAGCAAATAATAAAATATCTTCTTTTTTTTGTAATAAATGAGTTTGGGTTAATATTTCACTTTATACGTAGCGAAGCACGAATCGGCCCGCTAGTTACATATATAAATAAATTAGAGGTACCAAACAGATGATGTTCTAGGTCACCATGGTCAACATTTTGATCGATATCTCGAAAACGCCTTCACATATACAACTACAACCACTCCTTTTTAAAACCCTCATTAACGCCTTTTGTTTGATACCCATATCGTACAAACATATTATAGAGTCACCCTTGGTCCACCTTTATGGCGATATCTCGAAAAGGCGATCACCTATAGAACGAAGGCACGCTCACTTTTAAAGTACTCACTAACACCTTTCCTTTGATATCCATATTGTACAAACACATTCTAGAGTCACCCTTGGTCCACCTTTATGGAGATATATCGAAAAGTCGTCCACCTATAGAACTAAAGCCCACTCCTTTTTAAAATACTCATTATAGCCTTTCATTTGATACCCGTATTGTACAATCAAATTCTAGAGTGACCCCTCGTCCAACTTTATGGTGATATCTCGAAAAGGCGTCCACCCATAGAACAAACGCCCACTCCCTTTTAAAGTAATCATTAACACCTTTCATTTTATACCCATATCGTACAAACAAATTCTAGAGTGACCCCTGGTCCACCTTTATGGCGATATCTCGAAAAGGCTTCCACCTATAGAACTAAGGCCCGCTCCCTTTTAAAATACTCACTAACACCTTTCCTTTGATATCCATATTGTACAAACACATTCTAGAGTCACCCTTGGTCCACCTTTATGGAGATATATCGAAAAGTCGTCCACCTATAGAACTAAAGCCCACTCCCTTTTAAAATACTCATTATAGCCTTTCATTTGATACCCGTATTGTACAATCAAATTCTAGAGTGACCCCTCGTCCAACTTTATGGTGATATCTCGAAAAGGCGTCCACCCATAGAACAAAGGCCCACTCCCTTTTAAAGTAACCATTAACACCTTTCATTTGATACCCATATCGTACAAACAAATTCTAGAGTGACCCCTGGTCCACCTTTATGGCGATATCTCGAAAAGGCTTCCACCTATAGAACTAAGGCCCGCTCCCTTTTAAAATACTCACTAACACCTTTCCTTTGATATCCATATTGTACAAACACATTCTAGAGTCACCCTTGGTCCACCTTTATGGAGATATATCGAAAAGTCGTCCACCTATAGAACTAAAGCCCACTCCCTTTTAAAATACTCATTATAGCCTTTCATTTGATACCCGTATTGTACAATCAAATTCTAGAGTGACCCCTCGTCCAACTTTATGGTGATATCTCGAAAAGGCGTCCACCTATAGAACTAAGGCCCACTCCCTTTTAAAATACTCATTATCACCTTTCATTTGATACCCATATCGTACAAACAAATTCTAGAGTGACCCCTGGTCCACCTTTATGGCGATATCTCGAAAAGGCTTCCACCTATAGAACTAAGGCCCGCTCCCTTTTAAAATACTCACTAACACCTTTCCTTTGATATCCATATTGTACAAACACATTCTAGAGTCACCCTTGGTCCACCTTTATGGAGATATATCGAAAAGTCGTCCACCTATAGAACTAAAGCCCACTCCCTTTTAAAATACTCATTATAGCCTTTCATTTGATACCCGTATTGTACAATCAAATTCTAGAGTGACCCCTCCTCCAACTTTATGGTGATATCTCGAAAAGGCGTCCACCCATAGAACAAAGGCCCACTCCCTTTTAAAGTAATCATTAACACCTTTCATTTGATACCCATATCGTACAAACAAATTCTAGAGTCACCCCTGGTCCACCTTTATGGCGATATCACGAAAAGTCATCCACCTAAAAAACTTGGGCCCACTCCCTTTTAAAATTCTCATTAACACCTTTCATTTGGTACCCATATCGTACAAACCCATTCTAGATTCACCCCTGGTCCATCTTTATGGCGATAGCCTAAATGGCGTCCACCTATAAAACTAACGCCCACTCCCTCTTAAAATTCTCATTAACACCTTTCATTTGATACCCATATAGTACGAACAAGTTCTAGAGTGACCTATGGTCCACCTTTATGGCGATATCTCGAAAAGGCGCCCACCTATAGAACTAAGGCCGATTCCATTTTAAAATACTCATTAGCAACTTTTATTTGATACTCGTATCGTACAAACGCATTCTAGATTCACCCCTGGTCCACCTTTATGGCGATATCTCGAAAAGGCGCCCACCTATAGAACTAAGGCCCACTCCCTTTTAAAATACTAATTAACATCTTTCATTTGATACCCATATCATACAAACAAATTCTAGAGTCACCCCTGGTCCACCTTTATGGAGATATCTTGAAAAGGCGTCCACTTATAGAACTAGGGCCCACGCCCTTTTAAAATACTCATTAGCACTTTTCATTTGATACCCATATCGTACAAACAAATTCTAGAGTCAGGCCTGGTCCACCTTTATGGCGATATCCCTAAATGGCGTCCACCTATAGAACTATGGCCTACTCCCTTTTAAAATACTCTTTAATACCTTCCATTTGATACACATGTCATACAAACACATTCCAGGGTTACCCTAGTTTCATTTTCCTACATGCTGATTTTCCCTTATTTTGTCTACATAGGTCTCAGCTGAGTATGTAATGTTCGGTTACACCCGAACTTAGCTTTCCCTACTTGTTAAATTCTAAATTGGAGGGAACCTTGAGAAAACATTCTCAGTGGCAGCACTTAAATAGAAATTCTAAGAATATGATACACTATCTATGTACAAAATTTTATTCAAATGGGCTTAGCCGTTTCCGAAATAGTAGCGGATATACAAAGATATATAAATAATTAGGTGGCAATCCTAAGTACCAACCCTACATAAAAATTTTTATTTTGAAAGGGCGAGAGAAATGCCTTTCGTTTGATATTCATATTGATATATCTCACGTCATTTTTTTTTTATTTCAAATAGGCGGCAACTTTGTGAAAAGAACCTCACTGGCAACACTTAAGCGGAGAGTTTTAAACTTTGTGATGCATTCTACATATGTCTGCGTCTAGTCGTTCCGGGTATACAAACAATTTTCACTCGATTAAAGTAATAAGATTATTAGCCCACACCCAATGTTTAAAGAAAGTAAAGACTGGGACTGGACGGGGACAGGGACTGGGGCCGGGACTTGCACTTGCACTAGAACTGGGACTTGGACTGTGCTTGGGACTGGGCCTCTGAATGAAACTGGCACCGGGACTAGGATTAGGACTGGGATTTTGATTGGGACTGGGCCTCTGAATGGCACTGGAACTGGCACTGAGATTAGGATTAGGACTGGGACTTGGATTGGGACTGGGACTGGGACTGGGACTGGGAATGGGAATGGGACTGGGACTGGGACTGGGAATTGGAATGGGACTGGGACAGGGACTGGGACTAGGGACTGGGGACTGGGACTGGGACTGGGACTGGCACTGGCACTGGGACTGGGACTGGGACTGGGACTGGGACTGGGACTGGGACTGGGACTGGGACTGGGACTGGGACTGGGACTGGGACTGGGACTGGGACTGGCACTGGCACTGGGACTAGGACTGGGACTGGCACTGGCACTGGGACTGGGACTGGCACTGGCACTGGCACTGGCACTGGCACTGGAATTGGGACTGGGACTGGCACTGGCACTGGCACTGACACTGGCACTGGAATTGGGACAAAGCCGGGCAAAGTAACATCAAAATTTTAGAAATAAGGCTTTTTAATTAGAAGAAAAATTTTCTAAGCGGGGTCGCCTCTCGGCAGTGTTTGGCAAGCGCTCCGAGTGTATTTGTGCCATAAAAAGCTCTCACTGAAAACTCATCTGCCTTGCAGATTCCGTTCAGAGTCGGTATAAAACATGTAGGTCCCGTCTGGCAAATTTGTGGAAGAGAAGCTCGGCCTTAGATCTCTTCGGAGGTTATCGCGCCTTACATTTATTTATTTTATTTAAATAAAGACTAAAAACTTGAAAATAAAGAATTTTAAGTTAAACGGTTTTGCTTAAAACACTATTTACATGAAACTAAAAGCTAGAAAATAATTAGGTACTAGGTACTAGTCATCATAATCGTCATCAATCTAGGGCGTTGATCAGACAATTAAATAAAAGCGTTGTGGCCGTGAAATTTCTAAAAATGTGAGGCGTAGCATAAACTTATTAAGGTTCAGTTGGTCTTACTTATGACTATCAATGGAAATTTGATGCGTCCAACGCTTTTATTTAAATGTCTTATCAACGCGCTAGATTGATGACGATTTCGATGATTATTACATAGGACGTACTTAATTATTTTCTAGCTTTTAGTATTGTTATTACTTACTTAATTTTAAGGGGGAAGCGTAGTGCGTTAAATTATGCTAACAACTAGATATTGTCGGATCTTTATGCCCACTTGCTATGATAACATAAATATGATATTCTAATTCCCAACAATGCATCGTAAAATATGCAGAGCATAGTTAGCTTCATGAATTTATGCGGCCTACAGGCACTTATGTTTTATTGTGTGATTTTGAGAAATCTGTCAAATTAATTTCAAGTCAGACATTGAATTAGGTAAACAGGTCTTATCCGTCTATATAGGACATAAACAGTAATCTTCAGTGAAGAGGAGTGATACAATAACAATAACAAACAGATAAGAATGGGGCTGTCTTCGGCTCTGCCAAAAACTTCATACCTTTCATGAATGGGGCGGAAAAATAACCTTATCCCATTCGTAATATTCAAATAATCGGCTGTATGATATATGAAATATATATGAACATATAGATATACATATCTAAGAGATTTTTAAGATAAATATAAGATAAAACAACTAATGAAGGCTAAGTTCGGGTGTAACTGAACATTACATTCTCAGCTACCAAAGTAGAACTTTCAAATTACACTCTTTTAAAAGTGAGCGGTGCTATTCCCATTGTTCACAATTTTACTAAGTTTCTATTCTGCGTCATAAGGTCAACCCACCTACCAAGTTCCATCGCTTTATCCATCTTTGGTAATGAATTATCGCACTTTTTCGGTTTTCCGAAATATTCGATATCGGAAAAGTAGGCGCGGTTATAGCCCGATTTCGTTCATTTTAAATAACGATCTGAGATGAGTGCCCAGGAACTTACATACCAAATTTCATTAAGATACCTCAAACTGCTCAAGTTATCGTGTATACGGACAGGCGGACGTACATGGCTAAATGAATTTCTTTTTCCATCCAGATCATTTTGATATATAGAAGTATATATCTATTTCGATTAGTTTATGCCGTTAAGGGGTAGCGTTATGTGAACAAAATTCATATAGTCTGTGAGCTCTGCTCAGTTTTTTTGTAGTCTGCGTGAAAAAACTATGACCACGAATCACTCATTTCAACAATAAATGACGTAAGCGTAAGTATTTGAACAGCCGATCTCTATTATTTGAAGCTTCTAGTTGTTAAAATGGGGCAGAGATTGCGAGAAGTTTCGTATCTGAACAATCGGTTAATATATGTTATATATACGACCGATCTCATCCATTTATTCAGAAAATATTATGTGCAATATACAAAAGCATATGGTGAAGTTTGAAGCTTGAGTCTGATAAATTGAAGAAGATATGACAAAAATCCTCTTTTTCGGTTGTTTGGGGCATATATGCTATAGTGGTCCGATCCGGCCGTTTCGAAAAAGGTCGAATTAGAGACATAAATAAACCCGCTCTCCGCCTGATGATGATGACGTGGCGGTTTTTGAAATGGTACCAGCGCAATATGCTAGTAAATGTTTCCTTCCTCCAGTTTTTCCCGATAATCAAAATTAATAATTGAATACAAATTATTACTTACCGGTGTTAAGCTCATTAATTCTTAAATATCTTAAAAAAATATTATCCCTAACATTTGAATAAATTCGCCAATGCAAAAATTTATAGATTATGTGTATGGGGGGAAAACCAAAAACTAATTGGTTGGCTATAGTATGGTTATGTCTAAGGCGTTATTCTATGACTTCAATAACAGATTACGTTGAATTTCATAGAGTTGGTTAGATTAGCTGTTTTACACGGAGTTTGCCATGGTCTCAAAGTAGTTGTTCCGCAATTTTCTTTTTATCTCATTATCTATTCATACACGGGGGGACTTTACAGTCGTGATCAAACTTTGGTCTCACAATTTAAGGCATTTACATACATACGTACCACTTTCATTGCATACAATCAAAAATGCATATTTATTTACTCATAATCAGAACAATTTATTTGTGCATGATATATGAAAAAAATATCAGCATTTCGACTGTTGAGTGGAATGTCAATAAATCTCAACTGCTTTTTCGGAAACGACCTATCTCAAAATGTTTCGTAGTTATGTGTTCTGTTAAGTAAGGGTGATATTCCACTCAACAGCGAATTTATAACAACAACCTTCAATACATATTGGATTCTAAAAATTTTCTCACTTTTTCATTTGTTACATCTGTAAACAAACTCGGAGCATTGACATCATCAGCACCACCGTTTGCCACCGCAAAAAGTTTGTTATTCACAACTGCCCCTGCTCCAGAATCTCCACAACGCAAATTACCTCGACTAGATCCAGCACAAATGATTGTGTTTGGTAGAGTCACAGGTGGCTCGAATTCATCATAAAGTTTTTGGCATTCAACCTTTTGCATTATAGGCAGTTTAGCAGTTATGAGAAGAGGATTAGGAAAATCATATAAATTTGGCGAACCCCATCCACTAACTTGCAGGTCCCTGTCCGGTTTTAGTCCGCAATCGCAAAGGCTTATTGGTTGCACTGCCAAGGTTTTGCGAAAAGAACCATCTACTTTTACCACAGCTATATCCATATACGGTGGTTCTGGACAATAATCAGGATCTTTAATTACACTCTTTACTTTGAGTTGTTGCCCAATTCCTGTGTTTATTTTACGTATATCGGCGACACCTGCTAGAACGTCGAGTTCGATCTCTGGTACCCCAGATACGCAATGCGCAACTGTAACCACCGATTCTAGAGTCACTAAGGAACCAACACAACGATACGCAGAGCAACGAAATATTGATACCGAATGTGGACTCTTCTCTATTTTTATAAGTACGCCTTTTATTACGCGAACTTGCGCATTTGTACAGGAGAAAAAGCAGCCAAGAACAACAAAGATTATAGCGAAATGAATTCGTGAAGTCATTATAGTTTAAAAACTTTTGCACCACTTTTTAAGTATAAAATACAACGATATTAATTTTGTGGGTGCTATTTATACCTAATTGAGTTATGTGAATAAAATATAAGCAAAAACTTACCAGTCAAAATTTTAGGAATTTTAAATAACAACAATACATCTTAATTAAAGTCAAGGCTATACAATAAAAAATCTTGTTTGTTTTCACTCAGTCCATTATAAATAAAACAAGGGGCGATAACTTCCGAAGAGAGGCCGAGCTTATCTTCCAATTTGCGTTGTGCTTCTTTACATTTTTCCTAAAAACTGACGGGACGACACCTGCATTTTTCTACATCGACCCCGAACGGCAACTGCAAGGCAGACGAGTTTTCACTGAGGAGATTTTCATGGAAGATATACAATCGTAGTGTATGCTTCCGAGAGGCGACGCCGATTAAAGAAACTTTTTTCTAATTAAAGAACTTTTTTCTTTATTTTTGATGTTGCTCTGCCCGGGAGTTGAACCCGTGACCCTCGGTGTGGTAGGCGGAGCATGCTACTATAACACCACGGCAGCCACCTCGATCAATTATTGCTTGTAGAAATTTTTGGGTGATATAGGAAGGAGCCTAATAAGCTTATTTTATTAATAACTATAGTGGACATTTTTAGTTAGCTAAACAAAAGGAATTAATTTACGAATATACCAGCGAAATGAAATGAACGTTGCTTTGAGAAAATATTTTGCTATACTTTTTCAAAAGACAATTTCCTAGTAATTGCTTGTTTATATATGTATATGTATATTTGAACAGTTAAATTGTGTTATCAAATTGATATGTGTACAAAAGCTGTTTTTTTAGTGAATAAATACAGACAAGTACAAAGGAGACACTTATTTAGTTTTATCTGTTTTAAACTGCTAATTGCTTCTATTGTATACTGCCATAAAACCAGAGTTGGCAACAGTGCACGAAATTCTGAACAACAACGCTGGTCGAACTTAAATGGGATGACATAATCAATATCTTTCGTAAAGTTTTAATAAAGCGTTAATTTTTTGTGGATTCAAATATCTGTTCGTCTTTCACAAATTCGTTAAACTAGCCTAAAACAGCGTCACAGACCACACAATATGCCAAGATATGATCATGAAAAAAGTACCGAGACCGTTCATAAAATAATCTCTATACGGTCCCAACAAATCGGAAAATACGCGCAGCCACGGAGGTAAGCACACGGTGATAAACAGAAGGAAGTATATAGTGGAGTTCTTAAAAAAGGAGGATCCAATACTCCCCTGAAATGGTTTCGAAAACAACGCGACGATCGAGCGATGGTTAAGTAAAATTGGGTGGCAGTCCTTCCGATATCATTCCCTAAACAATTGTGAAATACTTTCGAAAACAATCTTGAAACTATATGGAGTTAGTCCCCAAAAATTCTCGGTGATACTGTTACAAAAACAATCCAGAAACGGATCCGAAACAGCCCCAAGAAGATCTCGAACACAACCTCTAAACGATCCCGAAATAGTCCTGGAAAATTTTGAAATAGTCCCTAATATATTTCTTGAATAATCGCGAAACGTTCCTTTAATAGTTTCAAAGTATCTTATCTATAAACCAGATGCGCGACCTGTTATTCCATTTATAATATAAATCCTTACAAAACTATTAATTTTGAACTTTTAATATATTTGGATCAAGATAAAAGTTATTTCCTAATTTTTATTACCTGTGTTCGATAGAACTAGTTAAATTCAGACTTTTAAAAATAAGATATTAAAAAAGTTTTTTTTTTATTAAAAAAATTAAAAATTAGCCGGACTTTTATTTTGGCCTTAAAAAATAAAAGTCCGGATTTAACTTTTATTTTCGGACTTTTATTTTTAAAAGTCCGAGTTTAACTAGTTCTATCGGACTCATAAAATAAAAATACAGATTTTAATTTTATATGTGGGCTTTTATGGAAAAAGTTCGAAATATGAAAGAGATGCATGATTCTACATAATAGGGATACCTGGGAACTCAAACATTTTCACCTAGGATAATTTTTTGGCCAGGACTTTTTCGACTCCGAAAAAAAATAATCATTATTTTCCGTCCCTGCTATAAACAGTTCTGAAAAGATTACGAGCACAATCCCGAAATAATTCGGAGGTATTCTAAAAGTAGTTGTGATAAGGTGATCAAATTGAAGCGTGATGGCAGGGACTTTGTGCCTGCTAGCGTTAGCCGGGATCTCAGCTCGTCGCATGGGGAGTGGTTTGTGCCTGCTACCCTTTTTGCACGATAATGACTACACAAAAGAATTATGCAGGTACATAAAAATTCTAAATAAAATGAAACCGTAGATTAACCATAAGCAACCTACTGAAGCGACTTAAAATACCCATCTATTTAAAGCGCACCGACACTAAGCAGAGCGGAGATTCTTTATTCAACCCTGAGAGTTGCTCCTCCCCTCTTCCTTACCCAACCATAGATAGATACGTTTTTCGCATCGCCTAACCCAACCAAACAACGGATCTAAGACACAATCAGCCCCATAAAATAAATAAATTTAGCTTTTCATCTCAAATCTTTATATACAATCTTTCATTTATTCAATTAGGTTAGGTTAGGTGCAACTTACCGGTCCATGAGGACCTTACATAAACTAATTGAGTCCGTAGTGTTACCAGAAGTTTGTTTTAACGACCAAACTGAAAAACCCTATCAAAAACCAGGACCTATGTTATAAAATAACTCCGTCCTCTTGGAAAATACTAGAAGCTCTCTAGGACTTAAGCCACATGCTGCTTTTAGATCCGACAGCTGTATCACTCCTAATTGCTGGAGTCTTAGCCTGGCAAGTCCACGGCACGAGCACAGTACGTAATCGATCGTTTCCTCTTCCAACCCGCACTTCCTACATCTTCTATCACTGACCAAGCCTACTTTAAAGGGATGTGACGCCAGAAGGCAGTGTCCAGTCAGAATACCCGTCATGAGTCTACAGTCCTCTCTTTTTAATGATAGAAGAAACTTTGTTAGTCTGAGGTTGTAAGACCTACTCATAATTTTCAACTCTTTACAGCCCCGCGCTTGAACCCACGCCTTTCCAGCTTGGTCGACCATGTGCACGTCTCGCCTTCACTTAATCTCACCCAGTCTAATTGGGGCGTCTACGAAGAAAGCTTCAAGGGATGCGCCCATTCAAGTTAGTTCGTCCGCTTTTTCATTTCCATCTATTCCCATATGGCCTGGGACCCAATACAGATGTATGCTTCTCCATGTCCCTATTCTCTCCAGAGACTGCTAACACGTATTTAGATGCTGTGCTATGCGAGATTATTGCCTTAATTGCTACTTGACTGTCAATATAAAAGTTAACACGGTTGAAGCTTAAGCTATTCTCTTCCAGGGTTTCTACTGCTTTGGTTACGGCTAATATTTCTGCTTGGAAAACGCTACAGTAATCCGGCAGCCTGTAGGATCTGCTTATTTCCGGATCCACTTCAAACCGCGCGTTCGTGCCTTGCCTTTTGAGGTTTGGAACCACTTCATTCAGCCACCGCAAGCTCGCGCTGTTGTCGCGCGCTATCGTCTTCACACCATTATACAATCCCACCGAATCAAAGGTTGGAAGGGGCTTACTTGGTTGTTCCCGCATCGTCTTAAGCATTAAGCTAATAAGCTCCCTTTCCACAGATATCCACCTTTCAGTAGTCATTTGTCCGAAAAGACTGCTATGATCAACCAGCGCCACAGTCAGTGACTGCTTTGCCACATCACTCATCTTCTCTGGAAAAGCCGGAGTAATAGTGTTATCTCCCTTTGGCAACTCCGACAAAGCCGGAGTCTTAGCGTTAACTCCCTTTAACATCTCCGATAAAGCCGGAGTCTTAGCGTTATCTCCCTTTGGTTTATCGCCTACTTCCATGATTGGAACTTCCCTCTAACTCGCAGCTTTCGAGGTAGTTGCTACCTCACTATTTTGACCCATCTGTCTTACAGCTTTGGGCCTACTTGTCTTGTCTCTGCGACTGCCCTGCCTCGCGGTTCTAGGACTGGGTCTTTCTGCCTCTTGAAAGCAGGCTTGTTGCCTTCCGCCGAACGTTGCCTCCTCATTCTGCCATTCTACGCTTCTTCCTCCTCGTATCGGTTTTAGAGCCGAGGGTTTCTCGCAGCAAACATTTTGAACTGCCTTCGACCTGCTTCTACCGCCTAATGGGCCCATTGCAAGCGCTCGATCTCCATTTCTGTTAGGTCTGCCACTGCTCCCAAGCGTTGTACAATACTTAGTGTTGCACGGTACTACGAGAGAGATCTTTTACTTCCTCTGATCCGTACCCTTCTCCACTCTTCTACTCCGTTTTCATTTGTGTGCTTCTCCAACAAGGAGTTCATTGAATCAGCGCTACTTTCGCTCCCCTAGTCCGACGCATTGCTTAATTCGTATTTATCGTCCTTGGATTGCGACTCAGTCCTCCTCTTTACATCTTCCTTATTACAATGAGGTAACGATTCGTTCATGTTGGTCGTACGACCGCCTGCCCGACTTGTGGCAAGGCCATAAATACTTCCTGAGGTGGCCCGGTATCGGGAAAGCTCAGGTCGAATACAACCGAATTTATCCCCTGGCTGCAAATTGTTCAATAGGCATGGTCCGCATAACACCCTGGATAAGGGGGTTGGCAGTTCTTGGTCACCGACATCACGCCGCTCTCCTATGGGGCGAAACGGCGTAGATGTCAGTCCTAAACAGCTCCGCCTCATAGTCGGGCGCTATGGAGTTCGGCTAAGCCCTCACACCAACGACAAGGTGCCTATCCTAGTGAGGGCTAAGGCTCATCCAGCCCCATAAAATAAATAAATTTATCTTTTCATCTCAAATCTTTACATACAACTTTTCATTTATTCAACTGATTCCAGTTCATATACATTTTTGAATTCTTAACTAACCTGCTCCAAATCTGCTTTATTATATTTTACTCTACCTAACTAATATATTTCACGATATTTAGGACCACCCTAATGATTATTGTATTAAACTACACAAAAATTTCTATTATTAGTAAGTGATTTTTATACCTTTCATGAAAATTAAATGGTATATTAACTTCGGCACGAATCTCAAAATTGTAAGCCCTTAAAAGAAAATAGATAGACCCACCATTAAGTATACCGAAATAATCATAATGAAGAGCTGAGTTGATTTAGAAATTTCCGTCTGTGTGTTTGTATGCAAACTAGTCCCTCCAGTTTTGAGATATCTTGATAAAATTTGATGAGCAGGTATATTTAGGTGTCCGATTAGACATTTGCGGGACCGGACGGATCGGACCACTATAGCATATGTGCCCCACAACCGATTGTTCAGATAAGAAACTTTGCGCAATTTCTACCCCATTTTAACAGCTAGAAGCTTCAAATTCCACCGAATGCTCACGTATATAACATATATTGTTGTATGAAAAAATCATACAAATCGGTGGTATATAGTGTATACCCTATATAAACGCTCATTTCTGCCCCTTCTGTGACGCTTACGTCACATATTGTTGAAATAAGTGATTCGTGGTCATAGCTTTTACATGCAGACCACAAAAAACGTGAAACTTTGCATTCCCACACAAATTATCTAACTATTTTGCTTCGTTTATATTAGGTCGGTTGAATGTTTGTCCGCTTTTCATATAAATCTTGCAAACGACTTTTTAGTAACTTCTCATTGAGCTACAACTGTAAAAGTTCACAGATAGGATAATACGCTGCAAAAATTTAAGAAAAGGAGAAAAAAATTCCGTTAGGGGGCGCACGGATCGAAATATTAGATAATAATTTGGAAATTTGATGCTTTGAGAACGATTTTAAAGTACCTTCTCATTGAGCTACAAACATGCAACCTCAGAAACTGGTTAAGACACCGTGACAAAGGAACAAAAGGAAAAAAAGTTCCGTTAGGTGGCGCACCAATCGAAAAAATTAGATATTTGAAAATTTTAAACCGGGTTTTAAGTAACTTCTCGATGAGCTAGAGGCTAAAAATGTAGAGCTTAATTCGCATGTCGATTGCAGCCGATGACACAATACAAAAAGTTTCGCTAGGGGGCGCACGGACTGAGATATTTAGAAAAATCAAACGGAACGGAGGGAATTTTGGGATGGATTTTTATGTAAGTTCTCATTGAGGTACAAGCGTAAAGCTTAACAGATAGGTTGAGACACCGAGAAAATGTAAAAAAGGAGAAAATATAAATACAATAAAAAAATTTTAAGCACTTCCTTTATATACAAGGACAAAAATCAGCAAAAAATGTCTCCTTGTATAAACACATATTCTTGCTAAACTTTTATTTTTAAATTTTGATATAGAAATTGCAAAAATATTTCTAATAAGTAAAAATAAATAAAAAGAATTCTCTAGATTTTTGGTGCCTAGCTTATTATAATAAAAATTCACTTTTGCCATGAGGCTTCGTATTGGGTACAGAGTAACCTTCAAAAAAAAAATTATTTCGAAAAGATTGATTGATTTTCGTGAGGAATTTAAATAAATTAGCTTCATTCACTTTATAAAAACAGTTAATTCTAGCTGATCACTACGAAACTTATGGATTTATAATCTGGCACGTTGTCAAGCTAGCTGGCGGTCTTTAAATAAAAAGATATTAATGTCAAGCAAAGTTCCCTGCAGAAAATATTTATTTCTTACTCCGGACAGCACAACAATCTTGCTGTATCTTGCATGATATCACCACTAGATTGGTTCCAAGAAAAGGTTCCATTATGAGAGATGCAGCTTCGCTTCCTTCATTGAATCTGTGCTGTCTTCAGAACAAGTGGCTTCAAGTATAAGTCGCCACTCACACGCGATGAAAATTTACGCTTTCAATCGAATATATGTACGTCAGAAATTAACTTTGCTTATTTCACTTTACTTTAATTATTCTTTTTATTTTTCGCGAAACCGAAATTTTAGTTACCGACACTATTACGTACTTTCAAATTTTTCATGTTGACACCTTGGAGATCCAAACAGAAACTAGCGACCGATCTTTAGCGTAAGTTCCGTTTGACATCGCTCAACCGCCTCCGATTGATATATCAGATGTTAATATTTCACTCCACTTGCAGATGTTTGTACAGGGTGGACATGGTCAGTACAAAAAACTTTAAGTCCAACAAACACAAGGTCCCCAGTAAGATCACGATGCGTATATTATTTAATTCTACCGATTATGCGAAATTGTACAGAATATACAATCTTTAGACTAACATCTATATAAACCATGAACCGTGCATATATTATAAATGTGAAATTTGGGTTGTTCGATGTCTGGATGAACCAAATTAACGACGACTTAGAAAAACGGTTTTATGGGGAAAGGGATGCAACTGTTCACTTCACACGTAATTTCTAGACCTTGACCTATGTGGTAATAGTAGTCAATTTAAATTACAATTTTATTGGTTTTAACATGCTTATTAGTTAAGATTCATTTTGAGTCTGTTATGGTTAATTTAAACATTATTTTATCTTTAAAAAGGTACTTTAAAGTTAAATTAACGTGAGCGCGATTTAAGCTCTTTAAAATAGGTTTTGGGTTGGTGGCCTGCAGTCAAAAGACTCGGATGAGCCCCTTGCGTCGGTTGGGCGGGCTTTGGAGGGTATTAAGCCGTTGGGTATATATTAACCGTTTCAAGACTATTTCAAGATTATTTCGGAATCGTTTGCGGATTTTTTTTTTTTTGTATAATTTTTGGGTATCTTTTGCTACTTTCTTTGGGACATTTTATGCACAAACTTCGAACTATTTCATGAAGAGTTCGAGAACTATTTTCGAAATAATTTTGGAATGATTGGAGAATATGTTCTTATAACTCTTAGGGTTATTACAGAATTGTATTTGGAACTATTTTGGTGTCATTAATACATGATTTCGGAATTGTTTTCGGAATGATTTTGGTATAATATCTAAACAATTTTGCAACTGCCTTTGGGACCTTTACGGACAAACTCGGTAAAATTTCGTAAAGATTTCGAGTTCCATTTACGAAATAATTTTCGAATTATTTGAGAATATTTTCATGTATCTGGGTTATTTCAGAATTATGTTAGGGACTATTTCGGTATCATTAAATATTTTTTCGGAATAGCTTTTGAGAGTTTACAAACATCATTTATAAACAACTATAACTATATTTAACAATTATTTCCTAAAACAAAAACTTTCATAATAATTTATTAACTTATTTAAGAATATTTTGAGGATAAATTTGAATTTTAGAATTATTTTCGGGACTATCATTTCGGGATTGCTTTGAAGTAATTTTTGATAATTTTTTTTAATTTATACTTTCGCAAGCTATGAACTGTAGCATGACTAAATTGAAATTTATTAGTTTTTGAGTCGTATACCCACTGCTTGCGCTTCAAACTCCATGAATGCTCGGCATTTACCCGTCCTTTTTTTTATTTTTGTGCCATTCGCTGTTTTAGTTAACTATGGAAAGATAGCGGTAAGTCTACAAATGATGTCCAAAACAAGATAACAATGCCTTCCAGAAAAAGGGACAAATGTTCCTTGAACCGACCACAAACTACACCTTTCCGATATACTTTGGGGAGACTCGTTGACTTTGGCTACGAAATCAGACATACTGTACCTCTATATCGACAAAGTTTTAATACTCAATACCCCAATAATGAGTGAATATGTAATTGGCGGCCACCGTGGTGTGATGGTAGCGTGCTCCGCCTATCACACCGTATGCCCTGGGTTCAACTCCCGGGCAAAGCAACATCAAAATTTTAGAAATAAGATTTTTCAATTAGAAGAAAATTTTTCTAAGCGGGGTCGCCCCTCGGCAGTGTCTGGCAAGCGCTCCGATTGTATTTCTGCCATGAAAAGCTCTCAGTGAAAACTCATCTGCCTTGCAGATGCCGTTCGGAGTCGGCATAAAACATGTAGGTCCCGTCCGGCCAATTTGTAGGGAAAAATCAAGAGGAGCACGACGCAAATTGGAAGAGAAGCTCGGCCTTAGATCTCTTCGGAGGTTATCGCGCCTTACATTTATTTTTTTTTTTATAATCGTGCTTAAGTAGACCCGTTTGAAATTTCTAAAAACGTGAGGCGTAGCATATCCTGATTGAAGTTAAGTTGCTCTTACTTATATATATATTAAAATAGGACTTGTAAAGATATGAGCGGTTTATTATCAATAGAAATTTGACGGGACCAACGCTTTTATTTATTTGTCTGATCAACGCCCTATATTGATGAGGAGTGTAATGACTAATACCTAGGACGTATCTAATTATTTTCTATCTTTTAGTATTATTATTACTTAATGTAAGTATTGTTTTCAATAACTAAATTTTTTTTATTTTTAATATTTCACTGAATATCTCAATTCTTGCGGCACCATGAGTGAATTTTTATTTTTTTTTTTTTTTTTCTTAAAGCTGTTTCTATTTCTGTATGTCATATCTCTTTTCCAAATATGAGCCCTAATCGGAGCACAAATAAGATTTTTTTGAATATCTCGATCCTTGCGTCACCTTGCGGCGATGTTTTACACAGGTATTCATGTGTATTATGTGTTACAAATATGAGCCAAATCGGACCACAAATACGATTTTTTGAAATATTTCGATCCATGCGCCACCTATAGGAGTTTTATTTTCTTATTACATATTGCATCATTGTCATCTATTTCTGAACTATATTCCAAGTTTCAAGCTCGTAGCTTATAGGGAAGTGAACTAAATTTCAATTACAAAATTCGTAACACTCGCTACACAGCGTCAATCCAAATAAAACCGTTTAAAAAATACGGCCATTGTGCAGATATCAATTTGATAACACAATTCAACTGTGCAAATACAAACAGATAATTAGCAGGAAATTTTGATTATGGAAAAGTATAGCAATGTTTTGTCAAAGCCGCGTTCACTTCATTTCGCTGTTTGTTTACCTAATTAAAAATTTCTATTATAGTTATTGATTAAATAGTCTTATTAGGCTCCTATAAGAGAAAATTTATATGGAAATGTTATTATAAATGCCTTTTGTATTTGCAATAAATAAAATTTCACCCAAAAATTTCCACAAGCTATAATTGGTCGAGGCGGCCGCCGTGGTGTTATGGTAGCATGCTCTGCCTACCACACTGAGGGTGCTGGGTTCAACTCCCGGGCAGAGTAACATTAAAAACGAAGAAAAAACTTGTTTCAATTACAAACAAGTTTTCCTAATCGGCGTCGCCTCTCGGAAGTGGTTAGCATACACTCCGAGTGTATTTCTGCCATGAAAAGCTCCGCAATGAAAACTCATCTGCCTTGCCGTTCGGAGTTGATGTAAAAACATGTAGGTGTCGTTACGCGCCTTGCATTTATTTATTTTATTTATAATGCACCGAGTGAAAACAAACAAGATTTTTTATTGTATAGCCTTGACTTTAATTAAGATGTATTGTTGTTATTTACAATTCCTGAAATTTTGTTTGAAAATTTGTTGTTTGTATTTTATTCACATGACTCAATTATCTATAATGCACCGAGTGAAAACAAACAAGATTTTTTATTGTATAGCCTTGACTTTAATTAAGATGTATTGTTGTTATTTGCAATTCCTGAAATTTTGTCTGAACATTTTTGCTTATATTTTATTCACACGACTCGTTGACTTTGGCAACGAAATCAGAATTAGTGCACCTCTATATCGACAAAGTTTTAATATTCAGTGGCCCAATAAAGAGTGAATATGCCAACGGGTCTACCTAAGCACGACAACAGCAAATATATGAATATGTGTATAAATTGAATGTAATTTGCATATTGTTTACGTCCTTGAAAATTGCTCAGAAGGTACAGGGCATGGTATTAAGTGTAGACCTAAATTATTTAAGCATTTAGGTACATCGTACTTACACACATACCTATACATATGTATTTAGATTGTATAAGGCTAATGTACGAAACTCAATTTGTCAAATGTTTCATCTCATGCTCAGTGGCAATAATTTGGGTAATTTTCAAGTCCGAACATTAATTGAATCATTTACGCTTGACTGCAACTTGTGGTATTCATTTGATTCATTCAATGTTGACACATTGCGGAACAGAAGTAACAAACAAATAATTTTTTATCTTATCGTGTTTCCACAATACTAATTAGTTAAAGTAAATAGGTAAGGCTTACATAGACGGTGTACCAGCAAATTTAATATTTCAGATAAGGACAAATTTTTGTAATCATTTTGTGAAGCAAGGAACATTGCGTGTAAGTGGACCGGGAGCAAAGCTTCGTGTACTAAATGGTTTTCTTCATAACAAAGTAATTTTTTATCTTCAGGACCAACTCATAGATAACGAACTGAAATATGCCATCATACCAACGAACCCTGACGTTAGATCCCTTCAGCTATTTAGAGAATAATTACAAGAACATATGAATACCAAGTACTTTCCAAGGCCGATGTGTAATCATACAGTTGAACGTCTAGAAAACTTATGTTTTTAAGTTAACTGGAGCTCACCCAAGAATTGAAGTTAGACTACAATAAAGGAAACTCTGCCAGAAACCAAAAATGTAGGGCTTTATGAGAAGAACTTCGTCATCTTCGTATCGCCAACAACCTATACCGACAAGTGATTGTTTTTTTGTCGGCTTATTATCGATAACGAAATATTGTTGTAAAGTTATCGGATTTTCTTTTCTTTCTTTTTATCGCCGAGTCTTCGGCTTTTTTGTAGTTTCTTATCGGCTTATTAAAGCACGAGTAGCAGAATTGTCGTCGAATTTAGATTGAAGTTTTATCGGTATCTGCTTCGAAACAAGCCGATGAATCGTCCATTATCATTAAAAAAGATAACTTTTCGCTATCGACTCGACAGCTTTATGAGAACATATCAATATTAATAAATAATTAAATTATCAATAGGTCGACAAATTTTCGATATCATATCATTAATTTTTTAAAAAAATAGCATATCGATAACTTCGCGATAGATAACTGATATCTTACCGATTATGAAAAATTAAGTAATTTTTTGATGGTAACTCGATAAATATTCGATACTAAATCGATAACTTTTCACTAGGAAATCATTAAATTTGCGATAACAAATAAAAAACTTTTTGAAAACATATCAAATAGACTTTTCGATAAAATGTCCGTACATTTTTATACTCAGTTGAGCAGAGCTCACAGAGTATATTAAGTTTGATTGGATAACGGTTGGTTGTACATATATAAAGGAATCGAGATAGATATAGACTTCCATTTATCAAAATAATCAGGATTGAAAAAAAATTTGATTGAGCCATGTCCGTCCGTCCGTCCGTCCGTCCGTCCGTTAACACGATAACTTGAGTAAATTTTGAGGTATCTTGATGAAATTTGGTATGTAGGTTCCTGAGCACTCATCTCAGATCGCTATTTAAAATGAACGATATCGGACTATAACCACGCCCACTTTTTCGATATCGAAAATTTCGAAAAACCGAAAAAGTGCGATAATTCATTACAAAAGACCGATAAATCGACGAAACTTGGTAGATGAGTTTAACTTATGACGCAAAATAGAAAATTAGTAAAATTTTGGACAATGGGCGTGGCACCGCCCACTTTTAAAAGAAGGTAATTTAAAATTTTTGCAAGCTGTAATTTGGCAGTCGTTGAAGATATCATGATGAAATTTGGCAGGAACGTTACTCTTATTACCATATGTACGCTTATTAAAAATTAGCAAAATCGGAGAAAGACCACGCCCACTTTTAAAAAAAAAATATTTTTAAAGTAAAATTTTAACAAAAAATTTAATATCTTTACAGTATATAAGTAAATTATGTCAAGATTCAACTCCAGTAATGATATGGTGCAACAAAATACAAAAATAAAAGAAAATTTAAAAATGGGCGTGGCTCCGCCCTTTTTCATTTAATTTGTCTAGGATACTTTTAACGCCATAAGTCGAAGAAAAATTAACCAATCCTTTTGAAATTTGGTAGGGGCATAGATTTTATGGCATTAACGGTTTTCTGTGAAAATGGGCGAAATCGGTTGATATCACGCCCAGTTTTTATACACAGTCGTCCGTCTGTCCTTCCGCATGGGCGTTAACACGATAACTTGAGCAAAAATCGATATATCTTTACTAAACTCAGTTCACGTACTTATCTGAACTCACTTTATCTTGGTATGAAAAATGAACGAAATCCGACTATGACCACGCCCACTTTTTCGATATCGAAAATTACGAAAAATGAAAAAAATGCGATAATTCTATACCAAATACGAAAAAAGGGATGAAATATGTTAAGGTAATTGGATTGTTTTATTGACGCGAAATATAACTTTAGAAAAAACTTTATAAAATGGTTGTGACACCTACCATATTAAGTAGAAGAAAATGAAAAAGTTCTGCAGGGCGAAATAAAAAACCCTTAAAATCTTGGCAGGTATTACATATATAAAGAAATTAGCGGTATCCAACAGATGACGTTCTGGGTCACCCTGGTCCACATTTTGGTCGATATTTGGAAAACGCCTTCACATATACAACTACCACCACTCCCTTTTAAAACTCTCATTAATACCTTTAATTTGATACCCATATCGTACAAACTCATTCTAGAGTCACCCCTGGTCCACCTTTATGGCGATATTTCGAAAAGGCGAAGACCTATAGAATAAAGCCCACTCCCTTTTAAAAATACTCATTAACACCTTTCATTTGATACCCATATCGTACAAACAAAATCTAGAGTCACCCCTGGTCCAGAAAGGCCTACTCCCTCTTAAAATACTCATTAACTCCTTTCGTTTGATACCCATATTGCACAAACGAATTCTAGAGTCACCCCTGGCCCACCTTTATGGCGATATCTCGAAACGGCGTCCACCTATGGAACTGAGGATTACTCCCTTTTAAAATACTCATTAACACCTTTTTCACCTGGTCCATCTTTATGGCGATATCTCGAAAAGGCGTCCACCTATAGAACTAAGGCTCACTCCCTCTTAAAATACTCATTAACTCCTTTCGTTTGATACCCATATTGCACAAACGAATTCTAGAGTCACCCCTGGCCCACCTTTATCGCGATATCTCGAAAAGGGGTCCACCTATAGAACTAAGCCCCACGCCCTTTTAAAATAATCATTAACACCTTTCATTTGATACCCATATCATACAAACAAATTCTAAAGTCACCCCTGGTCCACCTTTATGGCGATATCTCGAAAAGGCGAACACCTATAAAACGAAGGCCCACTCCCTTTTAAAAATACTCATTAACACCTTTCATTTGATACCCATATCGTACAAACAAAGTCTAGAGTCACCCCTGGTCCACCTTTATTGCGATACCTCGAAAATGCGTCCACCTATAGAACTAAGGCCCACTCCCTTTTAAAATACTCATTAACTCCTTTCGTTTGATGCCCATATTGTGCAAACAAATTCTAGGGTCACCCCTGGTCCACCTTTATGGCGATATCTCGAAATGGCGTCCACCTATAGAACTAAGGCTCACTCCCTTTTAAAATACTCACTAACACCTTTCGTTTGATGCCCATATTGTGCAAACAAATTCTAGGGTCACCCCTGGTCCACTTTTATTGCGATACCTCGAAAATGCGTCCACCTATAGAACTAAGGCCCGCTCCCTTTTAAAATACTCATTAACTCCTTTCGTTTGATACCCATATTGCACAAACGAATTCTAAAGTCACCCCTGGCCCACCTTTATGGCGATATCTCGAAACGGCGTCCGCCTTTTTTTTTTTTTTTTTTTTTTTTTGCGGGGAGGCTGAAAAATGCCTAATGCACCATAATTGCTGCCGTCGCAGCAACCGTGTGTCCGTAGACTAAAAAACAGCCCCGTTCTGGAACCGTCGCCCACCCCGGCACCACTTTCGCATTACTTCAGGGTGGCGTTCCATATTTCTCATTTTTTAAGAGCCTACTGTTGTCCCTGCGTCCAGGTTCCCGCTATTTGCTCTGAGTGTCCATTTAATCACCACTGCTTCGCATGCGCATTTCTCTGCGCTCCCTCTCAGCATCCATCAGGCGTGTCATTACTATAAATGCCATTTTGCTCACTGCAGTCCAGCATTCTTTCCTGCTGCACATATGTGAAACTAAATTTCTCGTGGTAGGTTCCTCCCCAAAGACTCCATGCAAGGTGAGTCTTTCTTCGTGGAAACGGGGGCAGTAGAACATGACGTGTTCTGCGTTTTCTAACTCTGTGGTACACATTGGGCAATGAGGATCTTCCTCTATCCTACGCTTCCATAAATACTCTTTGAACCCGCCATGTCCACTCATTATTTGCGTGAGATGGTAGTTCAGTTCGCCGTGCTTCCGCTCATTCCATTGAGCTACGTTCCAAACTAGTGTGAAAGTCCAACGCCCTTTACTCGAGGCCTCCCACCGTTCTTGCCACTTAGCTATTGTTTGTGTCCTTGCTCTCTTCTTGTCTTCTTCAGATGGTCGCTCGATATTAGTGTTATACAGATCGGCCATTTCGCTTGCCAGTAAGTCCACTGGGATTTTCCGGGTTAGAACCAGGATCGCGTCGTCGGACACCGTCCGATAAGCACTTGCTATTCTTAAAGAAGCAAGTCGGTACGCTGCTAATATATATTTTTGATGGGTCTCTTTAGATCCATACCACACTGGTGCTGCGTATAGTATTATTGAGCTGGTTACTGTGGACAATAGCTGACGTATAGCTTCGCGCGGACCACCAATGTTAGGCATTATTCGCATAAGTGATCCATTAACTTTGGTAATTTTCTCCCCCACCGCTCTGAAGTGCTCTTTGAAAGTTAACTTAGAGTCAATGTGCACTCCTAAGTATTTTAAGGAATCCTTTGAGGTGATTTGATGATCCCCGACAGTTAAGACTAACTCGTTCGCCGACCGTTTGGAGCTTACTAATACCACTTCCGTCTTTTGGCTAGCCAACTCCAGTCCTGTATTGGTCAGCCATTCCTTTATTCTTGCTACGGCGTCATTACATAATGCTTGAAGCAGGTCCAGTTTCTTGGCCACTACTACCACTGCAATATCATCAGCATATCCCACAATTTGCGTGTTTTCTGGTAGATCAATCTTTAGCACCCCGTCATACATTACATTCCAAAGCGTTGGACCGAGAACAGATCCCTGTGGGACGCCTCCTGTGATTTTGTACTCTTTAGCTCCTTGATCCGTGTCAAAAAGAAGTACTCTGTCTTTAAGATAGCTACCTATAATTCTGCGTAAGTAAGCTGGAGTGCCGAAGCTTTGCAGCGCTGCCATTATCTGCATCCAGTTCGCAGTGTTAAAAGCATTCTTGATGTCCAACATAATCAGTGCACAGAACTTCCTTTTATTTTGGCCTCCAGAGATAGCTTCTCTAGCTATATTGACGACTGTTTGTATTGCATCTACGATGGATCTTGATTTGCGAAATCCATATTGACTATTCGATAAGCCACCTGGTCTTTCTAGAGTCAGCTGTAGGCGCTCACTAATTATACGCTCGAAAATCTTCCCTAGGGAATCCAGCATACAAAGTGGCCTATATGAGGATGGTTGGTCCGGCTGTTTACCACGTTTCAGCAATAGGACAAGTCTTTGTCGTTTCCACGGGCGAGGAAACACGCCTTCTTGCATACAGGCATTAAAAAGATCAGTAAATAATGTAGCCCTAGTTGTAATCGCGGCTTTAAGGGCTATGTTTGGTACTTCGTCGGGTCCTGGGGATTTGTTATCAGCAACTCTTTTTGCAGCGTCCAGCACCTCTTGCTCTGTAATTTGCGGAATTTCCGTACTTTCTAGATCCTCGCTTGGATAAGTCCAGCGATCTTGCGCCGGGAAAAGTGTTTCAACAATAATATTCATCAGTATCGTGCACGTAGGTTGCTGTGATATCGGTCCTTTAACTTTGGCCATCACAGTTCTGTAGGCTGATCCCCAAGGATCTAGGTCGACATTATCCAGCAGTTCCCTAAAGCATAACTTCTCGCTCTTTTTTATGGCATTTTTAAGTGCCTTTCTTTGTGCGACATAGGTGCTGTGTAGCTCTGCATATCGTGGTGATGAGCGTGCCCTCTGCGCTGTTCTTCGTGCTTTGTGGCATTTTCTACGCTCTTCCGCAATTTCGTCATTCCACCAATATACCGGAGTGCGCTGTGCTTTTCCGCGACTTCTGGGCATGGCAGCATCACATGCCATACATAGCAACTTAGTGATTTGAACCGACTGGTCTTCCGCATGCGATTCTCGTACTATGGCGTCCTTCCAGATAATGTCAAATATTTGTGGGTCGAAAAGGTGCTGTTTCCATTTCCTACTTTGTCGATGTCTTGCTGCTACCGTTCGTGGAGTTTCGAGCAGCTCTACGCTAATAGCTTTATGGTCGCTGTGTGTGTAGACGTTGCTTATGGACCATTTTGCTCGTCTTGCTATTTCGCTGCTAGCGAAGGTGAGATCTATAATGGATCGTCTGGTACCTGTATCGAAGGTATATATCCCTGGTTCATTTAGGAGTTCTAGCCTCAAAGAAGTAAGACTTTCGAGGAGAACTCTCCCTCTTTCGTTGGTTCGTCTACTTCCCCACACAGATGACCATGCATTGAAGTCTCCACACACTAAAAGCGGGTGTTTACCTCGTGCTTCAATGGTGATCCCGTATATCATGTCTTCGAACTCGGCGATGGTCATGCTCGGAGGGGCATAGCAACTGAAGACGTATATACCGTTGATTTTTGCCCACGTGAATCCTGCTACCGTTGGCGTCATAATTTCCTGTGGGAGAAATTTCCCTGGTGCCCAAATTGAGGCTTTCCCTGCTGAATCTGAGAGCCAACCCTGCTCCTGGCGATTTTTGTATTGTTCAGAGAGTACCACTATGTCATATCCTCCTTCATAGACTGTTTGGGATAATAGCTCTTGGGCTGCCTCGCAATGGTTTAGATTGAGCTGCAATACCCTCAAGAGACAGTCATTTTGCTGCCCTCTCGTTGTGGGCATTTAAAACTGCCTGCTGAATGTTGTCCCCCACATAGCGCGCATTTCGGTGCATTTTCGCAACTTGCAGCCTTATCACCTTCCTGGCCGCATTTCCTGCATAGGCTAGACCTATCTACAGTCTCCTTACATTTCTGAGCTATATGCCCGTAGCCCCAGCACCTATAACAGCGTTTTTCTTGCTTGAGCTCTCTAATTCGGCAGGAAACCCATCCTACCCGGATTCTTTGCGTATTAAGAACCGCCTTGGCATCATCCGCTGTAAGGCTTATAAGTGCCGACTTCGTGCCACTGTACCCTGTGCGTATGCTTTTTATGGCAGCCACATCTGGAAGTTTGATGTTGCATTGCTGGTGGAGGGCGTTGCAAATCTCCTCGGGCGTAGTAATCTCATCGAGATCTCTGCACTGTAGCGTGACCATTTGGGACTTTGTTATAACTTTAGCTGAGTCCTTTAGTACCGCTTCAATTTCTGCTTGGTACGCGCTTGTTTTCCCATCTTGCGATTTTTTCAGCTCTAGTAACAGCTCTCCTTTCGCCGTTCTTCTAATCGTTTTGACGTCATCACCCAGGGATTTTAATTCGTCGCATCTTCTCACTTTACGCAATATGTCGGCGTACGTCGCATCCCCCGCCTTGGAAATGATGATTGCATCCGGCCTAGCCTTAAGTGATTTTTTCTTGCTCTTCTTTTTGGCTAACTGCCACTCTCCCGTCTTTTGGGCTGCAGTTTCCTCTTTCCGCTCCGTCTTCTCTTGCGTTTCTTGCCGTCGTTTGTGTCCACCCACGTGCCCTGGTAAGACATCTTTTAGAGTAGTAGTGGGTTTTACCACGTTGTTCTCCTTGGTCGAGTACGAATTATTCCTCGGTCGCTTTCCTGGGGGTGATGGACTTCTATCCTTGGCGCATTCGCTTGCACGCAATTTATGTTCTAAATTCTTTACCTCTAGGGCCGACTCGATGTACAGCACTTTTATTACGGAGGCCAAGCGCTTGATTTCCGCGTGTATATTATTACGCCCTATGAAGAACTGCATCAAGTCCTCAATCGCCTTGCCTAGCTTGGTCATCTTTTTCTCTCCAGGGGGGTTTTGCTGATTTAACGCAGCTGACGCCTGCTTAATTAGCTCACTTAATAATGGTGTGCCCGTTTGAGCCTTGCTGTCGGAGTTCTTTTTGCAAAGCTTCGGTGTAGCACCCGGCGACAATGCTCCTTGCTTGCTTTCGGCCTCCGCTCCTTTGGGTTTCGTTACCACTTGCGACGAAATGTTAAGGCCCCCAGCCGATGGGCCACGCCCTTCTGGAGAGCGAGCTAGCTTCCTTCCTACAAATGGATTGAACGCCATTTCATTCTCCTGTGTTTGGTTTTTTATTTTAGTATTGTTGTTGCTCATCATTTATTTAATTGGGTCCCCACTTGAGGCCGCTATCTTGGTCCGAGTGTGCAGTTACCTATATAGATCCCGTGGTTGTCTATGCGAAGGCAGGGAGGCCACGTGAAGGTTGACGCAGTCCCTCATGAAGACTGCGTTCAGAGCCAGATCAGTATTAATCGGGAGGATCTCAACCGAACCTGCACCACCAACTTAATGATGACGGACTTTGAACGTACCCCAAGGCCTGCCAAGGTTTTAACGGGACGGAGACGAATGGGACATTAACCGGAAAGTCATTTCGACGGTGTGTCAAGCCGTGTACTGAGGTTTCCGAATGCCACATTCGCCAGCCCTTAACAAACATATCCGAGTCGTTGATTCCAGTATACCTTAATTAGGACCTTACTGGGCTCAGTCTTAATGTGACAATCACCTTAAATTTACAAATAATTTACCTCTTTACCTTCCTGAGTGTGTATCCCACGTCGTATAGTTGCCTCCCTATCTTGGGTAGGTATTCCCTCGAAGCAACCCCGCACTAGGCTGTGGATGCTTAATTCAGGGCGGCATCTACTCGCCCTGTCACTGGAGGTTCTCAGGGTGCTTTAGGCCTTTTAAACCAAACCCTCCTCACCAGCCGCTCTTGGTCGAGGGCTGCTTATTTGATATTCGCAGCTAACCTAATTAATAGGCCGTTCACTGTCCGCCAGCAGTGACCCCCTTGGCCTGAGCTCAGCCCAAAAAAACGGCGTCCGCCTATAGAACTAAGGCTCACTCCCTTTTAAAATACTCACTAACACCTTTCGTTTGATGCCCATATTGTGCAAACAAATTCTAGGGTCACCCCTGGTCCACCTTTATGGCGATATCTCGAAACGGCGTCCACCTATAGAACTAAGGCTCACTCCCTTTTAAAATACTCACCAACACCTTTCATTTGATACCCATACCGTACAAACAAAGTCTAGAGTCACCCCTGGTCCACCTTTATTGCGATACCTCGAAAATGCGTCCACCTATAGAACTAAGGCCCACTCCCTTTTAAAATACTCATTAACTCCTTTCGTTTGATACCCATATTGCACAAACGAATTCTAGAGTCACCCCTGGCCCACCTTTATGGCGATATCTCGAAACGGCGTCCACCTATAGAACTAAGGCTCACTCCCTTTTAAAATACTCACTAACACCTTTCGTTTGATGCCCATATTGTGCAAACAAATTCTAGGGTCACCCCTGGTCCACCTTTATGGCGATATCTCGAAACGGCGTCCACCTATGGAACTAAGGATTACTCCCTTTTAAAATGCTCATTAACACCTTTCATTTGATACCCATATCGTACAAACGCATTCTAGAGTCACCCCTGGTCCATCTTTACGGCGATATCTCGAAAAGGCGTCCATCTATAGAACTTAGGTCCACGCCCTTTAAAAATACTCATTAATACCTTTCATTTGATACCCATATCGTACAAACGCATTCTAGAGTCAACCCTGATCCACCTTTATGGCTATATCCCTAAATGGCGTCCACCTATAGAACTATGGCCCACTCCCTCATAAAATACTCTTTAATGCCTTTCATTTGATACACATGTCATACAAACACATTCCAGGGTTTCCCTCGGTTCATTTTCCTACATGGTTATTTTCCCTTATGTTGTCACCATAACTCTCAACTGAGTATGTAATGTTCGGTTACACCCGAACTTAACCTTCCTTACTTGTTAATATTAAACCTATAAAAAACCCGATTACTCGTCAATAAAAATGTACAACTTTTGTGAACGCGAGCATGTTTAAAAAATTTCGACTGTAAATCTATAACTCTTCACTATCGATTTCACATTATTCGATTACAAAAGTAGCGTTTAATAACAATTCAATAACTTTTAGATAACATATTGATAATCGATTATCGATAAACAATCGATAACTTTTCGATAAAAAATCTGTAATTCGTAGATAATAATTGCTGTCGAAAGTAAATATATAATACTTCGATAACGCTTCCACAACAAAAATTAACCAATTTCCTGCCGATAGAAAATTAGTAGCACGCCCAAAACCTGTCGCTAACAAACCTATCAATTATCGGAAATAAATTGATAACACACCTTTCCCTGCTTTGCTCTGTTTCATCTTGCCTTAGTTTGTTTAAGATAGTTAAGCACAGATGTTCTCGCTAGCAGAATTGCAGCCAATACAGCTGGCTCATTCTGAAAGCTTCGCCTTTGTCAATGAAGAATTTGTAACTGAACATCCGATTAAGTTTTTTAACAAAATTATCTTTCGAAATTTCTGCATACACCACTGCATCTGCAATGAGAAAAATTGCTAGTGTCTTCAGGAATGTTAGAGCGGCAGATAGGAAAATAGCGGCAAATTCGCTTCACTGATAATTCGCCATTCCATTCCTCCCATGAGACTATATGAAGGGTTCATCTAACAGCAGGGGCGAAATCAAATGCACAGGAACATTTTTTTTTTAATATTTAGTATATAAAATAAGAGTAACATACGTACAAACATACTGTGGCGAATATTAGCATTTCCATACATCACTGTCCTGCTAATAAATAAATATTATAACAACAATTGAGCAAGCAGCACACCTATGTACATAAACACATCGAAGCAAGCCGCCACACATACACATAACATACACATATGTAGTCAACAGATAAGGGCGAAGAAGAAAGAGAAACAATCACACATCACTTTATCATAAGCTAAGAGCAGAAGTTGTTACTCACACATACACATACACAAAGTCTACATCTTATTAGAAATATGCGAACTAGGCAGCTAAAAACTTTAAAAGCAGCGCAAGCTGAGGAATAATAGTCAGCTTGATTTTAGCACACTTTTAGTGAAGTACGCGAGTATTGTGAAGTGCTACTACTACAGTATAGTTGTAATTAATAGAGATATGTTGCTAAATATGCATTTCTTCAGCGACCTATTAATTCCTATAGAACATAATTTGTAAAAACTGGCTCGAGTTCCGGTGTATTATAAAACTGTTAAAATAACTAAATAATTAAATAAATGTAAGGCGCGATAACCTCCGAAGAGATCTAAGGCCGAGCTTCTCTTCCAATTTGCGTCGTGCTCCTCTTGATTTTCCGTACAAATTGGCCAGACGGGACCTACATGTTTTATGCCAACTCCGAACGGCATCTGCAAGGCAGATGAGTTTTCACTGAGAGCCTTTCATGGCAGAAATACACCGGAGCGCTTGCCAAACACTGCCGAGGGGCGACCCCGCTTAGAAAATGTTTCTTCTAATTGAAAATCGTTATTTCTAAAATTTTGATGTTGCTTTGCCCGGGGTGTGAACTCAGGCCATACGGTGTGATAGGCGGAGCACGCTACCATCACACCACGGTGACTGTTGAAATATATCGGGAAAAAACTAAAAAATTTGCGTTTTTTAATACACCGGACCTCGAGCCAGTTTTTACAAATTATGTTCTATAGAGATATTTTACTATACTGAATATATGAGTTATTTATTCGACATTCAGCGATTCGAACTATAGCAGAAATTGTAAAATAGTCAGGAATTTCGCAAAATAAGTTACAATACAAATGAAGCTAATGTTAAAAATACAATTAAATATATTTTGTCTTTACATTTTACTCTATATCCTTCTTTCTCTCACTTTCCCTCTTCCACTTTCCTGTAGTCTATTGGCATACGTGATCGCAGCAAAACAGTCGAATTATGGAGTGGGGTCGCTCAATACTGCCTACTTGTCGGCAATTATAATAGTGCAACGGCAATACTAGAAACACTGGAGTCACCACCAATAGCGAGACTGAAAATAACGGTAAGTAAAATAAACATAAATGAATTACCATTTAAAACACAATGGAAAATACAGAGCCGGCCAAGCGCTTATAATTAATTACCAAATGTCGAGGTCAACTATATACACAGCTATTTATAACGTACAACAAAAAATGTTATGCAAATTTTATGGGAAACCAACGTGAAGCGAAAATGTACCTACAAATTTGTGAAAATAAAGCAAAAACGCATCTAAACTTACTTTACATAACTAGTTTATCAATTTTGTGTAGTATACATAATGGAAATTAGCGTTAATTCAAATGCATAATTTATCAATATAAGAGTACATTTAAGCCACGCAGCATAGTAACAAATTTTATCTGACAAGCATTTAAAATGAAAAATTACCTATTTTGTGTGCACAGGTTATTATTTACTTATACGCGTGTACAGGGTGCATGAATTGAACTTTGAACCTTTGTGTTGACCCATATAAGCGCAAGCAATATTTTTTTGATAAATCAAACACTAATTGCCATTTTGCATTGTATGTGCAGACATCAGCAAGTAGGTGTAGTACAAAGTATTGGGATGCTGTATGGAAGAATACAGAATGTAAGCGTAAGTGTAGTCAGTACACTGCAGCGCAATTTGGTAACAATGAACGCGGTAGAGTTGATATGAGCAAATCAAACAGCAAATTGATGGGTGCTTCCTACAAGTTATGGACGAGTTATCGATTTTTTATCGACGAGTCATTGATTTATAATCGAAAAGTTACCCATGATTTATCTGGAAAATACCGATTTGTTTTCGGAGTTGTTGTTGTTGCTGTATCATGCAATATTGTCATTAATACTGTGACGAATATTAGCAACACTAAGCCATACTATCATCTCTAAGCCGATACTAAGCAGTCACTTGTATCTACATAAAGAAATTAATCATTATGTCTACACATATGTACATACAGCAGCGGAGAGATACTCACAAACGTATGCAATCATCAGCAAAGTATTTCTCACACATACACATGCATATATCTGGGACACTCACAAAAGTATGCAATTATCGCGCAAATTGCTATGCGATAAACTATAAACGTGCATCTGTAGTTTATAGCTGGTAAACAAGTAGTAAATTCTAGAACAATAAACGCCTAGAAGTATGCGAACGACACAGCAAAGAGTATAAAAGGAGTAAAAGCTGAGTAAGCGGTATCTGTTTGATTTAAGCACGCGATCAGTTGCGAAGTATAAGTGTTATTGTGAAGTATTTTCAAAGTAGTCTAATAAAGACCATTTTGCATTATTGAATATTGGAGTTATTTATTCAACAATTTAGCGATACAAGCGTTGGTAGAAGGTGTAAAATAAGCGGAGTTTCCCTGAAATTCGTTACAATATCGTATGACGGGAGTCCAAGTGAATTTGTAATTTCAACAGAGTTGGATCAAAGTGAGAGGAGAGTTAAAGGCATTAGTTCTACATTGCAATTAAAGAGATGGTTGGCGTCGTGTGGCGACACTTGCAAGCAGTTCATACATTATGGGTATCGGTGTTGATTCTGAATAAGTAAGAGTTTAACTTGTCACAGTATTCAGCTCGAAAATGAGTTTTGTGTGAAGAGCGTGACGAATGATTTCCACTTCTACGAGTTCAGGTTATTCATCTTAAAGAATGGGGTTGATGGGCAATTCCTGGCCCGACGTTTTTTTTTTTTTTTTTTTTTTGAACATCAGCGAGGACCTGTTTGTGTTTTTTTTTTTTTTCTACGTACGACTGTATTCTCAGGTTCCATATTTCCTCATAGTGCTAGCCTTTTTAGCATTTGCGAGGTGGGGCTTGTGCACTCAGATGATTGTTGGAATGCCAAGGTTTCTGTGTATTGAAGAGAAATTGTTTGCTCAGCATTTCATTTTCTCCCCAATGTAACCCCATTTAATTTTTTCTTCGAACTTTCACGGAAAATTTATTTATTATTTGTCAAAAATTTGTAAATTTTTTGTCAAAATATTGAAGATTATGAATGGAAAAAATATAATTTTGTTATTAAAAAGCTAACGGTTTATTTTTTAAAGATAATTATTTGTTATTAATGTGCTACCAACTTATTATTGGCATTTTATCGATTAACTATCGATAATTTATCGGTTTTTTAACAAAATTTTTACGATTTAATATTAGAAAATTATCGATTTTTTATCGGAGTGTTATATATTTGTTATCTACAACTTATCGGTTTGTTATGTAATATGTACCGTAGGAGCGCATAAGGTTTCTGAGCGCCTGGTGCTTAGTAATGCTCCAAACTTTCGTAGGTTTTATGATTATTAAGAATATCTCTCGCGATTTCCGTTCTGCAAAGTATGTAAAAATATGTGACTTCACGCGATGTGATCATCAGCTTGGGCAGATAGTGGTTTAAGTGGCTTCGAGATTTCCCGCGATAAGGCATGCTTAACGTCATGTAAGTGCAGACCAAACCCCACATAGCCCAAGGTTTAAAGCCCAACCAAATTGTTACCAACGCAAAAGGTGCCAGTACCAGAGAATAATGGATTTATAACGGACAAAGGGCTGCTTATATGTAGTTATTTGTAATATTTTTTCTGAATATATTTATTTACTTATTTATTTATTTAATTTCAAAAGTAGTCTAAAGTTCTTTTGGAAACTATCAGTCAGGTTTAGTGAAGCGCGTAAAATTTATACACTCAAACTAGTTACGGCATACTACTGGGATCTATATGACTCGTAAGGCATACGAATTCAAAACTGCATACAAATTTTCAATTTTCGTGGTACCAAAGGATCAGTGGAGAAAAAATTTGGTGCTGTTATCGAGCACAGCGCTGAAATGGAATCAAATAAATAAGGAGGGAAACAAGAATACGTAAGCATTTGATGAAATCTTAAGCTTCTAACTAATTATAATCGGACAGAAATTACGACCGATCTCATCCATTATGTGCAATATACGAAAGATAATGACGAAATTTGAAGCTTCAATCTGATAAATTGACGAAGTTATGACAAAAAATATCTTTTCTACAAAACCGGTTTTATGGGGGATATATGCTATAGTGGTACGATCCGGCCGGTTCGAGATATCTAAAAAATTGAGCGACTAGTTTTTGTTCAAACAGACAGACGGACCAACGGACATGGCTAAATCAAATCAGCTCTTCATCCTTATCAATTCAGTATACTTATAAGTGGGCCTATCACTTCTCCCTTAAGGACTTACAATATTGAGATTCGTGAAAAAACTTGATTTACGATTCCATTTTCAAGAAAGGTATAATTAGCTCCAATGCTACACTATAATAAAAGGTTCTGCTAAGGTCTTTAGAAAAGTCGAACAGAATGGGAAACATGCCAGTAATTGATCTAAAGACTCACACTGAGTTACAGAATTAATAAAATCCATGTGGCTGCGAACCTGGTTCTAATGCATCAAAATGAGAAAACTTCAGTAGGTGGCGCCATATGTGAGATATTAAGACGTTACACGTTGTTTAGTGCAAAAATTATGCAGGGTGTAGCACTAACCGAGACTTGAAATTTTATCAGCAACTTTTAAGTCGCCAAGGATTTTGAAAGTGTTGCAAAAACCAATAGAATTAACTTTTACCCGTAAAAGTGACTGCTTGCGTGACTTTGATATTAACAAAGTGCTAATTTTGAATCTAGAGGATCTTGCAATACAATGTTATGAGACTTTCTTTTGAAATCACGGATGATTCTTAGGAGGCTCCCGTATGAGTTGAAGCATTTTTCAACTTACAAAATTGTTCAAAATCAAAAGCAGAGCAAACAAGTAGGTTGGAGAAATATTTCAGGCTCGGTGACAAAAACACATGGAGGAGAAATGTCTGAAACTTTTTAACGGCAGCTTTGCTTTATGGTTTTCGAAGCTTTTAAATTTTGTCCTTCTACGCGCAAAGAAACATAAAAAAATTTAGAAACAAGTTTTTCGATTATAAAAGTTTTTCTAAGCGGGGTTCGCAGTTATGTGACAAACACTCCGGGTATATTCCTGCCATGAAAAGCTTCTCACTGGAAATTCATCTGCCCTGCAGATACTACTTAGAGTAGGCGTAAAAATGTAGGAGCCAGGAGAAGATTGTAAGAGCACTTTGCATTTATCTATTTATCCCAATTTTTAAACAAGCTATTGTGTCAACGCACACTGGTCGGTCTTATTTGGAGTTGGGTGCCAAAAAACACTTCCAGTAGAGATATCAACGTTAAACTTTGATCAAGGCTTTACAAATATATCAGAATTATTCTTTCATAAAATTGGTGCGGGTGATACCTTCATTCCGACCCTCAACCACCCACTTTCACCGCATGCATACAAAAAATAAAGAAAATTGATAAGGTGTGTCTATCCGAAATACAATGTTTAATAGGATTAAATGAAGAAATTAAAGTTATTAAAAGATCTTACATACATAACAATAACAATACAACAAACATACACAAAAGTTTACATTTGCATATCGTCGACTGGATCAAATAATGGCGTATGTTACATGTAAGCACATATAACATACGACAATAATTTATCAGGGTGACGCTATCTGAAAACTATCGCAAAACATAGTTAGTGGCAGAAAGTGGCAGCTGATATTAACAACTTAGAATCTCAAAACTCTGACTAATAATAGGATTTAAGACCCAACGTGAGGGTACGTTAGGAACCCAACTAAAACTTTAAATGAATTGAAATATTTTTTTTTTTTTTTAAACACTAATAAAGGCACTGGTGAAATTTTAAATAACAAAAAAATACAACAAGATAAATACACTCGAATTATTTCAAAATGTACCAAATACTTTTGACTTCAATATTCTTTATTCCTAGCTTGCTTACACTGCAAAAACCAACTAATACCATAACCTTGGTTTTGAAGCTATACTTAGTTCAATTCCAATACAACCAAAACAAATATACCTATTAAAAGGCTGTTTTAATGGCGGCCACCGTGGTGTGATGGTAGCGTGCTCCGCCTACCACACCGTATGCTCTGGGTTCGCACCCCGGGTAAAGCAACATCAAAATGTTAGAAATAAGGTTTTTAAATTAGAAGAAAATTTTTCTAAGCGGGGTCGCCCCTCGGCAGTGTTTGGCAAGCGCTCCGGGTGTATTTCTGCCATGAAAAGCTCTCAGTGAAAACTCATCTGCCTTGCAGATGCCGTTCGGAGTCGGCATAAAACATGTAGGTCCCGTCCGGCCAATTTGTAGGGAAAATGAAGAGGAGCACGACGCAAATTGGAAGAGAAGCTCGGCCTTAGATCTCTTCGGAGGTTATCGCGCCTTACATTTATTTTTTATTTATTTACTAACGACACATTTGGTGACAAACTTTTCATCTTGATTTTTTTTTTTTTTTGGCCTATGTAACCGTCCAGTGTGCAACGGACGGACGGAAATAACAACTTTTTCGAAGCTGATAATTTTGATATAAATAATTCTATAAATTTTCCGTTTGCTTTATGCCTACAACCGCTATTCAACCAAAGTAATAATTCCCATGTGTACAAGTACACGCTGCGTGTGCAGAAATTATTTATCGCATCACCCTGTACGCAGCCTATCTAAGCATATAGCAGAACCAACACACTAGAAAAATTTTGGTATAGCAATTTTCAGACGTATTTTATTTAAATTGGTTCTAACAAATTTCATTAGTGCGTAATTGTGCGCATCCGCCTTTATGGCACGCAACCATAATGTGACAACGTTGCCTAGCAAAATCATAGTTCAGTACAAATTTTTTGAAGTTTAACTGAAAATATGATTTTGCTGTGCTTTCCTTTCCATGACTTTGTGTGCCTGGCATAATTAAATTTTACAAACTACCAAAATAACAACAACAACGTTAGTAATAATAATAATAATTATAAATATGCGCCTAGCAAAACTTTGCTACTAGTTTAGCATTTCGGCCTTCAAACGTCCATTCAACGCTCCTCCTACTAACTACCTAACTAAAATCGACCATTTTCTAATTAAATAGATTATGCTATGTTGTGTGTAAACAGCGTGTCAAAAATGTTTAGCAAACAACAAGTAAATATTTAATGGATCGTAGCTGCTAAAGCACACCTACGCACACATACAAATAACCGCTTTTATATTTATTTACATTTCAGTAATTTACCTTGCCACTCAATATGTTCCGTTGATATAAAACTGCTGTAAGTAGGAGGATTTCCGTCAGCACATTATTTTGTTTTTTTATACCTTTCATTAACATGAAATGGTATATTAACTTTGGTCCTATGTTTGTAACGTTGAGAAATCTAGAAGATAGACTCACCATTGCGACGAACTGAGTTGTCCGTCTGTCCGTCCGTCTGTCTGTTTGAACGCAAACTAGTCCCTCAAATGTTTAAATATCTCAATGAAATTTGGCACAAGGCTGTATTTTTGCATTATATTAGACATTTGCCGGATCCGGTAGAATAGGACCACTATAACATATATCTCCCATACATTCGATCGTTCAAATAAGACGATTTTGGTCATTCCTGCCGCAATTTGGAAAGTATAAACTTGAACCTCGCTGATATATATTCTAATATATCACAGAAGATATCATGAAAAAATCACTTTGATCGGAGCTATATATAGTATATATCCCATACAACCGATCGTTTAGATAGAAAGGTTTTTGGCAATTTCTCCCTTAATTTCCAACATAAAAACGTTAAACTTGGTGACATTTATTCTAATATATCATAGAAGATTTCCCGGGAAAAATCACTTTGATCGGAGCTATATGTATATAAGATATACCTATCCCATACAACCGATCGTTCAGATAGAAATATTTTTGGCCATTTCTCCCTTAGTTTCCAATATAAAACGTTAAACTTGGTGAAATTTATTCTAATATATCATAGAAGATTTTCTGTAAAAATCATTACGATCGGAGCTATATATAATATATATCCCTTACAACCGATCTTTCAGATAAGGGGGTTTTTTGCCATTTGTTATTTTATACTAGAAGACCCGGCAGACATTGTTCTGCCATAAATATGGCCTATCTGCATACATTTTAATGAGCTTTTTCCGTATAACTCTGCCCTCCCGCCCTCTTCACTTTTTCCTAATCCTTTTATTCACTCCCCCTCCGTCTTTTTCGCTTCATCTATCTCCATCTTCGCCGCATTCTCGGTCTCCTTATCCTCCTCTCTTTTCTCTTCTCTCAAGTTCTTCTAATTCTTCTTCATCCCTTATTGCCAGTCCCAGAGGGTGGTATGTAATTTGTTCCAGTCCCAGTCCCAATCCCAGTCCCACTCCGAGTCTCAGTCCCAGTCCGTCTCTGGTCTACTTCCCGGAAAGAAGGATTGTAAATACTAATATTACTAATATAGGCAAATTTATATACCAAATTTCAGGCAAATCGAATAGGACGTATGTAAATAGGTATGTTTGAACAAAATCTACCGAGGCATCTCTTCAAACACCGGCGACCAACTAACACACATTTTAGCCTTTCTTTTAATATATATAGATTTTTATTTTTCACACTACCACTATAATATTAAAACGAAATGCAGATATTAGTTACTTTTGGAATTCGGCTTAAAAATTGCACATGGAACAACTAAAGACTCTCCTAAATTAAAAAAATGTCTTAGTACCTCAAATCGCGGGCCCCCTCAGAAACCCCCCCCCCGCCGGCCCTGGTGATGTGCTATATATATATATCTATGTATGTATGTAAAGTTAAATAAGCACGTGCACAAACATATCCATACCCTTGAAAAGAGGTGCACCACTGCGTATACGTAACATTTTATTATTACGTATAAAGAAATAAAAAAATTTGCAATAAAATAATATTGCGACTATAAATTGAGATATAAACTATCCTATGTCTCAAGTTAGATCAAACTACACACGGGGTGCAAAACAAATTCAAAATCGGTTCAGTAGTTTAGGAGTTCATTGCGGCCGAAAATGTTGTGACACAACATGTTTTTTATATATTAAGATTTATCTTAAGAATCGTTTAGGTATGTACATCTGTTCACTTATCTTATACATCCGATTATTTGAAGATTACGTACGGGATAAGATTATTGTTCAGCCTCATTAATGAAAGGTATGAAGACAGTCCTGTCCTTACTTGTTTTTTTTTTTTTTTTATAACGTTGATAAACAATACATACATAAGTACTTGTACAAATACATTTTAGTATCTGTAGCACTTAAGCTGAAACCTGAGATTTCCGCAATGAGCACGCCTTTTCCGTTATCACAACACAAGCACTCACTTTTGACCCAGCCAGATATTAATAATTTTCATTTCCCTTAACTGTAAGCGGGTAAGTTGAATGCGTATTGTGCTAGGCAAGCGCCAAGGGCAGACGTAATGGTCGTATGCGTAATATACTTGAGTAGTGTATTTATACCCACTTGTAGTTAATCAATTTTGCAGAATTTTGACAAGCAAATCTATATTTATAAATCTTATAAAATTAAGTCGCTAAATATGGTTGTAACACAATCACTACACACGGAATGCTCGGATTTTGAAACGGTTTTATACATTTGAAAGCTTAGCTACTTGAAATGGATATTTACAATATAATTTGAAAATATATATTATAGGGGTGTGACAAACGCCAGAATATAGCAAAAAATCATTAAATTTTTTACACAGCTCTCAGTTCAAATTGTATTTATCGATTGGAATATTTCTTCTTAGTAATAAAACTTTAAAACATTTAACTTCGTTCTGCATAAAAAAAGTTACAAATTCCTTTCTAATCTGAGGAAATTTTTTAAACAAAAATAACACTTTTTCCAAAAAATTGCGGTGCATGTGTTTGTTCGTTTTGAACTCTGTGCGCGTTAACCTGGGCCGATATGTATGGACGAAAGTTAACCGAATCACGCCATCGATTTTTCGATAGGATTTGGGCTCAGGAAGAAAAGTTACACTACTTATACCCAAAAAAAAAAATTATTTTCGAGCCTGCGAAAAAAAAATGGCGAAAGGATAAATTTTTCGACCAAAACACTCGCCAAAAGCTAAAAAATATTGTTTTTTTTTTTCCAAAAAACTGTTATCGCCAACGTTTTTAAAACAGTTTTTTGGTCGAAAAATTGACCCTCTCGCCATTTTTTTTGTCGCAGGCTCAAAAATTATTTTTTGGGTATGGGTTAGTGGAACTTTTTTTTCCTGATCCCAAATCCTATCCAAAAATCGATAGCGCGTTATCGGTTAATAAATCTACCCAGTCTAGTGCGCATACTTGCTTTAAATGGTATCTATGGATCTATGTATGTTTTTCATTTCATACCAGCATGACATATGAATGTACATATTTGTGCGTGTCGCCAAGTTAATTCAACCTAAATGGTTAAGAGTTAAGTTTAAACATTTCGCTAAAATTCTTAAATAAAAGTTCAATTCTTTTCGCTGTTCAATTTTGTTCAAAAATTTGGCATTTCGGCAGCCCTTTTCCTAGACTTGGACCGTAGCTGGGACTGGGAATAAGATATGGAAAAGAAGAAGAAGAACTATAAAAAAGAGAAAGAAGGAAGAAGAAAGAGGCTGAGAAAGAGATAGAGTTAGACGAAGATGGGGAGATGGGGAGATAGGGAGTTAGGTATACATGGAGAGAAAAGAAGTGGGGGTTTGCAAAGATGTTTGTTTATGAATTCAACCAGAGCCTTTTTGGCTCCTTAACAACAGAGTCCTTTCTATTGCCACAGATAAGATATTGCTAAACGCTTCACGATGTCTAGAAAGGCAGCCAAAGCAAACTCTTTGTGTTCTTGGGATTCCTATATTTTTCTTGGGATTCCTCTAATTGCTTCACATTCGAAAGGAGAGCCATGACATGCTTTTACAATAGGCGTGCTGTGAAGCCTGAAAAATCCTTTCCCGTAGGTACACATCCTAACTCTAGTCTATGATTGTACTTCTGAGATTTTGTAACATGGTATATTATGCTCAACTTCACCCAGTGTATGTTATACTTGCTTTGCACATGTCTTTCCTTTCTACTTGCTACTTATGTAAGGGATCATATTTTAATGGAAACTACGTGTAAACGTGTTGAAATAATAATTTGTCATTCATTAAATGTGCTTACAAACATAGCTAAACAGCAGGGTGCTTAGCTTATTATGCTACATTATTTTCGCATATATATACATACATATATATGTTTGTAGGTAAAAATCATCATGCCCCTTAAAAATAACTTGCACTTGCTGTAAGTAACTTACACTAATACATATACATATATGGATATAATATATCTTCATCCTTAGACTTTTGTTATTTCAGTGTGACTTTCATATGCAAATTACTACAAGATTTGAAGGCCACTTAAAATAAATGGTCTGATCTAGATAATCAAGGACATAATCGGCGCCGTAATGTAGGTTATTCTTTTATTATACGCTTCATTCAGATAACTTAGGCCCCGTTTTTCAGTACAAGTTCAACACAGTTTGTGAGTTAAAATACGCTTAAACTTATTGTACAGTCTTTCATCCCACTTTAACTGAAGTTTAAGCTGATCTTAAGCAGCCGATATGGCAGGGATATTTGCGTTCGTTTGAAAAGGCGTCCAATATACCCAACAAGCACTTGGGCTTGAGCACCATTAGAGCTCATGTTGATTATGAAGCTTCTTAAATCTTAAGTGTTGTCTCGAAACAGTGGCTTAACTTGTGAATCATAGCGTACTTACAAAAGAGGAAATTTTTCATACAGCAAAATTATGCTATTACGTGAAAAAATGATAGTTCAACACTTGTGGTTCTCTAACTTAACTCAAATGTAAGATTTCAATGCTACAGTATTTTCACGAAAATAAAATAAAATATTTTATTTTTGATTAATTGCGCTTCATTACTGCTATCAACCAGGTGTTTATTTTTCACAATAAACAGATGTTGGATTTGATGGTACCACCTTGGAAATTTTTTTCAACTCCACCTCAACTCGATATACATTGTAGGATGTCTACTGGAGAAATGTGTTGAATATTAATTTGAGAACTTTACATTTCTTAAAGTCTCTCAAGGGTTGGATAATAAATTAATAGTGATAATAACGTTGGAGGCGAACTCCAAATTTTTCGAAATATCTCAAAGTTTGAATAGTGATTGGAGAATGAAGTCAGATATCAAGTCGAGCACTATCTGGTTTAAGAATAATTGAATAAAGATGTTGGATACCACTTCCGGAACTAGATATATATTTCGCAGGAGAAATATTTTTTCATGTGTGTTGGGTAAACAAAATCCAGCTGTTGCCATCTCTACAAATTATCTAGATAATAAAAAACCAAAAAAAAACCTACCCCAAAGGCGACCTTAAACTGTGAGTAGCTGAGTGTTTTAACTGGAGTTTAAATTTGACTAGAGTTTAATCAAACTTAGTTTAAGCTTAACTTAACCAACTACTGAAAAACCGGGCCTTAGAAAAGTGCTTATATATTAAAGATTACATTTTTATGACAAGTTTAACTTTTGCAATTTCAAAATATACTCGTGTTCAATTTTAACAGCAAAGTTTTAAGCGGGAAGTAAATATTTAAAGTAAAACTTATAGCGATTCAAAATTGTTAACTGAATTATGAAGCATAAGAATACGGAAACCTAACATATTATTGAAGATACAAAATGCTAATACGAAAGCTTAAAATTGACAAAGATAAACGCTTTGAAGTTTTAAGCTACTTAATTTCTTTTCTTTGAAATAAAAAAATCTAATGAAAATTTTCAAGTAATGACGTACGTATTTTTGGTTTTGAGCGTTGTAAAGAAGATTACGCCCATTGCTCCCACTTCGAAATATTTGTTGGCAATGGAGCTTAAAATTTGCTCTACCAATCTCTCTAAACTCAGTGAAGGCATTAGTGGAAGTAAATGACGTTAGTGCCGTTCCTGTCTAAGTTGATTGAAATATTATTCTGTTAGAGGTCTCTGTTTGCGCCGCCTAGAGTATACAACTACTATGAAAAGACAAGAGAGATTAAAAAAAAATCTGATAGCATTTTTCTTCGGTAACTGCGCTTCTCTTATCTCTTCGCTCTAGAGCAACAATAAAAGTGGATTTTGGCCCAAGACGAGACAAGACACGTGTACGCCCATGCTTACAAGATAGTGAAAGAAGGACGGTCTCCAGTATACTGTGCTGATCCGAAAATAAGCAGATCCTACAAAAGCTTTCAGATTACTGCAGCATTTTTCAGACGAAAGAACCGTAACCAAAGCAAAAAAATACTGGGAGAATATATGTAGCTTAAACTGCAGCCGTGTAAACTTTTCTATTGTCAGCCAAGCAGCAACTAACGCACTCATCTCGCATAACACAGCATCAAAAAGTATATAAAAGTGAAAATACTCCTGGGAAGCAATCGACACAAGGAGAAGAATACATCTATATTCGACCCCAGAGTTAAGTAGATGCCCCAATTAGATTAGGTGGGATTAATAGAATAAGAGAGGTGCACATGATCCACTAAGTGTGAAAGGTGTGAATCCAAGCGCGGGGCCGTAAAGTGTCTAAGATTATTTATAGTTCTTACACCCTTAGACTAACAAAGTTACTTCTGCTTCTATCATTGAAAAGAGAAGACTGTATACTCGTAACGGGTATTCTGACTGGACACAGCTTTCTGGCATCACACTCCTTTATAATAGGCCTGATCAGTGAGGGCAGATGCAGAAATTGTGGGTTGGTAAAGGAAATGATCGTGCACGTTTTGTGTTCATACCGTACGCTTGCCAGGCTAAGATCCTAGCTGTTAGAGTTGATACAGCTGTCATACCTAGAGCCGCAAGTGGCATATGTTATGGAAAGCTTCTAGTGTGTGCCACTATTCTGGTGTTTTTTTGAAACATAGGTCCTTTTTTATAGGTTTTTTTAAAATGGTCGTTAAACGGTCCTCATGGATTGGTCAGTTCAACCAAACATAACCTTACAAAACAAGTAAGGAAGACTAAGCTCGGGTGTAACCGAACTTAACATGCACAGCTGAGAGCTATGGAGACAAAATAATGGAAAACCACCATGTAGGATAATGAACCTATGGTAACCCTGGAATGTGAGATTCTTGAGATTCTTGAACTGCGCAAGCATAAGGCAAGCCAGCGATGGTGAACACACAATGCTGGAGAATTTTCATTCGTTGCGCGCTGTGCCCGACAATGCGAGCATAATTCCCAGTGTGTTCATAGACACATATGAATAAAATGATTTGTCAGAATACAGCAGGCACACTTCTCCTTAGGTAAGTGAAGTGCATGCCGGCCGCCATTGGCAGTCGACAAGGGGTGCCCTTTGGGTTAGGATGGTGCGTTACAAGGTCGGTTCCATCGATGGTGCGCCCCTCACTACCTATCGGACGTCCTGCCGATTTACCTCCATTTACTGTGAGTAAGACGGGATTTAAACCCCTTATTACTCACAGGAATGCCAGTGGCAGACTGCCCGATCCAATATAAATACATATATTCTAGGGACCTTTGGGTCGACCGGGGGTAAATTTACAAGGTCGGTTCAGCCGATGGTACTACCACCCCCCGTTCTATTGGGCAGCCCTAACAGTTTTTTCATCATGCGCGGATATAAGGCTCAGGTAAGAGGGGAACACGTCCCAATGCCTGCGGCGGTACAAACTCCCCTACTACCCTAGCCGAGTACCCGAGCCAATATATTGTAGTCATAACCATCCCGAGTTTAGCCACCACCGTTGTCATAGCTATTTGGTGAGAACTACCGTCATTCAATAATCTCTCCTCGGGCGTGATCATCACTGCCGCCGTCATCACCCCTTGGCGAGAGCCACCGTCATTCAATACTCTCTCTTCGGGCGTGATCCTAACTACCGTCGTAACTACCGTCGTTTACGGTCGTCTTCACCATCCGACCCACCGCTAGCTAGTATTCTATCTCTCTCTGCGGAGAACCGTCGTCCTTGGATCGTAATAGTCGCAGCGACTTTATCTAGGAAACATCTCTCTCTCTCTCTCTATTGGATTCAAGGTTGTGGATATTCTAGCCTGAGAGCCGCGTGTGTGTGTACGAAATCAAAACACAAATTTATATATATTTATAGGAAGTGGGACCTCCATCCGACTCTGGATTGACTTGAGTATACTTCAGCCTTTGACCAAACCCATCTCATAGTACAAAAAGTAAGAATTTACGAACACTTATACATACATTGAAAATGTAGCAAGAGCCACAGCCAACATAATGATGGACGCAACGCAGCTCAATGCAAGGCATTGATAGCCTTCATTTATGCTCCAGCCAAGCAAAATAAACAAAGCTGGTGTAAATTAAAAGATGAATGGTTGCTCTAGCGAATAGCAAATCGGGATGCCACTGTACCGGGCACTTAGTTGGCAAATTTACATTAATATATACGTAGGTACTTAGATCTGTATCTTTCTCAGACTCTACGTGCTGATGTTGGTCTTTCAGAAGGAACGCCCACAGATACCAAAAATTCTTGGTTTAAGTATCAAATAAATTACTTAATTAAATATTAGAAGGACGCTGAAAGTGTTTTATGTTAATTTGGGGAAAGTAAAAGTGCAGCAGGTTTCAAAAAGGGCTAGAAAAGTTGTAAATACTTTAAGCATGACCACCAGGAGATGTGTGTAATATTCATTAACTTATTTTTATTTTATGGCCTAAATTTTCTCGAATTCATTGTATTTCCACTGATTAGATTTTCGTACTAATCAAATTGTTGCATTCTTATTTAATTGAACCTAATTTTCATGTAATACATGTCGTATGTGTAACATATGTAACTCTCCCAGGGCAGGCAAACAAACTTTCGTGATAGAAAACTTACTAATTGATGTTTTGAAGACTTTAAAAATAAAAGATTACCATAGCAGCCCATATAACAGATGGACATCAAATTAGTTATCAATTTTTAACTCCAGTTTCTGATGACGTCCAAAGCAGAGGAAATCGGAGCTTTGATTTAAAGGTGTGCATTTGATGACACAAATATGAAAATTTTCGATACTACACTGCCGTCCAGGGATGATTCCAAATCAACGCAAGGGGTCGGGTCTGCTATTTGCTGTGTCGATCCAGAAATAAATAGATTATGTAGCTTGCTAGAACTCTGCAGTGTCTTTCAAGCTAAAATTCTAGCCTTGAAAAAAGCAGCAGAAATTCTGGAGGAAATGTGTTTAAACTGCAGTTGCGTCGATGTATATATTAATAGACTATCATTTCACACAAACCTTTAACAAGAAGCGTCCTGGAATGCAAAAAAAGCATAATAGAGACTTCGTTCTAGCCAGACCATACATCTTTACTAGGTCGCAGGTCATAAAGGGATAAAAGGTAACGAGAAGGCAGATGCGTTGGCAATGGAGGGTCCAGCACCCTCGTTGAGTCGACGGTGGATGTCCTAGTCCATTTGCGAAAAAATAAATTGGAACAGGAGTTGCATATGTGATCCAGAAGGCCATGGGCAGAAGCGCGTTGCTGCAGAATTTGTATACCATTTGCAAATCCTACGACATTAAACTAACAAAGTTGCTTATATCTCTTAAGAGAGAAGACTGAACTCTCAAAATGAGCATATTAACTGGACACTGCCTTCTGGCGTCACATCCCTATAAGTTGGGCATCGTCAGTAACACTAGATGTATTAAGTGCGAACCACGACAAGAAACAGTTGGGCACGTCTTGTTTTGTGCCCTGTGCTCACCAGGTTAAGGTTCCAGCTACAAAAGGCGACAGACCTGCCAGATCTCGAGTCAGCTATTAAGCTAGGTTATAGAAAATGTTTAGTATTTGCCAAGAAGACAAAGTTATTTTATAATATATGTCTTGGTAGCTAGTTGGGGTCTTTAATATTTTGTTGTGAACTCTGGTGACACTATTGATACAATCAGTCTATGTGGGGTCTTTATTGACAACCTAACCTAACACTTACATCCTTATAAAGAGTAAAGTAATCTTTTTTTACTCTGCTGAGCCGTGCTTACAGAGTATATTAATTTTGTTCGCATAAAGTTACCCCGTAACGGCATAAACTAATCGAGACAAATATAGACTCCTATATACCAAAAAGATCCGGACGAAAAAAGATATGCGTTTAGCAACGCCCGTCCGTTTGTCCGTCCGTCTGTCCGTAAACACGATAACTTGAGTAAATTTTGAGGTATCTTAATGAAATTTGGTACATGAGTTCTTGGGCTGTCATCGCAGGTCGTTATATAAAAGGAGCTAAATTGTAATATAACCATGCCCACTTTTTCGATATCGAAAGTTTCGAAGAACCGAAAAAGTTCGATAATTCATTACCAAAGATGGATAAAGTGATTAAACTTGGTAGGTGGGTTGACTTTATGACGCATAATAGAAATTAGTAAGATTTTGGACAATGAGCGTGGCACCGCCTACTTTTAAAAGAAGGTAATTTAAAAGTTTTGCAAGCTGTAATTTGGCAGCTCAATATGTAATGTTCGGTTACACCCGAACTTAGCCTTCCTTTCTTGTGTTTTTTTTTTTTTTTTTCAAAAAATAGTCATTTAAAATAGCGTCAAATTCTCGTAGAAAAAATTGAAATTAGAACTTTCTTCTTACATTGATAGAAAGATCACATCTCAGTTGGTCTAAAATATTTATTTTCAACGTAAAAACAGTTTATGTTGGAAAGTTACAAACAAGACAAGTTCAGTATATAAGTTCCAGAAAGAATGTAGATACCAAATGTAGAGTTGCAATGAGAGTGGGACTAGGACTGGAAGTGGAAATGGGAATGTGAATTTTAGCGGAAGTAGTGTGGATGTGGGAATGGAATTGGGAGTGGAGTTGGGATTTGGGAGTGTAAGACAGACAAGTGAAATAGGGAATGGACAAAAATTATAAGATAAGATAATGGAAGATTGAGTAGAAGAGAATAAAATAGATAGTAAAGACGGGAAGCGAGGCCCAATGTTTAAATATAAGCAAAACAATTTGCGGCAAAACAAAGTCTGGGGGTACTCTAGTATGAAGATGCATTCACACAAATGCCTTCAAAATTATAACATAAATTGAAGTATCAATTTGTTAATTAGGAAATTGCAATTAAATCAAAGATTTTGAAATTGCGGATTTATTTGCACTTATAACAAACACGTAGTCATTAAACATGCATATCCTCTAATATGATTACGGTATAACTTTCAATGTTCATTTGTATTTGGTTTGTTATATAACAAAGGAAATAACCCAAAATTTTACAGCAGCAAAAGCTACTGAAATTGGTGAACTTCCGATTAGATAATAGAAGTATACGTTTGCATCAGTATACTTACACACACACATATGTTTACACACACTGATACCCAACTATATGCTAAGACGAATGTGGTCTCTTTCAAAGATTTAATCAATTAAGTATGACCGTGTAGCATGTGCCTACACACAAATACATGCAAAGATACAAACAGCACTAATTAGTGGCTTTTCGATTACTGACAAACACTTAGAAAATCATTTCAAACGTTGCAATACTAAGATTCAGTACCTTATATACCCATATGTATTGATTCGCGAAACTTCACTTTGACTCAATACGGACATCCGTTACCTTAAAACGGTTAAGCAAATTACCAGACAATTTTGAAAACAAAATCAATGCTAAGGCAGGAACACAATCTCATAATATAAAGACTTGGATGTGTATTAAGTTGTAGCGGCTAGAATAAGCTTGATTGAACATTAATCATACTTATACAGGGTAAATGAAGTATTTTGAAAAAATATTGCGGAAATCCAAAGAGTTACGCGTAATTAGACACGAATAAAGGAATGAGACATTTGACATAAACCACATCAATACAAAAAATTAAGAGAGAAAATAAAATAGGAAGGGAAAAGGTAGGGTGATGTAGAAGGAAAAAAATGAAAAGAAGAATGAAGTGAAAAAGGGAAGTTAAATAATAATGGATAATAGGAAGAGGGAAGACACAGAAGGATAACAACAATGATGATGATGACAGCGGTCATACGAAGAGCGACAAAATATAATGAAAACACCACAAGCAGTTAAGGGGCTATGAATAAGTCAGTGGTATCGCGTGCCTATCGTAACACGACTTCCCGTGCCCTTAGGGATGTATTCTTGCAGTTACTGTAACAAAAACAACGAATAATGACAAAGAGGAAACGTAAATGGGGAGAAGTTAGCTCCAATTATAGTTAGCATGTACCGCTAACAGTTATATTAACAGTACCGATTACACTTACAGTAACAGTTAAGGTAAGAGTACAGATTACGCTTACAGTTAAGGTAACAATTATGGTTGCAGTAACGATAATAGATACGATTAAATTTACGGTTATAGTAACGATAGTAAGAGTTTCGGTTACAGTTACGATTGCAATTACGGTTATAATTACGTTGCAGTTACGATGATAGATCCGATAACATTTCCGGTTCCAATTACGATTTTCAGGTACGGTAACAGTTACGATTTTATATACGATAACAGTTTCGGTTACAGTTACGATTGCAGTTACGGTTACAGTTACGTTTACAGTTACCTTTACAATTACGGTTTCAATTGCGGTCAAAATCATGGTTTTGCTGAAAGTTACACTTAAAGCTCAGTTTAGGGCTACTGAGGTAAGTATCCCTAATTTCGTGGTACTAACGATTTTTTTGAATTTCTACCTGTTTTGCGTTAAAGCAAATGAACGAAAACTAAAAAGGTAATACATATTCATTTTGGTATGAAGTTACCATTACCTCATAAATTGTGATCATAAACGATTAAATGTTAAAGAATAATTTGTAAACGCAAGCGGATTTAAGTGGGTCGACACACTTAAAAGTCGATTGTATCAAAAGAATTTCAATAGGTAACACACGGGCAAAATGATACAATACCTTAATCATAATAATAAATATACGAAGAAGCCAATAAGAAAACAAAATAGTATGATATGAAAAAAAGGAAATATCAAAAGTCAGCATAACAAAACAAATGTAAACTAATGTAAACAAAAAAAAAACGGCATAAGCACACTCATCACTGTAATATCAAGTTACCATTAAGTAATATATTACAATATAATATGAAAAAACAATAAAAGTTGAATAGTCATATACAATTGTCTTCAATTGTATATAACTCTTCTTAAGACGGATGGTGTAGTATTACCATAATACGCTTTACCCACAATTCATTCTTATGCATATACCAGAAAACGCTTTTACACATAACGCATTCTTATGCATATACAAATGCATTTTCAAATCGACCCACATAAATTATGTTCAACTCAACACAGCGGGATTTCAACATCATACAGACATGCCGACATATCATATACATATCTGTTTACATTAGTCTGGCACATTGGCCAACTCATTAACAGCGTGACTGAACGTCAGTAACAGTTTGTCAATGTGCCTGCCAAAATATTTATATGTACATAAAAACAAATATCTAAAATTAGGTCAAACTAATATGCTGACACAGAATGTATTGTAACGAATTTGCTGCAAATCCTCTTATTTGCAATCCGCTGCTAAGTTCGAATCACTAAACTGTTGACTAAATAACTCCAATATTGAATAATAAAAAAAATGGCCTTTATTAAAGTACTTCACAATAACACTTATACTTTGCTACTCGCTGGCTTAATAACCAAACTGATTGATAACTCAAATTAAACTCTACCATTGGCCGCCAGATCGCGTGCTTAATCAAACTGATTGATAGCTCAACTCAAACTGAATTACTTCTTACTCGCCTGCCCCGCTTTTATAGTTTACGCTGCATACTTCTAGGCTCTTCGATTTCCAGAACTTACTAGTTTGTTTCGGCTACAAAATTGCCAGCCACAACTACGTGCACAAATTATTGCTCTCCCTTGTGACAACTCAGATAAGATATATGCATGTGTTTGTGCATTGCCGCTCCGCTGTTCGTATACGTACATATGTGTTGACGCAATTATTTATTCATTTATGTAGATACATAATGATTGAATTATTGATGTGAATGTTTGTAGTTTACAGTATATCGAGTACACATAGGCGTATAAGTAAATGCATCTGTGTGTGACATCTCTCTGGGCTGCCTTATATATGTGTATACTTGATTTGATTATTGACGTAAATACTGCTTGGCATGGCCTTAGCATCGCCTTAGTGATGGTATAGCTTAGTGATGCTAATATCCGTGACACTGCCCTCCACCTAAGTCTGATCGTCCCGATCAGACAAATCTCTCGATATAAACGCTGCTAGCATCGCCAAATGTACCACTCTTCTACTCCGTGGTTTCTCAATGCTTTGTATGCGGTAGATGGTATCACTGATCTTCTTCACAACCTTGTACGGGCTTTCCCAACTGCACCGAAATTTGGATGGAACACCTTTCCGCCGGTGAGGGTTGTATAACAGTACCAAATCTCCCGCCAAGAAACCTTTCGAATTATTGTTATCATGGTACCTGTGTTTCATCGTACCACTCAATACCTTGGTTCGTTCCTTCACACTCTGTTGTTTGGCCAATGAACTACTTCGTAGAGCTTGCGCTTGAAGGATTGGCTTCGCATAATCAGTATCGTTCCCACATTTCACAACAGTAGTGCGCTCTGGCTTGAAACTACCCTCGCATTCTTTCTCGGAAATTCGTTGCTTCGTTTTTCTGCGTCGTTTAGGTTTTTTCAATGCAACGAAGAGTGCGGCAACTTTATCTTCCACCACCAGTTGTTCACTGCAGCGGTCTTCTCAAACTATAGCTTAAAGACCTGGAAAGGAACAGAACCGTCAAAGGATGGTGTTTTTACATTTGGATTACTCGCTGAAACTGCTGGACGATTTAATTGCAACTCTCCAAACGACCCTTCAAATCATCGACTTCTGCCTGAAATTGAGCGATTTTTGCATCCTGCGCTTCCAGCTTTGATGTTAGCCTTGCTTCCTGTGCTTCTAACTGTGAAGACATTTGTGCCACCTGCAATGATAAGCGCTCCTCTTGTTCTTCCATCCTTGATGTTATGCGTGTCTCCTGCGATTCCATTTGGGATGCCATATATGTCTTCTGTTCTTCCAATTGCGTTTCCATATTGGATGTAATCTGTGTCGACATTTCTGACATTCGCGTTTCTTGTGCTTCAATCTTCGATGTTATTCGTGTCTCTTGGGATTCCATATGTGATGACATATACGTTTTCTGTTCTTCTAGTTGAGATGACATATACGTTTTCTGTTCTTCTAGTTGAGATGCAAGTTGAGATGTTATATCTGTCTTTTGCGATTCCAGTTGAGAAGCCACTGTCGATGTTTGAGCAGATATTGCAGCCAAAATCATGTTCAAATCTGTGCTGGTAACCGTCTGCGATGTTTCGTTTTTCTCTTCAATTTTTGTTGTCTCCTCGCCATCATGGTGAAAGACATATTCTTCCACATCAATTCTTTCTGCTTCCATTGCCTCTCGTAGCCGTGCCGAAAGTTCGAGTTTAACGCCGCTTGTATTCAATCCACGGCTCTCCAACTCCTTCTTCAGTTGCTGGATCTTTAATTCATTGAACTTTGCCATATCCTTGTTGTCTTCTGGAATTTATTCAACAATTCCTCTTCTAACACCAATTGTAACGAATTTGCTGCAAATCCTCTTATTTGCAATCCTCTGCTAAGTTCGAATCACTAAACTGTTGAATAAATAACTCCAATATTGAATAATGGAAAAATGGCCTTTATTAAAGTACTTCACAATAACACTTATACTTTGCTACTCGCTGGCTTAATAACCAAACTGATTGATAACTCAAATTAAACTCTACCATTGGCCGCCAGATCGCGTGCTTAATCAAACTGATTGATAGCTCAACTCAAATTGAATTACTTCTTACTCGCCTGCCCCGCTTTTATAGTTTACGCTGCATACTTCTAGGCTCTTCGATTTCCAGAACTTACTAGTTTGTTTCGGCTACAAGATCGCCAGCCACAACTACGTGCACAAATTATTGCTCTCCCTTGTGACAACTCAGATAAAATATATGCATGTGTTTGTGCATTGCCGCTCCGCTGTTCGTATACGTACATATGTGTAGACGCAATTATTTATTCGTTTATGATTGAATTATTGATGTGAATGTTTGTAGTTTACAGTCTCTCGAGTACACATAGGCGTATAAGTAAATGCATCTGTGTGTGACATCTCTCTGGGCTGCCTTATATATGTGTATACTTGATTTGATTATTGACGTACATACTGCTTGGCATGGCCTTAGCATCGCCTTAGTGATGGTATAGCTTAGTGATGCTAATATCCGTGACAGTATGTATTAGGAATGTAGATACACTTAGTTTGTAAATATTACTGTAATTAAATAGGTTTAAAACAAAAATAAAGAATAAAAAAAATTTATTCAATTGATGTAACTCGTTGCTTTTATAAAAATACTTTTATTTATTATTACTAAAATTATTTATTTATTTTTTTTTTTTATTTTTCTCATTAGTGAACCCTTTAAGTGCTGCTGTCAAATCTTTTTTTTGTATCGAGCTAGTGTAATTTTTTCAACAAAATTAAGTTATTAACCCAATAATCAGCGAATGGAGATCGAATTAAGTTTGAGGCAGTTTTCTTAAATTTATTTGAAAACATACCCACATAAATAACTCCACTCCAAAAATGCCCCCAGTGTCTCCAGTATTGGCTAATTACGATTGACACCCTGAACAATGCAACCGCATCCTTTCTAGCCCTGTCTTGCAAAATAAGGTTCCATTACAGCTTGCTGTCAATAATAATCCCAAAGTATTTGACACTTTCAAAGAGCACAACCGGTACTCGTACAATAGGGGGTGGTCTTTTGTAAGAAATCTTATACTTCCGCCTAAACAGAACAAGCTCCGTTTTAATAAGTTTGACCATTTTGTTCCCTTGTAAAACACCTCTCAGTATATTCGAAAATATATACCTGACAAGAATTGTCTGGTTATCGGCGTGAGCCATCACCTCGCAGCTCCTTTTTTCGCCTGAATCAGGTCATCACTGCCCGTACTTAGTTCCCGAAATTTATTTGAGTGTCTAGCCCATAGGACAAATAATCGTTGTGTATGAGAATCAATGAAGATGCATCAGACCCAGGTCGTGTTTCTCTCGAAACCTATCAAAACTTGCGAATAGAAAAACAGTAGGAGAAAGACTTTCTTTTCTCTGATGTATTTAGATAGAACTTTGGCTCTAATTGGAAATAAAATAATAAAAATAAATGTTTAAATTAAACGGTTTTATTGAAAACAATATTTACATTAAGTAATAATAATACTAAAAGCTATAAAATAATTATGTAGGTCCTAAGTACTAGTCACCACACTCCTCATCAATCTATGGCGTTGATCAGACAATTAAATAAAAGCGTTGGACGCGTCAAATTTCTATTGATAGTCATACATAATATCAACTGGACCTTAATACGCTTATGCTACGCCTCACATTTTTAGAAATTTCAGGCGCCCAGCGCTTTTATTTAATTGCCTTATTAATACCCTCGATTGGTGAGGAGTGTGATGACTAGTACCTATGACCTACCTAATTATTTTTTAGCTTTTAGTATTATTATTGCTTTATGTAAGTAATGTTTTCAATGAAATTGTTTAACTTAAACATTTTTTTTATTATTTTATTTTCAAGTTTTTTAGTCTTTATTCAATAATTATTTCTATTTCGTTCATTTATTGACTCATTATTACAAGGACTCTTTCCTGACAACTTGTTGCAATCTAAGTACTCAATACATAATCCTTCCAAAGCTTTTACTCGACTCGGCGCCACGTATGCTTTTCCCTCCTCGAACTCCAAAGTATTTTGATGTCACTTCTACATATTTTAGCCAAATCGGACCACAAATACGATTTTTTTAAATTTCTCGATCCTTGTGCCACCTGGCGGCGATCTTTTTTCATATGTCGCTTTCTGTTCATATATGTAATACGTGTTCCAAATGTGAGCCTAATCGGACCACAAATACGATTTTTTTAATATCTCGATACCTGCGTCACCTTGCGGCGATTCTTTTTCACAGGTCGCTTTCTATTAATGTATGTAATATTTGTTCCAAATATGTCCACAAATACGATTTTTTGAAATATTTTGAACCATGCGCCACCTATCGGAGTGTTTTTATCTTATTATTGCATTGTCATCAGGTTCTGAACAATATTCCAAGTTTCAAGCTTGGAGCTTCTCGGGAAGTTACTTATATTGTAATTACAAAATTCGTTCACAACGGCCTGTGAACTCAAGCTAAAAAAACCGTTTAAAAACAAATAAGGCTAAGTTCGGGTATAACCGAACATTACACACTCAGCTGCCAAACTACAGCTTGCAAAACTTTTAAATTACCTTCTTTTAAAAGTGGGCGGTGCCACACCATTGTCCAAAATTTTACTAATTTTCTTTTCTGCGTCATAAGGTCAATTCAGCTACAAAGTTTCATCGCTTTATCCCTCTTTGGTAATTAATTATCGGCCTTTTTCAGTTTTTCGAAATTTTCGATATCGAAAAAGTGGGCGTGGTTATATTCCGATTTCGTTGATTTTAAATAGCGATCTGAGATGAGAGGAAGACACTCATCCCAAGAACTTATACACCAAATTTAATTAAGATACCTCATAAACTAAACTTATCATGTTTATGGACAGACTGACGAAATGAATTTCTTTTTTCGCTCAGATCATTTTGGTATATAGAAGTTTATATCTATCTCGATTAGTTTACGCCGTTACGGGGTACCGTTTTTAGAACAAATTTAATATACTTTGTGAGCTCTGTTCAGCTGAGTATAAAAACACCCTGTACGTGCGGGTCAACAAATCCACTAGCAAAGGCTTCAACGCCACAGACATACATCGTTCTACTAACACAATAAATTCCTTCTGTATGAAATACAATAATCGACCACACTTTACTCCTTCGTTCGTTGTATGGCATTTGGCCTTATTTATGCTATGAATTGGCACTGCGCACATTCAGCTAAATCAGCAGTGGCTTTCTGCACAAAAACAAACGATGAACTATGCCATATCAAAGGCGTACTTACACAAATGAACCAAATTTCATATAGTGAACCACATTGCAAATCAAATTGGATGCCATTTTCGTATGTCACCATTTTATTATGTTGCTGTATACCCAGCACGCTAACTGGAATGTAGTACATGTACTTATGTAACTTGTACTCATATGTATGTATGTATGTATATTTAATTTGGTGATTTTTGCTATCAATGCTATTTGCCTTTATATAACCAAAAGTGCAGCAGTCATCACCCGCGCCCTTTTTTTAGACAACTGTTGGTATAACAGCTGGTAAAAAACCGTAAGTGGGGCAAAATAATGCCCTCGGTGCTGTTAGTTGTGAACAAATATTCACTTTGCGTTAACATACATAAATGTATGCTCTGTATATTTACACATATGTACAATTGTATATACAAACACTCATATGCGAATGGGGTCAACCCATTCCGAACACAGTTTTAAATGATATATTTGTATATACAATTCAAACATACTTCAATACATAACGTAAGCTTTTATGTTAGCACTTCACATGACGTCTCGCCGAAATGTAGCACTTAAATAAAATTAAATTATTTGCTCTGATAAACACATTTGTGCAAATATTAAACTGCGTTGGGTAGTCGTGTTTGATTTAAGTGGAACTTTCCCACCGCCCGCCTTCTTTTGTTCACATACGCCCGCAAACGTATATTCGCTAGCTCGAGTCGCAGAGATTTGCACACTGAGATTGCCGCGGTTTCGTATTTCTGCTCACAATAAGATACAGCTGCGACCGGTCGTCTGCTTGGGTTTGGGTGCTTTTGAAGACATCGAATGGGTATTATGTCTGTGGCAGAAAAATATCAATAGTTAATTGAAGCGTCGACGGGATTTTAAAGGAATTCATCAACAAACTTCTATGCGATAGAATTCATACAGTTGAGTAAGGAGGATCATAATTGTAAGAAGCGTTTTAGGAGCACTTTTTCTTCCTCCTCTACTCTTAATTTTGCGCCGATTCATGTGAATTTTCTGTCAACGCCAGCAAATGCTTTCGTCTGCGATATAACATACCTACTTTCAATTACATAAGATTGAAATGCTACTTACTTACTTACTTAATTGGCGCTTAACCGCCTAAACGGATATGGCCGTCCAACAAGGCGCGCCAGTCGCTCCATCGCTCCGCCAGCCGGCGCCAATTGGTCACACCAAGGGAGTTTAAATTGTTTTCCACCTGGTCCTTCCAGCGGAGTGGGGGCCGGCCTCTTCTACCTCTGCTTCCATTGGCGGGTTCCGACAGAAACACTTTCTTGGCCGGAGCATCATCTTTCATTCGCATAACATGGCCTAGCCAGCGCAGCCGCTGCGTTTTAATTCGCTGGACTATGTTGATGTCTGCGCATAGCTCGTACAGCTCAACATTAAATCTTCTTCGGTAGTCGCCATCGCAAACGCGTAGAGGTCCATAAATCTTTCGAAGAACTTTTCTCTCGAACACTCCGAAAGCCACTTCATCTGCTGTTGCCATGGTCCATGCTTCTGCCCCATATAGCAGGACGGGTACGATAAGTGACTTGTAGAGTATGATTTTCGTTCGCCGAGAGAGGACTTTACTTTTCAATTGCCTACCTAGTCCAAAGTAGCATTTATTGGCAAGATTGATTCTTCGCTGGATTTCAGTGCTGATGTTGTTGCTAGTGTTGATGCTGGTTCCCAAATAAACTAAGTCTTTTACTATTTCGAAATTATGGCTGCCAACAATAGCGTGGTTTCCAAGGCGCATATGTGCTGACTCTTTGCTCGATGACAGCAGGTACTTCGTTTTGTCCTCATTCACCATCAAACCCATCTTTACCGCTTCGTTTTCCAGTTTGGAGTAAGCAGAACTAACAGCGCGGGTGTTTAGGCCGATGATATCAATGTCATCAGCATATGCCAGTAATTGCACGCTTGAAATGCTACAGCCAAGACTTTCTGAAATAATTAAAACCCTTTAAACTTTTACTGAAGATACAAATAGGAAGACCTGGGCTGCCTTTTACTGCTGTATATGGCCTAAATCCAGAGGATGTTGTGCCCAACATCTAATTTCCGCTTGCTGGACACGCTGTTGAGCACGCTTTGTGATATGGGCTCTTTATACACGAGCACACCAACTTTGACTCTATTCGGGGTACTGCAGTTTAGTATGTGCCAAAACTTCTCTTTTACTGGCTTTATTTTATTGGGAAATAAATATGGAAAGTACCCAACTGAGGCAGGAGGCTATTTAACCGTATTCATGAATGTTTTGAAATTGGAAAGCAAGGCGTAGTCCGTCAGGAGCTGAATATAAGCAGTAAAGTTAAGCTGTTCCATCATCAAATAAATATCTCAACTCGACTGTGGTGCAGTGGTTGATTACGGAACGGAAGTAACTAACCTTGTGAATACACAAAAATCTTTTAAGATGTTAAAAACTTCGTATTCCTCTGGTCTCCTCTTCTGTTTTCAGCTAATCAAGCGCTAGGCATGTACTTACTCCTTTTATGTAGCGAGAAGCATCTGCCAGGAAATGGTTGGGAGGGGGTTTTTTGAAATCTGATGATTGGATTTCTGACAGATTTGACGAGTCACTGAAAATTACTTTCTGCTGCGAAGAGTATGATGAAGTAGAATGACTTAGATACCTTTAATTTACCTACCTAATATCAAAATACTTTCAATTAGCCATGGTTAGGTAATTTACCTCTAATTTACCTAACCATGGCTAATTGAAAGTATTTTGATATTCTAGGACCTACTGCATATAAACTGGTTTGGATCGCATGTGAAATTGTTTTGAAGGACGCGCTGATTCTGCTAGAGAGTCAGAATGTGGAAATACTGACACTGGATGGAGTTCAAACGTGATTATAATAAATAAATATAAGGCGCATTAACCTCCGAAGAGATATTAGGCCGAGCTTCTCTTCCAATTTGCGTCGTGCTCCTTTTTAAATGTTCCTACAAATTGGCGGGAGGGGACCCACTTGTTTTGTGCCGACTCCGAACGGCATCTGCAAGGCAGATGTGTTTTCACTGAGAGCTTTTCATGGCAGGAATGCACTCGGAGTGCTTGCCAAACACTGCCGAGGGGCGACCCCGCTTAGAAAAATTGTCTTCTAATTGAAAAACCTTATTTCTAAAATTTTGATGTTGCTTTGCCGGGGCGTGAACCCAGGATCCTCGGTGTGTTAGGCGGAGCACGCTACCATCACACCACGGTGGCCGCCGGTGATTGCCAGCGCAATATATAGCTTCTCAAATCCTATTTTCAACCTTACGTACTCATTTCTTTTCGGTACAAAATAACAACAACAACGACAAGTGGGTAGTTGGCGAGAGGGTGTCCAAATGTCGGACGAGGCGATACTCGTGTACACCAATGATATGAAAGTAAGGGAAGGAGTAAGGTCTGCAGTATTCTGTGCTAATCCTAAAATAAAGAGATCCTACTAGCTGCTACTAGCTGCCAGATTACTAAAGCTTCTTTTCGGCGTAAGTAGTAGCCATAACCACGGCAATAGAAACGCGTAAAGAAAATAGCTTAAACTGCAAAGCGCAAGATCTCAACCCCTCTCGCTCATGTTAGAGTGTAAACAATCCCCGAAAAGAGGAGGGATTAGGAGAATCAGGGCCAGATTTACCCTCAAAGGTGCCCTAGGCAATCACCAATTTGGGGGGCCCTTGTATCACGTCAGTTCCCTTCTTTTTTCGATTAAAAAATACAAACTTATATCTTTCATAACAATTGTCACAATGTAATAATATCAATAAAATTACTATCTATATTTAAACATGTTATTTTCTACATTTGTTTTCGGCAAATTCATCAATTAAATCATCAATATCGGTTTTGTTCAATAAATCTGACTCAATTCAAAGTATACCTAACATCTCAAGTCGCTCTTGTGGCGTTGTAGCTCTTTCAGCAGCTTTGATTCTTTTTAATTGCGAGAAGGATCGTTCGGCAGAACAATTTGGGATCATTAATGTTAAAAACGTTCGGAGAGCTATTTCTGTGTTAGGAAATACATCGGCTAATTGATCTTCCAGTCGAATCTTATACAAATGACTATGCTTTTTTTGTGCATCAGTGTATCTGGAGTTCACGTAACTTTGGAATTGTTTCATTTCAATGAAAAATTCTTCCAAATATCTCCAATAAAAAAGAACTAAAAAAAACAACTACGTTATTTATTCGTGGAAGTCTCCTTCACTTAGAGAAAGGTTGATGAGAAATGCAAATCTCTCTGAAACTTACATATACACTTTCGCACGTCGCATCGTTTGATTTCACTGCGAAGATTTTTGATGATTTCGAGGAAACCTTTTTGTCCTAAAATCCTCGCGAGGCGAAAATTCTACTGCTAGATTTCTGGAACATTTCCATCATTACGTTGGTTTTTTCTATCACGAGTACGTTTTACGATTTCTGTATAACCAAGTAATGATTGTTTTGTTTTTTCCTCGAGATCATTGAACTTTTCACGGAATGAAACTAAACTCTCTTCTAACGATCCGTACAAAAAACCACACGTTTGCAAATCTGTTTTTTCTCTTTGCAATGACTTACTCACTGAATGCATAGCAGCCAAAATAGAGTTCTATAATATCAACATGAAACCAAATTCGAATTTTTGCATTTTATTCGCCATACACGTCGCCTCATAACGAGTATCAGTATTTTGTGATTCATCATCAGCAATGATTTCTAGAGCCTAGAATAAATATGATATCAAATGAATTGTAAACTGCATTCGAATGTGTTTTTCAGCGTGTAGTTGACAATGTCTTCAAATTTTTCTCATTGTTTATTTTATATTTTAATGCGGAGAAAAATTATATAATGTCTGCATAATAGCGAAAAAATCTACTGCATAAAAACAGCACTTTAGAGCATGCTCTCCAACCAAATTAAGGGAATGCGCGGAAAAGGAAACATAGATCGCATTCTCATTCAAACTCAATATTCTTGCTTGCACACCTTTATACTTTCAGACATGTTTAATGCGTTGTCGTATGATTTTCCTCTACAATTTTGAATATCTAAATCACAGTCTTCAGTACGAAACTTTAAAGTTTGATTCGCTAAACTTTCACCAGTATGACATTCCATCTAAAGGAAAGTTATAAACCTTTTTTATTATTCAATATACTATCATTTCACTTCGATACACTTCTTCGCACGCTCATAGATTTGTCAAATGAGTCAGAAATATCCTTTTTAGGAACCTTGTCTAGTTTGTCGGTCGTCGCCTTTTAAATGCGGTCAACTGAGTTTTATTTATGTGAGTAAAAATTATTTTCAGTTCTGGTTATATTTTTCTTTCACTCTCTAGAATTTTATGTTTGTAAGAAAATTTTAGAATTCTTTTTCGTTTTTTGGCAACTGACTATTCTCTCTACTTGTTAATTCACCCCTGAGGAGAAGCATGCATTTTTATTGGATCTCATGGCACATGGAAAAAGATTGTAATGAAAAAGCGATTGAGCTAGTAAAAACTAGGCGCATCTCTCGAAGCTTGCTCCGAATACGTCCCAATTAAATTGGACGAGATTAAGGGTAAGCGAAAGATGCTCATGATCAACTAAGCGGAAAAGGCGTAGATGCAAGCGCTAGGCTGCTGTGTCGAAGATAATATGTTGGTCTTGCAACTTTAGACAGCCAAAGTTACACCTAGCATTAGAAAGATAGGACTGTAGACTCCTGACGAATATTCTGACTGGAAACTGAATTGTGGCGTCATATGCATCTAAATTACGCTTGATCAGTGATATTAGATGTAGGAAGTGCGGGTTGCAACAAAAAACTATCGAGCACGTTTTTTGCCCGTGCCCCGCGTTTGTCAGGCCAAGACTCCAGCTATAAGGATTTATACAGCTAACAGATATAGAAGCAGTAGGTGGCATAACTCTAAAAACCTTTTTGTATTTGCCAAGTGGACGGAGCTATATTACAAAAGACCTGGTTTTTGATATAGTTTTTCAGTTTAGTCGGTGAGCAACCATATGGTAACACTATGGTCACATTCAGTCTATGTGAGTACCTCAAAGACCGGCCAGTTGAACCATATCTAATATGCGTCGGCATCCGACTTTGGCCACCAGGAACAAAGGGAGCTCTATTCATTTTGGAAGGAATGGTAGAGTATCTTTTGATGCTTCCAATCTTATGGGCAGCTTCTGTAAGAAATACTTATATTTAGTGAAATCAAAATTTAATTATTTTGATTGGATATAAATTTCAACATGTTTCATTTCATTTTTAAATAATTTTAAATAGGTGGTCACGCCTTGGTGTGATAGTAGCGTGCTCTGCCTACCACACCGAAGATCCTGGGTTCACTCCTCGGGCAAAACTGCATCAAAAGTTTTGAAACAAGTTCTTTCAATTAGAAGAGACATTTTTCTAAGCGGAGTCGCCACTCGGTAGTGTTTGGCAAGCACTGCGAGTGTACTTCTGCCATGAAGAGATCTTAGTAAAAACTCATCTGCCCTGCAGATGCCTCTCGAATTCGGCATAAAACAAGTAGGTCCCGTCCCGCAAATTTGTAGGGAAAATTTAAAGGAGCACGACGCAAATTGGAACAAAAGCTCGGTCTAAAATCTCTTCGGAGGTTATCGCGCCTTGTACTTTTTTATTTTTTTTTTATTTTTGTAAATTTGTGGCAGCATTCATAAGACACTTTTAGTGGCAATAATGGAGTACACATTTTTTTATTCAGTAACTTTTTCACATACAAAATTCCATCCAAATCGATTATCAAATAAATTTAAAAAAGTGTCATCAGGCTTTCATGATGTGAATTTCCTTAATTTATCATCGAATTATTGCTATGCATTATCAATAATCTGACATAAAAATAAATGAATTCCATTTTTTAATTTATAGATTGTGTAATAAATAATGTAGCGTAAAAAACGCAAGTTTAATTACAACAAGTAAGGAAGGCTAAGTTCGGGTGAAACCGAACATTACATACTCAGTTGAGAGCTATGGAGAAAAAATAAGGGAAAATCACAATGTAGGAAAATGAATCTTAGGTAACCCTGGAATGTGTTTGTATGACATGTGTATCAAATGGAAGGTATGAAAGAGTATTTTAAGAGGGAGTGGGCCATAGTTCTATAGGTGGACGCCATTTAGGGATATCGCCATAAAGGTGGACCAGGGCTGACTCTAGAATTTGTTTGTAAGATATGTGTATCAAATGAAAGGTGTTAATGAGAGTTTTAAAAAGGAGTGGTCGTGGTTTTATATGTGAAAGCGTTTTCGAAATATCGACCAAAATGTGGACCAGGGTGACTCACACCATCATCTGCCGGGTACCGCTAATTTATTTATATATGTAATACCACGAACACTATTCCTGCCAAGATTCCAAGGGCTTTTGATTTCGCCATGCAGAACTTTTTCATTTTCTTCTACTTAATATGGTGGGTGTCACACCCATTTTACAAAGTTTTTTTCTAAATTTATATTTTGCGTCAATAAACCAATCCAATTACCATGTTTCATCCCTTTTTTCGTATTTGGCATAGAATTATGGCATTTTTATTATTTTTCGTAATTTTCGATGTCGAAAAATTGGGCGTGGTCATAGTCGGATTTCGGCCAATTTTTATACTAATACAAAGTGAGTTCAGATAAGTACGTGAACTGAGTTTAGTAAAGATATATCGATTTATGCTCAAGTTATCGTGTTAAGGGCCGAACGGAAGGACAGACGGTCGACTGTGTATAAAAACTGGGCGTGGCCTCAACCGATTTCCCCTTTTTCTCAGCAAATAGCTACCGTCATAGAATCTATGCCCCTACCAAATTTCACAAGGGTTGGTAAATTTTTGTTCGACTTATGGCATTAAAAGTATCTTAGACAAATTAAATGAAAAAGGGCGGAGCCACGCCCGTTTTGAAATTTTCTTTTATTTTTGTATTTTGTTGCACCATATCATTACTGGAGTTGAATGTTGAAATAATTTACTTATATACTGTAAAGATATAAAATCTTTTGTTGAAAATTTGACTTTAAAAAATTTTTTTTAAAGTGGGCGTGGTCGTTCTCCGATTTTGCTAATTTTTATTAGGCATACATATAGTAATAGGAGTAACGTTCCTGCCAAATTTCATCATGATATCTTCAACGACTCCCAAATTACAGCTTGCAAAATGGGCGGTGCCACGCCCATTGTCAAAAATTTTACTAATTTTCTATTCTGCATTATGAGTTCAACTCACCTATCAAGTTTCATCGCTTACCCGTCTTTGGTAACGAATTATCGCATTTTTTCGATTTTTCGAAATTTTCGATATCGAAAAAGTGGGCGTGGTTATAGTCCGATATCGTCCATTTTTAATTGCGATCTGAGATGAGTGCCCAGGAACTTACATACCAAATTTTATCAAGATGCTTCAAAATTTACTCAAGTTATCGTGTTAAGGGACGGACGGACATGGCTCAATCAAATTTTTTTTCGATACTGATTATTTTGATATATGGAAGTCTATATCTATCTCGATTCCTTTATACTTGTACAACCAACCGTTATCCAATCAAAGTCAATATACTCTGTGAGCTCTGCTCAACTGAGTATAAAAAAAGTCATAATTGAAATGCATTATTGAAAGCCGAAAATTTGGCGCACATTCGCATTTAATATTTATTTTTATTATATGTGCAAACAAATAAATGATTTATATAAATGTTGTTAATCAAATTGCATATATATATATATATACCAGAGGCGTAGCTACCTTGGGTCACCCGGTGCGGAGGTTGGTGGTGTCACCCCATCGAAAGTACAAAGCAATAAATTGTATATGGTAAAGGTCATATATCATTTATTATTTATAATATTGAAAAAATAACAAAACAAAATAATAACTGAAACAGAAAAGGAATTGTTGTACAATTAAAATTTCTTCTTTCTAGTTTTGACAGCTGCAAACTCAGCAATTACTTTATCGAAATTTATATTTTGTATTGCCTCGTCTTCGATGGCTAGTATACCAATATTGCTAATCCGCGATAGGGTCATTGTTGCCCCCAAACAGTTTTTTTTAATAATTTTAATTTACTGAAGCTTCTCTCACATGAAGCTACGGACACGCAAACTATCATGAACAATTTCAGTGCAATCAGAAGATTTGGAAGAGATTCTGTAAAATGCCATTCTACAATAAACTTTAAAAAATCTAGAGACACCCACTCAGTAACCGTAACGTTAGCGGGTTTTAAATGTCTTCACAGTTTTGGTATCTCCAAAACTAATTCGGTTTCTGAGACTTCATCATAAAAATCAGTAAATTTAGATGTAGCTAATTTCAGTTCTTCAGTATTCGCCAAAAGCAAAGCATTAATTTGTACGATCTCGAACAATGAAGCTACATCTTGAAGAAACAATTTAACAATTCACGCCAACCAAACACAACACACTTCACGAAACAAATGATAAATGTTGCAATTGAGACGTCAAAGATCGCGAGTTTGGGACGGCGAATCCCCCAAGAGAGCGTGAGACTCTTTTTCGGAAATCCCCGAATTATGCATAGAGCTGAGCTAGTGGGGGAATCCTAGAAAAAGAAATTTTTGTGCTAGCGATTTTGTTTTTTTGTTTGTGCATTGTTCTTAAAGTTGAGAGACCACGTGGGTGTCACCCCAAAAAAGGTGACACCCGGTGCGGCCCGCCCACTTCGCCCACCACCTTTGCTGCGCCAATGATATATATATACATATTGATAAACGAGCTGGCCAAGTATTATTGCGAAAAATGCAATCGAGTGCAATATTCAATATCTATTTAAATCAAATTATCTAAAATTTTTTCACTTCTCTTTTTTCTCAGCTCTCAAGAATTTTCTCATTCCTTTTGAACTTTTTACACTACATTCCTAGGCCAATATATATGAACATATGTATGTATTAATATGTATGCGTATAAATTACAATTTCCTTTGCTATTGTCATGTTTTCTAATGTTAATAAAAGTCAGGTCATAAAATCTTGATTAGCACTTGAGCTACCACATTGTACGCACTTAAAGTTGCTAAAGAGCCACAAGCTTAAATACAATGTATGTATGTATAAAGTATGCTTTTGTAAACACCCACCAAAAAAACACAGCACCTTGGTGTAGTGGAGAACGTGTTTTGTTGCCATCAAAATGGTCAACATTTATTTTTTTTTTTTTTAACTTTCCAGAACGCTGTTACTCTTAAGCATTGGCTACCCGGATGGCTAGAGAAGTAAGAAGAGAAGTGCAACTTAAAATCCTCGCAAACTTATTAGATCCAGGGCGGCCTCCGGGGAAAGGGGTAGATTGCAGGTCTCACGTCCTGAAGACTCTCGACTTAAGGGATGGAACAACAAACATCAAAATAATTTAGACATTTTTTTTTTAAAACTCCTTGGCGATAGATTGGCAAGCCCTCAAAATGTATTTCTGCCGAGAAACCTCCAAGTACAATTCATCTTTTCGGAGTCGGTATAAAATTATTCGGTCTGTTAGTTTTTTGGAAACAATTAAAAGCAGTTCACTAAAGTTTAGAAGAGTAGGTTGGACTTAATCTTTTGCTAGGTATACTCCGCACTCCCAATAAAACTTCTATACACTTCCACTTTCATTCTCATTCACACTCCCACTATCACTAATCACTACGGACTCATTCACTCAATGTCATCATGGACCTACCAGTTCAACCCAACCCTATCACTACCACTCACAATCGCACACCATCTCTTACGCCAACTCCCAGTCCTACTCTTACTCGAAATTTAACTCACACTTCCATGCCTAAGCGAACTCTAAATTAGGTTAAGAGGGCAAAGAAAATGATAACGGGACTCCTCTTTCTCCTCGTCCTAACAGCTTCAGCAGGTGTACGCGCCACTGTTGGAGGATTCGCGTTATAGCGCAATGACCCGTTATAACACTCGTAATTACTCTCACTGCAGTCCAAACATGGCCATAAAGATCTTCGATGTTCTTCAGAATATAACACAGCGGTGGTTGTTGTTGCTGTTGTCGTTGCGATAAGGGCACTCGCCGAAGTTTTGGGGCAGTGTTATCGATGTTGAGAATACTTTTCCGGATACAGATCTGGTACGTTTAGGCAACAAGCACGATTGAAGTATAACCCGAATATCTTGAGAACGATTTAATTTGACCACATTGAACCTTCTGTGCCATCCTGCCGCCTCACCCCCTAGTTCCTTGAGAAGCTTGGGTCACCAGAGCCTCGGCTGCTGAAGATACAGAATTTATCATGGCTAGGTGAGGTTGATGAAAGATTGAAGCCCACCGTGAACCGATTGATTGGACCTTACCAGTGCGGCTTCAGACCTGGTAAATCTACCATCGATCAGATTTTCACAATGCGCCAAATGTTGGAAAACCCCTTGGAAAGAGAATCGACACACACCACCACTAAGTCGACTTTAAAGCCGCCTTCGACAGCACGAAAAGGAGCGGCCTATATGCCGCTATGTCTGAATTTGGTTTCCCCGCAAAACATGTACGGCTGTGCAAAATGACGTTGAGCAACACCATCAGCTCAGTCAGAATAGGCAAGGACCTCTCCGAGCCGTTCGAAACTAAACGAGGTTTCAGAGGGGATGGCCCCCTATTGTGCGCTTTCTTTAATTTGATGCCGGAGAAAATTATACTAGCTGCAGAACTTAACCGCTCTGGAACCAAACTCTTTAAAAACGTGCAATTACTGGTGTATGCTGATGACATTGATATCATCGGCCTAAACACCGGCGCTGTTAGTTCTGCTTACTCCAAACTGGAAAAAGAAGCGGTAAAGATGGGTTTGATGGTGAATGACGACAAAACGAAGTACCTGCAGTCATCGAGCAAAGAGTCAGCGCATACGGGCCTTGGCAACCACGCTACTGTTGGCAGCCACAACTTCGAAATAGGAAAAGCCTCCGTTTATTTGGGAACCAGCATCAGCACTAGCAACAACACCAGCTCTGAAATCTAGCGAAGAATAAATCTTGCCAATAAATGCTACTTTGGACTAGGTAGGTAACTGAAAAGTAAAGTCCTCTCTTGACGAACGAAAATCATACTCTACAAGTCACTTATCGTACCCGTCCTTCTATATGGGGCAGAAGCATTGACCATGACAACAGCAGATGAAGAAGCTTTGGGAGTGTTCGAGAGAAAAGTTCTTCGAAAGATGTATGGACCTCTACGCGTTGGCGATGGCGAGTACCGAAGAAGATTTAATGATGAGCTGTGCGAGCTATACGCAGGCATCCACATAGTCCAGCTAATTAAAATCCAGCGGCTGCGCTGGCTAGGCCATGTTATGCTAATGAAAGATGATGCTCCTGCCAAGAAAGTTTTTCCATCGGAACCCGCCTATGGAAATAGAAGTAGAGGGTGGCCCCACTCCGTTAGAAGGGCCAGGTGGAAAACTCCCTTGGTGTGACCAATTGGCGCCGGTTGGCGGAGCGAAGGAGAGACTGGCGCGCCTTGTTGAAAGACCATAACCCGGTTTATACGGTTAAGTGCCAATTAAGTAAGTAAGTAAGGTGAGGTTGGCATTTGGGTTGGATTAGCAATAAGCTGCGCTTTAAAAGCCCATGAAGCATTTGGGTATTTTAGTAGCCACTTGCGACAAGCATACCTAAAAAGAAAAAAAAAAATAAAAATAAATGTAAGGCGCGATAACCTCCGAATAGATTTAAGGCCGAGCTTCTCTTCCAATTTTCTCCTCTTGATCTTCCCTACAAATTGGGCGGACGGGACCTACATGTTTTATGCCGACTCCGAATGGCATCTGCAAGGCAGATTAGTTTTCACTTAGAGCTTTTAATGGCATAAATACACTCGGAGCGCTTGCCAAACACTGCGGAGGGGCGACCCCGCTTAGAAAAATTTTCTTCTAATTGAAAAACCTTATTTCTAAAATTTTGATGTTATTTTGCCCGGGGTGTGAACCCAGGGTATACGGTGTGGTAGGCGAAACACGCTACCATCACACCACGGTAGCCGCCGCATACCTGCCGCAGATATATTCTAAACCCCCTAACATGCTGGAGGTACCCACCGGTGGTCGTAAGGAGCTGCCCGCTGCTTATGTCCATTTTAAAATCCTTCGAAGATTAGTTCATCTACAAATTCATTCCCTTGGATCTGAGTATGCTCAGGGACCTAGCAAAAGAAGACTCGAGACTCGATACCTTGGCACGAAATCCGACTTTACCACGTTGGATTATAATGCTTTTGAGGGAGCCTGGCTCTTGAAAAAGATAGTTTCATTGGTTTCTGGTACCTTACTATTTTAAAGCAGGCTGGTAACTCTCTCTGTGGCATATAGCTCCGCCTGGTAGACACTGCATGAATCTAAAAGTCGGTATAACTGACTTAGCAGCAGTTTCTTTAGGTATATTCCAGCTCCAGTTTCGACATCAACTTTCACACATAATTTTCTAACTTTGCAATATTAGCAATACACATTTCATAGTATAATTATTTGATAGGCTTATATAACAAAATGTTATTTTATAGCATATTCGCAAATGCTTTTTTGAGTTAACAAATATGCGTGCATATGTTTTACCTCGTTGCTCGTTAATCTACCACTACCATCGCGGCAAAAGAATCCTTAACAAAACAACCACAGTTTAAATTTAGATTATCACTGCATTAAAGCTTCATCGTTTCATGCATAAAAGCAAGCATTGCTGTCGCTTAATTCTTCATTTCTTATAATCGCTTACAACATTTTCTGTGAGTTTCCTATACTTCAGCATCTATTCAATCAAATTTCTGCGATGTATTTTGCTATAAGTAAAGATCCATGAATGTATCTATGTCATTCCCTAGTGACCTGAAATTGCTGCAGTGACAAGTGTTTTCTGTCAAGGGCCATCTCACTTCTCATCGCACTTGCATAAACGCCACCATAATCATTCATTCGGTAATATCAATGCTGCGTAGACAAGCGATTTCTCAACGCTGCACTCAAACTTCACATACAGATATATATAAACAATCAGGCTTAACGAGACCTGTGATGGGCGCACATTTGAGTTCATACCCAAAAGCTTTCGAAAGCTTGTTTAGTTATAATATTGGCGTTTAAGGAATACATTACAACTGCGTTACGTAATATCCCATAAGCTCGGAATCTCATGAAACTTTGAAATGTCCATTGTGGACAGGACCCACTCGGAAACAGGGAATCCCTACATCGACCCTCACTCAGAGGTCTGGTTGACGGATGGATCAAAATTCGATGACGGGAAAACGGGAGCTGGCATCTATGGGCCGAGCTTCAAGAAATCGAAACCAATGGTATGCTACCCCGCCATATTTCAGGCAGAAATCCCTGCAATAGAAGTATGTGGTAGAGAATCTCAGCGGAGAGGCCCAACATTGAAGAACATCTACATTATGTCTGACAGCCAAGCGGTCCTGCGTGCCATGCAATCCTACACAGTTACATCTAAGCTTATGGATGACTGCACTGAAGTCCTTAATGAACTGGTAGCCAAAAACATTATTTTCTTAGATGGATTCCCATCAGGGACATAAAGGTAATGAAAATGCAGATTACCTAGCAAAGCAGGGTGCTATGGCAGCATTCTATGGTCCAGAGCCCTTTTGTGGACTTTCAAAAGCGCACACCAAGGAAAGTATAAGTAACAGGGAAACTAAACAATTCAGACGTCGCTGAATTGACTGCCCAGGGCAAAGACAGGCCAAACTGTTCATACTTCCAGCAACCATATTATCAGACAAACTCATTTATCTAAGCAGAGAGGACCTAAGAACTCTCACTGGATACTATACGGGACATTGTGGTGTACGATGTCACCTAAGTAAGTTAAGTCTATCCGATAACCACATTTGTCGTTTCTGTGAGCTGGATGATGAAACGCTGGAACACATTATCTGCAAATGCGTCACTCTGGCTAGGTAGAGACTATCCCAACTAGGTGGTGGTACTCTTCATCCCTATGTGATATGGATTAAAAAGCCTGAAGAGGTACTTAGATACATCAAAAGCTTCCAGATGCAAAATTAGGCTGAAAGGTCTTGCACAATGGATCTGCACAAAGGGCGCAGGGTTTCCAGACCTAGTAATAGTAATAAAGTATAAAAAACTCAAATGTAAAAAAGTGTATGTATCAAAGCATTGAGGAAATCAAACAAAACGGTAGTACCTTTCTTTGAACTACGTCCGATCATAGAAAGTTGGAAAAGTCGTATTAAATGACATAACTCTGGCTTGAAATGCTGAAGCCTACTCATAACCCTGTTCAGACCAACAAAATAATGCTGTGGCGCAATAAAAGCTTGGCTTTCTTGAAAAAGCTACATATTTATGTGAGAAAGTTTGATACGATCGTTCTAGCTGGCAAATCTTTGAACCACCCTAAACTAGACACAAATGCGCATATCCTGCATTTACTCCGTTATATCATTGTTATTCGCCACTTATTGTCACTGCGGAATTGTTTGTTCGATTGTTCGAAGAGGTCGCTTTGTCGCCACTTTCATCAATTTCAACATTGCCAATCATCATCAGCATCAACAAAAAATGAATGCGTTGCATATCGTGTTGATGGAATTCATGTCGCAAACGTATGCTTTACTATCATCATAAAAATTGTTCATTTCATTTAGTTGCTTATATCGGAATGCAATTTGTATGTTCGCTAATTTATGTTGCCTCAAATGATATCAATTTTTATGTAGACTCTTTAAGAGAAAATAAGATTAATGTATTACATTCAAATGGAGCTTTTAATAAGCAAATACAAGGCTTATCTTGTTTCATAAAAAACTATTAAAGGGTGCAGCGACCTATGTATAGTTATAATGCCTGAGCCAATCACTTCGGCATGTGAGTCGACATATGCCTTGTACACTTATTTACTTAATTGGCGCTAAACCGTTTAAACGGTTATGGCTGTCCAACAAGGCGCGCCAGTAGCTCCTTCTCTCTCTGCCAAATGGCGCCAACTGGTCACACCTAGGGGCTTTAAATCATGTTCCACCCGGTTCTTCCATCGGAGTGGGGCCACCCTCTAAGCCGACTCATCTAAAGTTGTCATGGTCCATGCTTCTGCGCCATATAGCAGGACGGGTACGATAAGTAACTTGTAGAGTATGATTTCCGTTTGCCCAGAGAGGACATTACTTTTAAATTGCCTACCTAGTCCAAAGTAGCATTTATTGGCAAGAGTGGCTCCTCGCTGGATTTCAGAGCTGATGTTGTTGCTAGTGTTGGTGCTGGTTCCCAAATAAAGGAAGTATTTTACTATTTCCAAAATATGGCTGCCAACCGTAGCGTGGTTTCCAAGGCGCATATGCGCTGACTCTTTGCTCGATGACACCAGATACTTCGTTGTGTCCTCATTCACCTTCAAACCCATCTTTACCGCTTCTTTTTTCAGTTTAGAGTAAGCAGAACTAACGGCGCGGGTGTTTAGGCCGATGATATCAATGTCATCAGGATATGACAATAATTGCTTTAATAGAATATTGCTCAAGAGCCGTTAAGTTCTGCAGCTAGTATAATTTCTACAGCATCAAATTAAAGAAATCGCACGATAGGGGGTCACCCTGTCTGAAACCTCGTTTAGTTTCGAAAGGCTCGGAGAGGTCCTTCCTCATTCTGACTGAGCTGATGGTGTTGCTCAACATCATTTTGCACAGCCGTATAAGTTTTGCGAGGAAACCAAATTCAGACATAGCGGCATATAGGGAGCTGCTTTTCGTGCTGTCGAAGGCGGCTTTGAAATCGACGAAGAGGTGATGTGTGCCAATTCTTTTTTTACGGGATTTTCTAAGATTTGGCGCATTGTGAAAATCTGGTCGATGGTAGATTTGACAGGTCTGAAGCCGCACTGATAAGGTCCAATCAGTCGATTCACGGTGGGCTTCAATATTTCGCACAATACACTTGACAGGATCTTTTATACAATAGGCTGATACGAAGAAGGCTGATTCCACATAGTTGGTGCAGTTTGCAGTATTCCGCTTGTTGTGGACTGAGCATAGAACGTTTAGATTCCAATCGCCGCGCATGCACTCGTCCGCCCATATTTTGTGAAGAAGCTGATGCATGCGCCTTATCAACTCCCCGCAGCCGTATTTGAATAACTCCGCAAGCAATCTATCAGCGCCCGCTGCCACGTTGTTTTTCAATCTGGTCTTACTATTCTGACTTCGTCATAATCGGATGGGGGGGACATTTATTCCGTCATCATCGATTGCGGGATCGGGCTCGTCATCCCCGTGTGGTAAATCGTTGTCTCCATTTAGGAGGGCTGAGAAGTGTTCCCTCCATAATCTAAGTACTTTCTGGACATCAGTTACATGCCTTGTAGAGCTTATACAAAATCTATTCAATCGCAAAAAGATAACCACGGAGCTTGATAGGAATACGTTCCTTAGACTGATAAATATAAGCATCATACAAGGAGGTGTTTTCCTGCGCTGCTTTTGGTGGAGACCGTTAACCAACTTCTACTGCTTATATGTAGAAGTGAAGAGCAATAAGTTGTTTGCCAAAGCGGGCAATTTTTATGTTTTAATGTCGGGAGATTTCCCCAAAATATCTGAAATTTAATGAACACGGCATTGTCAGCAATATGTTGGTTAGGTTAAGTTAGGTGGTAGCTGCCCTGGTAAAGGTCAGATCAGTTCCTCCTCCTGCCATCCACTTCCTGCCACAAGGTACTTGCTACTCTGCAAGAAGTGTTTTCCGCTGAGCGGATCGCAGGTGGCAAGCGGAATGTTGTAATCCCTACAACCATATTCATCAGGTTCAATTGAACCGATGCGGGCTAAGTGATCCGAAGTCGCAGCAACTTCCACTTGGAATACGCTGCAGTGATCAGCCAACGTAAACTTGCGGCTTACATTTAGCTCTTGACAAAAGACCCCGCCTCCCCCAACCAACTTTCTTGTGTAAAGTGTCAAGATTATGTGTAGGTGTTACAACTTTTGATTAACAAAGTAGCTTATATCATTATAAAGAGAGGACTGTAGACTCATGATGGGTATTCTGACTGGACACTGCCTTCCGGCATCACATGCCTTTAAATTAGGCTTGGTCAGTGATAACAGATGTAGGAGATGTGGATTGGTGGAGGAAACTATCGAGCACGTTTTGTGCTTACGCTCTGCGTTTGCAAGGCTAAAACTCCAGCTATTAAGAGTGATACAGCTATTAGATCTAGGAGCATCAAGTGGCTTAAGTCCTAGAAAGCGTTTAGTATTTTACAAGAAGACGGATTTATTTTACAACATAGGTCCTGGTTTTTTATAGGGTTATTCAGTTTGGTCGTTAAAACAAACTTCTGGTAACACTACGGACTATGTCAGGTCTTCACGGACCGGCCAGCTCAACCTACCTACCTATGTTTCACGATCTAATCAAGAACTTGTCAATATTCCATTTGGTATTTGTTAGTGTTATTTAATATATGTATTAGTTAGTAATTTTATTCATCATCACTTTATCTTTCTCATTCCAATGCGTTCGCTCCAATATAATAAACTTTTTCATTTTCTTCATGTCATAACTTAAGACGATAGCAATTTACGTCTTAATTCTTGATTGACAAATATGATTTGATTCTCTATAAGTTCAGTAATACACATAAGTAAGAATGCGTGTATGTATGAATGTATTAACACCACTATTTCCGAGAACAAACATAAAATTTTTTATAACCAAATCAATTTTTTATGACTTAACCTAACAGCAATGAAATAATGTTCTTAAGACAGAGATGCGTAAGCGATGAATGTGCAAAAGCGCTTATGCAAGCTTTGCATCGCCCGTAATCTGAAAATGACCCAATTTCTATATTATAAGTAGTGGTTTTCTAAAACAGGTCTGCATTAAGCTCGACATTTTCATTACCCTTTCAACTCAGCTCGTATTTCCGTGAGGCTTATTGGAGAGATATTGATGGGAGAGGAATAAACTAGATGATTGATATAAATGGTGCTTATCTTGTTAAACCGAAGCGCTTAATATTGTTCTGCACTATTGCGAACGATATGTATGCTATATATGCTATATACAGCAATGAACGGAAAAATAGCAGTGGCAATTCTTATAAAATTTTTTCATATAATTTATTCCTTTTGATTTTCGATTATCCATGAATTTCGTAACTAGAACTAAACAAGCGAATCTCAAAACCGTTTTTTAGAAAAATTCGAAAATTCGAGAGTTTTACGAAAAATTTCAAAATTGGTATTTGATGCCTCAGACTTCTTCGATTGTGTAGTTTTGCAGCCCAATCAATATTAGTCTAGAAGTAAAAATTGATTGAACGATTGACTTAAAAAAAAAAAGAACTTAATTGTTGAAATACCATTACAATTGCCATAGCTATTTTCGTGCTCGCTACTGTTTCTGACCTTTTGCACGTTAGCAAGAAACATAAGAATTTTATGCATTGCAATGGATGATCAGTAATGGAAAATCATAGAAAAGAAATAGAAATGCAATAAATTTTTCCACAAAATCATCATAAAAAACGCGCTGTCAAATTTGATTTATTCCATACCTTTTCATTTACTGCCAAATAACTTAAGTCATAAATGTTTATGGAAATACAAACGTTCATGAGCACGTTTTGGAATACTTTTCGATGTATATTAGAATGACTGATTAGGTTTATTCGACTCAAAATTGTAGCTGTAACTAAAACTGGAGCCAAAAGCGGATTCGGACTCGTGGGGGAAAAGTGAACCGAAATCGAAGCTGAAAGTAAAACCGAAACAGATGGCGTAGTCTAAGCCAATATCGAAAGCGAAACTGAAAACATAAAGTCAAGATCAGTGCAGAAATCGAAACGGAAATCGAAACTGAAGCAAAATCGCCAAAAAGACAATGGAATCCAAAATTGTAACAGAAGCTGGAAGCCATAACCAAAGCTTATAACCGCATTCGTATCCTTAGCACAAAATGTGAACCAATTTGATATGAGCAGGTTGAAATTTCGAAGTCATCCAATCCCCTCCTTTCATGACGTACTTGGACCAGAGCCTCGTCTGCGAAGAGGCGCTTGCTTCGCTTAATGCCCAACATAAATTACTTCAAAACTTTTGAGGAATATAAATAAAGAAGAGACAGCGATAATGGTGACACAAGCGGGAAAGAATATTGTAACGAATTTAGGGAAATCCTGGTTATTTATGCACCCTCTGCTTACGTTCGAATCGCTAAACTTTTGAATAAATCACTACAATATACAGTATTTTATACTGGTCTTTATTTAGATTACTTTGGGAGTACTTCACAATTATACTTCACTTCAAAACTAATAGCGCGTTTAACTCAAACTGAATAATTATTACTCAGCTTGCTCTGCTTTTATAATCTCGGTTTCCTTGTTCACAAATTTTTCCTAAGGTCTAGTAATTTTGCGAACAGTTGTACCTCATGCTTGGTAATTGAGCTGTATGTGTGTGTATGTGTGAGTAACTACTTCGGCTGATGACTAAATGTGTGTGTGTGAGACGAGATATCTCACCTCTCGTCGCCTTCGATGTATGTATATGTATAAATGATGATTTAAGTGTTCATGTACACAAGTGTGGTTGCTTTATTTTTGTTGTGCACTTATTTAGTAGCAGCTTAGTGATGCTAATATTCGTCACAATATTATGCGTCTTGTGGTTATTCTGACCAGGAAAACAAGAGCAGCGTGACGGCAGTAAGCTTGGAGGAATGGAGTGACTGATGCACGTGGGAGAGCAGTTGAGAAGGATACGAGATATATACGAAAAAGGCCCTCTAAAACGGCAAGATAGTATTATGAATTGTACAGTGCTTGAGAGCCATAGGACGCATGAAATAGGACAGATCGCTGCATGAAGTTTTCTGTCAGCAATCCTCCGGTATATAGGAGGAAAAGTTCCTTGGAAGAAAAGTGAGGGCATCGGCTTATTTAGTGCAAAACGCATACTTCTAAGAGACAGAGATTGGGGAGGAAACTGCAGCTGTCCCAATATCGTGAGGAAAACTAGTTGATTTGCATCACTGAAGCAACACAAGATAGAAGAGGGAATTCGAAATGGCGATAGAATAGAGCGCGGCGCGCACTAAGTTGTTGATATGCCGGAATGGAGATGGCACATATACACCGGTTTACTCGAAGAAACGAAAGGAAGTTCATTGTTAATGAATCCCGAATTTAAGGAACCATTCTTTCCGTTACCCTTCTATTTAAATAAAGAAGAGATAATTTCTTTTATTTTAACTGGGTTTATTGTTGCCCTATTTGATTGAACTGATATTTTCTTCTTTTGGTTAAGAGGTATATTTTTTCAAAGACTGAGGTAAACTCGATCAATCCGGGGTCAAATAAAAGTTCCACTAAATCCCATTTAATAAGAATAAAATAACTTTGCGCTAAGAACGAAGAAATACACAAAGACGGCGTGAGATATTATGAGAGCAGCAGCTTTCCATACGAGGAGGGTCGAGAGGGTGAAGTAGTCTGGATTAGTAGTATTCGATGGACGCAGTAGTTTTAAGCGGGCGGAATCGCAGATTACTTCTACGGTGAGAAGGTCGGAAGCCGATCAACATTCGTAGCAATGGCGTTGTCAGCACAGCAATAGCATGGTGGTGATATGATAGCAAGCAGCAGTAACGGTGTGACGAACAGCGGCTGGAAGGCGACGGAGCGCATATTAGTAGCGGATACGGTGGACGGGAGATTGATAATTTGCCTTGCCGTAATAGCATTTAGGGTAGCTTCTTCTTAGCCAGCCAGACTTCGTAGAGCGATGAGGGTCAGTGCATTATTAAGACACAATGGTAGTTACTTTAACTAACACATGAGGGCTGAGAGAAAGAGATTGGATGGCCATAAAGCGGCTTTCCACCCTCACTTAGTTTGGACGTGGGCGAGCGTCATCCGGTGCCCTCTCAAATGCAAGGGTGGTTCGCGTCATGGCAGCTCTCCTTACACTCAGTTCGCTCAACATCGTCCACTCCGATATCGTACACTAATGCAAGATGTTGGGACTCCGTATACCCTCACTTCACTGGCTGGATCGCAGGCTGCGGGATGAAATTAACCCAAAGGCCCCGCTGCTCCGGAGCAGTAGAACCTGCTTGGCTGGAGCCAGTGCTAAGGAGAACGGGTGTGACAACCATAAGGTGGCAAATAGTTCACTCTTTGAACTTTTTTTTGCGTATGTGTTTTGATACTTTACAAATCGACCCCTTCTAATATTTATACTTCAAACTCTGACTTATCTGACAGCCATTCTTTCACACTCTCCATTAGCATACCATTTCTAACCTTTTTTATTAAAATAACTTTTTCCCTGTTTTCTATTATGTGCATTTTAGTGGAGCAAATTACAAACGACGTGTCAGCAATTGGATTGCATGCAACGACATGCTGAGGGACATAGCGATTTGTGGCATAAACAAGCCAGTATTTTGAACGAGAGTCATCAAAAGACTGATGCATGTAATACAGCAGCAAATGAGGTTATTTCAACTACAAATGGAGCAACAGGGTTAATAGTATCAAATCGCACACCACCAAAAACAACAACAAAGTTTATGACAACTGACAACCTGACATCAATAAATGGCACCACAATGACCTTAGAACCCCAAGTGACAACAACAACACCTATAAATAGTACGCAAATTGTTTGTGTTGTTGGTGATACAGTTACGCCTGTGCTAGTTCAAGGTATTCCCATGTCAATGAAAACAGTTAATTCTACATGTGTTAGTGATGGCAAAGCCCCTGCTATTGTGGCTAATGCAGAATGCATACAGGCAATTGAAGCAACAGCAACAATATTAACGGCATCAGCAACAACAGAAATAAAATCAACCACAATATACAACGGCAATGCTGGCAACACCAGCAGCAATACAAGTACAACGAGCAGTAGTGGTAGTGGTGGCGCTCAGGGTGGTGCTAGTAGAAAAATAATTACATCACCAACAACAACGTCAATACAAGAAACAAGTGGTAATATAACAACAACAGCGGCAACAACAGGAATGTGTGGTGGTATTGGCAATGTTAGTGCGACAGCAAAAGCAACAGCGGCTACAAAAGTGACAAAGCCAAATGATTGGGTTGTGATTCCGGTATTTGCGGATATTGTTAAATTGGCGCTAGCCGGACGTGAGGATTGCCTTCAGCGGTAAGCTCCAAAATTCACTCTCGTTCACATATCCGGTTTTAGCTTATGTACCCCATATACTAATATGACTTACCGTTGTTGACATTGACATAACTCAAATTGCATTTACATACAAATACACGTACAAATTTACATTCTATATAAGTCATCAACACACTCATATCCGCACACTGCGATTCAGTCAATAGTATGTATGTATATTTATTTATTAACATTTGTAGCATAGTTCAAGTCCATGTGTCCATGCTTATCACATTTCTTTGACAATAATTGTGGTATATCAATCATACGCCCTGTGGCACAAACGGATATGTAAGCCTTATTATGGAGATTGCTATGCAGATTTGAATTGAATTCATTTTGTGGACATTTCCTTGCAGGGAATTTGATTCGATATGAAATAAATGTGAAGGAAAACAGTGCAATGACTTCAAAAGGGAACGAAACACCCATACCTATACCACAAATCCCGAAAGCATTTTTTTTTTGTCTGGCTGAGCATATATTTTAACCTTGGTTCGGCTTGTTAGGCCTCGTCTCAGTTATGAGGCAGTGCCTTTGGACAATTTAATGGTCCACTACTTTACCTCATAATCTAAAGAAGCGCTGGCTTCCAATTATTTAGCGAATCGTGCGACTTTTACAAATGCACGAATAAATATAGTTTGATCTTAATTATATTCTCCGAATAGTCGAGCATCAAAGATGAATATACAGAATCCCACACATTTCGAAATGTGGAGTCAGCCTAGGTTTTTCTAAAGCAATGCATGGTCTACCTGTTCAGAAGGAAAGAAAAGTTTGGCCAATGGAATACAAAAATCTCTACTATCAACCAAGGTCAAAGTCAATGCTCAAAGCTCACAGCACAAATTTTAAAACTCGAATATTATAGCCAAAATCTCTATACTCAAAGCTCAAAAGTCAAAAATCAAACAAGTAAGGAAGGCTACGTTCGGGTGTAACCGAACATTACATACTCAGCTGCCAAATTACAGCTTGCCAAATCTTTAAATTACCTTCTTTTAAAAGTTGGTGGTGCCACGCCTATTGTCCACAATTTTTCTAATTTTATATTCTGCTCAATAAGGTCAACCCATCTACCAAGTTTCATTGCTTTGTCCGTCTTTGATAATAAATTATCGCTCTTTTTCGGTTTTTCGAAATTTTCGATATCAAAAAAGTGGGCGTGGTTATAGTCCGATTTCGTTCATTTTAAATAGCAATCTGTGATGAGTGCCCAGGAACTTACATACCAAATTTCATTAAGATACTTCAAAATTTATTCAAGTTATCATGTTTACGGGCATGACGGATATGGCTAAATGAATTTCCATTTTCGCCCACATCATTTTGATATATGGAAGTTTATATCTATCTCGATTAGTTTATGCCATTACGGGGTACTGTTATGCGAACAAAGAACAAAATTTATATACTTTGTGAGTTCTGCTCAGCTGAGTATAAAAATTAAAGCTCATAAATCAAATGTCAAATATCAAAGCTTAAAGCTCCAAATTCAGACGTGATAGCTGAAAAGTCAAACGTCGTAACTAATTGAGGGCTCATAGCTTAACTTATTTAATTGGCGCTTAACCGTTTATGGTAGTCCAAAAAGTGCGCCAGTCGCTTTCTTTCTAGTTTAACTGGCGCCAGTTTAGCACACCAAGGGAATTTATGTCGGAGGGGTGATCGCCCTCTTTCTTTGCTACTATAAGCGGGTTCCGCAAAAAAAACTTTCTTAGCCAGGCATTATGACCTTACATTGGCATAACATGACCTATACAACCTAGTCACCGCATTTAAATTCGTGAGGCCCTTAAATCTTTCTTAGAACTTTTCTCTTACTGGACTGCTCATTTCAACAAACTTGTATCCCATGTGTCAAAGTTTTGTTTCCGCCCGAACTGCGGGCATTTGCCCACGATATCAACCGGCTACGGGTTCATAATTTTTTAGTGACAATGCAAACGCTGTACGTAAGGTACCGCTTATCTAACAAGGCAATACCTATTCTGCTGACAAAGACACCTAGATAATGACTAAAAGTAACATCTTGGCTGTCACTTGCGAGAAATCCTGTCCGTTATTTAGGAATTAATCTGAATTTCAAAGGTTTTTAAGGGGAAAGAGATCAGATGGTTATTGGAGGGACGTGAGCGATTTTCCTGGCCTTCGGAATGCAATTAACTTCGACCATATTTCAAGAAATGGCGACATTGTCCCACTTAGAAGAAGGGGATGCAAAAGGAAGCCAGTCAGCTCATTGTATATTTTTGAGACACATCTGTCAGGTAACCCTATGTACCAGCATTAACCTGGGTCGATTTGTATGGACGAAAGTTAACCGATATCGCGCCATCGATTTTTCAATAGGATTTGGGCTCAGAAAAAAAAGGTCCGGTACGCATACCCGAAGGCGCGATATAGGTTAATAAATCGACCCAGTCTAACCAGCATATCTCGAGGAGATTTTCATGAGTCTATCCCACTTTGTTTTTCTTAAGTCAGGTTGCAGATTCCCAGCCATACAGGGGCCTCCAGCACCCAATCCGACAGTAGTATAATTCCCTTAGACTTGTTGAAAAGCCCCCTTTACGTAGCACTAAGATCACTGAGTGCATGTGAGTACCACGAAAGACTACCCCTACCTTCATGAGTATCAAATGAGCAGGAGTAGTGGAAAACACTATGACACTTCTGGGTAGACTTATCCACCACTGCATCCACAGCAGTTTTGGATTGCACCAATTTTTCTCCGTGTGCACCATTCAGAAAGTACTCTAGCTACCAAAATTAGAGTTTCCAGTTAATTCGTTGGATATCCTTCAAAGACAATTTTTGGGATGTCAAAAGCCTGGATAACTTTTTATTCTTCCTCATTTTATAGCGATAAAGGTACTACCCAAAATTAAGGAGAATGTTGTCAGTGATGATGATAGCTTTTACCGGATAGTGATCAGGTAATTTCTTTCAAATAGCATCATTAAGGTACTATACCAACCTTTCATAAAAAACTTGGAATCGCCAGAGCCTCAACTGTTAAGTGAGTAGAGTTCGCCACGGGTAGATGACTTCGTCAATAAGGTAGGTTGGTCGGTTGATTTCTTCGTCGCCCGAACACCAAAGATACAAGCTCACGGGGCGTGCCAGAGCTGGACATTCACACGGGTAGTGCGCGACTATTGCAATGCTTCCCAGGTAGGAGTGGCTATGAAATACTTCGGCAACGCCTTGGACGGTTCACGCATAGCAGCATGGTGGTCGTAGATGGGGGCCGTTCATTATTCAGGATCAAAAGCTCTTCCTTAATCATAGTACCAAAGAAGGGCCCAACGGCCGCCTTACATATTTGATTGATATCGCAACTATGAGTATGATGGCAGCTAATAGCATTGGTTTCAATCAGTGAACGTATGCCTTTATCAGTGACTAAAAATACCTCTCCTCAGCCATATTACATATTACATGCTGCTTTTAAATCATGCCGCAAACAGATTTATATAATTTTGACAACTCTCTCCTACACCGCCCCTTAGCCTCCGACTCGTCCTCCCAGCACACAGACATCTTCTGGCAACATGTTCTAGCAACGGCTTGGTTTCTCCTGAAAACCATCTGCTCAACGCTCGCCATAGAATTCTCTATCTTAAGAGCTTTCGAATTATTACCTGAATGGTTCGCGCTGCATTACCGCATTAACTCAAAAGTGCTATTGGGTTACGAAGATTCAGGAGACATATATGATTCCTTAGCTCAGCGAGAGCTGTTGTTGTATTAACTGTTAAAAACACTCCCCAAGAGTTTTGGGTTGAGTGTTATTGATGTTGATGGTCTTTTGCCGGCTAAAGATTCGGTACGTTCCGGTATCAAGCACCATTAAGGTACTAGGCCGACAATCTCATGAACGATTAATATGATCACATTAAACCTTCCATCGTTTATTTTTGACCATATTACTTTTCAACAGGGGAATGCTAAACAATAAACTCATTCACTCGCATTTCAGTACACAAAAACAAAAAAATTCCATGCCGCTTCTTAACTCCGCTGAATACTAAAACACTAGCAAATGAACACATGCCTCGCATACAATTCGGTAATAACATTAAGGCACTTCCTTTAAGTTGCTTTGCTGTAATGAAATAAAATATATGTTTATGCTCTTTAAATTAAACATGACTGCTATAACAAGGACTTCTGACCCTTTCGTCCATGAATACATACTTTTGATGGCGCATTAAAATGCCACCAGCACGCCATTCAACCAGCCAGCGAACCTAGCAACCAAACAAGCAACAGCGAAGCCTACTTACTTGAATGCTGCTGCGTACAGCCATGCTTCTACTTCTTCTTCTTCTTGTTTCTATTTGAATCCAATTTGAAGTGGCCAACAGGCGTCAGAAGCACAATCAATGCCACCCGCTGTCATTTAACTATACTCTGCGTGACTTAATGACAAACATTTCTTTCGTAAATAAATAAACATATATATTTACGTATATATTTATTTATGTGTAAATATTTATATTTTTTTCGGTACAATATTATTTCTATGTATTTTTACAAAAGTGCATTTACTTTACTTTCATTGCATGAAAAATACGTTGCATTAATACATATGGGCATAAAAGCTTGATATATCGCACACTAACTACAAAAGAGTCACAACTTAAAATTTTTCAAAATCGGTTTTTTTCTATAAACCAATTCACAGTACACACGTCTAACTGCCCCTTAAATTTCGTTGTCATTATTTTCTTCTTTAACTGGAATATTACCCTTATGCCAGTTTTGGTGCTGATTGCATCGCTAGCGCTTTACCAACTAAAGAGGTCTATTTTCAGTTATGTCAATGTGCTTAAGAACAAGTGAACAGTTTTTTTAAGCATAAAGTGTATTATTTTAAATTCTGACTATCTTGTTGCAAAAACTTTTAACTTTGTTGTGTATTAATTAAAATTGTGTCTTTTTATACGTAAATAGTGAGTAAAGTTGCTTGTATTTTTGTGAAATATGCCTTTTTTGGTGAAATAATTGTGAATGTACGAGTAGTATGTTTTCTTAGAAATAGTCATAATTCAAAACTGCTATATGTTTTGTCAGTAAACAAATAATAACAACAAAATTTCGTCAATTCATTTTATAATGAAGGTATCCTTCTTTGTAAAACTGGATTTCAGTATAACATTACGGACGTTTTCACACAAACCGTTTTTCTTCTCTCCTGAACATTTACATTTTTTCAAGTTGTGACTCTTTTGTAGTTAGTGTGCGATATATTTTGCCATTAAAGTATGCATGCCGTTATGTATGTATATGTGTGCGGTATGCATATGTATGCGTGTGTGCAAATAATGCACGCCAGTCTGTAGCACCACTTGTCATTGACCATTGACCATCAACAAAATCTACAAATTGCTTGTTGTTGCTATGCAAGCGGTGATATTTTTATGTGTGTAAGTACCTACCCTGCAAACAATTGTGTGATTAATCCCTAAGGAGAGCGGTCTGCGATTGATCTCTTTTGTACACATTGCGGTATAATTGGTCCCCTCTAGTCCCTTTAGGGTATATTTGGCATCAGTCAGTTTGAAATTTATGGAGCCAATTGACAAAAACAAACGGCAGCAAAATTAATAAAATAAAAAGATAAAATGTGATAGAGTAGAATTATTTAAGAAAAATGCGGAGCTCTATACCGAACCAAAATACTACGACCATATGTTCCATTATCGTAATATTTGTTTTTTTTATTATTATACAACACTAATACGAAAAAAAAATCAAGAATATTGTATCACAGTTTAAAAAATTATAAAATCCGTAAGAACAAAGAGGATCCGTCCGACAGTACCCGCAGGGGTACAAAGAGGATGCAACGAACTGTACCCGTAAGGGAATAATGGATAGTGGAAAAATATCTCTCCGACAATACCCGCAGCGGTACAAAGAGGGCGTGTCGACAGTTTCCAAAGTGGTACAAAGAGGAAGTGTCGAACAGTACAAACACGATCTGTTCGACAGTACCCGTAAGGGTATAAAAAAGATCAATCCGTTCAGGCATAAACAGGTACAATTAGTCTCTCCGTAGGATATGCTCAAACAAAAGAGATCACTCCAACCCATACAAAGAGATCAGAACTGGCTTTAGTCGCATATTCCTTTGCGACTCATACCGGATTCATCCAAGACTAATCCCAAGTTTTGCAGGGTATCAAAAAAATATTATGAGAAGTAATGAATGGTTGTAGCGCTGCTTGCATCGATAGCAGCTAGAGCTTATGTAAAAAACCTCGTCTACATGGTAACCAAAACTAACATCGAAACAAAAAGTCAGCGTGGAAATTCAACAGATTCTATGGACTGCAAAATGAATTGAAAATGAAAAGTATTCTCTGGATTAAAGCTAGGTTAGGTTAAGAGGGCTTGCATGGGAAATTCATACACTTCGACACGGAGATATTACTATCTCTTGTAAGTGCCTTCAGTGAGTGTCGTGTGTTGGAACATTAGTACAACCAGGTTACTCCGTATTAGTAGAAGTACAATATCCCTACCCACCTAACATCTGCCAGACTCTCAAAACTTGTTTGCAGTGCTGGATATCGGCAGAGAAAGTGACGAATCGAACCCTCTTCCTCCCCATCCTGGCTGCTCCCGCAGAGCTAGTTTTTGTAATGTGCCATCTGTGATGGCATCCGTATTTACTTTTACATCAGATTTGTTTAGCCTGAGAAGGAAACTATGCAAACATGGCCATAACCATAAGATCTAGCAATTGGTCTCTTAGTTGGTCCACAACAAGTTCGTTGCCCTAATCTCATATTCCTCAGTTTTGCTCAGGAGATAACCCAGCGAAACTTTTCGTCTCGCTCATGCTGATTTCGGAATATTTTCGGACGACGTCCGACTTTACTATGTTGGCTCCAATGCATTAGTCGACCTGGCTATCGAAAAAGTTCTCAACATTGGTGTCTGGGACCGTACTACACTGGACCATTCTGGCTGCTATCTTTATGATATATACCTCCTCTTGGAAGACACTATAATTGTCAATAAGTCGGTGTGAGTGATATAGTTCGTGCCATGTTATCCAATATAGTTGCATGTCTGTATTTTTTTGATTTCCACATGGCTTTGTTCCTCTTATCTCCTTCCAACAAACAAGAAGCTCATACATACTGCAAGTATTTTGGGAAATTCATGATAATCGTACATTTTCTGCTAACGTTCGTATCGCTGAACTGTCGAACTAATAACTCCAATATTCAGTATTGCCAAATGGTATTCATTTATACTACTTTGTGAGTAGTACTTCACAATCACAATTATACTTCACTAATAATAATATATATATAATAGCTTGTTTAAATCAAACTGATTGCTGATTCCTCAGCTTGTACTGCTATTATACTAAGGTCTAGACGTTACACGAACATGCCTTCTAGAACAGTGGTATCTCATGCTTTGTTTTTTAGATATATATGTACATGTATATCTGCAGTTTATGTTTTTCTTCTAGCTATATGCATGTGTATGTGCGAGTAACAACTTCTGCTCTTAGCTTTCGGCTGCATATATGTATGTGAAATATCTCTTCGCTTCGAGCTGATGGTTATGTGTGTGGTTTATTCTTCGTTGCCTTGTGCATAAGTGTGGCTTATTTCTTTTTTTTGTTATACTCAGTTGAGCAGAGCTCACAGAGTATATTAACTTTGATTGGATAACGGTTGGTTGTACAGGTATAAAGGAATCGAGATAGATATAGACTTCTATATATCAAAATCATCAGTATCGAAAAAAAATTTGATTGAGCCATGTCCGTCCGTCCGTCCGTCCGTCCGTCTGCCCGTTAACACGATATCTTGAGTAAATTTTGAGGTATCTTTATGAAATTTGGTATGTAGATTCCTGGGCACTCATCTCAGATCGCTATTTAAAATGAACGATATCGGACTATAACCACACCCACTTTTTCGATATCGAAAATTTCGAAAAACCGAAAAAATGCGATAATTCATTTCCAAAGGAGGTTAAAGCGATGAAACTTGGTAGATAGGTTGAAGTTATGACGCAGAATAGAAAATTAGTAAGATTTTGGACAACGGGCGTGGTACCGCCCACTTTTACAAGAAGGTAATTTAAAAGTTTTGCAAGCTGTAATTTGGCAGTCGTTGAAGACATCATGATGAAATTTGGCAGGAACGTTACCACTATTACTATATATGCACTAAATAAAAACTAGCAAAATTCGATGAAGAACACGCCCACTTTAAAAAAAATTTTTTAAAATTCAAATTTTAACAAAAAATTTAATATCTTTACTGTATATAAGTAAATTATGTCAACATTCAAATCCAGTAATTATATGATGCAACAAAATACAAAAATAAAATAAAATTTCAAAATGGGCGTGGCTTCGCCCATTTTCATTTAGTTTGTCTAGACTACTTTTAATGCCATAAGTCGAACAAAAATTTACCAATCCTTCTCAAATTTGTTAGGGGCATAGGTTCTATGACGGTAACTGTTCTCTGTGAAAATGGGCGAAATCGGTGAAGGCGGCGCCCAGTTTTTATACACAGTTCACCGTCTGTCCTTCCGCTCGGCCGTTAACACAATAACTTGAGCAAAAACCGATATATCTTTACTAAACTTAGCCCACGTACTTATCTGAACTCACTTTATCTTGGTATAAAAAATGGCCGAAATCCGACCATAACCACGCCCACTTTATCGATTTCGAAAATTACGAAAAATGAAAAAAATGCCATAATTCTATACCAAATACGAAAAAAGGGATGAAACATGGTAACTGGATTGGTTTATTGACGCAAAATATAACTTTGGAAAAAACTTTGTAAAATGGGTGTGACATCTACCATATTAAATAGAAGAAAATGAAAAAGTTCTACAAGGCGAAATCAACTGCCCTTGGAATCTTGGCAGGAATACTGTTAGTGGTATTGCATACATAAATAAATTAGCAGTACCCGACAGATGATTTTCTGGATCACCTGGTCCACATTTTGGTCGATATCGCGAGAAAGCCTTCACATATACATCTAAGGGCCACTCGCTTTTAAAACCCTCATTAATACCTTTAATTTGATATCCATATCGTACAAACACATTCTAGAGTCACCCCTGGCCCACCCTAATGGCGATATCTCGAAAAGGCGTCCACCTATAGACCTAATACCCACTCCCTCTTAAAATGCTCAGTAACACCTTTCGTTTGATACCCATTACGTACAAACATTCTAGAGTCACCCCTGGCCCACCCTAATGGCGATATCTCGAAAAGGCGTCCACCTATAGACCTAATGTCCACTCCCTCTTAAAATGCTCAGTAACACCTTTCGTTTGATACCCATATCGTACAAACATTCTAGAGTCACCCCTGGCCCACCCTAATGGCGATATCTCGAAAAGGCGTCCACCTAAAGACCTAATGCCCACTCCCTTTTAAAATGCTCAGTAATACCTTTCGTTTGATACCCATATCGTACAAACATTCTAGAGTTACCCCTGGCCCACCCTAATGGCCATATCTCGAAAAGGCGTCCACCTACAGACCTAATGCCCACTCCCTCTTAAAATGATCAGTAACACCTTTCGTTTGATACCCATATCGTACAAACATTCTAGAGTCACCCCTGGCCCACCCTAATGGCGATATATCGAAAAGGCGTCCACCTATAGACCTAATGCCCACTCCCTCTTAAAATGCTCAGTAACACCTTTCGTTTGATACCCATATCGTACAAACACATTCTAGAGTCACCCCCTGGCCCACCCTAATGACGATATCTCGAAAAGGCGTATACCTATAGACCTCATGCCCACTCCCTCTTAAAATGCTCAGTAACACCTTTCGTTTGATACCCATATCGTACAAACATTCTAGAGTCACCCTTGGTCCACCTTTATGGCGATATCTCGAAAAGGCGTCCACCTATAGAACTAAGGATTACTCCCTTTTAAAATACTCATTACCATCTTTCATTTGATACCCATATCATACAAACACATTCTAGAGTCACCCCTGGCCCACCCTAATGGCGACATTTCGAAAAGGCGTCCACCTATAGACCTAATGCCCACTCCCTCTTAAAATGCTCAGTAACACTTTTCGTTTGATACCCATATCGTACAAACATTCTAGAATCACCCCTGGCCCACCCTAATTTCGATACCTCGAAAAGGCGTCCACCTATAGACCTAATGCCCACTCCCTCTTAAAATGCTCAGTAACACCTTTCATTTGATTCCCATATCGTACAAACACATTCTAGAGACACCACTGGTCCACCTTTATGGCGATATCTCGAAACGGCGTCCACCTATGGAACTAGGGATCACTCCTTTTCAAAATACTCATTAACAGCTTTCATTTGATACCCATATCGAACAAACATATTCTAGAGTCACCCCTGGCCCACCCTAATGGCGATATCTCGAAAAGGCGTCCACCTATAGACCTAATGCCCATTCCCTTTTAAAATACTCATTACCACCTTTCATTTGATACCCATATCGTACAAACACATTCTAGAGTCACCCCTGGTCCACCTTAATGGCGATATCTCGAAAAGGCGTCACCGATAGACATAAGGCCCACTCCCTCTTAAAATGCTCAGTAACACCTTTCATTTGATACCCATATCGTACAAACAAATTCTAGAGTCAGCCCTGGTCCACCTTTATAGCGATATCCCTAAATGGCGTCCATCCATAGAACTATGGCCTACTCTCTCTTAAAATACTCTTTAATACCTTCCATTTGATACACATGTCATACAACCACATTCCAGGGTTACCCTATGTTCATTTTCCTACATGGTGATTTTCCTTACTTTGTCTCCATAGCTCTCAACTGAGTATGTAATGTTCGGTTACACCCGAACTTAGCCTTCCTTACTTGTTTTTATACTCCGTTGAGCAGAGCTCACAGAGTATATTAAGTTTGATTGGATAACGGTTGGTTGTACATATATAAAGGAATCGAGATAGATATAGACTTCCATATATCAAAATAATCAGGATCGAAAAAAAATTTGATTGAGCCATGTCCGTCCGTCCGTCCGTCCGTTAATACGGTAACTTGAGTAAATTTTGAGGTATCTTGATAAAATTTGGTATGTAGGTTCCTGAGCGCTCATCTGAGATCGCTATTTAAAATGAACGATATCGGGCTATAACCACGACCACTTTTTCGTTATCGAAAATTTCGAAAAACCGATAAAGTGCGATAATTCATTACAAAAGGCCGATACAGCGACGAAACTTGGTAGATGAGTTGAACATATGACGCAGAATAGAAAATTAGTAAAATTTTGGACAATGGGCGTGGCACCGCCCACTTTTAAAAGAAGGTAATTTAAAATTTTTGCAAGCTGTAATTTGGCAGTCGTTGAAGATATCATTATAAAATTTGGCACGAACGTTGTACGCTTAATAAAAATTGGCAAAATCGGAGAAGGACCACGCCCACTTTAAAAAAAAAAATTTTTTAAGTAAAATTTTAACAAAAAATTTAATATCTCTACAGTATATAAGTAAATTATGTCAACATTCAACTCCAGTAATGATATAGTGCAACAAAACACAAAAATAAAAGAAAGTTTCAAAATGGGCGTGGCTCCGCACTTTTTCAATTAATTTATCTAGGATACTTTTAATGCCATAAGTCGAACAAAAACTAACCAATCCTTTTGAAATTTGTTAGGGGCATAGATTTTATGACGCTAACTGTTTTCTGTGAAAATGGGCGAAATCGGTTGATGTCACGCTCAGTTTTTATACACAGTCGTCCGTCTGTCCTTCTGCATGGCCGTTAACACGATAATTTGAGCAAAAATCGACATATCTTTAATGAACTTAGTTCACGTGCTTACTTGAACTCACTTTATCTTGGTATGAAAAATGAACGAAATCCGACTATGACCACGCCCACTTTTTTGATATCGAAAATTACGAAAAATTAAAAAAATGCCATAATTCTATACCAAATACGAAAAAAGGGATGAAACATGGTAAGGTAATTGGATTGTTTTATTGACGCGAAATATAACTTTAGAAAAAACTTTATAAAATGGTTGTGACACCTACCATATTAAGTAGAAGAAAATGAAAAACTTCTGCAGGGCGCAATAAAAAACCCTTCAAATCTTGACAGGAATACTGTTCGTGGTATTATATATATAAATAAATTAGCGGTATCCAACAGATGATGTTCTGGGACACCCTGGTCCACATTTTGGTCGATATCTTGAAAACGTTTTCACATACACAACTACCATCACTCCCTTTTAAAAACCTTATTAATACCATTAATTTGTAGAAACATATTCTAGAGTCACCCATCACCACCTTTATAGCGATATCTCGAAAAGGCGACCACCTATAGAACCAAGGTACATGACCTTTTGAAATACTCATTAGCACCTTTCGTTTGATACCCGTATTGTACAAACGCATTCTAGAGTCACCTCTGGTCCACCCTTATGACGATATCTTGAAAAGGCGTCCACCTATAGAACCAAGCCCGACTCCCATTTAAAATGCTCATTAACCCCTTTCATTTAATACCCTTATCTTACAAACACATTCTAGAGTCACCCCTGGTCCACCTTTAGGGCGATATCTCGAAAAGGCGTCCACCTATATAACTAAGCCCCACGCCCTTTTAAAATACTCATTAACACCTTTCGTTTGATACCCGTATTGTACAAACGCATTCTAGAGTCACCTCTGGTCCACCTTTATGACAATATCTCGAAAAGGCGTCCACCTATAGAACCAAGGCCACTCCCATTTAAAATGCTCATTAACCCCTTTAATTTGATACCCTTATCTTACAAACAAATTCTAGAGTCACCCTTGGTCCACCTTTATGCCGATATCTCGAAAAGGCGGCCACCAATAAAACTATGGTCCACTCCCTTTCAAAATGCTCTTTAATACCTTCCATTTGATACCCATGTCATACAAACACATTCCAGGGTTACCCTCGGTTCATTTTCCTACATAGTTATTTTCCCTTATGTTGTCACCATAGCTCTCAACTGAGTATGTAATGTTCGGTTACACCCGAACTTAACCTTCCTTACTTGTTTTTTTTTTTTGTTGCTGTGATTATTTACTAACATCATAGTGATGCTACTATTCGCCACTATACTTCAGTATCGGGCGAATGACTGAATGCTGTAGGAGCCATGGATAGTATGCGGTCTTCAGTTTCTCGCTAAGGGCCCTTTTCCGGTGTAGTATGAGGCCATAGCCTTCGTTGATATCACCTCCACGTTCCTTTTCCATCTTAATTTGGATTGGTGGAAAATGCCATTCATCTGCAGAAGGGAGATTTATAGTTGCACCGTTTAGCCTAAGTAAGTTAAAAATTGGAATTTTTATTTTTCTTGTCCCATTTTAGTTGGTCCCCTCAGCTTCTTTGACGCTCTTCTGCCAAAGATACTTCCTCGCTGTTGGTTTCGAGCATCAACTCCATCAATTTGCCAGTGGTCATCTTTTCGTTATCTTGCCTTCAGTGTCACTTCTTTAACCGATGGATAATTGCAGGCCTGAGAAGAGGCGAAAGTAATTCGTAGTTCACGCTTTTCTGACTCCTTCTGTGGCCTATTATCAAACTTAATCTTCTTTCGACAATTTGTGCTAGTCGACCCGGATGTAGATGCTTCATCCGCGTTTTAACCCTAATCGCTCACCGTCCGTTTGGCCACTAGTTTTAGCTGCGTTGGTTGCCCTAAACCTTGCTACTACCTTCTGATGTTCTTTCTTATAAGATTTTCGTCTCTCGCAGTGAGTGTGGCGAGACTTTTCTCCGAATTTTTTTGACGACATTCGTAAGAAGTTTTGTAGCCCTGTATTTTCCCTGTCCGTTCTCTTCTCAGTTTTCGAAGTCAGTTAATACTTACAAAGCTACTGAAGGTAGCAGTCAAAATGGGCTCACCATTTGCATATATAAGTTGCAAATTTTTTTTTTTTTTTTGCGCAACTGTTGTGTGCATTTAAGTATGTGTGCACTTTTCCTCTTCTTAAAGTTCGCTTTACAGCCTGCAGCTACATAAATACTTACATAGTTTACAAAACGTGTTGCGTCGTTTTTAAATGTCAATACATGTGAGCTCAGTTAACGTTAACAAGGCCATGTTTATGCACCGTAACTTTTCAAGCACTCATATCGCTATAAAGTTAATGTTATATACTTCAACATGCAGACATATATATATACATACCAATCTTTAAATTCATATTTCACTCGCATTTGTACCACTCTTGCTTTTCTTCCCAGCAAAAAATCGGTAATCGCTACTAAGTGTAATAGCTTCTAAGGTAATGTCTTCTAAAGGTAGTTTCACTTCACCAACCCATTGCTGGTAATGCTGCAAAGAATCGCTATTCAGCTCGAAGTATAATGTATTCTAGAAGGCATTGATTAAAATGCCTTCAAATGATTTCGCTTCTCCTACTCATTTCTGGTAATACATAAAATAAGCTGACACTCGCATATTTACACTACCTTAATTTGTATTCAATTCTGTTATCAATTACAGGTAATGCAAAAAAGCGCAATAGATAGATAAATAGAAAAAACTCTTAATTCCCGTTACCTTCTGTGGAAATTTCCATTCGACAACAATCATGTTTGGAATTGTTTAATTCAGTCTGCAAATGTTATCCGTGTGTGACGCGTCTTTTATAAGCGATCAAATAAAAAAGTGAGTTATTAAAATAAAATACAATAAAAACGTTTAATAAAAATAAAAAAGAGCGAAATAGACCTAAAATTTAGTGAAGGTCTTGAACAAAATGAAATTGATATAGACAATACTTCGTCAGGAGTAGGACAACATAGTGACCGTGAAAGTGTTAAACAAAATGAAATTAATATAGAAAATATTGCGTTAGGAATGACACCACTTAGGAGCAAGTTGAGGGACTGGTTTTTGCAGTTTTTTCCCCCGGTACGATGTGTTACCAGTTTGGGTGAAGATATAATATTACAACATAATATGGATGGGAAACAAGAGAAAACGCCAATACTTCGATACGCGAAACTAATGAAAGTACTTTTTGTAAGTATATTTAAAAAATATAAATATATCAGTAAATTAACACCCTTTAGGCTGATTTACACGAGTCGATTTTCAATTCGATTTTTGTCGTTCGACTGCGTTCAACCATCAAATACATGCTTTTTATCAGTCGAATTGCTATTTACACAGTGTAACGACAAAAATCTACCAGTAAAATCGACTCGTGTAAATCAGCCTTTAGGCACAGTTTTTCAGTGCAGGTTTAAACTACAGTCAATGTTGACTAGAGTTTAACCCTGGCAGTATTGCCGCTTAACATAAGATGATGTTATGGAAATGAACATAATGGCAAGGTTGAACTCTAGTCAACTTTAAATGTAGTTTAAACATGCACTGAAAAACTGAGCATTGTTCTGGCATGGTTATAGTTAGTGAACACCCTGGTTACAAGAAATTTTACAATCTTTTGGTGGTCTATCTGCAAAAGTTTCTAAATAGTAATGTTACCAGAAGATAATAAGAGTGTAACCATGGCAGAATAAGGGGGTAAGTCGAGTTATTAAAGAGCTGACAATTCACTTTTTAAAAGATGTTTATTTTATATATGTTTCCAAACTTTTCATATGTTTATTTCAGAAGCTGCTAACAAGTTGGGAATTGGGGAAAAGGAATGCAAAGACCAGCTGCGACACGCAATGAAGGCCGTAAAAAACCGCAACCACAAGGCCTCAAGTTTAAAGAAAAAGCGCACCGAAGCTACTCCCGAATAAAAACAACGAAACAAAGCCAAAATAATGTTATGTCATAAAATGTTTAATTTGATAAGTATGTATGCAAGACTAAATTTTATTGATATACTGCGTACAAGACTAAATTCCTAACAATTTTTAATTTCTGTAGCAATCAGTGACTAGAAATAATGATTATTTTTTTGTTTTACTCAATAATGAGTTTTTCATAATAATACTAAAATAGTCATATATCCTGAACTATGCTGAATTTCGCCTTAAACATTTGAACGAACACCCTCTTGCTCTGAAATTGCTGATATCAAAGATAAGTTATAGAAAATGCTACTATAAGTGTCGGAAAATCGGTATGAATTGAATACCTGCTCCCCCATTTAAAGTCAAATTTTCAAAAACTTAACTTTAGTATGAAGAATTGAAAATTTTTAAGGCAAAATTCCGCATAGTTCAGGATATATGACTCTTTGAGTTTTATTATGAAAAACTGATTCTTGAGTAACTTAAAAATATAATCATAATTTGCCGTCCTTCGTAATAATTGGTAATTAATTTGTAAGATCTGCTATCAAAAAGATAAAATAAAATGTAAACTTTTTAAAACACTGTTTATATTATCCTATTAAATACACTGAACCAAAAAAGTACATGTTTTCTAAGAAAAAGTTCATGAAAACTTCTCCAAAAACCAGTTTTCATAGAATTAAAAAAATATTTCTTAGAATATAAATATTTTTTCTTAAAATCTATAAACCCATTCATAGAATATAAGAAAAAATATATATATTCTAAGAAATATTTTTTTTTTAATTCTATGAATACCGGTTTTTGTAGAGGTTTTCATGAAGTTTTTGGTTCAGTGTAGTTCTAGGTGTTTCACTCTATTTCTCTGCAAGGCATTCCTGCTTCGCTTCTATAGATTTAATATAGGAAGGCATTCTAAACCTCCTTCTACGTAAGGGGTTGTTGCTACGATTCTATAGATTTAAAATAGGAAGGTATTCTAAACAATCTTCTCCGGAAGGGGTTCTTGATTCGCTTCTAAAGATTTAATATAGGAAGGCATTCTAAACCCTCTTCTCCGGAAGGCGTTCTTGCTTCGATACCATGGGTTTCATGAAGAAGGGCGTTCTGCATTTGTTTTTACCGAAGGCGTTCTTGCTTTGCTTCTATGGATTAAATATAGCAAGGCGTTCTACATACGCTTCTCTGTAAGGCATGCTGCAGTAGCTTCTTCAATAGTAGCTGTAATTGGTTCCCAGTTCGTTTGACGGTGGTCCAGAAAGTAGGGGCTTACCTCCAATGACATGCCCATGTTTAAGTAATAAAGAAAAGAAGGGAAAGGGGAAGCAAAATTTATTTCGATTCCTCTTTCCCTTCTAAGGTAATCGTGTTTTTTGCTGGGTTTTTTACCAAGCAAAAAGAAAAATTGACATTATTCGCCTGCAATGAGCTCATGCTGCGCTTACGAGTGTATTAAAGGGAAATTTGTTTTTAAGACGAAAATAAACAAATATTTATTTACCTTAGCCTCTGGCCAATTACGCTTTATGGTGCTTGTGTACTCGGAAATTCAATTTAAATGCCAGCAGTGGCCCAGTAGTCAACAATATAGACATAAAGAGTAATAATAAATAATATTGAAGTCGAACGGAGGCTTTTATCGTATATAGATTTCGCTGTAAGGCCAGAGGCACAGCGCAACGGTACAAGATGGATTACTGACCAACACAGTATGAGTATGGATCTATCAGTCGTCAGAGTTGAACTGGAGCGGCTTTATTTATTTTAATACCAAGAATTGAGAATATCTGAATTTTTGTCAGCCCAAGAATTTCTTAGTTGCCCGGTCCACAATTGCTCAGGAGCGAATGAGGAGTGGACAACGAAATTCCTAAGCCTCTAATAACAGCTGCTGTTTTGGGCATGTACACGCTCTTTCTTAGAAATCAATAAGTATATAACCTAAGGAGTTTATATATCCAAGCACTCACATCGTTTCGATGCTAAATAAAATGAGGCAACAGCGAGCGCGAGCAGAAAAATATAGCCCACCGCACTTTGCTAGCATGCAGAAGATCTATTTCCACGAAATTGTCCAAGAAAATAGTAGACCACTTAACAGATGAAGCAGTGCTGAATAGCATTTCGTCAACCGAATTCTTAAAATTTGACCGTTGGCTTGTAACACGAAATCAGCCATCTTTAGATCCATACATTCTTGTGTTCACCCGCAAATAAGTAAATTCATCGAACTGCTGCTCCAGATGAACTTCTTTCCCTACTTCATTATCGAGATTATATCCTTTTAAGGTGCAAGTATGCAGGCCTGTCAATAGGGGGGCCGGAGGGGGTCATTTACCCCGGGCCCGATCTTTGGAGGGGCTCGGGAATCTCAAAATGCTATCCAAGCTTTTTGCTTACAGAAAATAAACAAACCACACCTTTAATCACCTTTCGAAGATAGCAATCATTTCAAATTTTAACAAATTTTATAAATCTTTTAACGTGCCTGCACCCCGCATAAGGTGTTGTTGGTTTTTGGCGCCGGCTTTGTAGCATAAAATTGAATTCGTTTTCTGTTGAAGCAGAAAAATTCGGTATAATGCAAATTCTTCTTTCTTATTTTTATGAATGTGAAGAGAACGAGACGATCAACGACGATCACGAGACTGATTTCAAAAACACCTTTTTGGTGATATTTGATTCGTTTTTTGCAGGTATTACCGAGTGATTTGCTGTCATGAAAAATTTGAAGAACAACTTTTCCATACATGGATGAAGTTTCAAAATAAGAAGATGCCGTTTAATTTGTTAGCATATACAATTCAGACGTTTTTGAGAGTTTAAGATATGAAATGATCCACTTGAAGCACATTTACTCAGCAAATGTTAACGAAAATCTGTCACCATTTGAATTGTAGAATGCTGTCTGTGCTCTAAATCTAGCTAGAATTTTTCCTAACATTTGTGTTGCTCTACGTATTTTTTGCACCATACCTGTTACAGTAGCTAGTGCTGTACGTTCCTTCAGTGTTCTTGGAAGGATAAATAACTTCCATCGATCGTGTTCAACTCAAGACCGCTTTACAAGACTTGGCCTGCTCCCTTATTGAAGCACCAACAGCGACACAGTTGGATTTTGACACTATCATAGATAATTTCGCAGCTATTAAGGCCAGGAAAGCCCACTTGTGTTAATTAAACTCTTTTGATATACCAAATTACTACCAAAAAATATTTATTGCAGTTTAAAGAAAAATATTTCATACAATTAATGCAATATTTAAATAAAGCTCTATAAGTAATAAATTCTACTTATTTTTGCATTAGTTTTCACACTTCTATTCACCGATTTTTAAAGTGTAATATTTCTCACAATCAATATAATAATATATTTTCTACAAATATATTAATACTTTATGAAGAATATGTATATTTCTTTGTAAACATATTTACTTATATGTTGATCTGTATGAATGTGTACATAAATTAAAGTTCGTAACTATATATTCATTGAATATAATATACATACATGTATGTATACGCTTAAATATGCATGTGTATACAAATGCATATAAATTTGTAAAAGATGGTAATTTAGATTTTGAGAATTTGTTCATTTTAGTTTGGGGTCCGTATTTTTTTGGCCCCGGCCCCGGATTTTCTGTCGGCGGCCCTGCAAGTATGCACCGACGTCTGTCGTAGGTACGGAGGTTTGTCGTACGAAACACATTTGACCGAACCCTCAAGCCCGTAGGAATCAATGTGTGCGACTGTGTACATGTACATAACATATTTGTGTATGTATTGTTTACAGCAAAGCACTGTTGCCAGTGACAAGTTTTCATGCATGCTTATGCACACATCAACTTTTGGAAGTACAATTTTTCATGGTGCGAATGGCAGAAACAAATATTGAATAAGAATCTCTAGTTCATTTATTTGTAACCTTCAATTTTATATAATAATTTTAGGATATTTCAACAAAATTTTAAACAATCTTTAGGCCTTTTTGTATAATAACTGCAAACGGTCAAAAATTAGCGCACAAAAGTTTACTAGGCAACTCTGTCTAGTGGCAGAGCGATCAGCTGACACGTTCTTTCAGAAAATGTCAAAATTGGTTTGATTTCTACGTTCCGGTCTACGTACGTACGTGCGTTGAACGTCGGTGAGTTTTCGTTTACATTGCACACTCATAAGATAGGTCGTGTTAGCTGACATGTTTTTGTACGTACGGTCGTGAGTAACTGAGGTATTAGTACCAATTAAAACGTGCACGTTTCAAATTAACTTGGATCTAGCACGTATTGTAGTATACTTAAATCATGTTAGTCTTCGATGCAAACACACTAACTATTTGCCACATAAATAATGAAACATGTTTTCCATGGGACCGATAATATTACTAGTGCAGCTAGCAGCAGGTGTAAATCAAACTGACTAATATGATGTAGTGCCATTGCCATAGCTCGCAAAATAAAAGGCTGTACTTTTGAGCTTAGTAAAATCTCGCTTATCTTCATTTTGGACCAAATTTGAACGCTGGACGCCTTCATCTCGTACTCAAGCATTCCTCCAAAAAGCCATTAAGGTACACAGAAACTGCCTTCCAAATAAACGATCGTCTGCATTGGCCAGCACCTGAAAGTCTCTATATTTATGGTTTACCCCGCTTACAACGGCGACTTATAGAAGCGGACCTGCACCCCCTCCCCTCTAACTCTATAGATACATAGCTTGAAACCTTCCTGCTTGGGTGGTTGCAGTCAAATGTAGAGATATGCAATGTCAGCAGTCGGGGAATCCAACCCCTTCAAAACGATCTGGTGTTCCAACGTTTTTCCAAAAAAGAAACTAAAAGAATCAAACTGATCTTAAGTTCTCACAAAAGAACGTCACACCATTAATTTTCTGAAAGTACGTTAGCAGCAAGTCAAGGCACTTTTACATCTCTAAAATAGCCTAATATATTTTCCAGCGTTGTTTTGTAACCGTGGGCTCATTACGATTTTCCAAAAGCTATTCCGTGAGCAAGCTGAAAAAATGACATGGACACAGTGTACGGGCTACTTTATCGAAAGCGCCATTTTCAAGTAATAAGACAACTTAAATCACAACACTACTGTCCGTAGGTCCCAGTACAAAGGATCAATCGTTTTGGTTTTCGAAAAATTATGAGTCTTTGAGACTTTTGCAACAATTATATAGAATTCTGAGTGAATTTGTCGTACGAATATATCCCCTGAAAAATTCGTTTTAAGGCAACAGTAGCATTTAGGTCTGGACCTCCAGGATATTTGCCCATGCTTAAACTTATAAGTCGAATTTAAAAGTGTTATGTTTAAGGCTATAGGATTATCGAAACTCAAGTGACCCTAGTTTCAAAGTCATTGTGGAAATTTAACCAAACCTGATCTACTAACATAAGGAGCATGTGATTGATGAAATTGCTAGTTACGAAAAGGGCAGACTATTGGTTGGCAAGAAGATGAAGGTCGTGAAAGTTGAAAGCTTGTTTTGATCAAAAAAGATTGAACTATGTGTTGATGATTTAACATCAATCTTTGAGCACGGTAACTGGCACTGAAAGCAATCGTTTTCAAACTCAGTGAGTCAGTGGTGGTAATTGCAGGGCAGGTGGAATACATCTACTATCTAGCAATTCCTACAGAAACGAAATCTATGGCTTCATAGGTTATAGTGAATACATCAAGTAGACGTTCATTTTTTTGTCCATGCATTTTTGCAAAACCTGCCGCTGCTTCAAGCTCATTTCCTACAGACCATACAACCATTCAAGAGATTTACTTAAGCCATAAAACCATTATGAGCATTAATGCCGACAAGCCAATTTATTTCAAGAGCATTACTCATGCATTCGAAGCTCTTGATTAACACATTACCGCAATGCAGTTAGCTAAATGGCGACAGGAAAAGAAAAATGCATAAACCAACAACACGCAGATTATGAGGGAGCATAAAAGTTCCAGCAATATTTTTGACCAAGAGGATGAAGAGCGAAAACGCTTTCGCATTAATCCATAAAAATGTATTTCATATGTCAGAGAAGCATTATGTGGTATTTAAGTGATAAAGCAAATTAAATGAAAATTCATTAAATCGCCATTTTACATTAATTGTATTGATTATCGTAAAATAAATTGTTTTTAATTATATTTTTGTGAAAAATGGCATGGATTATATTATTTAAGTAAACCTGAAAGTTTAAACTTTAAACTCATATCAAAGCAGTATTTCAAGTGTAAAATTACCATTATGATGACCAGGATGACGATGAAAATGACAATGACAATTGCAATGAAAATGACAGTAAAATGACATTAACAGTGACAATGACAATGATGATGACGATGGGAATAACAATGACAATGGTAATGACAATGACAACGACAATGACAGGGACAGGGGCAATGAAAATCACAATGACAGTGGCAATGACAATGACAATTATAATGACAACGAAAATGTCAGTGACAATCACAATGACAGTGACAATGATAATAACGATGACAATGACAGTAAAATGACAATTATGATGAAAACGACAATGATGATGACAACGACAACAACAGGGGCAATGACAATAACAGTGACAATGAAAATTACAGTGACAGTGAACATGACAATGACAGTAAAATGACAAATATGATGACAGTGACATTGACAGTGACAGTGGCTGTGACAATACAATGACAATGATGATGACGATTGCAATGACAACGATAATAACACAGACAATGACAATTACAATGATAATTACAAACACAATGGCAGTGTCAATGACAATTACGATGAGTACGACGATATGTTGATTTTGAGTGGACAAAACAGTGGCTTCGTGTAGTATGGTAGGCGTACACAATTTCGATTTCGCTGATTTACAATAAAACTCTATTATAGTAGTATAAAGCTGTTCAAAGAATTCAGTTCTACTATGCGTTTAATCAGGGAAGGATTTTACTTTCTAATTGTCTGAACAGACAAAAGTAAAATGTCACCTCCTAACTAGATGATATGCCTGACATTTTTAGTCCTCTATCTGCCAACGTGAAATGGTTTTGAAGCCACAATTGAACTGGCACAAATTTTCGAAGAAACTTTGAACATCTGGCTTCTATTTCAAGGCTCACATTTTGGTCCATTTATTTAGCTCAAAAGCTATTATAACAGACCCACTCTTCACGCTGATATTGTCAATCAAATGTACCACGTTTTTTAGAAATCAAGTTTGGTCCCAAGCGACTTTCATAGGTCCTTGCTAAGTCTAACCGAGTTGTAAATGTTGCTTATCATAGTTTGGAATTGCCACATATGCTTTCTTGGTAGATAAAAATTAGAAACAGCTGCATACGGGCATTGCCATTTGCTGAAGTCAATTAGCAAAGTTACAGTTTTTAATAAAACTCTGACCATTGGTCTTCAAAAACGGTCGACGGATTGCCAAAAGCTTGCCGAAAGTCAGACCCTTTGTTAAATAACAAATATATTGCCGTCTCATTGGTTACATTCTCGGGATAATGGTTGCTCTCAGATAGTACCTGCGACTTTCGAGTGAATATATCTACAGATGTCTGTCTAATGAGCAGCATATCGACGTTGGCTTTGTTTGCGATATAATGCGTAATGAAACTCTGACCATTGGTCATCAGAAAGGGTCAGCGTATCGGCTAAAGTTTGTCAACAGGCGGTCGCTATCTTAAGTGAAAAATATATACCCGCTTCTAGGTTAAATCCTCAGGATAATGATTGCTATCAGAGCTTACCTGTGACTTCCGAGTGAATATATCTACAGATGCCTGTATAATAAGCGGCTTATCGACCTAAACGATATTGTGCTCACTGTATTATCTTGAATGCAGGAGATTTATTTACCGTCGATCCTGACCTCACTGAATTTATTTACCTCTTTCTTTTCAAGCTAGTTCGACAAAGGGAAGTTGGCTCCTCAAAGTAGTATAGTCTGCACCGTATGGCATTTCCTGGCCCTATATAAAAGCCGCTAATTAGAAGTGATGGCTGTTATGGAAGAGATATTTAGTCTCTAAGTATTTGTCCTCGCATCTGTGGAAGAACGTATCGTCACACCTCTTACAAAATTCAGAGTTTTCAATTTTTGCTTCACTGCATCCTCTTGATAGTGAATGAGAAGAACGACACGCAAAGTTAATGCATTCAAGGGTGCTTGGAACACATATATACCTGCGGCACACTATTCGAGTTCAGCTTGGCTAGTTTCATGCCATGTATTTCAAAGAAGCACTTTCTGGGTCAAGAAATGGGAAGTTTATAATTCAATATGTAGAAACTTACAATTTTACGAAAAAATCTGGCACGCAAGCGTGCTTTCGAAGAATCTTCAGATGATTGCCACCGGACAAAGCAAAAGTGGAAAAACACTTAAAGAACGAAAACTACGATCATACAGGTATTCAAGGGGTTGATAAGCGCAATGCAAAGCTTTATAACTTCAAACCTTCCGCAACCCAATTTTCAGCCTCACCTACGCGAGGGGAATCCTGTCACAAATACGAATGTATCATACACATATTTAGCAGGCGAGGTTCTGGCGACCCCAAGGCCCTCATGGAACTATGTGGTGGGGAGGGCGGTATAGTCTAGAAGGTTTAATGTGATTATATTAATCGCTCACAAGTTGGTCCGGCTAGTACCTTAATGGTGCTTTGTTAACGCAACGTACCGGATCTTCATCCGCCATAGGACCATCAACATCGATAAACTCCCCAAAGCTTTCAGGGAGCGTCTTTATGGTTAATACAACAACAATATACAGCCGATATCCGTAAAGTACTTAGAGCTTTTGTATTATGGAATTTATATTTTAGCCACCCGACTACTATGACAATATCCCAATTAACAAGCAGACATTCAAAACGTGGGCAAAATAATTACAATTAAACAAGTTAAACAAACTTTAAATCTTTAAGTAAAACAATTCAAATTATAATTAGCAAAGTTCAATGTTGGTGACAATGCAAACCAAGGCCATCAAAGGCAAGAGTGCTGTGAAACCAGTTAAGGGCTAAGAATGTAAAATGAATGGAAAAACAAGTAAGGACGAGGCTGTCTTCGGCTGTGCCGAAGACTTCATACCTTTCATGAATGGGGCTGATCAATAATCTTATCCCGTTCGTAATCTCCGAATAATCGGATGTATAAGATAAAAAATATATAGTGAACAGATCTACATACATAAACGATTTTTAAGATAAATATAAAATAAAAAATAGGTAGGTACTTTGTGTGAGGATGCAAAGCTTCACGTTTTTTGTGGTATGCACGTAAACGTAACTATTTGATGAAATTTGATGAATTTTGAAGCTTCTAGCCGTAAAAGAAGGCAAAAATGACAGTTTATATGAAGTATATATACCGCCGATCTCAATGATTTTTTCAGACATCAATATATGCTATACACGTAAGCATTTGGTGAAATTTGAAGCTTCTTCTAAAATGGGGCCGAAATCGCAAAAAAATATATATATATACTACTAGCTTTACCTGGCGTACGTTGTAACGCCCGAGATCGATTGAATGTTGCGTTATTTTTTCTGTTTTGTTTGTTGACAATTTAGTTTATTGTTCTCTAAATTGAATTGAATGATGTACACATCTTTGGTGAAATTTTCGGTTAAAACTTTTTTATTATTGTATCTTATTGTAATGCAAGTGGCTATACAGTATTTTTGGTTTTTTCGTTCGGTGCAAAGATAAACAAATTTTTTGGCGTTCCAGCTTGAGAATTTTCGCTATTGTAAGCGAAAGCAGCGTATTCCCCCTCTTGCACAGCACGACGTGAAAGTCATGTCGTTCGTCTCGATGCTGAATTTAATGGATTTGGATCTGTCGATCTATGACGACGTGCGTTTCGTAATTGTTGTACTTGGTTTTGTTGTGAGCGTTCCCCTACACTTTTCGCTCTCCTTTGATTAAACTATTGGTAGAATTGCGCGTACGTCGACCTATAGTTGATCGCCTTGTTGGTGGCATTTTGATACATATGATGAAATTATGGAAAAAATCTTTTTTAACTATGTTTTCTTGCACTGAACACACTTAAAATCACTTTTTAAATTAATAATAGTTGGAGAAATGTAGAGCGTTTTCTACATCTATGTATATGCCAAATCAATAGGCAAACGAAATTTGGTTTTTATATGGCTTTATAACTCTTTGACGATTACAAATTCAATGATCTTACATGCTAAGAAGAAATTCAATTAGGCAGCAGAATTTATGTTTAGGAATTTTCCATGGAAAAGTCCTGCTATTTAATGTTGACAAAATAAGCGATGAGTGCGAAGAGTATATAGGCAAAGTAATATTTTTTTTTTTTTTTTTTTTTTTTTTTTTTGTGTTTCGTGGAAGGAGGAAATGCTTTATGCACTGACCGGGATATTTAAGCCTCACTGCGAGACTCTCCGAATGTAGGACTCCCTTCTTCCATGAAGGCCTACCCACTAAAACCTACCTCCCACGGCCCGCGCTAATCCCCGTACTTGGGGCCGCGTTTAGCATTACTTCGGGTACGGGTGCGCGCTACGTGAGCTCTATGGCTATTCTCACGCTAATGGGCTAGGCATCCGTCTTCTCGTTTACTGGTAAGTATATGCCTCACATATGTGCTGACCGTATCCCATCTGTCTCTTCGACAGTTCGTGTTATTAATGACACTGCCCGGGGATAGGTCGCCAAGTACATCTTCTGCCCTCCTTCGCTGATGGGAGAAGTGCCTGCATTCGAAGAAGGTGTGGCGTACATCGTCTATTTCCCCACAGTACAGGCAGCTCGGGCTATCAACCTTACCCATTCTGTGTAGGTATTTGCGGAAGTAACCATGTCCCGTTAGAAACTGGGTCAGGTAAAAGTCTACCTCTCCGTGCGGTCGCTTCAACCATGGATTCAGTTCAGGGATCAGTTCCCTAGTCCACTTTCCTACGATGCTGTTGCTCCACTGATCTTGCTAACGTCGGATCGATTCTTCTCGCGCCTGCATGGCAACAGCAGCTCTACTTGCTTGCGATCCGTTGTCATATATTGTTTTTCTTTCCTCAACGAGAAAATATATCGGTATGGTTCCCGCAACGACCAGGACAGCTTCAGCTGATACCGTGCGGTAAGCCGAAGATATTCGCAGCGCCCCTCTGCGTTGGACCGAGGTGAGGGCGACTCGGTTCTTCCGGTATTTCATTGCGTTCGCCCAGATTTCTGCACCATATAAGAGTATAGAATCCGAGGCTGATGCAAGCAACTTCCTTGTGCATGGCTTTGGGCCACCTGTGTTTGCCATTAATCTACTCAACTGCGCTATTATGCGCGCAGCTCTTTCGCAGGCCCCTCGTATGTGATCCGAGAAGTTGAGTTTGCTGTCTAACCTCACTCCCAGATATTTCGTTGAAGCGAGTGTTTCTATTGGCTGGTCCCCAACCATCATGTTCCTGGTAGTGGGAATACGTCTCTTTGTGAGGATGACGATCTCCGTTTTGGCTGTTGCTAACTGGAGACCGTGCTCAGCCATCCACCTATTTACATTACGCATGACCTGGTTTAATTTTAGCTGTGCCAGCTCGCAGCTTGGTGCTGTTATCACAGCTGCCACGTCGTCTGCAAAGGCAACGAGGAAGGTACTTTCTGGCATGTCTAATCGAAGAAGACTGTCGTAAGTTATATTCCAGAGATCGGGACCTAGTACCGAACCCTGGGCTGCTCCACCTGTTATTTTTACCTTTTTTTGACCGTGAGTACTTTCATATATTAGATACCTCTCTCTTAGGTACTCCCTTAAAATTTCTAATAAATATTGCGGTACTTTGAAAGTGCTTCCTAGTGCCTAAAGCATGTCCTCCCACCTAGCTGAGTTAAAAGCGTTTTTGACGTCCAGCGTGGCCAGCAACACCATAGGTCTTCCTCTGTGGCACGCTGTCTCGGCTTTCTTGACTGCGTCTATAACTTCTGCTATGGCATCGATTGTGGTGTGGCAAAGTAATATTAGTGCAGGTTAGTGTGCATTATGTTGCTGCAGTGTGAGTGGGAGTGAGTGGGAGTGCAGTGCTTTGAGGAATATGCGATAATAGCAAAATGATAAAAAAAGCGAAAAACAAAAGCGAAGACGGTGACGTTACGTTGTACAACAAAAGCATGAATGCGTGCGATGAGTGGGAGTGTGGGTTTGTATGTATGCAAATTATTAACTTAACGAAGATATGTTGGAAAGGCAGGCGTGAACAATAGTTACCATTAGAAGAAAGTGATTGATAAACATTTGCATTTGGACAGGTTCATCTGTTTAACATTTGTATACTGTCAATGAAATTAACTTGTAATAGGTTGGATCGATTTTCTTCGTTAGGTCGGACCGAAATGTAAACTTTTTTTTCAAATTTTGGAATTTCAAAATCAACTAACCATCATCCCTGCTTCCTGTATCTTTCCTAAAAATTTCAAGGCAATCTGTCGAGCCGTTCTCGAGTTATGGAGTGACAATCAAAATGTAAACTTCTTTTTATATATATACCATCAAATATATATTATATATATCACCGATCTCTATGACTTTTTGACAAAACCATTTATACTATATACGTAAGCAATCGGTGAAATTTGAAGCTTATAGCTGTTAAAATGGGGTAGAAATAGCGAAAAGTTTCTTATCTGAACAATCGGTTGTATGAGATATATACAATATATACAACCGATCTCTATGATTTTTTCAGACAACAATATATGCTATATACGTAAACATTCGTTGAATCTTGAGGCCTGTAGCTCTTAAAATAGGGCAGTAATTACGAAACGTTTCTTATCTGAACAATCGACCGATCTCATAATTTTTTTCAGGCAACAATTTGTGCAATATACGAAATTATATGGTGAAGTTTGAAGCTTCAATCTGTTAAATTGAGTAAGATATGACAAAAATCCTCTTTTTCTGGAAAATCGGTTGTATGGAGGATATATGCTATAGTGGACCGATCCGGCCGGTGTATAATCGGACACCCAAATACACCCGCTCACCAAATTTTATCAAGATATCTCAAAAATTGAGGGACTGGTTTGCATACAAACAGACAGACGGACAGACGGACCTGGCTAAATCAACTCAGCTTTTCATCCTGATTATTTCGGCATACTTAATGGTGGGTCTATCTGTTTTCCTTTAAGGACTTACAATTTTGGGTTTCGTGACGAAATTAATATACCATTTCATTTTCATGAAAGGTATAACAAGCACAAAAAATTCAAAACAAAAACGACAACTAACGGCAAAGTTAAAGCAGCTTACTTTAAATCTTATGAAAGGCAAAACACGGCAAGAACAATCAATTTTAAAACAATTTAAATATATTTGTATGTACGTGTCGTCGCTACCGGCGCTGCTACTGCTTTTGCTGCTGCTGCCGGTTTTAAGAAAGCGTTAATTGTGTTATTAAAAACTGAAAGGCGAACGCTAACAAACAGTTTTACAGCAACCCCAGTAAGCCGTTCAGCAACACATTTACATTGGCATGCAACTCACTGCCGATCCACCTTTTATTACCTCTCCAACTTAATCCCTCTCCCCTGCTCTTGGCAGTTTTTAATTCCAGCATTTCATTTTTTTATTTATTTGAGGCTTCACGCTATTTCATGGGAGGAGAAACTTTAATGGACGCAGAAGCCAGGTATTAATTTGTTTCGCTTACAACGAAACTTTATAACAATGAAGGCAACAATTTTTTTTAAAAATTTACAAGAACTGAAAACTAGTAATCTCAGCAACAGAAACGGGGAAATATTCAGCGAACGCAACCCACCCCAACTGGAAGGAGCCCCAGCAAATCGCATTATTTAAAAAAATAAAAAAATTATAATAATTAAAGGAAAAACTCTTTCGATGGATTTACAATGGTAGTGCATTAAAATATGATTCAGTAATACCGTTTGCTGTCAAAAGCCCTTATCTCTTTGCATTTCTTCAATATTGATACATTGCAAATAAAACATCGTTGATACAAAGTGATTTCCCAGAAGCTGAGCTGAGTCCAAGATTTGAATTGGAAGTTGAATAGGAACTAGATATCGGAATTGGAACCGAATTTGGCTAGAGCCGAGAACTCCAACCGAAAATTGAAATGAATCCGAAGTCGGAACTAGATCTGGGAACTTAGCTGGAACTGAAAAAGGGGCCAGAACCGAACCCGGAATTGGAACTAAAGTTGGAATATTACACGGGACCGGAACTGGAACTTAAACAGGAACTAGAATGGAAACTGCAATTTGAAACGAAATCGGAACTAGAACCACTACCGGTACTCGAACTGGAACAGAAACTAGAACTGAAAAAGAAATTGGAATCGAAGTCGGAACTAGAAGTACGAACATAACTGTAACTAAAGCAGAAGCCAGAACCGAAACCGGAATTGGAACCGAGGTCGAAATATTAAGCGGGACAGGAACTGGAACTGAAAACGAAACTAGAACCGAAACAAGAATTGGAACAGAAGTCGGAACAAGACCCGCTACCAGTACTGGAACTATAGCAGAAACTAGAACGGAAACGGGAATTAGAACCGAAGTCGGAACTAGAACCGGGACCGGAACTGGAAATAAAAAAGAAAATAGAACCGAAACAGGAACTGGAATCGAAGTCGGAACTAAAACCGGGCCTGGAACTGGAACTAAAACAGGAGCGATAACCGAAACCGGAATTGGAACCATTGTCGGAATATTAAACGGGACCGGAACTGGAACTTAAACAGGAACTAGAATCGAAACAAGAATTGGACCGAAGTCGGAATTGGAATTGGAGTTGGAACTAGGACCTCTACCGGAACTAAAACTGATACAGGAAATATAACCGAAGTAGGAATTGGAACTGAAGTCGGAACTAGAACAGCTACCGGAACTGCAACTTAAAGAGGATCTAGAATCGAAACAGGAATTAGAACGGAACTGGAACTTAAACAGGAACTAGAAAAAAAAACGATATTGGAAACGAAGTCAGAACAAGAACTGGAACCGGTATTGGAATTGAAACAGGAGCTAGAGCTGAAACCGAAATCGGAACTAAAACCGGGAGCTAAAGTGTAACTGAAACAGGAACTAGAACTGAAATTTTAACTGAAGGGGAACAAGGTGTTTATTATCGAAGCCGGGACCAAAGCCGTAGCCTAATGAAAATTGAACCGTAACCGCAACTTCAACCTCGAAACTGAATCAAGACCTGAGTCGTAACCGGAGCCGGGCCCCAAAAAAAATTTTACAGAAACAAAACCTGGACGATAATTGAATCAAAACAGAGACCGGAGCAAGAATGGGAGCCGGTGTCAAAAAAATATCTGGAGAGAAAAAATCTAAAAATAAGTGGATCGAAACCAGAGCCAGAGCCGAAATTTAAACTTAAACGTAAATGAGTATCGAACCAAACAAAACCAAAGACGGAGCGTTACTCCTAACAAAACCTGTACCGAAGCCGAAACCGTAAACAAGAAGCGAACGGAACTAAAGCCGGAACGGAAACTGCAACCGAAACCAGAGAGGAAAAAACTGAATCTGTATCAAAACAATTTAAATTCAAAATAGTTTATACAAATGTTAGGTCCTTAACCTATCCCTAACAGATTTCATTTAATTTTGTCGCAGATACTTGCCGCGATTAGAGTGGTTTGCTCAATAAAATACAACGTTTTGTTGAAGAAGTTAAGGTGAAATATTTGGCCAAGGCGATTTTCTGAGGGTATAGGGAAGGAATGGAAGAAAAACTATAAGATGTGCGAGACATTGATGAAAGGACCATCTCCTAAATGTAGTACAGGACCATCTCCTAAAAGCAGGACAGAGTGTGCATGGTTCGGTAGTCGTTCTATGAGATTTTTTGGAAATTGGTTACAGGATTATTTAACTACATATTTGCTTATATTGATACACCCTTCACTTAACTCAAGCACCAATAAATTTTTACATATTTATAAATTTATTTTGCAACCAAACGTTCATACGAACTTGAGATGATAGGCATTACAGCGAGTCAGGAATTGCAAAAAAAAAGTCAACCTCTTTAATGAAATATGCCCTCAGCAGAAACCGGCAGAAATTGATTTTAATATTTCTCGAGCGAGAATAGCACAAAAGAAATATTAAGCGGTTAACGCTGAATGAAAAGTGATATTAAAGTGAAGCCAAAAATTAAGAAAAATATTTTTATAAATAACTAGTTTATGCCCGTGGGCTTGACCCCACGTTTCTATAAAATGGTGCAAAATAAATAACACAAATTTTAAACTTATTTTAAGATTGTGTATTTGCGTTTAAAACGCAACCCGATCTATACCTTCATACATACTAAATACATAATTTGAATTTTATATAAATAGAAGATAGATGGAGGATGTAGATAGACTGAAGTTAACAAAAATGTTTAACGGCGGCAGATTACTAAACGTCTAAAAGGAATAACAGTCAAACTCAACTCTGCAGTCAAACTTTAAAATACCCTAAGTTTGTACGGCAGCCATAGTTCTGAAAAATCCCCTTGTAGGGAAGGTGCCACGCCCACTTTTCCCCAATTCTGCATTTTATTGGAGGTGTTAAGACTTAACGTCATATAGCACCTTACCAATTTTCATTATCATAGCATTACTATAACCAGAGGTTTGCAATATGATACATTTTCTTGTTGGTGTTAGGGATTGACTTCATATAACTCCTTACTGAATTTCAATGTTCTAGCGTGAATACCTTCAGAGTTATGCAGTACCAAAATTTCATTAGTGTGGGAGCTATCACACGCCTTTTATATGGGGAAATCCGCCAAACTTTGGTTTTGTTTTGGAGAAAAAAAATTTTTTTTGAAACATGGTAACATGCAAATATCTTTTTGTTGGTAACATTGAGGGGTAAATTGGAGCTATAGTGCATCGCCGTTACTCGTCTCACATAATGCCTCAAAAAGATATAGTCAAAACATCGAGCAAAATATATATAAATTGAAGTCACAATGTTAAATATACATTTATTTCAACACTTCTGTACCGATTATATCGAAATTTTAACAATATATGGATATATATGCAGCTGTTAGCTATGAAAACGTTTTTTGATACTCGAAACCCGGTTTTATAGATATCGGTAAAAATATAAAACCGAATAACCGCCAAATATTTTTTTCTGCAAAGTTTGCAACACATTTATTTTAACGCCTTTATACCGATTCTTAAAAATTTTAAAAACATATAGATATGTGAAGGAAGTATGTTTAGGTAAAAAATGTTTAATATCCGGGATCCGGTTTGTAAATATTGATAAAAATATAAACCCGGAAAACCTAAAATTTGTTTACTTATTTAAACACTTCTCAACCGATTGTGTTGAAATTTTATCTGGATATACATATTTATGTGGGGTATATTTAGGTAAAATTTTGTTGATATCCGAAACCCAGTTTTAGAGATAACGGCAAAAATAGGAAACCGGGTAACCGTCAAATATCTCATACCCATTTGTTAATTTTTTCTCTACACCATGTAGTATACCATCAATTGCCTCATCTTGGAATATTCACGCAAGGAAAGTTATTGATGTTTGTTCATGGGGCAAATATCCGAAATTTTCGCCAAAAATTGGCAATCGTCAAAAAGTGTAGAATTTTTTGTACGAAATTTGTGTTTCTTTTCATTTACTTTTAAATAAAACCTGGTATAAAAAAAAAATTTTTTTTTTCTACACTTTTTGACGATTGCCAATTTTTGGCGAAAATTTCGTATATTTGCCCCATGAACAAACATCAATAACTTTCCTTGCGTGAATATTCCAAGATGAGGCAATTGATGGTATATTACTGTGGTGTAGAGAAAAAATTAAAAACGGATATGAAGTGATGAAAGTAAAATTGTAGCTGTGCCCACAAAAAAACATGCTCCTGAAAAAAATTTACGCAACCAAGTGCTTCCACTTTTCTGCCTCTATCTTCAAAACTGAAAGGGGCACATCGAGTTTGAAGCCCCAGGTATTTTTAGTCCCTTATAGGCTATTATCGTGCATAATCCAAATTTTAATACTCAGTTGCCTCAAAAAGCTATAAGCAAAAAACTGTCAATATTGAAAATGACAAACAAAAAAGCACGCTAATTTGACTGATGATAATTTTGAATATTGGAGGGGCACATAAATTTTGCTCATACTTTTGGAATCGCCGTCTCAAAAACAACATTCAGTTCAAACTCCATAGCGTTTCAGCGATGCCTCCAAATTTTATCGAAAAAATTCAAAAAAAAAAAAAAATCAAGGGTATCGCTTTAAAAAGTGTAAAAATCGACGTTTTTACGTTTCGAAGTTCTGCAAAAACTTACTATCAACTTTCTTGATTTTTAAAATCATCAGATCGGACAGTCAAAAGGTCAAACTTGCTGTCCTTGTACTTTTTTCTGGCCTTAAGTTTTTTGCCCGTGTGTAAAACCCGACTATCCAAAAAAGTTAAAGCTTTTGGAATTTGCCCATATATCAAATTTTTTTTTAGCCTACGATCATCCTTGGAAGGTTTCTAGTGGGTGGTGCAAATCTGGTTGTGATCGGTCGATCTGTTTAAGACGCATTCCGAACTATACCTACATACGTACATACATAATTTGAATTTTATATATATAGATGAATTGTATTATTTTTTGTAATTCTAAAGAGTTTCTAATTGAAAAAAAAAATAAAAAATGTACTTCACATTCATTGGTGAGCTCTTGCGGGGATCGAACCCGAGTTCAATGTGCTATCCACTGCACGTAAGGGCCGCTTAAGAAATATTTCAAAGTCTTATCATTTCAATTCTATACATATATGTATGTATACATACTAAGTCAATTATAACTCACAGTTTTAATTTAAACTTCAGTTTACTTTTTTGATGTTTTCTTAGCTAAAGTAGTTTCTGGTTTATACTTTCTTTATGAATATCTCAATCTTCTCTACAAAGCTATTGTTTGCTCAGCTGTTTTATATAGCTTTGAATAAAGTTAGATCTTAGCTATTAAGCACACTTACGTATATGTTGGCATTTATTGGGGCTGCACAAAAAAAAAAAAAAAATAATGAAACGAAACTAGGTAATGAGAGACAATTGTTCGTAAACAAAGCAAAGATTGGTCACACCCAGTGTTGCCAGAACTTTTTCAGAAGAAAGGCTAGATTGACAAAAATAAAAGCTAAAAATAGCTAAATAAAAATGTTTAATGCTCGGTGTTATATACTGGTTATATGTCAACCCTTTAGCTATAAGTTCTCAAGCTGTAATATTATCATGAAATTAAGAATAAAGCAGTTTGATACACGCGAGCAAGCGAATAGCACATGGCGCAGTCGGTATAAAAACTAATGGTGAAAACAAGAAGTGAAACAAAAAGTACGATAAAATCAGAGGATTCTGAGGACAGCGAAGAGTATCAAGAAATGGCTACAAATAATATAAGTAATTTTGACGTCCGGAGGTCAGACCCATTAAGAATCGATGGTAACGTGGCCGAAAACTGGCGCGTTTTTAATCAAAATTTTGAGATTTATACTATTGCGATTGAATTGGATTTCAAGAAAGATACAAAGAAGGTGGGAATATTTTTAAACGCCTGCGGAGCGGAAACAATAGAAATTTTTAATACATTATGTTTGTCTGATTCGGACAAGAAAATTTACAAAACGGTATTTGAAGCTATTGAAAACTATTGCACACCAAAAAAAACGAGGTGTATGAAGCGTTCAGGTTTAATTCGAGACGGCAAGAGGAAAACGAGCCCTTTGACTCATACTTGTTAGATTTGCGTAAATTGGTAAAAAATTGTGGATATGCTGATGCAGATAGGATTGTTCGTGATAATATAGTTACGGCCACAAACAGTAATAGACTCCGTAAAAAATTACTAGAACAAAAAGATTTGACTTTACCTAAAGCAGTGGAAATGGCAAGAGAAGCCGAAATAGTAGAAAAACATGCAAATGATATGCAAAAACAATATAAGAGCACTTCAGTAGATGCTGTTACGGCAAATTACGGCAGAGGGCATTCCAATGCCCTTGGAAGAAGTAGCGAAAAAAGAACAGAAAAGCCGGCAAGCAAAGTCACGTGTGCAAAAAGAACTTAGTGAAATGGTTCAGCGTGAAATAATTGAACCAGTGGATGGTCCAGTCGATAGAGCATCGAATTTGGTAATTGTTGAAAAAAAATCAGGCAAGCTTCGCCTATGTATGGACCCACAAAATCTAAATGCCGATATTTTACAGGAAAATCATACAATTCCAACATTTGAGTCAATATCTGCACAGATTGCTAACAAAAAATATTTCACCGTGCTAGATTTAAATCAAGGGTTTTGGCAAATTGGGTTAAGCGCCAAGTCTAGCGAGTTGTGCACATTTAATACCCCATTCGGATATTTTATGTATAAGCGCATGCCTTTTGGGATTCAAATTGGGCCCGAAGTGTTTCAAAAATATAATGAAAGAAATTTCGAAGGTATTGAAAACGTAGTAGTGTTCATTGATGACGTTCTAATAGCAACAGATACGATCGAAGAACATGACCAGGTTTTACAAAAAGTTATTGAACGCGCCAGAGAAATGAATGTTAAATTTAATTTAGATAAAATACAATATAAAGTTACTCATATGAAATATTTGGGTAAGATAATAAGCCAAGATGGTATCAAATGCGACCCAGATCGCGTTAAAGCTATAATGAAAATCGAACAACCTAAAGACAAAAAAGATTTATAAAATCTGCTGGGGATGGTTAATTATATGAGGGAATACATCCCAAACCTATCCGAAATTTCGCAGCCACTAAGGGAACTGTTAAAAACGTCAGTTTTTTTCAAATGGCAAACGGCCCACGAAAACTATTTGAAACTGGTCAAGAACATGATTGCAAATGCTCCCACGCTAAAAACGTTTGACGAACCTAAAAATATCACAATTGAAACAGATGCATCGAAATTCGGTCTTGGGTGTTGCATTATGCAAAATGGAAAACCTGTTGCATTTGCATCAAGGAGTCTTACTGATGCCGAAATTAATTATGCACAAGTTGAAAAAGAATTGCTGGCTGTTGTTTTTGCTTGTAGAAAATTTCATTATTATATTTATGGTCGTAAGGTGCCAATTAAAAGCGATCACAAACCGCTGTTAGAAATAATGAAAAAAGGTTTCTGTAAAATTCCATCTGCAAGACTCCAACGAATGAAACTGAGTTTGATCAAATATAATATAAATTTAGTCCACATACCAGGAAAATACCTGTATATTGCAGATTTTCTATTCCGCTATTACGATAAAGAAGACACCTTGCAAGAAATCGACGATTTGAATGAGTTTGTTCATTCAATCAATATTACGAATGGGCTATTGGAAAAATTTAGAAAATCATTACAAAATGATAATTGTTTGGCCGAGTTGAAGAAGTGTTTAATAAACGGTTGGCCAAAAGACAAAGAACGCTATCAGCAAATCCAAATTTTTTTTGGAAGCTTTGAAATGAGTTGTATATTGAAAATGACATAATTTTTCTGAATGACAGAGTTGTAGTCCCGCTGGACTTGCGTGAGAGCATTCTCGCTCAGTTACATTCTTCGCACCTAGGAATAGAAAAAACAAAAAAAAGAGCCCGTAGCCTGGTATACTGGCCAAAAATCGAAGAAGATATTGAAAAACTAATAACGAATTGTAATGTATGCCAAAAGTATCGAACTTCAAATGTTAAAGAGCCCAAGATTGCACATGATGTCCCAGCGTTGCCATTCAATAAGCTTGGAGTTGACATTTGTGAGTATGGATCAAAAATATATCTAATTTTTTTTTGATTATTACTCTCGTTACTTGGACATCTTACCAACGTCATCGAAAACTGCTGCCGAGTGCATAAGAAAACTTAAAATTTGTTTTTCGAATCATGGTATACCAATGGAAATAGTTTCTGACAACATTCCATTCAGTTCTTTTGAATTTAAAAAATTTTGTGAAAAAATTGGCACGAAGGTGACAACAACGAGCCCGGGGTATCCTCAGGCGAATGGGTTTGCAGAAAGGTATGTGGCGATTGCCAAAAATTTAATAAGAAAGTCACTAGAGAGCAATGGCGAACTTTGGTTAGCATTACTCGAATATCGTAATACTCCATTAAAAGATATAAATGCATCGCCAACAGAGCTTCTAATGAGCAGAAAAACGCGCACTCTGGTATTAGGAAAAACAGATGTGTTTCGACCACAATTGGTGCCCAATATACAACCAAATATAAAAGCAAAAAATTAGATATCGAAACGGTACTACGATCGCAATGTAAGGCCGAAGCACTTATTCCTTGAAGGGGAAGAAGTGTGGTATCAGCATCAGAAAAAAGGTTGGATAAGAGCAACAGTTATCAGTATCTGCAATGAGGCACGATCGTATTGGATTCGCATAGAGGATGGTACAGTTTTCCGGAGAAACTCGAAATGGTTGCGCAAGCGAGTTTGCGTCTAATATAAATTCCTATATTTTACTAAATATTATAATGATTAACAAGTCTTCTTATTTCTTATTATTAAATTTGTTTGAAATACATTATCTTAAAAGGGGAGATGTTATATACTGGTTATATGGCAACCCTTTAGCTATAAGTTCTCAAGCTGTAATATTATCATGAAATTAAGAATAAAGCAGTTTGATACACGCGAGTGAGCGAATAACACACTAGGAATAAAAGCTGAAAGTTTAAAGCAACTCTCTACTCGTTTTATTAATCATAAAAGACAACATAATAAAATTTTAATTAATTTTTACTCCAGTTTCATAAAAAATAAAAAAAAGTGGTTAGCAGATGCTATCTATGTTTTAATTTAAAAGGGATACATGATAAATAAAACTCCACTATAACCTATAAATTTTCGTAAAATGTTTAAGGTAAATTGTTTTTTATTTGCAAAATAAGAATATTGATAAAACAATTTTCAATTAAGACTTCTACTTTTTGTCCTTTTAAAGAACCCACGAAAGATGTAAACTCTATATTCCATACTGTCTGAGAACTTCTTTTTTAAGTTTTTGGTATGTGTCCTACACAGTCTCCAAGCAATATCTGGCAAATGACTTTTTTTGAGGGAATATTTTCATGACAATTTCTGGGCTGGCCGCACCACTACCGATGCGTAACCCCCAGTTAAATAAAATTTTAAATAGGCTATTAAGAATATATAAAGGAATGTGGAGACAAATTATGTCTTATTATAAGTCCAGGCAATTTTATATGTGTAATAAAACCTATTATAAGGTTATACTATGGCACACCAATCCTTATTCAGCCCCGTTAATGCAACAACTTATTTAAGCCTGATTTTGGCTGGGCTATATATAAGCGATCGCCATGGTGTGATGGTAGCGGGCTCCGCCTACCACATCGTATGCGCTGGGCTCACACCCCGGGCAAAGCAACATCAACATTTTAGAAATAAGGTTTTTCAATTAGAAGAAAATTTTTCTAAGCGGGATCGCCCTCGGGAGTGTTTGGCAAGGGCACCGAGTATATTTCTGCCATGAAAAGCTCTCAGTGAAAACTCATCTGCCCTGCAGATACCGTTCTTAGTCGGCATAAAACATTTAGGTCCCGTCCGGTCAATTTGTAGAGAAAATCAAGAGGAGCACGACGCAAATTGGAAGAGAAGCTCGGCCTTAGATCTCTTCGGAGGTTATCGCGCCTTACATTTATTTTTATTTATATATAAGCCTTATATAAAAAGTCCTAACACAGCAAGTAGTACCTTTTAATAAGGCCTTATGTAAGTAAGCCTTATTTTTGTTGCTACATAAACCTTATAATAAAGTTGTTATATTCTTCCTTATGGCTTATAATATGCAATTCCTTACATAAGTTTTAGTTTATATGAGCTATAAGCCTTATACACAACTTTATCTTTCAAATAAATATTATGCCTGTTGATATAAGTACAGAAAAACAAGGAATTATCTCATTCGAATTCAAAATTTTAAAAACGCCAAAAAGGAGTTAAAAATTTCTAAAAAAACAGCTAAAAAAAGCTTGGAGCTAAATCGAAACTTTTCAATCTTAACCGAGGAAAAAAAGCGATATCTAACTTGAAATAAACTAAACTGATCGTTTTCGACCTAGTCCTTGCGGCGGAGTGAAGGGCGCCTTTCTTCTCTGCTTCCAGAGGCTTTTTCCGCTAAAAGTAATTTATTAGACGGAGAACCATCTTTGAATCGCATAACATTATCATTATCATACAAGAAAAAGAGGTTAAATGCAATCTTGGAGTCCAAATTCAATTTAACCGATTTTTTACAAAAATGATATTCAAATATCAAATTTTTTTACATGAAGCGGGATGCATGTACTGAGCTCAGGGCTTAGAAATCTCAGGTGTGCCATATCGTGGTATTTGGGTGCTTTTGGAATTTTTCGTTAGATGGTTTTTCATAGGCACCGACGATTAGCTTAGGGGAAAATTTGTGATGTTTGAAGCCTTGGGAGAGATATTTGGGAATTCCATACCAAATGCGTGAGTTTTGCGATAAAGTTTCCAAAAGCTTCCAATTTAACTATACTATAACTACCTGACACATAAGCCAGAGAAAGAATACAATGTAATAAAAAGGTAGTGATTTCTTTAATGACAGTGGAATGGAATTTCGTAGTTTTAATCCTTTAACAAAAATAGGCCTAGAACCGTCAAGTAATTGAACTTTGGCAGAATAAAATTCGAGCAACGAGTACTTTTGGAGAACTAAAGTTTTTCAGACATAGATATTGCAGTTTTCTTGCGAACTAGCAACTTAAAACTAAAAATATAATTACGAGCATAGGTTAATTATATCACTAAAATAAGTTTTAGGAGTTTGTTTTAATGTTGTGTTCAATTTATACTTATTATTAAGAAAACATGAGCTTAGAAAAACATAATAATTGAATATTCAATTCTTATAAGCCGGTGTTAAGCCTATGAATTCTTAATAATAAGAATAAATTGAAGACACCATTAAAACAAACAAACATAAATATGTAAAACTGAACCCAGTTTACAAAGCTTCTCATTCTCAACGAAAAGAAACTTTACAACAACAAATCTACATAACATAAATTAATAGAGACAGAATGCCTCAATTGTGTTGTTAGTGTAGAAAAGAGGCAAAATGAATTAAGCAAGGAAACAAATACAAGCAGGATAGCCTAGTGGTTAAGGCAACTGCAGTTTCATCGTGTCATTCGACGTTCGAATTTCGGTGAAACCTTTGATAACAATAGGAAATTACTTGACGATGATTAATTGGCGGTTTTCGAAATTGTACCATGGCAATATGCCAGTAAATGTTTCTTTCTTTTCAGTTTCTCTTAGAAAAACATAATAATTTAATATTCAATTATTATTAGCCGGTGTTAAGCTCATGAATTCTTAATAATAACCTTTAGTAGATTTGGTGAACTATCATTAAAATCAATGTAGTTGAGAAATTTTACACAAAGAAGGCTGTGGCTGACAGAATCAAACGCTTTGGATAAATCGAATAGGCACAAAATTGTTAAGCAACCATGGTCGAACTCCTGGCGTATATCGTCTATTACTTTAGTAATGGCTATTGAGCAAGGATGGCATGCTCTAAAATCAGACTGAAAATTTGCATATTATGTTTCTCAACGAACGCGGATATTTGTTGCGCCATAAGTAACTTAAATACCTTCTACAACAGGGTAAGTTATACATATGGTTCTAAAGTCGGAAGACTCCCAAGCACCTGATTTTAACGAAGAGGAGTAACCATATATATCTATTTCTAAGCGGAGGGGAAAATGGCTGTAGTAAAAGAATGGTTCATAATATGTGTAATATGACTTAAAATATTAGGTAGCATCCGTTTAGTAAATTTAACTTGGATCGGTACCAGATGCATTCGCGTTAATGGCGTAAACACATTCCCTTCAAAAAACGCGAGTACTCCATAAGTAATGTAAGGAATACTCCTTTGGGAGTATAGGAGTATTCCAAAACTAATCTGTATTCATACAAAAAATGTGCTCCAATTAACATTGCGATGTCCTAGGAGAGGAGTAGGTGATCCCAATCTCGCTTTGTTTGTGAGTATTCCATAGAGTACATACGTGAGAGTACTTTCCAAAGTACTTTCACTGTAGTACTCCATGGAGTACCCACAGAGGATCATATGCGAAAGTAGTAAAGAGGAATTGTGTCGGAAAGAATTATCGGAGTGAATTTAATTTAAAATGAAAGTAAATGAAGAGGGGCAATACAACTTTTATATTTTTTGCTACGAATATCCTTATGTTATTTAGAATTTGTATGTATACATAAAACCAGTGCGCGGTTGCATTTTATCAGAGTTGCCATAGTAAAATATTATTATCAGTTATTTGTATGCAATATTTTACTTTCGGCAACTCTGTTCGATCGTCATGGTGTCGTGATCACGGTCGTTAAAAAACGAGCAATGATCGGCTGATGGTGGTCCGCAAACGCATTGCAAAGGAGTATTGTTAGAGTACTCCAACATGAAGAAAATGGAACACGTAATCCAACAATTTTTGCACGGTTACCATCGGCTTTTATGTAACTTTCAGGAAAGCTAAAGAATCAAAACTTTAAAGTTGTTTCTCAGTCCAAAGAGAATAAAATTCCTAATACGAAAGCTTCCTCTAGGGGGTGCACGGATCGAGGAATTTAGTAAATCGTACATCAGGAATATTGGGAGTGAAAATAGTGTACATCGTAAAAAAAAATAATAAGATTTTTAAAAAATCAAATAACATACCAATGTCGCTTAAGAAAAAGTTACCTTGTAGAAAACTTGTATTAAGGCATGATTGCTGGGATGTACAACACTTTAGTATTCAAAAAAAATAATTTTCAAATAGTTCTTCTATATTAATTCAAGTTAAAAAGACAAAATGTTAAAACTATAATTATGTCATGCCAATCAGCATACACATACATGCACATATAAGTATTAAAATTTTTCATTTATTATGCATATATATTTATCTATCTTACCCCAATGCAATCATAACAATAATAGTTAATCTAAATATGTCACATTACTGAGAAACTTCAACTTTTCCAAAACTAATAATAAATAAAGAGATGTGCTGTTCTATTTTTCTTACTTATAAAATTACAAAAGTTTTCACCTAAACAAAAATTTTTTGTATAGTAGGTGTCAGTAAATTTGAACGAAGGTTATTCCACAAAGATTGGAAAACAAATTTGCCGCACAAGCAACAACAAATCAACAACTGTCCAAAAACTATAAATAGGCCACCTTTAGAGCTTTGAAAATTGGCAAAAAACATCACATAGGTACACATACAGGCGTACTTTCACACTAATACAGATAAATAGTTTTGTAGTCATAACTCTGGCAACACCTGCCAACCTCAGAGGTGACAAATATAATAACAACAGGCGAAGTAGCAGCCGTAATAGCGATAACAAACAATAGCTGCCACCACTAAAATTTCGACTTATGTATGCGCATAGTTAGTTGAAACAAGAAAATCAGCAAACTGCTAAAAAAGAAAAATAAAATCACCAGCATAACCTAGTCAAAGTTTGCTTGTAAATCAGAGCACATTGCAAACGACACAGAGGCTACTAATATTTTAACGATCTTGAGCGCTAACAAACACACACACTAGTATGGGTGCATGACCGTCTTAAAGTGTACAGCTTATATAAGGCTTATTTTTTTTCGAAGTTCAGAACCCGATGACAATGCAATAAACAACAAGTACGGAGGGGACTGTTTCATCTGTGCCGCAGACTTCATACCTTTCATGAATGGGGCTGAACAATAATCTTATCCAGTTCGTAATCTCCAAGTAATGGTATATGTAAGATAAGAAATACATAGAGAACAGATGTACATACCTAAATGATTTTTAAGAAAAAAAATAAAAAATGGCAAAAAACCCCCTTATCTGAACGATCGGTTGTATGGGATATATATTATATATAGCTCCGATCGAAATAACTTTTACAGGAAATCTTCTGTGATATTAGAATAAATATCACCAAGTTTAACGTTTTTATATTGGAAATTAAGGGAGAAATGGCCAAAAATCCTTCTATCTGAACGATCGGTTGTATGGGATAGGTATATACTATATACATATAGCTCCGGTCAAAGTGATTTTTTCAGGAAATCTTCTATGATATTAGAATAAATATCACCAAGTTTAACGTTTTTATATTGGAAATTAAGGGAGAAATGGCTAAAAATCTTTCTATCTGAACGATCGGTTGTATGGTATATATACTATATATAGCTCCGATCAAAGTGATTTTTTTCACGATATCTTCTATGATGTATTAGAATATATATCACCTAGTTTCACGTATATATTTTCTAAATTGCGGCAGGAATGACCAAAATCGTCTTATCTGAACGATCGCTTGTATGGGAGATATATGTTTTAGTGGTCCGATCCTACCGGATCCGACAAATGTCTAATATAATACAAAAATACATCTTTGTGCCAAATTTTATTGAGATATCTCAAAATTTGAGGGACTAGTTTGCGTTCAAACAGACAGACGGACGGACGGACAGACGGACATGGCTATATCAACTCAGTTCGTCGCCCTGATCAATTCGGTGTACTTAATGGTGAGTCTATCTTCTATATTTCTCAACGTTACAAACATCGGGCCAAAGTTAATATACCATTTCATTTTCATGAATGTTATAATAATTTAAAAAACCCGTGGTCCAATTTGGCTCATATTTAGAACAACATACAGTGCGATAGAAGTGACATCAAAATACTTTGGAGTTAGATGAGGGACAAGCGTACATGGCGCTGAGTCGAGTAAAGTCTTTGAAAGGATTATGTATTGAAGACTTAGATTGAAACAAATTGTCAGGAAAGATTCCTTGTAAAAATGACTAATTAAATGAACTAAGTATAATGAGAAATAATAGGCAGTTAATTAAAAACTAAAAACTTGAAAATAAAATAATTTAAACGGTTTTATTTAAAATAATACTTACATTAAGTCATAATTATACTAAAAGCTAGAAAATAATTATGTAGGTCCTAGGTGCTACTCATCACACACCTCATCGATTTTATTTAATTCTCTAATCAACGCTCTAAATTGATGAGGAGTGTGATGTGTACCTAGAACCTACCTAATTATTTTCTAGCTTTTAGTTTTATTATTACTTAATGTAAGTATTATTTTCTATAAAACCGTTTAAATTGCCTATTTTTTTATTTTTTTTTTCGTACCCTTCGCACCAAACAAATATGCCTCAAACGTTTACCACTATTTCTTTGCAGCTCAAGACAATGTTAACAGGCCCAAACAACTAAAAACTTGCTCCACTATTTAGTGTGAATCCATTGTGCAATAAACCCACCTGATTTTAGTGCAGGGTTTATTTAAGAGTATATCCGTACTCTCTTTTATTAGAGTCACATAAGCTTCTATTGCCTTCCATTACCTTGCAACCCACTCGCTGTCAATGGTGGAATTAGACTTTTGTTTATAAGTTACTTCCTCTTTTGTATAAAAAAATAAGCGAGATGTGTATAAGCACAGTAATTTTTAGTGACTTAGAAAGTTAGGTAAGGTTAGGTTGAACTGGCCGGTCAATTAAGACCACACACAGACAGAATTTGTTTGACGACCAAACGGAAGAATCCCAATCAGGTGCCAGGACTTATGTTATAGTATAACTCTTTAAAAATAAGCAGCAGAAGTTTTCTAGGACCCTGCTTAATTGCCGCTTCTATTTCTGGAAACTCTAAGGCCCCTTATAGCTGGAGCTTTAACCTGGGAAGCGCAGGACATAAACACAGAACGTGCTCAACCGTTCCTTCCTACAGTTCACACTTCTTATATTTGCTGTAACTGACAAGGCCTAACTTAAAAACATGTGAGCCAGAAGGCAGCGTCCAGTTAGTATGCCAATAATAACCCTTATGTATTCTCTTTTCAGAAATATGAGCCACTTTATGAGTGTAATATCATAGGTTTCGGACATGATCTTAGAAATTTTGTAGCCTCGAACTTTTGTCCTGTCTTTCCTGCCTAATGAATCATATGTAACTCCTGTCTCTTTTTTATTTCTATCAAACGGATTGGGACGTCTACCGTCGATTCATCGATTGTTGTACCCTCTTTTGCTCAAGCAGCATAGTGCTGATTTTATTCGAGGGTGGTCCTACCATCTGTTGTACTCGTTTCAGCCTTATAATTGTTCTTCGCTAACTAGGGGTTCCACCAAACCAATACCCCTTCGCTTGGTATCAGCGTGGCCACCATTTCTTAGCCCTGAACGAAGTTCTTAAGAATTTTCTTACCCGAACTTTCTTCACTTTAGTCGCTACATTCAAATATATTGGTCAGAAAAGGAAAGGAAAGAAGAGAAAAGATTTTTTATAGGCGAGATGTCGACGAGCTATGGACGAGTTGTAGACTAGTTATCGAATTATATCAAAAATGTGTCTATTTTTTATAGAAAATTCACCGATTTTTTACCGAATAGTTTTCGATTTGGTATCGAAAGGTTATCGATTACTTCTCGAAAAGTTATCGATATTTTATTACGAATGTCACCGATTATTACGAAATAGTTGTCGATTTGTTATCGACTTAATACCGAAAAGCTATCAATTACTTGTCGAAAAGTTATGGATATGTTATCAAAAAGTTCTCGATTTGCCAACAGAGTATTACTCATTTATTGGCTACGTGTTGTCGATTTTTAATGCCGATACCGATAAAATCCATCACAAATCTCTAACCCATCGATAACCAGCTCATCGGAAACCAATAAAGCACCGATGTCTCGCCGAAGCTCTTCACCAAGAGGCCGAAACTATTTGTTTCTGTTAAAGTTTTCCTGTTGTCGTTCAACGTCAAACGCTAGAGGAGCACTAGTTAATTTAATAACATCAATCTCTAGACGTACACTTGTCGGTTTACACATCGAACTTCACGAGTGCTTGGTACTCACGCTTTTTTTTGTTGGGTGAAACCTAAACTCGCGCATACGCCGATACAAACAACTTTTAGTTTGCCACTATGCAAATCTACGACATCGTAAACTTGCAACATATTCCCTCATAATAAACAATCTGTAACAACTTTTCGTGCAACAAAAATGAGTTACGAGTTGAATTGTGAACAACATAAAATAGCGTTCATAAATTTTATCAAGCAATACACATAATCTAGAAGTAAAGTAGTATGATTAAGAGGAAGCTGTAAAAAAATGGTGGTACTACGTTTACAGTTGATTGGGTTCTTGCCTTCAAACGCGAAGTTCTTAAAACTTTCCACGGCTCTCAGCAGAAGTCAATATCCTCTCTTTGTGTACTTCTTCTATGGATCTGGAAAGAAAACTCCGCCGTCGATTTATACAAATTATAGATGAGTCATGCCATATTTAAGATTAGAGTTTTTTTTTTTTTTTCAGTGAAGCATACGACTATAAATATGAAGCAAGTTTTAACCCCAATCGAAAAGTTTTGCATATGCATAGAGACATATCTATTCTTCATGCTTCACTGGGTAATAAAAAAATATTTTCATACGTGCGCTCCCATTCGAAGCTGCTGACTATGATTGATGAAGCAAGAAATAGCGTAAGAAATATGAGTAGCGAAAATATTCTTAAACAAAACATGTAGCTAACAAGTTTTGCAGCTTGTCACTTCTAACTCAAAACAAAAACTCAGAAAACGTAAATGGGACGCGAAGCTATTTAGCGGTAAATATTCATGGAGCATATACGTGAAATAGTGTAATGTCAGTAACGAGTGGTGCACATAAATGTTGAGTCGCATCCGGGTTTCTTATAGTAAGCATTTCATAGGCATATTAGGAGGGTATTTTGAAATGGGTCTAAAGAAGCCAAGTATTGGTGGCTCCAAAATAGCGTTAAAAAAGTTTCAAACATAACAATAGAACGACTGCAACTGACCGCAATAATAATAACTACGATTTCAAATTTATCTTAAAATTCGGTTACCATTTCTTCTTTATATTAACATGCAGCTTGTTTTAAATTTGATTTCAAATTTTCCTTAAAACTCCCCAACGACTTCGTATTCGCCTATCATATTTTATCAGCCCTCCAACAAGTTTATTTCAATTCAATGCGTTAAAAAGCTACCATCAAACGTTGCTAGAGTAATAAGCAACCGAGCTTTCGGCAGATATGCCTGAGATTTGCCAACCGACATTGCAGCAAACTCGCGTTCATAACTTTCCGTAAATTCTTTAACAAAGTGGTATTTGCAAAAAGCTTCATCGCAAAATTTGCTTTTGGATTTCATTGCAAATTTCATTAGATCAAAAATGTGCCTGAAATCGCTATAACGGTATAATTCATTCAAAATTTCGCCAAGAACTTCGACTGCAGATTTGATTTCAATTTCAATTTTTTAATTATATGCTGTACATAAAACTCGTCATTCGCCGGCGACATTCGTAACCGAACTTTCTTTCGCCATTTTGTACGCCTACAATTCGTCAACGTATTTGACCGAATGACTTTTTGCCTTTCGTATTTGAAAATTTTTGTCGTTAGCTTAGTTTTCAAATTTTATTGGCAAGTTTTCAGCATTTTCGCTTTGACCTCTTTTCGCCAGTTTGAATTTCATTTCATTTTTCATAGACCAAAAATGTTCCTCAAATTTGCTACAAATTTCGCCACAAAATTTTACTACAAATTTGATTTCGTTTCCCTTGTCTCAAGGATATGCTTTAAAAGTCTTCATCGAAATTGTACATCACATGTCTATTTCAAAATTCGCTAGCGAAATTCGTTATAGAATTTTCTGCCACCCAAATTAGGCCTGCAATTCGTAAGCCATTTTTGACAGAAAATTCGCATTCATTTTTTTTTTGTTATCTGTGTTTGAAAAATTTTGTTCCTATATTTGCTTTCACATTTCTTTCCAGTTTTATTCGCTCTAAAGTTTCCAGTGTTTCTACTGCTTTGATTGCGGCTATGACTTCCGCCTTAAAAATATTGCAGTGCTCTGGCAGCTTTTAGGATCTGGTTATTTCCGGACCAGCACAGTTTAGCGCAGACCCTACTCCTTCCACTACTTTGGAATCATCGGTGTACGCACGTATCGCTTCGTCCGCCATTTGGGCATTCTTGTGCGAATATTCATCCCATTGTGGCTTTAAGAGCCCTTTGGAGCCGCAGATAGTAAATCAGGTATTATTTTCGTCCGGTAGTTCAGGACGCTATATTACTATAGCGGTCTGGTCTGCACTCAAGCTGCACCGAGGCACTGAGTTTCGTTGTATTCGCCCGATAGCATGCCTTATACTATTTTCACACAGACGGCTTATTGAATAATAAAGGCAATTTTCTACATTAAGACGCTTATTGAGCTCAATCTTCCCTACAAAATTCGAATCTATTATTATTTCATTAGTAGCTAATCGAATGCCTAATGAAGTCAAAAGCACAATGCAACTCTGCTGGCAGCTTTCCGCTTCCGTTTCCGTTTCTTAGTTTTTGGTGTGTTCAGTGCTTAAAAATGTCATTTGTCAAAGCAAATGTCGTTGTCTGCATGGCGGAACGATACAAGGTGGCCGCATCGAACAGCTGATTATAACTTTTTTTATTTGATTTGATACATCAATTACCGGCACAGTACGATTTTGACATTTGTCCATCGAATTTACAAGTACATGGAATTTTTTTTTGTTTGTAGGTATGTCACCATGCTCCCACCTTGTATCGTTCCGCCATGGTTGTCTGTCTCATTCTTCATACTAATCGAGCAGTTACTTCTGTGTGAAAGCAAAAAATTTACGATTTCATTAGCAGGTGAAATGAGATCATTAAGTTTCTGTGTGAAAATAGTATTAGATTCGCTAATTGAAATTGGCAGCAATTTAGCAATCATAACTTTCCGTTAGTTCGCTAACAAATTCTAATTGCAAACAGCTTCGTCACAAAAATCGCTGCCGAATTTCGTTTCAATATCCTTAGATGTGCCTAAAATTCATGAAAAAGTTCACATTTGCTCAATTTTCCGCCAGGAAATTCGACTAAAAATTTTTTATTTTAATTTCGTTCTCTTAAAATTTGTCTTAGAACTTACAATCACAAGTAGGCAGCCGATTTCAAATTAAAAATTTGTAGCCGAATTTTATTTCGCCAAATTTTATGCACAAAAGTCGTCAAGCGTATTTGACGTTTAAATTCATGTATTTTTTTCATTTATAATTAAAAAGTAAATATGCATTCTCTCAAATATATGCCTTAAAGCTCGTAATCGTAAATCGACCGCCCATTTTTATTTGAAAACTCGCCAACGAATTCTTAACCAAATTTTTCTCGCCCGATAATATGCCTAAACTTAGCCAACCATATTTTATAGAAAAATTGCACTCATGCATTTTTGTCAGATCGTCAATTTATTTGTATTTGAAATGTTTCGTCCTAATATTTGCTTTCAAATTTAATTTCGCAAACGTAATTCGCCAACGAATATTTGCCCGCCTGATAATATTTTAAAAATTCGCCGACAGTATTTCTTTTTCTTTCGCTCTAATATTTGCTTTCGAACTCCTTACTGAAAGTCGATAGAGCATTTTTATTTTCGCGATAGCAAGCCAATTTCGCCAATGAAACAAATTCGATTTTGCTGAAAAGTGTGTCTTAAAATTTTCTTAAGGGTTCGCCTTCCATCAAATTTCAGTTTCGTTTTATTATTTCGCACTCCCTAACTAATTCACATTGGCCATTGACTTTTACTCATTCTTGTATTTTCTTTCGTCTTTTCTTTCTGATTTTTCTCTTCCATTTCCATTTCTTGTTAACTTAAAATTCAAATTCTTCGTTTCTTTCTATTTTATTAGGTTTATGTATACTCATTAAATTATCTTTCGGTACTGGAACCGGTTCAAACACACTTTCAATCGTTACATCGCTACTATCAAAGTTTCGCTCTTAGCTTTCCACAACCGTATTGGTTATTCAGAAGGTATTGATGTATTTACGAGAAAGTTTTGCTGGCGTTAACAAAGCATAAACTTTACACCGACATTATGCAGCTTATATCTTGTTGTTGTTTCTGTGTGTGTTGAAATATCTAAAGAATGCTGTTGCATTGCTATTGTGTAGAACGGAAAGTGTTTTGCATACCGGCAAGTTTCTTAATCAACTAAAATTACCTCAGATATACAGGGCGATCCAAAATTGCCTTTCAAAATTTTGCACGCCTGTTCTGGGTACCAAAAAAATCAAAAATATAAAATCAATATTTTGAAGTTTCATGCAACTTTTTCAAAGCCGTAATTTTGGTCGATTGTCACTTTTTATATGTCAGTTGTTGGCACGTTCAAAAACTTCACTATCTAAAGATGAGATAACCAAATATTTCTACAGTTAAAAAATTCTCGCAATCGACAGAGCTGTGATAAGTGAGAAGATTTCATGAGAGCTTTGAGCACCGATACCTAGAAAAATTTGTATGACACTCCAAAAAAGTTTTCCAACATGTATACTGTTCAAGAGCATGAAATGCTATATCATTAAATTTGTCACGAATCTGAAAAGTTTAAGTCCTTAAATTAGAAGACATATACTCACCAATAAATATACCAAAATCATCAGGATGACCATCGGAGTTAAATAATCCAAGTCCGTCTGTCCGCTCGTCTGTTTGAACGAAAACTATAGGTGTATTGTACAGCTGCATTCATGAAAGATATAAAGCCTTCGGCAAAGCCCGTCCTTACTTGTTTTTATTCGTTTTGGTCCCAAAAATACGCGGTTGAGATAACGATATACAGTTTTGGATCACCCTGTCTTTGAGCATGACTAGCTTCGAACTTTCCTGTCACTACTGCTATGCGTTCAAATGAAAAATGCATAAAATATGTTTGTACCTCTTGTTATCCAAATAGCTTGCATTTAAAACTATTTATAAGTGTGAGAAGTTTTAAGCAAAATATTGTTAAAGCTTTTGTGTGGGGAAGTTGTTAAAATTATAAATCTTTTGTTAACTATGCGATGAATAATTTACCAGCAAATGAGAAAATTTGTGTTCATTGGCTGAAAGAATTTATGAACAAAGACTTTGAAAATGTTGTTGTTGTTTTTATATAGTAACTAGCCGTTCACGGTTCAGCTTGGTCCACCCGAAGCAAACACAACATACGACTATTGCGATATAGCCTCGATTTAATCTCGAAAATATTTCAAAAATAGTCAAGAAAATATTGTTAAAACAGTAGCAAAATAATTCGAAAATAACCTCGCAATTGCCCAAACAATGAAGAATATATTAAATCTTAAAAAAAAAGGGGGTGGTGTCATCCCAGAGAACACGTTTTTACGAAATTGTCCCTAAATAATCTTAAAAAGTTCCATAACAAAACTAGAAATGATCCGGCGATAGTTCAAAATATCCAGTATCAATTCTTCCAACTTGATCTTCAAACAGTCTCTAAATTATTTTGAGAACAATCTCCGAAAAAAATTCCGAAACGATTCGAAAATTTTTCTCGAAGAATCTAGAAATAGACCAGAAATGATGCCAGACACAGTTTCAAAATGGCTCAAATAGACCTGAGTTTTACACGAATGGTAACGAAAGTGCTTCTATATGACTTCACAAATAGTACGAAAATGTTTCTAAAAATTTTCAAAAATTATAAATACTCTTGCAGTAATTGAAATATAGAGCCAAACCGACCTTGAAAAATCAAGTGGAAGCCGTTAACAGATCCTCTAATAGCATCGACATAATCCGGAAATGGTTCAGATCTTGAAATTGTTCTGTAACTATCTCGAAAATTTAATACTATTTCAAAATTATTTAGACCGAAATCGATATGAATCATAAAAAAATACAAATGAAACTTGTGATGGCCAGATATTGCCTTGGTGGCTTAATCACACCATAACGTCTGAACTAATTCACTGACAATTACATTATACTTCAGTATGATCTACTTCGCATATTTTTTTAAAGGCGGAATGATGACAAAAACAATCACGAAAATATTCTGAAATTATATACAAGAGAAATTCTGAAAAGTTTCTTAAAAAATATTTAGATTATCCGTATTGAACTTAAAATGTTCCCAAATCAGTCTGGAAACAATCTCGAAATAGATTGAGAAACATACCTAAATAAATGGCCCCGAAATAGTACAGATCCAGAAAAATGTCGAGAGTGGTAATTCAAACAATTGCGAAATGATCCCGAAATAGCTCTCAAATAATCCTTAATCATAGAGATTGGGTGGCGCCAATACTAAATATTCCGATTTGAGGGAAGAATTGTTTAAATGCAAGCTGTAGTCATTTATAGCCAATTCACTATTCAAGACCGAAGAATTCCTCAAAAACCGTTTCGTTCCTCAATGTGTAACCGTTTCAAACCGTTTCATTTTCAAACTCGAAACGCATATCTTAACCGCCTTAGAGCGTTTCCCACTTCAGACGAAAAAAAAACTGTCTAAAATCCTCTCGCTCTGCAAAAATAAATCGAAGCCATTTCATTTGTCACGGACAGAAACACCACTTACACTAGCTTCCATTAATACAGGCCTTTCCTTTTTATCTCTTCAAACTTTGATATAAATGAAAGCAAAACCGCTATAAATCTACTTATTCTTCTAAATGAAACCACACGCACCGTCCTTAAAAATTCTTTGATTTTTTGAAGCCTCACTGTAGCAGGCCTCTTGTCGTTGGTGTCAGGGCTTAGCCAAACTCCATGGTGCCTGACTATTGGGCCGAGCGCCTTAGGGCTTGCATCTATGCCGCTTCGCTTCATAAGAGGGCGGCGGGATATCGGTGACCAAGAACTTCCAACGGACCGTGCCTATTGAATTATTTGAGCCAGGGGTATTTTCGGCTGTCCGGGGCCTCCCAGATACCTCGTCGAGTCCGGCGGTCTTACCACAGCAAAGGGCACAATTCAGGCGGACGTTTTTTATCCCATTTTCAATATTTGACCGCTGAGCACACCTTTTTGGCCAGACACGGCCAAGATGAACTCAAAAAATTTAAAACAAATTTGAAAACCTAAATTCAGCATTCTTGCGGAGTAGATCTAAGAGTGGCTTAGCGATTTTAGAAAAAGAAGGGACGAATTTTCGAAATTATGAAAACAAACCAATACAAGAGCGGAGCTTTTTATGAGTTTTCGGGACTGGGTAATTCGCAATTGCCTTAATATGGATCCCCGAAGGCTGTACTCCTGAATGAGTAACTTGATAGCCCAAATACTCAATGACGTTGTAGCAAAATTTGTACTTCCTATGCTTAAGTTCCAAATTTTTTTCATAAGTCCTCCTTTACGTAGGATCTTAATATGACTTTCAAGATCACTTGACGCTATTAATATGTCATCAATATACACAATGATTTCTTTTGTATCAATTAGGTCTCGGAAGATGTTATAGAAAAATCTCTGAAAATTAGCCGGTGCATTCTTTAACCCAAATGGCATTCTAATGCACTCGAATTGCCCATGTGGTGTGACAAAAGATGTTAATGGAATAGATCCCTCATCCATTGCTAACAGATTGAATCCATCTTTCAAGTCCAAGGTAGTGAACCACTTTTTCCCCCACATATAATCTATACAATCGTCTATTAGGGGCAATGGAAAATTGTCGCGTACTGTTTTCTTATTCAAAGCTCTATAATTGATGCACATACGAGTTTCGCCACTCTTTTTTTTTACCAGGACAATCGCAGAAACATAAGGGGAGTTACTAGGTCGTATAATTTCGCGTTTCATTAAATCATCAGTGATCTTTTGTACCTCTTCCCTATCCTTAAACGATAATCGTCTTGGCAAAGAATAGAAAGTTATATCATCCGTTGTACGTATTGTCATTTTATAGTTATATGGTTTTTTTTTTCAATTGATGTAGGCGATAAATATTCACTAGACAACACTTCCATTACTACCCCTCTTTCTCGTTTAGCCAAACTGGGCCCTATATCTATTTCCGACTGAAAAGCACTCTCACACTCATCTATTGCTCCTATCTCTTTCACAGCTGAATCAAACAAATCCGTCATATCATAGGGGTAATTACCCATTTCTTTTGAGTCCTGCTTATTATGATCACATCTGTCATATACTTCACTTAATGTAGGCTTCTTACCATCTAATTTAACACTTAAGTCACCATCAACAAATTTATTAATAATCGAATGAGATATATGTTTTTTCGGATCTTCTTTATTTAATTCAGTATTTCTAAAAGGTACCTTTTGTTTTACGTTTTTATTAAATTCATTTGATATTTCATTTAATTGTATTAAGTGAATGTTAAATTTTTGCAAAAAATCTCGACCAAGAATTAATGGAAGAGTTAAATTTCATCTGGAACTATTATTACATTAATATTTCCAATTAATTTACGAAAATAAATTGCACACAATGCTGTGCCAAAAGAATATATCCTTCTTTTACCAACGCCAACGAATTGTGTAGGCTTTGCCCGAAATGACAGCTTAACAAATTTTTCAGCAACTGATCTTTGCATAAGGCTAATAGAACTACCGGAATCGAAAAGAGAGATGATATTTGTAAAACCTGTACATCTGTTTCGATTTTATCGTAAAAGGCCACACTTACCTCTTGCTGAGATTCTAAAAGAACATAGTCATCCATGGATACGGCTGCAACTTGAGATGTTTGGGTTTTCATCTTTGGGCAATCGCGATGCATATGTCCTAGTTGGTGGCAAATAAAACATGACCCGGCTGGGCGTTGCTGCTTTGGGCCGGCACTCTGATAATGCCCGAATCGCGAGCAGTTGAAACAACGTCCAGTAGTGTTTGCGTTTCCTGCGGAATTTGATACCTCTGTGCTCAAAGTAAGAATGGGAAGGAAAAGACGATGGCGTCGCAAGCTGTGGAAGAAGAAATCGTGAGAGCGATGATAGTGTGCAGTTAGTGTGCTCGGTAAAGGAGCAGAAATTCTGAGGAGGCGTGCTTGAGCTGCAGTCGCGTGAATATAATTATTGATGGTCAGACGGCAACTATAATCTCACACGGTACTTTATAAAGAAGTGTTCTGGAATGCAAAGGAGCATTGACAAAACTTCACTCAGGCCGTACCATAAACCTTCCCTATTTCCCAAGAGGACGAAGTTATTCTATAACATAAATTCTGGCACCTGAATAGGGCTCTTCCGTTTGGTCATCAAACAAATTTTGATAATACTATGGACACATTCAGTCTATATGTGATCTTTGTTAATAGCTCAATTAAACATACCATACCGTTAGAAACGTTTAAAATTTTCAAAACCGAAATCGTAACCATTTCATACCACATATGTTTTCAAAAAAGCATCCCAACCAGTAAACATAATTTTTCAAGCCTTCAGCGTTCTTCAAAACTTACTTACTTACTTAATTGGCGCTTAACCGTCTAAACGGTTATGGCCGTCCAACCAGGCGCGCCAGTCGCTCCTTCGCTTCGCCAACCGGCGCCAATTGGGAGTTTAAATCGTTTTCCACCTGGTCCTTCCACGGAGTGGGGGCCGCCCTCTACCTCTGCTTCCATAGGCGGGTTCCGATAGAAACACTTTCTTGGCCGGAGCATCATCATTCATTCGCATAACATGGCCTAGCCAGCGCAGCCGCTGCGTTTTAATTCGCTGGACTATGTTGATGTCTGCGTATAGCTCGTACAGCTCATCATTAAATCTTCTTCGGTACTCGCCACCGCCAACGCGTTCTTCAAAACTAAGGCCTCTTAAAAAACTGTAACTATTTGCAAACGATTCATTCCTTAAAGCCTAAATTAGAACCGTAATCATAACAACTTGAAACCGGTTCATAGTTCAAAACCAAAATTATTACCCTAGTATCGAGTTCTTCAACAAACTAAGGCCAACGCGGACACCTTCCGCATTTTATGATCTCTCCGTCATCTTCAGATGCCATCAGTTTGACAGTATCTTCCTCAACTTGTTCAAAAAGCTTTTTAAAGCTAGCTGATCCAGTTTTTCAGAGCCAATTGCGCTGCAGTATGTTTAAGAGTACTGAATGCTGTTTTTGAATCTGCGAGCCACCTATTGTGAATTCTTTATATTCTAAAGCTCATTCTATATAAATAACAACAATAAGTATGGCACGGAAACTTGTCGCTGTTGCTTTTCAAGTTTCATTACTATCAATTATGATTGAGCTGTTTTATCTATTTGCCACTTACATAGATGACCCAACAACCAATATGCCATCTAACTCATTGTAGAAATAATCCTCTTATATTCCGTTATAAAATAGGTAACCGTAAATTTCGGCTATATACAATAGTTTCAAAAAGCAAACAATGCTTAAACGCAATTTGATTATTCAACACCTAAGTGCATTTTATTGCAAATCTTATTAACAATAACGCATGCGAGCATTGGCCAAAAGCTTTACAAAAGTCAATTTTTTACCACAACATAGGTTTAACTTATCACCAAACAAACATACATACATACACACACACACACAAATAACTTTCCAGCGACCACAATATTAACTCGCACCACCGCAGTGCTGTGCTATAGTGAAAAGTTTGAAAGCCAAATAAGCTCAAACCCATGCAGTACTATTTATAAATAGGTAACATAAGGTCAACTGACGTTATGACTACTTCAAATGAGCATAAGTTCAGTTGAAGTTGTGACCGTGTGACATAATTACAACGTCAAATTTCCAATAGCTACAATATTAACGATATTGACATTATCAGTCACCGCTTTTCTGAAATGATCATTAAGTCAATGCATATTTTCTTAAGTGGTCATAAGGTTAATTATTTTGTTCCACTACCTAGTGAAATTTCAATCACTGATGAGCTTACAGGTACATTTTATTATATTCTCTGTATATCGCGTTCTAAGTGGTATATTATGCCAACTTGGATGACGTCTCAAAAATGCCCTACTTCAGAAAACTTTTGGAAAACATCTTATTTCAAACTTTTATAAGGAAACCCCTATATAAAGGTTCAATTGAGGAATAGGCCATTTCAAATTCTCTTTCAAAAATGTGCTAATTGAACATAAATTGAATACATTTGACATTTTGTAGGCCACGTATTAACAAACATTCTAAAATAGAGCTTTCTTCAACCGAATTCTGAGATAAGGCGCCTTGAAATAAATTTTCAAATAAGGTGTTTTCAAAAGTTTTCTAAGATAGAGCGTTTTTGTACCTGCAGCTTATATACGGTTATATTTCACTTAAGTTAAATGAATAAATGTATGTTGATTTAAGCTCCTAAAAGATTATAAACCATGCTTCTCTTCCAATTTGCGCCGTGCTCCTTTAAACTTTTCCTACAGATTGGCGGGACGTGACCTACTTCTTTTATATCGGCTTCAAATGGCATCTGCAAGGCAGATGAGTTTTCACTGAGAGGTTTTCATGGCAGAAATGCACTCGGAGCGCATGCCAAGTCACTGCCGAAGGGCAATCACACTTTGAAAATTGTTCTTCTAATCGAAAAAACTTAATTCTAAAATTTTGATGTTGCTTTCCCCGTGCGTTAACTCAGGACTTTCCGTGAGATAGGCGGAACACGCTCCAACCTTTGAGTGTAAGCGTTTTTAAATTTAGGAATATGAGTTTATTAGAATTCAAATATGAAAATAGACTCTGAAGAAATAAAAAATGGATTGAAAATTAGTCTGCCAGGGATTTCTTTTAAACAATGTTCGAGTAAAAGTTAGGAGAAAATTTGAAATTCAAAAGTTTTGGACTGTGGTGCTTCCCAACATTTTCATGTTTTATTTACATTATATCACGATTTTGAAAAGCTTGAACTTCTCGCTGAGGCATCTAATGTACTACAACCATCTGTATATGGGGTATTCCATCCCATTTTGACCAATTTTGAACCCGACCCCTTTAGAATTGGCTGAAAGTTTTTCTTCTTTTTCTAGCTTATGAAAGACCTTTTTCAGAATTTTTTCAAATATTTTCATCCAACTCAAAAAAGTTATAAATTAAAAAAAAAACTCCGTTTTTGTTTTCAAAATGCTATAACTTTTTCAAAAATTGACCGTTTGGGATCTTTTTTTTCTAAAAATTTGTTTTTAAATGTACTATTCGGAAAAAATACAAAAAAATTTAAAAATTTTTTTTTTTTTAATTTTTTAGTTTTTCGAGATTTTTCGAATTTCGCCATTTTTTTTTTTTTTTTCTCATAAAAAACATCAATCAATTCTGCAATCATCCCCACTAATCCCGGAGTGGGCCGATTTTTTATTTTTTTTTTTTATTTAATTGAAAAAAAAATTTCAAAAATAAATTTTTTTTTATCAATTTTATTTATATAACAAAAAAATGTAAGAAAATGATTTTTAAGTATTCTTTTCTTTATATATTATGGTAATCTACGATTAAAATAACCAGTATCAATGACTGACACAGTAAACATGTAAGATTACCATAATATATAAAGAAAAGAATACTTGAAAATCATTTTCTTACATTTTTTTGTTATATAAATAAAATTGATAAAAAATATAAAAAAAATCGGCCCACTCCGGGATTAGTGGGGATGATTGTAGAGTTGATTGAAGTTTTTTATGAGAAAAAAAATGGCGAAATTCGAAAAATCTCGAAAAACAGAAAGATTAAAAAAAAAAATTTCAAAATTTGTTTGTATTTTTTGCGAAAAGTACATTTAAAAACAAATTTAAAAAGAAAACAGATCCCAAACTGTCATTTTTTGAAAAAGTTATAGCATTTTGAAAACAAAAACGGTGTTTTTTTAAAAATTCATAACTTTTTTTGAGTTGGCTGAAAAAATTTGAAAAAATTCTGAAAAACGTTTTCTTAAGCTAGAAAAAGAAGAAAAACTTTCAGCCAATTCTAAAGGGGTCGGGTTCAAAATTGGTCGAAATGTGATGGAATACTCCATATACAAACTGGTATACACACGTAGCAGACGCTCTTCTATTCGAAAATATTTCCGTCTGGGTTTGGAAAATGGGGTGTCCCTCATTATAATGTTAATCATGCTTTTTCCTATCACCCATTTTTTTCTTCCTATTCATCTCCCTTGTACTCCTTCTCCTGTTTTTTCACCATCCTTGACTTTCTTTTTTACGAACCAATGAGAAATGTTACGTATACGCAGCGGTAGTCTTCTATATGGATATGTTGGCGAGGTGCATCGCACTCACCTTTGCTGTGGCTCATTATTATAAATGATGCCTTAGCAAAAATCGACAGCAAACAATGGCGTACGCTGACAATGTAGCAATCCTGAGTACGGTGCACGTCTCTATACTATGGTGGGAAGCTCTTGGTAAGAACTACAATCTCACAAGTCTACAAAATGTTCAGAGCACTTTGTGCGTTGGTTCCACCGGAGTCCGTCACTACTTTCTCACTGCAGTTATATATTACATCTTAAGTCTGATTCTGATAGAGATACTATGCACATCGGCAGAAGCCGCCCTGAGATTCGGGGAATCTGGCTGCGGGAAAGATACTCAACACTATCCTTCCAAGTGGCAATAATTGGAAGAGGAGTTCGATTACATCTGAAAACGGCATACGTGTCTACAACACCGGATCCAGTATGGAGCCAGCTGAGGGAATGGAATATACCCGAATTCTCTAGGAATTTTTGTGTCGTTCAAACTGACTTCATGTTGTAGTATGTTTTAGGTAGAAATACTCGCGATATGCCAAGCCTGCAAAACAATCGAGGTTAAAAAGGCAATAACTTCTCTGTCAGCCAAGCTGAAATATAAGCGCCAGCTGCGTCATACGCCAGCTCTAAGCTTATATGGGCTTGCAAATAATATGGCTGCGTTGACAGAAACTCTATAATTATTCATTGTCTGGGTTCAGGATCATAGTGGAACCGAAATAAATGAAATAGTTGATGAACTGGCAAGCACAGGCTCAGCGGAAGTAAATGGTGGAAAAACCAATGTGGAAGTGAGCATACCCTTACGTGCAACTAAGGAGGGAAATCGAAATTTTTATAAGCGCAATACAACGCTTTATAGCTTAAGAGCTTCCGTAACCCAATTGTCAACCTCACCTACGCCAGGGGAATGATGTCACAAATATGAATCTATTATACACATGTTTAGCAGGCGAGGCTCTGGCGACCCCAAGTTCCTCATGGCGCTAGGGGGTGGGGGCATGATGACCTAGAAGGTTTAATGTGATCATATTAATTGTTGCCGGGATGGCCGGGCTAGTACCTGCAAAGGACCTTCAACATCGATAACACTTCCGAAAGCCTTCGGGAAGTTTCTTCTCGTTAATATAACAACAAATTATGTTGTTGTTGTCGAAATGTGTCACGGGCTGTAAAATATCAAAGGTCACATGACCAGAGTACATTAAAGGAAAAGCAGAGCTAGAGCCGACACGTGAAAACATATACCCGGTCTGCACAGATTATAGAAGATAGTTTTTCCTCATAGAGACCACTGTATAACTTGCAAAAAAGTTACCAAAAAGACTAACATGCATATACTTTGCGCTAACTAGCACACGTCTAAGGGATTTCGGTTGCCTCGCTTGAGAAAATTTCAGTTGGCTATCGCAAAGAAGGATTCCAAATTTTCTTTATAATATTAACAACTCAGGCCGCTTGTAGTATATATCCGAGCATTCAATAGCCTCCTTAGAAAGGAGCTTCTCTGATTGAAGACTTGAAGGGAAACCCCGCTTGGTGTTCGTGCTGAACCTGTTATGCTAGCATCGAGTGTCGTGAGAAACTTCTGTGCTAATATCGAGATTTCGTCTTGGGAAATAAAGCCAACAATATATTTTGGAAATCTAAGTAATCTGCACTTGCAAACTTGTAACGATTAAGAGCCAAATATGATATTCTTTTTGAAGATAACTCAAATATATACCAGAATTGTGGATTAATCAGAATCTAGTTGCAAGCAGCACGGAATGTTTTATGACGAGTTTTTTGGTTTATATATAACCATATAAGTTAACCGATATGAATTCGGTTGTTGCGTAATTAATTTCCACAACTCCATATAAGCCGCATCGTAATAATACAACAACAACTGGAGAATTCCCTCCGCTGACTATTGACTCCAAAGCCCATTAACCGAAGCAATAACTCGTTAACAAATGAAACTGTATAAATGGCAAAAAGTTCGAATAAAATCGTGAAATAATGAAAATGAAACAAGAGCATGTTGGAAATGATGTGGTTGAAAAGCTAGGACAAATATATACACATATATGCATGTATGTATGTGTGAGTATTCATATATAAGTATCGAAAAGTTGCCTACTAAAAACCGTAAAAATCAGCGTCAGCATATCAACGAAAAACTAAAGGCGCTATGAGAACTGCATCAAGCAGTTTTATATGGACAAAGTACATTAGGTGTGTTCTAATTTTGAATGTGAAAGAACGCGCTGTTATTATTAACGGATTGTTTTCAGCATGTTATTGGTTTGTTATCGATGTGTTTTCGACTTTCTGCAAGCAGCCACGGTTATTGAACAGCTATCATTTTATTATCGCAAAATTAAAGGCTATCGATTTGTTATTGAAAAAATATTGATTTGTTTTCAAAAATGTTTCGGTTTTTATATCGAAAAGTTATCGATTTAATATCGCTATATTTTCGAAGTGTTATTGTAATCGATAGCACGTCGCCAGCAAACGATGGCGTCTCGATAAAAAATCGATTAATTTTTTCTATAACAAATCGATAACTTTTCGGTTGCAAATAGAATATAATAAACGTTTTTCATTATAACGGTGTGCAGATAAAGGGCATTACTCAAAATTTAAACTAGACAAATTATATTTCGTCCCGGTCGTATATTTTGAGATAATTTCGGGATTGTATGTATGTGCGACTATTGGGAATCATTGCGAAAGTATTATGTTATCATTTTAAAAGGGCTAGGAAAAATATATTCATGAATATGAAAAGCTATTGGGATGTTATTATTATCGTTATGTTATCTGTTTGATTTCGACTTTCTATCGCTAACAAATCTTTATAAAGATTTATCGATTTTTTCGAAAAAATATCTATTGTTTATCGAAAAAAATTTAGATTTTCTATTAAAAAATATTGTTTTTTTATTTTTTAAAGTATGTCGACATGTAATCGAAAATATATCAATCATAAAAAATATAGGTTATCGGAAATGCATCGACTTTTTGTCGATTTGTTATCGTTTAAATATCGGTTTATTTTCAAAGTATTATTGTTATAGATAATAAATCTAGAGTAAACCGATATATTTTCCATAACAAATCGATAACTTTTCGATAATTTTCGATGTTCACGTTTCTATAAAAAAATACCTTTGTTTAATTACGAACACCCCTCATAAACGTCCACATTCATATCATTCCATTTAGCGGTAGAGAGTTAAATTTATTCGTACAATAGTTCTCGTTAGCCGTAAATTTGGAAAGTTAATTTTACTCTGTGAAAATATACAAAATGCATACAAAATATTTCGCGATACATAGCGAATTCAAAAATATGTCGATATATGAGTTCTTGTTATATAAAATCGGTTCTTTTGGTGCAACAACAGTCACATTTGTGGTTTGGGAATGAATGCGCATTTTAAGTAGGCGGATATCGAGTTGCGGCATTGTGGTCTTTAGGTGAGCAGTCAGCCATAAAAACTTACTCACTGGGAGCCGAGTTCAGTGAAATAATGCGACTATGTGTGTGGGTATTCATTATCACACGCTAATTAACCATGAAATGCTACTAAGTGGCCAACTCAAAGTTTCGATTCGTTCAATTGTGTTGCGTGCATTATTGTTGTGATTTGTTTTATTCAGTGAACAGATATGCGTAGTTATTGTTGTGTGACAGTTCGTGATCATAGGTGAATAGGAGCATGTCAGTGATTAGGATATATACTGAAATGTCAGAATCAGAACGTCGATATAAAGGGAATTCAAGGAAAAATAAAATTTTTTGGCTTCACCTTTGAGATGTTTGTATTAGTTACTTACGTACTCAAGAGCTTCACGAGTATAGATGGAGCTCAATGTGAGTTCCATCAAAAAAAAAAAAAAATTATACAGTTGTATATGTGTTGTTTTTGATGTTGCTGAAACATCAGAATTTTTTATCGAAAGTTTAGGAACATGCAATGTCATTAGAGGGATAAACATACGGTAAGCCGCGGTACTAACAACGACTGTTACAAGAGGGATTTTTTTGACACCTCGAACCTTCGGTCATGTGCACCTTTGTCACTTTCTACGAGAGGAATGCTTTATATTGGAAACGTTCTTAACCCTCTAACCCACAAACTCACTGAAAGATTTACCGGTAGCTAGTGCTAACGAAGTATATATTAATCTTCAAATCTAAGAAACTTGACAACACCAACTTCGCCTATAAATTTATGTGATGGCGTACCCGGGTTCCTTACAGATTTCTTCTTCCTTCGAACTGCAGTCATATTTTTGTATGTTTCAAACAGAGGTCCTTGCGATTTGGCAAGCTTGTTCGAAAAATAAATAAATAAAAATAAATGTAAGGCGCGATAACCTCCGAAGAGATCTAAGGCCGAGCATCACTTCCAATTTGCGTCGTGCTACTCTACTTTTTTCCCTACAAATTGGTCGGACGGGGCCCACATGTTTTATGCCTACTCCGAACGGTATCTGCAAGGCAGATGCGTTTTCATTGAGAGCTTTTCATGGCAGAAATACACCCGGAGCGATTGCCAAACACTGTCGAGGGGCGACCCCGCTTAGAAAAATTTTCTTCTAATTGAAAAACCTTATTTTAAGTTTTGATGTTGCTTTGCCCGGGGTGTGAACCTGGGGCATACGGTGTGGTAGGCGGAGCACGCTCCATCACACCACGGTGGCCGCCAAAATAACTGGCAAGTTATCTCTCTTCTATGATATCTAAGCAGCAATAAAATCACTTACTTAGCCATGCACAAACCATATACCCATAGAATTACAGCGGCCTGCAGCGGCTATTGGGCTATTGTCACGCATTTATGAAATATGGGTATTTCGCATAATGACCACTGCAAAAGTTGTAAACACATAAATTCCAAAAATACCGCTGAACCCTGTCTGCGTAGATGCCTTGCTCTAGCAAGAACACGTCTAAAATCCTTTAGTTACTAGCGTCTCTGAGAAAATCTGGGCAGGTTTTTGAAAAAAGTTTTTTCAAATATTCTTGAATTTATAATAAATGTACCTAATTGTATTATATACCCAGTCCAGCATTCAGTGAGCTCAGACGAGTTTTATTGTATCATGACGGGTTTTCATTAACTACTTGGATGACCTACCTACTATTAACAGAAAGCTCTGAAAGGGTATGTCTTACGGTGAAAGACGCTACGTACTAAATTTGACAACTTTTGTTAAGAGAGTATGGGTCCAAAACTGATTGCGATACCGCAATTTTTATAACCAGCTGTACTTGTACACAGGTTTTATAACTTTGATTGGATAACGGTTGGTTATACAGGTAAAAAGGAACCGAGATAGGGCGTAATCCGCCCCTTTTTTGTTGCTCCTTCCGAAGTACCTTTAATGTCATAAGTCGAACAGAAATGTCGCAATCCGAACGAAATTTGCTATAAACACTTTTTTCGTAGCTACAATTGTATGCAATTTCCACGAGCTTTTGATGAGAATTGTGGACTATCGCCTACTCAAATGCGAAAATAGAGGTTACAAAAGCTAGTGAGCCTAGCACTTAATTTTTCATAGATTGAATGATATGTCAAAGGAAGTAGGAGTTATTCAGAACTGACCTTGCCTCTTACACAGCTTAAATCATATCTATATGCCTGTGCTCTCTTTACCTTTGAGTTGACAGTGATTAGTCACATTTGAATGTAATATTTTAGTCAGGAGAATGAGTTAGGGGAATTAAAAAGGCATCAAAAGTCATGCAGGGTCTTTCAAGTACAGGGTGTATGCAGTACCGGAAGATGCATGGATTGTTGAAGGTCCAGCCTCCAAAATAAAAATATTTGCCAATCATTTTATTCAGCCATACTGCGTAAGACTTTTCCAATCAAATGTGGTACATGCTGCGCAACCGAACCACGTTTCCGCTCTTTAAAGTTTTCATATCTAAAATCACGTCATTTAAGTACTAACTTTGCACTATCTGTTCGTTAAAAAAAGAATTTATATTTTTTTTCTTACCTCAAACATCTTCTATACACCATACACCAACGTGTATCCTGAACTCTCATGGAAATGCAGCATCAATAAGAATAAAACAACTTGATTTGGTCACTGGGGTTTAAATTTTTATACTCAGTTGAGCAGAGCTCACAGAGTATATTAAGTTTGATTGGATAACGGTTGGTTGTACATATATAAAGGAATCGAGATAGATATAGACTTCCATATATCAAGATAATCAGGATCGAAAAAAAATTTGATTGAGCCATGTCCGTCCGTCCGTCCGTCCGTCCGTTAACACGATAACTTGAGTAAATTTTGAGGTATCTTGATGAAATTTGGTATGTAGGTTCCTGAGCACTCATCTCAGATCGCTATTTAAAATGAACGATATCGGACTATAACCACGCCCACTTTTTCGATATCGAAAATTTCGAAAAACCGAAAAAGTGCGATAATTCATTACAAAAGACAGATAAAGCGACGAAACTTGGTAGATGAGTTGAACTTATGACGCAGAATAGAAAATTAGTACAATTTTGGACAATGGGGGTGGCACCGCCCACTTTTAAAAGAAGGTAATTTAAAAGTTTTGCAAGCTGTAATTTGGCAGTCGTTGAAGATATCATGATGAAATTTGGCGGGAACGTTACTCCTATTATTATATGTACGCTTAATAAAAATTAGCAAAATCGGAGAAGGATCACGCCCACTTTAAAAAAAAAAATTTTTTAAAGTAAAATTTTAACAAAAAATTTAATATCTTTACAGTATATAAGTAAATTACGTCAACGTTCAACTCCAGTAATGACGTGGTGCAACAAAATACAAAATAAAAGAAAATTTCAAAATGGGCGTGGCTCCGCCCTTTTTCATTTAATTTGTCTAGGATACTTTTAACGCCATAAGTCGAACAAAATTAACCAATCCTTTTGAAATTTGGTAGGGGCATAGATTTTATGACGTTAACTGTTTTCTGTGAAAACGGGCGGAATCGGTTGATGGCACGCCTAGTTTGTATACACAGTCAACCGTCTGTCCTTCCGCATGGCCGTTAACACGATAATTTGAGCAAAAATCGTCATATCTTTAATGAACTTAGTTCACGTGCTTACTTGAACTCACTTTATCTTGGTATGAAAAATGAACGAAATCCGACTATGACCACGCCCACTTTTTCGATATCGAAAATTACGAAAAATTAAAAAAATGCCATAATTCTATACCAAATACGAAAAAAGGGATGAAACATGGTAAGTTAATTGGATTGTTTTATTGACGCAAAATATAATTTTAGAAAAAAACTTTATAAAATGGTTGTGACACCTACCATATTATGTAGAAGAAAATGAAAAAGCTCTGCAGGGCTAAATAAAAAACCCTTAAAATCTTGGCAGGTATTACATATATAAATAAATTAGCGGTATCCAACAGATAATGTTCTGGGTCACCCTGGTCCACATTTTGGCCGATATCTGGAAAACGCCTTCACATATACAACTACCACCACTCCCTTTTAAAACTCCAATTAATGCCTTTAATTTGATACCCATATCGTACAAACTCATTCTAGAGTCACCCCTGGTCCACCTTTATGGTGATATCACGAAAAGGCGTCCACCTATAGAGCTAAGACCCACGCCCTTTTAAAATACTCATTAACACCTTTCATATGATACCCATATCGCACAAACAAAGTCTAGAGTCACCCCTGGTCCACCTTTATTGCGATACCTCGAAAAGGCGTCCACCTATAGAACTAAGGCCCACTCTCTTTTAAAATACTCATTAACTCCTTTCGTTTGATACCCATATTGCACAAACGAATTCTAGAGTCACCCCTGGCCCACCTTTATGGCGATATCTCGAAACGGCGTCCACCTACGGAACTAAGGATTACTCCCTTTTAAAATACTCATTAACACCTTTCTTTTGATACCCATATCGTACAAATGCATGCTAGAGTTACCCCTGGTCCACCTTTATGGCGATATCTCGAAAAGGCGACCACCTATAGAACAACCACCGCTCCCTTTTAAAACTCTCATTAATACCTTTAATTTGATACCCATATCGTACAAACAAAGTCTAGAGTCACCCCTGGTCCACCTTTATTGTGATACCTCGAAAAGGCGTCCACCTATAGAACTAAGGCCCACTCCCTTTTAAAATACTCACTAACTCCTTTCGTTTGATACCCATATTGCACAAACGAATTCTAGATTCACCCCTGACCCACCTTTTTGGCGATATCTCGAAACGGCGTCCACATATGGAACTAAGGATTACTCCCTTTTAAAATACTCATTAACACCTTTCTTTTGATACACATATTGTACAAACAAATTCTAGGGTCACCCCTGGTCCACCTTTATGGCGATATCTCGAAAATGCGACCACCTATACAACAACCACCACTCCCTTTTAAAACCCTCATTAATACCTTTAATTTGATACCCATATCGTACAAACACATTCTAGAGTCACCCCTGGTCCACCTTTATGGCGATATTTCGAAACGGGGTCCACCTATAGAACTAAGGAACACTCCCTTTTAAAATACTCATTAACACCTTACATTTGATACCCATATCGTACAAACGCATTCTAGAGTCAACCCTGATCCACCTTTATGGCTAGATCCCTAAATGGCGTCCACCTATAGAACTATGGCCCACTCCCTCATAAAATACTCTTTAATGCCTTTCATTTGATACACATTCCAGGGTTTCCCTCGGTTCATTTTCCTACATCGTTATTTTCCCTTATGCTGTCACCATAGCTCTCAACTGAGTATGTAATGTTCGGTTACACCCGAACTTAACCTTCCTTACTTGTTTTAATATCAATTATTTTAAATTTTTAGTAGGGTAAATTATTGTTTAAATTAGTTATGTAATCTTTACTTAGTTATTTATAACGTTTCTCATACTATCCATTTCTTTTAATGCATCAACATTACGAGGTTTCTTTGAAGTCAACTTTGAACAGTCAAGTTTTTCGATGCGAAAACCTGGTAAAGACCTAACTCGGCTTAAAGCCACATATCTTGACCAGCAGCAAATAGTTTTCTGCCTAGATAAATAACAACATGATCTACAGCAGTTCCCTTCATTTTGTGCACAGTTGAAGCTCACGACAAGACAATCGAGAGCATTCTTCTTTCGGCTGTGCCGTGATTAAATTTAGAAGGAAATTGAACTGATTTAGGCTGTATTATTTGAACGCCATTGTTGCCAAAGTCTACGCGAACCTATGGTATATCGTTATGGTATAGGTGAGAACGTCTGTAATATGGCCATATAATTTCATTGATGTGACCTATTGCTCCACTTACAAGTCCCTTAGCAACGTCAACGTTATATCTCAACATAACTTTAGCACCAACAAATACTTCTAGTTCTGTTTTGTTAATGGCTGAGTGTGTTATGTTATTAACATCAATTTGATCATTGTTTTTTGTTCCATAAATTAATGGATCTTGCTAATAATGAGTTATCAGCTGAGTGAAAGAAATTGTGCTTTTGAAACGATACGTTGAGCCAACTGTAAACAACCAATCGATAAAAACGTTGAGTGAATGGAGCGGAAAATTCTTATGCTCACTTATTTGTCGTAAAGTTTCAACTGTGCGTTCCAAGAAGTTATCACTAATCAACTTCGCCAGCAGTTGTGCTTTTGTAATGCGCCCCATGCTTTGTTCAACTCATTCAAATTAATTTGTATATATGCGCATACACATGTTCACGTGTGCTTGCAACAACAAAATGTTAAATACATACATACATACATATGAATATACAGACTTTCGTGTAAACATATCGTATGTGTTTGCCAAAAGTGGCTTCACTTCGGATATCAGCATCTTCGGTTGTCAGATCTTTCGCGTTCAAAGCTAACGCGGTGTCAGGATGAAAAAGACCCTCAACCAAGCTACTGAAACGAATCGCTACGTTTAAATAACCCTGACTGAGTATGAGTACACGATTTTTTATATCATGATGCAAATATATTGGGGCATATTATTAATCGAAATAAAATGTGGCTAAAGCGCCAAATACACGACACGAACATTTCCGCGAACATTCCCGTTATGTCATGTTTCTGCGACCTTTTCTGTCGTGTATGGTGGTGTTTGCCAGTTCGCGCAAATGTTCGCCAAAAATCAAAATATTTTAATTTTTGGCGAACATTTGCGCGAACTGTTCGTGCGTGTGTGGCGAAATAGCTCATAATCGTAGTAATTTCTGAACGGAACAGACGTGCGCGGAAAAGTAAAATGGACAATAAAAAATTTTGAGTGAATTTATTGAAATGTATAAATCTTTGCCATCATTGTGACAAGTAAAAAGCAAAGATTATTGTAATAGAATTAAAAAGAATAATGATTATGCGACTATAATCGCAGCACAATTGTTGTCCGTATTCATCGCTGTCTGAAAGAGAACAAATGTTCGGCCAAATGTTCGTATGGTGTATGGCCAAAGCTGCGAACAAGATTACGGAATGTTCGCGGAAATGTTCGTGTCGTGTATTTGGCGCTTAAGTTAGTTGGAGCATTTTTGACAGAGAGCACATATAAAATTGTGTCAAACAGTGTTAACTATCTTAAAATCGTATTTTATTCTCACTTTGACTATGTCGCATTTAGTTTACAACTACTCATTGCAGATCTCTGCTCTGTGGGTTAAATCTGTAAAACAAAATCAAGTGCGCAGAAAAGTATGCAACATTGAGGAATAACAGCCAAACTTCTACGTTCGATATATATACAAACAAAGCGAAGTTACCTCGTTCTTGAGCCGCTGCAGGTTATTCACCATCCCTCTAAATGAAGGACTTAGGCTTTTATTCCCTTGTGAACACAAATCTTTACCGATAACTCTGTTGTCGATTAATTTATCGAATTCTCGCAAAGTAATATTGCATTGTCATCGGGGTTATACATGAGTGCAAAATTTCAACTCAATCGGACCCCGGGAAGTGTATCAAATTTAACTTGCAAGATTTGATTACAGACAACAGCCAAGTGAAAGTAAATAAAAGCTAATAATAAAGATGCTATTAGCATCTAATGGCTGTCGGGTGGTTCCATAGATAGATGACTTGGCTATCCTAGTCAAAACAATTTTCTATGCATCCTACGCAATTTTCTGCAGGGTTGCGTGAACAAAGTGACAGGGTGGGCTGAGTCATGTGGACTGGCGGACAGCCCAGGAAAAACGGACATATATTTTCAGAAGGAGATATAAAATGTCCGCTTTCAGAACTCCCTCGATTGGGTGGTATCGTTGGTAGTTTCTAATATGGTTAAGTATTAAGGAAATATTTTGGACAGGAAACTGTCCTGAAGACTAGATGTGGAAGACATGGCCAGCAAGACCGCGGTTTCCGCGGCGGCTATGGGCAAGAGATGGGCGTGCTCACAAAGATTAGTACATTGGCTTAATGAGATGCTCTATGAGGTGCAGTTCTGGTGAAATGTACTGAACACGGCGGGAACCACCATAACATTAGTGTCAGTACAACAGTACAATACCTACGTAGGCACTGAATACCACGCTGAACATACATATAGTAGATATTGGTCAAGCTTCGTGATATTGGCTATGGGATTTGTGACTTCGGACATTCTAGCCTTCTTAAGATATTTGACTTTATCCCTGACAGGAGAAGCTATTTTGTTTCAATAACTGCTCCCTGTGTACACCCCAGTTATTCCCCCGATAGTGAAATAGAGAAAAGAACTCATCTAGAGACAGGAACTAGTTAACTTGTTCAAGAATATATCGAAGTTGGTAAGAAAGTTTGGTGCGTAGGTCTTTTGTCAAGAGCTAAATGTAAGCCGCAAGCCTAAATTGGCTGATTACTACAGCGTTTTCCAATAGGAATTTTCCATGACTAAGGATGTGGTGGATGAAGTACTATTCAGTGTAGGGAATGCTATGGGTAGGGAATTTAACGTCTATTCAAATATCTAAGAGGCTATCAAAGCCTTGAGTTCAATTAAAGTGCGATTTAACGTGGTGTGAGGGTTTCTGACTTCGCTTGTGATTGCATCGAACTATTTTATGTTTAAGATTATATGGGTCCCGGGCAATAGAGATATTCCGGGAAACTGTCAAGCGAATCTCTTACCCTTCGTCGGCATGATTGAACCAGTAAAAGATGATTGTAGGGATTTCAAGATTTCGCTGGCCACCTGCCTAAATGGGAATCGACTCAGCTCAGCAAGCGTTTTGCGGACACCACCTTTGCAGAGTAGCATGATCCTTCTGGCCGGAGTTGGTTGACGGGAGATCTGTCGAATGATTGGGTTCGCTAAGGCACCTATATCATTTACCATTGCCTTTTTGACAGAGCACTTTCCAATGGAAGTCCATGCAGTACGTCTCAATATACTTGAAACCCCATCTTTCTGCATCTGTATGGATGATGAAGCGAAATCATCGAGTTACATTATGCTTGATTGCCCAGCTTTTAGGAGAACTAGGAAAACGTACTGCGGTCGTGACTCACTTCAATCTCTTGAGGATTTATCCGAAATTGAGACCATTTTCGTTCGAATCTATATCGTTACGACATTCTGAGTAGCCTTTGCTTACGTCACTTTCATTTTATGTGGCATCAGAACGGACCTTCATGCTATTCAAGTGAGCTTCCTCTACTAAGGTAGCTACCAACTAACCTAACCTGGTTCCTTTGCTCAAAACATATTCAAGTGTTTTTTCCAGGGAAATTTTTGTAACTTGTTGACAAAAGAATAGCAATTATATTCTTCATATCGCAATTTCTATGTACCACTGGACATGGATGCTTGTGTGCATGGATTTTCAACAACACTCAAATGACCGCAATCTCGATGTTACCATTTGCAGAATTCTACTACGAACGCCACTCTGTTGCAAACAACGTAACAAATTCATATGTACACACACACATACAAAGTCTAATATTTACATGTGAACTAGAGCGTTTACATATATAGATGAAAGCGTATCCTGCTGGGACCCTAGCGGTTACCGTGCAGAAAAAACTATTAGTGTAGAATGAATCCGGTATGAGTCGTAAAGCTTATTTCAGTCTTCATCTCTTAATATGGGTTGAGCTCCTTCCTTTTAGCACATCATATCAAGAACTAGTTCTAGCTGGCTAGAAACTAGGTCTTCAGCTTCTTCAGTTGAAAAAGTTTATATAAAATATTTAAAAATTTCCTGCCATAAAATTTGTTCGACTGGACTCGGAGCAAGCGAAATAGTACCGCACATTTAACGCCGCCGCAATTTCATTTGACTACTTTCATTTCCATATAATGCTATGGAATTTTCATCCGTTCTTTTTTATACCTGACTCTATTTGTACACAGGGTGTTATAACTTTGATTGGATAATGGTTGGTTGTACAGGTATAAAGGAATCGAAATAGATATAGACTTCCATATATCAAAATCATCAGTATCGAAAAAAAATTTTATTAAGCCATGTCCGCACGTCCGCATGTCTGACCGCGAACACGATAACTAGAGCAAATATTGAGATATATGCACTAAATTTAGTATACGGACTTATCGGGACCCAGAATATATTTTTGTTGAAAATGAACGAAATCGGACGTAATCACGCCCACTTTTTCGATATCCAAAATTAAGAGAAATGGAAATGGAATCAGATAATACAAAAACGAATACCGCTAAGCTAATAAAGTTTGTTAGGTGAATTGATTTTATCATGCAAAACATAAATTTCAAAAAATGTTGGGATATATGTAGGCGCGGCACTACCCACATTTAGAAGACCAACGTTTGGATGTTTAACAAGCCGTAAATCAAAAGCCGTTGCAGATATTACATTGAAATTTGGCAGAGCCATTATCATTGCCAAATTATATAGACAGAGTGAAGATAATTAAAATCGGTAAAGAACCACGCCCACTTTTGTTAAAGGTCTTACTTTAACAAAATTTGCAATAACTCTGTGGTATTTAACTACATTTGACTGATATTCTATTTCAGTGGTGGCATGGTTGTGCTAAGGAAAAAACTTACACAAATTTTGAAAATGGGCGTGACCCACCTCTTTTTTGTTACTTGTTTCAAAGTACTTTTAATGCCACAAGTCGTGCAAAAATCTTCCAATCCGAACGAAATGTGGCATAAATATTTTTTGCGTAGCTACAACTTTTTGTTCTGAAAATGAGCGAAATCGCCTGAAAGCCACTTCTACTTGTACTTGTTATGTTTACTCTTCTGTTATATATTTATTTTGAAATAAACAGTTTTTGTAGGGAAATCCCCTCATCTGAAGGAAAACTGCATTTTTACTTGTTCAAGTTCAACTGTGGTAGCCTCTGTATATGTTTTGCTTCTTTTGAACAAAAATCAGTTCAGAATAAAACCATGTATGTCTTACTGTGTAGCTTTGTAACACTTTTAGCCACACAGAGCAAACAACAACAGCGTTTCGAGTACACAGCTGGTTATGTTATATTCGGTGTCAACCCTTCTTTTTTGTTACAACTCAAAATGGTGTAGTTCGGAACTTAGAACTAATTCGGAACTATGGAGAAAGTAGTGCGAAGGGACATAATTTCCTCTGCCCTGGATATCGCCATATAACATTCCTTAGAATAGAAACTATTAAGGCAACATTTCATAAGCGCTGATATTCTCTGCAGTTTATAGATATGTTCAAATTAGCCTTGTCCTTACATCTTCTTGCATTCCAGCTCCATATAAGTAAATATATCTATTAGTCTGAAAATGGCTGAAGATGGCTGAAAAGCCCTTACGGGCCAAATGGATTTGTAGATGAAGGAAGCAGCAAAATAATCATACACACAAAAATACATTTGTCTATAGATAGAACACCAGGGAAAAGGTGGACCTTCAAATATTATTTAGGATAGGATGCCTTAAGTTGCTTCACAATAATTTAATTCAGTTGGAGGAGCCTCATGGGCAACCGAATTGCTCATATCCCGCCGTATGCATCTCAAACTACCCGCAGAGTATTTTTCCTTACATAACGCAGATTTCAGTTCTTTTGATCAGCTCTCAGACTTCCCGCATAGATATGACCTATCCATGTTATCCGGGCATTTCTGAGCTACTTAACCACGGCCCCATAGCTGTTAGAGCATATAACTTGTTTTACCTCTTTAATTAGGTGGAATACTCACCTTACGCGTTTTATTTGCGCTTTAGGAAAAATGCTGCTATCATCAGTTCAGTTAGTGCTACATTGTTGATGGAGGGCATCGCAATTCACCTCGGACGTAGAGGTCTCATTGAAGCCCCTAAACTGTAGTGTGATCGTTTAAGACTTTGTTGTGGTATATTGGAACGATTTTCCGTTATCCCTTATCAAATTTGGTTTTGAGATAAATCGGTTTCGGCGTTGTGCCATCATCAGTATCGATTTTCGTTCTGATCTGTTGTTGTCGTTTGTCCTGTGTTTATAGTTGGTAGGTACATGAGCAGATATTGTCAAATTGATTAGTTATGCGTATGGCTGTGTGTTCATTCAGAACCGAGGGTGGTTTACTAATCGATTTATGTGGCTGATTGGGGTAGGTAAAAATCCGTGCTTTTAGTCACTTGACCTTTGGGGTTTTTTTGTTTTGGCGTGCTAATTGTTTTGTGTTTATTTGTTGTTGTGTGTTTGTCTGTTGTACCTATGTGATTACTTTGTTTCTTGTAAACAAGTTTTAAAGGCTTGAATATTGTGTCAGAAATTATGTTTATCTGTTCGTTTATTATTCTACCGCCGAATGTTTTCTGTTTGTAGATTTTCATGTTTTCGAGTACGTTGAGACGCCTTCCTTTTGTTTGTATGTGAAGAACCGTAACGGTTTTATTGATGTTTGCTGGAGAACATTCATTCTCCACCATGTGATTCGCGAAGCTAGACTCTGGTATAATGTTTGGATTCCGTATTTTTATGTTGTAATATCTAATATGATCTCTGAATCTCGTTCTTATTTGCCGTCCTGTTCGTCCTATATAACTATGCTGGCATCCGCAGGTAAACTTGTATACGCCGTGGCTGCTAAACGGATCCTCTGAGTTAGTTTTAGTTCTTAGTTTTCGCCCTAGATGTTCGATGTTTTGAATGCTGTGTTAAAGCTGTATTCTTTAAAGAAGTTTGCCATTGTATATGTTGCTTTTCCAGTATATGTCATAGTCGTCCAGCTATTATTTTCTTTTTCATTATATCTTTTTTGTTCTCCATTTGTCCTTCTGAGCTTATCTACTAGTGGTTTTTTATATCCGTTGTTTTCAGCGACTTTGTCGTGGCTTCCGCCCTTGGGACTGCCTCAATATCTGTTGGGTATGAGCTGTTTTCCCTTCCTCGGATCGTTCAATTGAGGTAATAAATCTCCTGTTTCTGTTATTCTAACAGTTTTGACGTCATCCCCCTAAAGGCTTTCATGTCATCTACACTGCGCACTTTTCGAGGTATATCAGTATATGGAGCAGTTCTAGCCCTCGAAATAGTGATTACATCCGAACTAGTTTTAAACATTTTATTCTATTTCGCGTTTTGCGGTGTGGCTAGCACCCACTCTCTCATCTCTTGAAATGCCGCGTCTTCTTTCTTTAGAGATTTTTTCTGCTTAAATACCACTTGTGACTCCCTTCGTTTCTAACACCCTTCGTGCCGCGTAACGTCCCTGGATGATAAAGTGGGCTTAACTGCTTGGTTTTCTCTTCGTCTTTTAAAGAGGGGTGACGACCTTCCACTCTTACCTGTATCATTGGCAATTATTTTATTCTTTAACTCCTTTACCTTCAGCGTGGGATTGATGTACCTTGATTATAAAGGCTAAGTAGCTCATTACGGCATGTTTATCAATAAGATATTTAAATAACTAATTCAGATCATCAATCGATTTGGCAAATTTTATCAACTTACTTACGATTCCTGCTAAGGCCTGACGATTTTAAAGATTTTCCGCTACCACTTAATGAAGGAGTGCCTGTTTAGGCCTTCTCCTGTCTTGCCTTTGGAGTACCAGGAGAAACAAGGTTCCTCTGCAGAGCGAGGTAGCTTTCGCCCTACAAATTGTTTGAAGGTTATTTCCATATCTTGCCTTATATTCTTATTTTAAATACTCTTCCATGTGATTAAATCCCAACTTGGGAAATGCACAGTCACCTTGAACGATCCCGTGGTTATCTATGCGGTGGCACGGAGGACATGTGAAAATTGACGCAGTCCCTTGTAGAGACTGCATTCAGATCCAGACCAGCGGTAATCGTGATTTTCGTTACTCCCTTATGTGATTAGGCCCCCACTTCAGGACGCTATCTTAATGCGTGTTTAAGCCTCTTCCCGTCTTGCTCTTGGAGTAGCAAGAGAAACCACGTCATTCTGTACAGCCAGGAAGTTTTCGCCCTATAAATGGGTTGAAAATTATTTCCACTTCTTTTTTTTCTTATTTTGATTACGCACCCCTATAAATGGGTTGAATGATATTTCCATATGTTTCTCTTTTTTCTTTATTTGATTACCTGATCATGATATGGGGTTCCCATTTGGGGCCACTATCATAATCCGAATGTACAGTCACCTATATGAGCCAGAAGCTATCTGTGCGAAATCCGGGAAGCCACATGAAGTTTGACGCAGTCCCTCATGAAGACTGGGTGCACAGCCAGACCAGCGGTAATCGTGGGAATCTCAACCAAAGCAACAGTACTAACTTAATGGTGACTTATTTCGAACATACCTTAAGGCCTGCCAAGGTTTTAACGGAATGGAGAAAAATGTGATACTAGCCGTAAAGCCGGGATGTCAAGCCGTTTACAAGCATCCCCGAATATCATTTCCGCAAACACATCAAATCATTAATCCAGTTTACTTACTTATTTTGTTTTGTTGATTTTCCGACAGGGTGGGTAAATGGTGTATGTTGCAACGATTTTGACGTTTATACATCATTCCAGTTTTCCTTATCTAAGACCTTACTGGGCCCAATATTAACATGTTATTAAATATAAGCTGTTTTTATTATTTTTAGAACTTAACCTGTTTCTCTTTCACATTGTGTACACGTATCCTACTTCATCTAGTTTCCTCTCTCTCTTGGATAGGTTTTTCCACGGAGCAACCACAATGTGGGTTTTTAATGCCCAAATTCAGTGCGGCACCTTCTTGGCCTGTCTCTTGTGGCGCAGAAGGTGCAGTAGGCCTTTTAAAACAAACCATTTTCTTCAGCCGATCTAAGTCGGGGACTGCTTATTTCAATAGTCGCAGCCAACTTAAATTTATAAGCCAATCACTGTTTGCGGAGAGTGAGCCACTTATACTGAGCTGAGTCTTTACTTCTACCTCTGCCTGAACCTTTACCCCTATCACTACCTCAAATTTCACATCTACTTTTATCTATACCTTTTTTCTGAATCTACCTCTATCTCCTTATTATTTAATACATATTTTTTATGCGATTTAAAATTTATCAACAGCTTTCCGTTAGTCTTTATATATACATCCCCTTCCTATCACTACATAAATAAGTAATAAATAAAACTTTCAAATTCCAAATCGTGTATGTGCAATATTTTAAATATTCCACTACTGCCGTCCAAAGTAAAAGCTACTAATTTCAAAGGAATTCGCGATTAAAGAAAATACCAATGCCAATCCAATCGAAGGCTCATATAACAATGACTCGATGCTTAGACAATGAAGCTGAGCCGCGAAGAAGTTCAAACATACAGCCATGTACACAAAGAAAATGTAAAGATATGCCAATGTTTGGAGTCATGAGCACAAGAAGCTCGATATTTCAGTTGAGACAAAGCGGTATGTTGTGTATGTGTGTGTCATAGCATAAAAGAATCCCTGCGGAGAGTAGATTGTGCAACGGAATTCAGTCACGTTGCTGTGGAATATGTTAGCATTCAACTGGACTAATAGAAGCCGTTATCAGCTGGATATCAATTGCTTCTTGGCTCTACATGCTTTCGTTATAGAGTATTTGGATTTTATTGAGTATGTGAACAAAACAAAGGCAAACTTCTGCGATTTGTTTAGCTTCATTCAGAAAAAAGGACGTAAATAAAAACGAACTACCAATCAAGCCCACTTGTTATTTTTTTCAGTCAACGCAAACAGAACAAAATTAAAATAATACGGTCGCTGTTTTATTAATAATATCCGTCAGGACACCGGTGCGTATACGTAACATTTTCTTTAGTTTGATATAAATAAGTTTGATATGCACATAAACATACTGACTAACTAACTTAATTGGCGCTTAACGGTTTAAACTTTTATGGCTATCCTGCCGGGCGCGCCAGTCGCTTCAACGCTTTGCCAACTAGTGCCAAAATGTCCCACCAAGAGAATTGAAGTAGTTTTCACCTAGTCCATCCAGCGGAGTTGGGACCGCCCTCTTCCTCTGCTTCTATAGGCGGATTCTGTTAAAAATACTTTCTTAGTCGAAGCGCCATCTTTCATTCACATAACATGGCCTAGCCAGCGTAGCCGCTGCGTTTTAATTTGCTCGGCTATGTTGATGTCTACATAAAGCTCGTACAGCTCATTATTAAATCTTCTTCGGCATACGCCATCGACAACGCGTATAGGTCTGTAAATCTTTCGAAATTTTCTCTCAAACTCTACCAGAGCCGCTTCATCTGATGTTATTATGGTCCATGCTTCTGCGCTATATAGAAGAACGGGTGCGATAAGTGACTTGTAGTGCATGATTTTCATTTACCTAGTCCAAAGTAGCATTTATTGGCAAGAGTGATTATTTTACATGCGGTTCAAGCATATCACTACATATGGTTGCTCGCTTACAAATATTCTCTGGGTAGACACTAAAGATGCGCTTAGCGATGAACTATTGTGAGAAAGTGACAACCTGGCTAGGCCACTCTGACATGCTTGATTTAATGGCTAGCTGGAGGATTTTCATCGGCAACGTCTGTCCACCACAAGGGGCGGATACAAGAGGACTGTCTTTCTTGGACTAAGCGGGTCACTATATCAAACCACACATCATTGAAGAACTCAACAAAGCTTTATAAACATACAAGTAAAGCTAACTGCGGTATGTTAAAAAATTACGGTTTGTGTTTCAGAACATCAGGTTTTCCTGTAAGTTTTAATTAAAATAATTTTTGTATCATTCCTGAAGCATTTCTGGGAACTTTCTCGAATAATGTGTTTACTGTATTCAGTAGTACTTTGTAGCTTTTTCGAAATTCTTCCAAGATATTGAGAGCAGTTTCAGACAACTTTCAATGATTACAGGTATTACTTCTAAATTGGTACCGGATTTAGTTCGGAACATTTTTGAAACAAAATGATCTTTTCTTCTATACGAAATATAATTTGAAGATAAGTAGATAAAATCAAGAGAATTTTGAAAATTTTTCGAGATTATGACAATCATTTTGAACTTATATAAAATCTATTTTATATAAGAAAAAATATAAAAAATTCTTGGCGCAATTTACCTTGGAGAAGACACAGGCCGAGCTTCTCTTCCGATTTGCAGCGTGTTTCTTTTAGTATTCCCTACAAACTGGCAGAGTGGAGCTTATATATTTTATGCACTCATATATTTGCTAAACCATTGCCGCCGGGCGAATAACTTAGGTAATTTTTACCAATTTGAAAAAAATTTCAAAATTTTAGGTTTTTTTTTTGTCTGGGCCTTGAATCCAGGACCTTCGATGTAATCTTGGAAATTGTTCAAAAAAAGTCAAAACAAGTAAAGGTATATAAGTTCGGGTGTAACCGAACATTATATACTCAGCGTGCGTTTCACTTGTACATTTCATTTCAGATAAGTTACTTCTCTACATAACACGTGGCACCGCCCATTTAAAAAAAACTGTCTCCCCATTTCCTCTTAAAATAAAACTTGATAAGTGAAATATCATTGATTCAAAACTAATTTTTGCTAAGTTATAGCTTATTATTCCAATCTACGACCCCTTTAAAATTGTTTTATATCTAAGTTGCCGCGATCCCGTCCATTTTTACTAGAAATATTTCTAGCTATAAGGAAAATATTTGTACACAATTTCATTACGATATGTTAATTCTTCTTCGAGTTATGGCTCCCGAAACATAGAAAATTGTTTAGTCGTAAAAGGGGCGGTGCCACACCCAAACCCAAAAATTTTAGTGTAGAATTCTATTGATACAAAACTCTTTTTCGCTTAGATATAGCTTTTTTTCGTCCACCATCCTTTTAAAAACCTTTTATATAAAAGTGGGTGTGGTCGTTAACCGATCTCGTCCATTTTTTTGATTTTTTTTTTTAAATATCCTGCTATACGGAAAATTTGTGTACCCAATTTTATTACGATCCATTCATTTTTATTCGAGTTATGGCTACAGAAACATAGAAATAGTCGTAAAAGGGGCGGTGCCACGCCCATTTTTTTAATTTGAAAATTTTCCTATTTATTGTTATAAATCCACTTGGAGAATGAAATGCCATTGATATAAAGCTCTTTTCTGCAAAGGCATATAACTTATTTTATTCGTCTGCGACCCTTTTGAAAATCTTTTATATAAAATGGGCGTGATCCTTAACCGATTTCGTTAATTTTTCTTCAAAGCATTCCTTATAGTAAAGGCAACGTCTCTGCCAAATTTTCTTACCATAGGTTTAACGATTTTTGATTTATGATTAATAATATTTGTAAAATTTATTTTATCACAAGTAGGCGGTGTCACGCCCATTTAAAAAAAATTTTCAAATTTTTGTCAAGAATCTCAATATCCACATGTCAAATTCCAACATTCTAGGTGTATTATTTACTAAATAATCAGTTTTTTTGTGTTTTCCAAAATGTTATATATACAAAAAGTGGGCGTGGTTATCATCAGATTTCGCTCAATTTCAACACCAATCTATTCTGGGTCCAGATAAGCTCGTGTACAAAATTTGGTCCAGATATCTCAATATTTACTCAAGTTATCGTGTTAACGGGCGGACGGGTGGACATGACTCAATCTAATTTTTTTTCGATACTGAAAATTTTGATATATGGAAGTCTATATCTATCTCGATTTCTTTTGGCGGGGGCAATTTTTATGCACTTTCTTCTGGAACCCATTACTGCTCTTTCTGGTATCTGTGCAAGCCATTTGGTCAGTTAATAATCATGCAAATATCTTTATGGTGCATTTAGCAACTTCCTGGGGCTCCGAGAGTATATAACCACCCATAGCATGACAGAGCTGGGTATTCCTACAAGGGCTGCGAACTGTACCTTTCCTTCCCTTCTAACCGCTGCTCCTGCAAATGCTGTTAAAGTGCATCTTCATTTTCTCAGCAATCAAGTCAAATAGCCAGACATTGTGGCAATGATCGAAAAGATATTTTTCCTTGATCTACATATTTAGCAGCTCGTCTATTTTACAACGCAAACATATCTAAAGTTGCTTGGTTATCTTGCAGATATTCAAGGACTACGAAATTGAGATCGCAATGTCCTGCAAAATGCTCCGTTTGTTATTTTTTCCAGCGCTAACATCTTTGCAAGTTCGTCAGCCTTCTCACTGTCCAGGAACTCTTATTAGCGCATTACTTGCAAAGTTGGCTTCGGTATGAACCTCTTGCAGAAAAATTGGCGGGAGATTTAAGCGGATGCTACTTGACTATCTGAGAAAATATATACCTCGCGCTTTTAGCCGAATCCTCCGTAACCCAGAACTTTATAAGCCATAACTTCTACTTCGAAGATATAAGCTTAGTAGGGGTAATCATTTCTAAAGAAAACTACACGCAGTCGAAACAAACTTGGTAAATTTAAACGAGTGGGTAACTAAGCTTTTATTTTTTGTGGCATTGTACGAGCAATGTCTTACGATATATTGTGCCCTCTCTTTGATTACAAGAAAGGATTTTAGAGTAAATTACCCTTTTTTATTTCCATATTAACGTAGGAACCCTCTCTGGTTTCTTTTCACATTTGGAAACACTCAGCCGAGAGGTTCGCAGACCTTTCAAGACTAAGATATTTTAACAAGAGCATGGCGATTAAACTGGGTTGGTCCCCATACAAAAAAAAATTGCTAATGTCCGCCTCTAAATTTAAAGATTATGTTGAGAAAGTTTCGGTGGTGACTACAGTCAGACTCTGGTTAATGACTTTTCACCTCGTATAACAGCTGTTATACTAAATTTCTCAAAAAAAGAATTCAGCTCTTCAAATAAGGGAAAGGAGCGTACCACGACCACATTTCTACATTTTCAATTTGCTGAACGTGTTAACAAAAAAAATGCAAAATATAGAATTTCGAACTTCGAAAGCCGAGTACAAGTACAAGTTTGATAGTTGACCTAATCATGTGAAAACGACTTCGTAGCTTAAAAGGACATTAAACGGTAATGTGAAGCTTCTCAAGGCCAAAAAAATGGCATTTAAATTTTAAAAATCGGACGTCAAATAACAAAGTTACAACAAAAAAAACTTTTCGGCTGTATTTCGAAGGATAAAAAAAAAAAATTCCGAAACCCTCTCAACGTAATCTTTAATTTTAGGAGCGGACATTTTTTCGACCCAGTCTAATGGCGATATTATCTGTGCCATACTCTCTTTCTTGAAATCGCCAACGCATCAGTTTGAGGCCAAAATCCACTTTCGGCAAATTTTCGATGCAAAACTGTTATAAAACTTATATATACTCTTTTTAGATATTTACAATTCGGTTCGTTTCTCTGCTAGCTCTGCAAAATTTAATTCTCCTTATTTTGACACACACTCTATAAGAGCATTATCTCACATGAACTTTTTTTATTCTTTCATTTCAAATACTTTTGCTTTATTTATTTTTTAGGCTAAACTCCGGCATACGTGAATATGTACATATTCCTTTAAATCCTCAAAAGACACATACGTTAACGTTATTTTCTCCTCTACAGTTTACCTAACGGTCATATCAACATCGTGGCCTTCGATCGTATGGCTGCCATTGTTGGCGCTTTTACCAAGCATATGCATTCTGTTAAGTCACCCAACGAAGCACCACCTGGTGAATATAAGATTTTCTGCCAGCATATGCAACGTTCATCGAAATTGAGCGAAACGGGTAAGTCGCTTAAAGCGTTACATATATTATATTATATATTTATACATATGTATTTGTGTGTGTATTTACTTTTACAAATATGTGTGCAACATGTTGTCACAGCAACAAGCAAATAAATCACAATTCTATGAAATTCGGCGAGATATGAAAAGAAAAGCAAAAAATTTATTTAGTTTGTATTTAAATAGATTTAATATTACAAACAATATTTTGAGAAAAGACAAAATTATTGGTAAGAAACAGTGTTCGGAGTTGAAAATTTTCATAGGTGCTAAAATGAGGGTGGTTGGAGAAAAAAATAGCGAAAATTTGTCCCTGACATATGATGATGGGTTTTGATTTTGTGAGAAAGATAGAAAGTAGAGCGCAATTAATACATTATTATTTACTGATTTACTGGCAAATTCCATATCCTTTTATCGTGAATAATTAACGCAGGTTCGGTAATTGCACCACACTTTCTTTCTGATAAGCTGTTTGTAATATCTGCTGTAAAAAATTTCCAAGCCACAATTCATTAATACTATGTTTGTGCTTTTTTATATTTTTCGCTTTGTTTTGATTCAGTTATAAAAAGGAAGTGTTTAATGTTTTCATCCCCTTCTTGTTCACCAATTCATCTTATTCATCAATGTAATTTAGCGGAATGCTCTTGAAAAATGCTTGTTTGCTCGTTTGTTGCACAGCGAACACACGCACAATTTTTTTTTTTTTGTAATATATTTGCTTATATTAAAAGGGAAATATTTTTTTTTTTTTTTTTTTTGTGAATAATTGTTTTTGCTTTTATCTCCCTATTGATATATGATTCAAGGTTCGATTCGAGCTCAAGGCCATAACAATAATTTTTTTTCTAATGATAATTAATGTTATTTTTAGTTCCTTTATATTAGGTCGGATGAATATTTGTCCGCTTTTCAATTTGGGATTGATTTTTATGTAAGTTCTCATTAAGCTACAAGCGTAGAACACAACAGATAGGTTAAGACACCGAGAAAATGTAAGAAAAGGAGAAAATAAAAATAAGATAAAAAAATTTTAAGCACTTCCTTTATATAAATGGACAAAAATCAGCGAAAAACGTCTCCTTATATAAAGGCATTTTCTTACCAAATTTGACATATAAATTGCAAAAATATTTATGAGTAGTAAAAATAACAAGTGGAGCGCAATTGATTGACTAATAATAACTCCTTTCCTACCAACTTTCCAATCCAATTAATGTGCGCTCCACTTTCCAAATGTATAAAATTTTTTAGTTAGCCTTTCAGTTTCTTGCTTTAACCAATTAAAATTTTCAAAACATCTTTACATGCGCTCATAACAAGTTCGAGAAACCGTTTGCTGCTCACAATCAATAGACTACAATTCCCTTAGGTTGCTGGAGATTTTTTACTTATATACTTCTCGCCAAAGAAATTTGTATGGAGGTCAATTTATTGTTGTGGCTTTTGCTGTTGTTGGTTTCTTTAAAATGCTTTGTTGACTGCAACCCTTTTGTTGTCCTGAGCCCCATAGCCGATAATAATGTGGTACGTTTATATAGGACATATCTGTATCTATGCGTGTGCAAGCTTGTTTATGTCAGTTATGTGTCGGTAAGTAGGTTTATTTACCGCTTGATTGCTTAGCTGCTTCGTTTCATTTAATGCTCAAATCAACTAAGTTTGGTTCAGTTCACTGCTTTACAGTGAAAGGGTAGCTTTTCATTAAACGCTTGTATGCGGTTTTAAGCTCTTTAAAGGTTTTACTTATTTTATGTTATGTGCTCAATTGGAGTTTGCCGATTCCTCTTACAAAATAATAAAAATTTAATTGAAAATATATTGAAGGATCAATTTTGGTCTCCCTGAGTGCTACCCCAGTGCTTCCATTCCTCCACGCTTATTGCGAACATCAGTGAAGATCTAACTTTCCTTCAATGATTTCTTTAATGATCAAAGCCCTTGGGCTTTGTTCGTTGCAGTTCTTTCTTAAAGTGTTATCGATATACATTTTATTGCATAATTGTGAGCCGTCGACAACTTTATTATTGATAACAAAGCGATGATTTGTCGACAACACACCGACAATGGGTATCAAATGAAAGGTGTTAATGATAATTTTAAAAGGGCGTGGGCCTAAGTTCTATAGGTGGACGCCTTTTCGAGATCTCGCCATAAAGGTGGACCAGGGGTGACTCTAGAATATGTTTGTACGATATGGGTATCAAATGAAAGGTTTTAATGAGTATTTTAAAAGGGCGTGGGCCTTAGTTCTATAGGTGGACGCCTTTTCGAGATATCGCAATAAAGGTGGACCAGGGGTGACTCTAGAATTTGTTTGTACGATATGGGTATCAAATGAAAGGTGTTAATGAGTATTTTAAAAGGGAGTGGGCCTTAGTTCTATACGTGGATGCCTGTTCGAGATATCGCCATAAACGTGGACATGGGGTGACTCTAGAATATGTTTGTACGATATGGGTATCAAATGAAATGTTTTAATGAGTATTTTAAAAGGGCGTGGGCCTTAGTTCTATAGGTGGACGCCTTTTCGAGATACCGCAATAAAGGTGGACCAGGGGTGACTCTAGAATTTGTTTGTACGATATGAGTATCAAATGAAAGGTGTTAATGGGTATTTTAAGAGAGCGTGGGCCTTAGTTCTATATGTTGACGCCTTTTCGAGATATCGCCATAAAGGTGGACCAGGGGTGACTCTAGAATTTGTTTGTACGATATGAGTATCAAATGAAAGTAGTTAATGAGTATTTTAAAAAGGAGTGGGCCTTAGTTCTATACGTGGACGCCTTTTCGAGATATCGCCATAAACGTGGACATGGGGTGACTCTAGAATATGTTTGTACGATATGGGTATCAAATGAAAGGTTTTAATGAGTATTTTAAAAGGGCGTGGGCCTTAGTTCTATAGGTGGACGCCTTTTCGAGATATCGCAATAAAGGTGGACCAGGGGTGACTCTAGAATTTGTTTGTACGATATGGGTATCAAATGAAAGGTGTTAATGAGTATTTTAAAAGGGAGTGGGCCTTAGTTCTATACGTGGATGCCTGTTCGAGATATCGCCATAAACGTGGACATGGGGTGACTCTAGAATATGTTTGTACGATATGGGTATCAAATGAAATGTTTTAATGAGTATTTTAAAAGGGCGTGGGCCTTAGTTCTATAGGTGGACGCCTTTTCGAGATACCGCAATAAAGGTGGACCAGGGGTGACTCTAGAATTTGTTTGTACTATATGGGTATCAAACGAAAGGTGATAATATGTGTTTTAAAAGGGACGGGCTTTAGCTGTATGGGTGGACGCCTTTTCGGGATATCGCCATAAACGTGGACCAGGGGTGACTCTAGAATTTGTTTATACGATAGGGGTATCAAATGAAAGGTGCTAATGAGTATTATAAAAGGGCGTGGGCCTTAGTTCTATAGGTGGACGCCTTTTCGAGATATCGCCATAACGATGGACCAGGGGTGACTCTAGAATTTGTTTGTACGATATGAGTATCAAATGAAAGGTGTTAATGAGTATTTTAAGAGGGCGTGGGCCTTGGTTCTATATATGGACGCCATTTAGGGATATCGCCATAAAGGTGGACCAGGCCTGACTCTAGAATTTGTTTGTACGATATGGGTATCAAATGAAATGTGTTAATGATAATTTTAAAAGGGAATGGGCTTAAGTTCTCTAGATGGACGCCTTTTCGAGATGTCGCCATAAAGGTAGACCAGGGGTGACCCTAGAATTTATTTTGTACGATATGGGTATCAAACGAAAGGTGTTAATAAGTGTTTTAAAAGGGAGTGGGCCGCCTTTTCGGAATATCGTTATAAAAGTTGACCAGGGGTGACTCTAGAATTTGTTTGTACGATATGAGTATCAAATGAAAGGTGTTAATGGGTATTTTAAAAGGCGTGGGCCTTAGTTCTATAGGGACGCCTTTTCGAGATATCGCCATAAAGGTGGACTAGGAGTGACTCTAGAATTTGTTTGTACGATATGGGTATCAAATGAAAGATGTTAATGAGTATTTTAAAAGGGCGTGGGCCTTAGTTCTATAAGTGGACGCCTTTTCGAAATATCGCCATAAAGGTGGACCAGGGGTGACTCTAGAATTTTTTTGAACGATATGGGTATCAAATGAAAGGTGTTAATGAATATTTTAAAAAGGAGTGGGCCTTAGTTCTATATGTAGACGCCTTTTCGAGATATCGCCATAAACGTGGACCAGGGGTGACTCAAGAATTTGTTTGTACTATATGGGTATCAAATGAAAGGTGTTAATAAGTATTTTAAAAGGGCGTGGGCCTTAGTTCTATAGGTGGACGCCTTTTCGAAATATCGCCATAAAGGTGGACCAGGGGTGACTCTAGAATTTGTTTGTACGATATGGTTATCAAATGAAAGGTGGTAATGATTATTTTAAAAGGATGTGGGCCTTAGTTGTATAGGTGGATGCCTTTTCGAAATATCGCCATAAAGCTGGACCAGGGGTGATCTTGAATTTGTTTGTACGATATGGTTATCAAATGAAAGGTGTTAATGAGTATTTTAAAAGGGCGTGGGCCTTGGTTCTATAGGTGGACGCCTTTTCGAAATATCGCCATAAAGGTGGACCAGGGGTGACTCTAGAATTTGTTTGTACGATATGGGTATCAAATGAAAGGTGTTAATGAGTATTTTAAAAAGGAGTGAGCTTTAGTTCTATATGTGGACGCCTTTTCGAGATATCGCCATAAACGTGGACCAGGGGTGACTCTAGAATGTGTTTGTACGATACGGGTATGAAATTAAAGGTATTAATGAGGGTTTTAAAAGCGAGTGGCCCTTAGTTGTATATGTGAAGGCGTTTTCGAGATATCGACCAAAATGTGAACCAGGGTGATCCAGAACATCATCTGTCGGGTACCGCTAATTTATTTATATATGTAATACCACGAACAGTATTCCTTCCAAGATTCCAAGGGCTTTTGATTTCGCCCTGCAAAACTTTTTCATTTTCTTCTACTTAATATGGTAGGTGCACACCCATTTTACCAAGTTTTTTTCTAAAGTTATATTTTGCGTCAATAGACCAATACCATTACCATTTTTCATCCCTTTTTTCGTATTTGGTATAATACGCCAATTTTTTATATTTTCGTAATTTTCGATATCGAAAAAGTGGGCGTGGCCATAGTCGGATTTCGGCCATTTTTTACACCAATACAAAGTGACTTCAGATAAGTACGTGAACTGAGCTTAGTAAAGATATATCGATTTTTGCTCAAGTTATCGTGTTAACGGCCGAGCGGAAGAACAGATGGTCGACTGTGTATAAAAACTGGGCGTGGCTTCAACCGATTTCGCCCTTTTTCACAGAAAACCGTTATCGTCCTAGAATCTAAGCCTCTACCAATTTTCACAAGGATTGGTAAACTTTTGTTCGACTTATGGCATCAAAAGTATCCTAGACAAATTAAATGAAAAAGGGCGGAGCCACTCCCATTTTGAAATTTTCTTTTATTTTTGTATTTGGTTGCACCATATAATTACTGGAGTTGAATGTTGACATAATTTACATATACTGTAAAGATATTAACTTTTCTTTTATAATTTGAATTAAAAAATTTTTTTTAAAAAGTGGGCGTGGTCGTTCTCCGATTTTACTAATTTTTATTAAGCAGATATATAGTAATAAGGGTAACATTCCTGCTAAATTTCATCATGATATCTTCAACGACTGCAAAATTACAGCTTGAAAAACTTCTAAATTACCTTCTTTTAAAAGTGGGCGGTGCCACGCCTATTGTCCAAAATTTTACTAGTTTTCTATTCTGCGTCATAAGTTCAACTTACCTACCAAGTTTCATCGCTTAATCCTTATTTGGTAATGAATTATCGCACTTTTTCGATATCGAAAAAGTGGGCGTGGTTATTGTCCGATATCTTTCATTTTAAATATCGATCTGAGATGAGTGTCCAGAAACCTACATACCAAATTTCATCACGATACCTCAAAATTTAATCAAGTTATCGTGTTAACGGACAGACGGACGGACGGACATGGATCAATCGAATTTTTTTTCGATACTGATGATTTTGGTATATGGAAGTCTATATCTATCTCGATTCCTTTATACCTGTACAACCAACCGTTATCCAATCAAAGTTAATATACTCTGTGAGCTCTGCTCAACTTAGTATAAAAATCGTCAATAACACGTCTATAATACGCCGATAACAAATATATACACATAAAGTCAGTAATTTCTTGAAAAACAAGTAAGGAAGGCTAAGTTCGGGTGTAACCGAATATTACATACTCAGTTGAGAGCTATGGAGACAAAATAAGGAAAATCACCATGTAGGAAAATTAACCTAGGGTAACCCTGGAATGTGGTTGTACGACATGTGTATCAAATGGAAGGTATTAAAGAGTATTTTAAGAGACAGTAGGCCTTTTCGAGATATCGCCATAAAGGTGCACCAAGGGTGACTCTAGAATGTTTGTACGATATGGGTATCAAACGAAAGGTGTTACTTAGCATTTTAAGAGGGAGTGGGCATTAGGTCTATAGGTGGACGCCTTTTCGAGATATCGCCATTAGGGTGGGCCAGGGGTGACTCTAGAATATTTGTACGATATGGGTATCAAACGAAAGGTGTTACTTAGCATTTTAAGAGGGAGTGGGCATTAGGTCTATAGGTGGACGCCTTTTCGAGATATCGCCATTAGGGTGGGCCAGGGGTGACTCTAGAATGTTTGTACGATATGGGTATCAAACGAAAGGTGTTACTGAGCATTTTAAGAGGGAGTGGGCATTAGGCCTATAGGTGGACGCCTTTTCGAGATATCGCCATTAGGGTGGGCCAGGGGTGACTCTAGAATGTTTGTACGATATGGGTATCAAACGAAATGAGTTACTGAGCATTTTAAGAGGGAGTGGGCATTAGGTCTATAGGTGGACGCCTTTTCGAGATATCGTCATTAGGGTGGGCCAGGGGTGACTCTAGAATGTTTGTACAATATGGGTATCAAACGAAAGGTGTTACTGAGCATTTTAAGAGGGAGTGGGCATTAGGCCTATAGGTGGACGCCTTTTCGAGATATCGCCATTAGGGTGGGCCAGGGGTGACTCTAGAATGTTTGTACGATATGGGTATCAAACGAAAGGTGTTACTGAGCATTTTAAGAGGGAGTGGGCATTATGCCTATAGGTGGACGCCTTTTCGAGATATCGCCATTAGGGTGGGCCAGGGGTGACTCTAGAATGTTTGTACGATATGGGTATCAAACGAAAGGTGTTACTGAGCATTTTAAGAGGGAGTGGGCATTAGGCCTATAGGTGGACGCCTTTTCGAGATATCGCCATTAGGGTGGGCCAGGGGTGACTCTAGAATGCTTGTACGATATGGGTATCAAACGAAAGGTGTTACTTAGCATTTTAAGAGGGAGTAGGCATTAGGTCTATAGGTGGACGCCTTTTCGAGATATCGCCATTAGGGTGGGCCAGGGGTGACTCTAGAATGTTTGTACGATATGGGTATCAAACGAAAGGTGTTACTTAGCATTTTAAGAGGGAGTGGGCATTAGGTCTATAGGTGGACGCCTTTTCGAGATATCGCCACTAGGGTGGGCCAGGGGTGACTCTAAAATGTTTGTACGATATGGGTATCAAACGAAAGGTGTTACTGAGCATTTTAAGAGGGAGTGGGCATTAGGCCTATAGGTGGACGCCTTTTCGAGATATCGCCATTAGGGTGGGCCAGGGGTGACTCTAGAATGTTTGTACGATATGGGTATCAAACGAAAGGAGTTACTGAGCATTTTAAGAGGGAGTGGGCATTAGGTCTATAGGTGGAGGCCTTTTCGAGATATCGCCATTAGGGTGGGCCAGGGGTGACTCTAGAATGTGTTTGTACGATATGGATATCAAATTAAAGGTACTAATGAGGGTTTTAAAAGCGAGTGGCCCTTAGATGTATATGTGAAGGCGTTTTCGCGATATCGACCAAAATGTGGATCAGGTGATCCAGAAAATCATTTGTGTACTGCTAATTTATTTATATATGCAATACCACTAACAGTATTCCTGCCAAGATTCCAAGGGCTGTTGATTTCGCCTTGTAGAACTTTTTCATTTTCTTCTACTTAATATGGTAGGTGTCACACCCATTTTACAAAGTTTTTTCCAAAGTTATATTTTGCGTCAATAAACCATTCCAATTACCATGTTTCATCCCTTTTTTCGTATTTGGTATAGAATTATGGCATTTTTTTCATTTTTCGTAATTTTCGATATCGATAAAGTGGGCGTGGTTATGGTCGGATTTCGGTCATTTTTTATACCAAGATAAAGTGAGTTCAGATAAGTACGTGGACTAAGTTTAGTAAAGATATATCGGTTTTGCTCAAGCCCATTTTTGAAATTTTCTTTTACTTTTGTATTTTGTTGCATCATGTCATTACTGGAGTTGAATTTTGACTTAATTTACTTACATACAGTAAAGATATTAAATTTTTTGTTAAAATTTGAATTTAAAAAAATTTTTTTTTTAAAAAGTGGGCGTGTTCTTTATCCAATTTTGCTAATTTTTATCTAGCTCATATATAATAATAGTAGTAACGTTCGTACCAAATTTTATCATGATATCTTCAACGACTGCCAAATTACAGCTTGCAAAACTTTTAAATTACCTTCTTGTAAAAGTGGGCGGCGCCACGCCCATTGTCCAAAATCTTACTAATTTTCTATTCTGCGTCATAACGTCAACCCACCTACCAAGTTTCATCGCTTTATCCGCCTTTGGCAATGAATTATCGCATTTTTTCGGTTTTTCGAAATTTTCGATATCGAAAAAGTGGGAGTGGTTATAGTCCGATATCGTTCATTTTGAATAGCGATCTGAGATGAGTGCCCGGGAATCTACATACCAAATTTCATCAAGATACCTCAAAATTTACTCAAGTTATCGTGTTAGCGGACAGACGGACGGACGGGCGGACATGGCTCAATCAAATTTTTTTCGATACTGATGATTTTGATATATGGAAGTCTATATCTATCTCGATTCCTTTATACCTGTACAACCAACCGTTATCCAATCAAAGTTAATATACTCTGTGAGCTCTGCTCAACTGAGTATAAAAATGGATAACCCTCCATCCGCCGATAACAATCCGTTAACACATCGCCAACGCTTTAATTACAAAACTGCAACTTATCGATAACAAAGTAACACAAGCCGATAACAATTCGATAACTTTTCAATAAAATATAGATATTTTCGGCAGTAATTCAAAAGTTCTTGAAAACGCGATAAAAAGTTATTCACATTTTTTTCAAAGTTTAAATTTTCATTTTGAAAAAAAAAACTTTTGTTCAAAATATTTTTTTTTTTAAATCTGAAGCTCCTGGAAAGAGAAAAAAGTTCCAGAAAAATTCACTCAAATATTTAAGTTTTTTCAAAAGTTGAGAAAATTAAATAAATTTTGTGCAGAGTAGATTTTAAAAAGTTTTGAATTTCCTCAAGTTAATAAAATTTATACCAAAAATTAACATTTTTCGAAAAATTTTTAAAATTTCATAATATTTCCTAGTATATGTTTAAAACTTTAGCAATTCAAGAAAAAAGAACAAATTATTTTGCGAAATCACGGAAAATATTCACAAATTCAGAAAATTTAAAAAAAAATTTAAATATTAAAATAAAGCTTTATTCTGAAAAAGTTTGTTGCTGGTTAGGATTTTTAAAGTATTGGAGCTTATTAGAATAAGAAAAAAGTATTAAAATACTACGACAGATATTCACATTTTTCAAAAGTATAAAACATTTTAATAGATTAAAATTTGAACAAACAATTTTAATTTTTGGGAAAAAAGTAATTATTTAGTTTTCAGAAAAGTCCAAAATTTTATTAAAGTATTAGGAATAAACTTTTTATATTGTTAAATATTTTATAAATTTTAAACATTTGGAAAACAATTAAATCGGTCGTTTTTGCTTATTTTTTCCCCCTTTCATGTACTCCATTATTATTACAAAGCTACAAGAGAACACCATTTTTTTATCAAAAATTTTCAGTTTTTCAATTGCTCTGATGTTTCTGAGTCGGAGGAAAAATAAAGCAAACACTTTTTTTAATTCAAACAAATGTTGGCCTAATTAGCTATTCAAAAGTTGAGGAGAAAAAAAATTGCAATACTTCGCCAAGTATTCACACTTTTCCAAAATTCGGTAATTAAATAAATTTTCTGAGTAGCTTTTAAAATTTATTGAGCTCCTGAGACCGAAAAAAATGTTAGAAAAAGTCACGCCAAATATTCACGATTTTCCGAAAGTCGAAAATTAAAAAAAATAAATTTGAAACAAAAGAAATTTTGGGCAACTCTTTAAAAATGCATGAGTTCTTGAAAAGAAGAAATAATTTTTGGAAAATTTCAAAAGAACTGTAGCTACTCAAAGGGAGCTAAAATTTGGGAAATTAAAAAAAAAAAATTATTTTAAAAATTTCATTCTGAGAAAATGTAGCTCTGAAGAGCTTTTAAAAGTTCTGAAGTTCCTGAATGTATGAAAAACCAATTCACGTCAAATATTAGAATTTTTGCAAAGGTAAAATAATTATAATAAAGAAAAAAAATTTAACAAACGTTGAGTAGTTTTTTTTTTTTAATTTGAAAATTTGCAAAAATACATTTCATTTTCTGCTCTTACGGCTATTCCAAAAAGGTATTCAGACCAATCGTTTTTTTTTTTTAATTTTTAAATTTTGTTGAATATTTCCCTGTTTGTATGTTTAAAGTTGTGTTCAATTTTACATCAGATTGTTTAAGAAATAATGAGCTTAACACCGGTAGGTAATAAAAGTTATTACTTATTATTCAATTATTATTTTGGTTTTATTGAGAAAAACTGAAAAGAAGGAAACATTTAATGGCATATTGCGATGGTACTATTTCGAAAACCGCCACGTCATCATCGTCAGGCTATTTCGTTCAGCAGTTTGACCGCGGTTCGAAAAAAAAAAATTACGAAATTGCCTGACGATGATGTTTTCTTCTTTTCAGTTTTTCCCAATAAAACCAAAATAATAATTGTATAATAATTAATAACAATTATTATTTACGGTGTTAAGCTCATTAATTCTTAAAAAATCTTATGTGAATATTTCTCGTAATTTTGCAGAGCTTGTTTTTTCAAGAAATCCAGAGCCATTAAAAAGCGTATCAGAATAAAATTATTATTTTTTTATTATTAAATTTTACAACAACTAAGGCATGATGTAGCTGAATGCGTTGCAACCATTTCAGCTACCATAGGAGTGCGGTTCCCACTCTCTGGAGAAAAGGCTTTGAAGGGATTTTCAAGATATAATCGAAACAGCTGTCGCCTTGTCCGTCATGATGTCACGTTGTTTAAATTTTTCCCAAATTATTAAATAAATTATAAAAATTAAAAATTGCTTGAAATAAATGTTTCCATACATTTTAAGCAATACGGGCAATCCCCGATTAACTCATACGAACAGAACATACGAACCGCCTTACAAACATTCATAACTTCAAACACATAATTTACATACGAATTATGTGATGTGTAGAAGATTATATGCAAAAGAACGCAATTGGGAAAAACTTTACAACAACTAAGGCATGACGTAGCTGAATGCGTTTGTAACCATTTCAACTAGCGTAGGAGATTTACAAGGTATAATCGAAAAAACTGTCGCCTTGTCCGTCCTGATGTCACGTTGTTTAAATTTTTCCCAGATTATTAAATAAAAAAATATTAAATGTTTTTTAAAATTTTCAGCTTTTGCAAACATTATGATTCTTGGTGTATTTTTTCCCCCTTTTTGAAGAACTCCAGAAACATTGGAAAACTATCAGCACAGTTTTTATTTCTTTCTTGCATCTTGCATCATTCTGACATACACAAATTTCAACAAAACAAAATTGTTGTCTAAAAAGGCAGAACTTTTTTTCTTTTTCAGGTACTTGAGAATTATTGAAAACCTACTCTGAATAGTTTTCTTTTCCATAAAAATCATTAACCAAAGCTACCTTACACCTCACTCTTGTAAAGGGATCATCAGCATTCAAACCACAAACCCAAAAAAACTTGTGCCTTCTTTCGAAGAACGTACGGCCTACCAATTCAGCATCCAACAATGTTAATATGCTAATGTAAATAATGAAGCTATAAACTTCAAATAAACATATAAGCAAATAAAAATAAACAGAATAAGCAACAATTTGTTGCAAACCAAAATGTTGAAAAAGTTTTTAGCGCACACACACACTCAAACAAGCAGCTATGTATAAAAATTTTGTTAAAAGCAAACAGAAATCTTCATAGCACAAATTCAAACTAACAACAAGTTAAATGCGTTTCTATATTAAGCTATAAAAAAAAACCAAAAAAAAATTTGGGCAAAAAGTATAAAAACCGCAAAACCAACCAAAAACTTGCCAAAAAAGCAAGTGAGCCAACAAGCAGTTAGCAGCTTTGCCGGCAAAATAACTGTTACGCAAAATAAAGTTTGTTTTCTTTTATTTGCTCCGTTTTTGTTTTTATATTTTTGTTGATCACTTAATATGTGGCGTTTACCACATTTAAATCTGTCATAATTTAATGCAAAAATTTAATGGCACGAGCCGCAAGAGCATAAACTTCAGTTCAACTAACACACCAACCAACACACAACCATATATATACATAAGGATATCAACACTTGGTATGAGTGTAACTGTAATAACAATTGTTATAATTGCCTTTATGAATATATAAATATAGGAGATATAATTGGATGTGTGTGTAGCTACTGTTGCATATGTTTATGTATGTATGTGTATATGAAGGTTGTTGCAATTTTTTTTTGTACTAAGCTTTTTTGTTGTCTTTATTAATGTTTATTGTTATAGTGGGTAGTAAAAAATTTTATTTGCAACATTTAGATAATCTGTTGCATTGTATGGACTCAGAACTCATGTTTCTAATGGATTTAGAGAAAATCTTCACACCGATTTTATATACACTGATTTCAGTAAAGCATTTGATAAAGTTTCCCACTCCTTGCTTATCCACAAGCTTGATCGACTTGGCTTCTAACCTGGTCTCACCCAGTGGATCTTTTCGCATCTCTGCGGTAGAATGCAAAAAGTAATTTTTTAAAATAATCTTTGAAATGTTATTAATGTTCCCTCTGGCGTTCCACAGAGCAGTCATCTCGGTCCAATTCTCTTCTTGCTATTTATTTATGATATCTATACCACAATAAAATATTCCAAAATTTTAATGTATGCTGATGATGTAAAACTTTTTAGGTCATATGCGTCTATTGATGAACGTCCCTTGCTTCAAGCAGATTTAAAATGCTTAGTTGCTTGGTGCAACGCAAACTCAATGCCGCTGAACCTCAATAAATATAAATTCATGTGCCTCTTTCGAAGATCTTTGCAGCAGCCTCTTACGTAGTTACTAATTTTTGTCTTGCATCAGTAAATTATTTTGTTGACTTGAGAGTTACGATTGATGCTAAACTTAATTTCAACCTTCATATTATGGCTACTGTCAATAAGGCTAGAGGTGTTCTATCATTCGTGAAACGATGGTCTAAAGAATTTAGTGACCCTTATGTAACTAACGCCTAATGTGGTAAAATTAGTTAGACCGATACTAGAATGCGGATCAATAGTCAGGAATCCGCGATATCAAGTTCATGCAGATAGACTAGAGTCAATACAGAAGCAATTTTTACTTTTTTATTTAAGGAATTTTCATTGGGACTCTGGGTATAATCTTCCACCTTATACTAGTCGGTTGAAATTTATCAATATTCCAACTCTCGCAATTCGTAGAGAAATGCTAGGTGTATTATTCATGGCTAAACTACTGAATGGACCGATTTCTAGCCCCTTTCTTTTGAACGAAGTAAGCTTCAATGTTCCATCACGAGTGTCAAGACATTACAAACATCTTCTTTTGAGGCAGTGCAGAACAAGTTTCGAATTAAATTACCCTTTTCGGTGTTTGTGTCATGATTTCAACTCTCATTCGAACTCGTTTGATATAACAGATTAGCTTTTTACTATAAAGAAAACTGACCTCATTAAATTAACAAAATTTCTGGAAAAACTGGAAACTTTAAGAGCACTTAAGCACCACATTAAGCTTTCCAATGACTTTGTAAGGAAAATTGTTTTCTAGATGTCTTAATGATGTAACTTCTTTCCGAGAAATGGACCAGAGATCGGGCAAATCTAAAAATACTTTTTACACCTTTCATGAAAATGAAATGGTATATTAAATTTTTCACGAATCTCAAAATTGTAAGCCCTTTAAAGGCAAGAAATAGAACCACGAAAATTATACCAAAATGATTAGAACGGCAGTTAAGCTGAGTTGATTAAGCCATGTCCGTCCGTCCGTCCGTCTGTCCCTCAGTCTGTCTGTTCGAACGCAAACTAGTCCCACATTTTTTAAGACATGTTTATGAAATTTGGTGAGCTGGTATATTTGGGTGTCCGACTGATCATTTATCCGAACGGATTGGATCAGACTACTATAGCATATATCCTCTATACAATAGATTCCTCGAAAAAGAAGGTTCATGTCATTTACTCCTCATTTTAACAGCTAGAAGATTGAAGTAAAAATCGTCAAAATTGGTCATACAATTTATTATGCACATTTTGTGAATTTTTGAAATCTCAACACATTCATGAAAGGTATGAAGCTTGAGCACAGCAACAGACAGTTCCGTTCTTTCTTGTTTTCATACCAATTGTTCGAAATTTTGTACTTATTTAGACCCTCGAATAGGCTAACAGTTTTCCTACTTTTCTTTTTGGTGCATTAAATTCACTTAGAAATTGGTACATCGGAAGTTTTTGCCGAGTCTAATATGTGGGAAAATTTTCTTTCCCGATAATGGACTAAATTATTAAAAATAATCTTGTTTAAATTACAACATGCTTAAAATTCGGAATAGCGAGACGGAGAGGAAGACGTAACAGTAACAGGAGGGCAACATTTAAAAGTATAGATAAAAGAAATTGGACGGGACGGAGGGAAGCAGACTTGAAAGGAGTCGGACGGGGACGGAGAAATAAAAAATAAAGAAATAAAATGAAAGAAATGTATGCTAGTACTTTAGGGGAACAGTGCATTCGATCAGGAGATAGACGGTGAAAATGCAGAAGGTGAGGGATGGAAAGGAGACAGGGATTGGAAGAGAAAGAGCATGGAAAGCGAATGGAAGATAGAAGGAATTAAGAGAATTTGTATGCTCGGACGTACGTAGAAAACAAGTAAAAGGTGTGTAAGTTCGGGTGTAAGCGAACATTATACACTCAGCGTGATCTTCAGTTGTACATTTCATATCAGATAAATTATTTTTCTCCACAACACGTGGCACCGCCCGTTTAAAAAAAAATGTCTCCCCATTTCCTCTTGCAATAAAACTTGAAAACTGAAATATCATTGATTCAAAACTATGTTATAGCTTATTATTCTAGTCTACGACCCCTTTAAAATTATTTCATATCTAAGTTGCCGTGGTCTTTAAACGATCCCGTACAATTTTACTAGAAATATTTTCTGCTATAAGGAAAATATATGTACACAATTTCATTACGATATGTTAATTTTTCTTCGAGTAATGGTTCCCGAGCCATAGAAAATTGTTTAGTCAGAAAAGGCGCGGTGCCACACCCATTTTCAAAAATTTTAGTGGATATCAATTTAATGTTATATTTCAATTTGGAAAGTAAAATTCTATTGATACAAAGCTCTCGTTTACTCTCGTTATAGCTTTTTATTTTCGTCCACGTCCCTTTTACAAATCTTTTATATAAAAGTGGGCGTGGTCTTTAACAGATCTCGTCCATTCCTTCTAGAAATATTTCCTGCTATAGGGAAAATTTTTGTACCCAATTTTTTTACGATCCGTTAATTTTTCTTCGAGTTATGGCTCCCGAAACATAGAATTTGCTTAGTCATAAAAGGGGCGGTGCCACGCCCATTTTTCTAGATTTGAATTTTTTCCTATTTATTGTTACAAATCCACTTGGGAAATGAAATACTATTGATATAAAGCTCTTTTTTGCAAAGATATCGCTTACTTTATTCGTCCACGACCCTTTTAAAAATCTTTTATATAAAAGCGGGCGTGGTCCTTAACCGATTTCGTTAATTTTACTTTAAAGCATTCCTTATAGTAAAGGCAACCTCTCTGCCGAATTTTGTTACGATAGGTTTAACGATTTTTCATTAATGATTAGTGGTATTTGTAAAATTGATTTTATCACAAGTGGGCGTTGCCACGCCCATTTTACATCAACATTCTAGGTGTATTATTTACTAACTAATCAGGTTTTTTGTGTTTTCCTAAATGTTGTATATATAAAAAGTGGGCGTGGTTATCATCCGATTTCGCTCAATTTCAATACCAATCTATACTGTGTCCAGGTAAGCTCGTGTACAAAATTTGGTGAAGATATCTCAATATTTACTCAAGTTATCGTGTTAATGGACAGACGGACGTTCATGGCCTAATCAAATTTTTTTTCGGTACTGATGATTTTCATATGTCGAAGTCTATATCTATCTCGATTCTTTTATACCTGTACAACCAACCGTTATTCAATCAAAGTTTGCAAAGCACGCTGAGATTAAAAACACAAAGTTAAGCTGGAGTGACGCGCGTCCCCCTAGGGAGATCGATTTACTCTTCTACGAGTTCTGGGTATTTATCTTCAAGAACGGAATTTGCTTGGTTATTCATATTTCTTCTACACGCGATTGTGTTCTCAGGTGCGGATATGAATTCTTAAGCCCGTAAAGCCTCTTAAATCAGATGTCTTTTGGGATTCCCAGGGGTCTGGGGAACTGTTTGTTTAGCATTTCGTTTCCCTCCCTTGGGAGGAGTACTGTTATTTTTGTTGTTGTTGCAGCGATTAGGATACTCCCTGAAGGCCTTGAGGAGTGTTATCGATACTGATGGTCCTTCGCCGGATGCAGATCCGATACGTTCCGGTAACAAGCACCATTGAGGTACTAGCCCGACCATCTCGGGAACGATTTGGCATGACCACATGAAACCTTCTAGGCCATTACGCCCGCCCACCCCTAGATCCATTGTGACGCTATATATTACGCTGAAAACCCCTTGAAAGGGTTGCGCCACACAACCCCTTGAATCAATTTGGTATTTTAGTCGCCTTTTACACAGGCATACCTGCCGCGGGTATATTCTAAGCCCCCCAATCCTCTGGGGTTGTGAGGAGTAATCTATGAGGAGTACTTTCACCTCACTGTATAGGTGGTGTTCTTGGGACGTGTTTCTATGTTTTTCTCAGCCCTTAAGCTAATATTGCTGAGTGAAATTCAATGTAACCCCATTTAATTTCACTCAGCAGTAATAACTCATAGTTCCAAGAAAAACAGCGAAACATACTTGGTCAACGATTAATTAATACTCACTAAGCATTTCACTTAACACAATTTCATTTGTACTTCATCAATTTGCGAAACTTTGTATTTCGTCGTTATCTTTATTTTTCCGGTGTAGTGTGTCGGAATCGTTCAGAGCGATGGTTTTGGTATTACGAGTCCAGTCTTAATATCAAGCTAAAAGCTACAAGAGTACTTGAGGGGTTTCGGTGCTAAAGTATCACTTAAAATTCACTTCATTTAACTTAATATCACTTTATTCGAATGCGGAAAGTAGAAAAAGTTGCAAAACCTGAAGGGCCCAAAGATTGCGTGACTAAATTTACTTTGTTCTATAGTTTTGTAAATAGGCTGATGCTAATTATATTTAGTTTGAGGGTAATAGTCCAAGAAGGATTTAGACCTAATTAGTTTCAGTTTAGGTCAGTTTTTTTTTGCGAAGATGTTAGCTAAAAATCCGGAGTAATATAAAACTCCATTTTGGAGGACGCATAAACTTTTAAATTCCATAAGCTTAGATAGATCTTATAACTATAAATATACTTGGCGCGATTTACCTTCTAGAAGATTAAGGACAAGCTTCCCTCCAATTTGTGTCGTGCTCCCTTTTTCTATACAAATTTGCGGAACCGTACCTACATGTTTTATGCCGACACCGAATGGCATCTGCAGCCCAGATGAGTTTTCACTGAGAAGCTTTTTATGGCAGAAATACAATCGGAGTGTTTGCCAAATCACTTCCGTGGAGCGACCCCGATTAGAAAATTTGTTTCTAATTGCAAACGATTTTTTCTAAATTTTGATGTTACTTTGCCCAGATCTTGAACCCAGAAAGATTCGTGTGATATAGCGTCAGCTTGGCCGTCTTTTATCGTCTTAACTTGCAATAATGATTCAAAAATTCTTTGAATTTAATTAAATTCACATTACACCTTTTAGATATGACTAAGGTTGACCATTTAAAATTTGTAATGACTTTACTTAAAATTGATCCATTTCTTACCCTCACACACAACTCAACAAATAAAATAAAAATGCAAAGATAATTATAAAAGTTTCATAAGCACGTCAAAAAATCATTAACCGCACATTTAGTTTTTGCTACCTCTAGCTAGTTTTTATTCTTCCTTTCTTTTTTCGAGTACCTTGCGGAAGTAAAGCAACTTCCGCCATAACAATTTTAGCCACTTCATTTAAGTGCCATAAATAAGTAAATATAATGAAGTGAATTTAAATTAAAGCAAAAGTGTTTAAGTGAATACTTAAATATGAGCAAAGGATGTGTCGCTTATGAAAAGCTGAAAGAAGAACAGCTGCGTGAAATTAACTGGAAAATTGTGTCCGATGTGAACAAAAGCGCTATGTTTAATTTGTGTGTGTAACTTAGGCACATAAGGGTGGCCCTTTGTTTTATTGAGAAAAAAAAAAATTTAAATGAATTTTCGATTCCACCCCCTAGAAATATACGAATAACCCAAAAACGAATATTTACGAAGTATTATTCCAATCTAAAGAGATTTAGAGGTTGCGCAAAGAACATGAAATCCTTAAAAAGAACGAGTTTCAAGCATTTCAAGTGTCCATATACCTTTATACTATAAACTTTTACTCCTGTTGAAAGCATTTTTTTTTTTTGTACTCCCTAGCTTTCTCAAATGAAAAGAATCGTAGAAATCGGTCGCTTAATAACAGAGCTACATACCTAAATATACAAATATAAAAACAGATATTTTTCATGAATTGTATAAAAGCCACCGTGGTGTGATGGTAGCGTGCTCCACCTATCACACCGTATGCCCTGGGTTCAACTCCCGGGCAAAGCAACATCAAAATTTTAGAAATAAGGTTTTTCAATTAGAAGCAATTTTTCTAAGCGGGGTCGCCCCTCGGCAGCGACTGGCAAGCGCTCCGAGTGTATTTCTGCCATGAAAAGCTCTCAGTGAAAACTCATCTGCCTTGCAGATGCCGTTCGGAGTCGGCATAAAACATGTAGGTCCCGTCCGGCCAATTTGTAGGGAAAATCAAGAGGAGCACGACGCAAATTGGAAGAGAAGCTCGGCCTTAGATCTCTTCGGAGGTTATCGCGCCTTACATTTATTTATTTTTATTTTTTATAAAAGAAAATGACCAACCCCGCTCACAAAAAAAAAAACTGAAAATTTAACAGAAGTACATAAACTAAAAAAATGTAAGGCGCGATATCCTCCGAGGAGGTTTAACACCGAACTTCTCCTCCAATTTGCGTTGTGTTCTTTTTAATTTTTCTACAAATCAGTGGGATGGGACCTACTTGATTTATGCCGACACCGAATGGCATCTGCAAAGCAGATGAGCTTTCACTGAGGGCTTTTCTTATCAGAAATACACTTGGAGTGCTTGCCAAATATCACCGAGGGCCGACCACGCATAGAAAATTGTATTCTAACTAAAAAACTTGTTTCTAAAATTCTGATAGCTGTAAATAGCGTTTTGAAACTTGCAGGTCGTTAAAGTCAAAGCCACAAAACTGTGTACTCCAAAAAAAAAAAAAATCATAAAAACGCATGATAAAAAGTTGAAAATGTTGAGATCTTGGCACCTCTTCTTTTTTATAACTTTATTATTATTTCAATTTATGTAATTTTGAATATGTTGAAAAGACACATTACAACAAGCGAGGCACAACTACGTATACATTAAATGAATAAGGGTAGACTAAATAATTTGTCCATATTTTGGAAAATACGTGCCACCCTAATGTACATACAAACATTGTATACTCGTATATAAACATGTGCAGGTTTATAAGTAGCTTATTTTGTCACTGATGGCCTACTTTCCTCTTTGTAATAACAAAAAGTATTAAACAAGCCTTTAGTGATTCTAACAATTTTACGAAATTTAGTTCACCATTGCATATACGTCATTTTAAGCAAGTTCATTAACTACGCTGTAACGGAGTACAAGTTGGTTTTCAAAGAACCTACGCATATGTGATGCAATTATTTCCTCTGTATTAGTTCCATGCTATACTTCAAACCCTTTAAAACACTTTCCTCTTATAAGCCGATTGGCATGAAGTTTAATGTGAGGCTCGGAAGACTTCATGTGTCCCTAGTTTAACTAGAAGTTTCCGCGGCGAAGAACTACCCGTGTTATTTGTCGGCTGAGATTTTTACTCCAAGTAATTTTTGGGCATTTGCAACAAGATTCTGACTGCAGAGTTCTGTTTCCATTGTTATGATACCAGATTTGATTTTGTGTACTGATTGTGTCATCGCTTCTACATCCTTGCAACGGAGCTGGCCGCAAATCGCCAACGTGGATTCGGTGTATCTTTTTTCGTTCATCAGTTTTTATCCAAAACTTGCTGTTGTTTTGTTGATTTTAACCACTGTTTTGGCCACCTAAGTACTTTTTTAGTTTTTGACACTGTGTGCGTTATTGCAGGATGTCTATCCCTAGAAATTTTTCAAATATTAGGGTAGCCTTTTAATTTGTATGTTATATAAGCACACATTTTGCAAGAACTAAAGTATGAGCAAATATTCCCTTTACTGGGATAAAATTGGAGATTGTGAGACAACATAAAAGCAACAAAAACGTACAGCTTAATTTTTCATACTTTGTAAAATGTCAATCATAAAAGGAATGTCATAAAATGCTTTGACGCCGTTAAGAGCTTAAAAGCATTCGACCATTTTATTAGAATTAATTAATTATAATTGTAGTCCATTCCAAGGCGGAATTTATTCAAACAATTTTCTGTGCAACAACTTTGCTCTGTATTTGCTTTGTTCATTAAAGAAAGCATATCAAATTTAAATAGCAAGTTACGATTGCATAAGACAATGTTGTGAGCATTAGGGATTCAAATGTCTGTGCGGCATATACAACTGAGAGCAAAAAAAATTTCAGCAAAAAATATTAAAAAATTGTGTAATATTTTTTTTAAGTTTTGGTTTCATTTTTATAAAAATTTGAAAAATTTTCTTAAACAAAAATAAAAATTCGAAAGTGTGAGAAGACTTTAATCTTGGGTTTTTAATTTTTTTTCGAGAGCGTTTTCGAAATTTTTCTACATGGTTTTTGTAGTTGTACAACGAACCCCCAGTGAAACCCCACTGTTTTTAAATATTTAGGACATTTTCAAATGTTAAGCAACCACAAAAAATATGTAATGTAAAATAAGTAACCTAATTTCGGAAACATTTTCGAAAAAAATCGAAAAAATAGAGAAATTTTTAAAAATCCAAAGAAAATTTTCCAATAATCTTTTTTTTATTTATTGCCAAATGAAAAACTTATTAATTAATAAATATATGACATAAGCTTCGTAACTCAATCGAGAACTTGAAAACAAATTTAAAAATTTTTCGAAAAAGAAGACAATAGCACTGACAAAAGTTAGATATAATTGACAAGATTATCCAAAACTAGAAAAACTTTTAAAAAATCTTGGAATAACTACCAAATTTTTTGCGGAGCCTTTTTTAAGTCAAAAAACTTTGAAAATGAAGAGAAAACTACTGAAAAATTTTCAAAAAGGTCAAAATTTTTCGAAGTAATATGAATTGTATATCCCGAAAGAAGTGATGCAATAACAAAACTATATATTTCGAAAAAATTCGAAAATTAGGGAAATGATAAAAAATCTAAAGAAATAAAAATAATTAAAAAAAGTAAAATACAAGACAAACTTTACAAAAACATGAGAAAATTTGTAATTGTATAAAAAAACTAACTAACCTATTTTCGAGAATGATTAAAAAAACTACGAAAATTCGAAAAGTTTTTAAGAAACTTTGTGAAAATTTTTCCAGTTTCCAGGAAAGCTTTTCGACCAACGAAATTAAGAGAAGAAGAAAGGAGCTGATAAAAATTTGCAACTTATGGACAAAATTTATAAATGTATAACAAAAACCTTTTCAAAAAAATACAAACATTATAGAGGTTTTTGAACAATTGTGAAAAAAATTTTTATTTATCCCTGTACAGTTTTAATCTATTAAAATTAAAAAAAGAAGTAATAACGGACAACATTTTAAAACAATTTACAAAACTTTGAATTTATTTTTTTTTAATTATGTGAATTTTTATTAATTAACGAAATATTTTCAAAAAAAATTCAAAGCTATAAAGATTTTCTATAAAATTTCTAAAACTTTCAGTTTTCTTTTTAACAATCAACAAAATTTTTAATTAAATTGCCAAAACTATATATCCAATTTCGAACACGCTATCGTAAGATTCTGCGACTCAAAATATTTTTAAAAATATTTATGATACTGGCAAGATTTATAATTGTTTATCAAAAAATATATAATTGGAACAATTTCGAAAAATTAAAAAAAATTCGAGAAGTCTTAAAACATTTCCAAAACTGTCTGCCAATTTTTTAATTAACGAAAAAAACAAAAAAATAAAATAATTAACAAAAGCTGTGAAACTTTTTTCGAAAACCTTTTCGAAAAATCGGGAAATTTTAAATTTATTAGGAAACTTTGCAGTAAATGGTAGTTTTGAGATACATATAATGTTTACTTTGTCACATAAAAATTCCATACGCAAAAAATAGTTAAGAAATATTTTTAAAAAATTTGGATATTTCGGTAAGTTTTTCGCGAATTTTCGAATTTTTCGAAATATTTTTGTGATTGAGTTGCATAATTTCAATAAAGGAAAATTTGACAACTCAAGAATCTTTAGAATTTTTTAAGAATTTTTTTTCGAAAACAATTTCGAAAAAATGAAAAAAATTTTAAGTTTTAAAATATTTGCAAAATTGTCTGTAATTATTTTAATTTACGAAGCAAATAAAAAAAGAAAATAACTAACAAAAAGTACGCCTTTTCGAAAAATTCGAAAAATCGAGAAGTTTTAAATATATAAGTAACATTTTAAGGAAATGCTAGTTTTGAGATACCTATAGCGGACACCGTAGTGTGATGGTAGCGTGCTCCGCCTACCACACCGTATGCCCTGGGTTCACACCCCGGGCAAAGCAACATCAAAACATTAGAAATAAGGTTTTTCAATTAGAAGAAAATTTTACTAAGCGTGACACACCCATTTTTAAAAATTTTAGTGTTTTCCAATTTAATGTTATAATTCAATTAAAAAAGTAAACTTCTATTGTTACAAAGCTCTTTTTCGCTAAAATATAGCTTATTTTCTTCTACGACCCTTTTAAAAATATTTTACATAAAAGAGGGCGTGGTCTTTAATTGACCTCGTCCATTTTTTCTAGAAATATTGCCTGCTATACGAAAAATTTGTGCACCAAATTTTATTACGATCCGTTAATTTTTCTTCGAGTTATGGCTCCCGAAACATAGAAAATTGCTTAGTCATAAAAGGGGCGGTGGACGCCAATTTTTCAAAATTTGAAGTTTTTCCTATTTATTGTTATAAATACACTTGGGAAATGAAATACCATTGATATAAAGCTCTTTTTTGCATGACCCTTTTAAAAATCTTTTATATAAAAGTGGGCGTCGCCTTTAACCGATTACGTTCATTTTTCTTCAAAGCATTCCCTATAGTAAAGGCAACGTGTCTGCCGAATTTTGTTACTATAGGTTTAACGACTTTTGATTTATGATTAATAATATTTGTAAAATTCATTTTATCAAGAGTCTCAGTATCAGTCCACACGTCAAATTTCAACGTTCTAAGTGTATTATTTACCAAATAATCAGGCTTTTTGTGTTTTGCAAAATGTTATATATATAAAAAGTGGGTGTGGTTATCATCCGATTTCGCTCATTTTCAATACAAATCTATTCTGGGTCCAGATAAGCTCGTGTGCCAAATTTGGTGAAGATATCTCAATATTTACTCAAGTTATCGTGTTAACGGACCGACGGACGGACGGACGGACGGACATGGCTCAATCAAATTTTTTTTTGATACTGATGATTTTGATATATGGAAGTCTATTTCTATCTCGATTCCTTTATACCTGTACACAACCAACCGTTACCCAATCAAAGTTAATATACTCTGTGTGCAAAGCACTCTGAGTATAAACAATTAAGAAATCCTTAAAAAACAAAGATAGAATATTTCGGCAAGTTTTCTTGAATTTTTGAATTTTTTCAAAGCCTTTTTGAGATTGATTTGTATAGTTTTAGGAACGAAAAAATTTTTTCCAAAGATATCAAAAATTAAAATATAGATGAAGAATTTCAATAATTATTGCCATTGCTATTCTCGTGCTCGCTGCTGTATGTAATTTTCGAATATTTTAATTATGTGCCATAAGGAAAACAATGAACTTTTATTACTTTTGGAACTTTTGTGCTCATTTACGCTCTCTGCAGAAATAGTAGAACTTTGAAATAATATTGTATTCAATTTTTGTGCTTCTATCAAAGCAGAGCCGAGCTTTAACATTGCAATACCAAAGTCTGCAAACATTTTGATATTTATTTAAAGCGGAAATGTATTTCCTTATTTAATTTAACTATTTACGTAAACTTTCAATGTATACTTTTTTGTTTCGACTTCGTTAATTTTGAATTTTTTTGTTTTCGTGTTCATTTGTTTACAGCTCAGCATCCTAATTATGTCTATTTCTACGACTACTTACTTCTATGACTACTTTTAAATTGTTTATGTATTAGTTCCTTTTTTTCTTCCATTATTAGCATTTTTCCATTGCAAATGGTATTTTCTATTCTTTTGTGAATGTATTTTCGTTGCTTAAGTGAATTTTGCAGCTTTTATCTTATTTGAATAGAGTTTTTTGTGCGCTTCAACGTGTTCTACCTAATCGTGCAGCAAAATTTGATTTTCTTGTTTTGCATTGCAGCACGTGGCATCGAGCTGTAGAACGTACATTAAGCAAAATCTGCTGCACTTGGTACGCAAATTACATACAACATCAGCAATCCACAAGGAATAATTTATTTTAAAATGTGTTTTTTTACAAGTTTTTTATATTCTGTTGGGATTTCTTATTCCGCTCAGAAGGACATCGCAAACAGTCAGATCTAAACATCACCTTTCTATGTATTACGTTGGGCTCTGAATGTGATTTATCAAGGTAGGACTAGAAGGTCTTTTTGGACCAACCATGATGGATCATAAAGACCAATGATCTTAGAATCCATAGCACAACAGACTCTACCTAATTCCAAACACTTTTTGATAAGAATCTGTGGCAAACTAAGGATGTTGCCTCTATATAAGAGTTGGATGACATTAAGCAAAACATGTAGAGAGAAAGCTTGAAAATGTTTGGAAGTATGTAAGGGATACTTTTCAATTGGCAAAAGTCGAGAAAGGCGATAATTCCCGAATGCTTAGAATCCAAAAACGGCATATTATCAGAGCAAAGGAAAACAACGGAACAACGGCAACGGTTTCACCAAAGGAGATGTTCTGGCCTAACTCCTAATACTCGTTGTCGACACGATTTCGTTAAATCATTTGTGGCTCCTTGCTTCCAAATGAGACTTATGGTTGCTATCAATGGTCTTTTAATAGTCACGACTCTCGTATTACAGTCTTAAAGATGAGCAGCAATGCTGGCCTATTGCTGATATAGTCAAAGGGCGCCTTCAGTTTTTCGCTGTTATTAAAACTGTAATTCTCGATGTGCGAACAGTAGCAACTCCAACCACCAGTCGCTACCACGCCTTCTGGCCTTCACACCATATGCCAGCACAGAAGTTGTAGGACTGCGACTTCGAACTCATAGCTCCATCGATGTCCCTTTTCTAGAAGCTCTTTCGAGTGGGTATCATAGCGTAACCCATGAGTGAAAATCGTATAATCCTCGACCCATCTATATAATTTAAATTTTAAAAGGACCCTGGATAAATTTTTTTTAAATGCTGACCAAAATTTGTAGACGTTTGTGTTCAAAACATTGATTTCAATAGACTTCGTTAAACTGAAATGACATTTTAAAATGAAAGTCCACAAATTTTAAGTAGAAAGATGTTAATGTTAAGTCCAAACCGTGGTTTTCCGGCCTTGTGATATAAAAGTTCTTTTGGATGACCGCGTAGCTTCAAGTTTCCGAATAGTTCGACTATCCACTACGTTAGGATAGGATTTGGCATCCCTGATATCTTTTAGCCAAACGGGTTATAATTATTTTTTACATTGGCACCTTTTTCGGGAAACATGCTTTTTTAAAAAGTTGAGAACAATTTGAAAACATGTTCGACTTGGGGCATTTTATATGAAATGAGCCGACCAAATTTCATCATGATCAATAAACGGCCTAGACAGTCTTGAATGAGTAGAAAATATAGTAACGCGCCGATATTTTTGACATCCAGCGGAGGCGTGCGAAAAACGACAGAAATTGGCGGCGGCGTCGGCGTTTATCCGCGGCGTATATCTCTACTTCCTAGAAGCGAAATATTCTAGAAATTGTTTGAAAAGGAGAATAGGGAATGGTCACGTAACAACAAAGAGTGCCTTAAAGCACTTATTCATTACATTTTATTTTCATAGACTAAGCGGAAGTGCTGTTGGATAATTTAGGAGCAAAATTAAGTTGAGAGTAAAAACTTTACAAAGCTTAAATCGATGCCACCAGATGTAACAGTTTGCTGTAAGAGTCCAATAATACAACGATTCCGAATAAATTTTCGTTTTTGCCTAGCACCCATTCATATGCCGCACTCTTTGATAATGGCTCGCGCCGTATTGCTAAAAACAAAGGAGTGTAGATGAGCTACATTAAATGCAAAAAAAAAAAAAAAAACAAGAAAAAAATGAGTCTTTTATAAAAAAGCCTAGAGGCCCACTATTTTTATATACTTCTTGCTCAAAACCTTCCAGAAATTAAGTGACACGCATCTCTATATCATGGACGAAAAACTTTTCTTCACACCAGAACACCAATGTAAATTTGAAGTTGCCACTCTAAAGAGGGTGGTTATGAATATGGTAAGCTCCTTTTAATAAAAAGAGTATGCTTTGCTATTCTCTAGAAATTTTAGACTCTTTCCACAATGTTTCTAAACGGGTATTCATGGGTGATATTGATTTCATTCAAGTACATACATACATCCAGTCATGAGAGGGTGGATCAGCTTCATGTTAAGTTGCAGGAATATGAACTCGCTCGTAAATACCGACGCGGACATTCCACCCAGAGCGACCGAAGAGCACCTCTCTCAGCCGCTCTCTAATTGGAATTTCGTTGTTGCTGTTTTAACGCCAAAGACAGTCCCCGAAAGTTTTAATTAAACCTTCTAGGCCTATCCCCCCCCACCCCCTGGTTCCATGAGAAATTAGGGATCGCCAGAGTCTCGCTTGCTTAATATATGTATGATACATTTTTACTTGAATCTCTCTCAGATTGCAATGCCAGTCAAATGCAGAGGATGATTAATTACAACAACCACCAACTGTAGGAATGTAGTGCGAGATCCTCTGAGTCTCCCCACCATACTTGTATTTGTATTGTAGCACCCAGGACGGTCGAGGAGCACCTCTCTCAGCCGCTCTCTTATTAGAATGCCGGTCAAATGCAGATGGTGATTTAAGTACAATACCCACCAACGCTAGAACTTTAGTCCGAGGTTCTCGGAGTCTCCCCGCCAACCATTTATTTGTACTGTTACACACAGGACGGCCGGGGAGCACCTCTTTCACCCGTTCTCTTATTAGAATGCCGGTCAAATGCAGATGGTGATATAAATACAACACCGCCGAACGATAGGACTCACGTCCGAGATGCTCTGGGTCTCCGTACAACCATTGATACTATTCAGGCTGAGTTGGCATTACTTATTCATTCATTCATTCATTCATTCATTTTTATTCATTATATACTTATGTATATAAAATTTGCAAAAGGTAACAACATTTCCTTTTTTATTTGCCATACGCGATTGTGTTCCACAAATGCACTACCGTTTCATAGCAAGCTAAGGTAAGTGATTCTCTTCCCATAAGACATACTCACAATTATTCTGTGAGAACCGTTGATGGCGTTCCCTGGAAGCCACGACCGTCCCTCTTTGAAACTGGGGAGAAACTTTCAGTATCTTTCAAGGTAAACGAGTTATTTTTAACTATAAGTCCAGGTTTTTGATAGCGGAAAAGTCTACCTTAAGCTACCATTTCATCAACGTAGTGTTCTTACAGATTAATCAGTTTAACCTTACATAACCATCTGTTCCAAGCAAATTGAGATAGATTAAGACTTCTAAGTACTATATTGCTAAAAATAGTTCCTCCACCAAAACTATTTCATTCATTCCCATAAGATGGCATAGCCAGTGCGGCTCTTGCGCTTTAGTTTGTTGCACTATAGCGATAGCTACATAAATCTTAAATAAATAACCCATCAGTAAGATTTCTTTGATAGGCGTCACTGAGTTTCTGGAAGGATCTTAAATTTTCGGGGAAACTTTTATCTCGAGTACTGAATGATGGTCAAAACATCTGCTGACAGTTTTCATTTCTCCGTCTCATCCTTCATACTTATAAATCATAGCTCATCCAGGCATGATTATATTTTTCAGTATGAAATACTTACCACTTAAAGCTCATAGCGTGTCTTCTATTCAATTATTTTGATAGACCCATCTAAGAATGTTGCACATGTTGCTGTAAAGTAAAATGTTAATGAAGTTCTGTCATAATTGTTGACAACAGACAAGAAACAAGCAACACGCAACACGCAAACGCATCAAGTTGACAATTTTATTTTGAAAATATTTTCACTTCAACAATACAAAAACTAAATAATATATAAACATCTGAACTTGGTAGTGCACATACGAGTTGTACTTAAGTGACGAGCACAGCAACCCCAGACTGATTCATATATATAAATATATATGTGTATGTAAACAAGAAGAAAGTGCATAAATTATAAACTTTATTTTAACAAGCACGTTTGCCGAGCTCTAACAATAGTGCGCTTGTTGCATGCTCAGGAACAAGCAATTGTTGTAAGTAGATGATGAAAGTTGGCGAAAAAAATGAAACAGTAGAGGAAGAAGTATCCACGCTTTAAATTTAGCCTAGTACTCAAAATACTCAAAAAGTGAGGAGGGGTGACTTTAGGTCAACTTCCATAATGTCAATTGGTCTTATGGCCACTTCAAATGGTAACAATGAATAAATTTAAAATTTTTATAATATCGATGAAATTAATATTATGACCTTCTTGCTTTCATAAAGTCGACTCTTTTTTTCTCAAGTGGCCATAGGGTCAATTATTTTGTTGTATTAAAATTTTACGCTGTTACGCTGTATTGTTTTCGCTTTACCTTTGTTCAGGCGAATGAAAATGATCGTAACGCCATTTGAAGTGGTCATAACGGGATTCAAAGGGGCTGGTAAGTGCAATACAAAGCTTTATAGCTTCAAACCTTCCGCAACCCAATTGTCAACTTCACTTAGGCGAAGGTATCCTGTTACATATATGAACGTATCGTACACATACATATTTAGCAAGCGAGGCTCTGGCGACCACAAGCACCACATGGAAGTAGGGGCTTGGGGCGGGAAGGCCTAGAAGGGTTAATGTGGTCATATTAATCGTTTCCGAGATGGTCGGGCTAGTATCTTAATGGTTCTTTGTATCCTACGATCAACATCGATAAAACTCCCTAAAACCTTCGAGGAGTGTATTTATCTTTAATACAACAACAGCAACAAGTGATCATAACCTCAGTTGATCTTATAATTGTGCACCTTATGTCACCTCACCGCAATATAACGCACTTTTGAAATGAAGAGTATGTATATTCTACAATTCCACCACTATATTTAGGCAAGATTATACGGCATAGCTCTCCTTTAAGGTACCAATATTCGGTATTTTCAAAGAGAGATCCGCGCAGTGAATCCTTCTTGATGTACATCAGTGGCACCCTCAGAACAAAAATCTACATTAGCATTGAAGGTTATGCTGAACAAACATTTGATGAATATTGAGACAAAATGTCTGCGGCCTGGTCACTGACCAGGGGTGACGACATGGGCTATGCGCTTTCTATATAGGACATTGCAGCATTCCCATAAGTCTTGACTTCATCCCAGAACAGACAGACAACTGCCTCTTGTAAAACAATTTCTAAAAACTGCCTCTTGTGAAGGCTTCATAAAAGTCATCCCCTGGAGAAATTGGAAAGAGAATAAAGAAATAAATATGTGGCAGTGGTTAGCTGGTTCGCGCATAGTTCGTTGTAGATGTTAGCTGAAACTTTAAGTTGCCCTATCATTGCTCAATTAAGGATGCTCTCGATGGGATGCTGCCCAGTGCTCCTACCATTAAATAATTCAACATCTACTCCGATAACCAAGCGGTTATTAAAGCTCTAGCTTAAAGTGTGGTGCGATCAAGTGTCTAGCTATTTTTATATTAATATCATCTGCGTCACGGGACGAGGAAAAGTACCTGGAAACTATTATACGGATCGCCATGGACGTATTGGTGCAACTGAACTGAATAGAGGTGGCTGTAAAGAAAAAGGAGTGCCCATGTTGCTGTTGTTATACCGAAAGCCTTGGGGAGTGTTATCGTCACGGAAAAGGCAAAGTACCTGGAAACTGTTATACGGAACGCCAAGGGCGTATTGGTGCGACTGAACTGAATGAAGTTGGCTTTAAGTAAAACGGAGTGACCATGTTGCTGTTGTTGTTGTAGCGAAACTTTTGGGGAGTGTTATCGATTTTGATGATCCTTCGCCGTATGATCCGGTACGTTCCGGTAACAAGCACCATTAGGGCACCAGCCCGATCATCTCGGGAAAGATTTAGTATGACCACATGAAACATTCAAGGCCATACCGCCCTCAAACCCCCTGTATCAATGAGAGCTTGTCGTCGCCAGAGCCTTGGCTGTTAAACTAACATGATTCGTCACGGGTATGTGAGGTTCACAATTGGGTTGGAGACGGTATATATTGCGCTGGCAATCCCTTGCGCTACACAACCTCTTCAATAATTTCGATATTTCTTTCGCCTCTTATGACAGGAATACTGGGATATATTCTAAATTCCCTAACATGCTGGGGGTGCCCCTAGTCATTTGTAGTCTTCTCCTCTATACATGCACCTCAAGTGAGGCTTAACGAAAGCTGAACGGGCACTGCCTCTTCCAGGGTAGCGAGATCCAATTTCTTGTCGTACTGTTAAAGATGACTCACCGGTTTGTCACGAAACATATAGCGATTAAATTGTTCTCTAAGATCGATGACACATGTGTAACCCATTGATATTAAGCCGACCCATCAATAAATGCTGGTAACATATTTCATAGCACAGTATCTGGTATTTTATAGAATTTTTTGTCAAACTAACTCTGGTTATTAATGTCTAATTTAGCAATTTTTTTTTTTGTTTGCAAACAAACTGCTCTCGTCGATGGACCATTTTCAGGGCTATTTTTGCTCTCGAACGAATAATTTGCTGTTATCCCTTACAAACGCAGACTTGCAGAAGAACCGCTCGTTTGGGCCACCTTCAGTGCGATATCTAATTTTGAAATAAACCGGTTTCGCAATTTTGCCATCTTCAGTGCCATTTTCTTTCTCGAAAAAACGATTTTAGGTCATTCTTTTGTCTAAACGACTTTGCAGGCAAACTGGTTTCACGGTTGTGCCGTTTTAAGTGCCAATTTCTCCCTCGAACGTGCAGTCATTATCTATCAGATATGTTTCTCTCATTCATTCAAAAATGAGATTTGAAGATAAACCGGTTTCTACAATGTAGCATTGTCAGTTTCCGATTTGTCGTTAAAGAAATGCAGAAAAAGGAAAGAAGTTTCAGAAAAATTGACCAAAACGGCAGCGAACGGAAATAGCACTGGCAATTTTTTCAAATTTCGTTCATTATAGAGCTTACGATTTCTCGAACTTGTTCGAGACGAGATTTCTCGCGAGTCTCGTCTTCTCGCGATATTCTCGAATCTCGAAATACTCGTAAGGCTCGCGAGATTCTCGATATTCAGCTTATTTGCTGAAATGGCAGTATTATGTATTATGATTTTTTCTCGAACACACGAGTCGAGAACTTCGGGACTCGGGAGCTCGAATCTCGAGAGAAAGGAGGTGTTCGAGACTCGAGAACTCGATTTCTCGCTTCAATCTCGGGTATCGTTATTTTCGCAAGCATTTCCGAGAAAAATAATGAGCAGTATTCATTTATTTACCAATTAAAAAATAGAATGCAACACATATGGGTCATTAATTTTAGATTATGAATATGTACGTAATTTGTACTAAATTTTAGTCAATATAATTTTTGTAGCTGGGCACCGCCAATTCCATAATTTTTTTCAAATCCTGTGCTCGATCCAATTAGGCAGTCAGTTACGTACTATAAGCTTAGCCTCTGCACCGTCTATATGCTCAATTTTTTCATTGAGAATGTGTTCTTTCGCTGTTTTTGTAAGGCACTGCTCGGGTATTCGATTTGTGGCTAGTGATAATAAAAATATGTATCTATGTACATATTCTTATCAAGAGTTCCAACAACACCCTTTCTAGAAAACTTACCCAACTCGGCTAAAATCGCTTGACATTTTGTGAATACTTTGAATATGCCGTATAATTCCTGTTGTGCTACTTCGTTTACAGGCAATGGCTGCATTGCACAGACAGCAATTAGCCCCAGTATTCGTTTTTGTTGCATACTGCCATACCCAGCTTCTCTCTGGAGGCATTGTAAATATTATTAAATATTAATATTAAAATATTAAATATTGTACGCGTTTTTTTTTTAAATGGCTATGTAGTTGAAAAATAAAAATGTTATGAAAAAATGTTACACGTACGAGTTCATTGATATGTGACAGCCAACGCAAGTGAAAAAAAATCCCAAGTAAAAAAAACAGAGTACATATAATACTACTACAGCGGCTAAATTCTATGTCGAGAAGTTCTCGAGCTTAACGAGAATTTCGAAATTCGAGAATCTCGTGATCTTTACGAGTATTTCGAGGTTCGATAATCTCGCGAGAAGCCAAGATCTCGATTTCTCGAGTATCGAAATTTTCGCTTGTGTTCGAGAAGAAATCGTAAGCTCTTGTTCATTAACGTCCAGATTATGTATGACGCCGTGATTCTTTACGCCGCTGTCACTGGGATTGAAATTCAACATTATATAATACTAAAAATTTTACAAAAGCAATCAGGTTTACTTTCACTCACTGAGGTGAATAAGTGCTCTTATATCATACGAATTCTGGTTCACACGAGAAAATACGACTCGTTGTGTTATATGTAATTTGCCTCTCAATTCTCCTATTTCTACCCTCGATATTTTAGGAAAAATGTATATAAATTTTGTTATTTATGCTATGCAAAAAAATCTTAAAAATATTTTCGAAAAAGTACCAAAATTCAAAAAAAAAATTTCGAAATTTTCGTACTTTTTATTAGAATTATTTTGAGAATGCCGTTTTGTAGCCCAACAATTGTAATCCTAGAATGTAATCTTATATACCTTCTATAGAAATTGGCATTCGTTTTTGGCATTTTTTTTTCGAGGGTGTTTCAGATTTTTTCCATATAAAAAATATTCACACTTTGTGTGAAGGAAAAAACACCATTGTGGTAATCAATTGCCATAAATCATTGCAAATTTTGAGAGAGCTGTAACTTATACTTTGCTATACTTAAATTGATTGGACTAAGAAACTGCATATTCAAAAATTTCGGAGAGGTCTGAGTAAAAATTCGAAATTTTCGAAAAAAATTTCGAATATTCGAAATTTTTCGAAGAAGTTTTTAAGATGTATTTGCATCGAAAATACAAAAAAAAAAAAACAATTTTTAATTGACGCAATTTTGTAAAAAAACCACTATTGTAATTTTCGTTTCGGTGTTCTATATTAAATGTATTACCTGTTTCTATACGTCATTCTATGTTCCATAAAAGCGCAACCTTCTATTTTATGCTTGAGATTTCAATCTTACGAGGCAAATATTTACAATTTTACTTAAGATTGCCAAAGCCGTAAATTCCAACTTATCATCACTCTGTACAGCTACGATCTTTCATTTATGAGTTGAGGGAATGTAAACGCAAATAAAATTTTTTAAACACCTCTTGCACTCAGTTTGAGCCTACTTACTAAAAATCGTTTCTCGCATCATTCTATATTTTGGCATACTGCAACTCACGTTTTTTGATTTTTTCCTTTGCGCTTTAATATTTTGCCATTTTAGTGTAATTTATACGCTTTCCACGAATTTTGCTGCAAGGTGCGCCAAATTTGTAGAAACACTACGTGATTCTTGATTTTACAGCGGAAAAGTGACTTTTTTATTTTGCTTTAAGCGCTTTTGGAATTCTAAAATTAGCAATGTTGTAGTTGGCAGCGTGTATATTAGGGTGGATCGATTTGTATGGACGAAAGTTAACCGATATCGTGCCATTGATTTTTCGATAGGATTTTGGCTCAGGAAAAAAAGTTCCACTAAGCATAGCCAAAAAAAGAATTTTTGAGCCTGCGAACTTTCATTTTTTTTCTTTTTTCAACTTTGATTTTTGAAGTTTTTTTCATGAGCTACTAAACAAATTTTCATACGTATACCCTGTCCGACCCAAAAATGTCCGCTAAAAACGTTGTCGATAACAGTTTTTTGAAAAAAAAAATATTTTCATGTATACCCCTTTTTTACAAAAAACTGTTATCGACAACATTTTTAGCGGACATTTTTGGGTCGGACAGGGTATACATGAAAATTTTACAATCAAATGAAAACTGTTTAGTAAGTCATGAAAAAACATTAAAAATCATTCTTAAAAAAAGTCAGAAAAATTTAATTTCGCAGGGTCGAAAATTATTTTTCTGGGTATGAGTAGTGGAAATTTTTTTCCTAAGCCCAATTTCAATCGAAAAATCGATGGCGCGATATAGGTTAATAAATCGACCCAGTCTAGTGTATATACATACATAGATCTATTTATGTACGTATATATGTATATACAAGTGTTTACATTTTGGGCATGCATTAATGGTACGTGCATAATACCTGAGCGAAAGCGATATTATGAAAATATAAAGGATCAGACAAAGGATGTGATGCTATTAAGAGGAAAGTTTGGCAGAAACTTTCAAATTATATTTACCAGATGCTATTTTTACAAATACAAAGTGCAATAAATAGAGGAAACTTAAAAACACAGCAACACACAAAATATATTTCAAAAATGCAAGTTGAGCACCCAAATCTATGGAACGTAACGAAAAAGTGAATAGGAGCGCATGACGGTGTTAAGTAAGGTAGAACGGCCCGGTCCATGATGACCTCACATTGACTGAATAAATCCGTGGTATTACTAGAAGTCTGTTTAACCATCAAACTGGAAAGCCCTATCAAAAAACGGGAGCTTTGTTGTAAAATATTTCCGTCCTCTTGGCAAATACTAGAAGAAAGATCCTTTGCCACTTCCTCCATCTAGGTCTGACACCTTTTTCACTCATAATAGCTGTAATCTTATCCTGACAGGCGCAGAGCATGAGCGCAAAACGTGCTCGATCGTTTCCTCCTCCAACCCGCACTTTCTACATCTGCTATCACTGACCAAGCCTAATTTGAGGGCATGTGACGCCAGACGGCAGTGTCCAGTCAAAGTACCCGTCATGAGTCTACAGTCCTCTCTTCTTAATGATAGAAGAAAATTGGTTAGTCTAAGGCTGTAATACCTACACATAATCTTCGCCACTTTGTAGCCCAGCGCTTGGCTCCAGGCCTTCCTCGCTTGGTTGATCATGTGCGCCTCTTGCCTTTTCTTAATTTCGCTCAATCTAATTCTGACATCTACAGAGCAAGCTACATCTACAGAGGGATGTGCTCTTTGAAACTAGTCGATCTTTTCTCTTATGCTTTAGGACCCAATATAAATGAATATTTGCACTCTTCCGACTCTTTCCAGAGATCGCCTACACTCCAACAAACTTTTACATGCTGTGCTATATGAGACTGTATACTAAATTGATGCTTGGCTGTCAATACAAAAGTTAACACGGCTGCAGTTTAGGCTATTCTTTTCCAGTGTTTCTACTGCGTGGGTTACGGCTAATACTTCGGCATGAAAAACGCTACAGTGATCTGGCAGCTTTAAGGATCTGTTTATTTCGAGATCAGCACAGTATACTGCAGACCCTACTGCTTCCTCTACTTTGGAACCATTTATGTAAAGATGTATCGCCTTGCCCGCCATTTGGGCAAACTTACGCCAACCACCCACCTCTTGTATAGCTTTAAGATCCCCAACGAAGCGCAGATAAGGAATCAGATAGTCTCTTCGTTCTGCAGTTGATGACGACTTACTTCAATGCCATATGATCTGCGCTCAAGCTTCCCCGAGGCACTGTTGCTACCAGGTTCACAGGTGGAATGTGCAGAATCGCATACAGTTCAGCCTTTAGGGTTGTTTTCAGGACTTCCGCTACGCTAAGCATTGATAGCCTGCATACCTCCTCTAATTTTTTTAAGTAGGTTCTTATTTACGTAGCTGTTCAGCAAATAAGGTCTCCATAGTACTGGATAGGGTTTACAATCGCTACAAGTACCCAATAGGAGAGAGGGCAATAAACCCTATGTACACCCCAGCAATCCTTACATTCATTAAGTGCCGTCGATGCCTTCTTCACTCCCTCCGCCACCCTAAGCTTCGACAAAAACTTACTGTCTAGGATGATTTCTAGATAATTAGGGACCAAGTACCCTGTACCCCTTAGTAAACAAGACCATATCCTTATTTTCTGTGTTGGCTGTCAACCCGACATTAGATGCTCAGGTATGAATATTCCGAAGCACCCGATCTATTGAAATGCACTTTAGTCTTCTCAAAAAGAAGATTTTTTTGGATAATTTTCCATATATTTGATTGGAAAAGATTTCTATTTTGGTCTCTTAATGATCTAAGTGTGCAATATGATATATGCTGACGAAACTTGAAGTTACTTTATTTTGAAAGCAAAATATTATGATTTGTAACTTCTTAATACTTCCTACTTCCCCATTTAAACGAATTTGTATTGTAATTTCCGTCAACATTAATTTGAATAACATGAGACAATTACTTAAAACATTAATAAATTAAAACCCCTTGTCACTTTCATTTACAAAATTGCTTTGTGATACCAACTGCAAAATAGTATCAAACATCACATGCAACGACTACAATCGCTTGCACCAAATGAGTATAATCACATCATATCGCCCTACTTCCGTATCACTGCTGCTATTACACCTGCGCATTTATAAAACGGTTAAATAGTCTTGATATCTTAAATGTACAGGCATTTTTATTACAGTACTTATTTTTCTACATACTAAAGCACTTATGACATATAAACTTTCATGCCATTATTAGTCGGTGGTGGAGTACATGGCTTATAAGCGTCATTTTTCCAGACGTCTAAAAGATGCATTCAGGGATCTATTTAAACTCTAACTTTTTATCACTTTCTGTACTTCTTTGCTCACGGTATGAGGGAATTTAGACAATATGGATTGAGGTTGAAATGATATGAAAGCAATCATACGCTAAATCAGAAAAAAGAAGTAAAAGAAGAAACAAGTAAGGAAAGCTAAGTTCGAGTATAACCGAATATTACATACTCAGCTGAGAGCTTTGGAGACAAAATAAGGGAAAATCACCATTTAGCAAAATGAACCTAGGGTAACCCTTGAATGTGTTTGTATGACATGTGTATCAAGTGAAAGGTGTTAATGATTATTTAAAACGTAGTGGGCCTTAGTTCTATAGGTGGACGCCTTTTCGAGATATCGCAATAAGGGTGGATCAGGGGTAACTCTAGAATGTATTTGTCCGATATGGGTATCAAATTAAAAGTATTAATGAGGGTTTTAAAAGGGAGTAGCCCTTAGTTGTATATGTGGCGTTTTCGAGAAATCGACCAAAATTTGGACCAGGGTGACCCAGAACATCTTCTGTCGGGTACCGCTAATTTATTTATATATGTCATACCACGAACAGTATTCCTGCCAAGATTCCAAGGGTTTTTGATTTCGCCCTGCAGAACTTTTTCATTTTCTTCTACTTAATATGGTAGGTGTCACACCCATTTTACAAAGTTTTTTCTAAAGTTATATTTTGCGTCAAAAAACCAATCCAATTACGATATTTCATCTCTTTTTTCATATTTGGTAAAGAATTATGGCATTTTTTTCATTTTTCGTAATTTTCGATATCAGAAAAGTGGGCGTGGTCATAGACGGATTTGGGCCATATTATATACCAAGATAAAGTGACTTCAGATAAGTGCGTGAACAAAGTTTAGTTAAGATATATCGTTTTTTGCTCAAGTTATCGTGTTAACGGCCGAGCGGAAGGACAGACGGTTGACGGTGTATAAAAACTGGGCGTGGCTTCAACCGATTTCGGCCAATTTCACAGAAAACAGTTACCGTCAGAGAATCTATGTCCCTACCAAATTTTACAAGGATTGGTAAATGTCACGAAAAACGAATCACGTGAGTGGACGCCCCGCTTAGAAAATTTTCTTCCAATTGAAAAAACTTGTTCATAAATTTTTGTGTTGTTTTTAAACCAGAATTTTCGGTATGCTAGGCGGACCACGAAACCACTACACCATGCCTTTACTTAATTTAATTTCTTTTATTTTAAATATTTAAAAATTAATTTTGCTCCATTTAATTTATATAAAATAAATAAACCTAAAGCGCGATAACCTGCGAAAAGATTTTAGGCCGATCATCTCTTGCAATTTGCGCCATGCTCGTTTAATTTTTCTTAAAATTTACCCAACGGGACCTAGTTGTTTTATGGTGACTCCGAACAACATCTGCAAGGCAGACGTGTTTTCACTGAGAAGTTTTTCATAGAAGAAATAAACTTGGAGTACTTGCAAAACACTGCGAATGGGCGACCCAGCTTAGAAAAATATTCTTCTAATTGAAAAAACTGTTTCTAAAATTTTGATGTCTTTGCTCGGGGTGTGAACCCAGAATATTCGGTGTAGTATCACATCATCACCATCACACCAAGGCAGCCGCCGTTTTAGTTAAAGGAGTTTTATTTTTTTAGCTAATTAAATTTTATCATATTTAATTGTATCTTATTTTTTTATATTTTTTTTTAAATATTTTTTATTTTATTTATTTTGTTTTATTTTATTTTGTTTTTATTTTGTTTTATTTTATTTTATTTTATTTTATTTTGTTTTATTTTATTTTATTTTAATTTATTTTATTTTATGTTATTTTATTTTATTTCATTTCATTTCATTTTATTTTATTTTACTTTATTTTATTTGATATTATTTCAAGGTTCGATTCGAGCTAACGACCACAACAATAATTTTTTTCAAATGATAATTATTGTTATTTTTTAATTTTTCTAAATTTGAAAAAAAAAATTTTTTTTTTGTTTTGAATAGTAAGTAGTCTGTTTGGTTTCTTTTATTTTATTCTACCCACTGCACTTGTACAGCGGGTATTATAACTTTGATAATATAAAACGTGTGGTAGTACAGGTATAAACGAATCGAGATATATATAGATTGGTATTGAAAATGGAGCGAAATCGAATGATAACCACGCCCACTTTTTATATATATAACATTTTGGAAAGCACAAAAACCTGATTATTTAGTAAATAATACACCTAGAATGTTGAAATTTGACATGTGGGCTGATATTGAGACTCTTGATAAAAATTAGAAATAAATTTTTAAAATGGGCATGGCACCGCCCACTTCTGATAAAATCAATTTTACAAATACTATTAATCATAAATCAAAAATCGTTAAACCTATCGTAACAAAAGTCGGCACAGAGGTTGCCTTTACTATAAGGAATGCTATATCTTTGCAAAAAAGAGCTTTATATCAATGGTATTTCATTTCCCAAGTAGATTTATAAGAGTAAATAGGAAAAACTTAAAATTTTTAAAAATGGGCGTGGCACTGCCCCTTTTATGACTAAGCAATTTTCTATGTTTTGGGAGCCATAACACGAAGAAAAATTAATGGATCGTAATAAAATTGGGTACATAAACTTTTCCTATAGCAGGAAATATTCCTTTAAAAAATGGACCATATCGGTTAAATACCACGCCCACTTTTATACAAAAGATTTTTAAATGAGTCGTAGACGGCTACATCTTAGCGAAAAAGAGCTTTGTATCAATAGAATTTTACTTTCTAAATTGAATTAAAACATTAAATTGGATAACACTAAAATTTTTGAAAATGGGTGTGGCACCTCCCCTTAAACTATTGTTTATTTTGGTACCTAAGCGCGTGAATATTAAATAAATAAACATCAAAAAAAAAATTAATCAAGTATTTTTTTTTTGTTTTATGTAGAGCGATGGTAAATATCTCAAAGTTTTACTGCAAAGTAGAATCTTTTAAATCTATCCATCCGTTTATGAATTATAGCTGTATAAAAATAAATTTTATGATTTTTGACTACACTCTTGCAATTTGCCACGCCCCTGTAATATATTAAAAATATCGATCTCTCGTAGCTAGGCTTTCAAATGCAAAAAACCGTTTTAAAATGGGAGCATTAGGTGTGACGTGATGTGCGTGCAATGACATTTAGCGGCTTTATTTTATAAGGTTTATAGATGGATTATTCTTACATTTTTCATTTTCGTCTACTTTTATATTTTAATTTATTTAATTTTTTATTTCAACTTAAGCCTGAATACCTAACCACGCGTTTTCTTTTTGTAAAGACTTTTGATATCAGCAATGAAAATCACATATTTGCTTATGTTTTTTCTTGTTAGCTCTTTATTTTGAACAAGCTATATGCTAATTTCAGCACCTATTTTGTTTTTACTCTCACTACGCCTCATATTTTTTCAGACTTTCAGTTTTTAAGTTACAATTGTTTTGGTCCCTGCCCAAGATAGTGCATTATTTTTCAAGAAAGTATTTAGCGTCTTAGCACTCTAAACAAGTTCGCTTATCTCATTCCTCTCGCATCCACCGTCCATTTGGTTGTGCTGGCTTTTAAAATAAAACATTTGTTGCTCAATTTGCTTACATAAAAACCAGCAGCACTTAGATTGCAGAACTATTAGAATGCGCTTCTAGTTCACGAAACGTGTATAGCAAATTTATAGTGTTGCGTTGTAAGGGAGAAGGAGATGATGAAAAAGTCAAACAAATGTTTTACATACAAAAACACCTGTATGAGCTATAGAAATACAGCTAACAAGTTTTAAATATTTGTAGCACAGAGACACATATCTTTATGCTATAAAGCATATATGTGTATATATTCCCGCTAGCAATCATGCATCATTTTTATATGCATAGGTGCATACATTGGTCTACGTGCGTTAGCAATTTGTGCCAGTTTCTATGTACATAGCCTTAAGTAATTTTTGTTTGCTCTTTCGCTTTCATGCAATTTCGAGTGTACATTTCAAATGTTTGCTGCCATCCAACGACCTGTAAATATACAATTGCTACTACTATGCTTTCTTTATACTACCATATACACACATACACCCTCGCGAACATACACACACATACATACAAACATGTGTGACATTCAGCCACAAGTTTACTCTAAATTCGCTGCCGCTTACCACTGCAAAAGTCAAAGTTAAAATCTGTTTTTTTTTTATTTCCGCGAGCGAGCGATACACTTGTACGTGCACTAATACAATGCTAAAAGCAAATAAGTGGATTCGCGAGAAGTCAGAAAACTTCTCTTAATTGTTCGTACGTGTGAATGTGTGTGTGAACATATGTGTATTCAGAAAGCATTGCAATTGCACATGGTAAATACTTGCAGTCAAGTCTCAATGGTTTACAGCGTTTCTAGTTGTAGATAAAGATATGTGGGGGTGTAACTTATGTATATTTGCATGTGTATGCATTTTAATAGCGTTGCATGAATTTGTTAATATTTGTATTCACCCCCCTCCCCCTCTTAAGCTCGCATACTTTTACATACACATACCTACATAGATAAACCACCTCAAATCCGTGCTCAATTTCAACATTTTTACGCAGCACAGAATTCGTTCGCCTGGAGCAGACTTGTGTGTATTTAAATGATATCCACTTGAAATGGATTAAGGTTTAAAGCGGCTTAACGTACAACGCAATATGCATACATATATGTACATATATTGCAGTGAAAACATCGAGAATATGTATCCAATGTTATCATGACAGTGTTTTTTCCTACCACACAGTTTTTGTCTTCCTCTCACTCCCCATGCTTTTGTCACATTCTGCTTCTTGTCTTCCTTTTGTTGTTATTTTTTTTAGCGGCATACAGACATACCCCGAAGGTTTTGGGGAGTGTTATCGATGTTGATCATTCTTTGCCTGATAGATCCAGTGCGTTCCGGTACCAAGCATTATTAAGGTATCCGCCCGACCATCTTGGGAACGATTTAATATGAGCATGTGCTCGTTCGTTTATTGCTCTAACCCGCACTTCGCATATCAGGTCGCACTGAAAAGGCCTAATTCAAAAGCATGCGACATCAGAAGGGTGTGGCCCATCAAAATACACACCATGAGTCTACAGTCGCCTCTTTTCAATGGCAAGTATATCTTAGTAAATCTAGGGTTCTAAAATCTGCACATAACACGGATCAACACAACATTTGACTTTGACTTCAAAGCATTAAATTTCAATTCTTTAGATCGTAATTTTACAAAAAAATAACATATGGCATTAAAAAGTTTGCTTTCCTATTTAGGAAACCGCTTGAACGAAATTTTTAAAAATATGTGGTTTTAATTTTTATTTGAAAATTAAACAATTCAAATAAATTTTTTTATTAAGTTTTAATATCGAAATAACTTACAAAAAAGTGGAAAATGATTTAAAAGTGTACACTTTTACTTTTTCTTTTATGTTCAATAAACCCCAAATATAGTCTCCCATCATATTTTCATTATATTGGCCTTGATAACGTTGTTCGAAGAAGAGCCTAAAAGCTCTGCTTTACTTTTTGGTAAATTTAAATCTCTAACCAAATCATTAAAATCTTCAATACTGATGAAATGATGTTTTGGTTGTTCTGGTGTCGATAAAAACTCCTTATTGGCATCGCTCTTATAAGAACTAAGAGATGATCCACTTCTCTGCAATAATTTTTTCGGTGGATGTGGTACTGGTCGTGTCAGATAGTGTGCGACTGGAGAAGAAGAAGATTCAAGATCAGGATATTCGATAGGTTTTGCATTTTTACCTCAACGTCTTTTACTCGGATTCACAATGCAAAAGTAACGTGGCCTTTTGTACTCACCAGATTCTGGGTGTTGCAAATTTCATAGATCTTTTCTCACCTCGATACCAACCTGAAGTTGGAAGAAAGAGAAATCGATATGTCTACTTTATTTAATTTACTATTTAAGTAAAATTTGCTTACCTTCCAAACATCTTTTACAATAACTACAAGCAACATGTGGAACCCATGTTTTGGTTTGATTCCAAACAGGAAAGCCAAAATATGCTTCGTAGGCCTCACAGAGGATGAGAGAAGTATTTAATTCATATTTTATATCTCGAACTTTAGTAAATTCATATTTCAATTCATATTTACACTTTCGCCACGACATTTTAGGTTATTCTAGATTTTCACAAAACACCTCTAGCGCCAGGGGTACTGTTACTATAACAGAAAACCATGAAATAAACTTTAGGACAAGGAACAAATTTTTTTTGTAGAGTCGTGTAATCTTCGACAGTTTGTAGCTCCGTGCTTGATTCCACGCCTCTCCTACTGTGTTGATCATGTGCAGCTCTTTCCATCTAATTTAAGACGAGCATATATTAAAAAACGGTTAAACAGTCTCTTTACAACTTCCCCAGTGGTCATTAAGTGAAAAAGCCATCACTTAATAGACTCCTTGATCTTCTTTCATTGTTGTCTGTTCACAAAATTCTTGATATGGCTGATGTTGCCCTTGCACGGAGTACTCTTCACGTAAGAGTGTCGAATTTTCACCTTTCCTGTGTCTACTTCGATGCTCAATGTGCCAGTTCATAAGCCATTTCAAACTAAATTTGGTTGAGACTTAAAATATACCGGTAATATATAAAATTAGTGGGCATGATTTCAATTACGAACTAGATTGATCTGAACCGCATAAAGTTACACTTCGTGGTTTCGATTCAAAATTTCAATCAGATAGAAATTAAAAGTTTTTCAATCAATATATATAAAAGTGAAATGATGTTCGTTCCTGTCCATGTTTTGGCGCCGATACGAGGCCAATTTTCGTTCTTTTTCATATTATAGGGATCAAATAGGGGAAGGTTTTTAGCAAAAAGAAATTTTAAAAAATTTCTAGGGTCTTGAGATATAGGTCAAAACGTGGACCCGGATAACCCTACGATGTGTTTGTATATTATGGGTTGTATAATATGGGTATAAGATGGAAGCTTCTGATGAGTACCTTAATGTGGGGTACTTGTCGTACCTAGGTGACTAGGGTCTCGAGATATAGGCCAAATTGTGGAACCGCGTACCCCAAGAATGTGTTTATACAATATGGATATGGGTAACTAGGGTTTCGAGATATAGGCCAAAATGTGGACCCAGATACCCCTAGAATGTTTATACAGTATGGATATCAAATGAAAGCTGTTGATTAGTTCTTTAGCAGAGGGTAATTTTCATACATCTGGGTGACGAGGGTCTAGAAATATTGCACAAAGCGTAGATCAGAATAACCTTAGGATGTGTTTTTACATTATGGGTATCAAATGGAAGCTGTGGCGATGAATAGTAACTTTTCTCTGGGTGACGAGCGTTTCGAGATCATTTCATGTGTACAACATTTTTGGAATAAACATACGAATTTTTCGATTTCTGTCGTGCTGTTAAGTTGCAAATTTTTTTCGAAGGAATGTAAACATAAACACCGAGGTTTGAACACTGTTTATGAGAGATGCTTCAGCACGCATACACGAACGTATGTCACATTTCATTGCTGGCTGAACATATCTACTGCTTTGTATTTCTTATAAAAACGACGCTTATGTTCCGCTAATTTGTATGCAGTTCGACTGTGAGCAGTGTTCGGACTTCTACCACTAAAGTGGTATATCTACCACCTTTTTTCCTGAAATGTAAGTTCTACCACTTCTACCACGCAAACTTAAAAATAGGTAGTAGATTTTTATATGAGTTTTCTGAAGAAACCTTATTGTTTCCACAATTATTCGGGAAAAAAATCAATGCAGTGGAACGGTTTTATAAAACTCAAAATAACGTCTAGCTTAGCTCTGATCACCATATTAACTCTTTACCTTCAGGTTTTCAGTACAAAAGTGCAACGTACACCTGGCTATATTAATGAAAAAAGTGGTTTTTATTCATTATATCAAGATATTTAAAATATAACCGAAATCTAAAAGGGGGCGTCGCACCTCCCATACAAATGAAATATATCATATTGCATAACTCTGGATGTAATAATGGTAGGGGGATGAAAATTGGTAAGGAGCTATATGACGTCAAGTCCTAGCACCTCCAATAAAATGTGGAATTTGGAAAAATGGGCGTGGCACCTTCCCTACAAATGGGGTTTTTCAGAACTATGGTTGCCGTACAAACTTAAGTTAAGTAAAGTAAAGTTTGACTGCATTGATGATATTGGCTGTTATTCCTTTTGGACGTTTAGTAATATTCCGCCGCTAAAAAAATGTGTTTGCTTCAGTCTATCTACATCTTCTAAAAAATCAAATTCTGTGTGTGTGTTCCTTATGGAAATGTATTTCCCAAACTTCAATCATCACCAAATTTTGGGTATAGGTTCCTTCGATCAAGACGGAGGTTTCTCATATTTCAGAATTAAGGATTTAAATAAATTTTCTTTTTTGGCTATGCGAAGGAGCAATCTTAGCTCAAAATGATCATGTATACAAAATCAATCATCGCATTCAAAACCAAATTCCTGGTGAAGTGACGAAATATAAATCGATCGACACAGTTACAGATGAAGATCAAATTGTGAATTATCCAATTGAATTTCTAGACTCTTAGAACCACCTGGAATGCCTACGCATATATTAACTTTGAAAATTGGCTCACCAATCATGCTTCTTCGGAATTTAGACCCACCAAAATTGTGCAATGGAAGCAGGCTTTGTGTTCAGAAATTAATGTCGAATGTAATCGAAGCAACGAAGGACAATTGCGTACTGTTGCAGGATTAAATTTAGAGAGTCCATGCTTTTCCCATGAGCAGCTATATGTTGCTTGCTCTAGAGTTGGAATGCCAAAAAATATGTTTATCTTTGCACCGAACCCAACCACCAAAAATATTGTGTACTCATATGAATTACAATAAGATGCAAAAACAAAATGTTTTAAACGAAAATTTTACCAAATATGCGTACAATATTCAATTCAAATTACAAAACAAAAAACTAAATTATAAACAAACAAAACAAAAAAAATAACGCAAAACTCGTTATATCTCTGGCGTTACAACGTACGCCGGGTATAGCTAGTTCAGTATAAAAGTTTGAAAAATATTTGAGTCAATGAACGGATTGATATTAAGCCACAAATTTAAGTCGTGAATAGTTTTTCGTCTTCATTCCTGTAAGAATTCCGGAGAGCTGACTCTGCTTCCGAGCCTAAACTTCAGCTTTAGCGAGATAATGTCATCTTGTTCAAAAACTCAACCCACGAGTCCTCAAATAAGGATCCACAGGACGGATAACAAATGGTCAGTATTAGCAAATGAAAGATTGAGAGCATCTCATAAACGGAAATCTCTCTGCTGGTCTGTGTAAACTAAGGTTGACCGATAAGTATCTATTAAATCAAGCAAATCATATTTACTTAAAATACATCATATGTGGTGACAGACTAGAAGAAGTGCGCGAGAGCTTTCTTGCGACTAAAAGCTATGCTTCCTGCTGTTGAGAAAATGATACGAATTCAAAAACCGTTTAGTTTCCCTTGTGATACCACCAACTGGCTGAGAGCACTCCATAAATGAACTATACTTTTTTTAGGGCCGCTGTGTTGTTTCTGTTGTTGCAGTGCTTTGTGCCATCCAACAGGCGCGACCACTCGCAAATTGTGATACAACAAATTGACATCCACCACGTCACCGGATGACATGCACATTAAAATATTGGTCGCAATTTTTAAAAAACTAAAGGCAACGAAATGTTTATCTTAAAACATTGCACTCAGAATTTCCACGTGATGTGTGTTTACGTGGCTTGAAATTTCACAGTGAACATTATGAAGCATCTTATTGGCTAAATTGCAGAACTTAACAGCTCCGGAGCAATATTCTATAAGATGTAAGGCGCGGTAACCTCCGAAGAGATATTAGGCCGAGCTTCTCTTCCAATTTGCGCCGTGTGGTAGGCGGAGCACGCTACCATCACACCACGGTTGTGCAATTATTTGCGTATGCTGGCGACATTGGTATCATTCGGCCTGAGCACCTGCGCCATAAGTTCTGCTTATGTAAACTGGAAAAATTAGTGGAAAGATGGGTTTCATGGTGAATGAGGACAAAACGAAGTAGTTGCTGTCATCAAGCAAACAGTCAGCGCCTTTGCGTCTTGGCAACCATTTCGAAATAGTAAAAGATTTCGTTTTTTTGGAAGCCAACCTTAGCACGAACAACAACATCAGCTCTGAAATCCGGCGAAAAATCACGGTTGCCAATAAATTATTCTTTGTACTAGGTGGGCAATTGATAAGTAAAGACCTCTTGCGGCACGCAAAAAAAATCATGCTCTGCAAGTCTGTTATCGTACCCATCCACTTGAAGCGGCTCTTGGAGTATTCGACAGAAAAGTTCTTCGAAAGATATACGTACCTCTGCGCGTTGGCGCAGTCGGCTACCGAAGGAGATTTAATGATGAGTTGTACGAGCTTTACGCAGACATCAACATAGTTTAGCGAAATTAAACACAGCGGCTTCGCAGGCTAGGTCAAGTTATGCGAACGAAAGTTGACGCTCCGGCTTAGAAAGCGTTTCTATCGGAAATCCCCTATGGAAGCAGAGGAAGAGGGCGGTACCCACTCCGCTGGAAGGACTGGGTGGAAAAGGATTTAGCAGATCGAAGAAGCGACTGGTTTGCCTTGTTTGATGGTCATAATCGTTTAAATGGCTAGGCACCAATTAAATATGTAAGTGTTACATAAATTCTCATCTAAATCCTAACAGAAATCAATCCTAACAAAAATTAGAATAGAGTATATTCTGCCAAGTCTGAAGTTACAACCTTTTCATTATTATTGTGGAACAAAAGAACGAGTTAACAGAGCTGGTAAGTGCCGGAATCAACTAAGCAGGGTTTGAGAAAAAGCGGCGCAAATTTATTCTAAAAAAAAATTTATTATTTTGTGTTAATTCTTTCTTCATTTAACTAAATGTTTTTCGTTAAATCTTGATCTAGCTCTTTAAAACTTATAACATTCTATTTAATTTTGAAATTAACATAAACTTCATTCGCATACTTGCACACACGTAAACTAAAGCATGCAATTTGCCAGTGTAATAACAATTTCAAGCACTTACCAATCTAATAATATCACCTGGCAATATTCATTTGTTTCACAGCACTTTAACAGTTAATTGTTACAAAGCAACTCATACCCGAACACACATACATACAAACCAATTTAAGTGTGCATATGTTGCTTGTTAAGACAAATGTTCAAATCCCATTTTACTCTGTTAAGAATGCTATTTGTTCTTCGTACGTTTGGCTAGGAACTGCACTTCATTTTACTTTCATATTATTTTTCCCTCACAACTTTTAGTTTTCTGATAAATAATTACATTGCAATAAGTTTTATTGTTTTATATCTGAGTGGAGTATTCTTTTAGCAGCAAAGCAGCTAGTGTTGCAAATTAGTAGCAACACATTGCACTTTTCACGCACATGGATATACATTAGGGTGGAGAAGCGAAAGTCGTCGACGACGATGATGATGATGATAATGAAAAGAAACACCAATACCCAGACCATCAACGGCGGCGTCCCTCACGGATCTATTCCATGGCCAAAGTTATGGAATGCGATGTATGACAGTGTGTTAAAAATGGACCTTCCCGGAGGCATACGGGCTGTGGGCTTTGTCGTAGTAGCAGTAGCAAAGGAACATGATCTGCTTCAAGCTTTATGTAATGACGCCGTGGGAAGAATAAAGGAATGGCTGACGAACATTCGGAGATAACTAACAATAAGAAAGAACTGGATTTGGTGAGCTTAAAGCGGACTATGGATGAATTAGTCCTAAGCATAGAAGAATATAATTGATATATATTATGATATAATTATGATACATATTGGAATTATCAAGTAAATTCAAAGCTTTTCTTTAAATATTTAGGAGTAAAAATTTAATCAAAACTAACTTTTAAAGAGCACTTCTTATCGGACGGTGGACTACGATGCGATCCATGTTTTATCATGGATAATCCCAGTAGATCTAGCGTCAAGTTAAATGGCGATTTATATGGCATTGGAATCGGCCTACCATCTGAATATGCCAAGAAAAGCGCAAGGCCATGAGCAATAATTATATGGAAAAACCATTGGAAAAATCAAGAAATGGAATGCTAAAAGCGGAAGCACGGCGAACTAAATTACCACCTCACGCAGATACTAAGTGGGCACGGCGGCTTCAAGGAATATCTGCATAAGTGTAGGATAGAGGAGGATCTTTTCTGTCCTATTTTTTTGTACACAGAGTTGTTGGAGAGAGCCTTCCATTAGGATCTAAGCTCTCCTAATGTGCATTTTTAGTTGTGCCACGCTGATGCATGCAGCGAAATACACATGCTCAGCAGTGTTGACTAAATAGACATAATTCCTAACGGCGGTCCCACGGGGTGTAGACACAAGAACAAATTAGTATGGTTTCATTGGAGCACTTTAGGGCAGTGCACTACCACAACGTCCAGGAAGAAAGACCAAAACGAAAATCAGCACCAAGACTAAAACCAATACCAATACCATGACCAAGACCAATACCAACACAAATGCCAAGACCAAGACCAAGTGCAAAACTAAAACCAATACCAAGGCTTTCCGTGAGGAGTTTCAAGGGGCTCTGTAGCGGAAGCAAGACAATGCCCATAATCTAGATCAAGGCCTCCCCCCAGCGAGTTAGGGGGCTAGGAATATGCCCGCGGCAGGTATACCTGTCGTAAGAGGCGAGTAAAATACCGAAATTATTGAAGGTGTCGCCAGCCCAATTTACAGCTTCTCCAACTTAATTGTCACCCTCACCAACCCGTGGTGAATTCTGTATTTTTACCAACTGAGGCTCTGGCCATCCAAATTCCTCATGGAACTAAGGGGTGGAGGTTGGGATGACATATAAGATTCAATGTGCTCATATTAAATCGTTCCTAAAATGTTCTTTCTTTTAGCTTAAATGGTGCTAGTTACCGGAAGGTATCAGATCTATATCCCGGAAAGGACTATTAATATCGGTAACACTCCCCAAACACTTCGGGGAGTGCCTTTATCGCTACAACAACAACAACAATAAAAATGCTTTCCCTGAGGAACTTCAAGGTAACTAGCACATTTATATCTCCTCCAATGCTATTGTTAATCTCACACACCCATGTAAAATCCTGTTTATTTCACAGCCAAGGCCCTCTGAGACCCAAGTTAGTCACGGAAGAAGTGGCTCGATGATTTAGGTGCAATAGATTTAGTGCAAGGTGCAATGTTGTCATGTCAAATCATTCCCAAGAGTTTCGGGATTGTGTATTAATGGTTCTATTTTGCAGTGGGAACATCAATAAAACTTCTCAAAACCTTCGGAAAGTCTCCTTTTCGCTAAAAGAACAAGAATAGTATATAACGAAAAAGTGTTTTTTGCGTTTCGACTTTCATTTAATAAACAAAATTTAGTACCAGCAATTCACCATGACCAAGAATCTCTCGACCTTTAGTTTATTTTTAAATATCATGCCTGGTAGGAGCAACAACGTGCACTGTGATATTTGTTGGACTCGTTTTTCCGTACCACAAAATGTCAAGTTACAAACTTCCGAAATGTTAAAATATATACATTTCAAAGGCAAATAAGCAAATCGAATTCAGTACCAGGTATTGTTATTACAACAACTGATTGGTTCTTCTGGATTATTTTCCATACAACGCTTCCGACAAAAATATGTCAGTTAATCGAAATCAATGAAAATTTTCTTTTGACTTGACATCTTTCTGCACGGCGAATTGGTTGAAGTCGCTCTGCCATCACCCTTTATGGATTCGCCTTGGAATTAAGAAAGTGTTTATATCAGCTGATTAATTCGCCCTGGTGACTTCCATTATGAACACCAAATGTGTTGTTTCATTTGTTAATTTTTAGCTTTGCTTTTTGGTTTTATACCAGGGCGATTCTATATAAATCAAAATTCGCATTACCACAGAATACCAAATAAAAGCAAAACTTGCATTACTTGTCATTGACGTCCTAATTTCGGTAAGAAAATTGCAAGAGCAAGTAATTCGATGTTTTAATGCTATTACCTTCAACTGAGTTCGCTTTGACTCTGCAAGGCCACTACATCAAAGCAATAACAAATAACGGACAGCTGGTATGTGCAACTGTCTTACTACTACGTAATTTTGAGTTCATCTCATCATCAATTTCTCTAAAGTACAAGGTTCCCAAAGAAGTTAAATTGATATTGTTAACCCAGGCGAATTTAGCCCACAGCTTAACTTAGTTATGCGACTTCCCTAGCATGATGAGGTTCCACAGATATTATTTGATTTAAATAACTCAAATTTTGTGGATTGGTATTATATGGTATTGCGAGTTGGCTCTTGGAATTGCCATTACCATTACGTATATGGATTCGCCCTGCTTCTAATAAAAATTTTGAATACAGTCGACTTACATTCCAAGTACTTTTGTTCCACCATAATGTGCACGCACATTAAATGTGCACTTGTTTTTCGTTTGAATTACGGCTATGGTTACAAGCAAATTCTGCTCATTTCTCCGCTTGGTTGCACAACACATGTTACCACATATGTGTGTGTGACTACATACACAAACACTTTCATAGTTATAGAAACCTTTAAAAGCATCTAAAATTAATTGCGTACAAATGTGTACACTTAAGCGTATTGTGGTAAGCTTGTTAGTATAAATTTTTGTCCTCATGAGCAGCAATCTGCACTTAAATTAACTGATATAAAATCATAATCTAAAATTCTGTACATTTAATTAAGATAACGTAGCCTGTTGGTTAAATAAATAATTATATTTGAGCCAAAATTTTATTGCCAAATAAATTGCAAGGGACAGATTTTCTTTATGAGTGTAAATAAATACATATTCTTACGACTTTTGCGAAATTCTTGAGAATTCTGCCCTATACTAATTCGTGGAATGATGGAAATATTAATTTTAATAGCTATATTTTTCAAACATATTTTCGTGACCACCTGCGTCCACATTCGACATCTCCGGAACCGTTTGAGATATCGAAATAAAAGCCCTTCACAGTTAGAAACAAAAAATAGAATAAGAACGAGAAGTTTAATAGGGGTAAGAACTATAAATTAATTTAAAAACAAGTAAGGAAGGCTTAGTTCGGGTGTAACCGAACATTACATACTCAGCTGCCAAATTACAGCTTGCAAAACTTTTAAAATACCTTCTTTGTATTGTATTGTATTAATTTTGTATTCTGCATCATAAGGTCAACCCACCTACCAAGTTTCATCGATTTATTCGTCTTTGGTAATGAATTAACGCACTTTTTCGGTTTTTTGAAATTTTCGATATCGAAAAAGTGGGCGTGGTTATAGTCCGATTTCGTTCATTTTAAATAGTGATCTGAGATGAGTGCCCAGGAAGCTACATACCTAACTTCATTAAGACACCTCAAAATTTACTCAATTTATTGTGTTTAAGGGCGGGCGGACGGACGGACATGGCTAAAAGAATTTATTTTTTCGCCCAGATCATTTTGATATATAGAATCTATATCTATTTAGATTAGTTTATGCCGTTACGGGGTACCGTTATGCGAGCAAAATTAATATACTCTGTGAGCTCTGGTCAGAGTTGGAATAAGAACTAGAAATAGAATACAATTAGAATTAAGATTAGAATTAGATTTAGAATTAGAATAAGAATTATTAAGAACTAGAACTGGAGTTAGAATTTGAAAAAGAATTAAAATTAGAGGTGAAATAAGAACTAGAAATTGAACTAGAATTAAGATTAGAATTAGATTTAGAATTAGAATAAGAATTATTAAGAACTAGAATTGGGGTTAGAATTGGGAAAAGAATTAGAATTAGAATGCGAATTAGAATTTGATATAGTATTTGTATTAGAATAAGAAATAGAATTTTAATTAAAATTAGAATTAGAATGAGAACTAGGACTAGAATAAGAATGAGAACTTGAATAAGAGTAACAACTATAAATTAATTTAAAAAAACAAGCATGGAGGGGACTGTTGTGGAATAAGAACTAGAAACAGAATAAGAATAAGGACTATGATAACAATTAGAATAAGCATTATAATTATAATTATTATTTTAGTTGGAATTATAATTCAGAATTATGCTTAGAGTTAGAATTAGAATAGGAATAAAATTAGAATTAAATTAGAATTAGAAGAAGAACAAGAAGAAGAATTTGATTTCGGATAAAAGTTAGAATTAGATTAAGAACTAGAATTAAAAAAAACGAGTATGGACGGGACTGGTTTCGCCTTTGCCGAGGACTTCACACCTTTCATGAATGGAGCTTTAGCTATAATAATATTCCATTCGTAATATACGAATAATCGTCTGTATAAGATATCTACTATTTTGAAAATTGATGTATAAAAACACCATTTTCGCTAAATATCAAATAAATAATATATCTATAATCCTCACGCAAAGTTTCACGTTTCTTGTTGTCTTCACGAGGGCTATACAATGAACAAGAAGTTATAAAGATTATATATTCTAAAAGCCTTAATCCGGGTAACCGGTTTTATGGAATACATGCTATATATACTAGCGATCTATATGCTTTCTTCAGACAACAATTAATACTATATACGTAAGCATTCGATAAAATTTAAATCTAAAACAAATAAGGAAGTCTAAGTTAAGGTGAAACCGAACATTACATACCCAGCTTTACACTTGAAATGCTGTTGTTGTTTGTTTTGTGTGCGTAATAGTGTTACAAGGCTGCGCAAAAATACATATACATGTGGGACATGATATACACGCACCACATAGTTCAGTTAATAATAATGTTTATTGATTAATATTAGAAGTAATAATTACATTGAATTATAATGAATGGTAATTAGTTAAAGTATTAAAATAAGTACATGTGTTAATTCATTGGTATTTTATACACTTGTTGGCACTAACTAAGTATTTTGTGCTTAGGCAAGCGCACACGACAAAAACCGACCGACAACTCTCTATGATCACGACTAACTCGCTAACATGTTGCTTCTCGTATTCCTTCGCTATCCCTTGCACGGGTTGCCATTCTTGCCGTTCGTGGGTGAATTGGTGGATTTCTTGGTGATGCCACCATTCCAGATCCCACATACATATGGCTCTATTCTGAACTAATTTTTTTCGAGTTATGGCTCCCGAAACAAAGATAACTGGTTGGTCATAAAATGGGCGGTGCCAAGCCCATTTTTTTAATTTTAAATTTTTCCTATTTATTGTTATAAATCCACTCGGGAAAAGAAATATCATTTATATAAAGCTCTTTCTTGCAAAGATATAGCTTATTTTAATGGTCCACGACCTTTTAAAAGTCTTTTATATAAAAGTGGGCGTAGTCCTTAACCGATTTCGTTAATTTTTCTTCAAAGCATTCCTTATATTAAAGCCAACCTCACAGCAGAATTTTGTTACGATAGGTTTAACGATTTTTGATTTATTACTAATATTATTTGTAAAATTGATTTTATCACAAATGTGCCACGCCCATTTTAATATTTTTTTCAAATTTTTATCAAGAGTCTCAATATCAGTCCACGTGCCAGATTTCAACACTCTTGTGTATTATTTACTAAATAATCAGGATTTTGTGTTTTCCAGATAAGTGGGTCCAGATAAGTTCGTGTACCAAATTTCGTGAAGGTATCTCTTTCATATCTCTTTCACAGAACTTAAGCCCAAGTTACGTGGTTTTGTTGTGACACGAAAAATTATTTATATGAAATGCTAAAAACATGTTATTTTCTAGGCTCGTAACTTTACATTTTAATTAACTAATTCAAAATCGCTCATACAACAACTCAATAAATAAACAACTTTAGAGTTTAGGCTATCCAAAAATATAAACGTTTTTAAAATGGCTTGATATTTGAAGGAGATATGGACTTCTACGCATACGCCTTATGAAACTTACCATGTCATCCAGAGCGAAATCTACCTCCCTAATGACGGCGTCTGAAATATCTATATACAGTTGTCTACATTGTAGAGTTCCAAAGAGAAGCTTCGGGTCTTATTTTTTGTTAAACTTTGGCCTTCAATATATATTTAATCACTTTCTTTAAGCACACGTATTTTTCTAATTTTGAACTGCATGAGCCTTTCCATTGTCTGCATCAGGAATTTATTTAGCATTACAATAATTGTGACACCACTGGCTCGCTATTCCTAATTAAAAGGCATAAAATTACCATCTTAAATATTAAAAAACGATAAGTCGGGCGGGTGTTTGCGAAAACATTGTTTCTAACCTCCCAGCCATAAAAGCCCTACTGGCAGTTTTAAAGATGCATTCTGCTGCTCTGAAACGCGTCCATTCTCACAGCATCACAAATAATACTAAACACAGAGAAATTTAAAACCGTAGTAAGCTTTTTACGCGGGTGATAACACATGAAAAAAGTTTGATAAGGTATTACAAAGAAGGAGACAATGGAATACGAGTCGACACATTCTCACTTTACTTCTAACCTATTTCACTCAAGTATGATCGAGTGATGATACGAATCTAATCCATTCATTTGAAAATAAATTAAATGCGCTGTAGCCCGCACCTTATTAACAAAACAACATTATGGTACTCAGAATCTCGTCGTTTCCGACATCATCAACAATGTATTTCTAACTTGAACTGTACTAAATACTGTGTTAAGTGTTCGTGAATATCGGTATAATTAGTATCTTTAAACGTAACTAATGCGTGCCTTTAGAATTTGTAAGATTTATATTAGATAAAAAAGTTTAAAAAACAATTAAAATATTGTAAGAAAAATTAAAAAAAAATACATGCTTTCAAATACTGCCCAAATCAATTTTTCACGTAATAAAAGCACTTTTGCCTTTTTTGTAGATTTCTCGTGTGCTTTCCCGCAACATGCTCTTTTATAAACTATCCTCCTTTGGTCTTTCAAATCATATGATTGAAATTTTAAGACTAGTCTACGCAAATTAGTCTTGTAAATTTTTGTTTAGTATCAATCTGTCGGCTTCCCTGTTAATCACGGTGTTCACCAACGCTGCTTTTAAGCCCGGTTCTATTCTCTTTGTACTTAAATGACCTAAGTGAATATTTGTGTGGGATATCAGGGTTAATAACATTAATGTGAAGGTGTATGTGTACGCATGTGATCTGGTCTTGCTTGCGGAATCACCTGGACAGCTACAAGAAATGATAAACTCCCTTCACAACTATTTTAGTCAAAAGTGGTGGAGCCCCCCGCTCATTGAAATGGATCTACGCTAGCGAGGGTGTTGAAGTAGTAAACGAATACTAATACTTTAGTGCGCTTCTCATTTCTCAACTATTTTTTAATGAAACCCCCACCCCCTCCCCCCACCCTCTCGGCGGGCCTGGTGATGTGCTATACTTGATATCATTCGCTATAATATTTTTTATTGATAAGCAGGTTGTTTAATTAAACATCAAGCAATTACACGGAAGTATATCCGCACCACCTGAAAATATGAGTGCCACTGCGTATACGTAACATTTTATTATTACGTATAAACAAATTAAAAAAATTGCAATAAAATAATATTGCGACTATAAACTGAGATATAACCTATCCTATCTCTCAAGTTAGATCAAACTACACACGTGGTGCAAAACAAATTCAAAACCGGTTCAGTAGTTTAGGAGTCCATCGCGCCCAAAAAGTTTGTGACACGTGTTTTTATATATTAAGATTTAATTCTTTTGTTTTATACAATACTGCACAAAAAAAACAAAATATATAAATTAATCAAATTCATTGTTGGATTTTCCTTGTAAATAAAATTTTTCAAAAGCCATTGATATTAAGTACTTTTACAAAACCACAATTCTATCAAATTCTTAATTTATTTTTAGCACAGCAAACAAAAATTTTGTTTCGAAGCATTGAAGAAGATGAAACTATTTTAACAAAATCGTTTTACATTGGAAATGCATTATTGAAATGCTACCAACAAAACTTTGCTGTGAAACTATTTTCTAAACAAATATTTTTGTTTTCTCTAGTTGCATGACTTATGGAAATTTAAATAAAGAAAAAATTCCAACCCATACACTTGAAAACAAGGCAAAGTTCGGCAAGAAAACTTTTGAAAGAAGTAGCTGTGAAATTGTAACATTCTCAGCATTTACCTGTATTAAATCGCATCTGAACACACACACACACACACATGTATACATTACAGTGTTATGAGTATAAGAATGCATCTGTATGGGGAGCCTTTGAAATAAAGCATAAGATAACCACATCAGAAAACTTTTAGCCTCAAGGTATAAAGTAATAAAAATACACATACAAATACATAACCAACACATTTAGTGGTTCGAAAACAAACAAAATTTTATTACGCATTTCCCGCAAGGCGAAAACAAAAGAGGAAATAAACAAACAACAAAACATGCATATAAAAAAATTTGAAAAATATATAACGAAAAAAAAAAAATTGCATAAAATAGATGCGGAAATCTACAAAAGGAAATTCCGAAAAATAAATAAATTCCTTACTGCTTGATATCACATGGGACGTTGCTCAAAGTGTGGGTGTGTATATCATACACCCAAAAAATAATCTTATTTCCATTTTCTTTTTCTGAAAATGAATGTGGCCACGCTCGCACGGCGGCATCCGTGGTGTGGTGGTCACTTGCTACGCCTACTACAACGAAGATCCTCTGTTCACGCACCGGGCAAAGCGACAACAAAATTTTACAAACAAGTTTTTTTTTTTTTAAATAAGATGAAAGTTTTTGTAAGCGGAGTCACCTCACGGGATTTATTTGGCAAGCACTCCGAGTGTATTTCGGCCAAGAAAAGCTTCTCAGTGGATGAAAAGTAATCTTGCCTTGCAGATGCTGTTCGGAGTTGGCATGAAACATGTGGGTCCCATCCCGCCAATTTGTAGGAAAAATTAAAAAAGGAGCACGACGCAGAGCGGAATAGAAGCCCGGCCAAAAATCTTTTTTTTATTCATATGAACCTTGACCAATGACATTAAGTCAATTTATCGTATACATTGAGGAATGGCAATTTTAAAAAGTGTGCCACATTTGCTCCCCCTCCCCGTGGGCACCCCAAGCGGATTTTTTTTTTTTTTTTCAAATCGGTATAACTCTGTTTCTAATTTACCTAGACCAATAATGTGTCCGGATGAATGCGGAATCATTTAGAGGATTTACAAGGGATCAGGGGGGATTTTGAGGGTTTAAACCCGTCCCCCTGCCTCAGGATCATTTGATTTTTTAGGTCGATACAATTCAGATATTTGATGTGTTTATGTCTATGTTAATAAATTTCTTTATAATCCTGCTCCGAATTTACTTTGTTGGTGTTATTATATTTTTAAAATGCAAGCATATGTATGTACGAAGTGAAAACTTATATATTTTAATCATATTCTGTTTCATAATAATTCTGCAATTTATTAAATATACATATGTACATCTTAACTTTTACTATAATTTCATAAAGAGGTTTCCTTGTAAATTTGCCTAACTACCATATTCAATGTTCAATATAACAGCAAAAATCGAACACAACAACATTCTATTACATTCGGCAACATGATCGTGTTCAATGATCCAACTTGCTTAAACGAACATAATCGACATTGATTTAAATCAACCAACTTATTGCATGCGTGAATATAATCAATGTAGGCGTTTGCTCGTTTGCCTCAACAGCGATTACATTCATCGGAATGAAAAGGCAAATATTTTTAACATTTAAATAATGTTAAATTTACAGCATTTTTTTCAAGTGCACTTTCCTATTTTGAAATATAATGCAAATTTGACATTACTTTCCATGTGGAAAACACATTATTATTATGAAATATCTACTTTTTTTTTCATGTCAAAAACACATTTCAAAAATGTAAAATTAAAATTATTTGATAAATTAAAAATAATGTGTTTTTCACATTATAAAAGGTAAAAAACACATTAGTGTTTTTTCCGTGTAGATATGACTTTTTTAAATAAAATTTTTTTCTATTCGATCAGTTTTTATACTCAGCTCAGCAGAGCTCACAGAGTATATTAACTTTGTTCGCAAAACGGTAATCCGTAACGGCATAAACTAATCGAAATAGTTATAGACTTCTATATATCAAAATGATCTGGGCGAAAAAAGAAATTCATTTAGCCATGTCCGTCCGTCCATCCGTCTATCCCTTAACACGATAACTTGAGTAAATTTTGAGGTATCTTGATGAAATTTGGTATGTAGGTTCCTGGGCGCTCATCTCAGATCTCTATTTAAAATGAACGAATTCGGACTACAAGCACACCCACTTTTTCGATATCGAAAATTTCAAAAAACCGAAAAAGTGCAATAATTCATTACGAAAGACGGATAAAGCGATGAAACTTGGTAAGTGCGTTGATCTTATAACGCAAAATAGAAAATTTGAAAAATTTTGGAAATGGGCGTGGCACCGCCCACTTTTAAAAGAAGGTAATTTAAAAGTTTTGCAAGCTGTAATTTGGCAGTCGTTAAAGATATCATGATGAAATTTCGTAGGCACGTTACTCCTATTACTGTATGTGTGCTAAATAAAAATTAGCGAAATCGGATCACGAACACGCCCACTTTTAAAAAAAATTCTTTTTTAAGTCAAATTTTAACAAAAAATGTAATATCTTTACATTATAAAAGTAAATTATGTCAACATTCGACTCCAGTAATGATATGGTGCAACAAAATACAAAGATAAAAGAAAATTTCAAAATGGTCGTAACTCCGCCCTTTTTCATTTAATTCGTCTAGAATACTTTTAATGCCATAAGTCGAACAAAAATTTACCACTCCTTGTGAAATTTGTAGAGACATAGATTCTATGACGACAACTGTTCACTGTGAAAATGGACAAAATCTGTTGAAGCCACGACCAGTTTTTATACACAGTCGACCGTCTGTCCTTCCACTCGGCCGTTAACATGATAACTTGTGCAAAAAACGATATATCTTCACTAAACTTAGCTCACGTACTAATCTGAAGTCACTTTATCTTGGTATAAAATATGGCAGAAATCCGACTATGACCACGCCCACTTTTCCGATATCGAAAATTACGAAAAATGAAAAAATGCCATATTTCTGTACCAGATATGAAAAAAGAGATGAAACATGGTAATTGGATTGGTTTATTGACGCAAAATATAACTTTAGAAAAAACTTTGTAAAATGGGTGTAATACCTACCATATTAAGTAGAAGAAAATGAAAAAGTTCTGCAGGGCGAAATCAAAAGCCCTTGGAATTTTGGCAGGAATACTGTTCGTGGTATGACATATATAAATAAATTAGCGGTACCCGACAGAAGATGTTCTGGCTCACCCTGGTCCACATTTTGGTCGATATCTCCAAAACGCCCTCACATATACAACTAAGGGCTACTCCCTTTTAAAACCCTCATTAATACTTTTAATTTGATACCCATATCGTACAAACATATTCTAGAGTCACCCCTGGTCCACCCTTATTGCGATATCTCGAAAAGGCGTCCACCTATAGAACTAAGGCCCACTACGTTTTAAATAATCATTAACACCTTTCATTTGATACACATGTTATACAAACACATTCCAGGGTTACCCTAGGTTCATTTTGCTAAATGGTGATTTTCCCTTATTTTGTCTCCAAAGCTCTCAGCTGAGTATGTAATGTTGGGTTACACCCGAACTTAGCCTTCCTTACTTGTTTCTTTTGAATTTTATATACGTATACGTTAGATCTCATGCATAGGCTCAAAAAGCATGAATTCTACTTATTCCTGAAAGAGGTACTTCGATTTTATTTTATCAATTTATCTATGATTAATATTACAGGAATGCGGTTCTGTCGCTTTTCCTAATATTCACATGTTGTTGAAAATCTTGTGTACGCTTCCAGTAACAACGGCAACGAACGGTAGATCTTTTTCAACTCTTAGGCTGATTAAAAACTATTTGGAAACACAATGAGTGAAAATCGATTGAATGGCTGTGCATCACTAAGCATCCACCGTGATCAAATTGTTACCGTTGATGAAGTTTTACATGAAATGGCAAAGAAAAGCCGCTGCATGCGCTTGAGGTTTTAATGTAACCTTTTTCATATCATATTCTAAATACACGTACTTTAATGTTAAAGCTATAAACAACATTTTTTTATTTATTTAACTGAAAAAAAAGGTTTAAATCCCCTCCCCGCCCCCCCCCCAACTTTCTGGCTACGCCCCTGCCCTAACAGCACCAAAAAAATGTGGAATTCGGAAGAAGGGGCGTGGCACCTCCAATACAAGAGGAATATATCATACTGCATATCTCGGCATGTAGTAATGATAGGATAATAAAATTGGTAAGTTAAGTCCTAACACCTCCAGTAAAATGTGGAATTGGGAAAAAAGGGGCGTGGCACCTTCCCTACAAATGAGACTTTTCAGAAATATGGCTGCCATACAAACTTAGATTATTTTAAGACCTAAAGTTTGACTGCATTGTTGAGTTTGGCTGTTAATCCTTTTTGACCTTTAGTAATCTACGGCCGTAAGAAAATTTGTTAGCTTCAGTCTATCTACATCTATTTATAAAAATATCGAATTCTGTGTATCTGTGTGTTACATATGGAACGAATTTCCCACACTTCAGTTATCACCAAATTTTGGCTGTAGGTTCCTTCGATCAATACGAAACTTTTTCATATTTAAGAATTAAGAATTTTAAATATAAATTCTGTTTGGCTATGTGAACGAGCAATCTTAGGTCCAAAATCAATGATCGCATCCAAAACCAAATTCCTGGTGAAGTGACGAAACATAAATCGATCGACACAGGTACAGATGAAAATCAAATTGTGAATTATCCAATTGAATTTCTTAACCCTTTATAAGCACCAGTCATGCTTCTTCGGAATTTAAACCCACCAAAATTGTGCAATGGAACCAGACATTGCCCTAAGAAATTAATGCCGAATGTAATCGAAGCAACGAAGGACAATCCAGTACTGTTGCAGGATTGCATTTAGAGAGTCCATGCTTTTCCCATGGCCAGCTATATATTGCTTGCTCTAGAGTTGGAACGCCAAAAAATTTGTTTATCTTTGCACCGAACGAAAAAACCAAAAATAGTGTGCACCCACTTGCATTACAATAAGATAAAATAATAAAATGTTTTAAACGAATTTTTCACCAAATATGCGTACATAATTCGATTCAATTTACAGAACACAAAAATAAATTATCAACAACAAAACAGAAAAAATTACACAACATTCATTCGATATCGGGCGTTACAACGTACTCCGGGTAAAGCTAATACAACATGGATATCAAATGAAAGCTGTTGATGAGTTCTTTAGTATAGGGTACTCTTCATGCCTATTGGTGGCTAGGGTCTCGAGATATTGGCCAAAGCGTGGAGCCGGGTACTCCTAGAATGTTTATTAAAATATTGTAACGAATTTACTGCAATTCCGCTTATTTGCAGCCTTCGGCTAACGTTCGAATCACTAAACTGTTGAACAAATAACTCCAATATTCAATAATGCAAAATGGTCTTTATTAGACTACTTTCAAAAAAACACTTCTATTGCTCGACAGATAGCGTGCTTAAATCAAACTGACTTTCGTGCCTCTACTGTTGCTTCTTTTTATACTCTTCGATTTCGTCTTTCCATACTTCTAGGCATTTCCAGAATTTACTTAGTTAAAAAAATAAAATAAATGTAAGGCGCGATAACCTCCGAAGAGATCTGAGGAGCTTCTCTTCCAATTTGCGTCGTGCTCCTCTTGATTTTCCCTACAAATTGGCCGGATGGGACCTACATGATTTTATGCCGACTCCAAACGGCATCTGCAAGGCAGATGAGTTTTGACTGAGAGCTTTTCATGGCAGAAATACACCCGGAGCGCTTGCCAAAAACTACCGAGGGGCGACCCCGCTTAGAAAAGTTTTCTTCTAATTGAAAAGCCTTATTTCTAAAAATTTTGATGTTGCTTTGCCCGCGGGTTTGAACCCAGGGCATCCGGTGTGGTAGGCGGAGCACGCTACCATCACACAACGGTGGCCGCCATTACTTAGTTACTGCTATAAAATTATAACTACATATGCACGTGTATAGCTTCTCATATGCGCGTGTATATGTGAGTGACACATCAGATAAGATATATGCATGTGTTTGTACGTCTCTTCTCCGCTGCGTGTACGTACATATGTGTAGACATAATGATTGATACGTTTATGTAGATACAAGTGACTGCCTGCTTTATTGTTGTTGTGGCTTCATTTACTTAGCATCAGACTAGTGATGTGAGTATCACTGAGTGCTTTAGTAGAGGGTAATTTTCATACCCCTGGGTGACTAGGTTCTCGAGATATAGGCCAAAACGTGGGCCCGTGTATCCCTAGACAGTGCTTGTACAATATGGATATCAAATGAAAGCTGTTGATGAGTGCTTTAGTACAGGGTCGTTTCCATACCTATTGGTGACTAGGGTCTCGAGATATAGGACAAAACATGGATCAGGGTAACACTAGGATGTGTTTTTACATTATGTGTATCAAATTGAAGCTGTAGATGAGTGCTTTAATACAGGGTTGTTTTCATACCTATTGGTGACTAGGGTCTCGAGATATAGGCCGAAGCGTGGACACGGCTACAACTAGAATGTGTGGGTTATATGGATATCAAATGAAAGTTGTTGATGAGAGAATTAAAGTAATTTTCATTGTGATATTCGATTTAGCCGCATCAACCTGGCAATACTGATAAATATGCATGCGAACCCGAAATAAAGACATGAATTAATAGTACTCACATACCTATTTACATACGTCCTATTCGATTTGCCTGAAATTTGGTATATAAATTTGCCTATATTAGTTTTTACGATCCTTTTTCCCGGGAAGTAGACCAGAGACGGATTGGGACTGGGATTAGGACTAGGACTGGGATTGAGACTCGGAGTGGGACTGGGACTCAGAATGAGACTGGGGGGAGGGCAGATTTAGATGGAAAAAGCTTATTAAAATGTATGCAGATAGACCAAATTTAGGGCCGCCCAACGTCCTCCGGGTCTGCTAGTAGTAAAAAAGTATTAAAAATGTATGTTGAATAGTGTAAAGCTAATCGTCAGATGGGAAAGAGCCTTCCACACACCTGCGAAAAGCTGGAAGAAACTATTCTCTTAAGCACACATATCACCTTCCTCCTAAGCCGCATTTGATAGTGTGGCATATGTATTCCGACGAATTTTGATACACAAATCAAAGTTGGCATAACGGGTCTTATTTCGTTCGTTATCTTAAAGCATAATGTAACAAACGCTTTTTGGCAGTGTAATTTTAATCAAATAAAATTACTTTTATAACAAATTGACATGACATACCTCCGAAGGGATTCAAGTCAAATATTCATAATTTGGTGAGAACTCCATATATCTTGGTTAGTCCAAAAGGCAGCCCCTAAGACTGATACATTTTTTGTTAGAAGCACATTCAGACGGAGACGTTTTCAAATCTTACCCGCGGAGCATTCTCTTTTTAAAAGAAATTTCCAATAAATTTTAATGTTTAAAGTTACAATCTCTAGGATATGAGCCTGTTACTTTTGGTAAGCACGCCACGATGAAACGATGACGCACAGGTATGTTGGTAACACGAAATGAGGTCGCGGTTGTCGCTGCTATCTTCTGTTAGATGTCGCCGGAGCGTTGGCATACCCGCATTTGTAGAAGCTAAGTGCGTTACCTCACAGTCTGAGATGCTGTCTCAGCAGCAAAACTTATGTGTTCATTGATTTCTATTGTCAATTTGTTGTTTCTGTAAGGACAACCGATAAATCATTGTGATATGAGTAAGTGTGATTGTAAGCTGCAATTTAATCACATTGAGTCACAGTCAGGAAAAAAGCTCAATGCGACTGTTGAAGCCAAAAGGCTTGCAATGGTTGGGAATCGGTGGTATTCTCCCAATTCAGCAGTTCCCTACAAAGCAACTCTGTCATTGGAAAATCACCGGTGATCATTTGCATACTAGGAGAGAAGTAACTAATGATTGACTGGAACGATGAGTCTTTTGATAACCATCATCCGAATCACATCCAGATATCATCGTGTCTTACAGGTAATTTATAAGTTGTTCTATTGTGATTAACTTCATATTGTACCTACAAATCCTAATACCTATGTATTTATCCTTTTAAATACACTTCTATAATTTCATTCCAATTCGTTGGTTTTTATTTCTTTTGGTATCAAATCTGCCGTGAATTTGTACCGCCATTTTCTTCGTTCGATCCCCGTCCGATCATTTGGTCCTTCGAGCCGGAGTGTAGATTTCGCTGGTCCCTTCAACATTAAAAGTTTTTCGGGAAGATCTTACAAGATCACTAAAGGTTACGTTTGCATTTTTGTATGCTTTTCTATGAAAGCGATTGACTTAGAAGCTGCCAGCGGTTTTTCAACGGAAACCTTTCTAGGCGCATTTTCAAGGTTCATTGCTAGAAGAAGCTGTCCAAAAAATATCTTTTCGGATAATGGGACTAACTTTGTAGGCGCATCTACGGTTCTTAAAAAGGACTTTAAAAGATTCATTACCCCAACTTAAGAGTCTATGTGCAACCTACATAGCCTTCAATAAGTCTCCTGGTATTTTATCCCGGCAGGCGTTCCTCATAAGGGTGGTATCTGGGAAACAGGAAACCTGTCTGAATTCAAGACCGATATCACCTAATTCCAACGACCCCGCTCCAATACTCGCCCCACCGGAACCCTCCATCGAAACAAATCCCATCTCATAAATCAAACGATGGCAAAAACTTAAGGCTCTTAGTCAACAACATTTGCTTCGCTGGAAGGGGTAATATTTAAAGGAACTTCACAAACGTTATAAATGGAAGTCGCCTCAAAAAGATATTGCCATCGGTGACCTAGTTGTAGCTCGCCATGAAAATCTTCCACCTAATGAATTGCGCTTGGGTAGGGTCACCAATATATACCAACGAACTGATAAAAGAGTTCGAGTGGCCGAAATTCGCACTCAAAAGTGAATGATAACACGCCCCATCGTAAAGTTAGTTGTTTTACCAAAGTAACTCCACATTTGTCGATTTTTTTTTCCTATAGCTTTCTAAAATGGACGCACCATTAATCGAATTTTTGCCATCCTCATCCACCATTGCAACGACAGCAGCAGTGACATTGCCCGGCAAGGAACTGGCAGCCAAGGTCTCGTCAGCACCATCGAAAACCAGCAAACACAGCTATACTAAATGTAGAGTTTGCGATCGGTCACATCCCCTTCGGTTCTGCAAAAAGTTCATTGACGCGAAGTTTGAGCGGCGACTATGCCTAGCGCACTCGCACATCACCAAAAACTGCAGAAGCACTGGGACATGTCAATTTTGTCGAGGCAAGCATCACTCGCTTCTACACTCGAGCAATCGCCCTAGTCCCCAACGCTGGCTTCCTCCGGTCTTGACACAGCTTTCCGGATCGGTCACGTTTCTACACACAGTTGCCGTTTATGTGCATGTGGTTCAGCGGAAAATCTTAACCCGGGCCTGCTTGACCCTTTCTCGCCAAGGAGCAAGAGTTTTAATTCGTTGGTGCGCCGTTTTCATCTACCTACGGTGCCACTTGCGGACATCGACATGTGCGAACTGCTTATCAGGTCTTCGAACGACGCTCACAACCGCATCTCGTTGCCGGCAGGAGTCATACCAGAGCTCGGATTGAAAACGTCGCCTCGATATTTATTATCGAACACATGACGTTGGCCGATCCCGGTTTCCATACGTCCTCCGCAGTAGCAGTGATCTTAGGGGGTATATGTACCACAAGATCGTCAAATCTGAGGTTATTAAGTTTCCCGGGTATCCCGTTGCCCAAAATTCCGCGTTCGGTTGGTTCCTTTCAGGCCCATGTGTCCTTTAAGGCACAGTGACCCCCTAATGGGTCACGTTCGTTTATGTATATATAGATGATCTCATGGCCCCCTAATGGGCATTAGTCTTATGTTGTTATGGTCCCCTAATGGGCATGGATTTAAGTATTGAATTTATAACGCGTTATGAATTAAAGCACATTGAAAAAGCTCAACAATTGTTTATTATTGCCCGCATGCTTGGATAGAGACTAGTACATTATTATAGTTGAATTCATGTAAATAATACTTTCTTTCAAGTTGCCACTTTAAGGAGCTTCTCCTTTAATAGTTGCAATTCCTCAGTATTGCCAGGCCGGAGACAATGTTGAAGCCAAAAGGCTTGCAATGGTTGGGAATCGCTGGTGTTCTCCCAATTCAGCAGTTCCCTACTAAGCAACTCTGTCATTGGAAAATCACCGGTGATCACTTGCATACTAGGAGAGAAGTAACTAATGATTGGCTGGAATGATGAGTCTTTTGATAACCATCATCCGAATCTCATCCAGCCATCATGCTGTCTTACAGGTAATTTATAAGTTGTTCTATAGTGATTAACTTCATATTTTACCTACAAATCGTAATACCTATGTATTTATCCTTTTAAATACACTTCTATAATTTCACTCTAATTCGTTGGTTTTTATTTCTTTTGGTATCAAATCTGCCGTGAGTTCGTACCGGCATTTTCTTCGTTCGATCCCCGCCCGATCAGCGACTGAGAATATACAGTCACGGATCAAGGTTTTTTCTCTCTGCAGAAATTATTTGAAGTCAAATAAACTACCTCCAAAAATTTTCCAGGTTTTACCGGAAATAAATTTTCCGCAAATCAAAGGACCGTTTTCTCAAGTAAACTTGAAAGTTTATCTGCCTTATAGATATATTTTTTGTGAACTAAATTTGTGTTTATAGGGCGGTTAGATATTGGAATTTACATGAGAAAACGGCCTTAAAAATATATTTATTAAAAAAATAAAATGTTACCTTATCCTAAAAAATTACTTCAATTCAATAAAAAAAGAATGTTAAATTTATAATTTTTTTTTCTAAGTGCATGCATCACATTGTGCTTTAGATACACACATACATATCTAAAATCCACTTGAGCATACGAAGTAAGAAATCAAGAATAAATGCTTTCATACCACCCCTAACTATTTTTTAGTGCCCTTTGGTTGTTTTACTATCGTTTTACTTTGTTGTGGTAATCGCCGGCTGGCTTTCTATGCCACTGCTGACCTTCTACTAAATTCGTACACAATTCCACTACCATACAAAATACGGTCATTTGAAATGCACTAGCGATAACGCATATTGCATATGTAGTTGTGGCTACTACCTCCAACAACGTAAATATGTATGGGTGTATTTTTATACTCAGTTGAGCAGAACCCACAGAGTATATTAACAATGATTGGATAACGGTTGGTTGTACAGGTATAAAGGAATCGAGATATATATAGACTTCAATATATTAAAATCATCAGTATCTAAAAAAAAATGATTGAGCCATGTCCGTCCGTCCGTCCATCCGTCCGTCTGTGCATCTGTCCGTCCGTCCGTCTGCCCGTTAACATGATAACCTGAGTAAATTTTGAGGTATCTTGATGAAATTGGGTATGTGGGTTCCTGGGCACTCATCTCAGATCGCTATTTAAAATGAACGATATCGGACTATAACCACGCCCACTTTTTCGATATCCAAAATTTCGAAAAACCGAAAAAGTGCTTTAATTCATTACCAAAAGCGGATAAAGCGATGAAACTTGGTACGTGAGTTGAACTTATGACACAGGATAGAAAATTAGTAAAATTTTAGACAATGGGCGTGGCACCGCCCACTTTTCAAAGAAGGTAATTTAAAAGTTTTGCAAGCTGTAATTTGGCAGTCGTTGAAGGTATCATGATGAAGTTTGGCAGGAACGTTACTCCTATTACTATATGAGTGCTTAATAAAAATGAGCAAGATCAGAATACGACCACGCCCACTTTAAAAAAAAAAAATTTTAAGTCAAATTTTAACAAAAATGTTTATATCTTTACAGTATATAATTAATAATGTCAACAAATTCTAGAGTCAGCCCTGGTCCACCTTTATGGCGATATCTCGAAAAGGCGTCCACCTATAGAACTAAGCCCACGCCCTTTTAAAATAATCATTAACACCCTTCATTTGATACACATATCGTACAAACAAGTTCTAGAATCAGCCCTGCTCCACCTTTATGGCGATATCCCTAAATGGCGTCCAACCATAGAACTATGGCCTACTCCCTCTTAAAATACTCTTTAATACCTTCCATTTGATACACATGTCATACAAACACATCCCAGGGTTAACCTAGGTTCATTTTCCTACATGGTGATTTTCCCCTATTTTGTCTACATAGCTCTCAGCTGAGTATGTAATGTTCGGTTACACCCGAACTTAGCCTTCCTTACTTGTTTTTATTTGTGTACAAATGATGAGAACACAAAACTGAATGCATACGCATAGAGAACTCTAACATATAAATCATACAGTGGTAAAGTGTTGCATACTTTATGGCGTCCCATTTAGCTTATGGGATTTTGGGAGATCATGCGGTGTGTGGGCGGGTCTTATTAAACAATTTTTGAGGTAAAAAAGTTAAACAAAAAGAGTCAAAATTATTTTTATAAGTATTTATGTTGCGCACGTTTTCACAATCGTTTTTTAGGGGCCCATAACTCTAGCTAGCTGACCAAAGTATGTGAAAACGACTTCAAAGTTCAAAATAATATTTTAAGGAAATTTAAGGAGATTCAAAAAACCAAATTTTCAAATTTTGTTCGCCTTTAATATAACAAAAAATTAAGTCTAATGACTTTACGCCATTGAACTCCTTCCCTTAATATAGACTCGTAATTTTCTTAAAAATTTACTCTGGTTCAACTTTGATATGGTTTCTGACAAAATTTAGACATAGTCAATGCCTGCTTCTCAAAACACAAATTCTCGAACGGTCTGTATAATCCCTTCACATCCAAAACAAAATCAACAAACCTAAGTGTTCGTACCCTCCGACTATTTTCAAATTATCCATAATGTTTGATAATTTCAGGAAAGCTTTTACAAGAATATGTTAACTAGCGCCGAACTAATTATCTCCCTACGAGAGGTAGGGATGAAAGCTCGCCTGAAGCTTATACTTATCACTACAACTATAACGTATTCGGAGCTAATGAGGTTGCATGCTTTGCTCTTCATGTGACTCCCTTGAGATTCACGTTGGGGAGCGCAATAACAGCATAATCTTCTAGGTCTTCTCACAAAATATTCAAAATACCCACGAGCTCTAAGTTGAGTTTCCAACCCCTGAAATATAACATTTATGTAGGTGAAAAAAGGAATTATAAGGCGAAGGAAATGGATATGGATATGAGAAAGAAGAAGAAAAGCTTACTGTTGCGGTTTTGAGGAGGATTATAGTCGTTGCTGCTGAAAGTGCTGTAAGAAAGCATTGTTATATTGACATGCCTCTTGGCGACTTCGATTACAATTTACACTTTAGAAATTTTCGGAAAGGGAAAATCAAAAGCAAATGTTAAGTTAAATGAAAAAGAAATAAATGCAAGACGCGATTACCTCCGAAGAGATTTAACGCCGAGCTTTTCATCCAATTTGTGTAGTGCTCCTTTAATTGTTCCTACCAATTAGAGGAACCTAACCGGGAGAGTAGTTTTCACTGAGAAAAATTTTCATTACATTTATTTCATTTCATTTCATTTATTTGAGTCTAAATTTACAACAACCTTACAGACTAGATAACAATATTGACTTAGTACTAAAGACTTACTATCTTGAAATACATTTACAAACTAATGGTAATGAGATATAAGCTTTGATAAAGGGAAGGATCTAGGCATCGCAAAGCCTAAATCAAAATTATTAAAGATTTTATTACACTCAGTTAAAGTCCTTATTATGGGCGCAAAATTATAACAGTTATATATGGTGATTTTTATATGGAAGGGTAAGTTTGATCTTAACATCCTACTAGGTACATTAAAGTTTAGGAACCCGAGAATATCCGGAGAATCAATGAAGCCGCTATTATGTCCATTTATGAAGTTTAGGAACCCGAGAAAATCCCGAGAATAAATAAAGCCAGTATGAATGTCTTCTAATTTTATAATTGAAAAAACCTCGTTTCAAAAATTTTTGATTTTGCTTTGCCCGGAGTGTGCCAGACCGAGTACGCTACCACCACATCACAACGGCCACTAGTAAAGTGAAACGGGGTAAAGGAGAAAAAGTAGGTGATATGATCGGCAGATGCCCCACGGTCAAAGCACCGGATGTATCCGCACAGTTACAGCTGGACGGCGGTACGATCACCAGCAGCCAATAGTTGTTGCAGTAAGGGAATATCAAAACAACCACAGGACTGTCTCTATTTATTACCCGCTTCGGAACGGGACCTCCTTGTTTTAGCCGACTCCGAACGGCACCTGCATGGCAGACAAATTTTCACTGAGAGCTTTTCATGGCAGAATTGCACTCGAAGTGCTTGCCAAACACTGTCGAGGGGCCACCCCGCTTAGAAAAATTTTCTTCTAATTGAAAAATCTAATTTCTCAAATTTTTATGTTGCTTTGCCCGGGGCGTGAACACAGGATCCTCGGTGTGATAGGCGGTGCACGCTAACATCATAGGCGGTGCACGCTAACATCGCACCGAGGATCCTGGGTTCACGCCCCGGGCAAAGCAACATAAAAATTTGAGAAATTAGATTTTTCAATTAGAAGAAAATTTTTCTAAGCGGGGTGGCCCCTCGACAGTGTTTGGCAAGCACTTCGAGTGCAATTCTGCCATGAAAAGCTCTCAGTGAAAATTTATCTGCCATGCAGGTGCCGCTCGGAGTCGGCTAAAACAAGTAGGTCCCGTTCCGTCAATTTTTAGGACAAATTAAAAGGAGCTCGAAGCAAATTGGAACAAAAGCTCGCCCTAAAATCTCTTCGGAGGTGATCGCGCCTTGCATCTGTTTATTTAAAAGTGGATGTCATGAGCTTCGCTGTACTAACAGGTTATAGTTGATGATTCCTATTTTTCCAATTGGTGTTTGTGCCATAGCCGCTTTTACTGCAGATTGGCTGCATGGATGATCCCGAGGTTGCATCATCAAATACTTTTATGCTTTCTATGCTAGGACTGCGTGAATGATGCTATTGGATTCTTTCGATCTGGGAAGTAGCAGTCGAGGGTCAAGGCCAGCATCCTCCCGACTAAAATATACCACTACAAGGCAAAAGATCTCTATACTGTTGTAGTAAGCTTGTTTCGTCCATGGTAGGCTACTAAAAACTTAACCAAGTAGTAGAAATCTTAGAAGTAAAAAGCTAACATAACTTTAAATATTTTATTGTACAAAGTGTAAAAAGAGTTTAGGTACTAAATTTACGAGGTGAATGCAATAGAAAAACGTCTTATCACGAAAAACTTAGCAGCACAGCTGGAAAGAAAGCAATGACTCAACGATAGCAGCAAAGAAGCCAAACAGTGAAAAATAGCACAATCAATTGTAAAAGAAAACCAAAGTTGAAAAAATATTACTACAAAAGATTGAGAAAAAGGAAACTTGAACTTGTTGTTGTGGGAGCGCAATCAAGTGTTGTAACTTCTCACTTACATTTATCGCCTTTCGATTGCAGTGCAGCGAGATTGCACAATATTTATCTACTTGAAGTGCACGCAGGTACGTATGTATATGTATCTTTGTGTGTGTTTATTACTCTGTGGTACTATTTTACCAGAAATTCCCAATTGCATTTGTATCAGTTTTAGTTCAGCTTCTATTATGTGTACAAAGTTCAAGTGGTTGATGGAAAATTTTTACGCTATTGTTACAAGCTATTGGTTTGCACTTAGCTTGCTCGTGTACACTTGTTTGTATATGTGTGTGTATAGTTATGCTTGTGAGTGATATGTATATATATGATTCGCCTTGCAATACAAATAAGAACTTTGACTATAAATAACCAATGGGGGTTATGTTTAAAGTTGTACAGATCGTGTGGTTGACTTTTTTTAAACAAACAAGTAAAAAGTAATAAAGGCGAGATTTACGAGTATTTGTTTTCGGAAAGCTTAGTCTTGCGTATGTTTTTATCTCATTCGTTTGAGGGTTTCATTATATCTTAGTTCGAAACAATTTAAAAACTTGACAAATACACGCGGCAGTTTTATTGTTTTCGAAACAGACGAAACTCAGATCCCAAGCGACTCCAATTTTTAAAAACTTATTCATCGACTTCGTTTTCGTAAATATCCTCTTCTACGTCGTGTTGTTGTTTTTGTAGCCGTACAAGTACTCCCCTGAAGGTTAAAGATTGTTGCGCAGGTAGGAAGTCATTTGCTGAATATGAATCTGGTAAGCCTGATACTTGTTTTTGATACCTCGAATCTTCAGACTGTGGATTTACGATCTTTCTTACGCAGACATGCACACATCGGGAATACTTTAAGCCCTGAAATATAGCGTAATAAGAGTAACACCCCCAGTAACCTAATATTTATAAAGAATATATAACATTTACTGTGTAAGTAGCAATTTGCCGAAGTGCCAAATATGTCGTTCATATCTTAAGCTCATCAGAATGGAGGGCGCATAAAGTAAATCAAATTGCCACTTCATTCCATCGCATATGAACCAGTCGGAGTGGATATAATTTTTAAGGCACACTTAACTGCTATAAGGACGACGAAGAAATGCTTTTGAGCTTTCTTCTCCGTCCTTCACCTGCGTGAAGAGAGCTTGCTGCCTTCGTGTCCAATTTACTCTTCTGTAAGCTCTGGATTCTGCCGAAAGCCAATGCGCGAGCACCACCGATCGGTTGACGGAGTAACGACTCCCTGAAGAAGCGGCTAATAAAGAGAGGCAGTCCTGTGGTTGTTTTGATATTCCCTTACTGCAACAACTTTTGGCTGCTGGTGATCGTACCGCCGTCCAGCTGTAACTGTGCGGATACATCCGGTGCTTTGACCGTGGGGCATCTGCCGATCATATCACCTACTTGTTCTCCTCTACCCCGTTTCACTTTACTAGTGGCCTTTGTGGTGTGGTGGTAGCGTACTCGGTCTGGCACATCAAAGATCGTGGGATAAAAGCAAAATCAAAAATTTTTGAAACGAGTTTTTTTTTCAATTATAAAATTAGAAGACATTCATACTGGCTTCATTTATTCTCGGGTTTTTTTCGGGTTCCTAAACTTCATAAATGGACATTCATAGCGGCTTCATTGATTCTCCGGATCTTCTCGGGTTCCTAAACTTTAATATACCTAGTAGGATGTTAAGATCAAACTTACCCTTCCATATAAAAATCACCATATATAACTGTTATAATTTTGCGCCCATAATAAGGACTTTAACTGAGTGTAATAAAATCTTTAATAATTTTGATTTAGGCTTTGCGATGCCTAGATCCTTCCCTTTATCAAAGCTTATATCTCATTACCATTAGTTTGTAAATGTATTTCAAGATAGTAAGTATTTAGTACTGAGTCAATATTTTTATCTAGTCTGTAAGGTTGTTGTAAATTTAGACTCAAATAAATGAAATGAAATGAAATAAATGAAATGAAAATTTTTCTCAGTGAAAACTACTCTCCCGGTCCGGTTCCTCTAATTGGTAGGAACAATTAAAGGAGCACTACACAAATTGGATGAAAAGCTCGGCGTTAAATCTCTTCGGAGGTAATCGCGTCTTGCATTTATTTCTTTTTCATTTAGCTTAACATTTGCTTTTGATTCTCCCTTTCCGAAAATTTCTAAAGTGTAAATTGTAATCGAAGTCGCCAAGAGGCATGTCAATATAACAATGCTTTCTTTCAGCACTTTCAGAAGCAATGACTATAATCCTCCTCAAAACCGCAACAGTAAGCTTTTCTTCTTCTTTCTCATATCCATATCCATTTCCTTCGCCTTATAATTCCTTTTTTCACCTACATAAATGTTATATTTCAGGGGTTGGAAACTCAACTTAGAGCTCGTGGGTATGTTGAATATTTTGTGAGAAGACCTAGAAGATTATGCTGTTATTGCGCTCCCCAACGTGAATCTCAAGGGAGCCACATGAAGAGCAAAGCATGCAACCTCATTAGCTCCGAATACGTTATAGTTGTAGTGATAAGTATAAGCTTCCAGCGAGCTTTCATCCCTACCTCTCGTAGGGAGATAATTAGTTCGGCGCTGGTTAACATATTCTTGTAAAAGCTTTCCTGAAATTATCAAACATTATGGATAATTTGAAAATAGTCGGGGGGTACGAACACTTAGGTTTGTTGATTTTGTTTTGGATGTGAAGGGATTATACAGACCGTTCGAGAATTTGTGTTTTGAGAAGCAGGCATTGACTATGTCTAAATTTTGTCAGAGACCATATCAAAGTTGAACCAGAGTAAATTTTTAAGAAAATTACGAGTCTATATTAAGGGAAGGAGTTCAATGGCGTAAAGTCATTAGACTTAATTTTTTGTTATATTAAAGGCGAAAAAAATTTGAAAATTTGGTTTTGTGAATCTCCTTAAATTTCCTTAAAATATTATTTTGAACTTTGAAGTCGTTTTCACATACTTTGGTCAGCTAGTATGGGCCCCTAAAAAACGATTGTGAAAACGTGCGCAACATAAATACTTATAAAGATAATTTTGACTCTTTTTGTTTAACTTTTTTACCTCAAAAATTGTTTAATAAGACCCGACCACACACCGCATGATCTCCCAAAATCCCATAAGCTAAATGGGACGCCATAAAGTATGCAACACTTTACCACTGTATGATTTATATGTTAGAGTTCTCTATGCGTATGCATTCAGTTTTATGTTCTCATCATTTGTACACAAATAAAAACAAGTAAGGAAGGCTAAGTTCGGGTGTAACCGAACATTACATACTCAGCTGAGAGCTATGTAGACAAAATAGGGGAAAATCACCATGTAGGAAAATGAACCTAGGTTAACCCTGGGATGTGTTTGTATGACATGTGTATCAAATGGAAGGTATTAAAGAGTATTTTAAGAGGGAGTAGGCCATAGTTCTATGGTTGGACGCCATTTAGGGATATCGCAATAAAGGTGGACCAGAGCTGACTCTAGAACTTGTTTGTACGATATGTGTATCAAATGAAGGGTGTTAATGATTATTTTAAAAGGGCGTGGGCTTAGTTCTATAGGTGGACGCCTTTTCGAGATATCGCCATAAAGGTGGACATTTGTTGACATTATTAATTATATACTGTAAAGATATAAAAAATTTTGTTAAAATTTGACTTAAATTAAATTTTTTTTTAATTTTTTAAATTTAAATTTTTAATTTCTCAAATTTTTATTTTGCTTTGCCCGGGGCGTGAACTCAGGATCCTCGGTGTGATAGGTGGTGCACGCTAACATCGCACCACTTTTGATCAGATTTATATCCATAATTCAATTACTAGAGGTTTGTTCTCCAATGATAGCAGAGCTTTGACACTCCCAAAATTAAAAATTTGGACGAATTGCTTTTACAAAATAGGGAAAATGTGGAGTAAATCAATACCCTTCAGCGAAAATTGTAGTAGAAAAATACCTTTGGTAGTATATTAGTAGTGATAATAAATTTGTAAATGCCAACAAGTTTTGAAGGAAACAATTAATTTTCTACTAAATATTTCGTGAATTGATAAAGAGTTATCTTGGTTTGGTCATTCTTTCAGAATTTGTTTGAACAATGCTGTGCGCTAGAATTTGTACGAAAATACAATATCTCAAAATTTGTTTCAAAATCTCCCCATCTGAGCATGAGTTTAATGCATTTTGGCATAAGAGGGAGTTAAGGAAAAGCATTCTGAGATGAGGCGTTCTTCAATCTAATTCTAATATAGGGCATTTTTGTGACAAATTCTGAAATGGAAAATTTTTGAAAAATATTTTAAGATAAGGCGATTTTGAACAGGCAGCCTGCATGGGGTGATACTTTACTCAGCATCCACAATGAACTGACAAAAATAAATAAAGAAAATGGCTTATTGTCTTATAACTTTATATTCCGGCCCTGACTTTGACAGAAGAGTTAAGCTTTTGTGCGGTCCTCCTACACAGGGAGTTCTCACCGTTAAGATTTCATGGCAGTGTTCCGAATAAACCGTTAATTTAGAATATTTGATACTACCTTACGAGGTCCGAATATATCAAATAAGTATATACCGATTCCACAAATTCTTAAATGGAGATGAATGTTCTGAATATACGGAATGAATAAGTTAACATGCTCTATGAGTACATTTTACTCATTTTCATTACTAAGGACATTTTTACCTGAATCGATTTACTAGTCGAATTTTTGACGTTGAGCGATGTATTTCAAATTGGTTTAGGTTTCGTATGTTCATAGGTTTACGAAAGTGTATGTTTCCTGCTATATGTAATTTACTTTCTTCAGCCACACTAATAAATCGTGGAATGGTTAATAAATTCATCATAAAATTAAGAAAAAAATGTTTTAACGAATTATGCAGTTCAGTACTTATCGGGTACTTGTAAACTAATTGCTTCCTATTTCTACTACTAATATTTTTCAAAAATTGCAAAGAAACAACACAATTAACGATCGTAACTCAATTAAATGATAAACGGCTGCAATTGTCAAAAAATTTGTCAGACGAGCAAACCACTTTTGATTGTGTCATGAGTTATATCGTCCTCGTGCAAAAGTAGAGTTTTCCCAGCGTTTGTGCATCTGTGAATGAGCAGACTGCAGGTAGCCAGCCGCGCTCTGAGTCCTACGAAATCTAATAACATAAGCCATGATCGTTTCTGAACAATTTCGATTTTTTTTCGGAATTATTTTAAGATAGTTTGATGATTATTTTCGATATCTTTATATGATAACTTAAGCACTGTTTCAGGATAAGTTTATGATGGTTTCAGTTTATTTTTATAGTTATTAGGGCTACATATTTCCGACTTACCTTCACGACTTTTTTCGAGATGTTTTCAGGATTATCTTGGAATTATTTTTTCTGGATCATTTTGGGATCGTCTCTGAAGTAGTTTCGGGATCATCTCGCAAATTTAGTTTCGATATTGCTTTCAAAATCAATAAGAAACCAATACTATTGCTCTGCCCTTTTTAACGCTTAATGCTTTACCTTCGACGGCAAGTCTATGTGTATGTATGTAACTCTTTTGTATGAAATCATAATAAACAAGTAAGGAAGGTTAAGTTCGGGTGTAACCGAACATTACATACTCAGTTGAGAGCTAAGGTGGCAACATAAGGGAAAGTAACCATGTAGGAAAATGAACCGAGGGTAATCCTGGAATGTGTTTGTATGACACTTGTATCAAATGAAAGGTATTAAAGAGTATTTTATGAGGGAGTGGGCCATAGTTCTATAGGTGGACGCCATTTAGGGATATCGCCATAAAGGTGGACCAGGGGTGACTCTAGAATGTGTTTGTATGATATGGGTATCAAATTAAAGGTATTAATGAGGGTTTTAAAAGGGAGTGGTGGTAGTTGTATAGGTGGTCGCCTTTTCGAGATATCGGCATAAAGGTGGACCAGGGGTGACCCTAAAATGCGTTTGTACAATATGGGTATCAAACGAAGAGTGTAAATGAGTATTTTAAAATGGCGTGGGGCTTAGTTCTATAGGTGGACGCTTTTTCGAGATATCGCCATTAAGGTGGACCAGGGGTGACTCTAGAATGTGTTTTTACAACATGGGTATCAAATTAAAGTTATTAATGAGGCTTTTAAAAGGGAGTGGTACAGTTATAAATGTGAAGGATTTTTCCAGATATCGGCCAAAATGTGAACCAGGGTGACCCAGAACATCATCTGTTGGATACCGCTAATTTGTTGATATATATAATACCACGAACAGTATTCCTGCCAAGATTTCAAAGGTTTTTTATTCCGCCCTGCATAACTTTTTCATTTCATTCTACTTAATATGGTAGGTGTCACACCCATTTTACAAAGTTTGTTTCTAAAGATATATTTTGCGTCAATAGACCAATCCAAATACCATGTCTCGTCTCTTTTTTCATATTTGGTATAGAATTATGGCATTTTTTTCGTTTTTGGTAATTTTCGATATCGAAAAAGTGGGCGTGGTCATAATCGGATTTCGGCCATTTTTTATACCAATACAAAGTGAGTTCAGATAAATAAGTGAACTGAGTTTAGTGAAGATATATCGATTTTTGCTCAAGTTGTCTTGTTAACGGCCGAGCGGAAGGACAGAAGGTCGACTGTGTATAAAAACTGGGTGTGGCTTCAACCGCTTTCGCCATTTTACACAGAAATAAGTTATTGTCCCAGAATCTAAGCCCCTACCAAATTTCACAAGGATTGGTAAATTTTTGTTCGACTTTTGGCATTAAAAGTATCCTAGACAAATTAAATGAAAAAGGGCGGAGCCACGCCTATTTTAAAATTTTCTTTTATTTTTTCATTTTGTTACACCATATCATTACTGGAGTTGAATGTTGACATAATTTGCTTATATACTGTAAAGATATTAAACTTTTTGTTAAAATTTGACTTAAAAAAAATTTATTTTTAAAAGTGGGCGTGGTCGTTCTCCGATTTTGCTAATTTCTATTAAGCATACATATAGTAATAGGAGTAACGTTCCTGCCAAATTTCATCATGATATATTCAACGACTGCCAAATTACAGCTTGGAAAAATTTTAAATTACCTTCTTTTAAAAGTGGGCGGTGCCACGCCCATTGTCCAAAATTTTACTAATTTTCTATTCAGCGTCATCGGTTTAACTCACCTACCAAGTTTCATCGCTTTACCCGTCTTTGGTAATGAATTATCGCACTTTTTCTGTTTTTCGAAATTTTCGATATCGAAAAAGTGGGCGTGGTTATAGTCCGATATTTTTCATTTTAAATAGCGATCTGAGATGAGTGCTCAGGAACCTACATACCAAATTTCATCAAGATACCTCAAAATTTACTCAAGTTATCGTGTTTAAGGACAGATGGACGGACGGACATGGCTCAATCAAATTTTTTTTCGATCCTGATGATTTTGATATATGGAAGTCTATATATATCTCGATTCCTTTATACCTGTACAACCAACCGTTATCCAATCAAGGTTAATATACTCAGTGAGCTCTGCTCAACTTAGTATAAAAATGTTACGTATACGTAATGGTATCCGACTTTTCAGGTGGTACGGATATGCTTGCGTGTAATTGGTTTGTTTTTAATAAAACGTCTGCATAAGTCAGGTTAGGTTATGTTAGTTCTTATTACATAGGAGAACTTTAAAGCTTATTAAAGAGAGTGTGGTGAATAACGCTTGGAAGACACTTATACATGTTTTCTCCCTATGAATTTATGTCTAAACCAAGACGAACGTCCATCTTCTATGGCTGACTGTAAAGAAGAACTGTCTCTTGTTATATAACGGGCTTTGTAATGGACATAGACACGTGCACTTTTCTGCACGCCAATACTGAAGCAGGGTATCAAGTAATGACATGAGAGCATAAGCTCGTTCCTTGAATATTCAGAAGAACCGATAAAAGCTTTGAGAGATTAAAATGATCCTGGCTGAACTAAAGATAGCTCTTAACCCCCTGGGAAATCTCGTTATATACGTTATATTAGAATCATTCTCATTTCAAAGACATTGCCGTCTGACTGCGCTTCTACATTCAACCTTCCATTCTCTAAATTTTGGATTGCAGCCGACTCCAGGGTAAAAAAGACCGTACAATACGTTGTGTGGTGAATACGAGCCTACATTACTTAATTTTCCCACAGTTTATTCCTCGAGCATTGCTATCGTCGAAAGTTTGAATGTCAAATCCGGCTTTGTGTTTTGTTTGCTCGATCACGACTGAACGGACGTTTCTTTGCCTTACTAAGTTTGTGGTTATTCCTTTTATCTGCGACAAATTAGTTGCAATCACTTCGCAGCGACAAGAACTGGTGCGAAATCCTATGCCTGTTGGCGCATTTAAAAACGTCGGGAGTATGTAAAGTATTGATGTAATTATAACAGATATTCCTACGCATATTGATGTAAGACAAATTGATGTTGGAAACTACTTGAGCTCTGTATGGAATTACAGCTATTTAGTATGGAATTACAGCTATTTACAAATTTATACGACAAGCCTCTTTCTTCAAGACAACATATCTTGGTAAGCATACATATGGAATACTGCATAGTATCCCCTCAGAAAATTCCTATCTTCTCGCCGCGACCCTATGTATTACACGAGTTTACTACCATATCCTACTCTTCGCATCATCATGTTGCTCTTAGTTCAAGAGCCAGAACACAAGAATTGGAATAAAGAATTTCTGCGCAAATGAGTCGCCCTACACTACGATTCTTCGATCAGTAGACAATTATTATTCCAATTCTTATGTCACTGAGCTCCTCCTTTATGGCCGCGTCGATTTTGATGATTACTTTTTGTGTGTGTACGAGAGGGTTTGAGAATGACTCATATTCAAAATTTCGTATGTTTTTTTTCGCGATGTGGACCATTGGCCGATCTATTAGAGAAAAACTAATTTCTATGCATTTTACTAGAGATTGTACGCTGGGGTAATTTTGCTACTATTTTTTATTGAAGAACCTTTTCACACTTCACTTTTCCTACACTTTTTCTCCGGGAATTGCACCAGGGATGTCCCTAATCCAAAAATTCTAATTCACCAAGCACTTCGCTTGAAGTTTTGTTAATAATTAGCCTTTTGGATAGGTAAACATTTAGGGCTATAGATGAGATGGGGCCTCTTTTTAAAAAGCATATTCCTCCTTAAATAGGGAGATTAAAAGATGGAAATTGGAAGAGAGAGCGGTAAAATGAGCAGCAAGAACACAGAGAGTTGGATAGGAAATAGGAATGGAACATTTACAGCAATGGGAGAAGCACATAACCAGTGACGAAAAGAGAGACAGGCACAGAAAAAGATAGTGGTAGAAGGAGAAGAAGGGAAGGGGAAGGATGGAGATAGAGTAAAGACAAGGAATTTTGGAGGAAGAAGAGGAAGTAGGAGGACTGAAACTGGGACTGAGACTGGGACTAGAAATGGGAAGAATGGATGGAGAGGAATAAAAACAACTATAGAGAAGAAAGACGAAGAAAAGAGAAAGGGACTGAGGAAGAGATCAATTTGGACTCATGTTAGAGATAGAGAGAGGTGAAGCGGGGAAGGGACAAGGAGAGGAAGCCAAAGAGAGAAGAAATTGTGGAAAAGACGGGAGGAAAAAAGAGATGCAGAGAGAGGAGTGAATAAAATGACTAAGAAAAGGGGGATGGAGAGTGAGAGGTAAAAGCTTGCTAAAAGCTATGCAAATGGACTAAACTTAGGGCACAACAACGTCTACCTAGTCTGGTGGTATTAGGTATAAAAGAGCCAAACGGGCTCCACAGAAATTCTCTATCGATCTCAAATTAAAACCTGATGACTTACCATTTCTTATTGCACTGACTTCCTGTTAAGTCATGTATGCGTCTGTATATTTGTTGCGTATTTGAAGTTTGCAGTTTGTTGTTGAATTTTTAATGAACATTTTTCTAAGTACCTCTGTTTTTTTTTTTTTTTTTTTGAAAATTTTCAGTATTCTCTCATTAACGGGAAAAATTATATTCACTTGAAATCCATAAACGTGTAATAAAATAGAACATTAACTTGAATAAATATTTCCATGAAAACGAAAACAAAAATAAATTATATTAACAGACCGAACATTATCTCTGTTAAATCTTTCTTCATAAATAGCTATCTATCACTGCCCAAGTGCTTTTAATAAATAGAAATTTTAATATGTCAAAAAAATTTTGCAACAACACACACATACATAAATACAAATATTGGTTTACCAAATACCCACAAAGTTCCCTGTATGCCCTTACATATATATGTATGCATTGCATAAACTTTTTGTTTGCATAAAATCTTGTTTTTTCGTATCGCCACACAATATTTATGAATTATATTGCATAAATTTTCACCCTCTGACGCACTCCCCCACTCCACCAAGAATGGAAACTGGTGATAACTCTCAGCAAAATTTTTTGCATTGAATCGAAAGATGTTGAGAAAAGAAATATGATAGCTCATATTCAAAAAAATTTTTATATATATATATATTAGCAGACCAGGCAGACGTTGTTTTGTCCTAAATTTGCCCTATCTGCATACATTTTAATAAGCTTTTTCCATCTAACTCTGCCCTACCCCTACACACTTTCTCCTAATCTTTTTATTCAATCCTCCCTCCGTCTTCTCGCTTCATCTCCACCTTCGTCTCATTCTATCTCTTTCTCAGTCTCCCCTATTTTCTCTTCTCTCAAGTTTTTCTCCTTCTTCTTCATCTCGTATTGCCAGTCCCAGAGGGTGGTATGTATTTTGTTCCAGTCCCATTCCGAGTCTCAGTCCCAGTCCCACTCCGAGTCTCAGTCTCAGTCCCAGTCCTAGTCCTAATCCCAGTCCCAGTCCGTCTCTGGTATACTTCCCGGAAAAAAGCATGGTAAATACTAATATAGGCAAATTTATATACGAAATTTCAGGCAAGTCGAATTGGACGTATGTAAATAGGTATGTGGTTATTATTAATTCTTGTCTTTATTTCGACTTCGCATGCATATTTATCAGTTTTGCCAGGTTGATGCGACTAAATCGAATATCACAATGAACTTTGGAGCTCTCGGCAACAGCTTTTATTTGATATCCATAATACACACACATTTTAGGGGTATCAGGGTCCATGTTTTGGCTTATATCTCGAGGCCCTAGTCACTCAGCGGTGTAAAACTTACTCTGTACTAAATCACACATCAACAGCTTCAACGTTATACCCATAATATAAAAACACATTCGAGGTGTATCCGGGTCCATGTTTTGGCCTATATCTCGAGAGCGTAGTCACCCAGCGGTGTAAAACTTACTCTGTACTAAATCACACATCAACAGCTTCAACTTGGTACCCATAATGTAAAAACACATTCTACGTGTATCCGTGTCCACGTTTTGGGCTATATCTCGAGACCCTAGCCTTCCAGTTGTATCAAAATTATCCTGTACTATAACACTCATCAACAACTTTCATTTGATATCCATATTGTGCAAACACATTCTAGGGGTACCCGGGTCCACGTTTTGGGCTATATCTCGAGACCCTAGCCTCTCAGTTGTATCAAAATTATCCTGTACTATAGCACTCACCAACAGCTTTCATTTGTCATCAATATTGTATAAACACATTCTAGGGGTATCCGGGTCCACGCTTTGGCCTATATTTGAGACCCTAGTCACCCAGGGGTGTGAAAATTATCCTTTACCATAGCACTCGTCAACAGCTTTCATTTAGTATCCATATTGTATACACATATTCTAGGGGTACCCGGGTCCACGTTTTGTTCTCAAGACCCCAGAAAAGTAGGGAAAAAAAAGGTAAACGTTTGCCGATTCTCAGACCTACCCAATATGCTCACAAAATTTCATGAGAATCGGTTCAGCCGTTTCGAAGGAGTTCAGCCTCTAAAACCGTGACAGAAGAATTTTATATATTGGACGTATGTATGTATGTCCTAAACCAAATAGTCATACATAATATACCATATATATATGTATGCACACATGCAAGTTTATTTATATTTGATCACATGCTTCGTTTGGCGCATAAACTGAGAAAATACATACATACATACATTAATTCATAACTTATAAGAACATGAGTACATGACAACATAAATAAGTATTCGAACATAAAAAAGAAAATGCACACTTACGTAAGTATGTAGAAGTTATGACAGCAGTGATGACAAGTTGCTCCAGCAAATATGCAACGATATACAAAAACAAGTAAGGAAGGTTAAGTTCGGGTGTAACCGAACAGTACATACTCAGTTGAGAGCTGTGGTGACAACATAAGGGAAAATAACCAAGTAGGAAAATGAACCGAGGGAAACCCTGGAATGTGTTTGTATGACATGTGTATCAAATGAAAGGCATTAAAGAGTATTTTATGAAGGAGTGGGCCATAGTTCTATAGGTGGACGCCATTTAGGGATATCGCCATAAAGGTGGATCAGGGTTGCTCCAGAATTTGTTTGTACAATATGGGTATCAAAAGAAAGGTGTTAATGAGTATTTTAAAAGGGAGTAATCCTTAGTTCCATATATGCACGCCGTTTCGAGATATCGCCATAAAGGTGGACCAGGGGTGACCCTAGAATTTGTTTGTACAATATCGGTATCAAAAGAAAGGTGTTAATGAGTATTTTAAAAGGGAGTAATCCTTAGTTCCATAGGTGCACGCCGTTTCGAGATATCGCCATAAAGGTGGACCAGGGCTGACCCTAGAATTAGTTTGTACGATATCGGTATCAAATTAAAGGTATTAAGGAGGGTTTTAAAAGGTAGTGGTGGTATTTGTATAGATGGTCGCCTTTTCGAGATATCGCCATAAAGGTGGACCAGGGGTGACCCTAGAATTTGTTTGTACAATATCGGTATCAAAAGAAAGGTGTTAATGAGTATTTTAAAAGGGAGTAATCCTTAGTTCCATAGGTGGACGCCGTCTCGAGATATCGCCACAAAGGTGGACCAGGGGTGACCCTAGAATTTGTTTGTACAATATTGGTATCAAAAGAAAGGTGTTAATGAGTATTTTAAAAGGGAGTAATCCTTAGTTCCATAGGTGGACCCCGTTTCGAGATATCGCCATAAAGGTGGACCAGGGGTGACCCTAGAATTTGTTTGTACAATATGGGTATCAAAAGAAAGATATTAATGAGTATTTTAAAAGGGAGTAATCCTTAGTTCCATAGGTGGACGCCGTTTCGAGATATCGCCATAAAGGTGGACCAGGGGTGACCCTAGAATTTGTTTCTATAATATGGGTATCAAAAAAAAGGTGTTAATGAGTACTTTAAAAGGGAGTGATGCTTAGTTCCACAGGCGGACGCCGTTTCGAGATATCGCCATAAAAGTGGACCAGGTGTGACCCTAGATTCCAGATATCGACCAAAATGTAGACCAGGGTGACCCAGAACATCATCTGTTGGATACCGCTAACTTATTTATATATGTAATACCTGCCAAGATTTTAAGGGTTTTTTATTTCGCCCTGCAGAACTTTTTCATATCATTCTACTTAATATGGTAGGTGTCACAACCATTTTATAAGGTTTTTTCTAAAGTTATATTTCGCGTCAATAAACCAATCCAATTACCTCACCATGTTTCATCCCTTTTTTCGTATTTGGTATAGAATTATGGCATTTTTTTCATTTTTCGTAATTTTCGATATCGAAAAAGTGGGCGTGATCATTGTCGGATTTCGTTCATTTTTCATACCAAGATAAAGTGAGTTCAAGTAAGTACGTGAACAAAGTTCATTAAAGATATGTCGATTTTTGCTCAATTTATCGTGTTAACGGCCATGCGGAAGGGTAGACGAACGACTGTGTATAAAAACTGGGCGTGGCATCAACCGATTTCGCCCGTTTTACAGAAAATAGTTAGCATCATAAATCTATGCCCCTACCAAATTTCAAAAGGATTGGTTAATTTTTGTTCGACTTATGGCGTTAAAAGTATCCTAGACAAATTATATGAGAAAGGGCGGAGCCACGCCCATTTTGAAATTTTCTTTTATTTTTGTATTTTGTTGCACCATATCATTTCTGGAGTTGAATGTTGACATAATTTACTTATATACTGTAAAGATATAAAATTTTTTGTAAAAATTTTACTTTAAAAAAATTTTTTTTTAAAAGTTGGCGTGATCCTTCTCCGATTTTGCTAATTTTTATAAGGCGTACATGCAGTAATAGGAGTAACGTCCCTGCCAAATTTCATCATGATATCTTCAACGACTGACAAATTACAGCTTGCAAAATTTTTAAATTATCGCACTTTTTCGGTTTTTCGAAATTTTCGATATCGAAAAAGTGGGCGTGGTTATAGTCCGATATCGTTCATTTTAAATAGCGATTTGAGATGAGTGCTCAGGAACCTACATACCAAATTTCATCAAGATACCTCAAAATTTATCGTGTTAACGGACGGACGGACATGACTCAATCAAATTTTTTTTTCGATCCTGATTATTTTGATATATGGAAGTCTATATCTATCTCGATTCCTTTATATATGTACAACCAACCGTTATCCAATCAAACTTAATATACTCTGTGAGCTCTGCTCAACTGAGTATAAAAACTTTACTGACCACAATAAGGTGGTAATACTGTTGTGTGGTTAAGCACAGTGTGCGATTTTGTGACAATGATGTAGTAAAGGGTATAACTTTTTATCGGTATGGATTTCAAACCCAAGCGAAACAAATCTCATATTCTGGTAGAGCGTTGGGCTTGTCACCCACCACGTGAAAGCCCCTACTGTTAAAAAAAAAACTTCAGAATTTACAACAAGCCCTTTTGTGATAAATACCATGGCAGTCGTTTTAATGACTATGATTTATATCAAGTGCCTCACCCAGACCCTTTAAATGTATGATACCTTCTTGGCGTCGTCATGAAGGCAAAGGCTTAAATCACTATCATGCAAGAAACGCTGGGACGGACGAGAGCGGGAGGATAGTAAGGCATTACAACAACTAACACAATGCTAATAAAAAGGCATGTTTTGGGAATACTCTCTGTCAAGTTCTATGAACGAACCTCGTTGTAAAACGCATCCAGGTGAGATTATTGAACTTAACATTTATTTGCACACAACGAAACTTCTCTTCCATGCGTCATGCTCCTCTTAATTTTTCCTACAAATTAGCGGGACGGAGCCTACATGTGTTATGCCGACTTCGAACAGCATCATCAAGGCAAGATGAGCTTTTAACAACTGAGAAGCTTTTCATAGCAAAAATACACTCGAAGTGATTGCCATATAACCAATCAAAACATGTTTCTAAAATTTGAATATTGCTTTGCCCGGAGCAGGAACCCACGAACTTCTGTGTGATATGCAGAGTACACTATCATCACACCACGGCAGAGAGGAAATATTCATTGGTCAAGAAACTAGACAGGGTACTTTCGGTGCAGCAGCCTTGCTATAAATATGTTGGGTTATAATAGCCCACGAGCATCCATACGCAGCAGCATATTCTTATTGAAGGTAGGCTATTCACGACACAAATTTGAACGCCGAAGACGAAAGCTGCCTGCCGAAATATTTGAAAATGCCTGGCTGCTTAGTCGTCAATTCACCATAACTTAGGTTTTTACTTTGCGCCCAAACGAGAAGAAATTCTAAGCTGTTTTTTTTTAAAAAAGAAATGTAAAGAAGATGAAACAGGGGAAGAAGAAAAAGATCAGTTTGATAATGAAAGGTCGATAATGATGTTGATGTAAATAATAATGCTTATATAATAGGCAGGGAAAGAAAGAAAAAGAAAGGTTTTTAAAGGTGAGTTATCGAAAACGTATGTCATTTTTATATCGTCGAAAAGACGCTTTATTACCGGTTTGTTATACAAAATTTATCGACTTCAAATAGAAAAGTTATGAAATGTTTATTAAACAGTTATTTTAATGTTATCAAAAAGTTATCGATTGGTTGTCAACATGGTCTATTGTCGAAAAGTGATCGATTTTTTATGGAAAGTAATCGATTTGTGATCGATATGCTAGCAGATAGCTCCCATTTGCTTTCTAAAAGCATTTGACTTGTTACCGAAGTATCACCTAATGATGAATCATCGATATTTTTTTTCCGGGAAGGGAACCAGGGACCGATCTATTCGAACAAACTCTATTCATATTTATATTTGCTGAAATTTGGTATATAGGTAGCTTTTAGACTAGACTGGGACTGGGACTGCACTTGGACTGTGGCTGGGACAGAGACTGGCACTGGGACTGGGTCTAGGACAGGGAACGTGGATGGAGATGAATAAGAAGAACTAGAGAGAAGAGAAAAAGGAAGAAGAAAGAGATTAAGTTCGACGAAGGTAGAGAAACAGGGATAGGTGGGGCAGAAAAGGAGTGAGGGAAAAGGCGGCCACTGTGGTGTGATGGTAGCGTGCTCCGCCTACCACACCGTATGCCCTGGGTTCACACCCCGGGCAAAGCACCATCAACATTTTAGAAATAAGGTTTTTCAATTAGAAGAAAATTTTTCTAAGCGGGGTCGCCCCTCGGCAGTGTTTGGTAAGCGCTCCGGGTGTATTTCTGCCATGAAAAGCTCTCAGTGAAAACTCATCTACCTTGCAGATGCCGTTTGGAGTCGGAAAAAAATATGTAGGTCCCGTCCGGCCGATTTGTAGGGAAAATCAGTAGGAGCACGACACAAATTGGAAGAGAAGCTCGGCCTTAGATCTCTTCGGAGGTTATCGCGCCTTACATTTATTTTTTTTTTTTTTTGTAAGGCGGTGAGGGTGGAGTAAATAAGAGTATTAGCAAAAGTAGGAGAGAGGTGGAGGGAGAATAAGAGATAAAAACTTCTTAAAATTCATGCAGATAGACCAAAGTGAGGGGGCAAAATGTCAACTGGCTCTGCTAGTTAACAATATATTTACAAAACCTCATTATACAGTCGATGACACATTTGTAAGCCGCCGCTAAAGAGGCGATACGACACAAATAAAATTTGGATGACAATACGAAGCCCAAGAACTCAAAACGCTCGTAATTCTTTGGATTTGGTAAAGCGACTTCTACGGTAATTTAACTGCAACCCCTGCATGAGCTCTAGGACTTAAGATATACCATTTCTAGACGTACATCGAACTTTACGAGTACTTGGTACGCTCGTCTTTTTTTGAATTCTGAAGTATTTTGACTAATTTGTTTTTTACATTTTCCGACGGGCTGCGGTAATGGGTGTATTTGGGCATACATGTAAATGTGTGTAAGCTGTGAATGTGTCAATAGTTTGGCTTTAACCCTTGATCAGCTAAGGAGTCAAAAATTCGTCGTTCCCAAAAGCCAGTTTTGTGGTTTTGACCGATTGCTAAAACTTATAAAAAGATGTCAAAAGAGGTACTGAGCAATGTGTTTTGACCTTGCTATGAAGTATCCGAAAGAAAAAAAATATTATTTGTATTCATGGCAATCGTTTGTTTTGTGTAAAACCACAGAGTTTGTGGGAATAGTCACAATGTTTTTGTCTTGTCTTTTATTTTGTGTTTTCTTACTTTTATGCTCACATATTTGCAGGCAGCTCCTTTTTCTCTTTTTTTTTATTGTAGTCACGTGGCTGCTTTATTTTTTGTAAACCAGTTTTAAAGGTTCTAGTATGTTGTCAAAAGGTATGTTTTGAAGTATGTTCATGCTCCGCCCAGTTCTTTGAGCGTCAGGTTCTATTATATCCTTCTTCAGTTCCACAGAGCTCATTCCTTGGAGTAGTACTCCACTTCTTTGCTATTCGTTGTTGCTGGTGCTAACGACGCGATGATGTCATCCATGTGCCTTAGGAAGATTGCCACGCATGGTTTTTCAATTTTTTTATCGCTCGCAATATCAAAACCATACACTGTGCCACATATATACACTTTTTACTTCACATATGTGGATGTTGTGGTTATGGCAGTAGCGGCACCAAAAGTTTTAAGAAAGTTTGTGAACTTGCATTTCTGCTGCTTTTCAGCGAAATTTTGTAATTTGTTTTTGCTAGATTTGTCGCTCTTCTGCAAATATATTAAGAATTTATGTAAAGAAAAATGTTAAAATAAGTTTAAGCAAATACATAATAACAACATTTGTTGACAAATACTATCAAATGCAACCCTTTTATGTGAATTTCCAACAGCACATACATACTCGTATATGTATGTGTGCGTGTATATGTACAATTGTGAGTAGAACTTGCTAAGAAATTCCCTTTAAATTTTCTGTTTTAACTTTTTTCTTTGACTTGCCATGATTTCCACAAAATAAATTTTTTCCACTTTAACTTTGTTGGTCGTCATCTTCACAACATCAGGAGGTTTTTCTTGCTACTGTCGTTCCAAAAGTGACAAAATAAACAAAATTTATTAAAAAAAATTAATTCTTTAAAAAAGGGACAGTTGCACATTAGCACATATCAAATGAACATAGCAAAAAAGTGTGTGCAAGTATGTATGTATGTGTGTGTAAGCTTAAATGCATTTAAGGATGTAGTTAGAAATAAACAAAGAAACAGAGTTGCATGCTTAGCAGTCGTTTGAAAATATTTTTTCTTGTTTTTCTCTGGAATTCACACTCATGTTCACTTAATTTCATGTAATCTGTTTTATTTTATTTATATTTTCGTTTATTTACCTTTTCCTTTTTTACTTTTTGCGTTGCACTTGTTTCTTTCAGGTCACTTTTTTAATTTCCACTTTTTCCCTGTTTCTATATATAAGTTTATGTGTGCTTAGCATCAGTCGGCAACGCTTTGTTGGCTCAGAAAACTTAAATAAATTTGTGGAAATCTTTTCTCTCGAACCCACCAAGAGCCATCTCATCTTCTCCAGAAGGGACTTAACTTTTCAATTGTCTACTCAGTCAAATGTAGCATTTGTTGGCAAGAGTGATTGTTTGCTAGATCTCTTTACTGACTGTGTTGTCTGTATTAATGCTGACTTTCAGATTTACAAAATCCTATTAAATTTCCAGATTATGGCTGCCAACGGTTAAATGGTTGTCACGACTCAAATGCACTGGCTCTTTTCTTGATGAGAGCAGCTACTGACACTCCAGGTGGCACAACGCCGAAACCGGTTTTACTCTTTACCAAATTTGGCATGGGATGACGGAAAATCGTTAAAATATACATCATTTATCCACCCTGTCCGAAAGTCAATAAAATAAAATGAAACAGCGTATTTTCGGTTTCTTTTTCCAGTTTGGGAAAAGCAGAACTTAGAAGGTGGGTGTTCAGGCCATTGATATCGAAGTCAGCAGCATACGCCAGTAATTGCACGTTTTTAAAGAGTTTAGTTCCAGAGCGGTTCTGCACCTTGTGTAATTTTCTTCAGCATCAAATTGAAGAATTTGGATGATAGGTGGTTATCCTCTCTAAAACATTGTTTAGTTCCAAACGGTTCGTGGAGATCCTTAGCGATTCTGACTGAGCTGATGGTGTTTGGCGCAGCCTAATATGTGGAAACTAAATTCATACAAAGCGGAATTCAAGTAGCTCGTTTTCATGCTGTTTTGTCAGGGTTGGTTCTGGATAGGTAAGAGTTTAACCTGCTAAAATACCTAGACTGAAGTTGAGCTAGAGTGACGCGCCTTTCCCTACCGAGAATTTGTTCCTCCTCTGCTAGTTCTGGGTATTTTTCTTTGAGTACCGGATTCGTCGGGCAATTCCTGGCATAGAGGTCGGACGGCTGTTTTTTGATATCACTGAGGATCTGCTTGTGCTTTTTTGCTTCATACGGCTATGTTCTTAGGTGCCGTATTTCATCCCCCCTTAAGCCCCAGGGTAGTATAGCATCATCAATCAGATGTTTGTTGGATTGCCAAAGTTTCTGGGTAGTAAAGAGAAATAGTTTCTATAGCATTTGATTTCTCTCCCATGGGGAGTTCTTTCGCCTCATTGTGTTGAAGGTGTTCTGGGGACACAAGAAGACAGCCCGTAGCGGTTCAGAGAGCAGTATTTTGGCAGGCATGTATTTTCTTCCAGTGAATAGCCTTTAGGCTTGGCAACCAAGTCCGGGACGCGTAGCATGCAATCGGCCGGCCAATTTCGTTGTAAATGGTGATGAGCGTTTCTTTATCTTTACCTGAAGTGCTGCCGGAAAGAGGAGAGAGGAGAATGTCACACCCAAGATTTTATAGTGCAAGATAGTCGGTAGCGTGATGCCATCAACGGGGACATTCAATATGATCGACATTTGGGCCGTCCATGTTATAAATAAGGTCGCCGATGATAATACAATAACAATGTCAGGTTTCGAGAGCCCAACTTGAGAAGGCGGCTTTAAAATCGATGAAGAGATGTGTGTCAATTCTTTTCCTTTGCGGGTTTTTCCCAAAATTTAGCCCATAGTAAGAGTCTGTTCGATGATATATATACCAGGTCTGACGCTGCACTAATAACGTACAATGAGCCGGTTCTCGATGGTCTTCCATCATTCGCACAATATGCTTGACAGGACCTCATATGCGAATACTGATTCCGCAATAGTTGGCGCAGTTGATAGGATATACCTTTTTGTAGATTGGGAAAAGAACACTAAACTTATTATCTTCGGGCTTGCACTCTTCTGATCATATTGTTACGAATATTAGCAGCACTAAGTGGTATTGCCATCTCTAAGCCGATGCTAAGCAGTGACTGCATGCATATCAATAATTCAATCATTATGTCTACACATATGTACGTACACGCAGCGGAGAAGCAACGCACAAACACATGCAGATATCTTATCTGAGATTTGCAATTATAATTGCGGAAGTGTCGCTCACAAACACACGCGCATAGGAGAGCTACACACGTACATCTGTAGTTATAATAATAGCAGATAACCAACTAGTAGATTCTAGAACAGAAGCGCCTAGAAGATGCAACAAGGAAATCAAAAAGTATAAAGGCAGCAACAGTAGAGGCGCTACAATCAGTTTTGAATTAAGTACGCTATCTGTCGTGCAATAGTAGTGTTATTATATTTTAATAAAGGCCATTTTGCATTATTGAAAAGTGGAGTTATTTATTCAACAATTTAGTGATGCGAACCTGAGTAGAAGATTTGAAATAATCGGAATTGCAGTAAATTCGTTACAATTGGTATCAGAAGAGGAATTGTTGAATAAATTCCGAAGACTGCAAATACAACTTGGACATGGCAGAGTTGAGTGAGTTGAGGACCCAGCAACTGAAAAAGGAGTTGGAGAGCCATGGATTGAATACAACCGGCAATAAGATCGAACTTGAAGCACGGTTACGAGAGGTAATGGAGTCGCAAGGAATTGATGTGGACGAGTATGTCTTTTATCCTGATGGGGAGGAGACAACAACAAAAATTGAAGAGAAAAATGAAACATCGCAGGCAGTTACGAGCACAGACTTGAACATGATATTGGCTGCAATGTCTACACAAACATCGACAGTAACATCAATGTCGTCGCAAATGTCCTCTCAACTGGAAGAACAGAAGACAAATATGGCATCTCAACTAGAACCCAAGATGGAAGAACAAAAGACATATATGGCATCTCAACTGGAATCGCAGGAGACACGCATAACATCAAAGATTGAAGCACAAGAAACGCGTATTTCAGAAATGTCGACACAGATAACAACCAAGATGGAAAAAAAGTTAGAAGAACTGAAGATATATATGGCTGAGTAGTTGAAAGCACAAGAAACTCGCATATCCTCGCAGCTGGAGGCACAGGAAGAAAGGGTATCATCAAAACTTGAATCGCAGGATGCAAAAATCGCACAATTTCAGGCAAAAGTCGATGATTTAAAAGGTCGTATGCAACAGTTACAACTAAATCGCCCAACTGTTCCAGCGAGCAATCCGAAGGTAAAAACTCCATCTTTTGGCAGCTCTGTTACTTTCGAGGTATTCAAGCTTCAATTTGAGAAGACGTCAGCAGTGAACAACTAGAATGCTGAAGATAAAGTTGCTGCACTGTTCGTGGCATTGAAATGGCCTGCAACTGAAATCTTACAGACAATTCCAGAGTAAGAACGGAACAACTATGAAACATTGATGATCGCTCTAGAGAGACGTTACGGACGCGAGCATAGGAAACAGATATATCAAATTGAGTTGCAAAATCGTTACCAAAAGGCGAATGAGACTTTGCAGGAGTTTGCGTAGGATGCTGAAAGATTTGCTCGTCTCGCAAGTGCAGACGCACCCGTGGAATACACCGAGAGGGTAGAAATCCAGAGTTTTATAAATGGCATACGGGACATGGAAACGAAGCGAGCTACATACGCAAACCCAAAGCCAAAATTTTCTAAAACGGTATCCCATGCACTGACTCAGGAAACAACGTCACTTTTGAGTAAGCCCGCATACAAATCTCATCGCGTGGAAGTGGAAAGGCTAGATTGGGTAGACACAACTTGGGAAGCACTGAAGGGATTACAGCAAAAAAATGCCGGACTTGCCGACGCTAAGCAGTGAATGTATGCACATCAATAATTCAATCATTATGTCTACACATATGCACGTACACGCAGCGGAGAAGCAACGCACAAACACATGCAGATATCTTATCTGAGATATGCAATTATAATTTTGGAAGTGGCGCTCACAAACACACGCGCATAGGAGAGCTATACACGTACATCTGTAGTTATAATTATAGCAGATAACAAACTAGTAGATTCTAGAACAGAAGCGCCTAGAAGATGCAACGAGGAAATCAAAGAGTATAAAAGGCAGTAACAGTAGAGGCGCTACAATCAGTTTTGAATTAAGTACGCTATCGGTCGGGAAATAGTAGTGTTATTGTACTTTAATAAAGTCCATTTTGCATTATTTAAAAGTGGAGGTATTTATTCAACAGTTTAGTGATTCGAACCTTAGTAGAAGATTTGAAATAAGCGGAATTGCAGTAAATTCGTTACAATATTAAGCATAGAAGTTGATGCGTGCGTCCCACTTACTCCTCGCTTCCGTATTTCAATAGCTCCGTAGGCAATTTATCAGCGTCTGTGACCTTGTTCTATGTCAGTTACTGTAAATTGGTTACTGCTAATAGTTGTGTTAAGGAAAATTAATAACTTCATTATCATGTTCATCCTCCCTGTAAGGTACATAGCTGTCTGCGTTGAGAAGAGCAGAGAGTGTTCTATCCATAATCTAGGTACTTTCTAGACATCGGTAATAATGTCGCCATTTCCGTCCTTGCAGGAGTTTATCTGGACTTGAAACCTTCCCTCTGTCGCCGAAATTGTTGGAAAACTTTGTGCGCATTAATTCTGGCGGCTAGCAGCTCAAGCTCGTCGCACTCATGGCTTTCTGCCTTTGCTTTTTTCTTCCTATAAGTGCGTCTCGCTTTCTTTTGCAACTCGCCGTAGCCTTCACACACTCTTCTTGTTACGCTCGCTTGTAGCGTAGTCCTGTAACAAGCGTCTTTTCTTTCAGTTGCAAAGCGACATTCTTCATCGTACTAGTTGCTTTTCCGTCATCGTGGGTTACCAATGTTTTCCTTTGTGGCGGCACGCAGTGCTTTAGAGATATGCTCCCACTACACCTATATTCCGTCCGGTTGAATTGTGCTCTTAGAGAAAAGGTGTTAGAGTCCAGTTGCGAAATCAATGACGGTTTATTGCGATTGCAGTCTTTGGACGTCTAACTTTCCTTGTAATTGGTGTTCCTGGGTTTTAACTGTACAGAGGCGAGCATCGATGTTAGGTCCTCGTATCGTTAGTATACCTAAAATACAGGAAACATGCCATTTATGAAACGCTTTCGCTTTGACTGCATGTATTTCGATCGGGGGACAGCAATGTAGCGTGTTGTATATTATTTACCTCGTACTGCACATGGCCCTGTTTCGTACACCGGTGTAGGCTGAACTTTCTGACTCTGGATCCAAAAACACCTTCTTCGCCCACCCTGGCGTTAAAGTCGGCAAGCACGACTTTTATATCATTGCGGTGACAGCTCTCGTATGTGAGATCTAAGTGTTCATAGAAAGCGTCTTTCACCTCATCGTCTTTCTCCTCTATCGATGCATAGGCGCAGATGAATGATATAATAAAAAAGTATTGCTGTTATTCGTATAGCGTCGGGACGTTCGTCCACAGGCGTGAACGTCAGTACTTGGCGTTTATTTGTATGGCCACTCCAGTAAATGTTCCATTGGTGGATAGTTTTCTTGTCATTCCTTGTTCATCCAATTTCTTGGCTTTCTGTGGTGTCGGATTTTCATAGACGAGGACATCAAAAAGCCGGTTAAATGGTCCAATCCCATTAAAGGAACGGACGTTCCAGGTGCACGCCCTAAAAAAAAAATTCCTTTAAAGGATTGTGTGGGTCGTTATCAGTAAAAGTTTGTCTTCTTATTCGAGGCTTTTATCTTTTTCGTTGGAGTGTGGTTTGACGTGCCAGGTTCTAAGCCCAGTTCACAACCAGCTCAGCGTACTTATATATCGAGCCGGCCAGGATTTCAGAAGCTGCCGATGAAAATCTCCTAGCTAACTCTTAAACCAAGTATGTCAGAGTGGTACAACCAGGTTTTCGCCTTCGCACATCAGCTCGCCACCAAACGGATGTTCCTACCCAGAGGATTCTTGGCCGCAGGGGACCACCAGTAGTGAGCTACTTTAACTGTATGCAAAAGAATCGCTCTGGTAATTTGGAAGAGCAGCTCAGTATAAATCTCTTCGGAGACAAATCGCTCCTAGTATTTATTTACCTATTTTTTTTTTTTAATTGGTCGAGGTCCTTTCTAGATTTTCAAATTATAAATTCATATAAGAAAATATAATTATCTTTTGAGAGCAGCGACGACACTACAAACTTCACTCCCTTTCGCTCAAAGGGAAGAGCAGCTCAGTCTAAATCTCTTCGGAGACAAATCGCTCCAAGTATTTATTTACCTATTTTTTTTTTAATTGGTCGAGGTCCTTTCTAGATTTTCAAATTATAAATTCATATAAGAAAATATAATTATCTTTTGAGAGCAGCGACGATACTACAAACTTCACTCACTTTCGCTCAAAGGGATATTACCTGGAAAACCATTACAAACTTGCCCAATTTCGCACGGAAGCCACGAGGTAAACAAGAAATCGGGCTTATATAAAAGAAGTTATAAAAAAAATTTTGTTCAACCTCAGAAAATTGTAAGAGACAAATTAATTTAGAAATTGTTTAAAAAAACTTTCTTTCACTTCGTGTCAAATTCAACTGAACATTGAAAACTAAATTTCCACTTTAAAATTTAAATTCTAAAAGGATTTTGGCTTGAAAGTGTCAATCTTAGCACACATTTCTTACAAACATACATACAAACACTTTTTCAAATTAGTTCAAGAACAAAAAATTTCCCAAAAAGAAGCCTTCTACAACTTACAAGGACTTAAGCATGACCCAATGGTTGTATTTGTCATTTGACCTCAAACTTTTGCTGTAAATTTCCAATCGAATTTAACTTCAGAAATATAAAATTTCATTTGCAAGATGTGCAAAGTGTCGTGATGTCGAACGAGAATGCTTATGTATGTTTGTAAGTGAAATGCTAGTGACGCCGCATGAGACTGACATGTATTGTAATGTGGTGAATATTAGCAGCTCTATACATCACTATGCTGCTACTAAATAAATCCACAACAACAGTGAAGCCAGCAGCCGCACTTATGTACATCAAAACCATCAGCCACACCTACACATAGCCAGTAGCTTGAAGCATAGAGATTATTTCACATACACATATGTAGTTATAGACAAAGAAGTGTAAGCTCCAATGAAGATGTGACGCTAAACTCCTTCATGGATGAAAATACCCAACAACAAAGTTGACGCCAGACTTTAGTCTTGTCAGCGCCGTTAATTTTTTGATGTGTATGGATCTTTGCTAACGGTATGTGGGAATGCAAAATGTTAGCGTATTCGTAGTGTAAGCATAAGCGTAGTCTTTTGAAGTACCCAGGAAGAAATAGTGTGACTAATCCCTAAAGAGAGCGGTCTCCTATTGACCTCTTTTGTATTTCGCCATGTCCGTCGATAACTTGAGTCAGTTTTGAGGTATCTTAATGAAATTTGGTATGTATGTTCCTGAGCACTCATCTCAGTTCGCTACTAAAAATTAACGAAATCGGACTATAACCACGCCCATCGTTATTGAAAATTTCGAAAACCCGAAAAAGTTCGATAATTCATTACCAAGGACGGATAAACCGATGAAAGTTGCTAGGTGGGTTGAACTTATGACGCAGAATAGAAAATTAGTAAGAATTTGAACAATGGGCGCCGCCCCTCCCACTTTTAAAAGAAGGAAATTTAAAAGTTTTGCAAGCTGTAATTTGGCAGCTGAGTATGCAATGTTCGGTTACACCCGAACTTAGCTTTCCTTTCTTGTTTTACATAGATGTATCTAACAATTTTTGGCATATTTTAAAAATGTACATAACCTCGTGCCACACGAAAACTAACGCTTTAATCTTCATTCGTTCCCATATGGGTACAAAAGGTACTGGTCCTATAGTTCCCGGTCGGGTACAAATTGGTTCAATTAGTCTCCTCATAGGACATGCTCAAACAAAAGGGAACAGTTCAACGCATACAAATCAGATCAAAATTAGAATTAGTCGCCTACTTCTTTTCGACTCATCCCGGTCTCATCCTAAACTAATCGTATTTTTGCATGGTAGTATGCTGTATGGGGGTATATAGAAGTAAGCATAAAGCAAGCCAAGGCACGCAGGGAAAGGATAGGGAAAAGACGAAGCAAGTGGATGTTAACGGAAAAGTTTAATGCAGGTGTGCTAACGACAAGGCATATACAAGATATCGGTATATTTTACGGTGAGTTATCGATTTGTTATAAAACCTTTTTGGACTAGTTATCATACAGTAATCGTTTCATTAATTATCGATATGGTATCAAAGAGCTGTCGATTTATTTTTATTATCAAAAAGTATCGATTTATTATCGAAAAGTTATCGGCTATTTATCGACAAGTTATCGGTGTGGTATCAAAAATGTATCGATTTGTTATCGAAAATCTATAGATTTGTTATCACTTTTTTCTCTGCGTATTATGAGTTGTTAGATTTTTTTTCAAAAATTTGTCGATATGTTATCAAAAATTTATCGACTCGTCATCGATTTATTATTACAATTTTTCCTATGAAGAGCTATCAATATTTTATGGGGGACGCGATTCTATACTACAGTAACTTTTCATAACAGAAGATAAAAACTCCTACGGGGGAGTTCAAAGTGGCAAATGGAAACGGCTACGACAGAGTAAATACACACACAGTAACAGCGGCTGCAGCTATTAGCTACCGATCAATCAAATTTTATGACTTTTTGACTATTGCAGTTTCCTTCAGACCGTGATTTCTGTAATAGACAGAGCTTCGCTGCTCCAGGAGAATTCCTTATCAGAACCAATCCCTTTGGTTAGGAAACTCAACAGCTTCTTTCTCAAACTAAATAAACATGCAGCTCTTTCGAGCATGAGCATGCCGATATTTCGACGATAGCCTGTTTCAACCAGCTCCCTACGCAGTAGCTAACAGGACAAACAAGTAATTTAGAATAGGTTGGGTGTCAGCTGTCCAGTTAAGGAATAGCTCACTTGGACACTTTTATGTTGGTTTATTGTGTTAAACCCTAGTCTTACCGTAAAATTGGCTTCCAGCTAATTAGCTACAAACAAGGCGCACATAAATCTTGAAATTTTTCTCCGGAGAGTCGAATACGTCCCGGCAGATATATTCACGTCTCGTCCTCGTTGGACAGATGAGTATAAAGGGACTGAATTATTCCACCTCTTCTTCCTTACAGCTAACACAGCTAGGGCTGTCTAGTATGTAGGAATCCACGATGCGCAGTGAGTCATTAACACTCCCATAACCATAGATAGACAAGGACAAAAGGAAGTCGACTCAAAACTGTCTGAGAACGATGTCCATTGCTGCAGACAAGGCAACTCAGACTTCTGGGCGCATCGTTTTTCCACAATTCAGGCTAAGTTAGTAAGGTCGACTTTTCGATCCCTTTTCAGCAAGTTTGCAGGAGTAGACAGAAGTCTCTCCGAGTAGGAAGTTCACATGCTCGCTCTCTTAAGTTAACAAGCATGTGTATAAATTTTTCTTTATCATGATGAAATCCTTGGAGCCTTTCTCAGCGCCACATCGAATTAACCCCCCTCACGGTCAGAAGGAGCTCGATAGTTGCATGAATATCTGTAAGACTCTCAGCTCCAAAGAGTTCTTTGCCCCCCTCTAAAATCTCGCATCCTACGGCTTTGACATATCTGCTCCATCCAACATCTCAAACCGTGCGCCTGATCATTACCTTTGAAAGCCTGAAACAATTCCCTTCAATCGTTTTAAGTTTGCGTTAATGGTTTGTGTCATCAACTTAAACTCTTTGTGTTATCCCGGTGAAACTACTGAATTTCACCTTTCGGTAAAGACCTGCCCATTTAAGCTGCTTAAATATGTAAGTGTCCCAATCAGTGACTGTTGTTCCGCCATTTGATTCATATTTTCGGGGACAATCAGAGCCACTGCGGGTAAGATTAAGTCTCGGTGTTACACCTTATAAGGGGTTGTCTCTGCAGTTAACAGCTTATCCAATCCAAGTATCAACCTCACCTAACCGTTGTGAATCCTGCTTGTTTAGCTGGGTGGGCGAGGACTGGCGACGACAAGGAGGTTGTGTAGCTTAAAAGGTTCAACATGGCCATAGCATATCGATGCCGATATGGTCGGGCTGGTTTCTTAATGGTGCTTGCTACCGGAGCTTACCGGATCTATGTATATCGGGCATAACTCTATTTATAAATATAACACTCACAAAAACCTTCCGACAGTCTCCTAATCGCTACAAAAGGAAGAATGAAACTGAAGATGAAGAGGAAGCTTATTAACTGCATTTTCTTTTCTTGGTACCCTTCAATTATTCCTCTCCTCATTTTGCCTGGCAGCTTTTTAGGTACATGGTTTTTCGATACGAAGGCTTCCCTCCTCGCTCTGCGCATCTGTCCTCCTACAAATAGTCATGTTGCCTCGGCTTCAAAGCTAGGCGTTACGGAGATCGCCTAAGTCCTCAAAAAATCATCAACGTGGCTGCTTAAGAGAAAGTAGCTTTTTTCACTTTTCGCTCATTAAATTTCACAAACAAAAGTTTTCTGTTTTAGTAGTCAGCGAAAAAATGTTCCAATGGGGTAAGTCCACAAAAACATAAAATGAGTTTCTAATTTCTTCAATTTTATCTCAATATTAAACATTACCAAAGCTCTTATCAAGCCATCTCTATTTATCCATCGTCACATAACATCAAACATCAAGAATTTTCACTTTTCTTCGTCACACTGCCTGCCTCCCCTTCTACTTCAAGATCCTCTATCATCAAAGCAATGGATAACATTTTACTTTGTTCCACTTTTTTTCATGTCACCGCAACATCATTGGTCAGCATTGCAATGTCATCAATGTCATTTGCACTAAAGTTGACACGCAAGCAATTGCCAGAAGCAAAGAAGGTAGGGAGAAAGGAGTATGGTGAATGTAAAGCAAAGTAAGCGCAGCTGTTACATGAAAAAAAAAAAAATGGTAATCACGTTTCACGTCAAATGGAACTAAATGGAAAAGCGCAACGCAATATTACGGTAAAGACTGATTTTAAGCGCCGGACGATGCGGTGCATGATGCTAGCCAACTTACAAACAACAACAACAGCAAATATGTAGACAAGACAAGTTAGTAAGATAGAAAATTCAAACACTAACACCCCGACACTCACTAATCCTCGTACGTGCACACGGTTAGAAGAGAAAGCGAAAAGTTCTGTTAGTCCAGATAAAATTAGAAAAAAAGCGACTCAAAAGAAAAGCAAAACAAAACTAGTAAGGAATGGGGCTAAACAATAATCTTATCCCGTTCGTAATCTCCAAATAATCGGATGTATAAGATAAGAAATATATAGTGAACAGATGTACATACTTAACGATTTTTAAGATAAATATAAAATAAAAAATGGAAGAAAACCCCCTTATCTGAACGATCGGTTGTATGGGATATATATTATATATAGATCCGATCGAAATGATTTTTACAGAAAATCTTCTATGATATATTAGAATATATGTTACCAAGTTTCACGTTTTTATATTGGAAACTAAGGGAGAAATGCCAAAAATCTTTCTATCTGAACGATCGGTTGTATTGGATAGGTATATACTATATACATATAGCTCCGATGAAAGTGATTTTTTCAGGAAATCTTCTATGATATATTAGAATATATATCACCAAGTTTAACGTTTTTATATTGGAAATTAAAGGAGAAATGGCTAAAAATCTTTCTATCTGAACGATCGGTTGTATTGGATAGGTATATACTATATACATATAGCTCCGATCAAAGTAATTTTTTCAGAAATCTTCTACGATATATTAAAATATATATCACCGAGTTTCACGTGTATACTTTCTAAATTAAGGGAGAAATGGCCAAAATTCTTTCTATCTGAAAGATCTGTTGTATGGGATATATATTATATAAAGCTCCGATCAAATCGATTTTTTCAGGATATCTTCTATGAGATATTAGAATAAATATCACCAAGTTTCACGTTTATACTTTCTAATTTGCGGCAGGAGTGACCAAAATCGTCTTCATGTTCATGAAAGGTATAAAAAGCGCAACAAAGTGTAGAAAAGACATGAAGATTTTGCAATGTCACTTTTGTTGAAAAGATGTTTCATGCACGTTTTTCAGTTTATTTTGGTCTCGTTATTTTTGTTGTTGTTTGCTTTTTATCCTTTTACTGCACATGATCGCTGACATTCAGTTTGTCACAAATGTTGACGCCACAAAACGCTGAACTACAGAGTCTGCGTAATAGAATAGAATAATGCCAGTGGGAAAATTTTAAGAATTTCAGAGAGTTAAAAATTTAAAATTTTTTGTAGCGGTTTGTCATTGAAAGAGAGATAAGGTCACGTACACACAGAGAAAAACGCCGTTCTAAAATGTAGCACAACCGGACTCAATTCAAGCTTTTCATGTTCTTACTTTTTTGTTCTTGAAAAACGAACAACCTGTTCTTAAAACAACAACTTCGTCATTGAACTGACACAATATTCTTGAAAAGAGAACGGCTGGTCTTAAAATATGAACAAATGTTCTATTATAGAGAGCGATCTTCTTAAATTAAGTACAAGAAAAAAGAAACGCTACAATTTGTGTGCACTACAATGTTAAATACAATATTTGGCACAAGCTATCAAGCAGTCGTAGTGGCCCAGCGGCTATGATGTTACTGTTGCGATCGTTTTTAACTCTGAAAGTTTTTAAAACAATTTTTTTATGTTATTTTTTTAACTCGTTGTTATACTCAGTTGAGCAGAGCTCACAGAGTATATTAACGTTGATTCGATGACGGTTGGTTGTACAGGTATAAAGGAATCGAGATAGATATAGACTTCCATATATCAAAATCATCAGTATCGAAAAAAAATTTGAGCCATGTCCGTCCGTCCGTCAGTCCGTCTGTCCGTTAACACGATAACTGTGAGTAAATTTTGAGGTATCTTGATGAAATTTGGTACGTAGGTTCCTGGGCACTCATCTCAGATCGCTATTTAAAATGAACGATATCGGACTATAACCGCGCCCAATTTTTCGATATCGAAAATTTCGAAAAACTGAAAAAATGCGATAATTCATTGCCAAAGACGGATAAAGCGATGAAACTTGGTAGGTGGGTTGACCTTATGACGCAAAATAGAAAATTAGTAAAATTTTGGACAATGGGCTTGGCACTGCCCACTTTTAAAAGAAGGTAATTTAAAAGTTTTGCAAGCTGTAATTTGGCAGTCATTGAAGATATCATGATGAAATTTGGCAGGAACGTTACTATTATCACTATATATGTGCTAAATAAAAATTTGAAAAATCGGATAAAGAACTCGCCCACATTAAAAAAAAAAAATTTAAAAGTCAAGTTTTATAAGAAAAGTTAATATCTTTACAGTATATAAGTAAATTATGTCAATAAGGGCGTGGCTCCGCCCTTTTTCATTTAATTTGCCTAGGATACTTTTAATGCCATAAGTCGAACAAAAATTTACCAATCCTCTATGATGGTAACCTTTTTCTGTGAAAATGGGCGAAATCGGTTGAAGCCGCGCCCAGATTTTATATACAGTCGACCGTCTGTCCTTCCGCTCGGCCGTTAAAACGATAACTTGAGCAAAACCCGATATATCTTTACTAAGCTCAGTTCGCGTACTTATCTGAACTCACTTTATCTGGGTACGAAAAATGGCCGAAATCCGACTATAACCGCGCCCATTTTTTCGAAATCGAAATTACGAAAAATTAAAAATATGCCATAATTCTATACCATATATGAAAAAAGGGATGAAACATGGTAATATGATTGGTTTATTGACGCAAAAAATAACTTTAGAAAAAACTTTTTAAAATGGGTGTGACACCTACCATATTAAGTAGAAAAAAATGAAAAGTTCTGCAGGACGCAATCAAAAGCCCTTGGAATCTTGGCAGGAATACTGTTCGTGGTATTACATATATAAATAAATTAGCGGTACCCGACAGATGATGTTCTGTGTCACCGTGGTTCACATTTTGATCGATATCTCGAAAACGCCTTCACATATACGACTACCACCACTCCCTTTTAAAACCATCATTAATACCTTTAATTTGATACCTATATCGTACAAACACATTATAGAGTCACCCCTGGTGCACCTTTAGAACTATGGCCGACTCCCTTTTAAAATACTCTTTAATATCTTCCATTTGATACCCATGTCATACAAACACATTCCAGAGTTACCCAGGGTCACCCTAGTTTCATTTTCCTACATGGTGATTTTCCCTTATTTTGTCTCCAAAGCTCTCAGCTGAGTATGTAATGTTCGGTTACAGCCGAACTTAGCCTTCCTTACTTGTTTTTCGTTCAGTTTCAAAATTGTTATGAAATGTTTTAAGTATAAATTCAGATTGCATCGTCAAATAAGAAGATTTTCTCAATAAGAGAAATGCATGAAAAAATGCATAATACGCAATTTTTCATCTTTTGGATTTTAATAATAGTTTCTTTGTTGACAAAAAAATTATTATTAATGAAAAAAAAAATAAATAAATGGGTACTAATAGCAAAAATTACCTTCCCCCCAAAGATCAAGCAGAAACCGTTCTTGACTTGAGACCGAAAAATGTTAAATCGACCACAAATCGTCCTCGAAGCGTGAGAACGAAAAATCTAAAATCAAGCCCAAATCAATACCCAACTGGTCATAAAATACGAACGGTGTGCTTGGAAAAACTGTTCTTAAAACAAGTCCATCGGTCACGAGTTAAGTAAAAACGTACTTAGCAGACTTTTGTCAACGAATGTTCTTAATTTTGAACTTGTTTCTTTCGTTTTACGATTTTTTCTCTGAGTGTAGCAGGATTTCGACATCTACAGGACTATCCTCAAACACGTGTTTAGTTGAAGTATTCGAAGAAAGCCCCAAAATATTTTACATGAAACTCTCTTCGCCCACAGGGTGGGGTTTTATCACCAATGTTGTTGACGCTGGTTATCAACCAATTGCTTAGACCTTTCTACAAAGGACCAGTCAAACTTACGGCATACGAAGATGACATTGAAGTTATCAAAAGCGGCGGATGCCTAAGAAGAATCAGCTCTCTGATGGAGCAAGCACTTCGGGATGTAAATGCCTGTTCATTTGGAGTCGGGTTAACCGCCAATGCGGAAAAACCGATCTAGTATTATTTACTACGAAATATGAAGACCTTAATTGGACTAAGCTTAAGCCCGAATGTGTAGCCCTTCAGGCAAAATATAGCATAAGGTATCTAAGAGTTATATTGGATGGTAAGTTGTTGTGGAAACTCCATGTTGAAGAGATAACAGGAAAGCAGTCTACCGCCATCTTATATCGGGCAAACGGAATAAATGATTGCGCGCCTGAGCTTCGAAGAAGATGTTTTGGCAACAATTGAGCCGGAGGGTTGGCGCCAGTGTGTAGAAATGGCAGCACATATGTGTGTACTAAACAAGTGTATACCGTTGATTGAAAATTAGAGGAAAGGGTTGGGTTTGCTGTTTACTGTGTCGATCCTGAAATAAGTAGATCCTACACGCTACTAGATTACTGCAGCTTCCTTCAGTCGATAATTATCTACTGTCACGAGACATGGCAACTCTGACGTCCGAACGCGACATTGTCGAGGACGCAGGGAAACAAAAGAACGAAACACAATACCAAAACCAGTCAGTCATCTTTAATCGATCACAATACCCGGTAAGTGTTAAGCTATCCTGATACTACGTTAAGAAAGCAGAAGCATTTCTGGAGGAGAAAGGCTTAAGCTACAGTTGCAGAATGTTTATTGATAATCAGGTGACGATAAAGGCAATAATCTCACGCTGTACGTCACCAAGAAGTGTTCCGGAATGCAAACAAATATTGGAAAAACTTCGCTCAGACGAGAATATACATCTGTACTAGATTCTGGGTCATGAAGGGATAGAAGGTAACGAACACGCCGATGAGTTGCCAAAGGAGTTTGCAAAACTCATTGAATCTACGGTAGACATCCCAATGCGTTTGTGAGAAATCAAAAGGAGACATGAGTTGCATATGATCCATCAAGCAGAAACAGACCTCGAGGCTGCAAAATTTCTAAGACAGTGCGCAAATTCTATGATATATAAGTCCCAAATTGGCTCATATCTCTAAAAAGAAAATATTTTAGACTCACGATGCACATACTTACTAGACACTGCCTTCTGGCGTCCCACGCTTATAAGATAAGCCTCCCCAGTAACAATAGATATAAGATATGCGAGCTGCAAAAAAAAAATGGTTGAGCACGTTCTGTGTTCATGTCCTGCGTTTGCCAGGTCAAGGCTCCGGATATTAGGTGGGGCAGAAATCCCAGATCTTTAGCCAGCAATTAAGCTAGGTACCAGAAATCGTTTAGCATTTTTTAAAAATACAGAGTAATCCTATAAGTCTAGTTGTTTATTTGGGGATTTTTCCGTTTGGTCGTCAAACAAATTCTGGTAGCACTATGAACACATTCAGTTTGGTGTGGTCTTTGCTGAGCGGCCACTTAAAGCCTAACCCAGCGATGCGTTATTAAAACATTATCAATTCGTTCTCGAAAAAAATTTGCTTTGTTTTCGAATAATAATCGATTTTTAATCCAAAATTTATCGATTTTCTATTGAAAAGATATCGTTTTTTTTTAATTCGCTACCGACTATATATCATTTGCTTATTATGTAACAAACACCGATAAAGCATAAATATAAAATTGATGACAAATCAGTGACCCGTCCATTATGTTACGATAAGAAACTATAACTCAACGGTAACAAGCCGATTACAAACCGATAACTTGGCGATAATTTCACTTGCGATAGTAAGCAGATAATCGGCAACTGTTGTAACCAATAAGAAGCCTGCGGAAGGGTGATCACGCTTAGATAAATTGTTTTCCAATTAAATAGACTTCATTCTAAATTTGGATGTTGCTTCAACCGAGGCTATCAAAAAATTGTCGATTTTTTTTTAATTTGTCATTAAGTTTTTATTGATGACTCATCGATTTGTTATGAAACAGATAACGATAAAGCATCAATATAAAATTGATGACAAATCAACAACCTGTTAATAACGTTTTGATAAGACACCCAAAAGCGGTATATAGCAACGACGATAACAAAACGATAACTCGACGATAACTCCACTTTCGATAAAAAAAAGCTGATATTTAAACAATAATTTGTTCGCAGATCTTGCTACCAATACGGATGTTTCTTTACACGGGACTTGAGCGCAGGACCTTCGGAGTGCAAGTCGGAGCACGCTACCATCCCAATACAGCAACCATTACTCCCTCCTTTTTACCCTTTGTGAAACTGTTTTTCATCAAACCCCATTTTTCTTATGCTTTCTTCTGCTTTCAATTCAATTTCGTGTAATTAAGACCTTCTTTAGCCAATTTGACGTACATAAATAATGTTGCAATTGCATCTTAAACTCGATTTTAAATTTTGCGATATTTATTAAAACGGTTGCCAGTTGTTATTGCCGATATTCAGTTGTCATTGGTACATTTTTCATTTAAAGTACAAATGCGTACAACAACAATAAGCTCATCTCTATAATTTTGAAGCGAGTGATTTTACTTTCTCTTATGTAACAACAATAGCCTGTCACAGCAAACAAGATGATGCCGTACGCTGAACTGTCCTTCTTGTCGTTCTACACTTGGGATAAATGAATTTCCTACGTGTTGTCCGGGCATTGGATTGCTCAGTTTTTTCAATTACTTTGTTGTTATTTGCTTGCATTGCTGCTGCTGCTTGGCCATTTGTTACATATTCAGTAATATTCGTTTTATTTCAACTGGTTGTTGGTAATCATTTTTTTGTTTTTTCTTTAAGAGTTGTTGTTGCATACGACAAGAAAAACGTGCAAAGAATATGTGACGTAATTAAGTTAAGCAGAGAAAACTTGAAAAAAAGCTTATCATTCTACGTTAACATGAGCATACATACGCACACACACACACATGTAAAAACTTACAAAGTAGCTCTGAGCTATTGATATTCTTCTCTCAACATTTGCTTGCTCTTTGTTTTTTATACCCAGTTGTACTTGTATACAGGGTATTATAACTTTGATTGTATAAGGGTTAGTTGTACAGGCATAATGGAATCGAGATGGATATAGACTTCCATACATAAAAATCAGCAGTATCGAAAAGAAATTTGGTTAAGCCATGTCCGTCCGCCCGTCTGTCCCTCCGTCTATCCATCTGCCCGCCGCTAACACGATAACTTGAGGAAATATGGAAATATATTCACCAAATTTGGTATACGCGCTTATATGGGCCGAGAATAGCTTAGTATTAAAATTCAGCGAAAGCGAACGATAACCACGCCCACTTTTTCGATATCGAAAATTTTGAAAAATTATATAGTTCAAAAATGAATGCCGCTTAGTTAATCAAATTTGGTTGATGAATTTGTTTTATGACGCAAAATATATATATGGAATATGGGCGTGGCACCACCCACATTTAGAAGAAAATTTGTAAGTTTAAGAAGGCGTAAATAAAAAGCCGTTAAAGTTTCCACATTGAAATTTGGTAGAGACGCTGTCCAAGCTAAACTATATAGACTGAGTGAAGATAATCAAACTCGGTTAGAGACCACGCCAACTTTTCATATTTTCATATTTTCTTTATTCAGTCTATGATTTACAATAATCTTACAGACTAGATTATCAAAAATGTCTTATATGTAAGTAGAAGGTGATAAAAAATTTACATAATATAGAGAACTAGCAGGCCCGGCAGACGTTGTTCTGCCCTAAATTTGGTCTATCTGCATATATTTTAAATATAGTAATCTTTGAAATACAATGTTTCTTACAGACTACATAACGAAATAAATATATTTACAAAATAATTGTTTTAGTTAAAAGTTCATTTAATTGTAATTTGAATTTAGATTTTCCAATTGGGAAATCTATATTCAAAGAATTCGAGAACAAATTAAACCCTCGTAAGGTTCTGATGAGAGGAGCATAATATGCATAGTTAGTCCTCACGCATTCAATAAAAAACAAATCATTACTTGTTAGGTTCCTCTGTGGAACTAAGAAGTTAATTCGTTGTAAAAGAGTCGGAGCGTCTACTATGCCTTGAAGGATGTCAAACACAAAGCTAAGCGAAAGCAAGATTCTTCTCTTATCCAACGTCTTCAGGTTAATAAGGAGACATCTAGCATTATAACGCGGAATAGGCTCTTCAAAGTTTAATATGCGCAGAGCAAATTTTATGAAGGTCTTTTGTACCCGTTCTAGCCTCTTTATATGGCAATCGTAAAATGTTCTCTATATAAACACAGCGTATTCTAAAGTGGAACGAACCATCAAGGTGTAGAGAAGTTTTAGAGTGTATGGATCAGTAAAATCAGTACTGCAACGACGTATAAAGGCAAGCATTGCGTATGATTTAGAAATTGCATGATTTATATGATCATGAAACATAAATTTGGATTCAAAAATTACTCCTAAATCTCGTATTTTAGACTGCGTAGCCAGTTTAGATCCATTAATATCATATGATGTAGGAATTAATGAACGGGATTTTGAAAAAGTTATATGAAAATATTTAGTAATATTGAGTTGCAGGTGGTTTATTTATTAACTGGCTACATTGTACGAAAGGTTGTTAAGGTCTAACCTTAACAAAGTTTGCAATAACTCTATGGTATTTAATTACATTTGGCAGATATTCTACCTCAGTAGTGGTATGATTAAGCGTAGAACAGAACTTAAACAAATTTAGAAATGGGAGTCATCCGCCCTTTTTTTTACTCTTTCCAAAATACTCCCAGTCCGAACGAAGTTTCGGATAAATATTTTTTTTTATAGCTACAACCACAACCAAGCCAATCCTACTTTTTATACTCAGGGCGCTTTGCACACAGAGTATATTAACTTCGGTAACATAACGGTTGATTTTAAGGGTATAAACTAATCGAGATAAATATAGACTGTCATGTATAAAAATGCTCAGGATGTAAAAACGAATTGATTTAGCCATGGCTGTCCGGCCGTCTATCCGTCCGTCGCAGAGTGGCATTTTTGCTTGGTTTAGATGCGAAAAAGTAAAAATTTTCAAGCCTTTTTTTTTTTTTTTTTGAAATTTCAATGCAGTTTTATAACTGTAATTATCATTTCTTATAATTATCGTTCTTCATTGAATAATCTGCAGTCAAACTGTAAGTTGTTGATGAGTACAATTTACATAATTTAAAAAACGCGTGGTTTAAAATTAAATAAAACTTTGTGACGACACAAAAGCTAAACAGCCCAATTCTAAACAAAAATTCCGTGCGAGTTTTTTCCCTTCTTCCATTCCTCGTATTCTAAATAAAAATTCCTTGTGAGTTTTTTCACTTCTCCCTTTCCTCCTATTCTGAACAATGTTCGAAAAAGCGGAAACCGATAATGGGAGAAAAATAGGTATTATGAATGTAGTGCTGGATGTAGAGTGACGAACTTTTCACTTGTACTATTAACAACTTTAGTGATCAGGTATAGAATATAGCAATCTTAGATTTTGAATTTACGTTTTTTTTGAATAGAGAAAAAATAGTACGATTCAGGCAGCTTAAAAAATAAGATCGTTTTACATATTCATACAGATCGTCAAATTTTTAAAACCGAATTATAATCGAAATACCTAAATGAATAAATGTTAATTTAATATTGTTAAATAAAGCGAATTAAAATAATTTAAAACTTTATATTTGTACAAATATTCCTACAAATTGGGGGCTCAACCGGGATATATTTGCCAAAGGAAATAGCTGCAAGAAGACTGAATCGTACTCCTAGGTAATAATATATGTGTTACTAGAAGTCGTAGAGCGTTTTTCTGGAAGATACGCGAGGATCAAAGGCAGGAGACGGCATTGGACAGCCGGAGAAGAACATCACAAGCCGAAGCAGAGCAGCAGCAGCAGTCGCAGTCGAACTGTATGTGAAGAAACACGACAAAATCAAAAATGAAAGCAAAACTGGATTGAAGTTCAATTTGAAAACAATCTTGTTTTTAAAAGCGTTTCTTAAAATATAAATACCAAGACGTGTCAAGTTGATGAAATTTAAAGAGAAGAGAAGGGATTCAAAATAAGGAGACAATGCAGAAGAAGTTTATATTTGAACAAAACAAGGAAAGATGAATTAAAGAAGAATTTAAAGAAGCAAAGAAATACTAATTAATGTGGAAGAGTTTCGAAGAAATCAGAAGAACATAAGACGAATTTGATGTAAATTTGAACAAGAGGGACATTGAAGATTTAGAGAGTTGATGTGATGTGAAGGCCAAGCAGAAGGAAGAAAAGAAGACGAGAGCAAATCCGAGGTTGGTCGACATTATAAGAAGTTAATAGTGCTGAATATTTAAGAAGAAAACATTCAAATGTGAAGATGACAGGAAGTGAAAACAAGGGATATAAAAGATGAACCGTAATTGGGTTTAGGTAAAATACAAAAACAAATACATATAGGTAAGAAGATAATATAATACAGTAGCAAGCAAATAATAGTTGAGAACGGATAAAAATAAATAGTATATGTGTGGATGCCTATGCATGAATGCAGGTACAGTTAAACACGAAGAATTTTGACATAAACATTAATTTATTAGTTTAAATACTAAAAGGGTGTAAAATTATTCATATATAGATTTACGTTGCTTAACATACATAGAATACATACAAATTTTTTTTTTAAAGATGGATTTAAATCAAATAATGACTCTGACAGTAAATTTGCTTAGGGAAAAGTTGAGAGAATTTAATCTTTCTACATCAGGCCAAAAACGAGAATTACAGGACAGACTACTCCAGCATTACGGATTATTAAGAAATGATCCAATAGATGATGAGTCGAATCAGTCAGTATATGATGACGTGCAAGGAAATAACGTCATGCAGTCTTCTCCGATCCTGGTAAGACAACAGCAGTTTACATTGAAAGATATGAGTGATTGTATTAGTCCGTTTAATGGCGAAGAATCTTTAGATGTTAGGTTTTGGGTAAATGAGTTCGAGCTAAATGCCGATATTGTAAATTGGAATGATTTACAAAGATTTGTTTATGGAAAGCAGCTTTTGCGTGGAGCAGCCAAGCTTTTCGTCAGAAGTCAAAATAGAATTTTTAACTGGGATAGTTTGAAAGAGGCATTAGTATCGGAATTTGGTTCGAAAATTTGCTCGTCAGATGTTCATAAATTGTTAAAGAATAGGCGTAAACATGCTAATGAAAGCTTTCGCGAATATTTATATAGTCTTATGGAGATAAGTAAACAGATAAATTTAGATGAGGCAAGTATCATAGATTACTTTATTGAGGGTATTCCTGACTCTAGATTTAATAAGTCTATGTTGTACCAAGCAAAGAATATCGAAGATTTAAAAGAACAATTGAAAGTGTATGAGAAGATACGCAAAGCATATTCAGCGCCGGTAAAGGTAGCGTCAAATGTACCAATGGGAGAGACTAAATTAGGTATGGGAAGATCGAAAGAGGACACGACAAAGAGGTGTTTTAAGTGTGGAGATAAATCTCACATGGCAGCACAGTGTCCACAAAAGCAATTTAAATGTTTCAAATGCAACGAAATGGGTCATCGTTCATTTGAGTGTAAGGATAAATCCAAGGGATCTAAAGAAACAAAGAGGGAACCGAGTACAGTTAACATTTTGGGTAATGAGATTTTTCAACCCTTTTGTAATAGCGTTAGGGATGAGTTACACTTTAAAACAATTAAAGTGGCTGATTTTAAATTCGAAGCCCTTATTGATTCGGGATGTTCTTTGAACATAATGCGTTACGATACGTTATTACTGTGTGGCTGTGAGGTTATATTGAGAAATGACAAAAGAAAATTATACAGTGCTTGTGCAAACGTGATTGAGACGATAGGCAGTTTTGAAACATGCATATGTGTAGATGAGATATCGTTAAATATCACATTTCATGTAGTCAGGGAACATGATATTCAATTCGCAGGGATAATAGGAAAAGCAATTTTGAGGGATGTCGATATTATTTTAACTGAAGAGGAAGTTGTTTTCAAAAGTAAGGATTCGCTAGATAAATATAGAAATGAGGTGCTAAGTGAATCTGATGTTGATCTAAAGCCTAAAAGTTGGATAAAAGAGTTCGATGTAATGAACTTGAATGAATTAAAAGAAGTTAAGACACTAGATGTGGATCATTTAAACAAGAGTTTGGCCAGAGAGGTAACTAATTTAGTTAATGAATATGCACCAATGGGTAATTGCGAATCACCTATAAAAATGGAAATTGTTTTGTCAAATGAAGTACCAGTTTATCAACGTCCGAGGAGGATGTCATATGAAGATCGTCGCTTCGTTGATAATCAAATAAAAGAGTGGTTAAGGGATGGAATAATTGTTCCTAGCAATTCCAACTTCGCCTCCCCAATTGTGGTTGTTTCAAAGAAGGATGGGGGAAAGCGCTTATGTTGTGATTACAGGCAATTAAATAAAAAAATAGTAAGGGATAATTTTCCGATGGTTATTATGGATGAAGTTTTAGATAAATTGCAAGGTGGTCTAGTTTTCACAACGCTAGATTTGACAAATGGGTTTTTCCATGTTTCAGTACAACCAGAATCGAGGAAGTATACTGCATTTGTAACCAGCGATGGCCAATATGAGTTTTGTGTGGTACCATTTGGTATTTCGAATTCCCCAGCTGTTTTCTGTAGATATATAAATGCGGTGTTTCGGACGCTAATCCAAGAGGGCACACTGATTACGTATATGGATGACTTGATAATCCCGGCAAAAGACGAAAATGAAGGTATTGATAAGTTAAAGAAGGTTTTGAAGGTTAGTTCTGAGCATGGATTGAAGATTAAGTGGAAGAAATGTCAATTCCTAAAACGCAAAGTAGAATTTTTAGGATATATTATAGAAAATGGTACCGTAAAAATTTCAGAAGAAAAAACCAAAGCTGTCCAGAATTTTCCAATTCCAATGGACAAGAAGTGTTTACAGAGATTTTTAGGGCTAACTTCCTACTTTAGACGGTTTATAGAAAATTTTGCTATAATTGCCAGACCTTTATCAGACTTGTTAAGGAAAGATGTTGTTTTCAAATTAGGAGATAAAGAAATATTAGCATTTCAGGAACTGAAAGCTCATTTACAAAAGTCGCCAGTGTTACGATTATTTTCACAAAGTGCGGCAACTGAAGTCCATACTGATGCCAGTAAGTACGGATATGGAGCTATTCTGCTGCAGAAGGATCCGGATGATCAACATTTACATCCGGTACAATATATGAGTCGGAAAACAAAACCGGTAGAGGAGAATTACCCGTCATATGAGCTTGAAGTATTGGCTATAATTGAAGCTTTAAAGAAGTGGAGAATATATCTATTAGGTTTAAAATTTTAAATTATAACGGACTGTAATGCATTTACAATGACCATTAAGAGAAAGGAAGTTCCCCCTAAGGTTGCGAGATGGGCTTTGTTTTTGCAAGATTTTAATTATGAAATTGAACACAGACCGGGAACTCGAATGACGCACGTTGACGCGTTAAGTAGGGTATATTGTTTAATGTTGGAGGACTCGCTAAAGCACCGACTTAAGCAAGCACAATTAAAAGACGAATGGACAAAAGCAGTTCGCAAAATTTTAGAAAAAGACGTGTATGAGGACTTTTATGTGAAATATGATATCCTCTTTAGGAATCCCCAAAAAGAGTTAATAGTAGTACCAGCAGATATGGAAGAAGAGGTCATAAAAATGGCACATAGGCAAGGGCATTTATCGACAAAGAAAACCCAAGACTTGTTAGAGAAGACGTTTTTCATACCTCAAGTTAGTGCTAAAGTAGGGCAGGTGGTGCGAAGTTGCATTGAATGTATAGTAAATGAAGCAAAGTTAGGAAGGAAAGAAGGATTTTTGAATACTATTAATAAGGAAGATAAACCTTTAGGGACGTATCACGTTGACCATGTAGGACCACTAGAAACGACTAGCAAATTGTATAATTATATATTTGTGGTCGTAGACGCATTCAGCAAGTTTGTGTGGCTGTACCCCACAAAGAATACTGGAGTGGACGCAGTAGTTGACAGACTTCAGAAACAAGCAGCGATATTTGGTAACCCAAAACGTATTATTTCTGACAGAGGAGCTGCTTTTACTTCAAATTTGTTTAAAGAGTATTGTGAGGGTGAAAACATTCAGCATTTAATAATTACCACCGGAGTACCACGTGGAAATGGACAAGTGGAGAGAATGCATAGGGTAGTAGTTCCTATGTTATCGAAGCTGTGCACAGAGACACCAAGCAATTGGTACAAGCACATAGATAGAGTACAACAATTTATAAATAATTCACCTCCACGAAGTACAAAGCATGCTCCATTTAAGATTCTAACGGGACTAGATATGCGTATAGCCAATATGCCAGAACTTCAAGAACTTTTGGAAGATGCAGCTTTAGATGAGTTAAATGAAGATCGACAATTAGTTCGTAATCAAGCTATAGAAAATATTTCTCGTATTCAGCAGGAAAACCGTAGATCATACAATTTACGTAGAAAACAAGAAACGAGTTATGAAATTAATGATTTGGTAGCTATAAAAAGAACCCAGTTTGGTAGTGGACTAAAATTAAAGCCGAAATTCCTAGGGCCGTATAAAATAATTAAAAAGCTTAACCATGGTAGATATGAAGTCGAAAAGGTAGGAAATCACGAGGGACCGGGGAAGACATGTACTGTGGCGGAATATATGAAAAAGTGGACTAACTCATTCGGGGTCGAATGAAATCAGGATGGCCGAATGTAGTGCTGGATGTAGAGTGACGAACTTTTCACTTGTACTATTAACAACTTTAGTGATCAGGTATAGAATATAGCAATCTTAGATTTTGAATTTACGTTTTTTTTGAATAGAGAAAAAACAGTACGATTCAGGCAGCTTAAAAATAAGATCGTTTTACATATTCATACAGATCGTCAAATTTTGAAAACCGAATTATAATCGAAATACCTAAATGAATAAATGTTAATTTAATATTGTTAAATAAAGCGAATTAAAATAATTTAAAACTTTATATTTGGACAAATATTCCTACATGAATGTGAGGGAGAGGGAGATTACTCTGCCATCTCATAGGAGTTTTTTCACTGGTTAAATTAAAGGGAATGCATCAAAATAGTTAAGGGAAATTGGTTTTTTTAAGAAAGAACACTTATTTGTACAAATTTGTGATAAAATATATATTTACATTCTACCACAATATTCTCACTGTTAATACAACAACAACAACACCACAATATTCTTTATTTTAAGTCGAAAAGTATATCATAAGCAACGGAAGAGCTCTTGGAATTTTTAATGCAACCATCCAGAAATTGCGCAAGAATTTTTTAAGAAGGCTTAAAAAAGATTTTGGCATATGACGAAAGGCGAACTTAACTTGACTTGGCCGCCAAAAAATTGCTTTGCAGAATGAATGCAGGCAACTCCGGCGGATTTGTGTTATCCCGCCGGTCTTCTTCCTATGCTCCTCTGTTGGTGTTGCTGTGGCACTAATTCAATACTCATTTCAGTGAATACCACATGAAATGCAATAATGTGCATTGTTCATACCTTATTTATTAATTTCAAACCAATTGGCAACAATAATTAAACTTTTAAATTTTTTAAACAAAATAAGAAATGCGCAACGAAATTTCAATTGACAAAACAGCTGACTTCGAAAATTCGAAATTCCTATTCCCCAATTATTCTTGTCCCTAGGAAAAAAGAATTGGGGGAATTTTTCCGCGGGAATAAAAAAATCCGCGAGAACAAAATTCCGCGAGAATATTTGGAATTGGTCTTAAAATATTTTTTGTTTATTTAAAATCTACACGTAATTGTATTATTTTGCAGGTGTTCAAGAGTTTTTTAGTTGAGTATTCTTTACGAAATTATACGTTTTTTATGTGTATTATTTTTGTGCTGAAAATATATAAAACCGTGAGAAGAAAAGCCTGCCAAAAGTTTGAACCACGCTGTACGACAACATTTTTTGAATTTCTACAATAACTCAATATTATTGTATATAGCAGAAATGATTTTTCATCCCCTAGGTCCCCCTTTTGATATAATGACGACAACGAAGTGGGAGTTGTATGAGGTGTGGGTTGCAGAACGTGGCCAAAATCAAAAAGGTAAAGCGATTTTAGACCACATGTGTACTAGTTTAGGGAGGGGGTACATAGAGACAAACTGTATGATGAATGCTGCAGTAAAGTTCGAATTTTTTTATGAAACTTTGTATGAGATGGATTCAAGTGGATTACAAGAAAGTTAATTTTCTTGGAAAGTTTGCTTCATGGTTTGAAGAAGATAGGAAATTTAAATATAGGTGTGTTCAATTGTGAACAAAAGGCCAAGATAAGGCTATAAGAAAGTTTTTGTTTGGGGTATATTCAATATTTTTGGAGGGGCGGCCAACCCCCAAATCCCCCACCGCCCTTCGCATATCCTAACTGAAGGGCGATTAGGCAGACACACATATACACTTGGTTTGAATGAAATAAATTCATTTTTCAGTGAGTTATAAATTTTTCGCATCTAAATCATGCAAAAATGCCACTGTGCGTCGGTGCACACGACAACTGAAAAAATATATCAGATATTTTATTAAAATTTGGTATATGGCTGTTTGGCACTCATCTCTCATCGCTATTAAAATGAACGAAATCTAATGATAGCCACGCCCACTTTTTGCATATATAACATTTTGGAAAACCCAAAAAATCTGAATATGTAGTAAATAATACACGTAGAATATTGAAATTTAATGGTTGCACTGATATTGACACTCTTAATAAAAATGTGTACACTTAATATTATTATTCATAATTAAACACTAATATCGGGCGCCGTGGTGTGATGGTAGCGTGCTCCGCCTACCACACCGAAGATCCTCGGTTCACGCCCAAACAAAGCAACATAAAAATTTTAGAAACAAAATTTTTCAATTAGAAGATTATTTCTCTCAGTGGGGTCACAACTCGTACGTGTTTGGCAAACACACCGAGCGTACTTCTGCATTGAAAAGCTCTCAGTGAAAACTCATCTGCCTTGGCATCTATTCGTAATCGGCATTAAGCAAGTAGGTCCTGTCACGCTCATTTTTAGGAGGAAATAAAAGGGGCTCGACGCAAATTGAAAGAGAAGCTCGGTCTAAAATCTCTTCGAAGATTATTGCGCCTTACTATGTTTATCATAAATCAACAACCGCTAGACCTATCATAACAAACGACGACAATTCGACGGAAGGGTTGCCTTTACTATGCAGAATAATGTGAAGAAAAATTAACGAAATCGGTCAAGAAGTACGCCCACTTATAATAAAAGAGCAAAACATTCTAATTTTTGAGGGCGTGTTACAAAACAGTTAGCTCACTCACTATATCCATAATCCATCCGTCTCGACATGGGTTCTGCAGAAGTAAATCAACCGAATCTAATTTGCTTGAGTTCACAACGCAAGTCTCTAGAAACTTTAGAAATAACATTCCAACAGATGTATTTTACACAGACTTAAGCAAGGATTTTGATAAAGTTTCTCATACAATTCTTATTAACAAACTTGACTGTATGGGGTTCTCATCGACGTTTCTAGAATGGATCTCCACTTACTTAACAGCAAGGAAGGAAAAAGTGATCTTTAAAGACGTCTCACCGCAATTCATCAAAGATACATCTGGCATACCTCAAGGAAGCCATCTTGGGCCGCTATTGTTTTTATTTTTTATCAATGATCTTCCTAGTATGTTTACTCGCTCCGAGATTTTAATGTACGCCGATGATGTAAAGTTCTTTAGACCCATTCAAACCCCGGGAGACAGACTACTTCTTCAGAATGATTTGGATAGCTTATTTCAATGGTGCAAGGCCAATGAAATTGCCCTCAACCTAAACAAATGCAAATTCATGAGTTTTACTAGAAAATCATATCAGGAACATAATTATTTGATAGGTGACTACCAGCTTGAGCAAGCTACTAGCTTCATCAATCTCGGTGTCACAATGGACCCCAAACTAGACTTCAAATATCATATTGAAACTTGTGTGACTCAATCTAGAGGCGTGTTAGCTTTCATTAAACGATGGTCAAAAGAATTTATGGATGTCACAAAAGCACTCTTTACTGCCTTAGTTTGACCGATACTAGAATACGCGTCAATTGTTTGGAACCCACGGTATCAGATTTATCGTGACAAGCTGGAATCGTTTCAATAACAGTTCCTGCTTTTTGCGTTAAGTCAGTTATCCTGGGATCCAACAAGGAATCTTCCATCCTATAAAAGCCGGTTGAAGCTTATTAACCTTCCTTCCCTTGCGAGCCACAGGGAAACGTTGGGTGTATTGTTCATGGTGAAATTATTGGGAGGGATTGCGAATAGCCAATTTTTACTAGTGAGATAAAGATCAATATCCATATGAGACCATCAAGATATTTTCAACCACTCTTCCTGAGTACATGTAGATCTAATTTTGAAATGCATGAAGCTTTTCCTGGTTTGTGTATGGATTTCAATTTTGATATTTCAGACTCGCCTTCCTTAATAAAGAAAAGTATACTATTTAACCTAAATTTGAAAATGCTTATCTAATGCACAGGTAAATCAAAACACAAAAGTGTGATAAGATCATACGCCTAATAAATACATTACAAAAACACACTGATCACTACGTCATATAGAACATACATTACATCTCACGAGAGCCCCCTACTGGGCAAACAGCTCCTTCATGAGCATTTCGCGCTGGCTCCTTTATGAGCGCTTCACACAGCCGCTTTCTGTGCAATTCTCGTCCTTCAGAGATCCCCACGATGGCTGCCTGCTTGGGCATACCTATAAGAATTGATGCACAACAATCTATCCTTCTTATAAATTTGTAGAATAAATATGTTATTTGTATCGCATATACTACGTATTTTAAGTAAATTGAACATTTTAGTCTGTATAAATTTTAAATTGGAGACTAATAAATAAATAAATAAATAAAAAAAATTTTCTTAGTAGTAGAAAATATTTCTAGTAAAAATTTACGGAATCGGTTAAAGACCACGCCCACTTTTATATATAAAGGATGTTTAAAATGGTCGTAGACTAGAATAATAAGTTATATCTTAGCGAAAAATGGTTTTGTATTATTGACATTTCACTTGCCAAGCTTTATTGTAAGAGGATATTGGGAGATATTTTTTAATAGGCAGTACCACGCCCCTATTCCGATCAAGCATTGCACAAAATTTCTAGAGCCTCAAAAAACAAAATCCAGAAAAGTAATTTATCTAAAATGAACTGTTCAATTGAAACTCACGCTGAGTATATAATGTTCGGTTACACCCGAACTTAGACACCCTTACTTGTTTTCCCTGTCTTTTCATTAAATCATATACATACTTGTATCTGTTTTTGCTATTTTTCAACTGTGGCATTTCATGAATATCATTGCTGCATCTACGATGAGCTGTCATAATCTCACAGGTTCTCAACAACAAAAAAAAACATAAAATATACTCATGCTTACATGCAACATTAAATTAAAGCAAAATAATACTTGCAGCTTTTTTTCTTAAAAATGTTACTCATACGACACGTATGACACTCAAAGTTCTCAGCTCCATTAGTGAATGACAAATTGTGGAAATTTTATCATGCCACTAAGAAATTCCAGAAATTAATGCATTGTTTTTCTGTGAAAATATGAGTGAAAAAAATTATTTCTTAAAAATTAATTAAGTGAAGATATATGAGTTCAAAGAGCGGGCAGCAAAGTTTTTTGGTTTTGTTTTTTTGAGAGAGAAGCTTGTATAATTAATTGGTAGATAAAAAAAGGCTTTCTACTTTTTCTTTTTATTCTTCAACAAGTTGTATGGTGAATTGGCAGTTTATGTGAAGCTTATTCTTGTATCAGCTTGAGTCTGGCGTTGGGTTCATGAATAAGCACGTTTTCTTCGTTCCCACATTCATAGGTGTTAGTTAATGCGTACTTTACTATTACATTCATTTCATGGAGCTCAATAATGGATTCAAGAGGTTGATAAGCGCAATTCACAGCTTCAACCTCCCCTATGCGAGGCGAATTTTGTAACATATATTCAGCAGAAGGGGCTCTAGCGATATCAAGCTGCTCAAGGAACAAGTGGCTGGGATGGTGGAATGGCATAGAAGATTCAATGTGGTCATGCATTATATATATACAGAGATGGTCGGGCTAGTAGCTTAATGGTGCTTGTTAATGTTCGGTTCTATGTCTGACGAAGGACCATCAGCATTAGCAACGCACCCCATCAAACTAAATGGTGTTACACTGAAATGACAGCCCTTGGTCGGTAAAAATCTCGACTTGCCGGCAACGCTAGAGGAAAAGAGGAAGAGACGCTCGTTACCACTTACAAGGCAATTGGCTGGCCGCTTGCATGCTAGGCGTCCCCGATATGGTCATCAAGCCTAAACGTTACTCACTGGAAGAAAATACAGGCCTGCAGAAAAACTGCTCTCACTACTGCTACGTGTTGTCTTTTCATGTCTTCAGAACACCACCACCCACACAGTGGGGCGAGAGTACTCCCGACTTGGGAGAGAAATGAAATGCTAAACAAACAGTTTTTGCTAAATACCCAGAAATCTGGGCATCACAGCAGACACCTCCCAGGCACTTAAGAAGTCATCTCCATAAGCATTATGAGGAAACACAACGCAGAACACAGTGGTATGAAGAAAAAACACAAACAGTGATATCCACAAGAAGGCGTCAGACCTCTATTTCGGGAATTTCCCGGCAAAGCCAGCTCTTAATTTTAAGAAGCCTGAATTCGCAGAAAAGGAAAGCACTCTCCCTATGGAGACTTCGTTCTGTATACTGTAGCAGGTTAAACTCTTACTTTTCCAAAATCAACCCGGACCGACATACTGTATACCATGTCTGCAATGTGTGCCCTCATGACACCAACCATCTCTTTAATTGCAACGCGAAACCAACGCCTGTAATACGTCTCTCAGTCTGGTCCACCCCTGTTGGGTGGATTTCCCTTTGACTCCCGTTAGAGGGTATTGGTGACAATTTGTGAATGTTCGCGCTTATTGAATGGGGCGAAGCACTGCTCCAATACCAACAACATAACACAATCCAATAACCTTCCTGGCGTGTATTTATCGCTACACCAACAACAACAGCTCAACAGTAATTAGATTTTAATGGTCACAACTGGAAACTTTTGCAACTTATATAAAAAATATTAGATTCGAAAATGATGTTGACTGAGCCGTGTCCGTCCGTCCGTCCGTCCGTTAAAACGAAAAATTTAATAAAAATTAGAATAAATTGGTATTGAGAATTGACGAACTGGAATGATTGCTCACTTATTAGATATCGAAAATTTCGAAACATTTTAAAAATTTTATTCATTACCAAGGATCTTGAAAGTGATGAAACTTGATATGTGGGTTGATTTGATAACGAAAAATATAACAAAATAAGAAACTAGCCAAATTTTAAATTGGTTTGATTTTCCATCACGTCTTGATAATTCTTTTCTTTCTACGATGTTTCGGGAATGCGATCATCATACACGAGCATGGTGGCTGAGCTAGATTAAACAGCACTCTAGCACACGACAACTGAGCCTACGTTCAGCATCTACGCTTGGGCATTCTATCTGCGACAAGGTCTGTTGCCACTGTTGGACGTTTATTCATTAAGGCAGAGCAGGAGAGGGTGTTGACCTCTGAAGGAAAGTCGCTAAAGAAATTATGAAGTTGTTTGATAGTGACACTTGTGTGTCGAGTAAATAAATCTTCATCTCCAATAACCGTGAGCCGAAAAGGGCGAAATGGAATACGCCGTAGGAAAACGTCCTGATTTCCCTCATCATAGGAGGAACTCCGTACCTCCTGTGAGGCGTTTTCAGCGATAACTTTTTACTGAATAAATTCTCTGCATCCTATGAATGAAATAAATAAATAAATGTAAAGCGCGATAACCTTCGAAGAGATTTAAGGCCTAGCTTCTCTTCCAATTTGCGTCGTGCTCCTTTTTAATTTTTCCTACAAATTGGTGGGACGGGACCTGCTCGTTTTATGCCGACTTCGAACGGCATCTGCAATGCAGATGAGTTTTCACTGAGAGCTTTTCATGTCAGAAATACACTAGGAGTGTTTGCCAAGCACTGGCGAGGGGTGGCCCCGCTTAGAAAAATGCTTCTAATTGAAAAACCTTGTTTCTAAAATGTTGATGTTGTTTTGCCCGGGCGTGAACCCAGGATCTTCGGTGTGGTAGGCGTAGCACGCTACAATCACACCACGGCGGCCGCCTTCATCCTATGAACTTGCTGTAAATATCAGTCAAACTGAGCTACTTCTTTGTATTTCCGAGACAATACAAGCACCCTGTATCGTAGAACACTTCATTGGCGAAGTTCCGCTCGTACTTTCAGATAGGGTTAGACGACGGACCTGGGAAATCCATTGACGCTTTACACTGTAGCCTAAGGGCCATTGAAAAATGCTGAGGTTATGCCGATACTCTTCTATTAAGTGTAGGTCTTGTGAAATGAAATTAACTTTACCACTTATTTCAAAAAGCTGTTGAAAAGGCTTTTTGACAAATAACCGAGTGAGAGGGTCCTTCTTAGGATACCAGCTTGTTTTAAATTCTGTGTTAAATGTATAGCCATTGGTGAATTTAGGGAGGGCTGCGGCTATAATAAGCATTCGAGACGCGTATTACAAACATATATCAAGTGGTCACTCCAGAATTTTTACATCTTTGACCTTATCCCTAGCTAGCCATATTGCGTTTTTCGGCTGCCAAGGACCTGTGAAGTGCGGAAGTCTAACGGGTCTGTCTATAAACAAATCCCAGATGCGGCGATTTGCGGTGAGTATTAAGTAAGTAACTCATAGTCAACCAGAGCTTTAGACTGCCTGACAACTACAGCGTTTTCCAATTGAAGTCGTGACTATGATAAAATGCTATACAGTGCGTCATGTGTAGTAGTGAGGTCGTCAATCCCATGCTGGGTGGTCGAGCTTATTTCAATGAGGATTATATGCGGCTAAAGGCATAACGACGTTAATGGAAATAGTCACGCTCATATTTTCTTACCCAAGCTGTTAGGGAATCCTTTTCCAGGGGTAGATCTTCCTTAGTAATAGTCGAAATCATATGTCAATTTTTATTTGAGAGTTGAAAGGGCACTGGCCAATGAGAATGTGTGCGATACATTGAAAACATTTGTAGCTACATGGATGAAGAGGTGAAGGCATATAATCACCTCATTGCTAACTGCATAGCTTTTTCAAGAATTAGACGTACATGTCTCTGTACGGATGTAAACGTAATGCCTTACTCGGAATTACATATATCATTGCTACGCATTGGCCACCCAACTGCACCGAAGCATTTCCTACTAATTATTTTTCAATTTAACATACATACATACATAGTTATTTACTTTAAACATATCACCCTATAAAATGTCAAAAGTATCACTACGCCAACTATTCCTCCCACGTTTACTCGCCAATTGAGCTTTGTCAACAATTAAGCGCTACAAATTATTGCTTGACCAAAAAGTTAAAATTAAATTATAATTAAATTTCTCTCTTCGGTGCTACTAAATTACGACACTCTGTGACAGATAGATAAACATCAGACTAAAAAAGGGGGGAAGGCTAGCAAACAAAATCTACAACAGTCAACGAACTTAATAATCAAACAATGCACATTATCATCACTCCCATGGCGACACGTAAATTTCATACGGTATTTAAACGCATACATACATACATACATACACACATATGTTTGTATGAACTTTCCTTTGCAAAATTATAACAATTATGCGCTTGCCTGTCCCCCTACTTTTCCCTCTTCAACACCAACTTCCCCTTTGTGAGTCAACCTCAACGCTGTTACTTCCTTTTCTGCTGCAGCGCACACCTGCCGTTACAATTGCTTTGTGGTGGCGTCAACAATGAGGCGCCTGATACATTGTACTACTTTCTGTTTGTTGTCTGTCACTCTGTCTATTTGTTTGTTTGTCTGTCCGTTTGTCTGCCACAACAAAACGTAACTTTGATGACATCCTGTGGTGCAACAATTATATGTACGCGACTACAGTTTGAGTTGTGAACACTCGAGACTCTTGCTGCAGTAGTTAGTGCATTTGGCCAGTAAAAACGAAAAGTATAAATACAAACACAAAGTTACTCATCCGCACACACGCACACAAATAGGCGCATCCGCACATGCCCACATGGCCAGAAACAGACTAAAACGTGCAATAGTGGGGCGATAGTCTCTCAGTATTTTTATGAGAAATGTTGATTATTACTTATGCCATGGTTAGTAGCAAAACTAGTTGCAATATCAGTCAAATACGTGCTGTGCACGGCACCGGAAAGCTTTTGATTTACAAGGATATAAATTGAAAACGCCTGACTGAGTCGGTATATTGTGTTATGGTTACCCTATCCTTCCTACGTGTGCTCATTTACTATTTTACTCAGCGAATTTTTGATGTTTATTTTGTACCATTGGCTAAGTGCAGTTTGCGTTAAGTAAATAGAGACACTTGGTAGGGACACACATTTCAATGTGGCTGCCGTTCGGAACTGCTACCTTCTGCTTCCCCCAGCAGGTTAGGGGGTTAGAATATACCCGTGGTTAGTATGCCTATCGTAAGAGGCGACTAAAATACCGGATTCAAGGGGTTTGTGTAGTGCAGCCCTTTCAGATTGCCAGCGCAATATATAGTTTCTCCAAACCCAATTTTCAACCTCACCTATCCTTGGTGAATCCTGTTTCATTAACATCTGACGCGCTGGCGACCCCGAACTCCTCATGGATATAGGGGGTGGGCGGGCGGTTTTGGCCTAGAAGGTCGCATGTGGTCATACTGAATACATATATACATATCTCATCAGGTATATATTGTAGTATAAACTATCAAGTAGATCGCCTGCAGATGTCAACTGCAATTGTTGCAATAATACTCAGATATAAAATTCATTATTCTATTTATACAATAAAATGCAATAATTTATTGGCGTATGAACATTTCTATGCTATTTATATAACTACATGATAATAAATATGTAACTCTACACACACACACACACACACACTAGAGGAATTACGTGCATCGCACTTATTATGTAAAGAGATGGATTTTGTGGCATTTTCCGCTTTCATAACCATTCAAGATTGCGCCGCATATCTTTCAACAACAACAATAATGACAGCTAGTACGGTCACAGTTTAAGTTTATCTTCTGTGAAAGTTTTGTAATGTCATTGGCCAATTTGTAATGTGCACACAAAGAAGGATATGTTGTTTGTTGTAGGTGTGTGCGCTGTTTGTACAGAAAGCCTATAGTCAACGCGATTAGTTGCACATTACCACCCAACTGGTAGAATAAAGAGTCAAAAACTTATTTGCTCAGTAAGAAAGTAGCAGTTGTAACGTTCTACGAGATGTCGGTTGACAGATTTCGGAGTACTCTAAAACTAGTTAGAAGCGCATCGACGAAAAATCTAATTTTCTCTTGCTAAGTGAAACAAATTTTATACCATAGGACATAATGGCTTATGGTTCGGGTCTCTCATGATGAAGGTGTCCAGCCATATTGCCAAATGCTGCACTTGCAATTTTGTAATCTGCCACACTTTTAATGTCTCTAGGTGCAAGTCCGCTTGCATGCGAACCAGTTTGACATCAGTTAGATGAGTTGGGTTGTAAACTCATTTTCTAAATATTTGGTAGCTTTACTGCAGGGAGTATGCACGCATCGTTGGATGTGTTAAGAAGATTTTGTAAGAAACCTCTTAAACTAATTTATCTAATAATATCAATATATACATCTGATGAGCGTAGGTTAGTTAAAGAGAATTATAAAGATCATACAAGTCGAACAAAAAAGTTAAAAATAATTTTGAAGCCCGTGTGCTTCTTCGGAAAGGGGTACTTTAAAACAAAATTTTTACTTTTGCAGACCCGAGAAATTTTTTAGAACCGGTTAATTTTCGGATCCAGATACTCTTTTACAACCGGATACTTATTCGAATCTGCGTACTTTTTCAAACCCGTTTTTTTAGCAGCCGGATAATTTTTTATAACCGTTCCTTCCTTTTTAAAACTGTATATATTTTGGATCCGCGTACTTTTTCAGAAATTAGTCCTTATTTGTAATGGGATACTTTTAGGGATCCAGGTAGTGCTTTGAATTCGGGACCTCTTTTGGGACTGGGTACTTTTTTGGAAGCCGAGTACTGTTGAAAAGTGTGGCACTTCTTCGCATCTAGCTCTTTTTTTAAAGCCGTTTACTATTTCGGATCCGCGAGGCTTTTCAGAAATTAGTTCATTTTTAGAACTGGATACTTTTTTGCAACCGGGTACTGCTTCGGATTCAGGACCTCTTATGGAACCGTTTACTTTTTGGAATCGAGGTACTTCTTAAAAATCGGACACCTTTTTCGATATGGTTACAATCTAAACCCGGGTACTTACTACTAACCGAATCTGGGTCCTTTAAAAACCGGCTTACTTTTGCAGAACCGGGTACCATTCAAAAACAAGTGCCTTTATTGGATTCTGGTACTTTGTTAAACCCGGAGAAATTTTAAGTTCCCGGTATTTTTCAGACCGGATACATTTCCGGATCCGGGTACTTGGCTTCAAATTGCTCCCAGTGAGTAAGTGAATGTATTCAATTGTGTAGAAATATCTCAAATTTTAATCAATGGAGTACGAGGGCCAATGTGCTGGCTCATAGAAACATAGCGAGCATAAATGGGGGAATAGCAAGAGCTGAATTGGGTGGGAGTATTCCGACTGTAACATCCACTGTTTTTACTTACATAAAGCATTTAAAAGAGAGATGGTTTCTACTTTTTTTTGCACTATGAAGAACCACATTGCAAATTGTGCCCTGCACCATTGAGCTATAAGTATGCCGGTGGAAAAGATATGTATTTCGCATTATGAGAACTGTCGCAGCGGTCCCACACAACGTTCGGATAGCATTTTTGTGGTTACAATAACAGTAACAACACTTTGTTAAGCATATTCTTTGTTAATGTCCTGCTTCAGCGAGAGCATAGCCAAAATTATTTGCAACTCTCAATATTCTTGATTTCATCAACTATTTTGGCTGTTGATAGCAGGTATCTACATTTTAAAAGTGGACCTTCCCTCGCTATCACTCTCTATAATATACCCCTTTTTTTCTTCCATTTCTCTTTATTATTCCTGTTATTTCTATTTCCTTCTTTTTCAGTTATCATTCCCACTTTAAATCCCACTCCCACTCTCACTCTCACTTCCACTCCCACTACCACTCCCACTCCTATTATCAGATCTCACTCCCACTCGCACTATTGTTCGACTCCCACTTCCTTTTGCAGTTTATCTCACTCAAACTATCTCTCTCACTTCTACTTCCTTCTTTCTCTTATATGGAGTCTTTTTACCAAATACTGGATCTCCGTTTCAAATAATTGCGGAGCTATAGCGTGGCTATATACAATTTAAAAGTGGTCATTCCCCCCGCTATCACTCCCTATAACATACCCTTTCTTTTCTTCCATTTCTCTTTATTATCCTTTATTTCAATTTCCTTCTTTTTTCAATTATACTTCCCACTTTCCAACCCACTCTCACTTACTCTCCCACTCCCACTCCCACTCCCACTCCCACTCCCACTCCCATTCTCAGATCTCACTCCCACTCGCACTCTCGTTTCGGCCCCCAATTCCTTTTGCAGTTTATCTTACTCAAACTATCTCTCTCACTTCTACTTCCTCCTTTCTCTTATATGGAGTCTTTGTACCAAATATTCGATCCCTGTTTGAAATAATTGCGGAGCTATAGTGTGGCTATATACATTTGAAAAGTGGACTTTCCCTACGCTATCACTCTCTATAACATATCCTGTTTTTAAACGGTTTTATTTAGGTTGACTTGACGGCTGCATACATGAATAGAAAGCGACGTATGAAAAAAAATTATCACCAGGTGGCGCAAGGATCGAGATATTCAAAAAACTCGTATTTGTGGTCCGATTAGGCTCATATTTGGAACAAATATTCCATACAGTCCTGTAGAAGTGACATCAAAATATTTTGGAGTTCGAGTAGGGACAAGCATACGTGGCGCTGATTCGAGTAAAGTATTTGACCTAGATTGTAAGTAATTGTCAGGAAAGAGTCCCTGTAACAATGAGTCACCAAATGAACTAAATAGAATGAGAAATAATAGGCAATTAAATAAAGACTAAAAACTTGAAAATAAAGTAATCTAAAAAAAAATTTAAGTTAAACGGTTTTATTGAAAACAATATTTACATGAAATAATAATAATACGAAAAGCTAGAAAATAATTAGGTAGGTCATAGGTACTAGTCATCATACTCCTCATCAATTTATGGCGCTGACAAATAAAAGCGTTGGACGTGTCAAATGACTATTGATAGTCATAAGTAGGACAAACTGAACCTTAATCAGGTTTTGATACTTCTCACGTTTTTGGAAATTTCACGCGCCTAACGCTTTTATTTAATTTTTTTTTCAATGCCCTAGATTGGTGAGGAGTATAATGACAATTACCTAGGACCTACCTAATCATTTTCTAGCTTTTAGTATTATTTAATCATTTTTTTTTAAATTAGTTTATCTTCCATTTCACTTTATTATTCCTTATTTCAATTTCCTTCTTTTTATACTCAGCTGAGCAGAGCTCACAGAGTATATTAACTTTGTTCGCATAACGGTAATCCGTAACGGCATAAATTAATCGAGATAGAAATAGACTTCTATATATCAAAATGATCATATAAATTCATTTAGCCATGTCCGTCCGTCCGTCCGTAAACACGATAACTTGTGTAAATTTTGAAGTATCTTGAGAAAATTTGGCATGTAGGTTGCTGGGCACTCATCTCAGATCACTATTTAAAATGAACGAAATCGGACTATAACCACGCACACTTTTTCTATATCGAAAATTTCGGCTAAAGCAATGAAACTTGGTAGGTGGGATGAGCTTATGACGCAGAATAGAAAATTTGTAAAATTTTGGACAACGGCCACTTCTAAAAGAAGGTAAATTCAAAGTTTTGCAAGCTGTAATTTGGCAGTCATTGAAGATATCATAATGAAATTTGGCAGGAACGTTACTACTATTACTATATGTGTGCTAAAAATCGAATAACGAACACGCCCACTTAAAAAAATTTTTTTAAAAGTCAAATTTTAACAAAAATTGTAATATCTTTACAGTATATAAGTAAATAATGTCAAAATTCAACTCCAGTAATGATATGTTGCAACAAAATACAAAAATAAAAGAAAATTTCAAAATGGGCATGGCTCCGCCCTTTTTCATTTAATTCGTCTAGAATACTTTTAATGCCATAAATCGAAAATAAATTTACCAATCCTTGTAAAGGGGCATATATTTTATGACGTTAACTGTTTTCTGTGAAAATGGGCGAAATCGGTTGAAGCCACGCCCAGTTTTTATACACAGTCGTCCGTCTGTCCTTCCGATCGTACTTATCTGAACTCACTTTATCTTGGTATAAAAAATTACGGAAATCCGACTATGACCACGCCCACTTTTTCGATATCGAATATAACGAAAAATGAAAAAATGCTATAATTCTATACCAAATATGAAAAAAGAGATGAAACATGGTAATTGGATTGGTTTATTGACGCAAAATATAACTTTAGAAAAAACTTTGTACAATGGGTGTGACACCTACCATATTAAGTAGAAGAAAATTAAGAAGTTCTGCAGGGCGAAATCAAACGCCCTTGGAATCTAGGCAGGAATACTGTTCGTGGTATTACATATATAAATAAATTACCGGTACCCGACAGATGATGTTTTGGGTCACCCTGGTCCACATTTTGGTCGATATCTTGAAAACGCCATCACATATACAACTAAGTGGCCCCCTTTCAGAACCCTCATTAATACCTTTAATTTGATACCCATATCGTACAAGCACATTAGAGTGTCACCTCTGGTCTACCTTTATGGCGATATCTCGAAAAGGCGTCCACCTATAGAACTAAGACCCATTCCCTTTTAAAATACTCATTAACACCTTTCATTTGATAACCATATCGTACAAACACATTCGGGTGCCACCACTGGTCTACCTTTATGGCCATATCTCGAAAAGGCGTCCACCTATAAAACTATGGCCCACTCCCTTTCAAAATACTCTTTAATACCTTCCATTTGAAACCCATGTCATACAAACACATTCCAGGGTTACCCTAGCTTAATTTTGCTAAATGGCGATTTTCCCTTATTTTGCCTCCAAAGCTCTCACCTGAGTATGTAATGTTCGGTTACACCCGAACTGAGCCTTGCTTACTTGTTTCAATTATTCTTCCCACTTTCACACCCACTTCCACTCCCACTCTCATTCTCAGATCTCACTCCAACTCGCCCTATCGTTCCGACTCCCACTTCCTTTCTCAGTTTATCTCACTCCAACTATTTCTCTCACTCCTACTCCCTCTCATCTTCCACCTCAATTTTCTCTTATATTGAGTCTCTATACCAGGACTCTTCAAACTGAAAGTGCGCCTGTATTAGTGAGAGCGCAATCGTCGCGATGATCGTGCGGGTGAATTGATTTTTCATTTATTCGCTTACTAGCAACGTGCTAACAAAAAGCGCATGTATCGCGCATAATTATTCATACATATTTTGATACCGATCAGCCGATACCTATCACCGATGTTGCTGCGCCAAGTGCCAAGCGGCGACTAACTCTATTAACGATGACAGATCGAATCATATGCGGGTGAATTGAGAGGGCACAATTGTGCTATGAAATGAAGAGCCCTGCTCTATACCAAATGTCGGTTCCCTGTCTCAAATAATTGCGGAGCTATAGCGTGGCTCCGCCCACTTTTCCAAAATTGTCTATAGCCAGAAAAAACATATAACCACGAGAACCTCCGAAAATGTTGTCAGGACACAATTTTAAGTAAAACTTTAATTTCCAATACATATATATGGCATAAAGGGTTTTTCGTTTAGGCTTAAAAAAGTAATCTCGAATTTCATCGCTTATATAGTGTCCTGCGACATAATTTTTTTTTACTCTCGATTATTGACTTGCTAAACATACTAAAATTCCTATTCCTAATAGCAATCCAAGGACGTTTTTACATAACCATTTCCTTATTGCGTGCACGTATTATAATTCGCTTTTGCAATTACATTCGTTTTCGTTAAGAACTTCTCGTCCTCCTTACCTCCTCTAACTGCCATAATCATAAAAGTCATTTATTCAGTCGCTCAAGTGCATTACGCCATCATGCATATGGACGTACCTTGATGCATAACAATTAAATTTCAATTTCCGCAATTTTTTGTTGTGCTGTTGCTTTGTTGGAGCGAAATAGCTTTTACAGCATAGTTCATTAACTTCACTTAAGTGCTTGTGGCATGTTGCAGTTTTTCTTTCTACAGAATTTTACTAGCACTTAATTTCCGCATACGAAAATATATTGTTTTTATAATAATTTGTTTTTTACAACTTTTTAATAATTTTTTGACAGTTCGATGTTAATTTTAAAGCACAATTCTTTATAAAATACTACTAATTGTTTGAATGAAGCACGGTTTATGTCTTTTATTTATGAAAACACTGCTTTCATTCAGCAGAATAATGATTTTATAAGAGAGCTGAAACCGAAATTACAACCCATAAGGAAACTATCAAAAGGAAGGCAACATCTCGCTACGGTTTCCAATGTTGAAAAAGTTGCTACTGCTAACATTTGTTAATTATATTCAGCTGAACAGAGCTCACAGATTATATTAATTTTGTTCGAGTAACGGTACCCCGTAACGGAATAAACTATTTGAGATAGATATAGACTTCTATATGTGACCTGGATTCGCTTCCCAAGGCTGTGGGTTCTATGTACCGGAGCGACTCGGGATTTTTCCCGACCAAGGACTGTCATTTCAGGGTGACCCCATCTAATTTGTTTCGTCCCTCCCACAAATTGTCATCCTCCCAGCAGCTCCTTGCAGCAGGACTGCTCCATATTCTCTTAATCCGGGAAGGCATCGAATCCAATCCGGGTCCGCCTCCTGACCCCGGTCCTGAGAAATGGTTTCGCTGCATCTGCCGGAAAAGAATCTTTTTAGGACGGTCATACTCTGTTCAGTGTGTCTCGTGCAAGGGATGGTTGCATCGGACAGGTTGTTCTGGGCTTGATCCCAAAACCCGACGTCCACGTAACTTTTATAAATCTTTTGTGGCTCCTTGCTGTTCACGCCCAAGGGCGTCCCGTAGTCCACGCTTAAGCGTACTTCAGAATTTTGAAGTTAAACTGTAATGGACTAACTGGGAAGATTACGGAGATAGTCGATTTCATGAAGCGGCACAATATCCGCATTGCTGCGATTCAAGAGACTAAAGTCACAGCAAGATCTGCATTGCAGACCTGCTCTGGGTATAACGTCCACAGAAAAGACCGCGAGAGCGGAAATGGAGGCGGTCTCGCGTTTATCATACACCACTCTGTGTATATTTGATCCTGGCATCGACCACTGGGACAATGTCTTAGAACGTCAAGGCCTATCTGTCCGGTCAGGCGATGCAAACCTAGAAATCATCAACATCTACATCCCTCCTGCCACCTGTTACCCCAGTGGATACCGCCCTAATATCAGGGCCTTACTCACTGGCAACAATCGCATTATCTTAGGCGATTTCAATGCCCATCATGATCTATGGCATTCAAACTTGCGGGCGGACAGTAGGGGTGAGATGTTGGCGGATCAAATAGAAGAAACGACGTTCTGCACAATAAACGGAGACGCCCCCACTCGTATGGTAGGAAGCTGTCACAGCTCGCCAGATATCTCAATCGTGAGCGCAGAACTCGTAAACTGCGTCAACTAGCAGCCGATGGTAACATTGGCATCCGACCATCTGCCCATACTTATTTCGCTTGAGCGTACCGCCGACTTCATCGTCACTGAAAAACGCACTTTCATAAACTTCAAAAAAGGAAAGTGGGAAGAATATAAATCCTTTACAGACAGCCGCCTAGCTGCCCTCCCTATCCCGACTGATGCCCGCCAAGGGGAGCGTGCCTTCCGTAAGGTCATTAAATCCGCCTCGGCACATTTCATTCCCGCCGGGAGAATTCCCGAAATCCGGCCATACTTCCCGGTGGAGGCCGCAAACTTAGCGAGAGAACGTGACCTTATAAGACAGTTTGATACTGGCGACCCCCAAATAAGGGAAATAAACCAACGCATCAGATTGCTTGTGGATGAACACAAGCGGGCGAAATGGGAGGAGCACCTAAGAGGGTGTAACCTCTCTACCGGTCTGGGTAAACTTTGCTCCACCGTAAAGCCCCTATCGAATCCGACTAAGCAAAAAGACAAATTTTCCATCGCCTTTGGCGACAAAGTGCTGTCGGACGCGAAAAAATGCGAGAGCGCTTTCTGCCGACAATATATAATGCATCGACAAAGATAGATGGAGAGCCAATAGACACGCACATAAATACAAATTCAGCGCGTCATCAATCACCATCACAGCTAAAGAGGTTGAGGACGCCATTGGTCGTGCTAAACCATCCAAAGCAGTGGACCCAGATGGCATAGCTATGCCGATGCTTAACAGCCTAGGGAAAGAGGGTTTCAAATATTTAGCGCATGTCTTCAATCTGTCTCTTTCCACCTTTGTCATACCTGAGAAATGGAAAATGGCCAAGGTGGTCCCGCTACTAAAGCCTGGGAAACCAGCTAACATAGGTGAGTCGTATCGTCCGATATCTCTCCTATCGGCAGTGGCAAAGACGCTTGAAGCCATTTTGCTCCCATATTTCCAAGCAAATTTGCAGCTAGCCCCTCATCAGCATGGCTTCAGAAAACTCCATAGCACTACCACCGCGCTAAATGCCATTAGCACCCAGATAAATTGCGGTTTAAATCAATACTCCCACCATAGAACAGTACTCGTAGCGCTAGACCTATCAAAAGCTTTTGATACGGTCAACCATGGCTCGTTACTGCAGGACCTGGAAGGGTCTACCCTTCCCCCATGTCTTAAAAGGTGGACCGCTAATTATCTGGGTAGTCGGCAGGCATCGGTGCAATTTAGAAACGAAACATCAAAACCAAGGAGAATTAAACAAGGGGTGCCACAGGGTGGTGTCCAATCCCCACTTTTGTTTAATTTCTACATATCTAAGCTACCTTCACCACCGGAAGGAGTCACAATCATTTTCTACGCCGATGACTCTACAATAATGGCCACAGGCCCAGGGCCAAAGATCAATGCGCTATGGAGTAAAATAAACGGCTACCTCCCTGATCTTTCCAGTTTTTTCGCCTCACGAAACCTGGCATTATCACCGACTAAATCTTCCGCGACCTTATTTACAACATGGACGCCCCAAATGTCGACCATTTTGAACATCCACGTCGATGGCACTACGCTACCGACTGTCCTACACCCCAAAATCTTGGATGTGACGTTTGATCAGGATCTACATTTTGGTGAACACGCAGCCGCAATTGTTCCGAGAATTCAGAGCCGTAACAAAATCCTCAAATCCCTCGCTGGCAGTACTTGGGGAAAAGATAAAGAAACGCTCATGACTACATACAAAGCAATTAGCCAGCCGATTACGTGCTACGCGTCACCCATATGGTCGCCAAGCCTAAAAATCACCCACTGGAAGAAACTACAGGCCTGCCAGAATACTGCTCCCAGAATCGCCACGGGCTGTCTTCTTATGTCCCCAGAACACCGTCTGCATAATGAGGCGAGAATACTCCCCATCAGGGAGAGAAATGAGATGCTGACCAAACAGTTCCTGTTGAATACCCAGAAACCTGGGCATCCCAACAGACACCTGATTGATGAACCAGCACCGCCTAGGGGCTTAAGGAGTCATCTCCGTAAGCATTTTGAGGAAATACGGCACCTGAGAACCCAGCCGTATGAAGTGAAAAACCACAAGCAGGTCCTCGGTGAACTCCATAACAGGCTTCGGACCTTTATGCCGGGAATTGCCCGGTGAATCCAGTACTTTACGAAAATTATCCAAAACTTGCGGAAGAGGAACGCATACTCCCCAGGGAAACGCGTGTCACTCTTGCTCAACTTCGTTCTGGATACTGTAACAGGTTAAACTCTTACCTATCCAGAATCAACCCCGACATACAAAATGTACGCCCCGCTTGCAATGTGTCCCCATATGACACCAACCATCTCTTCAATTGTAATGTGGAACCAACGCCTCTAACACCCCTTTCCTTATGGTCCACCCCTGTTGAAACGGCAAGTTTCCTTGGACTCCCGTTAGAGGACATTGATGACAATTTGTGATCGGTCGCGGCTATTAGGTGGGGCGAGCATTGCTACAACAACAACAACCTGGATTCATGAAGGGCACCTATTTCCAACAAAAAATTTTTTTAAGCAAATTTTAACAAACAATTTAATATCTTTACAGTAAAGGATTTCCTTCTACAATGAAGCTTAACGATCGTACTTCGAGCGACAATGCCATAATTGCTAATATGTTTGCAGATTATTTCAAATCTAACTATTCGAATTCATCCGATTCGGTGCCGTCAGATTATACATTTAATTTGTCCCCACAGAATTCGGCATTAGTTCCTTTTATTAGTGCTGAGGATGTTTTTTCGCACCTGGATAATCTGCAAATATCTTACATTGCTGGACCTGATCAAATTCCGCCAGTTGTGCTAAAAGCTTGTGTACAATACCTATATCGACCTCTAGCTTGTTTATTTAATGCCTCCCTGTAGAAAGGGATGTTTCCTATGAAGTGGAAAGAGTCATTTATAATTCCTCTCCATAAGAGTGGCAGCAGATCTTGTGTCAAAAATTACAGAGGAATATCTAAACTCAATGCCATTCCCAAGCTGTTCGAAGCTATGTTCACAAAGCAACTGGCGTTCAGTCTATCTTCGGTTATTGACTTATCACATCACGGATTTTGTAAGGGAAAGTCAACAGAGTCTAACCATCTAGAGTTCACGACCCTTATATCCAATAGCTATAAACCTAACTGCGAAATTGATGTTATTTACACAGCTTTTAGTAAGGCGTTTGATAAAGTATCCCATTCTCTGCTCTTACACAAACTCGACCGGTTAGGTTTTCCTCCTTTATTTCTCTCTTGGGTTTCTCCTTATTCGAATAAACGTAAACAAACAGTTATTTTTAACAACTGTTGGTCCAAGTTCATCAATGTAACTTCTGGTGTTCCACAAGGTAGCTATCTTGGGCCAGTGTTATTCCTACTATTCATTAACGACCTACCAAGTGCTTTGAAGCACTGTAAGCCGTTGATATATGCGGATGACGTGAAACTTATTATGCCTATCCGCTCACCAGAGGATAGAGTACTTCTTCAGTTGGATCTGAACAGCTTAGTTGTATGGTGTAATGCTAACCTCATGTCCCTAAACCTTCCGAAGTGTAAGTTCATGTGTTTTACATGGAAAACCTTTAATTCCCATGAATATGTGATTGGGGATTATGTTATTAAGCAAGTCACCAACTACACTGACCTAGGTGTTACAATGGACCCTAAGCTTGACTTTAGGTTACATAAAGGAACTTGCGTTAATAGGGCTAAAGGTATTTTGGCGTTCGTGAAAAGGTGGTCTAAGGAATTTAATGATCCATACGTTACTAAAACTCTGTTTACATCATTGGTGAGGCCAATATTGGAATATGCTTCGATAATCTGGAGCCCAAGTTATCAAATCCACTGCGAAAAACTGGAATCGGTCCAAAAAAAGTTTTTGCTTTTTGCTTTGAATCACTTGCCTTGGGACACGTCAATGAATCTTCCACAGTACTGCAGCCGGTTAAAACTATTACAGTTGCCTACACTACAGAGCCGTAGTGAGATGCTTAATGTCTTATTTATAGTAAAACTCTTAAGAGGGATGTTAGCAAGCCCATTTCTGCTTGCCGAAATTAAGTTCAATGTGCCAGTCAGACCGTTTAGATATTTTCAACAACTGCATATAATTACATGCAGATCGAACTTTGAAATGCATGACCCACAGCGTGGTATATATCATGATTCCAATAATCACGAAAAAAATTTATATAAATGCGATCCGATTTTCAGAATTAAAAAGTACATACTTACTACCTTAAATATGTAAGCTATAACCCCCTATACCTCTGTGTGTCTTTGCATTTGAATGATTTAATACATAAGTATACAGTATATTTTTGTAATTATTATATATTTAAGTTACCAAGTCCTTTTGTTTGTTTTTTATACTATACTTTATTTATTCTGATTAACTGTTATGAGGTGGGTTTTGTCGAAGGCTGAGGTAGCACTCAGTCAATCCAGGGTCAGGTAGAGGTCCCACAAACCCCCACTTAATAACAGTGGCGCAACGGCGTAGGATAGCGACGACAACAATAGGGCAACGGAGCGCGTACCAGTGGCGTGCCAAGACGAACTGTCGGTGCGAACGTTCTACTTGATTACCCTTTCGGGGGGGGGGGGGGGGGGGGTTTACAAGCGGCGGTTGCGGGTGGCGGCTTCCTGCGAGGACGCTGTCTCAGTGGCGGCGGCGGACGGGTCTGCGAGGAATGAATAAAATAGTTATGGCCAACTGAACACCACCGCCTCCATGCCCGCACGAATGCAGGGCTGGACGCGGAGTTGTAACAGCAGAAATTCCGAAGGCCGATCCATGGGTTGAGGGGAAGTGCACCTTACGGCACAGCGGTAGCCCCTTTAGCGGCTGGACCGGTCGATGGCAGGGCCGGGGCGGTGGGGAAAAGGGCCGGATGGTCATAAGGCGGCGAGCCCCTGGACATCGCTCACCCCGTCGTTGCACACTAAGGTAAGGTTCCGGGGGGGGCGGTGCACCAGCTCTGTCCTTGCCGGTTCGTAGGCTGCGAGGAGAAACTGGGGCCCGAAGCACCACGCTACGCAGCTGCCGAACCGGGTCGGCTGGAGCCTTAGCTGAGAGGAAGGGGCGGGGTAGCCCTAAGGCAGCTGGAACACGGACGAGAAATACATAAAGGCGACGACCCGTTGTCCCCGCAAGCAAGGGGTGACCAGTGCCAAGGCAGCACCCCTTCAACTCAGCTAGTCAGGAGGAGTGACTGGGTTGCTTAATAAAGAAACCACTTCCTCTGACTAACCTGCGAGGAATGAAGTGACAACAGCCAATTCATTATATTTTATACTGCTTCTGCTATGATGCGAGTGAGAAATGAACCGCTAATTGGGTACTTCAGTTTGCCATTTACTGTGAGTTGGCGTACCGTGTGCATATTATTGTTATCGCCAAATGCTATTCGCATGCATTGGTATGTAGCTGCTGATGTTGGCTACATGGTATTTAGCGATTCTCTTATCGTGAATCTTCTCCAGGAGCTGGCGCATCGTGACGACAAGACTAGATCACAACGAAAAATAACACTGAAGTTGGCACAATGCCGAAACCGCTTTGCTTCTAACCAAAATTTGACAAGATGTGGCGGAAAATCGTCTAATTTACATAAATTATACACCTTGTCGAAATATCAAAAAAAAAAAAAAAATGAATATGTAACAAGTAAGAAAGGCTAAGTTCAGGGTTAACCGAATATTACATACTCAGCTGACGGGTTTGGGGACAAATATTGGAGTTGAATGTTGACATAATTTACTTATGTTTATTTATTTATTTATTTATTAGTCTACAAATTTAACAGTGTAACGTAGCGTTACGATAGTATGACCCCACTGTAACCCTTTTTCTCCTACGCCTGAGACCCCCACTCTAACCCTTTTTCACCTACGCCTGAGAGTATACATACATAGTACATTACCATGTAGCCAACATCAGCAGCTACATACCAATGCATGCGAATAGCATTTGGCGATAACAATAATATGCACACGGTACGCCAACTCACAGTAAATGGCAAACTGAAGTACCCAATTAGCGGTTCATTTCTCACTCGCATCATAGCAGAAGCAGTATAAAATATAATGAATTGGCTGTTGTCACTTCATTCCTCGCAGGTTAGTCAGAGGAAGTGGTTTCTTTATTAAGCAACCCAGTCACTCCTCCTGACTAGCTGAGTTGAAGGGGTGCTGCCTTGGCACTGGTCACCCCTTGCTTGCGGGGACAACGGGTCGTCGCCTTTATGTATTTCTCGTCCGTGTTCCAGCTGCCTTAGGGCTACCCCGCCCCTTCCTCTCAGCTAAGGCTCCAGCCGACCCGGTTCGGCAGCTGCGTAGCGTGGTGCTTCGGGCCCCAGTTTCTCCTCGCAGCCTACGAACCGGCAAGGACAGAGCTGGTGCACCGCCCCCCCCGGAACCTTACCTTAGTGTGCAACGACGGGGTGAGCGATGTCCAGGGGCTCGCCGCCTTATGACCATCCGGCCCTTTTCCCCACCGCCCCGGCCCTGCCATCGACCGGTCCAGCCGCTAAAGGGGCTACCGCTGTGCCGTAAGGTGCACTTCCCCTCAACCCATGGATCGGCCTTCGGAATTTCTGCTGTTACAACTCCGCGTCCAGCCCTGCATTCGTGCGGGCATGGAGGCGGTGGTGTTCAGTTGGCCATAACTATTTTATTCATTCCTCGCAGACCCGTCCGCCGCCGCCACTGAGACAGCGTCCTCGCAGGAAGCCGCCACCCGCAACCGCCGCTTGTAAACCCCCCCCCCCCCCCCCCGAAAGGGTAATCAAGTAGAACGTTCGCACCGACAGTTCGTCTTGGCACGCCACTGGTACGCGCTCCGTTGCCCTATTGTTGTCGTCGCTATCCTACGCCGTTGCGCCACTGTTATTAAGTGGGGGTTTGTGGGACCTCTACCTGACCCTGGATTGACTGAGTGCTACCTCAGCCTTCGACAAAACCCACCTCATAACAGTTAATCAGAATAAATAAAGTATAGTATAAAAAACAAACAAAAGGACTTGGTAACTTAAATATATAATAATTACAAAAATATACTGTATACTTATGTATTAAATCATTCAAATGCAAAGACACACAGAGGTATAGGGGGTTATAGCTTACATATTTAAGGTAGTAAGTATGTACTTTTTAATTCTGAAAATCGGATCGCATTTATATAAATTTTTTTCGTGATTATTGAAATCATGATATATACCACGCTGTGGGTCATGCATTTCAAAGTTCGATCTGCATGTAATTATATGCAGTTGTTGAAAATATCTAAACGGTCTGACTGGCACATTGAACTTAATTTCGGCAAGCAGAAATGGGCTTGCTAACATCCCTCTTAAGAGTTTTACTATAAATAAGACATTAAGCATCTCACTACGGCTCTGTAGTGTAGGCAACTGTAATAGTTTTAACCGGCTGCAGTACTGTGGAAGATTCATTGACGTGTCCCAAGGCAAGTGATTCAAAGCAAAAAGCAAAAACTTTTTTTGGACCGATTCCAGTTTTTCGCAGTGGATTTGATAACTTGGGCTCCAGATTATCGAAGCATATTCCAATATTGGCCTCACCAATGATGTAAACAGAGTTTTAGTAACGTATGGATCATTAAATTCCTTAGACCACCTTTTCACGAACGCCAAAATACCTTTAGCCCTATTAACGCAAGTTCCTTTATGTAACCTAAAGTCAAGCTTAGGGTCCATTGTAACACCTAGGTCAGTGTAGTTGGTGACTTGCTTAATAACATAATCCCCAATCACATATTCATGGGAATTAAAGGTTTTCCATGTAAAACACATGAACTTACACTTCGGAAGGTTTAGGGACATGAGGTTAGCATTACACCATACAACTAAGCTGTTCAGATCCAACTGAAGAAGTACTCTATCCTCTGGTGAGCGGATAGGCATAATAAGTTTCACGTCATCCGCATATATCAACGGCTTACAGTGCTTCAAAGCACTTGGTAGGTCGTTAATGAATAGTAGGAATAACACTGGCCCAAGATAGCTACCTTGTGGAACACCAGAAGTTACATTGATGAACTTGGACCAACAGTTGTTAAAAATAACTGTTTGTTTACGTTTATTCGAATAAGGAGAAACCCAAGAGAGAAATAAAGGAGGAAAACCTAACCGGTCGAGTTTGTGTAAGAGCAGAGAATGGGATACTTTATCAAACGCCTTACTAAAAGCTGTGTAAATAACATCAATTTCGCAGTTAGGTTTATAGCTATTGGATATAAGGGTCGTGAACTCTAGATGGTTAGACTCTGTTGACTTTCCCTTACAAAATCCGTGATGTGATAAGTCAATAACCGAAGATAGACTGAACGCCAGTTGCTTTGTGAACATAGCTTCGAACAGCTTGGGAATGGCATTGAGTTTAGATATTCCTCTGTAATTTTTGACACAAGATCTGCTGCCACTCTTATGGAGAGGAATTATAAATGACTCTTTCCACTTCATAGGAAACATCCCTTTCTACAGGGAGGCATTAAATAAACAAGCTAGAGGTCGATATAGGTATTGTACACAAGCTTTTAGCACAACTGGCGGAATTTGATCAGGTCCAGCAATGTAAGATATTTGCAGATTATCCAGGTGCGAAAAAACATCCTCAGCACTAATAAAAGGAACTAATGCCGAATTCTGTGGGGACAAATTAAATGTATAATCTGACGGCACCGAATCGGATGAATTCGAATAGTTAGATTTGAAATAATCTGCAAACATATTAGCAATTATGGCATTGTCGCTCGAAGTACGATCGTTAAGCTTCATTGTAGAAGGAAATCCTTTACTGTAAAGATATTAAATTGTTTGTTAAAATTTGCTTAAAAAAATTTTTTGTTGGAAATAGGTGCCCTTCATGAATCCAGGTTGTTGTTGTTGTAGCAATGCTCGCCCCACCTAATAGCCGCGACCGATCACAAATTGTCATCAATGTCCTCTAACGGGAGTCCAAGGAAACTTGCCGTTTCAACAGGGGTGGACCATAAGGAAAGGGGTGTTAGAGGCGTTGGTTCCACATTACAATTGAAGAGATGGTTGGTGTCATATGGGGACACATTGCAAGCGGGGCGTACATTTTGTATGTCGGGGTTGATTCTGGATAGGTAAGAGTTTAACCTGTTACAGTATCCAGAACGAAGTTGAGCAAGAGTGACACGCGTTTTCCTGGGGAGTATGCGTTCCTCTTCCGCAAGTTTTGGATAATTTTCGTAAAGTACTGGATTCACCGGGCAATTCCCGGCATAAAGGTCCGAAGCCTGTTATGGAGTTCACCGAGGACCTGCTTGTGGTTTTTCACTTCATACGGCTGGGTTCTCAGGTGCCGTATTTCCTCAAAATGCTTACGGAGATGACTCCTTAAGCCCCTAGGCGGTGCTGGTTCATCAATCAGGTGTCTGTTGGGATGCCCAGGTTTCTGGGTATTCAACAGGAACTGTTTGGTCAGCATCTCATTTCTCTCCCTGATGGGGAGTATTCTCGCCTCATTATGCAGACGGTGTTCTGGGGACATAAGAAGACAGCCCGTGGCGATTCTGGGAGCAGTATTCTGGCAGGCCTGTAGTTTCTTCCAGTGGGTGATTTTTAGGCTTGGCGACCATATGGGTGACGCGTAGCACGTAATCGGCTGGCTAATTGCTTTGTATGTAGTCATGAGCGTTTCTTTATCTTTTCCCCAAGTACTGCCAGCGAGGGATTTGAGGATTTTGTTACGGCTCTGAATTCTCGGAACAATTGCGGCTGCGTGTTCACCAAAATGTAGATCCTGATCAAACGTCACATCCAAGATTTTGGGGTGTAGGACAGTCGGTAGCGTAGTGCCATCGACGTGGATGTTCAAAATGGTCGACATTTGGGGCGTCCATGTTGTAAATAAGGTCGCGGAAGATTTAGTCGGTGATAATGCCAGGTTTCGTGAGGCGAAAAAACTGGAAAGATCAGGGAGGTAGCCGTTTATTTTACTCCATAGCGCATTGATCTTTGGCCCTGGGCCTGTGGCCATTATTGTAGAGTCATCGGCGTAGAAAATGATTGTGACTCCTTCCGGTGGTGAAGGTAGCTTAGATATGTAGAAATTAAACAAAAGTGGGGATTGGACACCACCCTGTGGCACCCCTTGTTTAATTCTCCTTGGTTTTGATGTTTCGTTTCTAAATTGCACCGATGCCTGCCGACTACCCAGATAATTAGCGGTCCACCTTTTAAGACATGGGGGAAGGGTAGACCCTTCCAGGTCCTGCAGTAACGAGCCATGGTTGACCGTATCAAAAGCTTTTGATAGGTCTAGCGCTACGAGTACTGTTCTATGGTGGGAGTATTGATTTAAACCGCAATTTATCTGGGTGCTAATGGCATTTAGCGCGGTGGTAGTGCTATGGAGTTTTCTGAAGCCATGCTGATGAGGGGCTAGCTGCAAATTTGCTTGGAAATATGGGAGCAAAATGGCTTCAAGCGTCTTTGCCACTGCCGATAGGAGAGATATCGGACGATACGACTCACCTATGTTAGCTGGTTTCCCAGGCTTTAGTAGCGGGACCACCTTGGCCATTTTCCATTTCTCAGGTATGACAAAGGTGGAAAGAGACAGATTGAAGACATGCGCTAAATATTTGAAACCCTCTTTCCCTAGGCTGTTAAGCATCGGCATAGCTATGCCATCTGGGTCCACTGCTTTGGATGGTTTGGCTCTCCATCTATCTTTGTCGATGCATTATATATTGTCGGCAGAAAGCGCTCTCGCATTTTTTCGCGTCCGACAGCACTTTGTCGCCAAAGGCGATGGAAAATTTGTCTTTTTGCTTAGTCGGATTCGATAGGGGCTTTACGGTGGAGCAAAGTTTACCCAGACCGGTAGAGAGGTTACACCCTCTTAGGTGCTCCTCCCATTTCGCCCGCTTGTGTTCATCCACAAGCAATCTGATGCGTTGGTTTATTTCCCTTATTTGGGGGTCGCCAGTATCAAACTGTCTTATAAGGTCACGTTCTCTCGCTAAGTTTGCGGCCTCCACCGGGAAGTATGGCCGGATTTCGGGAATTCTCCCGGCGGGAATGAAATGTGCCGAGGCGGATTTAATGACCTTACGGAAGGCACGCTCCCCTTGGCGGGCATCAGTCGGGATAGGGAGGGCAGCTAGGCGGCTGTCTGTAAAGGATTTATATTCTTCCCACTTTCCTTTTTTGAAGTTTATGAAAGTGCGTTTTTCAGTGACGATGAAGTCGGCGGTACGCTCAAGCGAAATAAGTATGGGCAGATGGTCGGATGCCAATGTTACCATCGGCTGCTAGTTGACGCAGTTTACGAGTTCTGCGCTCACGATTGAGATATCTGGCGAGCTGTGACAGCTTCCTACCATACGAGTGGGGGCGTCTCCGTTTATTGTGCAGAACGTCGTTTCTTCTATTTGATCCGCCAACATCTCACCCCTACTGTCCGCCCGCAAGTTTGAATGCCATAGATCATGATGGGCATTGAAATCGCCTAAGATAATGCGATTGTTGCCAGTGAGTAAGGCCCTGATATTAGGGCGGTATCCACTGGGGTAACAGGTGGCAGGAGGGATGTAGATGTTGATGATTTCTAGGTTTGCATCGCCTGACCGGACAGATAGGCCTTGACGTTCTAAGACATTGTCCCAGTGGTCGATGCCAGGATCAAATATACACAGAGTGGTGTATGATAAACGCGAGACCGCCTCCATTTCCGCTCTCGCGGTCTTTTCTGTGGACGTTATACCCAGAGCAGGTCTGCAATGCAGATCTTGCTGTGACTTTAGTCTCTTGAATCGCAGCAATGCGGATATTGTGCCGCTTCATGAAATCGACTATCTCCGTAATCTTCCCAGTTAGTCCATTACAGTTTAACTTCAAAATTCTGAAGTACGCTTAAGCGTGGACTACGGGACGCCCTTGGGCGTGAACAGCAAGGAGCCACAAAAGATTTATAAAAGTTACGTGGACGTCGGGTTTTGGGATCAAGCCCAGAACAACCTGTCCGATGCAACCATCCCTTGCACGAGACACACTGAACAGAGTATGACCGTCCTAAAAAGATTCTTTTCCGGCAGATGCAGCGAAACCATTTCTCAGGACCGGGGTCAGGAGGCGGACCCGGATTGGATTCGATGCCTTCCCGGATTAAGAGAATATGGAGCAGTCCTGCTGCAAGGAGCTGCTGGGAGGATGACAATTTGTGGGAGGGACGAAACAAATTAGATGGGGTCACCCTGAAATGACAGTCCTTGGTCGGGAAAAATCCCGAGTCGCTCCGGTACATAGAACCCACAGCCTTGGGAAGCGAATCCAGGTCACATATAGAAGTCTATATCTATCTCAAATAGTTTATTCCGTTACGGGGTACCGTTACTCGAACAAAATTAATATAATCTGTGAGCTCTGTTCAGCTGAATATAATTAACAAATGTTAGCAGTAGCAACTTTTTCAACATTGGAAACCGTAGCGAGATGTTGCCTTCCTTTTGATAGTTTCCTTATGGGTTGTAATTTCGGTTTCAGCTCTCTTATAAAATCATTATTCTGCTGAATGAAAGCAGTGTTTTCATAAATAAAAGACATAAACCGTGCTTCATTCAAACAATTAGTAGTATTTTATAAAGAATTGTGCTTTAAAATTAACATCGAACTGTCAAAAAATTATTAAAAAGTTGTAAAAAACAAATTATTATAAAAACAATATATTTTCGTATGCGGAAATTAAGTGCTAGTAAAATTCTGTAGAAAGAAAAACTGCAACATGCCACAAGCACTTAAGTGAAGTTAATGAACTATGCTGTAAAAGCTATTTCGCTCCAACAAAGCAACAGCACAACAAAAAATTGCGGAAATTGAAATTTAATTGTTATGCATCAAGGTACGTCCATATGCATGATGGCGTAATGCACTTGAGCGACTGAATAAATGACTTTTATGATTATGGCAGTTAGAGGAGGTAAGGAGGACGAGAAGTTCTTAACGAAAACGAATGTAATTGCAAAAGCGAATTATAATACGTGCACGCAATAAGGAAATGGTTATGTAAAAACGTCCTTGGATTGCTATTAGGAATAGGAATTTTAGTATGTTTAGCAAGTCAATAATCGAGAGTAAAAAAAAATTATGTCGCAGGACACTATATAAGCGATGAAATTCGAGATTACTTTTTTAAGCCTAAACGAAAAACCCTTTATGCCATATATATGTATTGGAAATTAAAGTTTTACTTAAAATTGTGTCCTGACAACATTTTCGGAGGTTCTCGTGGTTATATGTTTTTTCTGGCTATAGACAATTTTGGAAAAGTGGGCGGAGCCACGCTATAGCTCCGCAATTATTTGAGACAGGGAACCGACATTTGGTATAGAGCAGGGCTCTTCATTTCATAGCACAATTGTGCCCTCTCAATTCACCCGCATATGATTCGATCTGTCATCGTTAATAGAGTTAGTCGCCGCTTGGCACTTGGCGCAGCAACATCGGTGATAGGTATCGGCTGATCGGTATCAAAATATGTATGAATAATTATGCGCGATACATGCGCTTTTTGTTAGCACGTTGCTAGTAAGCGAATAAATGAAAAATCAATTCACCCGCACGATCATCGCGACGATTGCGCTCTCACTAATACAGGCGCACTTTCAGTTTGAAGAGTCCTGGTATAGAGACTCAATATAAGAGAAAATTGAGGTGGAAGATGAGAGGGAGTAGGAGTGAGAGAAATAGTTGGAGTGAGATAAACTGAGAAAGGAAGTGGGAGTCGGAACGATAGGGCGAGTTGGAGTGAGATCTGAGAATGAGAGTGGGAGTGGAAGTGGGTGTGAAAGTGGGAAGAATAATTGAAACAAGTAAGCAAGGCTCAGTTCGGGTGTAACCGAACATTACATACTCAGGTGAGAGCTTTGGAGGCAAAATAAGGGAAAATCGCCATTTAGCAAAATTAAGCTAGGGTAACCCTGGAATGTGTTTGTATGACATGGGTTTCAAATGGAAGGTATTAAAGAGTATTTTGAAAGGGAGTGGGCCATAGTTTTATAGGTGGACGCCTTTTCGAGATATGGCCATAAAGGTAGACCAGTGGTGGCACCCGAATGTGTTTGTACGATATGGTTATCAAATGAAAGGTGTTAATGAGTATTTTAAAAGGGAATGGGTCTTAGTTCTATAGGTGGACGCCTTTTCGAGATATCGCCATAAAGGTAGACCAGAGGTGACACTCTAATGTGCTTGTACGATATGGGTATCAAATTAAAGGTATTAATGAGGGTTCTGAAAGGGGGCCACTTAGTTGTATATGTGATGGCGTTTTCAAGATATCGACCAAAATGTGGACCAGGGTGACCCAAAACATCATCTGTCGGGTACCGGTAATTTATTTATATATGTAATACCACGAACAGTATTCCTGCCTAGATTCCAAGGGCGTTTGATTTCGCCCTGCAGAACTTCTTAATTTTCTTCTACTTAATATGGTAGGTGTCACACCCATTGTACAAAGTTTTTTCTAAAGTTATATTTTGCGTCAATAAACCAATCCAATTACCATGTTTCATCTCTTTTTTCATATTTGGTATAGAATTATAGCATTTTTTCATTTTTCGTTATATTCGATATCGAAAAAGTGGGCGTGGTCATAGTCGGATTTCCGTAATTTTTTATACCAAGATAAAGTGAGTTCAGATAAGTACGATCGGAAGGACAGACGGACGACTGTGTATAAAAACTGGGCGTGGCTTCAACCGATTTCGCCCATTTTCACAGAAAACAGTTAACGTCATAAAATATATGCCCCTTTACAAGGATTGGTAAATTTATTTTCGATTTATGGCATTAAAAGTATTCTAGACGAATTAAATGAAAAAGGGCGGAGCCATGCCCATTTTGAAATTTTCTTTTATTTTTGTATTTTGTTGCAACATATCATTACTGGAGTTGAATTTTGACATTATTTACTTATATACTGTAAAGATATTACAATTTTTGTTAAAATTTGACTTTTAAAAAAATTTTTTTAAGTGGGCGTGTTCGTTATTCGATTTTTAGCACACATATAGTAATAGTAGTAACGTTCCTGCCAAATTTCATTATGATATCTTCAATGACTGCCAAATTACAGCTTGCAAAACTTTGAATTTACCTTCTTTTAGAAGTGGCCGTTGTCCAAAATTTTACAAATTTTCTATTCTGCGTCATAAGCTCATCCCACCTACCAAGTTTCATTGCTTTAGCCGAAATTTTCGATATAGAAAAAGTGTGCGTGGTTATAGTCCGATTTCGTTCATTTTAAATAGTGATCTGAGATGAGTGCCCAGCAACCTACATGCCAAATTTTCTCAAGATACTTCAAAATTTACACAAGTTATCGTGTTTACGGACGGACGGACGGACATGGCTAAATGAATTTATATGATCATTTTGATATATAGAAGTCTATTTCTATCTCGATTAATTTATGCCGTTACGGATTACCGTTATGCGAACAAAGTTAATATACTCTGTGAGCTCTGCTCAGCTGAGTATAAAAAGAAGGAAATTGAAATAAGGAATAATAAAGTGAAATGGAAGATAAACTAATTTAAAAAAAAATGATTAAATAATACTAAAAGCTAGAAAATGATTAGGTAGGTCCTAGGTAATTGTCATTATACTCCTCACCAATCTAGGGCATTGAAAAAAAAATTAAATAAAAGCGTTAGGCGCGTGAAATTTCCAAAAACGTGAGAAGTATCAAAACCTGATTAAGGTTCAGTTTGTCCTACTTATGACTATCAATAGTCATTTGACACGTCCAACGCTTTTATTTGTCAGCGCCATAAATTGATGAGGAGTATGATGACTAGTACCTATGACCTACCTAATTATTTTCTAGCTTTTCGTATTATTATTATTTCATGTAAATATTGTTTTCAATAAAACCGTTTAACTTAAATTTTTTTTTAGATTACTTTATTTTCAAGTTTTTAGTCTTTATTTAATTGCCTATTATTTCTCATTCTATTTAGTTCATTTGGTGACTCATTGTTACAGGGACTCTTTCCTGACAATTACTTACAATCTAGGTCAAATACTTTACTCGAATCAGCGCCACGTATGCTTGTCCCTACTCGAACTCCAAAATATTTTGATGTCACTTCTACAGGACTGTATGGAATATTTGTTCCAAATATGAGCCTAATCGGACCACAAATACGAGTTTTTTGAATATCTCGATCCTTGCGCCACCTGGTGATAATTTTTTTTCATACGTCGCTTTCTATTCATGTATGCAGCCGTCAAGTCAACCTAAATAAAACCGTTTAAAAACAGGATATGTTATAGAGAGTGATAGCGTAGGGAAAGTCCACTTTTCAAATGTATATAGCCACACTATAGCTCCGCAATTATTTCAAACAGGGATCGAATATTTGGTACAAAGACTCCATATAAGAGAAAGGAGGAAGTAGAAGTGAGAGAGATAGTTTGAGTAAGATAAACTGCAAAAGGAATTGGGGGCCGAAACGAGAGTGCGAGTGGGAGTGAGATCTGAGAATGGGAGTGGGAGTGGGAGTGGGAGTGGGAGTGGGAGTGGGAGTGGGAGTGGGAGTGGGAGTGGGAGTGGGAGAGTAAGTGAGAGTGGGTTGGAAAGTGGGAAGTATAATTGAAAAAAGAAGGAAATTGAAATAAAGGATAATAAAGAGAAATGGAAGAAAAGAAAGGGTATGTTATAGGGAGTGATAGCGGGGGGAATGACCACTTTTAAATTGTATATAGCCACGCTATAGCTCCGCAATTATTTGAAACGGAGATCCAGTATTTGGTAAAAAGACTCCATATAAGAGAAAGAAGGAAGTAGAAGTGAGAGAGATAGTTTGAGTGAGATAAACTGCAAAAGGAAGTGGGAGTCGAACAATAGTGCGAGTGGGAGTGAGATCTGATAATAGGAGTGGGAGTGGTAGTGGGAGTGGAAGTGAGAGTGAGAGTGGGAGTGGGATTTAAAGTGGGAATGATAACTGAAAAAGAAGGAAATAGAAATAACAGGAATAATAAAGAGAAATGGAAGAAAAAAAGGGGTATATTATAGAGAGTGATAGCGAGGGAAGGTCCACTTTTAAAATGTAGATACCTGCTATCAACAGCCAAAATAGTTGATGAAATCAAGAATATTGAGAGTTGCAAATAATTTTGGCTATGCTCTCGCTGAAGCAGGACATTAACAAAGAATATGCTTAACAAAGTGTTGTTACTGTTATTGTAACCACAAAAATGCTATCCGAACGTTGTGTGGGACCGCTGCGACAGTTCTCATAATGCGAAATACATATCTTTTCCACCGGCATACTTATAGCTCAATGGTGCAGGGCACAATTTGCAATGTGGTTCTTCATAGTGCAAAAAAAAGTAGAAACCATCTCTCTTTTAAATGCTTTATGTAAGTAAAAACAGTGGATGTTACAGTCGGAATACTCCCACCCAATTCAGCTCTTGCTATTCCCCCATTTATGCTCGCTATGTTTCTATGAGCCAGCACATTGGCCCTCGTACTCCATTGATTAAAATTTGAGATATTTCTACACAATTGAATACATTCACTTACTCACTGGGAGCAATTTGAAGCCAAGTACCCGGATCCGGAAATGTATCCGGTCTGAAAAATACCGGGAACTTAAAATTTCTCCGGGTTTAACAAAGTACCAGAATCCAATAAAGGCACTTGTTTTTGAATGGTACCCGGTTCTGCAAAAGTAAGCCGGTTTTTAAAGGACCCAGATTCGGTTAGTAGTAAGTACCCGGGTTTAGATTGTAACCATATCGAAAAAGGTGTCCGATTTTTAAGAAGTACCTCGATTCCAAAAAGTAAACGGTTCCATAAGAGGTCCTGAATCCGAAGCAGTACCCGGTTGCAAAAAAGTATCCAGTTCTAAAAATGAACTAATTTCTGAAAAGCCTCGCGGATCCGAAATAGTAAACGGCTTTAAAAAAAGAGCTAGATGCGAAGAAGTGCCACACTTTTCAACAGTACTCGGCTTCCAAAAAAGTACCCAGTCCCAAAAGAGGTCCCGAATTCAAAGCACTACCTGGATCCCTAAAAGTATCCCATTACAAATAAGGACTAATTTCTGAAAAAGTACGCGGATCCAAAATATATACAGTTTTAAAAAGGAAGGAACGGTTATAAAAAATTATCCGGCTGCTAAAAAAACGGGTTTGAAAAAGTACGCAGATTCGAATAAGTATCCGGTTGTAAAAGAGTATCTGGATCCGAAAATTAACCGGTTCTAAAAAATTTCTCGGGTCTGCAAAAGTAAAAATTTTGTTTTAAAGTACCCCTTTCCGAAGAAGCACACGGGCTTCAAAATTATTTTTAACTTTTTTGTTCGACTTGTATGATCTTTATAATTCTCTTTAACTAACCTACGCTCATCAGATGTATATATTGATATTATTAGATAAATTAGTTTAAGAGGTTTCTTACAAAATCTTCTTAACACATCCAACGATGCGTGCATACTCCCTGCAGTAAAGCTACCAAATATTTAGAAAATGAGTTTACAACCCAACTCATCTAACTGATGTCAAACTGGTTCGCATGCAAGCGGACTTGCACCTAGAGACATTAAAAGTGTGGCAGATTACAAAATTGCAAGTGCAGCATTTGGCAATATGGCTGGACACCTTCATCATGAGAGACCCGAACCATAAGCCATTATGTCCTATGGTATAAAATTTGTTTCACTTAGCAAGAGAAAATTAGATTTTTCGTCGATGCGCTTCTAACTAGTTTTAGAGTACTCCGAAATCTGTCAACCGACATCTCGTAGAACGTTACAACTGCTACTTTCTTACTGAGCAAATAAGTTTTTGACTCTTTATTCTACCAGTTGGGTGGTAATGTGCAACTAATCGCGTTGACTATAGGCTTTCTGTACAAACAGCGCACACACCTACAACAAACAACATATCCTTCTTTGTGTGCACATTACAAATTGGCCAATGACATTACAAAACTTTCACAGAAGATAAACTTAAACTGTGACCGTACTAGCTGTCATTATTGTTGTTGTTGAAAGATATGCGGCGCAATCTTGAATGGTTATGAAAGCGGAAAATGCCACAAAATCCATCTCTTTACATAATAAGTGCGATGCACGTAATTCCTCTAGTGTGTGTGTGTGTGTGTGTGTAGAGTTACATATTTATTATCATGTAGTTATATAAATAGCATAGAAATGTTCATACGCCAATAAATTATTGCATTTTATTGTATAAATAGAATAATGAATTTTATATCTGAGTATTATTGCAACAATTGCAGTTGACATCTGCAGGCGATCTACTTGATAGTTTATACTACAATATATACCTGATGAGATATGTATATATGTATTCAGCTTTAAGCCAATATTTTATCTGAATTTCCTCTACAAAAGCTTTACTTTTTTGGAAGTGCAGGGTCAGTAAGAATTCATAATTGAAAATAATAAAAGGTATAGTTAGAAGGGCAACATTCTTTCGCTTCAAGTTTAACGGAGCAATACCGCAGAGCACACATCCATATGACTGAATATCCGACAAACAAAAACCAAAAGGTGAATGTAGAGGCGGTAAAGTATGCCATCCAAAGAGTCGATAAGCCAAATGGCAGTACGCGAGGTAAGGTTGAACTGGTCTATGACGGTTTTAAATATACTGAATGTGTCTTTACTGTTACCAGAAGTTTACTCAACGACCAATCTGAAAAACACTATAAATAACGAGGGCCTATGTTATGAAAAAGCTCTGTCTTCTTGACAAGTTCTGGAAGCTTTCGATGGCCAACGCTAGTTGCTGCATCCTGATCTGATAGCTGTGTCACTCCTTAAAGCTGGACCCTTAGCCGGGGGAGTGCATGATCCGAGCATAAAATATGCTCGTTCGTTTCCTCCTCCAATTTACGATTTTCACATCTGCTTTCATTGATGAGTACTAATTCAAAACGATGTGACGTCAGAAGAAAATGTCCAGTCAGAATAACATCATAAGGCTACAGTCTTTTTTTCTTCTTTTTGTGATAAAAGTAACTTTGTAAATCGAACACATGCTCTTGGGAACGTCTGCGGTGCAAGCTTCAAGATCTGCCGCTTTTTGGTTAGCTCATGCGCTTTTTCATTTCCATTAGTTCCCATATACCCAGGGACACAATATATATAAGAGCTCAATTGGGCTCAGAAGTGATCAAAATCTTTATTTGCTCACACTCATTGATTATTAGACAATCTTAAAGCCCTTCCTCACACTGTAAAGGTGTTCCGGACTTTTGACGCACCCTGCCTTTGTATCTATCTGCCCTGTTAGCATGTATATCGTAGTGCATTTTGGTTAAATTGGTAAAAAATGGTTTTGTCATTGTCCACTTGCGTGGGATTAGACCATACAATTAAATAAAAGATACACACACATTCACAAGCGCACATGTACGCACTGCGTACCATAAGTGTAGTAGTTAATTGTGTATGTCAGAAACAGAGCAGAGACACAGATGACAATCCAGAGATATGACTGCAGTATAGTTGAAAGAAATTGTTTGAATTTTCCTATGACAATCTCATTAGTTTACAATAGTCATACACCTCAGAAGCACAAAAAGGGAATAAGTTTAAGTGACACACAAATATGTGACCCGGCCTATGAAAAGGTGGCTTATGACTCAAAAAAAAAGAAAACTACTAAGAAACTGAAGAAAAGCATTGTTTATCTTTAACAGTTGTTTCTCGCTTTGTTTTTTTTTTTTTTGAGCCATAAGCCACCTTTTCATAGGCCGGGTCACATATGTTCATTAGACTGGGTCGATTTATTAACCGATATCGCGTCATCGATTTTTGGATAGCATTTGGGCTCAGGAAAAAAATTTCCACTGCGCATATCCAAAAAAACAATTTTCTAGTTTGCGAAATTTTATCGATTTTTTCGATTTATTATGCATTTTTTTTTTTTTTTCATTTTCAAGGCTCCAAATCATTTTTTATGTATTTTTTTCGTGTCAATTGGCCAATGCAAACTTGGGAAATTCAGTTTTTTGATAAAAAAAATCTTTTATAGAGATTTAGAAGAATTCTGGTCGAAAAATCGACTCTTTTCACAGGCTCGAAAATAAGTTTGTGGGTATGCGTAGTGGAATTTTTTTTCCTTAGCCCAAATTCTATCGAAAAATCGATGGCGCGATATAGGTTAACTTTCGTTCATACAAATCGACCCAACCCAATGTTCATATTGTAACAAATTTATTGCAATTCCCCTTATTTGCAATCTTCTGCTAACGTTCGAATCACTGAACTGTTGAATAAATAACTCCACTATTCAATAATGCAAAATGGCTTTCTTAAAGTTCTTCACAATATAACGTACTTCACAATACTACTATTGCTCGCCAGGTGGCTTCTCAATTCAAACTGATTGTCGCGCCTCTACTGTTGCTGCCTTTTATAGTGTTTGGTTTCCTCGTTGACATTTCTAGGCGGTTCTGTTCTAGAATCTTCTAGTTGGTTATCTGCTATAAGTTTCTCAGCTATAACTACAGATGCATTATTTTTATAGCTTCTCTCACAGCTCATGCGCGTGTGTTTGTGCGTTACTTCTCCGCTGCGTGTACGTACATATGTGTAGACATAATGATTGAATTATTGATATGCATACCCGTCACTGCTTAGCATCGGCTTAAAGATGACAGTACCTCTTAGTGTTGCTAATATTAGTTACAATATTAAATATGTTTCCAGCCAAAAATTTGAGTCATAAGAGATTCAAGAAGGAGTCCTGATTCGAATCGCTTACGTTCATTATGAGCTCATTTATGAGTACGGAATGAATGTATTTCCCTTCTTGCGATGGTGGCCCGATAGGAGCCTTATTTCATGTATCTTATGAGTCTGAATAGAAGTCATATATGATACCTTTTTCACTCCTAAACAGATCATTTTTTACACTTATTGATTTCTAAAAAGACTCTTTTAAGACGGTTTCCAGAGCCTAATACGCTGTGGGTAAATGACATTTATTTCACAAAAGAATTGCGAATCATTCCCGAACCTGTTTGAAAACCAGATACTTAGGAGGAAGTTCTTAAAATAAACATATTAAGAAAGCAGTGCAGCCAGCACTAACTACATAGTACATAGCGAATTGACTGACGTGCCAGTTAATATCGGGGAGTTCTCAATAAAAAAATGTTCAAAATAATTACATCGATAAGATGCAGAAACTTCCAGCGGCATAAAAGGCCAAAATGTCTTTGCTAACACAATGAAGAAATAGGAAGGCAGGTCATAAAAAAAGCAATCAGATTTTCCACCGGTGTTTGAAATCAGTTCATTGAAATTGAATTTTTATTTAAAATGAAATGTATGAAATGAAAATTTTAGAATTCCTTTTTCGAAGCTGCCTGGTTTAATAATTTTCATAGTTTTCTTTTGGCCATTATTTTATCAAATTGGAATCATAAAAAACTCCCGGGAGAGCATATTTCCGAGGCTCATATTTTTCCCATATTTCAGGCTCATATCGAAGTCCTAAGTTATGAGCGCTCCCAGAAAATATTTGTTCCAAAATTTCTTTTGTTAAAGAATACTTTTGGGATATGGCTCATAATCATCATAGCAAAGTCATAAAGGAATTCTAAATGATCATATTTTTTAGGCTCAAACTTTTCACATATTATGGACGCCTTTTTATTCGTAAATTATGAAGGCTCCAGATATTTTTGAAGAGTTCATATACATATGTATTCTATTCAGATCGGTGACCTCCAGAACTATGGGTGCTTACGGAGCTTTTTTGTGGAGCTTTTTAATCAAAGCACTGTAAACTTGTAAGCGAATCCAAATGTGGTACAATATTTTTCAATTGAAGCACTTCGTTATTTATAATTGCTCTCTCCTTTCATTCTTACTTCATTCATACTCGCACTCTTAAATCCATTATAAATTCCACTCTCAAAGCTTATCTCTTCCAGACTTATGCCATTAATACATCCAGACATTTGAAAAAACCAATCTGTCAGAGAGTTGCTAGTTTTTCCCGCCTATGTGGACTCCGAGAGGAAGTTTATAAACCGTGCCGCTCTATAATCACACACAAAAAAGCCTCTACGAAGATTTCATGATGTTTTGACAATAAACTTGCATAGCTCAAACGGCTCTGAAAGCTTTGGCAATATTTATGTAGACAAAGCGTCGTGTAAGCTTTGAAACTGCCGCACAGCGGGTGTGAGCTTTATAGAGCTTTCTCCGGCTTCCAGCAAACATTACAAAGCCGCATTGTGCACCAAATAATATCGTTTGCTTGAATGATATTTTGATCGGTGTTGATTGCCTGAACTGAGCGATTCTGAGATATTGATTAAATCACTTAATATGCGCATGTGTGTGATTTAGTGATTATTATGTAACTATATCTTAGTATCAAGCAGTATGATTGTATACTTTTATGTTATGTGAAGCTTTTGAGAGCTTTAGCGGAGCTTTTACCACATGAGCATTTAGTAGGTGCATGTGAGTGCGCATCACTGCTCTACACTTGTCTACAAACCGCAAACATACAAAATTATTCTCTGCTTGTGTTTCAAGTGAACAATTACCATAAATAAGTGTTAAGCATTTATTATTCTACAAGTTAAACAACAATTCATTGACAATTTAGTTGCTACACATACACATATGAATGTACATACTCACACACAATTACATCGCATAACAATAGTTAAATCTCTCTTTACACTTGTCATTCGATTTCAAATTTTACATTGTCTCTGGTAGATAAGTAAATATTGTTTTAGGACATTTTGTAAAATAATCCATGCATTCTCCATCAACTACAATACCACAATCAATTGATTTGTTGCATAATTTGTGGCGTTTAGTCCATATGTAAATTATTTATTGTTCGTATGAAGCTCACTGTCTGTGTTGCTATTGTTGTAAAAGATTTGTTTCTTCATTTGCAATTTAGTGGTATTTGATTTGTGTAAATTGTGTTGTTGTAATCCATTTACTAATTGCATTTTACTCGAATTTTAATGATCTGTAAAATAAATGTATCGGAGTTTATTAATGTAATTTTTTACCTCAATTGAGGGCTGTAAGAATAGTCGAAAATATGAGGCCAATTTTCTAAAAATCAAATTAAATTTATTTATGCACTTAGGTAGATGGCAATTCTATTGCAAAATTTACTTTAGCTTTTGTATATTTTTCGTTGAATAGAAGTGCATAAGGTTTCTCAGTACCAGTATATACTTACTCACTTATAAATCCAAAAAGTTGTCATCAACCTGGTACCATAATCATAGACTCGATAATGATGAACTGAGAAAGAAAGCAGCCGGTCCTCAAAGCAAAAAGTCGTGAAGACGTAGTTTGCAAACAGAATATTTTATTTTTATAACCCTAGATGTAACGGTAACGATAACCATAGGCATAACCATACATATATCTATAACAATAACCATAACCACAGTCATAACCATAAACATAACCATAACAATAACCATAACCATAACCATCACCATAACCATAACCAGAGAATACCAGCCAAGACCATACCCATATCCATAACCATGTCCATAGCCTTAACCATAACCATAATAATAACCATAACCATAACCACAACCATAGACATTACCCCAACTTTATCTATAACCACAACCATATCCATTATCATAACTATAAACATAACCATAATCATAACCGTGACCCTAGACATTGCCATAACTATAACCATAATAATATCTATAACCATAACTATAACAATAACCATAAGCATAGCCATTAACAGTAAATAATAAACAAAATCAAAAACAATACCATAACCATAGCCATAACCATAACCATATAAATACCATAACTATTATAACCATAGCCGCACTATAGCCGTATTTCTAGGCGTAAAGACCCGTAACTTAAAAAAAATCTAAACATTAAAGTTCTTCATAAAAGACTGCGCTTTGACTTTGATAACGGGGTTCACCAGACAAGTCTCATCAAAAGGGTTAATCAACTCTCTACGGATAAAGCAGCAACATCTTCGTTACTTTATTCTAAGACGGCGAATTTTATCATAGTTCTCGTGGATATGTTTTCTTTTTTACTGGGGTACGAAGCTGGGTCAAGCAGTTGTCGGTTGCTCGGTTATTCTGGCTGATGACACTTCGGCAAAAACTCACCCATTTAACTTGCCGGCTTGGTTTTCTAACACATTTTGTTATAGGTCTTTTGACCTGTCTTCCCCCAATATGTGCTTTATTTATTACAATTGTTATAATCACGACTTAACAAGGCGCATCCTACGAAGCGTGTGCCGTAGATGTCCCAACGAGATTTTGTGGTAATAAAACCAGGCAAGAGTTAGATATAATTGCCCAAACAGGAAAGGCGTGGAACCAAAATCATGTGCAAGTCTTGCAACCTTAGACTAATATAGTTACTCTTGTCATTGAAAAAGTGATCAGTAGGCTCCTTTTGGATATTATGACTAGATGCTTTCTCTGGACGTCCCACGCTTTTAAACTACGCCTACTCAGTTATAGCATATGTAGGAGTGCGAGTTGGGGGAGAAAACGATCGAGCACGTTTTATGCACGTGCCCCGCGCTCGCTAGGCTAAGACTCCATATATATATAAGCTATCAAATCTATAAGCAGCAAGTAGCATAGGTCCTAGAAAGCTGATAGTATTTTCCATGACAACGGAAGTTATTTTATAACATAGGTCCTGGTTTCTGATAAGGTTTTTCAGTTTGTCGTTGATGAACCTTCTGGTAACACTATGGACCTATTCAGTCTTGTGAGATGCTTACTAGTTAAACTTGTTTTCTACTTCCCTTTGGAAAATTCTTCCACCATTAATTTTCTTCTCTTTTTATACTCAGTTGAGCAGAGCTCACAGAGTATATTAAGTTTGATTGGATAACGGTTGGTTGTACATATATAAAGGAATCGAGATAGATATAGACTTCCATATATCAAAATAATCAGGATCGAAAAAAAATTTGATTGAGCCATGTCCGTCCGTCCGTTAACACGATAACTTGAGTAAATTTTGAGGTATCTTGATGAAATTTGGTATGTAGATTCCTGGGCACTCATCTCAGATCGCTATTTAAAATGAAAGATATCGGACTATAACCACGCCCACTTTTTCGATATCGAAAATTTCGAAAAACCGAAAAAATGCGATAATTCATTGCCAAAGGCGGCTAAAGCGATGAAACTTGGTAGAGGGGTTGACGTTATGACGCAGAATAGAAAATTAGTAAGATTTTGGACAATGGGCGTGGCACCGCCCACTTTTACAAGAAGGTAATTTAAAAGTTTTGCAAGCTGTAATTTGGCAGTCGTTGAAGATATCATGATGAAATTTGGCAGAAACGCTACCACTATTATTATATATGTGCTAAATAAAAATTAGCAAAATTGGATGAAGAACACGCCCACTTTTTAAAAAAAAATTTTTTAAATTCAAATTTTAACAAAAAAATTAATATCTTTACTGTATATAAGTAAATTAAGTCAAAATTTAATTCCTGTAATGATATGAGGCAACAAAATACAAAAATAAAAGAAAATTTCAAAACGGGCGTGGCTCCGCCCATTTTCATTTAGTTTGTCTAGAATACTTTTAATGCCATAAGTCGAACAAAAATTTACTAATCCTTCTCAAATTTGGTAGGGGCATAGATTCTATGACGGTAACTGTTCTCTGTGAAAATGGGCGAAATCGGTGGAAGCCACGCCCAGTTTTTATACACAGTCCACCGTCTGTCCTTCCGCTCGGCCGCTAACACAATAACTTGAGCAAAAACCAATATATCTTTACTAAACTTAGCCCACCTACTTATCTGAACTCACTTTATCTTGGTATAAAAAATGGCCGAAATCCGACCATAACCACGCCCACTTTACCGATATCGAAAATTACGAAAAATGAAAAAAAGCCATAATTCTATACCAAATACGAAAAAAGGGATGAAACATGGTAACTGGATTGGTTTATTGGCGCAAAATATTACTTTGGAAAAAACTTTGTAACATGGGTGTGCCACCTACCATATTAAGTAGAAGAAAATGAAAAAGTTCTACAAGGCGAAATCAACAGCCCTTGGAATCTTGGCATGAATACTGTTAGTGGTATTGCATATATAAATAAATTAGCAGTATCCGACAGATGATTTTCTGGATCACCTGGTCCACATTTTAGTCGATATCGCAAGAACGCCTTCACATATACATCTAAGGGCCACTCGCTTTTAAAACCCTCATTAATACCTTTAATTTGATATCCATATCGTACAAACATTCTAGAGTCACCTCTGGCCCACCCTAATGGCGATATCTCGAAAAGGCGTCCACCTATAGACCTAATGTCCACTCCCTCTTAAAATGCTCAGTAACACCTTTCGTTTGATACCCATATCGTACAAACATTTTAGAGTCACCCCTGGCCCACCCTATTGGCGATATCTCGAAAAGGCGTCCACCTATAGACCTAATGCCCACTCCCCCTTAAAATGCTCAGTAACACATTTCGTTTGATACCCATATCGTACAAACATTCTAGAGTCACCTCTGGCCCACCCTAATGGCGATATCTCGAAAAGGCGTCTACCTATAGACCTAATGCCCACACCCTCTTAAAATACTCAGTAACACCTTTCGTTTGATACCCATATCGTACAAAAATTCTAGAGTCACCCCTGGCCCACACTAATGGCGATATCTCTAAAAGGCGTCCACCTATAGACCTAATGCCCACTCCCTCTTAAAATGCTCATTACCACCTTTCATTTGATACCCATATCGTACAAACACATTCTAGAGTCACCCCTGGCCCACCCTAATGGCGATATCTCGAAAAGGCGTCCACCTATAGACCTAATGCCCACTCCCTCTTAAAATGCTCAGTAACACCTTTCGTTTGATACCCATATCGTACAAACATTCTAGAGTCACCCCTGGCCCACACTAATGGCGATATCTCTAAAATGTGTCCACCTATAGACCTAATGCCCACTCCCTCTTAAAATGCTCAGTAACACCTTTCGTTTGACACCCATATCGTACAAACACATTCCAGAGTCACCCCTGGCCCACCCTAATGACGATATCTCGAAAAGGCGTCCACCTATAGATCTCATGCCCACTCCCTCTTAAAATGCTCAGTAACACCTTTCGTTTGATACCCATATCGTACAAACATTCTTGAGTCACCCTTGGTCCACCTTTATGGCGATATCTCGAAAAGGCGTCCACCTATAGAACTAAGGATTACTCCATTTTAAAATACTCATTACCATCTTTCATTTGATACCCATATCATACAAACACATTCTAGAGTCACCCCTGGCCCACCCTAATGGCGACATTTCGAAAAGGCGTCCACTTATAGACCTATTGCCCACTCCCCCTTAAAATGCTCAGTAACACTTTTCGTTTGATACCCATATCGTACAAACATTCTAGAGTCACCCCTGGCCCACCCTAATGGCGATATCTCGAAAAGGCGTCCACCTATAGACCTAATGCCCACTCCCTCTTAAAATGCTCAGTAACACCTTTCATTTGATTCCCATATCGTACAAACACATTCTGGAGACACCTCTGGTCAACCTTTATGGCGATATCTCGAAACGGCGTCCACCTATGGAACTAAGGATCACTCCTTTTCAAAATACTCATTAAGAGCTTTCATTTGATACCCATATCGTACAAACATATTCTAGAGTCACCCCTGGTCCACCTTTATGGCGATTTCTCGAAAAGGCGTCCACCGATAGACCTAAGGCCCACTCCCTCTTAAAATGCTCAGTAACACCTTTCATTTGATACCCATATCGTACAAACAGATTCTAGAGTCAGCCCTGGTCCACCTTTATGGCGATATTCCTAAATGGCGTCCATCCATAGAACTATGGCCTACTCTCTCTTAAAAAACTTTAAATACCATCCATTTGATACACATGTCATACAACCACATTCCAGGGTTACCCTAGGTTCATTTTCCTACATGGTGATTTTCCTTATTTTGTCTCCATAGCTCTCAACTGGGTATGTAATGTTCGGTTACACCCGAACTTAGCCTTCCTTACTTGTTTCCTTAAGTCTTACTTTTTCGCTCCTAATTTTTTTTTCTTTTTCTAAGTCATTTCTAATTTCTATTTTCTTTTCCGTAGTATTCCTTTTCTCATCTGTTCATGGTTGTTGTGATTTGGTTAATGTGCACTAGCAGGGACTTTCATTTATGAGCTTTGCTGGGCTCCACTAGCAGCGAAAACAAAACTAACACTAACTCAAAAGTGTTACTGAGAACATTTTCCGAGGTTGTTTACTTTGTTGGATTAAGTAGCCAACTGGCAATTCCGAAAGGCAGCATTTACTTCCGTTCGCCGAAGGTAATCTCTCGTTCTGTTATCGCTCTGTAACCGTTATCCAACTCTCGCTTCTTTTTAACTGACACGCTCTCCGTCACTCTGCTGTTGTAGTACCTAAACTTCCCCTGACCACTGGTTACCGCACTACGAGATGATATCCGATGTGATCCGTTATAAACTAATTCGTAGACCGTATTCAAATAACTCAGACCAACTCCCCCTCGCTTGGTATGGAAAACTGGTTCTCCTCCTAGCACCTCCAAGCTCGTCTATGTGAGAGAGTTCCTTCTTAGCACATAAATACTGCGTCTTTATTCACTGATGACTGCGGAGATCTGTATGACCCTACATTATGGTAGTGCTATCTCCGCTTTTAGTACGACTCACCTCACAGGCGTTTGGTCTTCTAGCCTTTGGACTACTGAAGTTCTTCCTACAATATTTGTTCTGCAAACTTTATATATTTCATTCGTTAAACAAAATTTAAAAATAAAAGACTATAATTAAACGTTTCCAGGGGAAAAACAATAAAATTTTATGTAGACTAAAATCAAGCGTTAAGCTTAAAAATATCATTACATACTTTTATGAATATCCCGCAAAACATTGTCAGCAAAAGAACAAAGCAGCAATAAAAAGCTTAAAACTTACTTACATTGGAACCGACATAATACAAAAGCAATAACAATGTATAAAGTTTAGTTGCATAGTTGTTGTTGTGTTATTGAATGCAACTACATTTTGCTACTAACTTGTAATTATATGCTGCCAGCCTGGGTTAGGGTCGTAGCCTCTAATAAAGGATATAAAGGGATTCAAGTAATTTGTCCGCGCTGATAGCCGAATAGATTTTGGAGGCCTTATAAACGTCCAGCAACAACTCGGAAATATTTTCAGATAACTTCAATAAATTGCGAATACTGACAACCATAACAGAAATATGACCTCATATCTTGCCTGTGTTGGCCGCACCATTGTGTATGACAACCCGAGTCCTCTCCATAGCTCTTATAAAACGTCGGTTCAAAACTCTGGAAGTGAACAGAAGTTATATTCAAGCCATCACCACTCGTCACAAGAAAGACAGCAGAAAAAATTCTTGACTCAGTTTTCAACACTAAACTTTCAATATAACAAAGATTACGTGAGGTTGTGGTATCTTCCTCTCAACATAGAGGCAACCCGATTGGAAAACTGTGGTACCACTTATAAGGGCCGTCCTCTCTTTTCTCCCTCTATTGATATGCAAGAAGCTAGACCCTTTCGTCCAAAAAAACTCAGATATATTTTCTTGGTCAGAGTATTAGCATGCCTTAAACTACAACGCGTCAATGAAGCTTTTCGTTGTTGATCAGCGCACCTTGAACATATACTAGTTTAACGAATTTTGGAAATTCCTGATTATTTTGCAGTTTCTGTGACTGTTGCCATCTCTGAAATATCGAATAAATAACTCAAGTTTTCAGTAAAATAAACCAGTCTTTATTAAGACTACTTCACGATTACAATTATTGCGTGCTTCACTAAAGCGTGTTTAAATCAAACTGATTCCTTCTTCCTCAGCTTGAGCTGCTTTTATACTCTCTGTTGCCTCGTTCGCATATATCTCCTAAGGTCTAGACTTTTCGCGCTTATTTATTTCTTCTCTATGTATCTGGTATTCAAGTTTTGTTTTCTGGTTATATGAGTGTGTATGTGTGAGTATTAAATTCTGCTCTGAGCTGCTGCATACATGTATGTATGTGAAATATTCTCTTTGCTGTTAGGTTTGCTGTTTACATGTATTTCGGCTGCATGCTTTGATGTTTACATAGACATAAGTGTAGATTCTTGCTTTATTGTTGTTTTGCATTTATTTAGTAGCAGCATAGTGATGAACCGAAATTCTGATATTAGCCGTACTACATTTATTTCACGTGCGGATCCGAAATGGTCTGACGGGTAACAGAGGGAATCTTTACAAATTCATGTAGTTTTTCGAATAGCTAGTCGGCTGCAAAACCTCTCATATTAGCAGCGATAACATCGAGTTTAGTTGGACGTTGTAGAAAGAAGGGTTATTTCATCTTTGGCAGGGCTAACGCGCTATCAGATCGGTTCTTGAAGAAGAGGGGAAGAATTTTGCGTCACTCTTGTTCTCGGGAATTGTGTCCTCCAGCACCGCGTTAATTAATTGTAGTGCTAAGCAGTTTAAAGGAATATGAAATGTGTCCTCAAACTATTCTTAAGCTGAGGAGAAGGAATTTGCATAGTTTAGTTGTAGTAATCATCGGCCACCGACGACATGCTTGAGGCATTAAAACACTTTTTTCGAGTACATCAATACCTGCTAGTAATACTGAGGGACTACCCGAGAGCCCGGTATCTAACGTACAAAGCCACCCACTGTCAAAAAAAGAATAATATAACAAGCGAAGCAGCTCAGAGCTCGGTACTTGACTCCGATCTCTGGCAGGGCAGCTTGATGTAGAGGTACACCTTCCTCAAACGCAAACACTTCGTCCAACAATGCAGAAAGATAGAAGAGGTAATTGGCAAACTATCCCCGGACAGTGTCGCCAATAACTTGACCAGTCGAAGTGACAGCTGGGATACGGTTAACATATGTGAAGCATATACTTCTCACGGAGCAGGAGGATAGACAACTAATGGCTTGAGTGTAGTCATGAAGCTCACGTGGCGTGCATCCATATCCGATGTAATGATGAATGGATCCTAGGTGCTGCACTAGCCTGCGAAGGTGTGGTTTTAGAGCCTTTCAAGGAAGGAGGAAGTTCTGCACTCGAAGTCTCGAAGTGAGGCTTTAAATATTCCGGTTCGTACTTAAAGCATTTCCTCCTAATAAAAAATTTAATAGTAAAAAAATCAACGCTCACTTCCAGCGAACAATCCTTGGAAATTGTACTTATTAACCAGCGCAAAAATTAAGAGTGCTGAACCTGAAGACCTTTTCAAATATTTGATCCGTTTGGAAGGGAGGAGGGTTATGTGACCTGAACTACACCCCACTTTGTATACGCCAATATCTTCCCAACTCGAATCGCTAAGTTTCGTTATCATACTCTGAATCTACTGCAAGTGCATTGTTGCTGGTAGTTAGCGCTTTGAATGTTCTAGCTTTTTTATTGCTGGCAGTTGTGATGGTGATAATGGAGTCGTCTGCCGGTAGTGTTAGAGCTATGAGTAATAGTAGTTATGCTATTGGTAGTAGTGGTGGCGCCTTTTCTTACTCAATGCCACAGCTGCAGGCATCCATCCCAATGAGACAAATTAAAATTGTACGAGTAGTCAAACAATGGCAGTAAAATGAAAAATCCAACAACAATATTTGCTTCAAGCTTCTCCCACGATGCGACAAAGCAAATAGTTGCTGTGCCGGCAGGCGATGGAAGACTCGTACAAAACTACATTTGAAGTCACCATACTCTTGGTTATATACAAAAACCAAACAAACTCAATAATGTTATGATTGTAACAACATTTTGTTGCTGACTTTGCTAGCAATAAATGTAACTACGATACAACAGCAAAGCTCAACTAACAGCGACCACTGCCAATGCCGACGACAGTGATGACTCTATCAACTCAACCAACCATCAAAATGCGATGGGCTAAAAGAGCTGAAAGGTGGTGAAGGGCTCCGCAAGATGCGGCAAATTATTGTAAAAGAGTTGAACAAGGTAAACGCAGGGCTAAAAAGTCCACCGAATTCATTAAACATAAAGCTTGACCCTATTCAAACAGAGTAACCAATGCTCAAAACCACTACCACAAATCAAACAATGCAGCTCCAGACCGAAAAAAGAAAGCAAACCTTAACTTACCTAACAATCAACTACTTACATATAACGTAAGTCAACAAGTGAATGAATGAGTCAACCAACTGTCTAACTAAGTAAGTCAGCACAAGAATTTGAAGGTAACCAGAAAATGAACTCTGAATGACAATTTCCGGTTTCTGTTGTTGCTAGTTGTGGTAGCAGTGATGATGGACGTGCATCAAGCCATAAAAGAAAAATTTAGTAAAGCTAACTACGAGCCGGAAATATTAAGTTCGCTTCATGAAATTTTTATGTACTTACATAGGTTATATGATTGTGTGTGTATGCTAGTTCTTAGTGCAGTGGTATTTATGTACATTGCAATATTACCAGCTCGTTTCTATTTGCACGGCTCGCCATAATGCTTTAATTCTACAATTTTGAGAAATTACTAAGAAAAATGTTATGTTTCAAAGCTTTTTGATATGGTATGGTTTGGTTGAATGGACCGGTTCTTGAGGGTCACAGTGTTACCAGAAGTTTTCGAAAATACCAAACTTAAAAACCTCATTAGAAACTCGGGTCTATGCTATAAAATAACTTCGCCCTCTTGGCAAAAATAGAGGCTATCTAGGACTTATGATACTTGGAGTTGGAGTCTTAGCCTAGCCAACGTAGAACACGACCACAAATCGAGCGACTTCCTACATCTGATATCACTAGCTAGGCCTAATTTGAAAGCATGTGACACCAGGAGACTACACTCCTCCTTTTTTAGACAAGAGTAGCTTTGTTGGTCTAAGGTTGCAAACCTACACATGATCTACGACACTTTAAAACCCCGCTCTTGAATGCACGTCTTAACCCCTTGGTCGATCATGTGCAATTCTCGCCATCCCTTAAACTCGCCCAATCTACTAATTGGGACATCTACGATGTATTTTTCTCCCTACCCCGATTCCTAGCAGGGATTGCTTATACCCTAACTCCCATTTGACTGTTGTGCTATGCGATATTATTGCCTTTTTCGCTGCTGGGTTGTCAATATAAAAGTTGACGCGACAGCAGTTAAAGCTATTTTCCCCCATACTGCTGGGGATCTGGCAGCTTGTAGAAGCTGTTTAATTTCGTTTCAGCATAGTAAACCGCAGACCCTACTACTTCCATTACCTCGGAACAATTGGGCATTTAGCCTCTTCGCAGTTGCCAACGCTATGTTCCTCGCTACCAGGTCTATAGGTGGAATGTGTAGAACGGCATAGAATCCAGTCGTCTAAATTGTGTGGCTGTCTTCCAAACCAGGACTCAATAGTATAGGATAAATTTTACAATGGCTGTAAATGCACAGTGAGATAGAGAGGGCGATAAGGCCCACGTAGACTGCAAAATTGTTTTACCTGAATAAAGTGCCGTCGATGCCTTCTTCACTCTCTCCTACACCTAAAGCTTCGACAACACGTAACTTTCTAGAATGATTCAAAGATATTTTTTGCAAAGTTTATCCTAAAAATCACCCCTTCTGGCAGAGGCTTCGTCCAATTTGAGATCGTCTCCTTCTTAGTAAACACGGCCATATCCGTATTTTCCGCCATGCCGGTGAACCCCACATTAGTTGACCAGGTATGTATATCTCGAAGGGCCCGCTTAATCAAAAAGCAAATTTTTGGAAAACAGTTTCCAATCTAGACAACTGCAACATCATCTGTATACGCCGTAAATTTTATGATCCCTCGTCTAACAAACTGATCACTTGGTCGATAACTAACGTCTGTAGCAAAGCTAATCATTTTCCGCCCTGCGGTGTGCCCCTGTCTACTGATTTCGTGGCCTCATAAAAGCCACATTGTGCAGAAATCTTTCTGCAATGCAGCTGATCCATCCAGTTAGGGCTGGTATTTCTGCAATATAATTAAGATCATTAATGATCACCCGTTTAGAGTTATTGTTTCCCCGGCAGTGTCAAAGAAAACTCCTATGGCATACTCCTTATATGCCAAAGCTTTCTCTATGTTTAAATTCACCCTATGCAGTGCCGTGTCTACCGAATTGCATGTCGAGCTTCAAATGCACATCTATCAGCCACTCAAAGGTTTTGCTCAAAAATTTATATTAAGATAACGGACCTGTAGTCTCTATGATACATATAACCAATCTTCAGTATAATGCAGTCATCGAATATTATTTTAGGTCATTCCATGATGGCTCTACTCAAAATTTTTAGCATTGCAGGGAGTATAACCTTTGGGTCCGCTATTTTAAACTTAAAGAAAGTCTTCACCGCCCATTCGATCTTGATATTGGTAACAATCCCCGGCACTATCCGCTCTGTGATCAAAATGTAAGTGCGATCTGCTGTTTCTACGGCAACATCTCCCGACGGTAAATATGTGTAGACTTATTCACTACTTATTTTCCCCTTGATTGAAATATCCGTAACCACGCTCTTTCGCTGAAACACTCGATGTCCGCACAGAAATTTTTAAATGACATTCTCCTCCCCCTTGAAATTTCAAGCTTGGAGCTCGTCAAAAGAGATATTTAATCGTCCCTACATGCTTTGCTTACTCTTACTTTTATTTACTTATACTTATACTTTCTCCTGATCCTACTCTTGCCCTTTTTTTCATAGGACTTGGGGGTAGCGCACACCCCTCAAGTGGCCCAATGAATTCAGGCTAATCCTGTTCATGTGTCCGCAAACCGTGGGATGGCGCTTAGGCATAACATCACCGGGAAAAGGCGATTTAGCTGCCACTACTTCGCATGCGCATTTCTATGCGCTCCCTTTCAGCATGCATCAATTGCGTCATAACTAGAAAGGACATCTTGCTGACAGCTGTCCAACAATCCTTTTGTCCGCATATTCGGGGAACTCTTCTCCAAAAACTCTGTGTACAGAGAGTCTTTCGCCGTGAAAACGAGGCAGTGAAATATTATATGTTCTGCGCTTCCCAATTCGGAGGAACAGTGCGGACAGAAAGGATCCTCCTCTATCCCACGCTTATGTAGATATTCTTTGAAGCCGCCGCGCGTGGTAATTTAGTTCGCCCTGTTTTCGTTCGCACCATTCCGCTATATTCCGAACCAGCATGAAGGTCGAGCGCCCTTTTCTCGATTCTTCCCACCGTTTTTGCCACCTAACTATTGCTCGTGACCTTGTGCTTTTCTTAACATCTTCAGATGGTTGGCTGATTCCAATGCCATACAGATCGTCCATTTTACCCGAGAGTATATATATTGGGATTTTTCTGGATAAAACATGGATCGCGTCTTCGGACACCGTCCGATAAGCACATGCTATTCTATAGCAGTATGTTGGTATGTTGGTATATCTTTTTGGTGGACCATTTTAGATCCGTGCCATACTGGTGCTGCATATAATATTATCGAGCTCGGGTGGGTTCGCCTAGGCCGCCGATGTTGGGAATTATTCGATTAGGGCTCCACTAACTCTAAAAACTTTCTCCCCCGCCTCCCTAAAGTGCTCCTTAAAAGTGATTTTTGAGTCAATGTTTACTCCTAGATATTTCAAGAAAAGCTTTGAATTTATTTTATAATCTCGTATAGTTAGGACTAGCTCATCCACAGTCCACTTTGAGCTGCTCAAACCCACTTCTTTTTTATTGCTAGCCATCTTCAGCCTTCCATGTTCGTCAGCCATTCCTTTATTCTTCCCAAGCATCATTACATAATCCTTGGAGCAGATGAAGTTTCTTGGTCACTGCTACTACGACAATATCATCTGCTTAGCCGATAATTTCCGTGCCTCCGGGAAGGTCGATTTGTAGCACACCATCATGCATCTCATTAAATAGCGTTGGACCTAGAACAGAACCCTGAGGGACACCGCCCTTGATGTTGTGCGTTCTTAGTCCCTCATCCGTATCAAAAGTAGTAATCGTGCCTTAGCTCTTCCTGCTTAATCTTACATTTGCTCTCAGTCCCACCTTTGTTCCTCTATCCTTCAACACTCCCATTACCTTCGATTATTAGTCTTTCTCCAAATAATATTCTTCGATGCCCCTTTCTTCATTTTTCTGCTCTTTTTTCTTTCGCTCCGCTTACGCTCTACCACCTTGAGAAAGAAGAGTTCAAAGCCCTTGCAAAGAAAATCAATTTCTTTTTCGATCTTTAGAATTAGGCACTTTGAAGAATGCACCATTTTAAAGAAAGTACGAAAGCCATGATTTGAAATAGATCCTAATATGATACTCTGAAATGGCAGAAGGGCACCTGAAAGAGTGTTGGCTTGTATGGAGTGCACTGTAAAGTATTAAGATTTTGGGGAAGACTTTATCAGAGGATGGCCCTTGAATTCTCCTTGAAGGATAGAACTTTTGCAAAGAGGATTTCTCTTCATCTGCAAACAATATGTTGCATTTATGCTAGCCTCAGAAATGTTTAAAGGAACAATTTTTTTCCTTTTACAATATTTTTTTTGACTTTGACTTTGTACTGCCGTCGTTGCATCTTACTAAATTGACGCATTAGAACAATGCAGCAGTTGACGCCAAAGCTGACAATGAAGTCTGCCGATTTAACCTTGCCATGTGCACAATACGCAGTACTCCTGGCAATACGAACAAAGAGCTTGCAACCTTACTTTTGCAGCTTCACTTAGCTTTACTTAGCTCTGGTCTTCTAGGAAGACTATGAAAATAATTGCGGAATTCCCAGTGTGTCGTGGCCCAGCAGATACTTTGCATGCATATAACTTTAGCAACAGTAGCACAAGGTAGCACAAGAAACGGCAACAACAATAACAACATCAAAATCAACATACAACTCAAACGCTTGCTGTTGCCTTGCCAGTATTGCGGAGCTCCGATACAATGTCACACACATACATATATACGCGTACTACATATCTGGCAATGAAAGCCCTTTGAAACATTTTTGGTTGCGTTTGCTAACTTTGCTTTTTTCGTTTTTGTATGTACGCTTTGGCGGATGTTAAGTGAGTTTAATTTGTGCACTGCGTGCATTACTAATACATGCAATCACTCACGAAGGCAATCACATTCACACACTCGCATTCAAGCTCATACTCATACAGTCTTACTTGCGCACACGCTCTCATATTTATTTTTATACTTACTATGTTTTCTTTTGCCTTTGTGCATGCATAAAATGTCGCTACGTATATTCTTTTTTTATATTCAGCTATAATTTCCTTTAATCTGCTCTTCTGCAGTTTCTCGTGCCCTTCTTTGCGGGCTCAGCTGCATTTTCTCTGAAGGCATTCGTCACCGTGGTTAATATATATCCTGTGTTGAGCTTAGGAGGTTTTAAGTTTCTTATTTCGCGCTTCTATTAATGTGCTTCTTGTGGGTGTGGGTTGCTTAGCGCGTCTCAGTTTATACCCTTATGTGTAAAACTTTCTTAAGATTTACAAGAAATATTTCTTATACATATATACTGCTGGACCAGGACCGCCGTATGAGGAAAAATTTTATTCATATTAAGTTTGGGGGCGGATAAAGTAGTTTGAGAAAGGGGTTAAGCTAATGGTGAATGGAAGGGAGATGGCGAGGTTCATGGAGTAAAAAATATGGGTATGAAGGCAGTTGCAGAAGTGTAGGGGAGGTAATAAAAAAGAAGATTGAAAAGTGAAGAGAAGAGAGGGTAGTGCGAAGCAAGGTGGTGCTTATTTGGTAGGTAGAGCTTCAGTGTATAGGACAGTTTCGAAATCGGCCTACCTAAACGAATCGCTATTGTGGGAAACGGAAAAGTGAGTAGATATGGAGATGAAGAAGGAGTCGAAAACCAAGGGAAAAATAGAAAGGTATCAGAATATATTTAGCGATAGGGAGAAAAAGAGATTGTGGGGAAAGAAGAGACGAAGAGGTGATTGGAAATAAGGTGGAAGGAGAGGGACTATAAAATTGAAATTCTCTTAAAATTATGCAAGTAAATCAAGGTTGGCGGCAGGAAAACTTCTGCAGGGTAATCTTGTATTTTTATATGTTGGGATAATATTAGTTTTTTGTTCATGGGTATTAGATACGCTAACATCGAGACCCTACGATGTTGGACTTTCATCCTCTTTTGAAGGAATACGTTTAGCGCCTAATCTCTTGCCATACTTGTGACCACGAAACCGACCCATCTGTGTCCACTGGCAAACAGGCGCTGAAAAAGTATAGACAGAACCGACGGTTTTGGTGGTAGAAAGTTTTACGATGCCGGACAGGCGATCACGATGTATGGAGAATACTTCCTCTTGCACTGATAAGCAAAGTATTTTTGGACTTGAATTACTCAGTGAAAGCTTGCACCAGAAGATAGGCTGTGAATTGAAGGTGACTACCGGTTAGTAGCTAGAATGCGGTATGGAACCCGGATGAAAAAGAGGTCTCAAGAAAGAGAGAGAGAGAGAGATAGAGAGAGAAAAAAATACAAAGCGCTATATACCTGCGAGGAGGTTTAGGCCGAGGTTCTCTTCTAATTGTCTCGTGCTGCTTTTATTCTTTTCCTGCTATAGCGAAAATCCAGTAGGTAGCAAATATATGCATTCTAGCAATTATTCGCCCTCGAGTTTCAACAGCAAAGTCAGAGTTTGACTTCTGTCGGCTGTTTGTCATTTTGTAGCCGGGATGTTGGCATTGTCACTTCATCATGTTAGGGTGGCGAAACTTATATTATAACGTGAGGGATTGTAGTACCGAGATTTCTGGGCATTACTGAGATGTACATAGTAAGAGATACGTGAGCTCCTACTCTGATAAAACTACTGTTCTCAGCGAGCAAGCGTGACAACTAAGTGAGAAAAAATACTCTTGGTTTCGCGAAAAGATTCTCGATCCAAAATTTTTCTGGATCATTGCCTGCTCTTTATCTGCCACACAAAAGTTTGTGCATATCATGGATCTATGAGAAAATAATCTAAGTCAGTCTGAAATATCTTTTTATGCTGAAATCATTTTCTGCAGATGATCCAATAGCTACAGCTAGATAAAACAATCTCAACCTGCTGAAAGATCTTACATGGACTGGCTAAATTTCTCTATTGGAGGACCAAAGGCTCTTTTCTTGCTTACGGTGTTGTTAAGCCACTAACCGTCATTTTGATTTCATGGCAATGACAAACAATAATTTGTCTTTTCTAGTTTTCTTGAGAAAGAGTTCTTATCCACATCGAATGAATTATATATTATATATCTGTGCGGATCTAAACGCTTTTTACAGCCGTAAATGACAGCATTTGATGAAAATGTTTCCTTTTCACCACAAAATCAATACCGCTGCTCTGTCTTGCGCTTCTCTTCTAATTACCTTTTTTCTACCAGCCTTTGCCTATCACGTACGGCGATGATATTATCTTTTCACTACCCGAGGAGGTCATATGAGTCCCTTTTTAACCCTCTTTACATAATACAACTTTCTTTTATGAGATTATTTGCGTCACCTTCTGTACGGCGGTTATAATGGCTTTTGACTTCTCGAGGAGGTCGTATGATATGGGCTCTTAGCCCCTTTTTAACCCTCCTTACATAAGATAACTTACTTGTATGAGATCGTTTGAGTCACCTGCTATTGGACGGTTGTATTAGCTTTCGACTACTCCCCTATGATATGGGTTCTCAGTCCCTTTTTAACCTTCTTTACTCAAGACAAGTTTCTTGTATGGGACCATTTGAGACACCTAATATTCGGCGGTGATATTAGCTTTTGATTTCTCGAGGACGCCCTAATATGTGTTCTTAGTCCCATTTTAACCTTCGTTTACATAAGACAACTTACGTGTATGGGATCTATTGAGTCACCTACTGTACAGGGGTGATATTATCTTTTGACTACCCGAGAACGTCGGATGATATGGATGCTTAGTCCCTTTTTATCCTTCTTTACATAAGACAACTTTCTTGTATGGTATAGTTTGAACCTCCTGCTGTACGGCGGTGATATTTGACTTCTTGAGCACGTCGTTTGATATGGGTTTTAGTCCCCCTTTTTATCCTTTTTTACTTTCATGTATGAAATCATTTGCGTCACTTACTGTACGGCGGTTATATTAGCTTTTGATTTATCTGGGAGGTATTTGATATAGGTTCTTAGTCCCTATTTAACCCTCTTTACATAAGACAACATTCTTGTATGAGATCATTTGCGACACTTGCTGTACGACGGTTTTATTAGCTTTCGACTTCTCGAGGGCAACGTATGATATGGGTTCTTAGTCTCTTCTTAATCCTCTTTACACAAGACAACTTTCTCGTTTGGTTCGTTTGAGTCGCCTACTGTACGACGGTGATATTTGCTTTTGACTTATCGAGGACTTCATATGATATGTCTTCTTATTCCCCCTTTGGCCTACTTCTTATAAGAAAACTTTCTTGTATGAGTTCATTTCAGTCGACTTGTTTGGGGGTATAAGATATTCGACACAATCCCAACTTTCCATTTCTTTCTTTCTTGTAATTATTCGATTGCTTATTCTTTGTTTTAACACCATTTTTATTGCTTGCAATAATTATTCTTATTTTCTTTTTTGTTTACTTAATTACATCTCCCTTAAGACGTTGATGCATCAAACGAACGTTCGTCTTACGCTTGTCAGCTGCTCTATGTTGCACTTCTTCTTCTTGCTACCGTTTTTGGACTTATCCCCTTCACATCCTCTGCTTTTACTACGTCAGCCTTAACAATTTGGGGTAAAAGAATACAATTAAAATTCTTCTTCTTCAATTTATGCAAGCGAATCTCAAATAAACCACGCACTAAAATATTATAAGTACTTAAGTGTGTGGATTTATGTGGAAGAAAATTAAATGCTTCCCAAGTGAGTTTTCACTAAAAAAAAGCGCGTTTTGATGCTGTCAAAGAATAGTGGTTGAGGAAAAACTGCTAAACTTTTTACCGTTTAAATTTAATCAAAATCTTGCATAAAAAGAGATTTTGAAGTGCTTGCTTTTAGTTGAAGCTAATTTTGGCTTTAGTTAAAGCTAGTTTTGCCATTCATTTATTTCAAGCAGCAGGAGGAGAATGTGGGTGGTCTTTATTCTACAATTCAACAAAAGCGGTCATGAAAAGCTCAAAGTCCGCAAAGCGATTTATCTCTCTTGTGTTTTTTTAAATTTTTATGGACACTTCGAGATTGTCAATAGCTGGAAATGCCTTCGCCAATCCGACTGTGCTATATGAACTGTTCCACAGGGAGGAAGAAGCTATTCAGTGCAAGCTGACAATTCTGGCAATGTGCCTTGATTTGAAGGGGTTACTCAATACTGTTCTACTGCATTAGTGAAAGATTGCCGGTCTTTTTTATTAGTAAGACCAGATTTTTTAATGAATAAGCTCAGCTCTGCGGCTTGTAATGTCAGACGCAAAGCTTCGAGCTAGAGAGGTCTTAAAAATATTAGTGTTGAGATATATGGTGGTGTTCTACACCATTACTTCGTCAACTCAACGTAATAGTACTGTTATCTGGTCTGTGTCTTAACTGGACTTGTGGAAACATGCAGGCAGTACGGAAGGTGCTTAGTGTATGGGGTGAGAGCTCAGCGTAAATTTCTCAATCATCACAAAAACAGAAAAATTTATCTTAGCCGTCTCATTTCTTAACGGTCAAGAATCG